>NC_089374.1:2557347-3836021 GCF_033870435.1 Sordaria macrospora | reverse complement strand
GAACCCAATATACCAACCGAAACAAGTCTTCCATTTTTTTGACGTTAACCACACTGTAAACTTTTTACCTGACGGACTTGGCAGCCTTAACAAACTCCCTAATCTTCTCCAAGCTTTGCTTGCCTCCCTCCTCAACACCACTGCTGACATCCACACCAATCACCCTCTCGGCCAGAGCCCCCA
Source organism: Sordaria macrospora (assembly GCF_033870435.1). NCBI lineage: Eukaryota > Fungi > Ascomycota > Sordariomycetes > Sordariales > Sordariaceae > Sordaria > Sordaria macrospora. The sequence continues at coordinate 3,835,838 of NC_089374.1, read as the reverse complement.
GAGACTTGACCGTCTCAGCGACATTGCTAGGCCCCAGTCCACCCGCAAGCAGGACGGTAACCTGCTCATCCTTCTCCAACTCCTTCTTGACAGATTCCAAGTTCAGCATCTCGCCAGATCCGGCGCCCGAATCCAGCAGCGGCACGGCATGGAACCCGCGAGTGGCAAGACCGACCTGACCGGGCTTGAACTTGCGGATGACGGGCACTGGGATAAAGTTGGCCCACTCGAGCGGCTCATCACCGTGGAGCTGGACGATATCGAGATCATAGAGACGCTGCTTCTCGAGAACCTCCTCAATGGGCTGATTCATAAAAACACCGACCAACAGGGGTCCCCGCTTGCGGATGACCTCGGCGTTAATATTGAAAAAGTCCCTTGCAGACTTGGAAGCTTGCGAGGAGACCTCGGTGGATCCGGTCTTCTTGCTCATGTGCACAGCCTGGGAGATGGAGAGGGCGGTTTCATGGTCGACGCAGCGCTTGGTGCCCGGTACGAGGATCATGCCGACGAGATCGGCACCGGCCTTGATGGCTTCCGTGGCGGCCTCAGCGGAACGGGTGCCGCAGATCTTGACGAGGAGCGGCTCAGCGGCAGACTTGGGCACGGGGCCGGTCAGGCCGGCGCAGAGCTCACGGATGAACTGGGTGGCGTCGGGAGCACGCATGATGGCCTCGCCGACGAGGATGCCGTTGACGCCGTCACGCTTGCAGTCGAGAACATCCTGGTGGGTGTTGATGCCGCTGAGAGCGCAGAGGAAGGTATCGTTGGGCACCATGCTGCGGAGACGGCCGGTGGTGCCGAGATCGACTTCGAAGCTCTCGAGGTTGCGGTTGTTGACGCCGATAACCTTGGCGCCGAGCTTGATAGCCGTGGCCATCTCCTCGGTGTTCTGGACCTCGACTAGGGGCTCCATACCGAGAGAAAGGGAGTACTTGTAGAGGCGCTCGAGAAGCTCATAGTCGAGCATCTTGACGATAAGAAGGACAGTGTCAGCACCGGCGAGTCTGGCTTCGAGGATCTGGTACTCGTCGAAGATGAACTCTTTGCGGAGGACAGCAGGCCGGTTAGGCATGCCGTTGAGGACCTGGCGGACAGCACGGAGGTCGTCGATGCTGCCCTTGAACCACTCTGGCTCGGTCAGGACCGAGATGACACTGGCGCCCGCAAGCGCATACTTGCGAGCTTGCGAAGGGGCGTCAATGTCAAGCGCAAAGACGCCCTTGGAGGGAGATGCTCTCTTGATCTCGGCGCAAAGAGCGACATCAAAGGGGGAGTTGCGAAGACGGTCGACAAGAGAGATCTGAGGAGGAGCAAGGCTCAGGTTGTAAGCAGCTTGGAGGTCGGAAAGTCTCTGGGAAGGGATCTGCTTCTGAGCATCCACGGCAGCCTTGCGGTGGGCATAGATCTTTTGAAGGATGTTGCTCTTCTTGGGCGTGGAAGTGCCGGACTTTGTGCGGGCGGCCTTTGCCCGGGTCTCCTTTTGCAGTCTCTCGTTCTCCGCCCAGGTGCCTCCCTGCATGTGAAGGAAATTCCGGAACATGCCACGACCCTCAGCGGACAGAATGCTCTCCGGGTGGAACTGAACACCCTCAATGGTGTACTCCTTGTGACGAACACCCATGATGACGCCCTTGGAACCATCCTCCTTTGCAATCCAAGAGGTCACCTCCAAGCACTCGGGGAGGGTGACATGAGTACCGGCAAGAGAGTGGTATCTCGTCACTGGCAGATCCTGAGGAAGACCGGCATATGCGCCCTTTCCGTCGTGGCAAAGAGGAGAGGTCTTTCCGTGAAGAATCTCACCGGCGAAGCTCACATCGCCACCGTAGACATCGAAGATGCACTGCTGACCCATGCACACACCGAAGATGGGGATCTTGCCGGCAAAGTGCTTGATGGCATCGCGCGAGATACCGGAGTCGGTACCGGGATGACCGGGACCAGGGCTGATGACGAGCTGGGTAGGGTTCTTTGCGATGAGGTCGTCGATGGTGATCTGGTCGTTGCGGAAGACGGTCACCTTGGCGCCCTCGAGGACGAGATATTGGTAGACATTCCAGGTGAAGGAATCATAGTTGTCGATGAGGATGAGGTTGGAGGCTGTTTCCACCAGAGGTGAAGGATCGGAATCGTGGGGGGAATGGTCGATGACGGACATTGTGATTTGGTAGAGGACGGAATGCCTCAGCTGTCTAGGTATGCTGTATTGAGGTGTTCTGTTCCTGAAGGAGCAGAGGTGCAGCTGTGGTGTGGTGTAATGAATGCTTGAGTGTAATTACCAAACGGAACACGAACCCCAATGCAGCAAGTGCTAGCTGCTGTGAACTAAGTACTGCAAGTATCAATTCTCAATGAATACAGTATATTTTGGTTAAAATGATAAAATCCAACTACCTTGTGCTGCTATCTCTGAACCTGAAGCAGTTCACAAGTGCTTGGGCAATGTGTCTTTTTGTGAGTGAGTCACTTGCGACTTTGTTCGATATTTAGGCGATGAGTTACTTTGAACTGTGTATTATACGATATAGGTATGTAAAATATGCCAATGAATGAATGGGACCCGACATGTCCCTATTAGTGGCGCTAGAACAACACTTTTGCAAATCAGCCTTTTCAACGCCGGATGTAACTCCCGATGATTTGGAGAGACCAATACGTAGGTCTCAATGACTGCCCAAAACTGCCATGAGTAAGAAGGTGGATTTGGTTTCCAAGCTTTGCCTTTGACAGCTTGGTTCCCTTGCCTCCCTCCAGCTTCCGTTTCGCGAACTGTATCAACAAAACGGGGGAGGGTCCAAGCGTCGTCCCGTTCCTCTTCAGCAACATTGAAATTCTTTATCGCTTTAGTTATCGTAGAGGGCCCACCAAACACTCACTGCCCTGTCGCAAAAAAAGCACAGTGGGAATTGGTCCCGCGCGTGGTTCTGGCCGCCCGATTCTTTTGGCGGGAAAAGCATCCATTGAAAGCTCCCGTCGCTGCTGTTGGCTGCACAGCTGGCACTGCACACAGCACATCATTGCCAGCCGCGTCAGGGAAGGGGAAAGCGCGTCAAGCAAATACAGCAGAGCAAGCCAAGCAACCAACCAACCTTACGGAATCTCGAATCCGCCAAAATATTTACATTCATCCCAACACTCACTCCTGTCAACATCTTCTCCAACCCACCCAGCTACCGGCATATGACAGAGAGTCGGGTTTGAATCAAAGCTCTACAGTAGCTCTCCCGTCGTCACATACATCATCGCACCTACACCCATCTTCATCGACCGTCGACCAAGAAATACCCGACGAACCACACGACGACAGCGACGACGACGACGACGACGACGACCCCGACGACAGCATCGCTTCTCGAGGGAACATTTTCCCACCAATACCCATACCCCAAAATTGGCCCCGGCCGCTGATGGAGACCGTCATCACCAATGGCCTCCTTGACCGATAAGACATATTTCCCTCCGCTGGAGGAGTGTTTGACGGGCAAGAATATAATACTGTCCTGGAAACTGGTCGCTTCAGCTCTTGCCGACCAACGTGGCGATCGCATTACCAGCGATGCTGTCTCATCCTTCTTAAGAGATGGCTACGTCCAGCAGCTTCTCAAGAACCCCTCCAAGACCTTCGAACCCCCAACCTCGCAAACGAAAGCCGACTTCGAGACCAAGACGGCCGCCATCAACGTGACCCAGACGCCCAACGAGCGCTTCAATATCAAGACCATCAAGGACGACGCCATATGGCTCAGCACCAATGTCAACATTAGCCAAGTTGCCGCCCTGCGCATCGTCGTAGTCGAGTTCCAGTCGCGCGCGCATGCCCACCTTGTCGGACCTCTTACTACCCAGGATGTCGACAATATCCAGGAAGCTGCTGGAGTCAGTGATGCGCAAACTTCCAACATTCTCGCCCTCCTCAACCTCTCCACCGTTGCCGACGCCGAATCCACATGGGCCGACTTTGAGAAGGATGCCACCCGCCGCCAGCGAATTCTGGCCCACTACCTCTCCGAACGCCGGTCCTTTATGAGCTCTGCCGAGTCACTCGTGACCTTCATGCTGCACTCCAGCGCTGCCATCTTGGATCAGGAGACGCACAACCTGCGACGGGAGATTGTGAGGGAGGCATTCGAATATGACGAGTTCGACGACCACTCGGAAATCAACATCAGCTTGTTCGAGGCCCTTATACCACGATACTTCACCCTCCTTGAAGATGCCATCAAGCGCGCCCAAACCGGCCCTGCAAACGTCGAAGAGCGCCTCCTCACCGAGCAGATCACCATTGACTGGACCAGGACAGCGCTCACCGAGGCCATTCATGCCATGACGGTTTCTTTCCAGATTCTCGACCTCTCAGGCCCCATGTTCACTACCCCTGAGATAATAACTCAGTGGTTCCAAATCATGAACACCTACGAGTTCCTGGACAGCATCAGCAGCGGCTACGATCTTGTTTCCGAGCTCGTCATGCCCACAAAGAGCTTGGTATGCGCCATCTCGCTCAGACTCGTCAACCTAAACCGATCACTCATGTACTTGAGCCAAGACATCGACCTCCTGGACTTTGAGGAGCCCTACCTAGCATCATCCGAGCTCCTAACAATAATTCATACAGCCATCACCAGCGCTGCGAATGCTGGTTCGCCCACTGCCAGCCCCGTCATTCTGGCCTGGTCCTTGATTCTGCAGGAAATGTTTATTGGCTACCAGGAACGCGCCGAACGACGGGATGTTGCGCAGAACGCGCGCGCTCAAGCCAGTTTCGAATTGGAGATTCAGCCCAACCCCAGCGGACGTAGGAACTCGGCGGGAAGCATTGTGTCTATTGAAAGGTCGCCTTACGATCTGTTCCTGACCTCGCAGGCCCTTGACCGGGACAATCAGTTGGTCGAGGCCCTCGCCTTTGCGGCTACCGCTCGTGGCCAGGTATATGAGGTCATGTCGGAGATGGCTGCCTGCCTTGGCCACAGCCAGCTCGCTGCCTTCTCTTCTCTGCTAGGAGCGCGCGTTCGCGCTGTTTTCCTCGAGGTTCTCAAGAAGAGCTTCCCTATCGTGGGGTACCAAAACGATACCGTCTCCTGCCTACTTGCCGTACTGTCCGGAGGGAGGCAGTATTGGGATATTTCTCCCAAGAGTGCATTGTCTCCAAGCCAGGAAGTTGATTCAGTCATGCTTCGCGACAATGAGCTGAAGGAGAACTATCTCTTGCAGGCTCGCAACCGTTACCCTTATGAGTTCTTGCCGTTCGTCTCATTCACCCGGGCTCTGTTGACGGGCCTCCTTGCAGACAGCGAGAACTCCGAGTGGGTTATCAGTCTGCTGCTCAGGTCTCCTACCTTGACCCTGGACTGGAGGTCTGACTGGGTCAACTACGAACTCATTTACGAGGACGAAAACATCAACTCCTTCCAGCTGATTGCCGACCTTGATCTTTTCGATACTTCCAAGGTTACCAGGAGACGCCCCGAAAATGAGGAGAAGTTTACTATTCCTGCTGGTACCCTTGGACGTTTCGTCTCGGACAGCGAGAGGATAGCCATCCTGGAATACGAACACTCGGCCCTGGCCCTTCTCGGCAAGCGTCTCGAGGTGTCTTTGAAGGCTGACGCGTACAGCAGTGCTCTTCCCGGGCTTACTCCTGACGAGGTTGCCGAGTCGATACTACTGTTGGCAACCGTTGTCCGAGTCGAGACTCTCAGAACTGCTGTGACCGTTTCTAGGGCTGGCTCCGAGGCCGGCATGGCAATCCTGCAGGAGGCAAGCAGAGCTCTACCACACACCAAGGACATCTTGACGGTGGTTTGCGACCTCATGGACACCATCATTCAAGACGATCTCGTCAACGTCGATGGTCCCAGGACCGCGGTATTGGCAGCCTGCTTGCAGTTCCTTGATGCCGCACTACCTGTGTGCCCAGGCAGGGTTTGGGCTTACATGTCTAGGACTGCCCTCATCAATGGCGAGACACGAGCTGGAAGGCTGTCCAGGATCACCGGCAACCTTGACATGATTACCGAGCGCTTTGACTTCCTTTCTTCCGCCATGAAGTTCTTCTCCAACCTGATCGAGATTGCCATGCTCGGTGCTGTTCAGCGTAAGGTCGTAAGGGAGACGAACGCTCGTTCCAACCTCGACGCAAACGCATGGCTAGGAACAAGCGAGAAGGTGATCTCCCGGGTCTCTCTGGCCATCGCCCAGACCGCGGTCGATATCATCGAGAACTCGGCCACTTGGAGATTCCCGTCCGAGCTGGACCGCAGCATCGTGGTTCGTGATGTGGTGGGTATCATGCAGAAGCTCCTCTCATACACCTATAACTTGGGTGCAACTGGACCTGCAAACACCTTGACTGGCTACCTTGAACCAGCCGCTAGATATGTTCTCGAGAGCTTCGTCACCGCCTCGTCAAACTCTCTTCGATTCCAACCCCTTCTGGCGACACTTCTTGTTGCCTTCCAAATTCCCGACTCGACTCTTTATCCCCGCCGGGCTGCCGTTGTCTCAGAGAGGCTACTGGTGGTCCTCGATTTTGCAACTATTCTCCTCCGGGTTTCCAACTACCTCGATCTGCCTGTCGCCAACCTCCAAACGCAACTGTTCAAGTCTGCGTCTCTGGTCGCCCGTCTTCCTGCCATCAGGCTGTCTTTCAAGGCACCGGCGATAGCTCTGCTAAGCGCGCTGGTAGAAAGTGCCGGGAAGGGCAACGCCGAACCTCCATCGCTGCTAGGATACCTCGGCCCGCAAATCTCACGGTCATTCATCCAGATCGCTTCACAGCTGGATAAGCCGTTTGACAGGGTGCCAGAGTCGGTCAGTACGTGGAGGTTCTTTTCGACAATAATGCGGAACCGTCAGCAGTGGATGGCAAACTGCCTGCTTACCGGCAAGACCCCCCGCGAGGCTCTGAAGGGAGATGGCAGGATTGCAGCACTCTCTCCAGACTCGGTCCTTTCCACGGCCATGGAAAAGCTTCGCTCTATCAAGAAGCTGCCAAGCCGCGAGGCCATCGCAATCCTGGACTTCTTCACTTCGGCCCAGAACTACTGGCCATGGACGATCTTCGCCATGCAAAAGGATACGTCGTTCCTGACCGACCTCCGAGCATACGTCCGCGATCTCAAGTCGCCCTCGATGGTTTCAAGGACCGACCCTAGAGAAGCCGGCTACCAGGCGAGGATAGCAGCTTACATCGCCGAGGCATTTGCTATGCAGCTCTACCATTTGCGTCAGATGAGACAATCCCAACAGTTTGCGAACGATGTCGTCAACGATCTCGATTACTTCCTGCGCAACGGAGTTCAGGTTTCGGGGTACAATGCCTCGTTGCATTCCAACTTTGCAAAGAACTTTAGCCAACGATACCCGGGAATTTCGATTGAGGATTTCAAGAGGACAGTTCTTGTTCCTCGTGATCTGGGTTCCCAATTTTACTATGCTTTGGACTTTGCCGAGTCGATGCTCAGCTACGATGTCGCATGGGCTGGATCGCGCAAGAACGGCTTCAGGCATGAGATGGAGACGGCTAACCTGAACTTGTCTCTGGTGGAGGCTGAAATTGTAAGTTTGTCTGTTTTCATTTCATCTGGGGTAATATGTGCTAACATGGTTCAAGACTCTATTCCATGCTTGGGAGTATCTACTTCTGGAGCTTAGCATCTCACTTCTCCCCAAGAACGAGACCGTTGCCAAGCAGATGTCGCAGGTCGCCGAGCAATGTCTGGATGCCAACCAACGGGCTCAGCCGCCAGACAACATTTTCATCCGACTGGCTCACGCTCGGGCAAATCTGGCTTTGACGCTTCTTCAACGCCTTGCCGATGCTTCCCACTTGCCAAAGGACATTAGCAAGCTGCTCACCAGCATCACAAGGGCCATCAATAACATTGAGGACCCCTTCGATAAGGAGCAGATCTCCTACTTCCGCACCCTTCTCAAGATCCTCTTCGTTGCTCTGCGCGGAACTAGACACTCGGCCAATGCCCCTGCGCCCGGCGCCTCCACCACGTCGCAGTCCGGTGGTGAAACCACCTCCGTAGCCGTCACCCAGCTGATCCTCACCATCCTCGACCGCGTCGTCGCCCAGTCCTTCCGGTCCCTCGTCGCGCTGGTACACGAGCCCACCTCTCCCACAACACCCGAGGATCTCGCCCTCCTCACCGCGATCCTGCAAGCCTGCCTCAGCGTACCCGGCATCGACCAATGCCAGGTGCAAATCCTCAACATCATGGCCGGCCACGACGTCTTCCAAGTCGCCACCTCGCTCTTCTCCTGGGCCGACAAGCTGACCGACAAGTCCGGCGACCCCATCTACGGCGAGCTCTCCCTTGTTTTCCTCCTGGAACTCTCCGCCATGCCCACCATCGCCGAGCAGCTCGCCTGTGACGGCCTCCTAGGCCACCTCACGTCCGCCAACCTCGCCGGCTTCATGCGCCGCGCCAACGTCGGACCCTTAGCCGACAAGGCCGGCGCAGCCCGCTGCTACTCCATCTGGGCCAAGGGCATCCTGCCTCTTCTTCTCAACATGCTCGGCGCCCTGGGCGCCACCATCGCGCCCGAGATCGCTTATGTGCTCAACCAGTTCCCCAACCTCCTCCGCGCGGCGGTGGATAGGTTCGAAGCACCCGGCGTTAACCGCACCGGGTTTTCTTCCCCTTCCCCTTCTTCCAAATCCAACTCCAACTCCAACAATAACAATAATAAAGACACATCAATAACCCTCACCTCCATCTCGGAAATCCACTCCCTCGCCCTCATCACCCGCGTGCTGTCGGCCATCCGCCTGACGAACGCCGGAGGCCAGTCGGCGAGAGACATACCCCAGATTAGTGGAGGGTGGGAAGACGAGGCTAGACAGAATATGTTGGAGAATGTGGAGTTTTGGCTCGGGAGTCGCAAGGTGTTGAGGGAGAGGTTGTTGCCGTTCGGACAAAGGGAAGGTGAGTGGCGGAGTCAGAAACCTGCTGGTGCTGCTGGTGCTTCTGGTGAAGGGGGCGTAACGGAGTCAAAGTGCGAGAGTAAATTGGAGGAGAAGGCGGTGGAGATGTTGAGTGGTGTTGCGGAGGTTTTGGGGTTGGGTGAGGGGGAGGATGGTGCTTAGATTTCTAGGGGGGGGTTGTTGATGAGGAAGGGGGGGCGAGAAACGAAACGGGTTGAAGTTGCAAGTGTGATAATGGGGGATGGGATGGCTCGAGTACGTGGAAGGGGTTGGAAGGTGTTTTGCTGTGTGGAATGATGGATGAATGTGTAAAAGTAAGGGAAATGGTTGTGTTACTAGGCAGTGTAGCAGGAGACTGACTGAGTTATGTATTTTTGTTTACTTCAAGTCTTGAGCGGTATTGAGTCGTTTATGTGTTGTACTGCACATATGATGCTTGGGTGTCTTATGCTTGCTCTTCTGTCCCCTTTTTGTTGGGATTGACATAGCTCTGGCATTCTAAAGTTCGGAGTTCTCTCGAGTTGCTACCCTACGCTTGAGTTTTCGGTCTTTTGGAAGTTCATCTCATCCCTAGGGGTTTCTCGCCATTTTCACCAGATTTTGTATACAGTCTTACAGTATTACTACTAATCTCTAAAATTTCTCAGCAGCTCTCAACGGCGAAGTACTCTACACCACGTAGAGATACATATGTGTAGCAGAATTCACGCATCAGAATTTGACCATTAACTAGGACTCACTCGTACAAAGCTTTTGTGCGAACCCGCTTTGCTATATCATCCTCTACCATATCCCGTACCAGAATGACCTTGCCTGTAGTAGAACGAATTCCCCATACATGGGTAAGTTATATGCTTCCATGACCACTACCACTGGTATCACATGGGAGCTCCCTCTCCCCCTTCTCTTTCCTTCCTCTCCCCCTTCTCTTCCCTCCCTCTCCTCTCTTCTCTCCATCCATCCATCCGTCCGTCATAATCATTCTCCACCGTCCCGTCACTCAACCTTGTACAGGTCATATGCGAGTCGAATCAACCTTAACCGGAACGCTCCATTTTGTTCTTCAAATGTAAATTTGTACATTTCCTTTTTTTTTTTAATTCCCTTCCCTTCCCTGCTTTCTTTCCCCTTTCCCCTTTCCTCCCCTCGTTTTGGTTTATATGTATATGTACACATCCCTTCCTTTCGGAAAACTTCTCAACTCTAGTGCCTCTAACGCCTCTGCATCTCAGCAGTCATGGCAGCGTTGAGCTCGCCGAAACGCTCGCCCAGGCGCGTCTGGGTAGACATGGACTTGAGCACGCAGCGGCTGATGCAGCCGGACTCGCGACCGGAAAGGGCCTTGGAGGTGAAGTCGTCGACGCAGGCGGTGAAGCAGTTGTCTACGAGGTTGCCGAAGACCTGTTTGTTTTTGTCAAATGGTTAGTAAGGACTGGCTGGGACTTTGGGCTTGGAGTTGGACTTGGAAATAGATGGGGGATGGGGATGGGAGGTAGGGTCCGAGAGAGGGAAGAAGGATGTAGCAGGTGGTGGTTTGGGATAGTTCGAGATGGCGCAAGGGGAGGAGGGATGGTGGGTAGCAGATGCGAGTACAGGTGTGCGAGTATAGGTGCGAGCGAGTAGGTAGGATAGGATGGTTGAATATGGTCATGGTAGAAGACCGGGATGAAGATTGGTGATGGGTGATGGGTGATGGGACGTGGATATAAGATAGATGTAAGAATGCCGAAAGGTGGTATCTCAATCTGTTGGCGCAAGGGCCGTAAAGAGGTAAAGGGCGATAGATAGAAAGAAAAAAAGCTTTGTATGCGACGGACGTACACTCATAAACTCCTTGACCTGGCGCTTCTGGAGGCGCTGGTCGAGCTCGCGGCTCTCGGCGGCTGTAAGTCTGTTGTTTTGTTGCGATGACGTTAGTTTTTTTTTTTTTTTTTGTTCCATTCCCGGTCTTTCTTTGATTTAAATCCCAATGTGGTTTGTTTCGCTGATTTGCTTGTTGGATTGCTTACCCATCCATTTTTGTTGGTTTAAGTGTTGGTGATGTTCGGTGTTGATTACCGAACTCAGTTTTGGGAATTTCAGGTTGTTGTTTGTAGATGGTACAAGGTGGAATCGATAACGGATGGATGGATGGAATATGGATGGATGTCCGACGGAATGTCGATGTCGTAGGGCCCGCCCCGCCCGCGCGCGCGCGACTCGACGGGACGGCAGAACGAGTCGATGCCGGATTGAAAGCTTGCAGCTTCAGTTCTAAAAATTCACCGCCCGGCAGAGAGAGAGCTTCTTTGCTTGGCGCCTTGGCGCTTGGCAGAAAGGCTTGGCACTTTCGTCCAGAACTTTGGAAAGAAAGGATGCCAAGGCCGGGGGACGCCAGGTGATATGGGCGCGCGCTAGAAGGGGCTGGGCGGGAAAGAGGGTCTGTGCGCTAGAATATGGAACGTTCGCTTTCATTGAAAACTGCAAATGAACCAACAACCTCTCACTGCTGCAACCATACACACTCAGTACTGGTAGGTAGCCGACGACGAACGCCCTGAGGTGGTGGGGAATGACATCACGGCTCTACCTACCTTTTCCAATAGCCTTTTCGGAGACGGCGCCGAAGGAACCAAGCAAACCGCCAAACATGGACGAACATATATATAAGCTTGTCTAGTCACCGCTACGTTATACATACAAGGTTTTGCCTTTGCCTTTTGTCTCTGGATTCGTGTAGTGTACGGAAAACGAATCCCCATTTACATATCCGGCATTTCGTCCCTGTGTACATAGTAGGTCACCATTCAGCAGGCCGGCGGGGGGGTGAGTGAGTTGAGTCCTCTCACTGGTTTGTGCGAAGATAACTACACGTAGGTACAACGGCGGCATGTCCGCTGCCCTGGTTTATGGGGATTGATGGCCATTGGAATTCTCTTTTATCTCTCCGTGGTGTGTCTTGGGTTTTGTGTGTCTTGTCTTGTGGTACCGAAAGGCTCTTCGTTACTTTTCTGGCCATGGCTTTTAAAAGGGTGTGTGCCCCTGGTGGTGAAAAAGAGCATAATGGGAAGTGTGTGAGAGAGAGAGAGAGAGAGAGTGAGAGAGAGAGAGAGAGAGAGAGAGAGAGAGAGAGAGATGGGACCAATGTTTTCCGTTGAACGGCGGTTAATTGCGGCTGGCAAAAGAAATGGTGAAATGGAAGGAATTCCTTATTCACTGTCTACCGCAGTGTCCATCAAGTTTTTCCTCAGTCTACATACAACCTCGAGATAAAAGGTGTGTTTCCCGGAAAATAAAACACCAACGGTAGTAGTATCGTCGTGGGCTTACATACGCACATACATACAGCCTCAGCCAATATCAGCCTATGACGTCCACGCGAGAAGGGATCTCGAGTTCAAGGGAGAATTGTGTCTTGCCCGCATATGCGAGGCTGAAAGATGAAACAAGACCCGCATGTTGATGGGTGCAACGTGCTCTACATCCTACATTTCCTTTTTCAAACAGTTGTGGCATTTTAAAGTGGACTTTTTTGTTTTGTTTTGGGTGTTCACTCATTGTGTGGTTTTGACATCCTGCATCACATCACTTCCATCTATAATCACAGATTGGAGGCTCTAGGTGGAGTTCATAATTTTGCGCCAAAAAACAAATGGATCGGTCGGGTAAGGGGAAACGCAACACCTACACCTACACTACAAGGTAGGCGGCTCGGGAAGACTTTGCTTCATCAAGCGGTGAGAATAGGTAGTGTACAATGAGCCAAGTATGAACCGGTATTCTAGGCTTCGAGGCTATGAAGCAGAGATGTTGGGATGATGGGTTCACTTGCTGAAAACTTTGTAGACTTCTCGCACAGTGGAACGCGGTGACTACAAAACCTGGCGGCGAAGCGAAGCTATTTTCTGATCCATTACTATTTTCCACCTCTTGCCGAGGAGGGTGTGGCGCATGACATGTCTAACAACCGCCATTCTTGCTTGGTCTTTGGCGAGAAGTGAGGGGAAGTTCCTTCTGGCCACATGAGCATGTTTCGCTTGTCTCACCATCTCTCTGCAGACCAAAACACATACATATTGTATTGTCCGTGAAGCTGCAATGGGACGCTCTTTGGTTCTAGTTCCCCCCTCCCGAAGTCTGGAGAAAAAGTATACTAGTGAATGTAGGGTTTTTTTGGTTTCCGGAAGGGGGCGTGCCAGGAAATGATGTGCGTTGAAGCCTTCCGGAAACCTACCACGCGACTGTATACTACGGGGAAAGTGTGTTCTGGACTTTCAACACCGGCTGCGGTCCCAAGCTGGGCGATCAGAGACGATCGCGGCTTCAGAAAGCTTTCCCGGGTCAAGTTATGGACAGATGGGGGTGTTGTATTGTGTGCATCTCTGGGCACCATTGTGGACCCTTTCTGACCAGTCAGGTGAGCAGCCACCAACGAAGAGCGTTGGGCATCTTTCCTTTCTTGGATGGAGGCAAAAGTGACGACGACGCAAAAGCTTGTTTCGTCTTTGCTGCTTTACTATTCGTGTCCTTTTGGAGAGCTTCGTTGGGTGTTCGTTGTGGTGTCGCGTAATGACCAGAGTTGACCTTTCTATGTAATGTACCGTAGTTGTTGGAGATGGAGTTCGGTGTGAGAGCAAGGGATCTAATTGCCTGGCTGCTGGGGGGGGGGGGGGGGGGGGGGGGGAAGCGTCGTACCTAAGTACACTGTGTGCTATATTTGGAAATGGATTGGCATAGCGAAATCCAGTTGGGATTTTTCCAGCACCTGACGGTTCAAAGTGGATTTTTCAGGGCATTGTGGTGGCTGGGCTGCTGTTGAATAGAGAGGTTGGAAAGCAAAAAGTGAAGCCAACATCCATGGTCTTGAAAAAGTATTCCCTCCACACCGGCTGAGTTGTAAAGGAAATATTTCGAACCCAAAACGTTGTCCAGTACAACGGAAAGAACGATATCTGTACGCCGGTCACACCTGCTGCGTGCTGCGCACTGCACCGAGTCACCGTTTATTGCCCGCCGCTGCAGGAGAAAATAAACACTGGACTTGGTACCTTCACGCTGAGCTACGTCATTTTCCTCTTGTCAAACACAGTCCCAATTGTGCACCAAACTTTTCACACAATGTCCAATTCTTACAGGTGAAGACTGCCACAGAGACATACATATTGTAATTAAGTGAAAGTCTTGTAACTTTGTCTAGTGGAACTCTGGATAAAGTCAAAAACGGCTATGGTGGATCTGAAAATGGGTTAAAAGGGTGGATGTACCCGGACTTGGGAGGGAAACACCAGCCATCTTTTTGTAAATGCCGATGGCTAACAAAGATTAAGCAGTCAAACATCCAAGACAATGGTCCCAGTTCTCTGCGGTCATGCCGGTACTGAAGAGCCGCGGGCCGAATGCCGAGAAGGTTGGAGATGTTTATGACTTCCAATCATGGCAGCATCTGAATCTAGACCTCTACCCTAGTTGTCAATAGACTACCTTACAGTACCTATCCCTAAGCAGCATATGTAGAACCCTAAACCGGTGGTTGAGAAAGTATGAAACCATCTTGAGGGGTCCCTTGGGATATCAGAGGTCAAGACAACATGCTGCCAGGAGACAGCTGCTTCTACAGCAAAAGACGTTGAAGCCTCCGACAGATTGCAAGACTGGCTATCCTGGATAATTTCAGCCTCAGGTGTCGGTGTGAAACCCTCAACGGTAACAGATAGATATCAAGAGACTTGAACGTTTTTCTGTTTCTTGTTCTGCCTCAATGTCAATATTGAACTTTAAGACAGAGGTAACTGTATTATGATATTCAAGGGCAATTGGAGGGAGGTAGATGCTGCAGGAAAAGGGACCGGCCTCTGTGGAAGGTAAGTAAGTATGGTGCATTGCGGCACTGCCATACAGTGTGCCTGAAAAAGTATCCACACAGTCTGCAAAGTCCCCGGAGAAGCCATTGATCCCCTGTTGCTCTTTCCCAAAATCGCTTTCTCAGTTTTGAGGAAAGTGGAAGCAACAGCCACAGCTTCTGTCAAGGACCCGGCCATCTTTTAATTTTTACTCCTTTCGTTGTTCAGTTTTTGAACGCGATGCATTGAAACGACATACAACGTCGTCGAGTTACCCCCGCTACTCTCCCTGCCGCCAAACAGATCGGCCACCCACCTCCGCCAGCAGTGTTACAAGCACTATTCCGTCACTATACAGGGAGAAGGGTACCCTAAACAGGACGAAAACAGACTCAGACGAGACGAAAGCAAAGACTCCTCCCCGGTCGCCCCGGCAATGAGCTAGATCCCCCGCGAGATCCCCTCCCCCCTTTCTCCCGGCGCCCTATACGGTAGCTTCGGTCATTTCTTGAGCAAGAGCCTCAGAGCAAACAGCTTTGCGACCAGGTTGAAGGCCCTTCGACAACCGGGTTTCCCTTCTCCTTTTTCAGCCATTGCGACGATCCGCGCCCTACTAAAAAGGCCTTCAGCTCGCTAGCCCCCTGGCTTCCAGTGCCCAGGTCCTCCACTTCAGAGCAGCCTGGCCAAGGAAGTGGGCGAGCAGGAACAGGAACAGGAACAGGAACAGGAACCGACAGGAACAGGATAGGATAGCACCCAGAACCAAGACTGGTCTGGTCAAGAGACAAGGGACAAGACCAGCCAGACAGGCAGGACAGCCGACAGGACCAGACAGGGTCCCATTGCCGCCAGCCGCCCCCGTCTACCCGTGCGGTGCATTTCAACCTAGTTGCATGGGTCCAATATCCACTGCCACCACTATCCGGCCCGTCGTCAGCGTCCACTACAGCACTCCAAGCTGCCATCGCGTCGCAGCCAGACAACCTCCCGTCCTTCTTACAACATTGACCTCGACCTTGACATACAGGACAGCAAGGTACCACATTCCTCTGCTGCTGCTACATAGCACCGTCTGCAACCGCTTGCCAGACGCTGTTTGTGCTGCTGTTACTGCTGCACAGACTTTTTAGCTTGACAGTTCCATTCGACAAGCCTGCATCCTCCCATCTTGTGCTCGCCTCGGCTGCCCCACGCGCATCCCCCCGGTTGCTCAACATCCTCCCCCCAAGCCGTCATCGTCTCCCAGTCCTGCGAGTTCGAGTCCACAACGTTCGTCCGGTTTTGTCATCTTTTTCTGCCACGCGCGGGTGACTGTCGACCGCCTCCTCAGCGTTTGCCTCTCCGGCACCCGACTGATTCGGCACCGTCCCGTCCCGTCGCCACGCCCGCCATCCCTCCTCCTCCTCCTCCGTCATACGGTCACCGTCATTACCGTCGCCCGCCATGACGTCCGCCGCTACCGCCGCCGCGCCCGTCGCGCCCGCCCACGTCCCTCCACCACCGCCTCCAACATCCTCCCAGTTGCAGTCGCATACTCAGACGCAGGCGCAGACGCAGGCACAAGCGCAGGTCCAGGCCCATAATCAAGTGGCCCAGGCTCAGGCCCAGGCCCAAGCCCAGGCGTATTCGCATTCGCATACCCAGTCGCTGTCGCAGCCGCATCATCGAGCATACAATCCCTACAACGCCTTTGCGCACCACCCGCAACCTCCACCCCCCTCAAAGCGAGACCTCAAGTCGTGGTGGAAGGGCTTCAAGCTACCCTCGAAGCATCAGGAAGCACACGGTATAGCCACCCCGTTCACTAGATCTAAACCCTACCGATCAACATCGTTATTTGCGGAGGACATGGAAGGCTGCCTCAGCGACCTTCCGGAAGCTGTGGCCCTCTTGCAGGAGATAGTTGCGCAGGAGGTCCTCATCGCAGCCCGAGCGGATGCCCGATCTCAGCCAACAAGTGTGAGCTTGAATCGGATGTCCACTGGCGCTCTCTTTTATGAGAAGCCCCTTCAACTAGAGACTCTTGCCCGCTTCCTCAATTGGCGTCTTAGTAGAAGATGTACTGGCGAAGATGGATCGTGGCCAGTACAAGACCCCGCTAAAACCAAATCAGTAGTACCAGAACCGCCCAAAGGTATCTTTGGCGTCCCCCTTCGCGATAGCATCAAGTACGCCAATGTTGCCATATCCCTTGTCGACGAAAACGGGAAGAGCTACATCTACGGTTACGTCCCCATTGTAGTTGCCAAATGCGGTGTCTTCTTGAAGGAAAAGGGTTCGTATAAAATCATCCCCTTCCTCCCCCCTTCCATCTCGTGGCATACTTTTGGAGAGTCCTAACTTTTCATCCAAGCAACCGATGTGGAGGGCATCTTTCGTCTCAGTGGGTCAGAGAAAAGGATAAAGGAACTCAAAACGATTTTCGACTCGCCAGACCGCTATGGCAAGGGGTTGGTGTGGGATGGATACACAGTCCACGATGCCGCCAACGTCCTCCGTCGCTACCTCAACGACCTCCCGGAACCGGTGGTCCCCCTGGAATTGTATGAAGAATTTCGAAAACCGTTGAAAGGGGCCACCAGGCAGGCCGCCGGCGACACTGATGGCCCCCAATTCGTCGAGAATTTCGATATGGACGCCGCCATCATCAGATATCAGCAGCTGATTACCGAGCTGCCGCCACTCAATCGTCAGCTGATGCTTTATATCCTCGATTTGCTTGCCGTCTTTGCCGCCAAGTCCGACATCAACCGCATGAATTCGCAGAACTTGGCTGCTATTTTCCAGCCAGGCATGCTGTCGCATCCGGCCCACGCTATGGCACCCGAGGAATATCGTCTCAACCAATGTGTCATTATCTTTCTCATCGAAAACCAAGATCATTTCCTCATCGGCATGCAGGGTACAGCGGCCGACGAGAGGACGGTTCAGGAAGTCCAGAAGGGGACGCCAACCGTCAACGCGCCAGGGACACCTAAAAACTACCAGTCTGGAGTGAACCGTACAGCATCGAATGCCAGCGCCGGAGCCGAGAGTGTTTCCAAAGAAGGCATGATTAGGAGGAACAAGTCGACATCTTCAAGGCGTTCTCTTGCTTCGAATGGTGCGCCCAGCCCGGGAAGCCCTGCGTTAACTTCAACGCCCACGGGAGGCTTAGGCCGGAGTAACACCCTGCCATCGAAACGATCACCTCGCGTGCCTCCCGGAAGGTTTGCGCATCGGCATGATGTGTCGAATTCTCCAGTCGGTCCCTTGACACCGGTTCATCCGCCGTCAGTTCCCGAGGTTACGCCTCCTACACCGACAGTACTGCCACCAGCGCCAGCGGTTGTTTACGAGGTCGTTACACCCCCCGAAGAATCTTCGGTACCCTCGATAACCACGTCCACGGCTCCTTCGAGTTTGCTACCCAGTCAATCTGTCCAAGCTGCTAGGAGTCAAGAAAAGTTGCTGGACCCCAGTGCTGAGGCCGCAGCCCCCTCCAAGGAACGTCGCATGCCGAACATACCAAGTATCTTCCAGAGAGCGCCCACTGGGGAAAATGAACTTCGACAGCCTAACAAGCTGAGGAAAAAGATGCCCGGCGCCGGTGGTCATTATAGTGCTCATAGCTCGACGATATCGCTCCCTCGTTCAGCAGCAGCTTCGCCGGCCGTTGAAGCTACCAACCCCATGGAAATGGTCCCACCCTTGCCCGGAAACCTTGATGCGGTAGTGTCTAGCGGACAAACTGCGCCTTCCCCTTCGGACTCTACGCCGAGGGCGTCCCAAGCACCTTCGGCGCCCTCCACCATGTTGAATCCCAACAACGCCCCTGAAACACAACTGAAGCTACGAGAGTCTCCGCCCACTTCGGTCACATCTTATAACGACATGTCTGATCCCGACCAAGTCGAGACGCAAACGACGGCTAGTTTTGCTAGCCCAGAGGTGGCATCCCCGGATAGGGATAAGAGAAGGCGGTGGCGCCTCTCGCGGAAGAAGGAGGACAGCATATCCTTGCATTCTCCTCCAAACTTCAGCCAGCCTCCCATCTCCCCACGCATGCTGGGTTCGAACTCGCAGGCTGAGGGGAGCAACAGTTCTGTAGGCAGCTCTGGCTATTTCCATAATCAAAGACCCCGGGCGAGCATGAGTGGGGATGTTTCTGACGCGGGCATGATGAGTAGCCTCGATGACCGTTCGATGATGAGCGACGGAACCAGAGAAGGCAGAGACCGCGACCGAGATAGGGACTGGGACAAAAGTAGTGAATATCGCAAGTCAAACATTGCCGACTGGTTGAAAAACAAGTACCGCGAACATAGGGAGACTGCGGAACAGAGAAGGAACAAGTCGCCACCGGCACATGATGGTAGATCGGCATCCATTGGGGAGCGAATTCGCAAGAGCATCGACACGAAGCGGGAGATGAACAACGGGAGCGAGAGGGGGTATAGCGATGAGCATATCCCGATGCCACCGCTGCCCCCGCGGGAACCAGGACCGGGAAATTCACAGAGCTCTATCCAGTCTTCTCCCCAAAGCTTCCAGCAAACTCAACCCCAGCCGGCGCAGGCTCAGCAACCACCAGCACTTTACCAGACCGAGCAGTCGGTAGAGGTGCAACTCGTCGCGCAGACACTTCCAGCACAGCCCAGTGTCCAGCCGGAGCAGCCTCAGTTGCAACATTTTCAACCCCAACAGGTTTCGGTACATCAGTCACAGCCCCAATTGTCGCCAGAGCCCCTTCCGCAAATCCCGGAACAGCCGACTGAAGCACCCGTGCCCGCTCAAGCGCCGATTCCCACTCAAGCACCCATCCCCACTCCTTCAAGGCACATGGACCTAGATGAGTAACACAACCGATGCGAGCCCAATGAACAGGGCACAATATCCTACCACTGTTCAAGCCAACCATAACCGTCTTGTGGCCGACCACACACCCTACCACCACGTTTTAATGTCTAAGTTAGTTTGTCTCGGATTTCCTGTTTTCTGCTGCTTTTCCAGCACAAGAAGAGCGGCCCCGTCGAGGACTTGTTGCGCGGATGCCCTCCATCCAGAGATACCCAAATAAGACTGTGTTTGTCCCTACTACACCTCGTGACGAGCGAGATCAACTGAAGAGAAGAGAGTTCAAGCGTCTGTTTACCTGTTTGAAGCGTTGTTTCTAGACTCGGGGATATCGTTCTGCTTGTTACATGTTGGAAAGCATATAACAACACACAAAGGGAAATCTGTATTAGAACTCTTGGTCTGTCTCTTGGGGCGGCCTGAATTAGTCAAGCATCATCAGCGACAAACTCAACAACCACCTACTACAACCAACCATTTATGGTAGCGCTCACACCCCGTCCGTATTCTCCTCGCCTTGGAATCCCACAACAACAAATCATACATACACGGCCATCAGCTTTGGGCTTATTTGTCCTCCCATGTTTTTCGTCTGCATAGTGGGAAGAGTTGGCAGTCACAGAAACACACAACATATAACAAACATGTTCGATCGGTCATTGGGACGGGACTGTGGGGGAGGGAAACCAAGATGATACACAAAATTAACGAATTCACGAAATTGGATGACGATTTCCTTTCTTGTTCTTTACACGTTTGTCTACCAAAAAGATTAGGCCTTAAGTGTAGGGGATGGATCACTTCTTATACTACTTCTTCTTCTTCTTCGACGGTCGCCTTCACTAGCCCCTTTTTTTTCCATCCATGTAGGATTGAACATATACTGGTAAAGTGTAAAAATTGATTGCAAAAATGTACCTACCTCTGCTTAGTACCTGTCTACCCATGTGCCTGTATCAAGGGCCTATTCCCAAGTGCCAAACGCGTGTCACTAAGCACGTGCGGGAAAGATCTTCATTGTTTCATGGCTATACAACCAGATATGTGTGTACCTAATGGCACCGACGCAACGCGAGTGATGTAGTGTAAGGAGTTCCCGTACAGCTGGGACCAGATCAGATCAAAGTTCATTGATGATCTGCAAAGACGAGCTTTGTAGTTGTACATAGCTCGAGCATAGCTACTTCTTCCTCTCTACACGCATACACTATCCAGTACACTAGTTCTACACATCCATCTCCACAAACACTTTACCTTCCACACACCACACTTATATATACTTATATACACTACATTAGTAGAACCCGATTCAACCTGGTTTGTAATATTAAAGTGCTGACGATTATTGTCACGGCGCTGGCGGACCACTACATCACTAGGCTATGTTCCAAAAGGATACAAGTAACCGAAGCTGGCAATTCGGTCGCTCAAGTGGTCTTATATAGTTGTGATGGCAGTCGAGAGGCACAACTGCAAGGCTGCCATCACAATTATTATAAAGAAAACCGCGTGAGTCTGGCCAAGTTCTAGTTCTAGACTCCACTCTAACGAGCGTACAGTAGTTAGTGTGCATAAGCTCTTTTTTTTTTTTTTTTTTTTTTTTTTTTTTTTTTTGAAGTACGTACCGAATGGATAGAATTTGCGGGGCCCCGGAAACTTTCTAGTTTTGGTTTTAGTGTACATAGTAGGTCCGTCGATCAGCTTGTGAAAGGTTATTCTAGACTTTATAGTTAGTTAGCTAATTAGTTAGTACCGAGTCCCGAGTGCGTGTCCGAGTGGGAGTTCGAGGGGACTGGTACGGTAGGTAGGCAGGTAGGTAGGTAAGTAAACCGTTTCGTACGTGTACTTGGTCTGGGGACTTGGAACTAAGGTAGGTATGGATGTTGAAAAGTTGAAAAAAGGAGAGCAGTACATGTGAATGCAACAGAAGTTTTGAATACTCTGATTACTCTGAATACTCTGAATACGACGTGATGGGTTTGATAAGATGTACTTGTTCAAAGCTCCATATCAACTGACTTACTGACACTTCTCCTGGAATCAACGAAGGAGGTTAAACAAGTAACCACCCACGCCAGCACAGCTTGCTTGCTTGGCTTTCTTGGATCTTGAGGGAGTACGTTGAGCGGTTGAGGCTCTCAGCGGCGGTTGGGTTGTCTTAGCGCGGCACCATTCCGAGCTGAACTTCTCGGATCTTGCTTGACAGCGGAATGGGCGGGCTTAAGTTAGTGGCGTGCATGACTCTGTCCCGTCTCCAACCGTTCCTTTTCTTCCCATCCATCACTCAGCCGCTCCCGTTCGTTGGCTGTTGCTTGATTCCGCCTCCCGCTTCCTTACCACCAGAAAGAAAGAGCACCAAGAAAAGCCAAGTCGTTGGCGAAAGTTGGGGAAAATGCTTGGAAATATGTTTTCGGTAATGGATATCCGAGAACATCTATGTAACAAGAAGTCATTTTTGAGTTTGGATGTGTAGTGTACCAACCTGTGCGGTTGCGGTTGCGGTTGCTACAGTCTTTCCCGCAAGAAACGTCGTGTGCCTGTGTTACATCCCGTCTTTCGATTTTCGATATCGATGGTAGTGTAGTGTGTTTCGATATGATCCTGCTGTAAAAGAGCGGCGACGTTAATCGAGACTACGTACACTACTTTACCACGTTTAATCTATACTACCAAAGATAATGGAATTTCGCACATGCCGTCCGTCGTTTCGTGGCGGTGGTACACTTAAAGCGTGCAGCGTCAGAACGATGTACTTTATCGGGATTTAATCTACAGTACCTATCATCGCCGATCTGGCAGAGTGACTGACTGCATAACGAAACCGAAAGCCGAACGGGAGGTCCCATCAACGGAGTTCTACATAACGACGAAAGTCTCTATCCTGTCATCAAGAATTTTCCATCTCGTCGAAGATCCACCATGATGACTCCCGCTTCATCACACAAAAGATTTCTTCAAAAGATGGAGCTCGTGTAAAAATCACCATTAATGAATCACACGAAAAGGGGCATTCGAAGAATACCAACAACGCAGGAGGTTGGCATAAACTCCTTGTAACTCCTCGATTCCTAGCGGGACTCCGTATTTCGGAGCCCAACACCGTGACCAGTCAAAGCAGGATGTTGACAAAGTCTGCGCTAGAACAAACCGGGAAAGGCTAGCGTAAATCTTTTACCCCATCTTCTTTCCCCGCAAAATCACATACAGATTGGAGGAGAGACCAGGTTGTGTGCCAGGGTTGTAGCGCCAACCTCGGGCTTGGCGCGGGGTAGGGGTGGTCGGCCCAAGAAAGTGGCACTCTGCCACGCTTTTTGGCCTGGACGCCTGGGCACGCACCGTTGGTCGGTCGTCTGTTCTTTTGCGGCAACGAACGTGAAGTTGCCTCTTGGCTTTGACGGCTTGGGACCCGGGCGGGAGGTGTGGTTGGCGTGGGGTGGGTGATGATATCCGGTAAATTCAAACGGGTGTTTTTTAATGACTCCAGCAGCTGTAGCATTCATTCACCGATATCCGGCGACCATCACCCCAAGGTGAGCCAGGTTCGAGACCGAGATCGCTCTCACCTCCCCCATGCCCCCCGGGTGAGACTTCATTTCGAATGTGACTCCCCAAACTCCCATTCTCCACCATCTCCACCGCAAGAAGCTCAAGCTCACACCGGCCCCGTCCCGGTCTCCATCCCGCCGTCGTCGGGGCCCGTGTCCATCACGACCTTGCTCTGGGGGTGTTTTCTCCACCGCTCTCCGCTGCCAACAACGCTAAAAACCTAAACAAGACCGGACCTGGACCCGGACCCGTCGCGATGACACAAACAATCCAAAATACCAATTCCCTTCTGTCGAGAATTCCATTACATGACACTACACTACACAAGGCGATAGGGCCGACAAGCCAAGGGGATCGACCTACCTAATAAAGTTTAGATGGAAATGTAAGCCAAGGCGCAATGCAATGCATGGAGCGAGTCAGAAGAACAACGTCCATGCCCAAGAATGGCGAATCGGGCCCGAGACAAAGAATGAGTGAAGAGTACAAGACGGGATTCCACTTGCGAAACTACTTTGTGTGTATCTGTGTCTGTATAACAGAGCGGGCGATAGACAGTAGAAAAGAAGAAATATGGAACACTGGGGGAGAACGCTGTGCTCTGTGGTGTTCGTTCCCGTGGAAGCAATCATGATGAAATGGAAGGATGGAGTTGGGATTGGAATGGTTGCGTTGCGTCTTTACTCTGCACTACATGCGTACACGTGCAGGAAAAAACAAGGGCTTCGACAGAAAGTGAAGAGGAAAAGGAAGAAACATGTCTACCGGACAGAAGGGTGATGGAAATGGGGGCAAATGGATGGCGATATCAGTTCAACTAACTGAACATTCAGCTGAAAGAAGAGATTGACCGCGGCTCTTCGAACACCCCTTCTTCTTCTCCTGTTGTCCGGATCGTTTCTAGTGGCTTTCTTTTTGCATCAGCTCGATTGAGCTGAACTCTACCAAAGTTGCAGAGAGGCTGGGATTGGAGATGGATGGCGGTGGTGGTTAGCTCCAGGGGCGACAACCTCTCAAGTGACAAAGTGACAGGGGCATTACCCCAGGTTGGAAAGTCGTCCGTGTCGGTGGCCGGGAACCCTAACAATGACAACGGATTGGGATACAAATAGTGGAGGCGACTCCGAAGACGATCACCACCGGCCATCCACCGGCGCACGCCCCAAAGGCACCGTTCGTTGGTCACACCCATCCAATTATACGTTGAGCTATCGAGAGATCTAGTGAAATCGAACACTTCAAAAGAAGCGGCATTTGATGCCGGCTTGGGTGTATGACTCGAGTCCAGCACCCTTCCTCAGTCCCCATGTCATCATGTTTGTACAGATGCAACCATATGCAGCACTGATGCATTGCACCGACCCCGACCGACACCCCGGCGTCCGCCGTGTCCGCCCGCATTGCGTCTTTGATCGATACCTTACATGTTGACACCGCGTCCGACCCCTACCCAAGTATTTAAGCCTCGAGTCCCCGTTGCATGGCCGATCGTCACGGATTTTCCTCCTCCCTCCCCTTCTCCAGCTTTTTATAACCAACACTTCTTCCCCACCTTCCCCCCTTTCCCTCCCCTCATATTTTATCCTTCTTCTAGGTGGGTGCTGCTCGGGAACCAGAAGAAGCTGTAAGACAAGATATCATGTCCGACACCAAGGACCGTAAGTTCATAATCCTCACCCCTCCTCATCTTACTCACACTCACCTTCACACCCCTTCATACACAAACACCATGAAAGTATTCTAACACAATCTCACAGTCTCCCTCGGGGAGAAGACCCATCATGACCCTTCAGGGTTCAGCAGCTCCGACAAAGGCGCCGAGGCCGGCCGCGTCTCTTACGACGTCAGTCCGCACTCCCCCACGACCGTTGTTCCTGTCCCGCTTCCCGAGGGCATGACCGAGGCGGCTCTCGTGCGCAAGATCGACCGACACATTATCCCCTTCATCATCTTCCTGTACCTCTTGGCCTTTTTGGACCGCGTCAACATAGGAAACGCCCGCTCCTTCGGCCTCGAGTCCGATCTCAAGCTGGAGAAGGTCGAATACAACACGGCTCTGACCATCTTCTTCGTGCCCTACATTATCCTCGAGATCCCCGGCAACATCCTGCTCAAGAAGTTCTCGCCCCGCGTCTGGCTGTCCGTCTGCTGCGTCGGTTTCGGTCTCGTCTCCATCTTCCAGGGTCTCGTCAAGAACTACGGCGGCCTGCTCGCCACCCGTTTCTTCCTCGGCGTCTTCGAGTGCTCCATGTTCCCCGGCTGCTTCTTTCTCCTGGCCTCGTGGTACAAGCGCGCCGACGCGCAGAAGCGGTACTCGCTCTTCTTCTCCTCCACCTCGCTCGCGGGTGCCTTCGGCGGTCTCCTGGCCTCTGCCATCGGCAAGATGGACCACCTCCAAGGCTACCGCGGCTGGCGCTGGATCTTCATCGTCGAGGGTGTCGTCACCGTCGTGGCGGGTATCGTCTTCTTCTTCACCTTCCCCGCCTTCCCCGAGCAGGCCCGCTTCCTCAAGCCCGCCGAGCGCGAGTACGTCCAGGCGATGCTGCAGGCTGACCACGGCCACTCGGCGGCCGAGCGCAAGATCACCCTCAAAGACGTGGGCAAGGCGCTCACCGACCACCGCATCTGGCTCGGCGGCTTCATGTATCTCGGTTTGATCGTGCCCGCTTATTCCTACGCTTACTTCTCGCCCACCATCATCGGCACCTATAACTACAGCGCCATCCAGACACAGCTGCACTCGGTCCCGCCCTGGGCCGCCGCCTTCGGCTTCGCCATGGTCACCGCCGTCGCCTCGGACTACCTGCGCCACCGCTTCATGTTTGCGATCCTCGGCATCGTGGTGGCGATCGTCGGTTTCGCTGTGCTCATGACTGTGCACGACCCGGCGCACGTCAACGCGCAATACGGCGCTTTGTTCCTGGTCGCCATGGGCGCGTACTCAGCCATGCCCATCATCGTGTGCTGGTTCAACATGAACCTGGGCGGCCACCACCGGAAGGCCATCGGCACGGCGTGGCAGATTGCTTTTGGCAACATTGGCGGCATCATTGCCACGTACAGCTTTGTGGCCAGCGACGCCAAGAACCACTACCGCACGGGGTACGCGATCTGCGTGAGCTTTACGTGCTTGAGCGCGCTGGCGTGCTTGATGTATGCGATTAGCGTGACGATGGAGAATAAGAGAAGGGCCAAGATGCAGGGGGATGGCGGACTGACGGAGGAGGAGAAGGCGGATTTGGGGGATCTGAATCCCGAGTTTAGGTATATGTTGTGATGAAAGAGTGGATGATGATAATGAGCAATTGAAAGTAATCATGAGAATGGGAAAGGGAATGGGTTTTTGTTTGCAATGAAATGATACCATGAGAATAAACAGGCTTTTGTTATTTTTTTTAAAACTTTTATACCTCTAGTTATGATGACTTGTTTGTTGTTTTGTTATGGGAGTATATATATATATACTAACTAAGGCTTATACATACATACATACCACTGAGGCTATAAACCTGCTCTAGGTGGTGTTTTGCCTACTAAATGACGAATTTTAATGATATACGTACCTACCCATTCATCCTCGGTCAATCGCTCTAGGTACTATCTGTTCCCTATCCTCAACTTCACTTTTGTTCCCACTGTTACTTTCTCTTGACATTTCTTTCATGCTGAATATCCATCAACATTGGTTTATATCAGACAGACAAAAAGAAGGGAGCATACCTACCACCCAAGACGAACAAGTTCCACTCAAATTCAGTTTCCGGCGCATTATCAAACCCCCGAAAGACACAGACACAACCCCGTGATATCATCGTCCCATGTCCCACGTCCCACCCATCCATCTTGTCCTCCCATCCGTCCATTTATGGTCCGTCATGTCCGATATCCGATGTCCCGATTGATGTCTGTAACATGTTCCACTTGTGCAGTTGCAGCGTTCTGTCTGTCTGTGCCCTTCGGGAACATGGCGAGAAAAAAAGAAAAAGAAAAAAGGAAAGAAGAGTGAAGGTGATGGCTGGCAAATAGAAAAAGAAGTAGTAGAGGTGACATATGTGACGTGTGAAGTTAAACTGACATGGCAGACCCGATGTTCCTGAACTCCCCCTCCGTCCACGTCCACTTGTAAAAGGTTACCATATACCAAGACGTTCACGATGTTCCAGAAAGATTGGTAAAAGCCTGATCAATGGGTAGACGGTTGCCGAGTTCTCCGAGGTAGCATGTCCACGAGGTTTTTTTTTTCGTGTTTGGTAGGACTTGTGGAGGTGTGAGGCAGGGTGTACACACTCGGTATTGATTTCGTTTCAGTCTGTTTCCTCATTAAATACGTTAATGTTATATGGTGGTGGTATATATATGGACTTTTCCCAAAATCTGATGATGTTAAAACGTGTAGGACATCAATGATATACCCAAAATTTCATCAAATAGGTCAGTCTGGTATTCGTAAGTCCCTGGGTATTCGAACAATGAAGAGAGAAAACCAGTTTGCGCCCGGGTACAAGAACAAAAGCAGTGTGTGCTGAGTGGAAAATGCAACACGCCGTCCCCATGCTTGTCAAACATCATTTAATGTCCCTCGGACTTCTTAACTGTTGGGAGTTCCTGCAGGGCCTCTCCAATAGTCTTGATGGCGCCCCGTAGCTCCTCCTCGGTGATGACTAGTGGAGGAGCGAAGCGGATAATGTTGCCGTGCGTGGGTTTCGCCTGGATTTTGTAGTTAGCACCTTCATCAGCAATGCGAGAGGAATGGGAAGTACTCACGAGAACGCCCTTCTCCTTCAACAGAATGCACAGATCCCAGGCAGTCCGCCCAGAAGCCGCAGACTCATCAATAACCACAGCATTCAACAATCCCTTTCCGCGCACGAGCTGTACGATAGGGGACTTGAACGCCTCCACACCCTCTCTGAAGATTCTGCCGAGTCTGTCCGCATTTTCTACCATGCCCTCTTCCTCTACCAGCTCCAGCGCACGCAGCGATACCGCACATCCCAGTGGGTTACCGCCATATGTGGAGCCGTGAGTACCAGGCTCAACAACGAGCATGATCTCCTTATCGGCCAAGACAGCGCTCACGGGGTACATGCCGCCCGAAATGGCCTTGCCCAGGGTAATGATATCAGGCTTGACATTGGCCCAATCGGAGCAAAGCATGCGACCGGTGCGGGCAATGCCGGTTTGGATCTCGTCGCAGATGAAAAGGATGTTGTGCTTCTTGCAGAGCGCGGAGACCTTCTGGAGGTAGTCGTCGTCGGGAACAACAACACCGGCCTCGCCCTGTATGGGCTCCACGATGAAGGCAGCGGTCTCCTTTCCGTGCGCCTCCAGCACTTCTTCTAGATCGGCGATGTTGTTATAGCGGATGACCTTGCCGGTCGAGGGGGAAACGGCGCCGATTTGGGGTACGTAGGGACCATAGTTGTCACGCGACTCGGGATCGACGGAGAGGGAGATGGCCGTCATCTGTAGCAGTTATAGTCAGAATATCGGCGTAAATAGCTTGGGGGTTAAGACATGACGTACCGTCCGGCCGTGGAAGTTGTCAGCAGCGCTGAAAACCAGGGCCTTATCATGTGGCACGCCCTTGACCTTGTACGCCCACTTTCTCGCAATCTTGATGGCTGTCTCGACCGCCTCGGCACCAGTATTCATGGGCAACACCATGTCGTAACCAAAGACGGAGCGGACCTTGGCGGCCCAGACGGGGAAGACATCGTTATGGAAAGCGCGGGAGCTCAAAGTTAGGCGCGAAGCCTGCTCTGTGAGGGCCTTGACTAGCTCTGGGTGGCAATGGCCTTGGTTTACAGCGCTGTAGGCAGATAGGAAGTCAAGGTAGTGCTTGCCCTCGGGATCCCACACATGAACGCCCTGAGCCTTTGCAAAGACGACGGGGAGCGGGTGGTAGTTGTGGGCGGCATACTCGTTCTCAGCGGCAATAGCAACGTTGGTCGCGGCAGCGTGGTACTTGTCCGAGCCGGTGATGAGATGGTCGAGCGAGAGGGTAGAACCGCCGTTCGAAGGAGCATCAGCGTGTGGCGCCATGATGGTTGTGATTTGGTATTAACGGTGGGCAGGCAGTATGGCTGAAGAGGTGTAAGATGTAGGAGGACTCGGGATGGAAGATTTCAAGTCGAAGCAATTGAAGTGTCTGAACTTGATGGATGGACCCAATTTGGAGCTGGGAAGATGGCCGTAGAAGAGGATGATTCAAAGAAGAGAAAACTTGGAAGAATTGGAGAAGTAGAGAAGTTCAACTTGAAGCAAGGAGAAGACAGACAATAGGGAGTTTTGAGGCAAGGAAGTCAGCAAGAGCAAGGTATAGCAAGGTAGAGCAAGGTACACGTAGAGCAAGGTAGTACTTGTCTTGTAATGCAAACGCGGACAAAGGGTAACACTAACACTTGCCGCCATTCATTGCTCTCCATTGCCCTCCGAGACACTGTCGGCATGTTCGCTTAGAGGTGGGCGTGGATAGGTAGGATGCGGCATGCACTAGACCCCTAAGTGATAAACGTCCGCACCACTGCTTCGCCATCAGAATCAAAGACAAGGGAAGGTGCAGAAGATGACATCCGCCAACCCCTCCACGTGGACATCCGCCGTGCTGGATGCAAGCCGAAGGAAGCCGCTTTACATTGTGTTGGAGGCATCTTCACATTTCTGTCGAAGTCGAGTTCATTTCCAACAACAGAACTTCAATTCTCTGATATGACTAACAAGACAACTGCTGTTTCCACTCCATTTCATATCAAGAAGGAGACGGACCCTCAATGACGGACCCTCAATGACGGAAGAGCGGCTCCAGTCCGCAAGGTACCCCCCGCCATTATCGGTGCTGTCACGGAGGGGTTCCGATAAACATGACGCTAACCAATCAATGCCCCGCTGATTACCGTGCCCCGTGATAGGGCTGGTAGCTGCTTCGCGGGGGCTGTCAGCAAGGCAGCTGGCAGCTGGCGGTTCCGAGAACTGACAAGTGCCGAAATGAGGACCTCTACGGCCCCCTGGAACATGCCTTAACAATTTACAGATGACAGAAGTACCTGGACTACCCAGTCGACCTCAACATCACCCAAGGGCATCAAGCCCAACACTTCAAGACTAAAACATGTCGAATAAACCGGCCACCTCAAAGCCCATCGAGGCTGAGAGAGGTAATACCGGTGATGTAAAGACGCAAAAAACACCACCCATTTTGGTGCCTCCAGTACCACTGTCAAAACCTCACCGGCATGTTGTCTCTGCACAGATCCAAGATGTCCTCACCTTGCTCTTCGTCTTTCGCTTTCTCAATGCCATCATTCTCCGCACCTTCTTCCAGCCAGACGAGTATTTCCAGGCTCTCGAACCCGCATGGAACATTGCCTTTGGAGATCAGAGCGGTGCTTGGTTGACCTGGGAATGGCAACATCAGCTTCGCTCCTCTCTCCATCCTGCCATCTTTGGTGTGGCCTACAAGGTTGCCCATTGGTTGATGTCCGCTCTTTTTCCTCCTGCTTTCGAGACGTTTGTTCTCGAAGGCTTGCCCAAGGTCATCCAGTCTGTCTTTGCTGCCTTGGGCGACTTTTATACTTGGCAACTGGCAACCTCCATCTTTGGAGATGAGAGCAACATCCCATGGACTGCTGTAAGTCACAAGCCAATGTATCATACGTATCGGACAACCCATTGACTTCCGTGTCTAGCTCTGGATGACCGTTCTCAACCCTTGGCAATGGTATTGCTCCACCAGGACCTTTTCAAACTCCTTTGAGACTACCTTGACCATTGCCGCCCTCTACTACTGGCCCTGGGATCTTCTCCAGGATGCCAAATCCAACAAACAGGAGCCTCTGCAGCTCAAGGGCAACCTGGGCAGCCTCCGAGCTTCACTCATTCTTGCTGCCGTGGCCGTCTTGCTGCGCCCAACGAACTTGCTCATCTGGCTTGGAGTCCTCACCCTTGCCATCACACGGTTGACACTTGATGGAGAGTCTCCCATCAAGAGATCGACATTGTTTGTTCTAGCCAAAGAGATCGTGGTCTGTGGTAGTGCAGTCCTCGCCGTATCGCTCATCTCGGACCGCCTCTACTTTGGCTTCTGGACCTTCCCGCCCTACAAATGGCTCTACTTCAACATCTCTCAGTCCCTCGCCGTCTTCTACGGCCACATGCCATGGCACTACTACCTCTCTCAGGGAATCCCTCTACTCACGACTACCTTCCTCCCCTTTGCGCTCGTCGGTCTGTACAAAGCCACTTCTTCCTCCAAGACCCTTACGACACTCCAGTCCAACATCCTCAAGACGCTTTCCTTCGCCGTCTTGTCCATGGTCGGCACTCTCTCCATCATCTCTCACAAGGAAGTCCGCTTCATCTACCCTCTTCTCCCCATTCTTCACATCCTGGCCGCCCCCTATGTCTTGAATTTCTTCACCGTCCCAGAAGCAGCATCAATAGCGGCAACCACCACAACAACCGAAGGCGCTTCCACCACTACCACCTCATCAACAACAACAACGACAACAGGCCCCGTAACCCTCCGCCACAAAATCTCTCTCGCCAACCTCTTATCCATCAACCTCCTTCTAGCCACCTACCTCTCCATCTTCCACCAACCCGCGCCCCTCTCAGTAATGACCTTTCTCCGCACCGAGTTCGAGCGCATCCACCCCGAGTCACTTTCCCTTGACTCTTCCTCTTCCTCTTCCTCTTTATTCTCCTCCTCCTCTTCTTCTGCGTTGAACAAGGAGATCCCCCAAAAACAAGAACTCTTCGCCCTCTTCCTAACCCCCTGCCACTCCACCCCCTGGCGCTCGCACCTCGCCTACCCTGCTTTGCGCGCCAGGGCGTTGACTTGCGAGCCGCCTTTGCATACGGCGCCGGGAAGTTTGGAGAGACGGGAGTATATGGATGAGGCGGATCGGTTTTATTATCGTAACTCGGAGAAAGAAGAAGAAGAGGGTGAGGGTGACGGTGGGCTGTATGGAGTGGAATTTTTGAGGGAGGAGATGTGGGGTGGTGATGGTCTTACGAGTAGCAGTGCAAGTGGACAAGGACCGGAAGAAATTCCGAGGTATATCATCGGGTTTGAAGGGGTTGAGGAGATGTTGAGAAAGTTCTTTGAAGAAGACAAAAGGGGAAGGGAGTTGGGTGTTGAATTGAAAAAGGTGTGGAGTGCGTGGAATGGAGCATTTAATGAGGATTGGAGAAGGAGGGGGAGGTTGGTTGTTTGGGATACCGGAGTTTATGAGCCTGTTGAGGAAGTGAAGAGGAAGGTGTTTGCGTAGTAGGTCGTGGTCTGAGGGGTTAGGTTTGGAGAGAGCGAGCAGGGTGGGTGAGTTGAAGGGTTTATAAAAGTAGTCTCACTAGGAAAGAAAGTAGGAAAAAAAGAAACCATGATAACCGTCCGGGATAGACCTTGCGCAATAGTAGAAGGGAAGTAAATGCAATGTAACAATGAAAACAGAAAGGAAAAAAAGCTCCCGTCAAAAAAAATTGACAGGAAAGTCTGACAAATATGTACATCGAAATGGAGGAACAGCCGAGAATATCTGGAAAACAAATAACCCAGCCCAAGATCATTCCTCTCTCTAGGTATCTTACACACCTTCTCACGGTCACTGGGTATCTCCTCCAGTCTTCTCTCTTCCCTCCCTCCCTTGCCTTTCTTTTGTTTCCTTCTTCATGTTTCCTTTCCTCACCTTCTCCACCATCCGTTCCCTCTTCCTCTTCTGCTCCCCTCTCCAGATGTTTTCCTCCCAACTCACGTCAAAACAGGATTATCATCCTGATTCCCATGGTACGTAGGCACGTCGCAGCACGCCACCTTCAGCTGGCACGGTCCCATAGGGTACCTGTCCTTGGGCGGGTCGCACCCGTGCAAATTGTGCTTTATGTTCTCCCGGTTGAGCGCGTAGATATTGCCGTCTTCGCACAGGCAGATGTTGTCGATGCAGTTGCGGGGGTCGGACCTGTTTGATAATTCTAGGTTAGTGGACTGACATGCTTGTGGACTGCATGGACTATAGCAAGCTAGTAAGAGGGAGGATAAATGATATGGTGTATGTATATAGAGAAAGGGAGGGTGGTGGAGGGCCGAACAGAATGGGAAAGGAAAAAAAAAAAAAAAAAAAAAAAAAGGGTTACATACCAATATTTACATTGACTCTTCGTATTACCAAATCTCCCCTCCAGTACGTGACGTGCCGCTATGCTCTGGATGAGTTTATCATCATCGGTAGGATGAGCTGAAACTCTTCCTGTGATGGCGCTTATGACGACGATGCCAGCGGCCACAAGAACATTGCTGACGGTAAACCTCATCGTAGAGGTCAAGAGTTCTTATTGAAGCGCTTATTCAATATCGCGATGCTGGATAGGTGCTTTGTCGACGTCGTCGTCGTTGTTGTTTGATGTTCAATGTGCGCGAGTGGGTGTCTCAAACTAATCGAGTGTCTCGAGTAGCCGGTGGAAAGAACTGTACGGCGTTGATCGGAGAAACTTGCAGGAGTAACAGAACCAGCTGTTGAAAAAGCCAGGGTGGGATATAGTGCCAAAGTCTCTTTATATCTCCCAAAGAAGTGATGAATAAACGCTCGCATGTGGCGCCTCGTGTGGCTGAATACTCATGTAATTTCATGGTGGTTGGCGATATCATGAAATAGAACATGTCTTTACAAGAGAGCGACAAGTCCAGAGGACTTGTCTACTTTGATGGGCTCATGGAAAGAAGGAGAATCGGGTGTGATTTGGTGTTATAGAGGAATGTTGCGGGTCACAAAGTAAGGTGGCTTCGAAAGACCTTACCCGCGCGGTACGGTGCAAAATCATCTCGACGAAGACAAACTGAATTGCTGGATGGGAATAAGGGAGTCACTAGACAAGGGGCAGGTTCAAAGAGAAGAAACTGAAAGACGTCACACACCAGACACGGCTTTGATCAAACCCAACCCCTGACTGACCACGGGACTGCGAGTTTCTTTGTCAAGTCGTCGTGGCGCAACGATGAATCTCTCGTCCCCCTGATCATGTCAGCCAATATTTGGAATGATTATGCCTTAATATACTTTAGGCAAACTCGAGGGCCGAGAAAAATATAAAGGCAGAGGACAATCCTAAGTTGGAACTTACCTGTTAAACGGTCTTGATATTGTGTCCTCTCTTCCCATGGATGTTCATTCGGGTGATCAGAGGACCACACTTGGAACGACATCGTTTATTGGTAATTGGAGTTATTGAGTTTCAGTCAGTTAGGGCGGATGAAGAACGGTTGATTGATAATGGTCCTTGAGATGGCTGAAGATGTTATGGTGAGCGAGTCTGTATCCAAGCTGCGCATGGTTCGGTGTCGGGAATCTTTTGTGTGCGTTCTTTTAAAATATGAGCGCACGCAAGAGTAACAGGACTTGCCCTAAGACCCGAGTCGGTGTCAAAGATAAGTATTCCAGGCGAGGCAGGGACGACCGAGCAGTTCAACTGCTTGCTCTTCTCTACTTGCCCTTCTCGGTCTTTCCATTCTTGTGCTCCCTCCAAGCGCCAGCTTGGGGAAGGAACGACCCGGCCGTCTGAGTCGCGACTTCGATATTTGGATCTAAATCGCATCTTCCCGAGACCGGATGTCAATCTGAGCCAATCTGTTCGGGTAATATCCAGTCTGGTTTCCGAACCACCAAACCAAGGGGCATCAGACAAGCCATCAAGGTGGGACCTCACAGGCTAAGAAAACGCCGAGATAATCGAGTCTTTATATGTTGATTTCCACCACCCAGCGTGATTATCATAAACTCGACATCAACCACCAGGCTAAAGGCCATGAAGCCATCACCACCAGTATCCCTTGCATTCCCTCCGCCCAAAGCGGCTGGTCTTTGTCGAGTGTCTACAGAGCATGGCCCCTTGTGTCCATTGTGCTACAGAATCCTTGTTGCGCTACCCTTGTTCGTTTGTGGAAGGAATTGTAATTTGTCAACGGATGTCTTTTGTGCCTGAGTTCTTTGTTAGATTGTATGCTTCTTATCTTGACTTTCAATTTAAGGAACTTGATGACCACCTATTTTGATGTTGACGGTACCCATTCACAAAATGAAGAATAAAGGAACTGTTGTTACCATCGTTACAAGCCCTCCGACAGCGGAGTTTCTCGCAGTTCAATACATGAAAATGGATTGGCCCAATGAGCTTGTTGTGTGTACCAACCTAATGTCAGGTCCGAGTGCGGTCTGTAATACCTACACAAGGTCTTGTTCTGTTCAAGCCTGTTGAAGGTCAAGGTAGAGGATATGTAAATATCTTACGGAAGCACGACTAACCAATTCGTCCTCGAATGTGAGGTAACTAGAGATAACAGGTGACGCCTTGATAGGACCCCTTAAAGCCCCTGAGTAAGCTCATATCGTCACCTCCCCTGACAAATGGTCGTAATGCCAGACAGCTGCACCACTTCTTGAGTGCAGTCACGTTAAGGGTGTTGATTTTGAATGGACCGTACCTTTTAACATTAAACATAAACATACAGAGGTAAGTACAGCGCCGTCATGCACCACACATCATACGCACCTGACTGAGGTGCTGAGGTACGGTACATACGTACCTATCTACACACGACGATGCTTGACACCATATGGCTCCAGCGAACAGGTTCACCTCCCTCATACACTCACCCACCTCACCTTCACGCCTTGAAAGTCTCATCCTTATTTCTGTGACTTCGTTCCCGCACAGCCGTTTGGAGTTCAGTGGTCTGATTGTCGAAGTTCCCTCACCGCTTTCCCTTGTTCCCGGTGGAGTGGCTGGTGAGGCTGGGCTGAAGTGGTATGGGCGGCGGCGGCGGCATGGCGGGTAGTGGCTTTTCTAGAACTTCCTCATCCGCATCCGACAAGAAGGTATCGCGGTTCACGAATCGGGCTGTTGCGAGGTTCCGGCCCGGGGTTGTCTGGGGTTGGACTTGACGTCTACCTACCATGAAACTTGAGTGGTATTGAGACGAGTAAGATTAAAGAATCCTGGGAATGAAGAATGGTAATTGGAAGAGACAATGATGGTTCGGTTTTCATTGACTTGTGTTTGAGTTTCTGTGAGTGGTTGTTTTTCCTTGTTGACGATGATGACGGTGATGGGATTCACACCAAACCATTTAACGATGAACACAGAAAGGGGTCTGACGGGAAGGAAACAGTGAATCTGCCTGTCCCCATACTCCTTGTCACAATCAAGATGGCGGGTTGCTTGCTGGCTTGCTGGCACACAACACAAACTGTGGGGGAGTGGATGTGAGGACGAGATGGGTAGGTAGGTAGGCTGCCTGTTGCCAAACAGAATGGGTGGTTACACCAAACTCCATGTAGGGGTCCCTACCTCTACGCTCCAGACCCAAACCTTCCCCACATGTCATCATCCTTTGTTGTCCTATCGAGTTCGTACATTCCGTTACGAATGTGTAGCCTAATGATACAGAGCATTCGAGGCTGACGAGTAGGTATTGTTGCGCTTGATGATGATGATGTGAAGTTGGATTCGAACCAAGCGGGTCAAGCAGGACGCACATAACGATGGTTGATGTTGCAGGCCACTAGGCCACTGCAGGAGAGCAGCAGGCAGGGCAGAACTGGGAATCGCAAGGCAGAACTACTAAATGGCAGATAGGAACCGCGCGTTTGCGTTGAAGGGAAAATGATATCGAAAATAAAGAAGGAAGACTGCGCATGTTATGGACAAGAAAACTTTGATGATCATTGGTGTTTAATGTTGAATTTTGGCAAGTGGCGGCCGGGGTGGTTGCCTAACACCACTCAGATAGGGTTTAGCGCGTGGGGAATGGAGATGGGGAGATCTGGGAAACCGCTTGTCCAATGTCGTGTCGTTCAAACATTGTTCTTGTTTGGGCGCCATTGTTTCGTTTGGCTCCATTTCTCCATTCATCATGTCCATCTGGCTAGGGTCAGTCAAATTTTGAACATGCCATATTCGCGCAGTCTGGGGTAATGTTTATCAAGACTTTAAAACGTTACAACCGACGCACCCCCCAAACTCTTGTGCTGTGTAGCGCCATACCTGGACGCATTGTAATGACTGGACGCTCGCCCGTTACCTACTTGGATATATCAAGTTGGCAGAGAGCCCGGAACCACAAAGCGATATCGCAAAGATCACGACCCAGCCAGTATCCGTCCGTCTTCGATGCTTTCTCTTGCACCTGACATCATGATTGGACAGCGATACCAAATTCACCAGATAAGGGGTGCTGGATGCGTTGCCTTGCATATGTCCGTGCTGTTGTAGGGTGGTGTTGAAGTTGGTGGGTGGGTGGACGACGTCTTCACGTTGAAAAAGAGAGAGAGAGAGAGAGAGAGTAGAGAGAGCAATCAACAACATCGAGCTCCATTTCGAGCTTGGCGATTGGCCAGTATCACGACAGCCTCACCCACACTCGCACAGGAAGGTTGAATACGTCCACCTACATATATACATACAGGCGGCCGGGGTTTTACTTCTGTGCTTGTGTTTCCAAGTCCGTTGCCGTAGGATGTGCGCCCCATTGCGTGTCCAGCCAAGCCAGCCAGGCACAGGGTCGACGACAGGGTCGACGACAGGGTCGAATGCGGTACGCCGTGGAAACTGTGCTGTACTGCAGAGGAGGGGGTGTGTGTGTGATGAATCTCGATCGCCATGACCGGACAAGAAAGAGTGAAAACTCCTGGTGCCCATTCAGTCCCTAAACCTGATAGATAGGCGAACCTGCAGCTGATGCCTAGATATCGCGTACAATGCCTTGGTACTTTTCTCTTTGGTCGGAACTGGCGATCAGGACCGCCGAGGATGAGCAAGATCAACCTGATGCGCCAACAGCCAAATCGCACAGCCATTTTGGGTAATGGCGTGCTCTGCTAACTATCAAGCAAGCATTGTGGTTATCGCGCCGCAGAATCAGGATTCTGCGTTTGAGATTACCATGAGCTCCAGAGCTTCGTTGTCGGGGTTGTTGCCTGGGTGCTTCTTGTGCTTTTGGTGTAACACGAAGACTTGCCACATCTGAGGACAAACTCTCGCGGAAACGATTAATCAGCTTGTTCCGTCAGTGTTAATGGACACTGTCTTGTGAAAGTGATGAGAGAAGTCAAATATTGATTTTTTTTGTCCGTGTGTTGACCTCGTAAGGCAATGTTCCAGGGCCGTGACGGGAGAAGCTCAATGGCCGCTTCATGCAAGTCGTTCACGCTCGCATTCTGATGCAGGCTGTGGCTCAACCAAACAGGTAGGACTCGCTACCTGAGATTCTTTGGTTCCGGTTGGCTGGTCATTATAGGTCCTGGTACTTATCCTATACTCATACAACCCGCACAGTGGTTGCGATCAAGTGTTCGATGACTGTTTGTAGTTGATTGTTTTGTGAAATGAGAAGTGTCCGACGTTATTGCAGGGGCATTTGCTCGCTTTTGTTTGGAACAATAAAGGCGATTCCAAGCCCCCGTCTACAAGAAGCAGCGGGAGTCTTGAACTGAGGGTCCTTGCCGATGACTCTTGGGGACACTACCGGGGAGCCGGGCTATCACCGTCAACTTGAATGGGAAAGAAGATGGAAAACTAATATGGATGCTCGAGGTAAAACGTGTCCAGGGCATCGATTGCGACTTTGTCCCAGTCTGCTACGTGATTCTGCTACTATGCCTTGATGAACGCCCGGCCCCTCGATATCCACAAGCCATCCGGGGCATTTGGTCCAAAGACGCAAGACAAGCGGTAGACCTAATTGACAGGGGACAGCAACATCATCATCAGCATAACGCGGACCAACCTCGAAGCTGGTTGTTGTTGTCATCACAATCGAAATGTGATCAACAACACAAAGCCCATACGAGCTTTCATCCTCCCCGTAGAGAAAGAAGCAAAAAGGCCGGAAAGCAGGTGTCAGTGTCACCTCCAAGCGGTGATGTTATCAAGCTGTCTTATCACCACAGAAGGACAAGGCCATTTTAGCGTCGGGAGTTGTGGCCAATGGCGGGCCGGCGACGGACGTCTCCACTCGCTACGTAACAGGGCCCTCGTACCGTGCGCGTACCTCGGGCCCACCTGACTCCTTCTGGAAAGGGCGGAAGAGCTGGGGAAAAGGCCCTGAATGGAAGCGCAGGGGTACCCACGAGTTACATCGACTGGTGCGCACCATGTCGAGGCATGACTTCAGTGCACCTGCACGGACCAGCCCCCTTGCACATCACGAGCCCAGGTGTCACTCGCAAGTCGCTTGGGATGCTGCCCCCTCTGCTGTTGTCACTTCACCACTGCTGCTACCTGGAGCTGGCTGGTTGCTGGCCTGCCCTGCCCATCGAGGTTCTCTCTTGCTGCTGTCCGATTCCCTCTCCCGTCGCTCACTGTTTGTCTGGAAGTCACTGCCATCTCGACTTCTTCCCGTGTTCCCAACTTGAGACTGAAGATAGAGACCAAAGCACGACACATGATCGCGACTCAACATCTACAAGTACCGCGCTTCATTGTTTAAACCGAGCAAGTGAGAGTTGGACCCTTTTTGGCTGGGTACCTAACAACAACGGCTCTTTCCCGCTCTCCGCCCCGGGCCCCCCGTCTTATATCTGTTACGTCGATACCGCCTGGGTACCTGATACGGTGCTTTGAGGTACTGGTGCGCTATCACTTATCGCTGTCTGTCCATCCACAGTTCCACTCCTTCCTGCGTCCCTCGACCGCATCACCCATCACCGCGACTGTCGACCACGGCCTACCGACCACCCAGACACTCCCACGACAGGACCACACCCATTCCCCCCGTTGCGTCAGGTCCCCATCCACTCATCGTTCGCAACAACTCCTAGCACCGCTCTTGGGTCCTTCAGGATCGCCTCCCCCGGCCGACTCTACCGAACCACCTTCGCGTTCTCTCTCTCCCCCCCAACATCGCCCTAGCATCGCCCATCCATCTCTCTCCATCCTCCGAGTCGCCGTCCGTCAAGGTTACAGCTTCGGTCTTCCTCTCCGCTTTGTCTCCGGTCGCGCACCCCTGGGTTCCGATCGCCATCAAGGGGGCTCCATCGCATATTCAACATCTATCGCCATATACCACACCACACACACCCATACACCCGACACCACCCAACTGTCGCCGCTTCCGCATCAACCGCATCAACCGCCGTATGCCGGTCCGGCCATCGCATCATCCTACAATTACTCTCGACACCCGTTCCCCATAGACGCTACCTAGTACAAACTCGCCCTCCTATACATACCATTTCCATCCTACAAACAAGATATAACGCGGCTCAACTTTCGCCGCTGTCAAGAGATCGGACGGGCCTGGTACCGAACCAGCAACCAAAACTGATACGGACGAGGCCAGTCTGCGGCCGATCGGGTCTGAGTCATTGACTTGACATAGGACGTCAGTCTGCCGCGGTGGAGCAAAGCAGCTGTCGATAACCACACTTTTGGTGCTGATAGTAGACGTCCAGATACAACAGTGTCGGTGTCGGAGCTTGGACCCTCTTCTACTGTGCCTTGAGCCCTTCTTCCGTCCGTCGTTTCCTCCATCGATCTGCTCGACTGCCTGGCCTTCTGCCGTTTCTCCGCTCTTTTTCGCATCGGCCTTCCCTTCGGCCACCCGTTCGGGCACACCTGCGCCTCCCGTCTCCTCCGACCTCTCCAGACCCTGAAACGATCGTACTGAGCTCGACCCCTTTCGCAACTCCTCTTCCATCCCATACCACCGTATAGTCCTCTTCATCCAACCCAGCCTCGTCGTTGCCTGGCGCATAACATATCCGAGGAGCCATCAAGGTACCTCGTACCTGGGACTTCTTCCCTCGACCACGCATTCGTCGTTTCATCTTTGGCTTCGACACATCCTCGACCTATCATCTCCACTTGCATCATTGCATAACCGAACGCCTCCGCTTGCCAATACATCGGCCTTATTAATACACACTTCTCCGCTTCTGCCTTGGGCTCGTCTTCATCATTCCAACCACCTGAACCCCAGATCGGAAGCACCAGACCATTTGGCGTATACATGCCTGCCAGACTTGAGGTTGACGTCTTCCGAATAGTTTAGGCCCTTGGGCTATCTACCTTTTACACAGACTTCCCGTCATCAACACGCACACCAGGAAGCCATGTCGGAACGAACATCTGCTTCCTCGTCTTCGAGGAGGACGAGACAGAGTTACGATGCCATTGGATCCTTCGTCATTGACCAAGAGATAGGAAAAGGGAGCTTTGCAAAGGTTTACCTGGGCCGGCATAAGGTCAGTGAGCCCTGCAGCCTCCCATGTTCGATCCCGTAGCATCCCATACGGCCTTGAGCTCACATCCGTATCGTGATTCGGGCTGCTTGCTGACGTATCATGTCTTGTAGGTCACTGGCGCATTGGTTGCCGTCAAATCCGTCGAGCTCGCCCGCCTCAATAAGAAGCTGAAGGAAAACCTGTACGGGGAAATTCAAATCCTCAAGACCCTTCGACATCCTCACATCGTCGCGCTCCATGACTGTGTCGAGTCCTCTACTCACATTAATTTGATAATGGAGTATTGCGAACTTGGTGACTTGTCGCTGTTCATCAAGAAGCGAGACAAGTTGATCACAAATCCCTACACTCACGACCTTGCGCGGAAATACCCCGTCTATCCAAATGCCGGACTGAACGAGGTGGTGACTCGGCACTTTCTAAAACAGCTGGCGAGCGCATTGCAGTTTCTGCGCGCTGGGGATTTCGTTCACCGAGATGTCAAGCCCCAAAACCTTTTGCTGCTTCCATCTCCCCAGATGATGGCCGACAATAAGACGGCGAAACACATTATGAGCGGCAGCTATGACTCTTTTACACCTGCTGCCGGTCTAGCCTCGGCCCCGATGCTGAAGCTTGCTGATTTTGGTTTCGCCCGTGTACTTCCGTCGACATCCCTCGCCGAGACACTGTGCGGCTCTCCTCTTTACATGGCACCGGAAATTCTACGGTATGAAAAGTACGATGCGAAGGCGGATTTGTGGTCCGTTGGCACGGTTTTGTACGAAATGGTAACCGGACGACCGCCTTTCAAAGCCAGCAATCATGTGGAACTTCTGAGGAAAATCGAGTCATCGGGCGATGTGATCAAGTTCACAAGGGAGAGTGTTGTGAGCCAAGAGATGAAAGGCTTGATCCGTGCTCTGTTAAAGAAGAACCCGGTGGAACGAATAAGTTTCGAAGATTTATTTGACCATCCTGTTGTCACAGAACCTATTCCTGGACTTGTGGAAGACGACATCCCCCAACCACCACGTCGGAGGTCCGTGAAGGAGGAGAGGCCTGTCAGTAGGGCAGAAGAGTCGCTCGTACCCTCGAGGAAGCAGTCTCTCCGAAAGAACCTCGCAGATCGTGAGGGCATTCCTCAGACGGCTGGCCCCTCTTCACCAAAACCTCGCCGATCGTCTCCTCTAGCGACCCCTAACGAGCCCCCTGAGTTCAATAAACCGAACTACTTCCAGATGCAACCTAGAGATGATCGTCTTAGCCATTCTCCTCGACAGGAATCTGCCGAAGGGCTAGGGATTAAGCGCCCGCAAGTTCAACCGTCAACGTCTGCTCCAACCCGTCCATCTTCGTATGTAGACCGCCGACATCGCCCATCAAACGCCTCGCTCAGGGCTCCTGGCCGGGAAGCCAATGTCCCTTCAAATGATATCGTCAGGTCGAAGTCTACCAGAGTCTTGGCCACAAAACCCATGTCAGAGGAGGAGAG
Organism: Sordaria macrospora; assembly: GCF_033870435.1. NCBI lineage: Eukaryota > Fungi > Ascomycota > Sordariomycetes > Sordariales > Sordariaceae > Sordaria > Sordaria macrospora. The sequence continues at coordinate 3,792,992 of NC_089374.1, read as the reverse complement.
GGCAGCTCAGGATATTGCGTTTGAACGCGACTATGTGTTGGTGGACAAGAAGCATCTTGAAGTCAACGCACTTGCGGACCAAATATCAATGTACCCCCAACAGCCACAATCCCCAAAGTCGGCGCAAATCGTCAGACGCGCAACTCAACAAGGCTCACCCACCTCGACGAGTGGTGCAGTTCCGAGCCCACCTTCCAGAGCGCTTCAGCTGGCTCAGGGTCATAGCCGTCAGGGTTCATACGACAAGGCACTTGGGACGAGTCCCAGCAAGGCGACCTCGGTGATTTCCAAGGCTATCCAAGATGCTAGCTTGCGGTTATTCGGATTCAAGTACGCCCCTCACCTGCTAGGCAAAGGCCCATCTCCTGTGCCGCTGTACAACCCGTTCCCGACGTATCCAGCCCCAAATGCCCAGACCGGCTTGATTGCAGATGGGAAGCAAGGCACCCCCGTGGACGAAGACTCCCGTGTAGCCCAGTGCATAGAGGATCACGCAACACGGAGTGATGTTGTGTACGGATTTGCCGAAGTCAAGTACAAGCAACTTGTTCCGCTTGCGCCCTCGATGGATCATGGTCTTGGCGGTGCGCCCATTGAGAAGTCGGCAGAGGAGGATGGGCTTACAGCCGAAGCCATCGTCTCGTTGTCTGAGGAGGCACTAGTCCTATATGTCAAGGCGCTCACCCTTCTGGCCAAGTCGATGGATATCGCCAGCCTCTGGTGGTCACGGAAAAACAAGGTTGAGACGAGCAACAGTATCACTTCGGCGGCACGGGATTCGGCAAACTCGGAAGCCTTGGCTCTCAGGATCAACGGTATTGTCCAATGGATCCGTTCACGCTTCAATGAAGTCTTGGAGAAAGCCGAAATTGTTCGGCTTAAGCTGGCTGAAGCACAGAAGCGACTACCCGAAGATCATCCCAGTCACCCAAACAATCATGCGAACGACTCTACGGCTCTGAACAGCCTCAGCACGGTCGGCGTATTCTTGAGCGAGGGGATTAGTGCCGAGAAGCTGATGTACGATCGCGCTATCGAGATGAGCCGTGCTGCTGCGATCAATGAGATTGCCAACGAGGATCTCCCCGGATGTGAGATCTCTTACATCACAGCCATCCGCATGTTGGAGGCTGTTATGGATCAGGATGACGACCATCTCCCGAAACGAAAGGTTTCTGGTGCGTCAAAGGAGGAGAAGGCTGGCGCCAAGGACGAGCTATCAGACGAGATCAACAACGAGGACAAGCAAGTCGTCCAAAACGGTAAGCCAACTTCTGTGCTCTCTAACTTACAACGATATTGGTCTTTGCTAACGAGGATGTGAAATTATAGTGATCAACATGGTTAACAACAGACTTACGGTCCTTAGGAAGAAGATGCGTTTGATTGAATCGGCTTCGAAAGCACAGCAACAACAGGGGCAGAGGCATCAGCAACAGGACCTGATGCGTCGCCGCAGCGGAGAGATGACATCCCGCAGCGTCCCTGCTTAGCAAGACTCGGCGTTTTCTTATGAATGAACGACACAGACCCAAAAGCAAGATATCGGCATTACAAAGCTCATGTGCCCCACGGCCGCTACCATACTTCGATCGCGCCTTTTATGGCCACTCTCCACTTCACTCTCGTCTCCGTTGTTTTCGTCTATCTATTTTTGTTATCATGCTACATACCATACCAAGGAGTTAGGGTTTGCTTTTATTTGTCTCTTCCACGTTGTCTACCTTGGGCCAGCTCCCGGCAGATGGCCTGGTTTGACATTACACATTGCGCTGGCGCCATAGGCTCGTGCTTTTCTCTTCATATTGTCGGAGGTAACACCAAACTTGGGGCGCTTGGCAGAGCTTCATGGAATTACTACCCTCTGGACGGTTTGACTTATCAAAGGCGTTTTGAGGAAGGTACACATTATCGAACACATTTTCAAGGGGGGATACTTACTACCAGATTGTTGATAAGACGGTTTTCTTTTTCGGAGTGTCATGTTCAAGCGGCTTCTTCTGACTATTTTTGGTTTCAGTGTGTTTTAATATCCTTTTTAGGATCCTTTGAGGTCAGGTTTTTTCGGTTGTTACTAGCAGCAAGTTCATGCAGTTGTGGTTACTAGCAGATATCAGGCCCAGTGCCTGTCATTTGGATGAAACAATAAACATATCCTTCATATATCATGACTTCCGCTTCTCACACATTTGTTGACCAAGAGGAGACGTCTTGAACAGATGAGTGCACCCTGGAGTACGCCTGCCAAGCGAAGCCAACTCATCTGATCATTAACCCGGCCTCCCAGCCGTGTGACCACGAATATGCGATAAATTCGTTGTCCTTCAAATGACGCTCATGAGTGTACTATTACGCTAAAATACTTTGGGTATATTATCTCCATATCAACGCGTTCCCTTCTCTCCTTACCATCCAAATTTCAAACTCCCTTCGAAAACGTCTGTCCACCCATCTTCTTGTCCAACTCCACGCACTCACTCAACCCACAAAGCTCAAAAAGCTCCCTGATCCCACCCGGCACCTGCTCACCACTGGCATCCTCCCCATCGCTCTTTTGCTTTTCGGTAAACCCAGCAGTCACCGCCCCCGTCTCCATCAACTCCCTCGCCGCCTTCTGGTATGCCAAATACGCATGCGTCATGGCAAAGCAGGGCCAGATGGCAATCCTGTACCCCAACTCCTTGGCCTCTTTGGCGTTCACCAACGGCGTCAGTCCGCCGGGTACCAAATTGACCAAACACGGCGTTGGGGCCATGGTCTCGGTAAACTTCTTCATCTCTTCCCGATCCTTGACACCTTCCAGGAACACTACGTCCGCACCGGCTTCCACTGCGGTTTTCAACCGGCTAACTGCCTCATCAAAACCCATACCCTGCAAAGCGTCGGTCCTGGCGATGATGACGAGATCACTCTGCAACCTCTCCCTCGCTTCGCGCGCCGCTTTGATGCGTGATGCGAAGGTGGTAACGTCGACGAGTTCCTTCCCGCCCAAGTGGCCGCAGCGCTTGGTGGTTACTTGGTCTTCCAAGTGCAAACCAGCTACACCACCCAATATGTAGCGCTCGACAGTCCGGGAGACCATTACCGGCCCGCCGAAGCCGGTGTCGATGTCGGCGATTAGGGGCACGGAGCGATCGAGGGAGGCGAGCGTGGACGCTTGACGGACCATGTCGTCCGCGGTGGTTAGGCCGAGATCAGGCATTCCCAAGAGGGAAATTGCTGTGCCTGCGCCGGTCTGTAGCACGATGAAGTTGTTAGCTAGGGTTAGGGCCGAAGGTGAGATTGGTGCGGACTGCGGACTGCATGCAAACTTACCATGTACAGATTCTTGAAACCCTGCTGAAGACAAACCCTTGCAGAGAGACCATCTTGCACGCCCGGGCAAACGATGAGCTCATCCGAGTCGAAGAGTTGAGCGCGGAGCTTGGCTGCTGCTTGGTTTATTACTGCCATTTTGTCAATTGTGAAGTGATAGTAAGTATTGAGATGGATGGGATGAGGCGAGAGAGTAAACTTCAATGGACCAACAAGCACAAGAACTGAGAGGATTTTGTATGCTTTTATTTGAAGAATTGAAAACCGATCTGTATACAAGCGTTTACTAATCCAACATCGCGAACATCCACCGACCGCTCTCCGGGTCAAGTGCGTGGCGGAGAGTTTTTATCGACCGCCCCCGGAGTTAAAACTCGGCGAATGCGCGGGCACGGCAGGATCGTTGTTGACATTATGTTCCATTGATCTCCGCTCCGCTTTCGGAGTTCGGTTTGTCAAGCTGTCGGGATCTCCCAACTTTAAAAAATCATGCCGATTGAAAGCGGCAGGAGCGGCAAATGTAGCGTGGGTGGTGGAGAGTGGGATGGATGGATCGTGGGGAGAGCGGGGTGGGGGCTTTTCATTTTGACCAAGATTATTCCTTGGTGACCATCAAGGTTCGCATTTTCTCTGTTTTTGTTTATTTGTTTTCTTCACGGGTTTCTTTGTCAAGACATTCTGCTTTAATGCCACGAACTAAATATCAAACACCATGGCGCTCACGAAACTATTGGCGATATACCACAGCTTCCCTTGCGACAACATCAACATTTTGCAACCCCCATTCGATACGATAAATCTTCACCATGTCCCCCACGCCCCTACGTCTTCTCGTGGGGGGAGACGTGAGATGAGTGAGGTCGGAATGCGTTGCCGAGAGTGAGACATTCCTCCGCTTGGCTTGCTTACATACTCTTCAACGTTGCCAAACTTGAGCCTCAACGTTCCATCGCCGCAAATCATGGGGTAGGGACGAACGTCGTCCGATCTTTCGGTTTCATCCGGAAGCTTCACCTCTCCTCTGGCGGCGCTGATTTCTAAAATTGATCTGCTACTCGTGTTTTAACGTGCTTGAGCTGTGTCTTTTGTGTTGATTGATATCCCTTGGTTGCTCCGGCCTCTCATAAAGCGTATTAACTCCCAATCCCGACCTAACTCCCCAAACCACCACACAATGGCAGCGACATTCCCCCCCTCCTGGACCCTCACCCCCTCCGCCCGCCTCGAAATCTTCACCACAAAAATCCTCCCCGCAGAACTCCAACCTTGCCTCCCTTCTCCGTCCACAACAACAGAAGACACCACCAACTTCAACCTTCGACGACGACGACGACGACCCCTCGCCATCCTAATAGTCGGCCAAACCGGCGCCGGCAAAACCCGTCTCGCACCCCTCCTCCTCCGCGCCATGACCACTTCCCACCCCTCCCATGCACCACCGCCAGCGCACTTGATAGCCGACACCTACAAGACCTACCACCCCTTTTACAGCGCCTGCCTGTCCCAGTTCCCTCCAGCGCAAGCCTCCGTTTTAGCAGGACTCGACGCCCGGCTCTGGCTACAAATGGTCTGCCAACACGCCGCCGAGCACAAAATCGACGTGCTAGTTGAGTCAGCGTGCAGACATCCGGATGATTTTCGGAAGCTGGCGGAGATTTTTCATAAAGGGGGTTATGTGACGAAAGTGGCTATCTTGGCGGTTCCCGAGGCGTTGAGTCGGTTGGGGTGTTTGGTGAGGTATTGGAACAAGCTGCCGGAGGCGGGGTCGAGGGGACTGCCTGTTAGGTTGACGCCGAGGAGGGTGCATGATGAGAGTTATCGGGGGCTGAGGGAGGCGGCGAGGTGGGTTGATGATGATGAGGGTGAGGCTGTGGATGCGGTTGTGGTGGTTAGGAGGGGGAATTTAGTTGGGTATGGGAATGAGAGGGTTGAACTTGATGATGGGGGGAGGAAATGGGTGAAGGAACCGGGAGCGCTGAGGGCGTTGGAGATTGAGAGGGCTAGGAAATTATCGGAGGAGGAAAAGAGGATTGTGGAGGAGGATTTGGAGGTTTTGAGGAGGGTGGGGGATCCGAAGGTTGATGAAGAGGTTGAGGCTATTCAGACGCTGGTGGATGGGATTGGGGTTGGGTTTTTGGGGACTTTTTCGGATCTGGAGCCGCTGGATGCGGATGAGTTCGTTAGGAGCGGTCTCGAGGAACGGTGATGTACACGGAAAAGGGGAGCCACCAAAGTCATGAATTCCGTGTTGCATGCTTCCGCCACAATTTTATGTTGGAATGCTGTTATTAGCACCGGTTATTGATCTTCCTTCTCTAGAGAACCATTTGACACGATGCTCCGAGTAGACTAGTGAGGTTGTCATTGCCAGTCGTTGGAGTTCCGTAGACTTATCTCTCAACTATGTCACTCCATTGGGAGCTCGGAGATCTTGTCGCCTATGGTAAGTCGTCTGAACTATGCGATGGCTTTGGTAGCAAGTATTTCATCCAACCTTTGATCCTGACGTTGTACATCTTCTCCTCGACTCTCACCATATCAGGTATAAGACTCACAGCTTCACTTTTAAGCCTCTCATCGACCCAAATAAATCTCCTCCCCCATCCTTCTTCCACAAAGCTCCCGGCGTTCTCTGTTACATCTCCAGACTTCATCTACTACATCTCCAGATCCTTTTTCTACCATTGCAGGTCCATCTTAATCAAGCGAACGCTGCCGTATATCAGTATCAGTTCCCGATTCAACGCCGGATATCGAATCCCTCAGTTGTTCACCTCAATACCACGGATCAAACTCACCACTATCCATCTCCAGTCTCATTATCATTACAGTTCCCAGACCGAACCTCACGCAAAGCTCAAGTGATTCGAACGTCTCGCCCACTTATCCAAAATGTCCAGAGGAAAAGTAGGCACCGGACGCCTCAAGCCAATCTTCAGAGGGCTCAACATCGCCCTATCCGGGACCTTTGACGGTCAATGGACAGACTCAAAGATTTCCCACTGGGTCAATCTCCGAGCCGGCACGTTTAGCCGGCAGATGAGCGAGGCCGTGACACATTTTATCTGCACGAAGGAGGAATTCGACAAGAAGGGGTCCAAAGGTGGGTTTTCATGTCCGCACGGATAAATGGCATGCATGGTTGCTGGAAAATACTTTTGGTAGAGGTACCTATGCTAGGAACAGAAGCAGAAGATGATGATTGCTGACATATCTGGTTTAAATCAGTCAAATCAGCACTTGCACGCGCGTACAAAAAGGACAAGAAATGCTTCATCGTCTCCTTTGACTGGCTTGAGGATTCGTTGTTCGGAAACAAGCGGCTGCCCGAGGACGACTACTCACATGTAGCGTCGCTCAAGGCCTTGCGGGAGAAGGCAAGGTTGGAGAGGAAGATTGCGAAGGGGGTCGAGGAGGAGGATAGGGCTGTGAATGAGAGTAAGTGTTTGGATCTGTGACCACTACCTTGTTGCCTTGCGGAGCAGCAGCATTGTTGGCTAACATGTGCTTTTCAATTACCTAGACTTCTACCACGTCTACTGGGATCCCACCGACCTCTTCCAGTATAACATCACCCTTCTCCGAGATGATCAGGAGATGGGTATTCTGGGGGAGAGATACGTGGTCAAGGTGAGTGAGCCTTTCAACCCTACCTGAGGTCGAAAGAATCCCTTCCAATCCGTCTAACAACAAGATCTTGGACTTGGACATCTCTCACATAACCTAACCAAACCGATTCTGCCCCTTCACGATTCCAAAGACAGACAACTAACATCAAGAATAAAAGCTGCACGAATCCAACGCCCTCCCTCATCTCTACCAAGTAGCTGTCAGATACTACAAAAGCAAGAAGGACACCATTCCGAAGCTGCACCGACTGTCCGAAACCCCGGGTGACTTTCAGCGGGAATACGACTCGTTCAAACGCTTCTTCGAGATCAAAGTCGGGTATCCGTGGGACGAGAGACTGGTCAGGGGCGTGGGAAGTTTGGGGGCAAAGTTCTTTTCTTATCAGCCACCGGTGAGTTCAATTCCTTGCCCTCTTGGGATTAAACCCTATGCACCAGGGAACTAACCGCGAATGTGGTCGGAAAAGACGGGTGGAAAGCCAGTTGGCTGGGTCCCAAAGGAATACATCCCAAAGGAGGAGCCAACTCCGGCCTCTGAAGCTCAAGTCAACAACACCAGCTCGGAGTCTATTGTGTCGAGTCACCAATCCGTCTTGGTGCCATCCAGGTCCGAAGCTGAGGTTAACGCCGGCTCGGAATCTATGCCCAGCGCTCAACCTACACCTACTTTGGTGCCCAACTCTGAAGTTCCCCCTACTCAAGAGAGTGTACCTACCACTTCCTCCTCGCAGATTGGATGTCACGATCAAACGCATCAGAACAATCAACATCAGCAGCAAGATGAAACCCAAGTCGCCATGTCTTCAGATTCGCCCCAGCATGACACACATGAGGAGGGTTTGGAGACAGCAACGGAAGATGCACAGCTCACTGAAGATGCAAAAGCCACCAACGGAGAAGACGCAACGGTCATCGGAATGCCAGTGGTGGATGGTCAGACACTGATCATCTAGATAACTAAACGCAATTTGACACCGAAGATTACCTATGTAGGTAGCAATGGAAATGACGTACGGAACGGGAAACTTTCAAACGGGTTCCGAAGCCATGCGTGAAGGAGCCGACAAGAGCTGTTGTTGTTGGTGGTAGCAAAACACGTTTCGAATCCTTTGGGATGGATGGATGACTGGAAAAGAAAATGGGATATCGTCGTCGAACCATTCATGTGTTTGACTTGGACATGGACATGTCGGTGTCATCTTGTCCTTTGAGTGGGGAAAAAAAAAAGAGGAGTTGGGTCATGTTGGTAGTTAAATATCTTATCAACCAACCGTTCGTTGCACACATCAAGAAAAAACTGCAAACAGTAAAATCGCAAGACGGAACGTTTATACACGCAGCCTTTATGGTAGACACTCTCGGCCGTCAGGCAAACACAGTTGAGAGGTTACTGGAGAGGTATAAGTACCTTTGCACCCTCAAGTTTCCTTGGATGCTGAGTTCTTGACCATCAACATTAGCATCACATCTATTCCCACAAGCAAAAATCACAACTACATCACTCAACCAACCATAATTCCCCCTTTCCAAGCCAGAAAACAGAAAAAATCACTCAACACACCCACCAAGCAAACAAAAGCCAACATGTCCCCCACTATCTCCAACACCACTTCCACATCTACTCTCGCTGCTGACACTGAGCAGCAGCAGCAGCAGCACCCCAAGGAGACCGCCTCCATTCCCGCCTCCGTCCCTGTTCAGACCACTTCCGCTACCACTACTGAGCCTACTGAGGCCGCCACCGCCATGGCTGAGAAAGTGAATGAGGAGGAGGATGCTAAGGACGCCAAGGAGGCTGAAGAGGGTGGCGAGAAGGATGCCACCACTCAGTAAGGGTAGGTAGCGACTCAGCCGTGATGGAACGCATGACGACACTAGTGGAGGAATGAAGAGATGTCAGCTCGGTGGCTAATATTTTAGACAGCCCGGGTTGGTCGGCATTGGACTTTAGGCAAACTGGGATGTGAAGGGATGTCTTGCGCAAGAGGGAAAAGGGGTAGATGGAGGTATGTGAGGCGCATAAAGCGAGGTACTGGTGGGGAAGAAAAGATAGACAAAGTATGGTTGGTCCCAAGAGGCGTGATGGGGAGGTATAGGTAGGACCTAGCGAGTTTAGTCCAATAAGTATATCGTTGAATTACTACTTTCCTCAACATCAATTTGCTCCTCCTTTGCTGTGATCCTCCCCCGTGATCTTCTCCTTCGACCCAAGTCACCCCCACTCCATCTCAAAACCTCAACTTGGGCAACACGAAAACCACCACCAACAACAAAATCATAAGGGCGTAGATATAGGCGAATAGCATCATCCTCCCCCACCATCCTTCCCCCTCCGTCATCCTCTGCAACGTGCTCATTTTGCCCGTGACCTTGGTCATCCCTTGCTCCGTCTTATTCATGCCTTCGCCCGCCCTCTCCATGACTTCTTTATCTTCATCCAGGTACGAAGAAAATGCCTGCGAGGAAGCCTTGAGCTCAGTGGCGAGCTTGAGGATGGACTCAGAGAGCGCGTCTTGCTCGGCTCGCTGGTTGTCGAGGATGGCTTCAGCGGTGGCGGAGATGGTTCCTGGTTGTGTTGAAGTTGTTGTTGTTGTTGAGGGTGGGAGCAGGGAGGAGGAGGTTGTTTGTGCTGTTGGCTTTTCGTTGGTTACGTCGTCGTTGGGCTGTCGGCGGGGGCGGATTATTTGGGTGGTGGTTGTTTCTGGGTATGGGTGCTTTTCGGAGAGCGATTCTGGTTGTTGACTCGTCTCCTCCATTTCTTCTCTGTCTGCCCCTTTCTTTTCGTTCCAGTCCTGGTTGTGTGGTTGCTGTCCCCTTTCTTCAGCGTTTGGTGCCTCCTCTGCTCCCTGATCCTGGTCCTGGTCCTGGTCGTCGCCCCAACCGTGCTCTTCCTCCTCTTCCTCAAGTGCCGGCGCACCGGGTGATTTGTTGGAATCCAAACTCTCGCTTGGTGTCGCTATTATGTCGGCAAGAATATCCTCACTGTCGGAGCTATCTTGCCCATCCTCACCCTCTCCTCCATGCTTGCTGGCCTCTTCTGCCGCGGCGATCTCGGCCAAGTCGCTCAGACGCTCCGTGAGTTGTTCGATAATTTCTCGCTTCCGTATTAAGTCGGATTGGATTTCGTTCTTCCGGACGTGGATCTTGACCCCTAATGCCTCCTGCTCTAGCTTGGTGAGGAGTGATCGGGCATATTTGATGTTCTGCAAGAGATCTGTTAGCGTGCTTGACTTGAGAGTCGTCGGGTTTCGGGTGGCTCCGTACTGCTTGCGCCTTCTCTCTTTCATACTCGCTTGCTCGTAGTCTAGCTTCGCGCTCGGCGTCGGCGCGCAGGATGGTTTGTTGGAGACGGTTGAGAAGTCGGGTCAGATCCGTTAGGGGATCGACTGGGCGCGTTACCGGGGTAACACCCGTTGTTGTTAATCCTGGGATATACCGAACCATTGTGTATGTTGTAAAGATATGTAATTGTTTCTCGGTGTTCCGGTCCTCGTGGCTTTCCTGAATGCGATCTCAAAAGTGGTTGATGCCGATGTTTCGGGAGCAAGTTGGAGTTGAGGACATTGATGGACAAATGTCCTGTTGGACTTGGGACCGGCCGCACTGTGAGGCGCGAGCTTGTGTGGGCCGACAGGGACCTTCCGCGTGGCTCAGTCAACCCTAACCCCTGTCTATGGACCGCAACGTCCGAGATGTGACCTTGTCCAGTTCACGACATGAATTGTGCAACCAGACGGCAACGAAGATCAAACCATCTAGGGTACTATCGACAGACTTTTCGCAGTTCGATCATGCCATGGTTGATTTCTGGTAACATGGAACAATGGTTTAAAACAGAAAACACCGGACCTGGATGGAAATCGTAAGGGGGTTCCATCGACTTACACAAAGAGGGTTAGGGTCTGGCTCTTATCGATTTGGAATTTGGATTAACTCACCAAAAGCTCTCGAGAGGAAACGGTGGTGTATCACAAACCGAGGCCGAGGAAACGGGATGAAAGCTCCCGCTAAACCCAGAGTTTAAAATCTCAACCCTTCCTCTTCTCATTTTGAGCTCAGTTGCTGCTCAATTGCTCACCTATCGGCCACCACACCATGACCCGGTTGGCCGTGACTCGTGCGCTGCGGAGTGTTCCCCGGGCCACCATCTTATCGAGACCACAGCTCCCCAGAACCCCATCTTTCAGGAACAGGGCTCCCCCTTCTTTGGCCAACTACACCCGCCGCAACCTATCAACAACCGCTCGCCGTTTAAGTGACAAAGACGAAGACGAAGACGAGAGAAAATGGTCAACTCCTCTGGCAAAACAGCTGGCTGAGGCCATCACGGTCTGTTGAGAGACCCCTTAACAAGATGGCAAAATGTACTGACATCAATATAGGCAACCGGGCCAGTGCCGCTAGCCAGCTTCATGCGCATGTGCCTAACTGGCGACATTGGTGGTTACTACACGGGCGCCATTGAGAAATCCGAGCAGAACCGTGACCAGTTCGGTGCCGCAGGCGACTTCGTTACGTCGCCTGAGATCTCCCAAGTCTTTGGTGAGCTTTGCGGGCTGTGGTATGTCACCGAATGGCTGGCCCAAGGACGGCCGAGTAAAGGGGTCGAACTCATCGAAGTCGGCCCCGGTCGTGGTACTTTGATGGATGATATGCTTCGGGTATGTCTGTCGCTCTCACCCTATTATCACTCGTCCATGAACCTGGCACTAACATTTCGACAAAAGACAATACAAAACTTCCCAGAGATGGCTAAGAGCATCGATGCTGTTTACATGGTCGAGGCCAGTCCCCAGCTCAGAATTGCCCAGAAGAACCTGCTATGCCGAGAGGATGCCGCCATGAGCGAGTCCAAGGTCGGATATCACAGTCACTGCAAGTACGGCAACATTCCCATCGTCTGGACGGAGACCATCAAGTCCATTCCCTATGGTATGTCATTAGATCTCTTCATACCTCCTCCATCTCCCCTTCCTGCCACAAACCAACTGACACCCTCATCCTGTTATAGACCCCGAAAAAACCCCCTTCATAATGGCCCACGAATTCTTCGACGCCCTCCCCATCCACGCCTTCCAATTAGTCGAAGTCCATCCCTCGTCTTCCGATTCCGCTCCCGCCTCCTCCCCCGTAGCGAAAATCACTACCACATCCGGTCCCAAAACATTCAAAAAGCCCTCCTCCGACACGCCAGGTGGTTCCACCCTCGAATGGCGCGAACTCCTCGTCTCCCCCACCCCTCCCTTTTCCACGCACTCTTCCCTCCGCACCCCCACCTCTCAAAACCCTCACCTCACCCCTCCCCCGGATTTCCAACTCACCTTATCCCCCTCACCCACGCGCCACTCCCTTTATCTCCCGGACCTTTCCCCCCGGTACCGCGCCATCAAATCCTCCTCCGCCTCCTCTTCCTCTTCTACCACCTCCCAGTTACCCGACGGCACTTCCCGAGGTGGCGGCCCCGGTTCCCTAATCGAAATCTCGCCAGACACATACCTCTTCGCGACGGACTTCGCCACCCGCATAGGCGGCTCCCCCTCGCATCCCAAGGCTCAACCCCGCGGCGCCGCTTTGATATTAGATTACGGCCCCGGCGACGGGAGCGTGCCGGTGAACTCGCTAAGGGGTATCAGGAAACATCACCTCGTCAGTCCCTTCGCGGAGCCAGGTCTTACGGACTTGAGCGCGGACGTGGACTTTAGCGCGATAGCGGAGGCGGCGGTGAATGCGAGTGAAGGGGTCGAAGTACACGGGCCGGTGGAGCAGGGGTGGTTATTGGAGGGGATGGGGGGTAGAGAGAGGGTTGAGAGTTTGGTTAGGGCTGGATTGCAGACGAAAAAAGGGGATGAGGAAAAGGAAAAGTTTGTCGAGGATTTGAGAAGGAGTTGGGAACGGCTGGTGGATCGGGGACCGAATGGGATGGGCAGGGTATATAAGGCTTTGGCGATCGTGCCAGAGAATGATGGGCGGAGGAGGCCGGTTGGGTTTGGGGGGGATGTTGTTATGTAGGATTTGAGAAAGAGTGTTTGGGTGTAGGTGAAGTGAGGCATCAGCTTTTCCTGAACAGCCAGGCTTACAGCTTGTACTATATGTAGTAGGAAAGAGTTTCATGTCTATTATTGTACACAAAGAAACCGGAATATGCTCATCGTTCTTTTCTCCATTTAGCCTCGCCGAGCCTACGTAGCCTCAATGTACCGATTTCAACCTCTAAACGACAAAGTGAATTCTAAGAAATAGGAGTAAGATGGCCGGAAGAAAATGCAGGCATCCAACAAACGCCATCAAGAACAGATGTAGTAGAAACCAAGAAAAGACAAAACATATGATACACGGCCATGTTGCTTCGGTCACAAACCGACAGTACACCTTCTTGGGATGTTTCTCGTCAACAAAAATTAGACTCTTCATAGTTATTCTACTAATCCTCCCACCAAAACATCTTGTGATTAAATAGCCCTGGAGCCCTTTACTTCTTGGCTCTCACCAGATTGCCCTCCTCGTCACTATCCTCGTCAGACGAGAACTTATCGCCATCCTCACCGACCGCAAAGATAGTCTCCCCATCCATGGAGTCCCGATGAGGGCTAGGTCTCCTCTGTTGTTGTTGTTGTTGCTGCTGCTGCTGCTGCTGGGAGGAGCTGCTTGGTCCTGCTAGGTTTCGTGACTGGGGCTGCAGACTAGCTCCAGCACCCGAACCCAAGCCCGCATTTTCATTCTGGTTCTTCCTTCCCTTCATGCCAACCTGGGCCTCTTCGTCATCACTATCATCCGGCGCACCGATATCCAAGTTCGAAAATTCGATAGTGCCGTCGTCATCCTGAGCAATCTCGTCACTCATGGCAAATCGCTTGTTGTTCGCTGTCGGGCGCCACACGTAGGCAATGAAAGCGACATCGGCAAAATAGACAAGGTTCGGCCAGCCGTCAAGGATGAACCATCTGCTCTTCCAGTGGAAGGGAACGTAACCAGGATCGCTGGCTTGAGAAAACTCGAAGCTGTTCCAGAAGAAGAAGCCAAAGATGACGAGGATGGAGATGAGGATGCACCACCACAGCTTCTTGTACATGCCCTCCTTGACGTGCTGCTTGCGTTCCTTGAGGTCCTTGAGGGTCCAGCTAAGCGAATTGAGCGTCCATACATAAAAGGCCGTCAAGGTACCCGCCAGAGGGAGGATTATGAGTAGAACGAAGGGGCCGGCGCTGTCTGGGTTGACAAGAAGACCCGTCATGGCGTAGACGATACCGAAGACGAAGTGGGCAATGGCGAGCCAGCGGACGTAGATCATGGTGCGGCCGAGTGTGTGCTTGACGACGCCGTAGCCCATGCACACGATAAGGAGGAGGAAGAAGGAGAATGAGTTGCGAGCGGCATTAAGAATGGCCACCACAATGAGTAGTACGCGGGAGCCGAGGTTCGAGCCGTGGCGGTTGAGGAAGTCTGGAGATCAACGGTGATTAGCGATTACCTAGGCAGAAGGGCCGAGCTGCTAGAAAAACGTACCGTAGAAACCCCATGTCATCAGCATTTCAACGACGAGGAAGATAAGAATAGCTGTAATGTAATTCTGCACAGCCAAGATATCCGAACGGTGCTGGAAGTACAGGAAACCCCAGAATGCCAACACCAAGGCGTACAAGATAGTGATGCCGCCATAGAATGGCAGCTTGGGGATCTGTGTAGCAGGGAGCTCTCCATAGGCGTTCCGGAACTCGACAAGCGCCTCGTACTTATCGGCCGTATACTTGTCCGTAAGCACGCAGTAGTAGCCAGTGTTCTTGATCTGGTACTTGACTGGGGCCGATTTCTTGAGATGGATGGCGTCGGTGAAGACAATGTTCTTGGATAGCGCAGCGGCGTTGGGTGCGAGGATGTACTCGCCCACGTTGGTGGTGTTGCAGTATCCGGCGTCGACATACTTGGGCTCGCAGATGCCAACCCTACGGTCGGCGCCCTCAGGAAGGACACCGACAAGGTCCGAGTCCTGCCATTCGAAGATAAGGAGACTGACAATGGGATCGTCGCCAGCGTCGGAGCCGAAGTCTGTAAACTTGACACTGATGAAGGGATTGACCGGGCCAGTCCATGTCTCTTTACTGTACATGCCCGCGCATCGTTGCCGGTTCTCTTCGGTTTCGTCCTGCCATTGAGGATGACTTGTCAGCACTTTCGTGTTGTCTATTGTAGGACTAATGATGTGTCTAGGTGTGCAGCCTGCCACTTACTAGCTTGACCTCCAAGGCCTGTGCCGTCCATGCGGACAACACCAGGAGGAAGAAGGCATACGCCCAGCTCCTCATTGTAGCTGTTCGAGAGGGTGTCGGTCCTCAGCCGTGGTGTTTTGTAGGGTGATGTCGTCGGTTTGGCGTAAATCGTTCGTTCGTTCAGCAGTGCCTCCGAGGTTGCTGCTGCCGTCGTGTCTCCGGAAGAGATGGATCAAGGGGAGGATGGGGCTCGGTCGCGAAACATGGGGTTCGTTATTCTCGGTTACGTATGCGGGAATCCCTTGGCTGCGACTGTGGTGGCTCGTGGGGCGAACCAGACGTCGATGGTTGAAATTTGAAAAGGGACGGGAGTCAGGGAGAGTCGAGAAAGGTGGAAGAGGACAAAAGTTGAGTTGAAACAGTTGTCGTGGAGCAACTGTTCCTGTAGCTGTTTGGCTGCTGTGTCCCTCCAAGTGGAAGTGTACTTGCACAGGCACTCTGTCAACTCCCGGGCAGTTGTGTCGTTCCGCACCACCACCAGCACAGCCTTGCAATTAATATGAGCACAGTATCGCCCGCACTGGCAGAGTCCCCTGTTGGTTCAGTTCTAAATCTGGTGCAAAACGGGCACCTCAACGGCCGACGTCAGGGCCGTTCCAGCAGTTCTCGGTATAGTGCGGGCTGTGGGGCGGCTGACGAAGCTCATGTCATGTCATGCAGGCGGATAAGATAAGTAAGACTTAAGCTAAGGGACCGGGATCTCGACTTGTTCCCAAGTTCTAGACTTTGTCGCAAACACCACACTTACAACCATCTTCAACCCGCCGGCTCGACAAGATGGGCAAAGGAACCGATAAACTATACATCACCCACTCCGAGTGGTCGTCCTCGGATGCGTACGGCGCTAGTAGCGGTGTCAATGCTGGCGCGCGTGCCCAGCGGCGCGGTGCCAATTTCAAGAAACTTCCCTTCAACTTCTGCGCCGCCAGTCTCCAACCCTTTAAGAACCCAGTCTGCACTCCCGACGGCACCATTTTCGATGTCGAAGTCATCGGCGCATGGCTCGAAAAGCACAAGACGAACCCCGTCAACGGCGAGCCGCTCTCGGCCAAGGACCTGATCAAGCTCAACTTTGCGCGCAACGGCGACACCACCGACTCGGACGAGAACAAGGGCGACCTCATCGATCCCGTCACCTTCAAGGTCTTCACCGACAATACCCACATTGTCGCCATCCGCCATGGCTCCTACGCCAACGTCTTCGCCTGGGAAACCGTCGAGCGCATGAACATCAAGGCCAAGATGTGGCGCGACCTGGTTGACGATGAAGAGTTCGGCCGCAAAGACATCATCACCCTGCAAGACCCTCAGAACATCTCCAACAGCCGCGACCTCAGCCAGTTCAAATACCTCCAAGACGGTCAGGAAGCCATCCTCACCAAGGAACAGGAAGAAGAGCGCAAAGGCGGCACCGTCAACATCGAAGCCCTCGGCCGTGTGGGGGAGAAGGTTCTCCGCGCCAAGGAAGCCGTCGAGCGCGCTCGCGCAGCCCGACAAGCCGGCGGCGCGGACGTCAACCGTCTCACCCAAGCCCTCACCACCTCGACTTCCTCCGCCACCGGTACCAACAAATCGATTGCCCCCCACGCCCAATCCCTAATCCAAGAGCGCAAACGCCCCGCCAACGCAGCAACCTACACAACCGGCCTAACCGCCGCCTCCTTCACCTCCACGGGTCTCACCCCTTCAACCTCCGGCACCCTCGCCCTCTTGTCAGAAGAGCAATACCTCCTCAAGCCCTCGCACCGCATCAAAACAAAGGGTTACGTACGAATGGACACCAACCTCGGCGCCCTAACCCTCGAACTCCTGCCCGAATTCGCCCCCAAAGCCGTCTGGAACTTCCTCCGCCTTTCCGAAAAGGGCTACTACAAAGACGTGGCCTTCCACCGGTCCATACGCAACTTCATGATCCAAGGCGGCGACCCCTCCGGCACGGGGCGCGGGGGCCAATCGATATGGGGCAAGAATTTCGAAGATGAATTCGAAGGGCCCATGACCCACTCCGCCCGTGGCATAATCAGCATGGCCAACAAGGGCAAGAATACAAACAGCTCGCAATTCTTCATCACCTACCGCCCTGCTTCCCATTTGGATAGGAAACATACCATTTTCGCCAAAGTCATCGAAGGACAAGATACGACCCTTACAAAAATGGAGAATGTGGCCACCGATGGCTCGGATCGCCCTCTCAACAAGATTGTTATCAAGGATGTGGTTATCTTGATTGATCCGTTTGCGGAGTGGTTGAAGGAGAAGAAGGATAAGGAGGGGGAGGAGGAACGTAAGAAAGAGGTGGCGAGACGGGGAGGTACCGAGGATGATCGGACGACGTGGACGGGGAAGAGGATCAGGGCTGATGGGACGGTGGAGGGGGGGCAAGGGACCGCAGAAGGGGGGCCGAAGGTGGGCAAGTATTTGGATGTGGGGGCTGCGAAGAAAACAACGACGAAAGCGGCAGAAGAAGAGGCAGAGGTTGATACGTGGGAAGAACCGGTGAGGAAAAAGGCCAAGATGGGAGGGTTTGGGAATTTTGATGGGTGGTAATTTTGGGTTGAATAGCATTTGCATCAGCTTCGGAGTTAGGTTGGGTCCCGGTTTGGTAAATCGGTGAAAAAAGGATCATGGCACAAAATGTTTGTTTGTTTACATCAGGGGCTGATAGTAAGAGGAAAAATGTTGCATTAATTACAGGGAAAATCGCACACTGTAAAACCAGATACTCCAGCCCTGTCAGGTCATCAACTCCTTTACGTTCTTCCCATGTCTCTGGTATCATATTGTTATTTGACTTTGTACATTTGCTTGTTTTGGTATTTTTGTGTGTTTATGTTGCTCTCCTTAGTCGTGTAGTATAGCCTGTACTCCAGGCCTTGCGCGAGACGCTTTCTAGTCCAGACGAGTAGCAATTGTGAGGTATCGTCCACCGAGATTTGGCCTATCCCCTTTAACCGAGCGCGTATCGTACACCCGACTTCTCCGTCCCGAGTTGTACCTTTGCACACAACTCCTCAGGTTTCTTCCATATCAGATCAGCTGGGGATCTATCGTTCCTTTCATTCCATCCTCCATCATAACCGGCCCGTCATGATAGAACTGCTCTTGTCGAAGTCGCTCATGGAACAGCTCATGTTGTTGTTGCACCACCCTCAGATGCAGCGGCATATCCTCCATTTCATCCGCGTTCATCCAATCGTATCCAATCCCTAGTCCTGCTGGCAGCCACAGCCTTTGATCCTCTGACCCATTTTCCTCCTGTCCATCTTCTTCCATATCCACCGCATCGTGCTCGTCAAGCAGATTGGCCACGGCATCTGCTTGCTTTACCCCCGTCTCCATGTACAGCGTGCGTAACCTTCCAGCGACGTAACCCTTCACCTCCCCCGTGCACACCGATGACATCCCAACCATGTACAATGGCCAAACCACCGGGCTCGTTGCTGATACCAAGAGCACGAAGCGGTTGGCCTCCTCTTCTGCGTCTGCTGAAGCGGGAGTTACCGGGTGAAGGATGGTGAGGTTCGCGGAATGGGCCCTAGATGGGTCCAGAGGACTCTGGCCGCTACCGCCGGAATCGGATGACCTGGCAGATGGGGACGTTGGTGGACTGGGGGTTTCTCGGACTTCGACACTCGATATTGGCGTTGAGCATGAGTTGTCGACGCGACCGTTGGTAGGGTCCACAAGCCCAAGTATCTGGGGTACACTGCCGCATATTGCCTCCATCATTTCCTTCAACTTGCGCTTAGCACTTGTGAACTGGTCTGCGTAAGGGCCGGATGTTGGCTTTAGGCAGAGCCCTCGTGAAATCTGTTGGATCTCGCAGATAATCGTCTCCAGCACAAGCATCCTGAGCATACGGAGACTGTTCCAAAATGTAGTATCCCATAGTGTGGGGTAGATATTGCATACCCCGTTCAGCACCGCCGGATGATGTCTCGTCAGTCGGAATCTTTTGTAGGGTAGGTCCGGAGAGAATTGGGACGAGAGTTGTTCGAATCCTTCGTCGAGACGGAAAAGATGAGCGAGGATGCTATCCGAATCTACCAAGGCCCCGCTTAGCATGTCGGCACGCACTTGTAGGAAGTCGTGCATGAGTGGTAACGCAGAGAGTGTAAGGCCTCCGTATCCCTTAAGTTGTATGGGTTGAGGCATTACATGCCACAAGTCGATCAGTGGTTGCGGCATTGGCATGGGCTCGCGGGACTGCAGACAGCTCAGCATGACCCGTTGGCAAAGCATCGAGAACATTTTGATCCCTGCTTTTGTCTCGAACTGAGCAGCTCCTCGCAGTTTTACGAGAGCAACTGCACCGTTGATGTGTTCTTGAAAAGCTTCGACAGTCCGCATGCGAGATGGATGCTCAGCTATCAGCTCGAAAAGGCCGAGAATTAGTACCGAGAGCATCGTAGTGTCTTTGACAGCTTCGATAGGCGTTTCTAAAGCGTGATTGGTCAAGCGAAGAGCGGTCCCATATGACTTCCAAGCGGCTTCCATCATATCCGGTGATCGAGTGACGCCTGCGAGACCAACCAGCCCAACGGCCGTCATACTGGCAAGGACGCCGTCAACCCGCCGGTCATGGGCAACCGATTTAGGCTTCCATACGTCAAAGACAAAGCTGAAATTGTGGTGACAGGTCGTCTCTTCGACGGATACGTATCGTGAAAAGAAATAGGCAATGCCTTGCTGCTGACAACTTGGGGAAAGGTCATACAATAGGGCAACTGCCGGAGTAACTGGCCAGCTTCCCGAATCGGGAGACATCGGTGGACTGTCTTCATCTTCCGATGAAGCAGCTTCGGGGGTCGGGCTCGTGGGCCTAATAGGACTTGGAACCAGAAGCGAGAGTGATGCTTGCCGAGGCTCCGGTGTTGTTGAGCATCTGCTCATGGAACTCGGGGATCTTGGCGCCTTGACGGTGAGATGGCGACGTCTTCGAGCCTTTTCCATGACATGGTTACTCTCGTCTCTAAACATCAAATCAACGATGTTTCGATACCCAGGGCACTCCTCTTTTCTCTTTTCACACTGGCCACAACCCGGAGCCCTTTGATCACACTAGCTGCATGTTAGCCAATATGTTCTGTACATGTGCATTACATGAGACTAGAGCAAGCCCGACGGGCATGACGAATGATATGGGATGGGGGAGTTGCGCGGGAGGGTCTTGGGGCGCCGCCGTCAACTACATAGCTGGCCGATCATCCGCTAGGAGGAGTGGGGGCGGTGGTCACCTCTTGGGTATATATGATATGACCCGGGAATAGGGATAACAGTCAAGGTGTGAAGGAGCTGCCGAAAGTGGTGACTTACGCGAATCTTACGTTTCCGGCACACAGAGCACCCTTTGCTTGGCTTCCCGCAGAATACCATGTTCACGACTTCCGAAGGGGCCGCACCGAATTCAGTGGGTTTGATCAATCAAGTGACGAATAGGTCGGGGCCTTGGTGTTCAGCTTGGGTAGGGCGCAAATGATAGAGCAATAGCCAAAGGCAGCTCGACGCCACGGCTGTGTCCGAATCTGGCAAAGTACTATAGCCTGTACAGTTGCTCGAAGGTAAACCGGAACACATGCCCCGACTAGTAGGAAAGGCGTTCAGGTAGGCGTATTGAAGGCTGCGTGTGGTCTGTATCAAAGAGGAAGGTCGATATGTCGAGCAAGTCGTCCTGGTTCGCTGCCTGTCGAATAAGGTGGGACAAGACGGACCTGCCGATGCAAGAAGGGATCCGGTCAACGGGCAGGCCTTACTTAACCTGATGAGATAGGTCAGGATGTTGGGTTTTGAAGGAGGCCTCGAAGAAGGATATGTATAATGAGTCGTCTCGTCTAGAGACTGGCAGCCTTTTACATAGATTTGGTGATGGTGCCAGTATGATGAGCCATGCCGAGCCTAAGCCTGTCCGCTCGATCGGTTGTGCATAGGGCTATGGCTATGGCGATGCGTAGATGGGAGGTGCCAGGCGAGAGTGTGACGGCAGTGTGTGAGTGGTGCTCTAGGCGTGTGTGGAGGACGTGAAAAGAGGACCACTGGGCTGGTTTGCCTTAGCTGCTCAAGTAGCCATACGCACAGCC
The DNA here is from genome assembly GCF_033870435.1 of Sordaria macrospora. Lineage (NCBI taxonomy): Eukaryota > Fungi > Ascomycota > Sordariomycetes > Sordariales > Sordariaceae > Sordaria > Sordaria macrospora. Next base: position 3,771,707 of record NC_089374.1, on the reverse strand, counting down.
TCACCGAAGACTTGGCAGGGACACGGAAGGTCAGGAAAATGGCGGGTTCATAAAGTCAAAAGAGAGCGAGACATGGGCAACAAGCCTCATCCGCGAGCGCCCCCGGCAGCCCATGACTGAGTTCCGCGCGCTCACTCGGCTCATGACATGCTGGACTGGTACGGTATCATTGTTGCGCCGATATCTTCGGGCAAGGTCGAACCAATCCGCCGTGGGAGTCGTGGCGAAAGAAGAGAGAGCATAGGTGGCTGTTCGATTGGGTGAGTGTGAAGTTGGTGAAGTTGGAGAGAGAAGTTGAAGCTGCAGACCAAGGTGATGAGGTCCGAGTCATCTCATTGGTGTGTCTCGACTACCCTTTCCTATTTGGGCTACCTGTGCGAGAGCAATATTGACCCACTCCAGCCACAAAGATCCACTTGGAGATCTTGGCGGAACGACTTTGGCCAGTGGGCAAGGGGCACCAAAAGCTTAATTGTTAATGATCCCCTGCAACGGAAAGTCGGATCTCTCCACAAACCACTTCCCTTCCACAGAGCACCGCCTCCTGACAACTTCAAAGTTGGTGATGTTACTCCATGTGCGGAATGCTTCTGGAATGGTTTCACCAACACTTTCAATTTCCGTCGTCTGCAAGATCGAGCTAATTTTACCTGGAACCACCCCGTCATTGCACATCGTTGACCACTTTAGGTTTGAAATATGCCTTACTTCCCGTCTCTGAGCCCGTGTCCAGCCCGTTATGGCATCAGTTGTGTGCGCCACGAGTCAACGGGAGATGTTAGAGGTCTTCTCTCATTGATCCAAAAACGAAGTCCCTATCATCGAGCCATCTCTGGATGAACCCAGGCCCGTGCCAGAACGCCAGCTGTTACACGACACCACTTGGGGCATGATGTGGACTGGACCTTGCTTATTCCGGTTGGATCCGTTATCGTTGCCCGTCAAGAGACATCTGGCCACTTTTATAGTTGGTCCTTAAGAAGTGATCCTATGGACATAGTTCAGACGAGTGAGACAAGGTCAGATGTAAGCTCTATGGACGCCATTGGAGCTATGAACACCATGAGCTGCTTCGGTCAAATCTCAAGGGCAACCTTCAAAGACATGCCTTGGAATATGTTGCGCGAAGGTTTACGATATCGTGAAACGTGGCTGCGGCGGGATGCTCAAGCTTCAAGCAGCACAGTTTAACAAAGTAAGGGACCACCGCCATCAAACGACATATCCGATGCCAATATCGCCGAATTTGTGGTTCACCAAGTGGACTAAAGCCACAAGGGTCCTACCTATGCCCACCCATCCCACAAGAACCACAAGGCGATACAGTTGCGCCTTTAAAGCATTCATAAGGCTTTCACTACCATTCAAGAACAAACCCTCCGCTTCTTCTAACCAATCATTGTTGCCGCTGAAGCTAGAAAGCCTTACCTGGAGGTTTCTTATATGGTCATACAACAGCTCCGGGAACGCCCATTTGGAAGGCTTGGCCTGCAGCCACCTTTCGAGATTGCACACCCACCCACTCAGTGCTACCCGTCCCTTCATGCCCTTCAATAGGAGTCAAAGACCCAGATGTAAGTTTGTGGCTGTAACCCCATCTTGCTTCTGTCCGCCGCGGATACGAACTGCGGAACTGGAGATAATTGATCAGTGCCAAAATAGCGACCTTTCAGTTCTCTCCATTTGCACGATTCGCACAAAAAAGTTGACGAAACTCCCCTTCGAAACTTCACCTGATGCGGAGGATAACACCGTACAAGTATGGCGCTAGAGATTCCATTGGTCTCGGTAACCGATAAGGACCAATAAAAGTTAATCCTTCAACTTGTTTAGTTTGGTTGATATCGGTAACCTTGAACGTCCACCGAAGCTTTGCTTCCTCAGCTTAGTACAGGTATCGTGTGACCAGATGATGACATATGTATCTGCCATTCATGCTTTTCCCCTCGATTCAGCAATGAATTTACACTAACTAATACACAAGTCGACTTGTCATCATCATCAAGTTGCAACTGAACTCAACTGAATTTCACTTTTGACACCCCAAAAATAGAAACTAGGATGACGTTACCGGCAAGATAACCGAACAGATCAGATCAGTCCCGCGGAGTCTGTACAGCTCAGTTCGATGAATGCATGTAACTAAGCGACGGGGCATCGCCGCATCGGATGGGGGCGGTGCAGCCAGCGGCTTTCTTAGATCTCGCCAATGTGATATTGTTTACTTTATGCCATCCATCCATGTGTGCAATGTACCTACATACCTAACTTGAGCATGGATACGCTACCCGCATTCTTGGTTTTGAATTGAAATGAATTCATCATTTAAATGTTTTCAGAGTTTTTTTTGGTCATACTTGTGGTTCAGCTCCGGTCCCGGGCCGTGTCCGATATTCTCCACAATTACCGGCCCCCATATTTCCGCCTGTCCTGTCCCACATCCGGATCCGGGCCGGACACCGAAGAGGAGCGTTCCAGTGTAGTGGCTTCCATGCCGCTTTTGAACGGCTTGTCGCAATGAAGGCGAGAGTGGACTGGACTGGATATCGAAAGTCCGAATTTTACTTCTTTGTGCTTATAGTAACCTCGTAGCCTTTCTCCGTCTCAACCCAGCCGTACAGCATGGCATGTATGCAACCCATCCCATCCCATCCCATCCCATCCCGCTCACATCACATCACATCTCCTTCTCAAAAGCATCATTCAGATACCCAACAAAGCTCTCCCTCAACCTCCCCGCCGCCAACGTGCCCACCGCCTCCAGCCCAATACCACCCCTATTCAGCGCCACAAACGCCCTCCTAAACCTCTGCAACTGTGGCAACCCAACCTTTTTCCCGGGCAGCTCCACCTCCAACATCTCCTCGTCCTCTTTTCCTGTCGGCCCACCACTCCTCGACAAACTCACCGTCCCTCCCTCTCCCACCTCAGCCTGCTGCTCCAAGATCTTCTTGACAATATCCTGTGTCTCCTTTTCCAGGACATACAAATAATCGCCGCCGGGGTCTTTGTCCCGCTGCACAGTCGACTTGTTCGCTCTTATGAGCTTCTGCGGCTTGTTGACGATCACCTCGTCCCAGATCTGGTCAAACACCTTGCGGGCGTCCTCCGGCGAATCGGTCCAGGTGAGGATGAACAAAGGGGAGTCCCAGCGGGTCATGGGGTTCGGTTCCTCGTAGCGGAACACGAGGTTTTCCCAGTTGGAGCGGGGCAGGTATGGCTCTTGCGGGGAATCTGTGTCGCCGAGGGTTACATCTTCGTCGAAATCGGGACCTGTGCTCTCCTCCTCCTCCTCCTCCTCGAACTGTTTCTGTTGCCAGTTTTGGTGGGATTGTTGGTAAGTTTCGGGGTGGAGATCGCCGGATTTTGGTGCTGCTCCTGCTACTGCTGTTGTCGTCGTTGCTGATGATGATGTTTGTGTTGTTGATGACTCGTCTTTTGTGATGTTGTTGTCGTTGCCATTCTGCTCCTTCTCCTGCTCCTGCTGCTCCTGCCTTCGTATCCTAGCCTCGTTAACTCCCCTCGCCCGCGCCACGGGACAACCGATTTGCACCAGACCAAACGGCGTCTGCACGTTCTTGGCCTCGCAGTAGAGCTGGTAGCGCCACCCCTTGATGTAGTTCAGCGTGTCGAGAATGACAATATCGCGGGGGGAGAGCACGCGCTTGACGGCGCCGTAGAGCGCGGCGCGCGCATCTTTTTCCGAGGCGTTGGCGGAGCGGACGTGCGCTGGCGTGTGCGCTGGGTCGAGGTCGTAGACGGAGCGCGAGATGGAAAGGCTTTGGTCGGAGATCAAATGCAGGCGGAACTTCGGCGTCGAAGAAGCAGAGGACTCGGCGGCAATGCGCTCGGTGAGATAGTCGTAGAGTTGCGCGGCGCGCGTGGATTTGCCCGAGGTCGGTAGGCCGGTTATGAGGATAAGCTGGAGGACGGGGAGGACATGGTTAGCGGATGCGACGAGGAATAGAAGGGAGATCAAGTGGTGGTGCGCTTACCGGCATGTCTGTAGATTCTTCATGGGTATCTCGACAACGGATTCTAACTAGACCCTCGGTACGTCGTAGGAACCAATATAACCCGTTTTTTGTGTTGTAGTTTTTGTGGTGTTGTTCCAAAAGATGTTTGGGGATCCGTCATGGCGGGGTACGGATTTGCGATTTCTCGATAGCAACTTTCCCAGGTGCCCCACCCATCTGCTATCAAGGTGCCTTGTCTTGGCGGGCATTTTGGACTGCGGAATCTCTAGAGCGGCTTTCTTCTTTTTGGCCTTCCTACAGACTAGGCTACCTCTGTTCAGTTATATTTCGAATCATTTCTTTCAAGGTCTTGAAGTCTTTGCCCTTTTCTTTCCTTCTTCTTGGAGTTACAGCCTCGTTGCGAAACATAACATCTTGTGCTCCACGGACACCCAATATCAAATCAAACAAAATCATTGACTTGCTACCCTGTATTCAGAGAGTTGAATTCTGTCATATGCTTAATCCGGTTCATTGTAACCCGTCCCAGTCCGCAACACCTCAAACCTTAACCCTTTTATAAACCCTTTTTTTCCCTTCCATTATGTGACCAGGTAACTACGCCTATTTTTTCCCCCGAATTTAAGCAGCCCAGCTCTCCAAGTTCTTCAGAACACACCACTCGCCCTTCTCGCCACCTTCCCTGTTGACGAGCTTGCCAATAGTGTAAACCTTCTCACCCTCAGCCTCCAATCCCTTAACCACGGCATCCGCAGTCTCGGGAGCGACAGCCAGAACCATGCCGATACCGTTGTTGAACGTTCTCGCCATCTCGGTAGGGATAACGGACTCTCTGAGCCACTTGAACACAGGAGGGTGCTCCCAGGTAGCAACATCGATCTCGGCGGCGAGGTGCTTGGGGAGCATGCGAGGGACGTTCTCAGTCAGACCACCACCGGTGATGTGCGCCATACCCTTGACCGCCTCACCAGTTTGAGCGAGGACCTTAAGTAGAGGCTTGACGTAGATGCGGGTAGGGGTGAGAAGGCTCTCACCAACGGAGGCAGAGCTGTCCCAGGGGGCCTTGTCAGTGTAGGACAGGCCGCACTTGTCGACAACCTTGCGGACAAGAGAGAAGCCGTTGGAGTGGACACCGGAAGAAGCAAGGGCAACGAGCACGTCGCCTTCAGCCATGGCATCCTTCCTGGGAAGACGCTGGGCGGCCTTCATGACACCAATGGCAGCACCAGCAGCATCGTAGTCATCGCCAGTGTAAAGGTCGGGCATCTCAGCGGTCTCTCCACCAACCAGGGCGCAGCCGGCATCCTTGCATCCCTGAGCGACACCTTCGACGAAAGCGGCGGCAACCGAGACGTCGAGCCTGCTGCAGCCGTAGTAGTCGAGGAACATGAAAGGCTCAGCGCCCTGAACAACCAAGTCGTTGACGTTCATGGCAACCAGATCGATACCGACAGTGTCGTGCTTGTTCATCTTCTGGGCGATAATGAGCTTGGTGCCAACACCATCGATGGCGCCAACAATGATGGGAGCCGAAGGGTGTCCGGCTTGAGAAAGGTCAACCTCACCACCAAATCCACCGATGATGGCATCAGCGCCGGGGCGGCGAGTAGTAGCGACAGCAGCCTTGATGCGGTCAACAAGCTCGTTACCAGCGTCAATGCTGACACCAGATTGGGCATAGGTAAGCTTGTCAGCCGAGGACTTTTCATCACGGAAAGCACGGTGAGCAATATCCTTGCGATAGTACATTCCGTCGAAGTTGATGAGCTTAACGCCCTCGTAAGCCTTGTCGACAGCGGCGCGCAGAGTCTCGCCAACGGCCTCAGCAGCAATAACACGGCCACCGGCAGAGACGAGGGCATCGCCAGAAAGCTTGGTTCCCGCGTGGAAAATGTTGGTACCAGCAGGAGGTGTAGAAACCTGCATGGGAATGTTCTTGGGATAAGAGTTGGGGTATCCGGGAGCAGCAACGACGACGGTGGCGCTGAACTTTTGTTCGATCTCCACAGGCACGTACTTCAGGAGGGGAATAGGACCTGAGCAGGCGACCATGATCTCGGCGAGGTCGGACTTGAGCAGAGGAAGGACGGTCTGGGTCTCGGGGTCGCCGAAGCGGACGTTGTACTCGAGGACCTTGGGGCCATTAGGGGTGATCATCAAGCCGGTGAAGAGGCAGCCCTTCATGGGGAAGCCGTCCTTGCGCATGCCGTCGACGGTCGGCTGGAGGATCTCGCGCTCGACCTGAGCAAGCAGAGCAGGGGTGGCAATCTTGGTGGGCGCATAGCATCCCATACCGCCCGTGTTCAAGCCAGTATCACCCTCGCCAATGCGCTTGTGATCCTGGGCGGCAGGCAGAGACTTGATGGTAGTACCGTCGCAGAAGGAGAGGATGCTGAGCTCATCACCCGTCAGGAACTCCTCGATAACGACCTCGTCGCCGGCATTGCCGAACTGCTTATCCAGCATGATGTCCTTGAGAGCCTGCTGGGCTTCCTCCTGCGACTCAGGGATGATGACACCCTTGCCAGCAGCCAAACCAGTGGCCTTGATGACGACATTGTGGCCCACCTTCTTGATGTACTCGCTGGCCTTTTCGTAGTCGGAGAAGTTCTCGTAGGCGGCGGTGGGAATGTTGTGCTTCTTCATGAAATCCTTGGAGAAGGTCTTGCTGCCCTCCATGCGCGCGGCATCCTTGGAAGGGCCGAAGACGGGGATACCGACCTCGCGGAAGACGTTCTCGACGCCATCGACAAGCGGCTGCTCGGGGCCAGGGACGACGAGGTTGATGCGCTCCTGCTTGGCGAAGCTGACGAGGGCAGCAAAGTCGTTCTCGGAGACGGTGTTGTTGTTGGTGACCTTGGGGAGGCCGGCAGTACCACCGTTGCCGGGGACCGCAATGATTGACTCAACGCTGGGCGACTGGCTGAGCTTCCAGGCCAGGGCGTGCTCGCGGCCGCCGCTGCCAATGAGGAGAATACGTAATGACGACATGGTGATTGTGGTTTGTGTCGGTTGTTGTTAAGGGTCTGGGTCGATGAGAACTCGGCGACACCAAATCCTCTTGACCTCCATTTCCATCAGCTCAGGAGGAAAAAGGGAGACGGATGGTTGGCGACGAGAAATTTCAATTTACCCCTCGGCGCCCCTCCCCCGCAATCGCACGAGGGGAAGCTGCGAGGTCGCGCTGACTGGTTAAGCGATTGAAGAGTCACACGAATTGGCCAATCCCCATTCGCTTTGGGAGTCATTGCCAGATCGCTCCGAAATAGGAAAGCGTGCTTGGCTGTTTCACGCTGGTCGCTAGAACTAGCTGCTAAGAGCTTAGCGGCTGCTGAGCATCGGACCGTGGTCTGGCAGCGGCTTTCAGCGGCATGTGATGTTAGGGAGCTATGTCTTGTCTTGCAAAAACTTTTCTAGGTATGTAAAGTAAACATACACGTCCTGGCAGACTGTCCAGAGCATGGATGGATATAATATTATCAGCATTGGATCTTATGGAAGCTTGGGCTGCTTTTGAGCTTTCCGACAGGTTGCTGTAAGCAAAGCAAGCTGTCCGATGACAATTTCTGATAGCTGGCAGGGGCACCTGGCATTCAACGCCAGTTTCCAGTATCCCGCTGAGTGTTTTTTTGGGAGGCAAAAAATGCAGATTTGGTGACAAACCACTCGTGCTGCTTCTCCATGCCATATCATATTGGCCAAAGAGGTTCACAAGCTCGTAGCTGGGGTAACGGGGTAGATATCAATAAGCGGAGACCTGGGGTGGTGCCATATGATACCGCCGCATGGTAACCCCAGCCAGTGTCACCCATCACCATGATACCAGGCCACGAAGACCATGTCTTGGATATCTGCAGAGCTCTGCGATGACTCTTCACTGATTTTTTTTGGCTTCGTATCCAGAACTCGGACCTCAGATGGGTGAGTAAAGAATATGATCGAATTCCAAGATTTGAAGCTCTTATATGTCCAAGGCGTTCTGGCCGGATCACAGGTAGAGTTATACTTCCCTATGGCAAGTTCCGTGGGAGCGCAGTCCACGAATGGTCGACGGGAGGGCTTCACTGACACTGCTATAGCATGCCCAGTTTGCAAACTGCATTTGTCGAGTCCGACCGTGTTCATCGTACCAGCTCGGATCCCAAACATCTTCCGCATGAAGAGTCCAGAGCATCGTGAAACCTTCGGGTCCGGGCTTTCGGGTTCGAGAAGCGTGGCTGACTGCGTGAGACAAAAGCAGCTTATTCTGTTGGAACAAGTCGACAAAAGGGAACCTCAGGCGTAGCACAGCTTTGTCGTCCAATGCGTCCTGCCGACAGCAAGGCAACCTTGATGAGGGAAGAAGACGACGGACACCCACTTGCTAAGTACTCATACTTTCCGCGAGATTGGCGCAGGGCAGATTGATATTTCAAGAGGTCTCGTGCTTCACGATATGGATAGACTTAACCAGAGATCAGCATAGTCAGAGGTTGGCAAAACAAGATTCTGGCCGCTGGCATCAGTTGTCCCGCCGTTTCACCTTCTCTGCTGACCGTCAAATGTGAGTCGAGTGCCGCGATCGACATTGAACATCCAACGGACTTGGAGGATTTCATGCCCAAGGTCACCGAGAGATCTCGATGCAATCAGGCTGGGACTTCCTGAACAGGATATAAGCCACGAAAACAGGACTGGAGAGGATGTGAGCATCCATCGTACGGGAACTCATCTGCCTGCTTAATCATGCCCGAGCCGCCTGCCTCGTCTGCCTCGTCTGCCAATCGACCAAGGTTGCATTCGCTTCCAACATCAGTGGAGGGAAGGCGAGATGTTGATCGTGAAGCCGGTCGACACCGTTGCAAGACTGTTGTGTAGATCAAGTCACTTGCGCAAGGTACGGTTGAACGGATGTGAATATCAGTGGGCGTCCTTCATGTCGATTCCGTTTGGTCGTGGTGGACCAACCGCAAATCACCTATGAGTCGCAAAAGCCGAGAGAAAAAAGCAAAGGGCAATAGGGTTGATGGACAGGTACCGGGCTGCTGCTGTTGGCTTACTGTGTAATTGTTAGTGACTTATCTTGGGTGCTGGTGGATTTTGGTGACAGTCAAGATATCGCTCTATCAAATACGTAAGTTAATACATAACCTTCAATGTAACGTTCACATCAGTGTCAACACCATCTGGATGGTGTCCTTTGCTCGCAACTCGCTCTCAGCATCAGAAATATATCCAAAATGGTTGTTGAAGTTGGTCAGGCATTTACAGCATCCTGTGCACTATCTGATCGACTACCAAAGAGACGCTGCTTCACAGTCCTTGCTTGACAGTGCCTGATCTTCCATTCCAAGTCCCGGGCAACGGCCCCGCCTTGTAACGGGAAGAAAATATGGGGCGAGCCGCAGTGTCTAAGAAAATGGCTGGTGCTTCCCGTCGTTCCGTCCATCTTCCACTCTTTTCAACTGATCATCAAATCCCGTAGCCACCTAGCCAGTCAGCCTTTCATCTGGAGTCCGGGATCCAAACCAACCGGATGACAAGTCATCACATTTCGACAATTTATGCGCAGGAAACCAGATGAAGTGCCTCCGACGATGCTACCATGAGTCCCTCCTCTTGCTGCGTATCGGCCACCATGGCTCGGTCAACACCAGCTCATCAAAAGGTGGGTGTCGATGGTCGGGCACCGTCAATAAGCAGAAATTGACTAGTAGGTGCATCGAAGCGAGTAGCATCGTCGACAGGAATAGTCACGAGAGTTGACACGGAACCCGTAAAAGACATGGGGCCAAAAGAACATCTCACTTGCTATCAGAGGGTCGAGTCGCCTCAAAGCCCAATGGCGACGTTCAAGCCCTGCCACTGCAGTGTTCAACTCACCAGTAATCACAGCTCCTCAGGTCACCTCGCATATCAGCAAGATATCATGTACCCGAGACTTGTCAGACACACCAAAAACAGACACTCGACGCTGGCCAGAACACCATGGCCCATCGAGGTTAGGAAGCCAAGCTGCCAGCACCTCATCACCTTTGAGCTAGCGAGCTCTTGTCTCAGCGCCTGTTGCGATATCTCGTCCGTTCTTTTCGCTTGACTCGCACATTGAGTGGTGCCAACAAGAGGCGCTATACTAAAGAGACAGACGACGGTTTCGGGCTTTCAGCTCACTCGGTATCTACAACTCCCGGCTCCGACATTTCGGTCAACCCATTCATCGTTGCCCACGATGGAGGAAGTACTAGGACCGGTCCCACATTATAGCGGCCAGCTAACGTGCAGAGGGTGCTCGGGAGACAAGGACCGGATACTGAGGAGGGGTCAACGGGATTTTTCTCTTTGTTCCTGCCTGGATGGTCGGCTAACCCAACAGGTTTTGCTCCCTATGGCCAGGTTGTGAGGCCTGCAGATCGCGTTGGCTGCAGCCAAAGCTTCCCTGGGCACGAGAATCTCTAGCGAATTTCTTTGGGTCCTGCACGAACCCTCGTGTTGCGACAAGATCAACCGCACCACAACCGTCCGAACACCCAACCCAGCCAACCACGAACCAGTTAGGACGGCCATTGCAGGGCGACCTGGATCTGGCGGGTGGTCAGATTTTGCAGTAGTTCCCTCGCCAAGGCCAGCCACACACCCGGGAGCTTTTCAGAACAGAAAACTCCCGATTGCATCGCCAAATCCGGACTCCAACTCACTAGCCTCTACCGTATCTCCACTAGTGAGAACTGTGATGTGCTCTTGACAGTCGCCGCGCATGGATTTGCAGCTTGACGCAGTCGAAAAAGCAAGCGTCTGCCATGCGATCAGCAGGAGTACATGCGGAAAAGCAAGGGAACCTCTGTTGTCCAAACCACCAGCCCGGCTGCTGTCCGACTCTTCACGAGAAACATCTTGACAGTCAACAATGGGCTTATTGTTCGAAAATGACAGCAGCTGTAGCAGAGCGTCCAATGCTGAGAATAGCCATATCAACAGACTGAGAAACCCAAAGCTTTGCCATGTTTTTCTCAACGTCATCTGGCAGCCGCAACGACATCATTGGCAGGGGTTCTGATCGCTCAGAGCCAGGGGCGCAAGGGGGGTCAATCCCACCCTACGACTTTCAAACCGCGGGGGAACACGAGAAAGTTCTTGGCTCGCTAATTAGTCCAACCTACGATATGGCTTATGCCACTCCCGGTTCTCAAGCCCGGTGATACCCTTCGATCAACCATGTACAGTTGACTTTCGAAGGTCTCTGTAAGCAGAGATATCGTGTTCGACATTCTCCTCACAATGCTAGGGAACGCCACACGAAAACAGGCGGTTTTGTGGATGTGTGATATCTAAGCCCCCCGTTCGATAAATGCTGTTGGAACAAAGCAACCAGAAGGGATATGACCAACAAGCTTCCTTACCGAAACTGAATGGTGAGGCTACATCGAGGGGGAAGGCTATGGTCAGGCATCTAAACATCCGCAGGCACACTTGCTAGCGAATTCAACACCAACAACGATAGTCCTGGATTTTGGATCGGCGCTATCTGACTGTGCGTACCAGAGAGGTTGTCACCCCGGATGCGAAGGCCTCTCACAACAAGGCTCCATAATCCGGAAGTAAAGATACACTGCAACACAACATGGCTACAGACCGCACAAATTGTATGGCCAAACCAAACCAGCCGGATCCAGCAACTGTTCTCCGTCCACGGCAGTCCCACACAAACTCCTTGATGGAGCTCTCCCTGGTACCTAGCTTACACGGCTTGGTGGTTGCCCAACCTCGCGGCCCTTCTCTGAAGTTCCTGCGGACCCATCCTTCGCTTCCCGTTCTTGCCACGCCGTCAAACCCCAAGGGCCCATCCCTCTCCATTTTTATGGTACCCTGCAGTCCAAGTGGGATGGCAGCCAACGATGTCATTGCAAAGTTATCCACCTCCTCCGTTGGGTTCTCTGCCGACCTCTACCAGGCTACAGGTTCCTAGTGGTCTTCCTGCCCCTCTGCTCCCGTCTTACACATGTATAACAAGCCACCATCCCGTTCCTGCTACAGGTCTTCTGTCCTTCTTTCTTTTCCCCAGCCTTCTCGGTCAAGCATCTCCCAGCCAACCTCCTCAAGTGACTCCTTCGCTAAGGTTACTTAAGACTCTCGCTCATCCTCACGATATCTGAACATATCAGACCCTCGTTACACACCTTACACAGCAACAACCCTTAATCAACAACATGAAGGCCGCTCTGTCCCTCGTTGCCTTGGCCTCCTCGGTCCTTGGAGCCAACATCCCCAGAGGCTATGGTCATGGTGGTGATCACGTTAGCTATACTACTGAGGTGATTGTTACTTACACAACTGTATGTGGATGTCATGTTCTTTTATTCGTCTTCAGAATCCATGGTGCTAACAAACTTGGAAGATCTGCCCTGAAACTACCACGATCACCGAGGGTGGTGAGACTATCACCAAGACTTACACCACCACCAGCACCGTGGAGACCAAGGTTCCCACCGTCATCACCGTTACCGATGTTGCTCCCCCAGTAACCAAGACGGATGAAGCCAGTATGTTTCTCTACTCAACCGTCCCGGTTTGATATCACTTGCTTACCAAGACAATAGTCATTTACACCACCATCACTGAGCTATGTCCCGTCACTGAGACTAAGGTAGTCGGTGGCTCTACTGTTGAGGTTGTCTGGACGTCCACCTCCACCCTCTACACCAAGGTCCCGCACACCGAGACTGTCTACACCACCTCAGTCGCCACCGAGTACGAACACACTAGTGTCTACGAGACTGTCGTATGCCCCGAGACCACGGTCACCACCGTCTCCAAGGGCGAGACCGTTTATATCACGAAGACAAACACCATTACCACGGCCGTTACCGAAGTGCACACCTACACCACCGTCATCCCCCAGACCATCACCAAGGCCGTTGATGTCACCATCCCCGTCACCAAGAGCGAAGGTGTCGTCGAGACCAAGTACTCGACCGTCGTTGTCTCTGCCAACAACACCATCTACACCCCCGTCGCTCCTCCCCCTACCACCGTCATCCTCCCCACCACATCGACCGTCGGAGAAGCTCCTGTCAGCGAGACCAGCGGTTCTGCCCCTGTTGTGGGCGCCGCCAATGCCATCATGCAGAAGAGCCCTGTCGTGGCTCTGATTGCTGGTCTCTTGGGTGCTTTCGCTCTTCTCTAGGCGAAGTCAGTCTGAGAAGAGGGAAAAACTTAATGTTGATGATACAAACGACGCTCCTTATGATACCCTTCTATTCATAATGCATTCTGCATTTTCAACATTTATTTTCGGGGAAAAGGGGTAATAACGGGAGGATACCTCTTTGGATGGAGAAGTTGGGAAATGTTTACATGACGAACTCGCGGCCAAGTCACCACTTTCGAATCGGACCCTCCTGAAAGACGGGGGACCGAAGAAGAATTGCTGGCTAGGTTGGCCGTGAAAAGGATATAATGAAGATACCATACCATTCCATTGTACATATAGATTACAATCCCTCTCGGGGTTCATTTGGAGTTTATAATTCAAAACAAGGGATTCCAAACCACCTGCTCTCTTTCTATCATTCTGGTATCCATGGAATGATATTCAAACTATCATCGCTGACTCGACTCGACCTTGATGATCCCAACAACAAGAAGTTCGCATCTTTCGGCAAAAGTGAAACATTTGCAAATAACTAGAACGGTGATCATCCGGGAGACCGAGTACCTACCTTGCACATCACTTTCTTCACTTTCGTCCGTTTGATCGTTCGTCCAATTCTTTCTTGTTTCATCGTCGATCAAGGCTCCACTGATGAGCTAAACTTGACATATTAAAGAAAAGGTGAAATCAGGTACAGGAACGCAAGTCGCAAGGGGCCTTTTAGCACGGCCATTTGATCCCAAGCTACGTGCGTCCTGGCGGTCGGAGCTCGGGAGATGTTGATGTCCACAATCAAGCACTTCATGTGAATAACGAGGAAAAGTTGGTCCTCAAATAACACTCAATCCAATGCCATTGAGAAAAAGAGAAGAAGAAGAAATTTAGATATAAGCTGGATCAGACCGGCCATGTTGGAAAGGCTTGGCTCTCCAGTTCAAGATTGAAGGTCTTGGAAACACCAAACCGTAGGTAGGCTCTTCACTATTGTTCCCGTCTTCTATCTCAAACTCTGATATCCTTCAACGTGCAGTGCATGTAGGTAACCGACCGTTCCTTCCTCCTCATAGCCCGGTCTGTCAGGTTGAGTCTTGGGGAAATTCCCGTTTTAGGGGCTTCAGCAAGGGAAGAGCGATGGTCGCTCGCATGTTGGGGGCATTCTGGCTCCTTCCGTCTATCTGCTCACAACGTATGATGCCCTACACCATCTATCACACAGGAAAAAAACAATACCATCGAGCAAACCTTCAATGCGTGTTCGTGTCCTTCATTCTTCCACAAGTAATATTTGACAACAGTATGCCCCTGTAAACCATCTTCAACATTCAGTCAAAAACACTAACAAATCTCAACCATGAACTGGCCAACAACCTTCTCGGCCCTCTCGACACTCCTCATCGTACTCCTAACCTCTTGCCCTCCTCCTCCCACCGCCGCTGCCATTCCCACCTATTCCCACTCCCACCTCGACAGCGAAAAGACAAGCAATGCCCTACCTCTACAAGCAAGAGCTCTCGGCGGCATCCTCATCTGCAACGGCCCCAACGCCACACAACCATGCGCCTACAGCGTTTACGAAATGGAAACTTGTTACAACCTACCGGCGCCATTCTTTCGGAATGCGAGCACGTTTGCGCTGGATGAGGGGGGTTGGTATTGTTATCCTTACATGTAAGTGGAGTGACTTCTCTTTTATTGTGGTTGGTAACTGTCAACTTGAAGCCATATAATCGTATCCGTCTGAACTGATCACTGCAACTTCTTTCCCAATCCAAACTCCCATGGTACACAATATTTTACTGACCCTATCCCACCCATCCCTTGCCTCCCATCTACCCACCCATCCCTATTAGTTACCGGATACGTCCTTCATTGTAATACAGCATCACATATACGATCTGCAAAAGCATATGCTAACCTCAAGCCTCAACCCGATCGATCAACAGCATGTCTTGCGGAGAAATCTGCACCTCACCCGAAGGCTGTACTCTGGGCGGCGTGTCGTCGCAGTACGAGCACAAGTTCAACCTCAGCGCGGTGGGTTGGGATCATTATATCTCCTCGTTTGAGTGTCACTTGGGTGGTGCTCCGTCTGTACCGTAGTTGTGTTGTCCATCCCTTAGGGTGGGGACCGACCGGACTTGGTGTGATGAGGGTTTTCATCACTGGCACGATGATATTCGGAAGAGATTGATGATTGACGATTGTTGAAAAACAACTTTGGCGAGTTTGAGCAGTGGTGTATGTATGGTGGAAGATGTGTGTGGTATTCTCGCAAAAAGGAAGCAAGATACAGGGTACTACGCAACAGGTGGTTGTGTGATTTCGAGACGTACAGTTGTTTCCGCCATCCTCTCGACTCATCTGCCACAGATCCCTCAATGTTTTCTTCCCCTCTCTCTATCGTGAACACCGTTATATCCCTCTCAGTTAGAGAAGGCCAAGGTACTTGGCCGCATGGTCAATATGGTCGTCACTGAACGACGCCATGAAGTAGTACGAGTGGTCGTAGTCCTGTGCAGTTAGTCACTTCATGTCAGCCATTGATTGTCCACTGCAAAAAACACCACCACACAGAAATCACCACAGAAGTCAGCAACAGAAAAGAGAAAAAAAACTCACCTCCTGATACCTAACCGTCACCCCCTCCACTCCAGCCTCCTTAGCCGCCTTCTCAAAATTCTCCGGCAACAACTGCCCCTGCTTATAAAAATTATCCCCAGTACCAACATCAACCAACACCCTCGCATCCTTGTTCCCCCTCCACTTCTCCCCCCTGATCAGCTCCGTCGCATCATGCTTCTTCCACTCCTCCTCCTTTGCCTTGTCGTCTTCACCCAGATACCCTCCAAACGCCTTCTTCCCCCACGCGCACTCGCACGGGTTCGCAATCGGCGCAAACGCGCTCGCGCTCTTGTACAGGCCCGGGTTCTTCAGGTACAAGCTAAGCGCGCCGTGACCGCCCATGCTGTGGCCCGTGATGCTCACCCGCTCGGCATCCAGGTACTTGCCAAACTCCGAGTCCTGCCCGAATAGCACTTGGGGGAGTTCCTGCGTGATGTACGTGTCCATCTTGTACCCCTTGGAAAACGGCTCCCGCGTGGCATCCACATAAAACCCGGCTCCTTCGCCGAAATCCCAGCTGTCCTTCTCGCCGGGGAGGTTGAGGCCGCGGGGGGAGGTGTCCGGGTATACGACGGCCAGGCCGCGCTTGGAGGCGCCGTGCTGGAAAAACCCCTTTTCGGAACAGTTCTCGGGGCTGCAGGTTAGGCCGGAGAGGTAGATCAGGACGGGCACCTTTTTAGTTTGGGAAGACTTGAGGGCTTGGGGAGGCAGGTAAAGGTTCACGGCCATTTCGGTGCCGGTGGAGGAGGACGGGTGGGAGAGCTTGAAGAGCTTGCCGCCGAAGGAGGCGATGGTTGCTTTGACTGTGAGACCCATTTTGCCGGCGGTGGCTCTCGTTATCTTGATTTTGATTTTCGGTTTGGTTGTGGTGGTGGTAAATGCTGCTGTTGGCGTTGCTGATATCGTTGTTGTTGTTGTTGTTGTTGTTGTTGTTGTTGTTGAGTGGTACAAACAACGATGAAAGGTTGTGATGACGAAGGGATTCGTGGACGACTTGATGATGCTGCTGCTCAGTTGGCGGCGACCTTGACGTTTGAAGAGTGGAAAGAGCAAAGAAGATGACAAGAAGGCCCTCCTCGAACAGCTGTATGATAAACTTCCGGCTGTTATCATTATAAAACTAACATAGCCTATCAATATCCCCTCATCAATTGGAAGGGTGAAGCCAATTGATGGAAGCTGTCAAGGTGCCTACCCCACCTGAAGCTCACTGCCGATGCCGGTGTCACAAGTGCGGATATAGGCGGGGTAAACACCGTAAAGAGATGCAATGCCGTTCCGTCATCTGTGCATGTCCGAATTGGTTGCCAAGAGACAAGGGCCGCTTGAAGGGACGATTGTCTACCGTAGAAACTCGCGAAACTTAGAAAAGGCCTTCCCTCTTTGAGCGCCGGCATATGTACAGGAAGCTGGCAGGATCAAGCTGGTCACTATGCCTTCAAATGTGTGCAAGTTAGTATGGAGAGTGATATCCTTCAGTTTTCAGTAACTGGACAGGTAGTTTGCTTGTGTATGCATGCGTTTGGGGCAGCTTTATGGCAGATTTCTGCCATATGCCGGCGCTCAAAGAGGGAAGGCCTTTTCTAAGTTTCGCGAGTTTCTACGGTAGGTAGATGCCCCTGGGGACATGTCTCCGAATTGCCGACCCTAACCCGAGGAATATGAATGTTATACGACGAGTAGAAGAGTTAATTCAACTGTCATGATCGCGGGAGCATCCTCGACAAAGTTTCCGCCTCTTCCCGTTCCCTCTTTCCCCATGGACCTATGTAGTGATCGACATGTGTAGCAGTATTCTAACGCCTCCTTCAAGAATTGAAATGCCTGCTCTATATGCCATGCATACCTATGCTTGCCTCCAAAGGATTGGCTAGGAACATAGACTCCTGACGGCACGGGTTTGTTCCCGCTCGACGCCCAGACACGCAATTACTCATCTTGCGGTTCTAACTTCAATATCAAATAGGTATCACATACAATGACCTTTATCCCTCCCGGCTGATCCTCCTCATAGGGTCTTCACTTGACCCTGGCATTATCGTCAACCCTCCCATCCCTGTTTGCGCCTCAGCCATCTGCACTTCCTTCTTGATCCTATCGTATGCCAGCTTCTCAAACCGACTGAGGCCTCTCCACCAATGTTGGCCGGCCTCGTGCTGCGAGATCCTCTCCAGCAAGTCCGCCGTCTTCACCCTGACTTCTCTGTCCTTATGGAAAAGCCCGAGGGCGATGTAGAACAGGCCGGCATGTGCCTCGGGGGCGACACTGAGGAGCAAACAGATTTCGTCGTAGCTGCGGACGTACTTGGCGAACGTCAAGTAAATCTCGCGGCTCTGCATAGCCGTCAAGCGTTGCGTGCGCAGTCGATCGTGCATGTGATGGAGATCCAGGCCTTTGAGCGGACGGATTGTGTATAGCTGAGCGACGTCCTTGTAAGAGAAACAGTTAGCATGCTTTAGATGTCCAGTTACCATCAATCTCCCCCTCGCCTCGCCTCGCCTTGCAATGCAAATGAATGACTTGGACTCCGGAAGGAAATGTGATGACGCGCAAACAAGGAAACTTGGGCAAACTCAACCCTGAACTGAAATAGGAATGAAAGGGGCGAGAAAAGGTGAAGGCGAACCTGGATAAAGCTGTAGTAACTCCTGGTATTCCTCCAGCCTTCTATCCTCGTGACGTTGCCTGCTAGTTCCCTGCTCTTTTTCTCGTCGTCGGCCCACACATAGCCGTGCCCGGTTGAGTTGGTCGTATGTGGGTAGTTGTCGTGCTCGTCACTTCCTATGTAAAGAGCGCTGGCGCCGTATACGCTCTCCTCGAACGCAGCGGCAATCCGTGTGAGTTTAAGAACCCAATCCCGCCACTTGGCACGAATTACACGCTCTCCGGCTCTTGTGGCTATGCTCTTTAGTATGTCAGCCATGAAGGCCTGGTCGCCTGTCAAGTCCATTGCACTGTTTGAGTGACTCTGGTGTACAAGCGAAGCACAGGACGGATTTTGTTGCTGGAAGTAGACGAGGCCCTCCGTGATTGCAGGCTGTTCGATCCTACTACTGATCTTGATTCTCCCACTGGGCAGGTCACACAAGACATCCCACCATTCAGGATGGTGTTCGAATGTTGGGTTAGTCACACCAGCAATGAAGCCAGGAACTCGCAAAAGGTCGTCGACCTTGGTCAAATCCGTATAGGGAAAGGCGTGGCGGGTAAACCCTCTAAGAATACCGCCAGATGCAAGCGCACAGGCGGCGAGGACCGCTTCGGCAACCTCACCGGAAGGCATGTTGTGGCCTAGGAAGATGACTCGCTTTTGGGTAAGCAGACCGTTGACCAACACTATTATGGGATGCGTGTTGGGGCCGTTCGTGGTCAGGTGGGCATGCAGAGGAAAGGGATGTGGTGATTTCGCATGTGGTTCCGAAAAGTTTTGTATGAGTTTGATCAGGGAGAAATCCCCAACAGTCTCGGGCATGATTGCCGTTGGCACCTTGATCGGGATAGGGATGCCCTTATACATGACCCTGCTCTCAAACTCGTGTGTGTCGCGAGGTACTGCGTATGTAGAATGTCCCTCAAGGTGCGCTTTCGTCCCATGTCGGAAAATGCCAGGCCGTCTGGGCGGACTCCTACTCGCGTCAAAAGGCTGGTCCGCAAGGCCGTCTCGATCCTCTGAGATGCGCATTTGAATCATTTGTTCGAACTTTTCAACGAAAAGATCCTTGTTATTGCTCATTTGTAGCAAGTGCCTCTCCAAGAGGCTTAGCTTGGGCATGAGCGATAAATCCATCTCGTTGACTGCATCAAACAGCATGGAGAGTGTCTCCGGAACGGGAGACTTGAAGTATTCTTCCAAAGCCAATAATAAAAGGGGCTAAAGGAAAAGTTAGCGGTTGGCCGAGCGAGAGCTGCGTTTAGAGTAGAATTATACCTTGTATATGTGAAGAAACGGATGCCGAGTGCAGATGGCCATGGCCTTTACCACTGCACCTCTCTTGACCGTTTTGTCGTGTTTTGTGTTGACAAGGTTGAGAACGTATACTAACGGAGGTCCCTCGCCACCTTCAGGCTCGTCGTCGTCGTCGTCGGTGGACTCATCGTCATCCCAATCGTCGTCGTCCAGGTCGTCATCTTCATCATCCGACTCATGTATGATACCCTGTTCGCGATCCAGCCTGCGTTTCCTCCGTCGACGCCGCTCCTCCTTTGCCTGACGTTCTGCCTCGTCTTCCTCACGACTAGAATCCTTGTGCAGAAAGAATATGGTCCAATCCTGATTTCGTGCGTGGGCCTGGTCTGGAAGCATGAGCTCAGCCAACATGTGCTCATCCCCGGTAATAGCGACTGGATATTGATGCTCCATGACCGGACCACGGTCGATGTCAAAGGACGCAACCAAGATATACTCGACATGGTTTTCGCTACTCCCACGGGGGTACTGCGAGCGCAACTTGCGGCGAGGACGGCCAATGGCGTTGTTGTACTGACGAGTGACGCCGGCGGCAGAGAGCGAGCTGTGTTGCGAGGAGAAGCCTGTGCCAGTGGAAGCAGTCTTGCCTTTGGAGCTCAGATTGGAGGTCCGATCAGGCTCGGCTTGAGGCGGCTGCGGGGAGCGCGAGCGATGAGCTGGGCCATGATGGGACATTTGAGATACCGATCGCGATTGGGGCGGAAAGGAGGAGAGAGACGGTTTTCGGTCGTGGCCCGTTCCAGTCGCTCCGTTGACGTGTTGCGAACTATTATTTCGTGAAAACGAAGGCCGCGCCGGCTGAGGTGAAGCCATGCTTTACTTTTGCCGTCTGCTCTGCGGCAGATGGTAGCTAATGTGAAACGGGGTCTCAGACGTTGTGCGACCAGATATCCGATGGCTGTCCGTCGTTGGACACCCGTGGCCCGAGGTATAGAGAGGAAGTTGATCCCGCTGGTCGCTGTTTCGGGATGATGTGCCTTGGGTGACACCGGCCGAGTCAAGGTCGTGGTCCTAATCGTTCCAGCAACCACGCAATTAAGCCTATCGACCCTTCCAGTGTAATTCTCATGCAGGTATTGCACACACAGTCAAGTCTCGCGGGGTGTTCGATTTTGTCTCGCGATCGCGGCTCCTCGGATATGCTGTCGAGTCAATGTTGATTTTTAGGGGTTCCCAACGCGGGGAAGGATGCGCGCTTCGTGATTGTGGCAGCTGGCGGTAAGTATCCGAGGTGAAGCCAATCTCGAATAGGTGATGGCCACAGAATCCGTCGCGGTGTAATGGCAAAGACGAAGGGGCATAAAAGCCCAATGGTCTTGGCTCGAAGTTGAGTCTCTCCAAAGAATGAACTACTATGGAAGGTATGCAGTAATTAGATGAAGATGGAGGCCAGGAAGGTGCAGCCCAACGGTGGTGTGGACTCCCCTGCTTGGGAGATTCAGGGACCTGCATTCAAACAACCCCAGCTTCGACATTTTGGTGGAGTGCGGGCGGGAGCTGGACCGCACTTGTAGTTTATCGTGATTTGTGCCGTCCATTTTGTTCACATTGACTTATCAAATCTTGAAATATTCGTTTCTTTACAATGCCCTCAGTGTTTGACTATCCCCATATAACAACCACTGCATAACACTTTTCATCCCTTGACACCGAACGCTCGGTCCCGGACGAGAACTGTTAGAGACCACCCCTGTAGCCATTCCGAACGCCTTCTCCTGACAGGGAACCGCATCTCTGCAACCGCTGATGGTGGAGGAGGGGTTTAATGGCCTGGCCCCTGTTGCAGTTGCTGTTCACTGCTCCCATCCTCTGTTCACTTGCTGTTTTCTACCGCATAAAATAAAACTGTAGGCTTAAATACACGCAAGAGCCAATCAGCAATTGAGTTCAAGGCCCCGCCAAGGCTCAGCTGCTGAACTGGAACCTCGATGCGCTTGAACAACCGCGCTGTAGCACGGGACGCACCAGCCATTTTAAGATCCAAGTGCTTGCCGCTCAGCTTTCCCTTGAACTCGAACCGTTGTCTGGTCGCTTTTGTTTACTTTCAACTCCACTCTTCTACCATCCCGTCGTCGCCGGTAGTAAACCGAACAGTAATTGGAATCGCAAACCACCCCATTGCCTCACTTGGTAACCGACGTCAGAAGCTCTCCCAGTAATCGTACAGCTGGACGGAAGTAAACATTCATCTATCTGGCACACTCAGGGCCCTTTTGACAAGTTCAGCGATCGCCGACAAGAAATCCGGGGGATCGTACAGTACGGGGCGCATTCGTTCGGCCATCATCCGCCAGCCCAGCAAGACAATCCCGACTCCCGGCTGCTGTCAATTACGACCTACGTCACTTTATACAAGTGGGAACCAGGCAGAACCATGGTGCGTGATGCCCCGTCAATGAGTCCAATGCACGAGTATCGAAGTCCAATCGCTAACCCCGTCCCGTCTCGCGTGTCATGGTAACAGGCGACGCCAACAGCAGGGCCGTACAAACCATCCCCACTGGGATCGTACGCCTCCCCAATGGGATCGGGCTCCCTTGGTGCCCCAACTGCCACCAGGAATTCCCCATTCCAACGCAGACCTGTGTCCCCAGGGGCAGTGTCCCCGTCCCCACTCCGACCAGCACCGACATCTCCATTGGCGACACCGCCTGTCAAGCAACAGCAAGGAGGAGGGTCCAATGTAAGCGAGTTGACGTCCCGGTTCGCCAATAACATTGCCAACAACAGCGGCCCGCCGACCACGCCCTCCGGAGCTGGACTTGGAGGACTACTTGGAGCTGGGCCTAGCTCTACAGCTACACCGACCAGCAGCCAGACCCAGACCCAGTCCCAGGCCAGCTGGACACCTAGAGCTTCGGCATCGGCACCGGCCGTAGTCAACCCGCCTCCGCCTAACCCAATGTTTCTTAATGGCGACGCGCCGCCGCCGCGGCCTCCCCAGCACCGCATTTCCCCCTTGCCTTCGCCCTCGATACCACGAACGACTACCTCGGCCTCTACCATAAGCATGGGAACCGGAGGCAATGCCATGTCCCAGCTGCAGCCCTCGCAGGTGCGCACCCTGCGGGAGGGGTTCCAGATCCTCGACCGTGACAGCGACGGTGTGGTGGTCAGGGAGGATGTCATTGACATGCTGAACCAACTGGGTACGTAAGGTTCCTTGACTATCTCATATGTCTATCTACTCCCTACCTTGTGTTTGATGTCTCAACTAACACCGGCTCTCTTTTGGTATCTAGGTCTACCCAACAATGCCTCCGACGTCTCCCAATTCTTCCCTCCCAACGGGCCCCAGTCCATGACCATGGCTGTCTTCCTCAACTCCATCGCAACTGCCCTCTCCAGCCTCTCCCCCAGCGGCGAACTTCTCTCGGCCTTCTCGGCCTTCGATGACGACGACAGCGGCCAGATTGACGTGGCCGAGCTGCGAGACGCCCTGCTTAACACAGCGCCCGAACCAGGCGAGAAGCCGCTTACGTCGCTTGAAGTTGACAAGGTCATGGCCGGCTTCACGGGCCGCAGGGCGTTTGCTCAGAACAGCCAAAGGACGACTGGGCTGGGAGGGGTAGGAGGATCAGGAGCGAAGCGTGGGGAGGTGTTCAGATACCAAGAGTTTGTCAAGTTGATTCAGGGGACAGGGAATGGTGGTGAGCAAGGGTCCGAAGATTCAGGACGTGGTTGAAATTTCGGTCAGGAGAGAGAGCATGGTGTCAAGATCACCGTGATATAATGGGAATGATGGATGGAAGCTTAGGGGAGCGGGATATCAAAAGGGAAACCGAACCGAACCGAACCAGGAAGCTGTAATTACGCCTGGTGATGGGTGATGGGTGATTATGATGACGATGACGACGATGGGCTGATTGTTACGGGCTTTGTAATACTGGGTTTGATAGTAAGTTTAGAATTAGGACAGGCAGGCAGGTTGCATCGGCGTTGTCGAGTCGGGTATGTAATGGACATCACTTGGAACTTGGATGTTAAAATGGGGAAAGAAAGGGCTTGCGTTGCAACCGTACATACATACGCCCGTGGTTGACCTCGGCTGCAGAACTTGATCTTGATGCCGCTCTGTCTTCGGGATGGTCTGCCGATGTGCTGGGTGTTAGTGTGTGAGCAACGTGGGAGAGTCCAAAGACAAAGGTTGTGCTTGGCACAGAAGAAGTTGGTAGGTTTCTTGGTTGGGTCATTTTAAAAAGAATGTGAATGACGGGAAAGTTAATCAATTGAGGCAAT
Organism: Sordaria macrospora; assembly: GCF_033870435.1. Taxonomy (NCBI): domain Eukaryota; kingdom Fungi; phylum Ascomycota; class Sordariomycetes; order Sordariales; family Sordariaceae; genus Sordaria; species Sordaria macrospora. Next base: position 3,747,775 of record NC_089374.1, on the reverse strand, counting down.
GGGACATTGTACGAGACCAACTTGATGAGGCGTGAGCAAGCTCTTAAGCAAGCAAGCAAGCATTCGCTTATCAGCCTTGTAACCCTACACTACATTAGTAGCTTGTCATTTTTTGTAGTGTAGGACAACGAAACGGCCCATAGAAGCTTCGAGAAGAACTTCTTTTCGTCTGACCTGTGAAACCTGTTTAACACATAGGGTCTCACTCTTGGAATTTGGAATTCTTTAAACGAAGGATGATAGTGACTAGACTCCTAGACTACAGGTAGCTGACAGGGCGAGCTAGACTAGGGGGCAACTGCCCCAAGCTGTCTGTAGTAGTGTGGTATGTAGCCACTCCATGTGGTCGGGTAAGTTAGGTAGCTCAGCCCTTCTCAGCCCTTTTCATTGTCGACCATTCAGCTTTGTTAGAGATTATACTTACTTATTGTGGACAATGTGGTGTGGACAAGGTTTGCACAACGGGTGAGCGAGCGGGCAAAGCCACTGCATGATATGACAACGGATGCACCCGTGGTGGGTGGGCTGTGTTATCCGTTCCCGTTTTTACCACCGGTCAATGATTTGAAGTTGAATGTCCGCAACTCGAGCTCCAATGCCTTCTTCCCTTGCTGCTTGCAGGTTGTAATTCCCATCAAATCCTCTGGATTTTGATTTGACCACATCTCGTTATGATAAGACCAGACTGCGGGAATGGTGGCTGGACCATATATCTCCAGAGTCACGTTGTCTGTCATCCTGCTTGGCACGGTGGGATGGGTGGTTGAAGGTTTTTGAGAAATAAATAAAAATTAGGGGGCCGGCCGGAGAGACAATGTTGACATAGGTCCCCCGAGTGGAAAGCCCCCAATCAAGACAAAGAGGCCGGCTCGATGCAGCAAACCAACGGCGTCAAAGCTATTGAATGGTTGGGCAACAACGATGCCGCTGTCAGGACTCAAGTCATCCGTCACGGCCCTCTTTTTATGTAGTACTGGTTCAGTCTCCAACCGGGCCGTGATGCGGGGCGCGGGAGATGATGGATATGCCATAGATTTCTGGCATGGCATGGCTGTTCTCGTGGTTGATGTGCTGACATGGTGAACCGATTTGTTCGGTGTCTGAAGACTCAGCTGTCAGGTATCGAGCTTTGATACCTACAGTTGATCGTTGATGGCGGGTGTTCACGTCCTTCCTGGTCAAGTGTCAAAGAGCATCTTTTGAAGAAACTCGTGTTGAATGTGATCCCCGGATGAAGGAAGCCAAGTGGACGTTGGAGGCCCAACAACACTCCAATCTCGTCCCCAACTTTTCCCAGCAAAGGTTGGTATTGCTTGGGTCGCATGTACCTATGACTAGGTACCGACCATTGCTACCTTGATAAAATAAATATTTGTTTCTTTCGTTTTCGCCCTGGAGTCCGAATGTCTCGTAACGAATGACTGTCGCTTTTCTCTCTTTGGTCGAACTGAAGTGCTTGGTCCATATGAGGGTGAAAGGTGTAAGCGGAACCCCCAGCCAACTGATATTCCTGCGAATCGCAATGATTTGTCTGCGGAAGCCGAGCAAATCGTCCTAAACCCTTCCAATGCACCAAGACGGTTTATCCATCCATTCTTTTACATATAGCGTCGGATGTGATGGGATGGATCGACCGTGGCTAGCCTCAGTTGCTGCCTTTCGTTGGCTTCTCTTTTCCCTCTCTTGAGTCGAAACTGACGCCTGTCTTCTCTTGTTGAAGCTGTTCATCCAGTGTGCTTTGTGTCATTTGCATCCATCGTCCCATGTCGTCCCGCTTTCATCTCCATCCCAACCTCCTCGAAACCGCGGATTTCTGCAAGCTTCTCCGTTCCAATTCGACATAACGAACGCTACCCTGCCTCTTCGCCGCACATAAAAAGACACCAGAGGGAGGTTCACGGCCAGGATCCCGGGCAAACGAGCTGATAGCTATTATTTGCTTGCTTCCCGCACACGGTTTCCATCACCCTGACCTAATTTGACGGACGTGGCCTAGGTTGTTCCTTATACTCGGGATCTCCTGTAGACGATCGAACTTCAAGGGTTTGGTATAGGCGCTGAAGTTTTAAAGTGCCTGTGATCTCCCCACAGCAGTTCACAGTCACCCCCTACTAGTAAACGGGAAGACCGTGAATATCAAGGTCAGAGTTCCCACTTCTGACTCGGGTACGCACAAGTACTTGGAACAGATAGTCGCAGGGTACCAGCGCAGGAAGCCCCCACCAATTTTCGCCTGGATGCGGATGCCGCGATACAAGATCCGGCTCTGGTTGGAAGTCACCGCTCGCTCGGCACGCACACTGGGAAACTAAACATTTTGGCGGTCCCAGCCCGCATTGCCATCCGCGTTGCCATAACACCCGCCAGCGACCTTAACAAACCATTGGCATCCCGGTGTCAGAAAACGCCCTTTTGCAACGGTTTGCGGTCCGAAATTGGGCACAGAGCAGTCTGGCAGTTCCAATGAGGTTTTTCAGCAAGAAATCGCCCAAAAGCTCCATCTCCACGGACAGAGTGGACGCAGAGACGCGCGCCGGACGTTACGAGTCGACGCAGCCTTCTGGCGCTTCTCCAGGTCCAGGAAGTCCCTACTCGCACTCAGCGCACTCACGGCATTCGCACTCGCAATCGCCGCCGCCGCCGCCTCCAAAGTCTCCAAAGCCGCCCGCGCAGACGCAGCACCCGCATCACACGCAGCAACACCGACTGTCCCCCACCAAACCCGTGTTTTCGTCCCCCTCGGGCACCCGCACGCCGGCCGCCAAAAAAACTCACAGATCGGATAGTCAACCACGTCGGGACCCATCTCCCCCGACACCACCTCCGCACCACATTCTTCCCGCAACACCACCGTCGGGCTCAACTTCCAGATCTGCGAGTGCGCGCGATCCCACAAAACACTCGTCCTCGTCGTCGTCGCATCACCCGCGCTCCTCGACCAGTTCCCGCAACAGTTTTGGCCGCCATCCAGTCGATTCCGCCGCTGCGTCTGACAGCCGTTCCAGGTCAACTTCCTTCCGTCGGAAAAAGGTCGACACAGACATTCACCCGTTGAACCTGCCCCCCGAGCAGCGTAAACGATTTTCAGATCTCTCCGGATTCAGTGTTCGAGATTCAATGGAGTTCGACAACAAGGAGAACGGTGCGGCTTCCGCAGCCTCGCCCCCGCCCCCGCCGCACAAGCAGCAACCCCAGGACCAGCAAGCACAGCGCAAGCCCACACCGCCCGCTCACGGAAACACCTTTACCGTCCCTGTGTCCAACGGCGCCGATGCTGCTCAGAACAACAATGACGGCGAAGTTCCTACCCCTCCTCCCCATCGCTCGCAGCCCACTACCCCCGTGCAGAACCCTGCCGAGCAGGCAGAGGGCTTCAAGAATGAGGGCAACAAGTTCTTCAAGGCGAAGGATTATACTCAGGCGATTGCGTTCTATACCAAGGGTGAGAAGGAGGCCAGGTCCGAAGAAGAGAAAAAAATATATGTTAGAGGCAGAAACTAACTTTGGGCCTAAATCTACAGCCATCGTCTTGCAGCCCGAATCCGCGACATATCTAGGAAACCGTGCGGCAGCCTACATGTCCGCCGGCAAGTACAAGGATGCTCTTGAGGACTGCTCTCGGGCAGCGGAGCTTGAACCGAATAACCCCAAGATCCTGTTGCGCCTGGCCCGTATCTACACCAGTCTCGGCAGGCCCGAGGAGGCCATCGCCACTTTCGGCCGCATCCAACCGCCTCCTTCGGCAAAGGACATGGCTCCCGCTAAGGAGATGTTGCACTACATTGAGGCTGCCCAGAAGGCTCTCCAGGAGGGCACCGCCGCTTCCATGGTTCTGCACCCCCTCGACAGGGCCGAAAGGCTCCTGGGTATCGGTGCTACCAGGCCCAGAAAGTGGGTTCTGATGCGTGGCGAGGCCCTTCTTAGGTTGGGTGATGTCAACTCTCTTGGCGAGGCTCAGAACATTGCCATGTCCCTTCTCAGGAACAACAGCCAGGACCCCGAGGCCCTCGTGATTCGTGGCCGTGCGCTTTATGCTTCTGGTGAGAACGACAAGGCGATTCAGCACTTCCGTAAGGCGCTCAGCTGCGATCCCGACTTCAAGGATGCCATCAAGTGGTTGCGTACCGTTCAGAGGTTGGACCGCATGAAGGGAGAGGGTAACGACGAGTACAAGGCTGGCCGTTGGCAAAACGCCCTGGAAAAGTACACTGCGGCGTTGGAGATTGACCCGGCAAACAAGGGCACCAACTCCAAAATTCTTCAGAACCGCGCTTTGTGCTACACCAAGCTGAAGCAGTTCGATGAGGCCATCGCCGACTGCGAAAGAGCCATCAGCCTCGACCCCTCTTACCTCAAGGCCCGCAAGACCAAGGCTAACGCGCTTGGCTTGGCCGAGAGGTGGGAGGACTGTGTTAAGGAGTGGAAGGCACTTCAGGAGCTCGAGCCTGAGGATAGGACCATTGCTCAGGAAGTCAAGCGGGCCGAGCTTGAGCTCAAGAAGTCGCTGAGGAAAGACTACTACAAGATTCTTGGGATCGACAAGAACGCCGATGATACCCAGATCAAGAAGGCGTATCGTAAGCTCGCCATCGTTCACCATCCCGACAAGAACCCCGGTGATGCCTCTGCCGAAGCCAGATTCAAGGATATCAGCGAAGCTTATGAGACGCTTAGTGACCCTCAGTAAGTTTTCCTCACCTTATGGGGCTAATGTGTGATGATTTTGCTAACGCCCCGAACAGGAAGCGCGCTAGATACGATAGTGGTGACGACCTAGTGGACCCATCTGATATGTTCAGTGGTGGCATGGGCGGTGGCATGGGCGGTATTGACCCCGAGATCATTATCCAGATGATGGGCGGTCAGGGCGGCCATGGATTTGGTGGTGGTGGCTTCGGCGGCTTCGGCGGTGGCGGCGGCGGCTTCCCTGGAGGCGGTCGCTCCCGCGGCAGAGGAGGTTTCCCCGGCGGCGGCTTCCACTACCAATGACAACCCCAAGAAGATGGTAATGAGTACGAGGATCACTCCGGTGATGATGATCATGGGTATCTTTCCGAAGAAGACGCTGCCGAGCATGAAGACGAGCAAAACCGGACCCACAGAGCTTGGGGAAAAGGAAAAGCAGGCAACGAGATGGACAGCCGAGTGGCATGGCTTAGATCATGGGGTATCTGGCTGGTCGCTGCCGTTGTACTTTTGCCTCCCCATCTCTTGGTTTTGCTCGTTGTTTGGTACATATGCCTAGGGCTATTCAGAAAGCTCGTGGCTGCCGTCAGACGCGCCTAGCGTACTTTGGACGTCTCGGTCAAGAAGTGACTGGACAAGTCTGGAGTATGGTAACCCGTGGCTTAGGCAGGATTTCGGGAGATGCCAATGTGTGTGTAAGAAGCGAAGGAGCATAAAAAAAAGACTCGGATGTTGTTTTTTACATATTGGGCAGGGCATAGACTTTTTTCATCGGTTCATAACCTCACATACACTTCCCCCGAAAAGTTGCGCCACGCTTCCCCTTCATCATCCGTCACTGTCTTGTTATCGTCTTGACCATCTTGCTCATGACTGTTGTGGGGCTGTCTATTGTCACACTATGCGCATACCCGCTTGCTGACCAACACCCGGCTTTCTGAGGTGAAATAAAAGGATAGAAGGGAGCGGCGTTGTATGTGTTTAGGTTTTCAGTTGATGATATAGCGGGGTTACACATGGTACAACTGATTGCACATAGACCTATGATCAGCGCTACATACAACTTGGAAGTCCAGATAGAAGTCTAACGTACAGCTTCATTGTTGGGTTTTAATTTATCGGGTCTGTTGGAGGATGAAGCGGGGGAGCCTGGTATATTTAGGATAGATCTACCTTTTGAATGGCAGTGAAGACATATGGCATACGAAGTTATCTTGTACTATCGCTATTCGGTTTGCGATTCCAAGATATCCACCCATATCCTAACTTTCTTAAAATAAATTTCGGCATGATAATTGAAATCACGGCTTCAGACTTCCAGGTATCCAAGATCATCATGCTACACAAGTCATTTGGCGAACAATCATCACTGGACTTCTGCAGCTCAAGTCCTACGATACCAACATTGTTTCACCTCAGCAATGCCTGTCATTCGGAAGGATGGACCCGAACGTTTCTGGTACCAGGCCGAGATAATTCATGGCTCACACTGTGACACCTGTCTAATATCGAAGTTTGTTATGATAACGGCTTCTGAATCCCAAATCAGGGGTCTAGGTCTAAACAAGACTATTATTAAGCTTTTGAATAAGCTTTGAACACAGGTTACCCCCCTACACATCACTTATTGCTTTGCTTGAAATACCTTTGGTGTAGGTACCTTAAGTCTAGTTGCCATTCTTCTTAACTGTGCATCTCTCCAACCCCTCCAGAGCCACCAAGGTCCCTCTCTTAACCCCCCTTAATGGATGCGGATGACAAGTGACCATTTTCTTGAAAAGCCTCTGATCAAACCTAGAGGCGAGATTCAGCAAGGGAGAAAAATAGGGAAACAAACAAGAGATCTGTTCAGATCAAAGGCGACATGAGATCAACACAAGATGAGGCGAGTTCAATGCCGCGATTGGTTCACAAAGCCACTAACAAGATCTCGCGTGTCCGTTCTGGGGTCAGAATGGAGGACAAGGAACCGTGGCAGTCGAGCCGAAGGGGCAGGTACGGAGGGAGGTACGTAGCGGCTAGCGGGGAGCTTGGGCCCCCTGCTTGAAATTTGGAGGCCACGATTCACATTCGGTGCCAGAGTCCCCGATCCGCAGCAGGTGCCAATTCGCCATCCGCAGAAAGACAACTTGACAACATCTCCCCATCACCAATCCGAACAAGTATCCATCTGTCCAAATCAACGAACCCTGTGGAAGCCACCACACCTCAATTGCTTGGACACAGATAGTCGCACCACCTTTGTTCCCAACCATCTTCAGCAGCAAACTGAACTGGGAACAACTTCCACTCCTTTCTTCCACGGTCCACTACTACGCTGGCCTAGACAAGAGGATCCCCGCGGCAGCTCCAACAAAAGCGCCTTGCTCGGCCTCTTCCTAGCTGCAACTTGTCCTCGACATCTTTTCGACGGGAATCCCAGCCTAACCGTTCACCACCACCAACACCACAACAGAGAGCAGCAGCCTCTCGCCAAAATAGGTACTCACGATGAGTACTGATTACGCCTACGACGAGGAGGGTCACCTCTGGCCCTTCTTCGTGTTCACCCTCACGTCCATCGTCACCGTGCCCATCACGTACTCGCTAATAAAATCGTCGCGAAACGACCCAGCCGCTGCCCTTAAGCGCATTCACACAGACTACAAGCACGACCAGTCGTCGGTGGTCGACACGCTACGCAAGTCGGAGAAGCGCAAGGACGGTAGCAAGCCATGGCTGATTGCCCTCGTCATCGCCGGATGGGCCGTCATGGGCTACATGCTCTACCTCATCAAGATCACCGACGCCCCCGTACAAAACCTCTGGAACCCGTATGATATCCTCGGCATCTCCGAGAGCGCCACCGAGAAGCAGATCAAGAAGACGTACAAGATGCTTTCCCTCAAGTTCCACCCCGACAAGGCCCGCCCCGACGTCGCCAAGAACGAGACCATTGACGACCTGAACCGCCGCTACGTCGAGATCTCCAAGGCATACCAGGCGCTGACGGATGAAGATGTGCGCAACAACTTCATCCAGTTCGGCAACCCCGATGGCAAGCAAGGTTTCAGCATCAACATCGCGCTTCCCAAGGCCATTGTCTCCGATGGCAATGGCAAGTACATTGTCCTGATCTACTTCGCCCTGTTTGGTGTCCTCCTCCCTTATCTGGTCGGTTCTTGGTGGTACGGCACATTGCGACGCTCCAAGGAGGGCGTTCTCATGGAGAGCGCCAACCGTCTGTTTAAGGAGTACCAGGACAACATTGACGAGGGTGGCGTGATTGCGGCTCTCAGCAGCGGCCAGGAATTCGAAGACCTGTTCAAGGGTGACAAGGCAGACGCCGGCCTCTCTAAGATCGAGTCCAAGGTTATGGCTTCCGACGAACTTCCACCCAAGGAGAAGAAGAAGCTTGAGGACGTTGAGAGTGGCCCCCGGAGAAAGGCTCTCGCCCTTCTCTGGGCTTACCTCGGGCGCATTGAGCTCGGCGATGCTACTCTCGAGAAGGCCAAGTTCCAGGTCGCGCCCATTGCCCATGCTCTGAACAAGTCCTTCAACGCTATCGCCCTCGCCTACATGAACACCGCTCCCCTTCTCGCCTCGTACTTCGCCAGCCAGCGCCTTATCCAGGCCATCCCGCCCAAGGCTTCTCCTCTGTACCAGCTCCCCCACTTCAATTCGACCATTGTTGAAGCTGTTGAGGGTGACTCTCGTGTTCACACCACTGTCCAGGCCTTCATGGACCAGCCCGACGCTAAGCGCCGCAGCCTCGTTGTTGGAAAGGGCCTCTTGACCGATGCTCAGTATAAGGAATCCATCGCATATGCCAAGCAGCTCCCCTACCTCCGCGTGGCCAAGGCTTTCTTCAAGGTCACCGGCGAGAAGTTCATCATCCCCTCTTCCCTCGTCACGCTCGTTGTCAAGGGCCGCTTCGTCCCTCCCGGTAGCGAGAAGGTTCCCGACGTCAAGCCTATTGATCTCGATGACATTGACCCCGCCGAAGACGATCTCGACGCCATCCTCGGCCGCAAGAAGACCAAGAAGCTCGTCGGCAAGGACGAGAAGGGCAAGCCCATCTACGAGGAGACGACCGAAAGTGAGGACATTTACCCGCCGCTTGCTTCTTCCCCTTACTTTGCCCGCGATCACAGCCCTAGGTGGCACGTGTTCCTCACGGATTCCAAGCAAGGGCGCGTGGCCGTCCCGCCGTTCACTTTCGTCAGCTTCGACAGGCCCATTTACGAGGCCGACGGCAAGACGCCCACGTTCGCCATGCAGACCCTTAAGGCGCAGTTCCAGGCGCCGCCACAGGCCGGTCACTACACGTTCGTTATGCATATCGTGTGCGACAGCTATGTTGGGTTTGATACCAAGATGGAGGTGACGCTCGTGGTGGAGGACGCGAGCCGGGCGGCGGATATGAAGGTTGAGGAGGAGATTAGTGAGCCTGAGGAGGGTGAGTTTTTTTTTCCACCCCACTCCCATCATCCAAATTTGTCAAGACTCGACAGAAAGCTGACCACAAACCAACCTACTACAGATTCCATCGCCGGCATCATGAATGCCGCCAAGGGTGCGCCGACAAAGCAGAGGGTTATCAAGGACGAAGATGATTCGGACGAGGAAAGTGGGACGGATGATGACGAGGACGATGACACGAGTGACACTAACACGGATACGGAGGCTGAAAACTAAGTAGTTATGTTTTCTGTTTCTCGCTTGTCGCTCAGTTCTTCAATTCATTCATGTCTTGTAACTCAAATTTTTTTCTTCTCCATTCCTAAGAATGGGTGTGTGTGTACGGGTCGGTCAGTCGGCTGGTTGGTTGGTTGGTAAGGATAGGGTAGGGTGAAGAGTGTTGTATGTGGCTAGCAGCTGCGGCTTCTTTAAAAGTGATAGGAGCGGCTTATTATACAGCGAAAAACAAAACTTTGTACTACGTCACTAGTTAGGACAGACAGCCTGGTGGCCTGGCCACAACTACCTTACTGGGCTATTTAGGCTTTCTTTTTTTTTTGTTTTTTTTTTTGCAAGTTTTGTGTACATACGGTGATTAGGTACAGTGATGGTCAAAAAATACTGTCCCCAACCCATGTTGAATGCACCGCAGGAAGGGACAGTATTTTTCGACCGTCAGTCCAGGGTCGGGAATAAATCAAATCTGATAAATCTAAATCCAAGTAAATCCAACTCCAGAGTGGGTCAAATCTAGGTCGGGGTTTGGCTTGCAAATCCAAGTCTGGGACAAGATTTGACTTGAGCTGGCAAATCTTTGGAAGTGAGTGCCAAAGTTGGTGATTTGGTGAAGAGATAGGCTGTTCTTATTCTGGGTGGTACGAAATAGTGGGCCCGGGAGCCAAAATTCTAGGTACTTAGGTACTTTAAAGCTTCTTTACTCTAGTTCAACCCTTACCCTCTGAGGATTTGAGACGGATTTGAGTCCCCAAATCCAAATCCGAGCATTTTGTCCCAAATCAAATCCAAACCCGACCCCAGATTTGATTTGTTTGATTTGTTTCCTACCCTGCGTCAGTCTATCTTGTTGTTATTGAGGCAGTCGGACAAAGCCAAGCGCAGAAACAACAACCTTGATATGAATAGAATGCTGTGTGTGTGTCGTAACGCAACGTAACCATGTGGCCGTATGGGGTATCATAATCTTCATTCTCTTTTTCGATTTTTTTCTTCTTCTTTTTTTGTCTCATGCACCAACGCCTCTTGATTTCTTCTTCTCTTTACCATCATCAACACTTCTCATTCATTCATCTATTCAAACCCAATCCATCCATCTAGCAACCGACCAACCGACTGACCGACCACGAGATAGATAGATAGGTGTTAAAGTGAGATAGGTAGTGTAGGTAAGTGACCTAGTATAGCGACTGTGTATCCCATCCTATAGTTATAGTGTACAAAAAAAGATACGCTAGTATAGTCTAGTTCTAGTAAAACGCTGTTTTGGTCTTGATAATATGCAAGTAGTAGCTTTCACCTCACTTCACTTCACTTTACTCCCCTCTTGCGCTGTAGCGTAGTGTCCTCCTCCTCCTCCTCCCCCACCTCCTCATCATTTCCTCGTAAGTATGCTTCTTGGCTAACTTACTACGCCTACTCCTACTGTCTCTCCTTCTTTTCCTTGCTCTTAACGCCGGCTTTACCACAAATCCCAAGTGGTAGGTAGGTAATTCCCCACTCATCCACACGAACGATGAGATGAATCCGCTAAAAATAATTCATGCTCGGCTCGACTCCGCTTCTTTCCTTTTCTTCTTCCTCCTCTTCTGCTTTTCCCTCTTCCCACGCTTCTTCTGGGGGTATAGGTACTAATCCTAATTCAGTTCAGTTCAGCTCGGCTCAGCCTCGCTGGCTGGCTGGCAACAACTTTGACTGCTGTCCTGGGTTGCTGGGGCAGCGAAACGGCTCTTTCGTTAGCCCTGTTGGGCATTTGCCTAGCTTGTCCTCCTTCCAAGGATCGGCATCGGTCCTTGTTTTCCGTCCAATAATTATACACAAGATGTTTTCGTTTAGGCAGCAACCTTCATGTCGGTTCCGGACGTCCTGGCCACGCTCGGGTGGTTGTCGACCGCGGGGACTTGGGAGACGGGCTGGCCGCGGGCCTGGGCGGTGAGGGCGATGAGTTCCCTGAGCATGAGGTCGCGCGTGTTCTTGCAGAGTTCGTCGACGTCGGCGGTGGTGAGGCCGGTGGTGTCGATGGGATCAAGAACTGTGAGGGAGATGGGGGTGATTAGTGTCTGCACAGCTTATGAAGGAAGTGTAGAAGAGGGGGGCTGGAATCGATAGTTCTTACCTTTAACAGGAACAACTCCAGCGTTAAAGACCAAGTCCTTCGTGTTGAGGATATGGCTGTAGTTGGCAACGACAACGGGCACAATGGGGACCTGAGCCTGGACAGCCAAGTGGAACGCGCCCTTCTTGAAGGGCAACATCTCGGGCTCCTTGGAGTAGCTCCTGGTTCCCTCGGGGAACATGTAGACGCTCTGCTGCTTCTTCTGGATTTGGTTGGCGGCGCCGGCCATAGCGGCGCGCGCGTCGGTCTTGCTAGCACGATCGATGAAGATGGAGCCCGAGAGAGACATGAACCAGCCGAGGAAGGGGGTCTTTTTTAGCGAGCTCTTGGCCGTCACGGAGCAGTACTTGGGGAACATTGTGCCCAGCATGAGCACGTCGAGCTCTGTCTGGTGGTTGCCGATGAAGATGGCGGGGCGGGTCTTGCCGAGAATGTTCTTGGGGTCCTCGATCTTGAAGCGGACGCCAGTCGTCAAGGCCATGACGTACTTGAAGGAGCGGCCGACGGCCCATTGCGCGCTCTGGCCGTGGCCGAGCCACGAGAAGACGATAGAGGTGAAGACGCCGAGACCGGCGCAGAGGAGCAGCGAGAGGTAGCTGGCGAGCGAGCGGGCCACGAAGGCCGCCTTCGGGAGGATGAGGGACAGCATGTAGAAGCCGATGGTGAGGGCGACGCAGCCTTCGAGGAAGTAGACCGGGTAGTAGAGAAGACTGGCCATGACAGCGGTGATCAAGGTAAGACACCCAATGGTCCTAGAGGTATGCTTTTAATTCCGCAAGTGGGACTCGGAAGGGGTTTGGGATGCCGCTAAAACGGGGTCTGCCCTGCGGAAGATCGGTACCTCGCGTGTGGTTGGAAGTATGACGCAGGCAAGATGGGGGCGCTGGACAGGTTCGGAGGTAATGGGATTCGATATGCGTTTTCGTCGGATCCAAGCCTGAGTCTTTGGTTGTTAGTTTTGGAGAAAGAAGAGACTATGGTGTGCTTCCGAAGCAAGACGGGAAGGCACAAGCAGAAGTAGCTAGGCATATGTAATAACAGCTAGTGGGCAGACTTACAGCGGCGCAAAGTGTGCAGAAGTCCTAGCCCTGCAGCGTTGGAAGTGAAATTGTTGTTGGGAGAGAAATATCAAGGACTTTGTTGCTGGTGGGAGAGTGAGAGGAGAGGAGAGGAAAAGGCTGGCGTGACACAGAGCCTGGTGTAAGAGGGGGTTTCAGTTGGGATATGTCTTGTGATTTTTGGATTGTAATGTGGAAAGAAGAGAGAAGTTGTATTCACCTTGACCGAAAAAAGAGATTCAAGACGACGGCACCGGAGAGGCTGGACACACGGCACAAGCAACGAGACGCAGAAGCAGAAGGCAGAGGCAAAAGCAGAAGCAGAAGCACGTCGCAACAAATGGGAATAAACGACGTAGCCGATGGGATGCTGCAGTTCCGTCTGTCGCATGCAATTCATACAGGTTGGGGATTCCAAGAGTGTGGGGTTCCCGAATGAACCGTGGGATGACTGCCGTTCATGCCGTTTGATTGGTTGCTCATGCTAGATTCTCCACAGAATTTTCGTCTTGTGCACTGTCGTCACGGTTCGTCTGACAGGCACCGCAACCTCGGAAGTTGTGTCTGTTGAGGCTAAACTTTTCTCTCTTCAGAACCCCTTGGAAGCTGTTTGACAACAGCCGTATAAGTGCCCCTGGCCGAACCCAACCATTTACATTGAAGACTGTTTTCTTTCTGACAGCTTAAACCAACAATCTAACAACACCCAATCCATTGCGCTGATCAACTGCCACAGCGTCGACACTCTCATACAACTCAACCAAAGGTACAACACTGAATGAGGTCGTCTTCACATGTTAGCGTTTGCCTGTGTTAGTGTCACTGCACCACGAGCGGAGTGGACGTTTGGTTCAACAAATCTTTGGGGATCTGATGACATGATGCCAGGCAGGTGCCAGTGGTGCCCCAGGTTTGGGCCTGGCCAATCCTTCCTTCTTCAGGTGCTCGACCGCGCCCAATTTGATCAATTGGGTTAGCACGATACGTTACCATTTGGGCAGGCAAGATGTTACAGTGATACAAGAGTTAACGGGCGTAGGGGCGGTGTGTTGTAAGTTTCATACGGACGCTCCCCTCGTTCTCCTGCCCATGGTGGTGTTCTTTTCCGTCATGGGCCCGCATCAGATCATTTCCTGCGGCCCGCCAGTCCTCCACTCACCACTCACTGTTCCCCTTGCCGTCACGGTTCGCGGTCTCAATGTCGGTCACTGCCTAGACAACCAACTACCTGTCTACTAACAAACAGCGACTGCTCCCGCGTTTCAACCCCCGACTTCAACAACGCCGCCGACCGCACATCACTCCCGTCCCTCTCCTCGCCGCTTGTATGTATATTCACCGGCAAGATTCTGTCCTGTAACACCTTTCGTCGTACCAAATATTACACGCGCTTTCACCCAGACGACTACCTACCTACTACTGTGTGATAATCTCACGTGTCGAACAACTGCGATTGCGATTGACCATCACCGCCAACCACTGCAACCTAACTCAGGACTAGTTCTAGCCATCTGGTCACTTGGTGGGGGGTCCACATGATATCATGGTCTCAGTCCAGCACATGCGACTGCGATAATCAATAACCCCGTCTTCGAAAACACCGACGACACAGCCCTACTTCCAATTGCCAGACAGCCGCCATGGCCGCCTATCGACGGGGACAGCCGTCCCTCTCGGTGCGATTGCCCCAGCCATCGGCCTCGGCTGCCCTTCCCGACCTGCCGCCCATATCCGCCCTATTTCTGATCGACTTCGATGTCAAGGCTGGATATACCATTGTATGGAAACAGTCAGTGCCTGGGCTGGAACTCGATGGCGTTGTTGAATACAAGAGTCTTCCCTCCGGCCTTCACACCGTCACCGACGACTTGGTTTACTTTGTTCACGAAGGGGGACATGCTGGCTTGAGCGCCTTTGTCAACGCCAGGACCGACGAGGAGGAAAATCGCCATGCTCGTATGATTGCTGTTGGTGTTTTGGTTCCGTTGGCATATGGACGTCTAGGAAGGTCATGGCGTCATGCTGACCGCCTCAAGGATATTGCTAGGTAAACCATGGTGCTGTATGCCCCGGCTTTCGACATCAGACACTAACAACTAGACCCTGACATATAGTAAACTTGTTGTCGACCGTCAACAGACACATCTGCTGGAGGACTACTGGGCGCAGAACGGGATACGGGATGGCGCTCCCCCACCGCCACTGCCGGAAGCTGCGCTGGACTCGCCCGCACTGAGCTACAAGGGGGGCCGTCCTGGTCCCGGAAAAGGCCACTCAAGGAACAGGTCCGCATCGGACGGCACCGTCTTGATGTCCTCCCCTCACAGACTCTCACCTTACCACCCCGCTTGGAGTTTAACTTCGCTTCTTGACACCTTTGGACCCCTTATCTTTCCTATACACCGTGCTGCTCTACTACGCAAGCGTATACTAATTTCTACTCATGCTCCTGTACAAGAAGCCTGTAATTTCGGTACGTTATGCGGAACTCAGGGTACCTTCTGGACAATCTTGCTTACATACTTTGTTAGTATACGATCTCTCTGTATTATCCAACATTCCTCTGTCAGTCTCCGATTTGGTGGATCCTGCAGCATCGACCCAACGTCTGCGACCACTGTTCAACATTGGTGTTCACGATATTGGGTACCTTCTAGAGCACCACGCGGCAATGAAGCGTCATTTCAGAGGCGACAACCATGAAACCGACGCTGATTTTGCGTCCAGTATTTCTGCGGAGGAGGCGGGATCCGGATGGGTTGCTTGTACAACGGACACCATCCTCACCATGAAAGAGAGTCTATGGGATATGCTTATTACCTTACCGCCACCACATTCGGGAAACGCCAAGGAGCACTTGTGGCCAACTGTTGAATGTCCCAAGGGAATGCCAGTCAAGGCCACACAACGAGATCTGAGGAGGTTCAAGTGGCTGAAAATGAGCCTTGCTCGGATTGACCCAACATCAATGACGACACCGCATATTCCTCGCAGCCCATTATCTGACGGACTAGGACGGCGGTCCGTATCAACACCTACTGCGCCTAACCGAACGCCGACAAATTCACTGTCCAGACCAACCGAAAACACACGACCGGGCACTGCGACATCTCAAACACCATCGCAGGCACTACCTAATTCAGAAGATGACGCCGAGCGAGTTGTGGAGCCGACTACATGGGCAGCACTAGCCTACTCTGGATTCATTTGGTGGGCCTCAGCAGGCGAGCAAGGCCACAGTGACGAGGTAGACGAGTTGGCGCACGACAGCGCTTTGCTTGCCGATCTCACAGGCAACACCCCAAAGATGACCGGACGCACACCTAGGAGGACCAGTTTCGGCACTGCCTCTTCGACCGGCAATAACGCCGGAGAGAGGGGGATAATGGAATCAGTTGCGTCACTCGCCGCCCAGCGAGATGGAGCGCAGGAGACATCCGACGACGAGCAGGCCCGCATTGAGCTGGCTATTATCGCCTACTTTCATCGCCTCACGACGTCTTTACTCACTGTTCTGGCAGACCTCGTCGACAGTGCGGATGATGACGACCTGCTTGACCTTGACATCGACCCTAATGCGGTCGGTGAAGAGGAGTACAGGGATGATTATAACAATGATGATGACCAGACCGGACTGTTATATGGTCAGGAGCAGTCCGGAATCCCGAGAGATCATCATCAAGGCGAAGGTGAAGAAGACCACGAAGCAGAGTATGAAGGCAGCTTGCGGGGTTGGGTACGAGTCGATAGCGAAGCGCTGGCGCATATGGGCCTGGACGTGTGGAGCAAGAGTGACGCAGACTTCGTGAGTGAGTTGACAAAGAGGTACTTCAGGAGGAGGGCATACGTGGAGAATAAGGGTGTTGAAGTGTGTGGGTTGAAGGTTTGTTAAGCCTAACTGACCCCTTTGTTCGTTTGTCAAATCAGGGCATCATCCGCTGATGGTTCTTCTTTCTTTCTCTCTATTTCCTCTTTCGGCGTACTATTGGGGCCGTATGGCGTTAAACCTTTGGGAATGGGAAAAATGGTAACTAGAGTCTTTGATCTTGGTTTGCGTGTGAAGACCCTATGTTTAATTTCACAAACCATTGCATATGTCTCAAAGTTCTCGTACCACACCGAGCCTCTGTTAGTTACCTGGCAACGACTGCCAACTCGTACTGCTGAATATCCCATAACTCATATTCCTAAAGAGTTGTTAGTTCATTCATAAGGCAGAGAAGGACAAAGCTCCAGAGATTCCCCACCGGGTTGAGACCAGTGACATCCATATCGATTCTTGGGATAGATCGGAAAAGTTGCCTGCTTTTTCTCGAAACCTTGGTTTCATGTGGGGAGAACCACAGAATTACGGACCCAATGGGGAAAGGTCAAAGTTACCTCTGCCGTGTGGATGGTCAACTGTTTACCTACGATCACCTCCGCTTCCTTAAACACTCAAAGCTTCAGTTTTTTCATCCCCTTTCCTCTTTTTCGTCCCATTTTCTTTTCCCCAGTCTTCATGATTGATCGTCAAACATCATGCTCGTCATTCCATTTTTCATCTTACACATAACATGTCTGCTAAGCGCGTTCATCCCCCACGCCTACGCTCAGCAGCAGCAACATGACGCTTCTGACGCGACGACGACGACGACGACGACGACACTCAACGACATAACGTCTTCTCCGCCGTCCCAACAGAAGATCATCATCCCGATCATCCGGACTTTGGAGGACTTAAAAAAGTTCATCAACCACGGCGGCTTGCCACCGAAAAATGAAGTCCATTCATTGGGATTGGAAAATGACGATACCACCACCACCACCACCACCTTTGAAGAGGAGGAAGAAGAAGAAGAAGAAGCTCCAAGTCTCTTTATATTATTCGACACTACATCTGCGTCTGCGTCTCTTTGCACCACCCATAACTCTGGCTCCTGCTCCGCCCATGACTCTGATTCGTCCTCCTCCTCCGATGTTGATGATGATGACGCAAGAGCAAGAGCAAAAGCAAAAGGAATCAAGATCGAGATCAAGACTGTCAAACAAGCTTTCGAATCCTTTGCCGAGAAATACTACTATCGAGATCGAGATCAAGATGGAAATGAGCCTTTACGGTTTGGTATCATCGAAATCGAAACTGACAACGTCAAAACTGCCGGTGGATTGGAGGAGGTGATAGCCAGGGAAATGGGGATTACTCTTGGGCTTGAACTTGGACTTGGAACAAGTTCTGCACTGCCAACAGTGGTGCTGTGTTTACGGTGCGGTGGCGTTGAGGGGCGGGTTGAGACGTTTAGGATTGTTCCTGAATTCCACTCTGAGGAGGTAGGGTCTAGAGGAGTCGATGAGGTGGAGGAAGAACAGCTGGAGAAATGGATGAAAGAAGTGGCTAGGCCGGTGATTGGGGAGTTGACGAAGGGGAATTATGGGAGAGTGCGAGAGGTTCGTCCGTCTTATCTACCTTACCTACCTTTCTCTGTTCCCTCGGGTTGGCTGTCATCCAATATTGGACCTTATTAACTCAGGTGTCGTTGTGACCAAATGATCCATCCAGATGGAAAATACCCTCCCAACTGTCTACGTCTTCGCACGCTCCCGTCAGCAACGTATCAACATCCGTCGACATACACTCTCCACGCTCGCTACCAAGTATCGCTCCTCACTTCAAATCGTGGTTGTCGACCCGACTATGTTTCCCGACTTGGTAAAGGAGTTGGGTCTTAGTCTCTCACACTCGGATTCGGAGGGATCTGGTGAAGGTGGTGTAACAGGAGCAGTGGTATGGCCCCAGAAGAACAACAATGGCAACGGTGACAGCGACAAGGTCATAAAGACGATTTATCACTACCCCAAAGACGAACCCATTACTGAATCAAATGTCAAGCAATGGGGATTGGATCTGTATTTGGGGAGGGTCAGGCCTTGGGTTCCACCATCGTCGTCGTCGTCGTCCAACTCTGACGGAGGGAAGAAGGGACAAGATGGGGGTGGAAGTGGAAGTGGAAGTGGGAGAGACGAGGGTTTGAGGAACTTGAAAAACAGGGTGAAATTGTTCAAGGGAGGGAAGAAGGCGACGAGAAAGGTGACGAGGAGAACGGGATCTGGATCAATTCCGGGGGTGAAGATTAGAGTTGCTGGGAGGGATGAGTTGTGACGGGAGTCTCTGAACGGGAAGGGGCCACTGGCTCGGGGACAAGACTAGGCCTTCTAAGCAGTTAGTTCTTCGCGGCAGGATTGAACCTTGCAGACCTCGTTGGCCGTAGGCCGGTAGTATGCAGGATTTGCACAATGATATTTTCCCTGGCGAGTTCGAGGCTTCTTCCTGTTCGCTTCAGTTTCGAGAACTTGGCTAGAAGGCGTCAGAACGACATTCATCGGCCAACTCTTCCGCTGCTCGTCAATGGACGACTCCACCTCCGACCGTTGGACCCGCTGTCTCTAGAACTGTTCGTCTCGACAAGCGAAGAGCGAGGTTTGAACAGAACCAATTTACCCCCGATGTCAAATTTAGCCCGCTTACATCTGCAGGGGCTCACACATCTTAACCCTGGGCCAAGCTTCGAAGCGCACTGCAGACGCTAGCGAGCCACCAATGGTGTTTCACTCATGCTTTGGCGCATTTGATTGGCCCAGATATTCACGATCTCACTCGTTCGGCTTTTAACCCCCCCTGCTTTCATCGCAAGTAAACGCCGGCACATGTCATCACACAAGTAGGACACTGCATGTCTGCAAGCTCATCTGCGTCTATCTTACGTCTAGCCAATCCCACGATCAGAGGGCACTATTTCTGGTTTCCTCCATTCCGATCATGGAGGGACAATTGACCATGACGAGAAATTTGACAACCATCAAGAGGCAATTGGGACTTGGGAGGGTGGCATCCTCAACCTTTCTGACCCCCTAACCTCACAGCACTGCATCGGCGACGCGGCTCTCCGGCTATCCAAGTGGATGGCTCATTTATCTGAAGGAGAGATGACACTTGGATGATGGGCGTTTAGGTGCGCGGGTACGCTACTACCGGATGGTAGCACCGAGAGAGATCCAAGAGATCCGAGAATCCCAGAATCCCATCCCCGGGTTTACTTGCTGGTATATGCCCAGCGGCGTTGTGATGCAATCTAATGGCGGTTAGCCGCCCTATGGATGCAGCGACGGTGGCCAAGGAATGCGATATTTGTACACACCCTTTTCTGGTTATGGGGTTTGAAATCCATCTCAGAGGTATTTGTATCAGAATAGTCCCAGTTCTCTCCTGAGTCCTGAAGATCTTCCCTTCCAGAGACAGTCAGTCTTCCATCCCGTCTCCATCGAACCGTTGAGCTGTTCGTTTCCTTTCTTCCTTTCAGTTTCGTTTCTCTGGGTTACTTTTTTGCGGGTCATATCATTCCGTCAACCAGCATCATCCCCTATCCCTTCCTTTTGGATTTGATACGTCTGGTCAGTCGTCTTCTACGTCAAGCACAGAGCAGAGCTCTTATATACGGTCAGACGACCAAACAGTCTATATACCCTTCAAGTCAAACTTCATCATACCGGCCATCTCCAGCTTTAAGATATTCGCCATGTCGTCCGAAAAAGCGCCTTCCACCTCCGAGCTCTTCGAGGTTGCCTCGCAAGATAAGCACCTGCAGGGCAAACTACGCATCGTCCGTATCCTAGACAGCGTCCAAACAGCCATCACTCTCCTGGGCCTCCTACTGGGCCTCACTGTGCTCGGTGTCTCCGCCAACACGCTCTCCGTTTACAACTACACCAAGCCTCTACCGGGATCCTTCCTCTCCCTCTGGCCTCAGGAGTTCAACATCCAACCCGCCGTGGCCCTGGTCGCCTGCAGCGCCATCATCACTGTCCTCCACATGGTTGCTTTGGTCTTTCCCAAGGTGCAATTCGTATGTCTCTCCTATTTCTCACATTGTTGGTACAAAAAACCACAGATACTAACACGCCATCATATAGCTTCGCACAACCTCAACCGTCCAAGTCTCTCTCTCCTTTACCCTCCCCTTCATCTCCCTTGTCTGCGCTCTCGTCGCCGTCATCTTCTTCTACTCCGTCAACGCCTCCGACTCCGTCGACACCTTCCTGTCCTGGACCTGCCGGTGGCGTGCGGTCCCCATGTGGACGCAGCCCAGCTGGGGTACGCTGTGCAAGCAGAGCAAGGCGGGCATCTACCTGTCCATCCTGTTGATTCCCGTGGAAGCCGGTGCGCTGGCGTTGAGCGGGTGGTTGCTCAAGGAGAGGAACTATGTGGAGAGATATGTCAATGCTAGGAAGAGTCCTGCTCTTTCTTAGGGGGTGTTGTGTTGGATAACACAGACAAGAAGATGCAAAAGGTTGACGATGTTTGATGGATGGATGATACTGTAATATTATGATATTAATCTGATGGTCAAGATATGGATTGGGTTGGGATAAGTCTGGTTACAGGACGGTTACGGGACGGTTACGGGACGGTTACGGGACGGTTACGGATCTGGGGTTTACCATAATGGAAAGGTTATGGGTTTCTTGGGAAGGTAAAACATTGGAAATCTGTAAAACAATACGAAAATGCTCAACAGGAGTCATGATGGCTTGGAAAGCTTCGAGTCTCAACTCCGGACCGTCAAAGATCGTTTGTGAAGAGGTCGTCAGACTAATGTATGTAGGGTTAGGGTTCAGAACGGCTCAGAAACTGGGACAATGTCGTTTGAACCCACTGCAGCACATTCAAGAGACACCACGATCACCAGCTTCGAAATGGTTTGCGACATTAAATACACTGTGTTATCAAGCCGTTGTCTCCCGTATCCAGTTTTCATTTTCACATCTCCTGTCATGCCCTTGATATGCAGTGGTCGTGGAAACATGCCAATACCTAGAGGTATCCTGTTGACTAGAGCTACACCACCGTGTGGACAGCCCCACTTCTCCGCATCGAGACTCCCTGCAAGTCTGCAACAACGAGGAACAAGTGTCGGTCGGGGACCTTCCCCGAGAGTCATTCTCTCCGTTGTCAACAAACTCCATGAAAAAGAAGTTCATCCGGAAATTTAGGCATCACGACAACTTCCAAACGGCGAAAACAACATTTACCGTTCAAGTTCAACGAACAAAACCCCCCCATCGTTATCAGAAGTAACAGCAGGAACCGTGACAATACCAAACCCGCTTAACCTGTCATGGCCAACTCAGACGAAATCCATTATGACCTCGTCGAGGACGATGAGTTTGATATTGTGTCCGTTCACCCTCTCTCGTTATAGACGTCAATATCTTTCATCCTTCATTGACCCATATACCCCTTCGTGGACCAATTCGCATATCGGCGAATTTCCCAAGTCTCGTTGTCGTCATCATATGATTGCATCAGTCTCACCAGTCACTCACTCTCCTTGGCTCCTGGGGCAGTAACCCGAGATAAGCTCATACTAACTTAGCATCATATTTAGGAACATTGTTGTTGAAGGGCTCGATGAAACCTCCATACATAGCCCGCCGCCATCTGTTTCCGCCGCCACCCATGGGGGAGTGAAGAACCCAAGTTTCTCTCAGCGACGCACGTCAGGGCGCCATGATTTCCAGAAATGGCTTCATGAGGAGCTCGGAAAATATCCAGGTAAATCTGGCTGGTTCCATTCTTCTGATATATCCGCTAATCGTCCCTTTTTCGGCAGCCAAAACTCATGCACAAAAGGTGGTTGAGGAGCTCGATGCTCCCAAGAGCGGTCTTATCTATCTCCGTGGCTTCAATGAGCCACTCTATCCTTACTCTGACCAGGGCCCACCGTTCCGTCAGCAACGACACTTCTTCTACCTCAGCGGAGCAGACTTCCCCGGCTGTGCCGTAACATACGACATCCCCCGGCAGCACCTCATCGTCTGGATCCGGCGCAACGACCCCCGCTTGTCGCTCTGGTACGGCACCACCCCCTCCATCGAAGAGGTGAAATCAAAATCCGACGTCTCCGACGTCCGCTACATCGACGACGTGACCAAGTATCTCCACGCCAACCTAACGCCAGACACAACTCTCTTCCTGCTCCACCCGGACCAGACACCCAAACTCGAGCCCCCCTCCCTCAACCTCCGCCACAGATTCAAGGGACCGAAGATCGACACCACCTCCCTCCTCCCCGCCATCGAAGCCGCCCGCGTGATCAAAACCCCGCACGAAATCTCTCTGATCCGTCGCGCTGTGGCCCTCACCTCCCTCGCGCACCGCATGGTTCTGCAGCGCATCAAGCACCTCTCCAACGAGCGGGAAGCACACGCCGTGTTCGAGGGGTTCTGCATCAGCCAGGGTGCTCCGCGCCAGTCGTACGCTGTGATCGCTGCTTCCGGTGCCAACGCCAGCACGCTGCATTACGAAGCTAACGACCAGCCGCTTGAGGGCAAGCAGACCATGTTGTTGGATGCGGGTTGCGAGTGGGGGTGTTATGCCAGCGATGTGACGCGGACGTTCCCGCTGAAGGGGAAATGGACCAAGGAAGGGGAGGAGATATATAAAGTGGTGGAGAGGATGCAGAGGGAGACTATTGATGCGATCAGACCGGGCAGGTTGTATTACAAGCTGCATCTGGTTGCGTGCTTGGTGGCGGTGGAGGAGTTGATGAAGTTGGGAATCTTGCACAACGGGACGAGGACGGAGATTTTGGCCAAGGGCACGGTGGCGGCGTTCTTCCCCCACGGGTTGGGACATCATGTCGGGTTGGAGGTGCATGATGTTAGTGGAAGGGAGAGACTTTTGTTGTCTTCTTCTTCTTCTTCGGGGTTGAGCAGGCAAGCGATTTCGGGATCAAGAAGGCTGCCGCCACCGCGCAACATGAAGAGGGAACAAGTCACACCCGAGGATTTGGCCGCCATGTATCGCGAGGCGATGATGGATACCGCCGGGGACGAAGTTGAGCAGAGCGCTGTCGCGCCTCCTCCACCTTACAGAGGAAGGCAGAGACTTAAGGAGAATATGGTCGTCACTGTTGAGCCTGGGATGTATGTTTACCCCCCCTCTCCTTTCTTTTAGGACCATGGTCCCGGGATACTAATCTTCACTCGTACTAGTTACTTCCACCGCCCCTACATCCAATCCTTCTTCCTCTCCAACCCCGATCACGCCAAGTACATCAACACCAAGGTGCTCGACAGGTACTGGGACGTGGGCGGCGTGCGCATCGAGGACTGCATCCTGGTCACCAAGGACGGGTACGAGAACCTGACGACGGCGCCCAAGGGGAAGGAGGCGCTGAAGATTATCAACGCGGGTATTCCTGGGTTTCCTTGTGATGGCAAGGCATAGATAGGCACCGAAGTAGGTCAAGGTAGGCGACGAGATGGTGGAAAGAATGGGGGTGTGATGTGATGAATCCGTAACAGAGATGGATATTTCTTCGATGTAGAATGCAGATACGCATCTGAGTGACATATTACAAGAGACTTGCAGGTAGACATGCAATATAAGCTCTATTAATTCGATACACGACGACGATTATTACCAGAGACAGCAGAGAAAGAAGGCTTTGCTGCCTGTACTAATTAGCAGACACTTCAGTTCAAACAATACCTCTATACTGCAATCTTCGATACTTTTGACTTCAATCCCATTTAACCTGCAACTACACTGAAGACATACAAGACAAAACCCAAACGCAGCACTAACAACGCCATGCAAAATACAATCCAACGAAATTCACCGGGTCTTCAGACCCCGCCCATTTCTTATTTACACACACACACTTCGACACTCCCCCTCCTTCCACCTCCTCCTGCTCTTCTCACCCTGGCCCCAGCCTGTCCTGTCGTATTCTTTACAAATACTTCTTGGGCCCACCAGCCTTCCTCCTCTTATAAATAAAATACGCCACCGCCAACACGATCTGACTCCCCACGATCGCCAAATACAACTTGGTATGTCCCGGCGCGGCATGCTTGACCACATGGCCCGTCAAATCCTCATGCTTGTCCGTAACGTGGTACTTGATGCTATGCTCGCTCTCCTTCAGACGGGCCGTCATCTCGGAGCGCATGCTGCGCACCTCGCGCTCCAGGTTCTCGAGCTTGTTCTCGACGGAAGCGAACCGGTCCAGCTTGGTGAGCAGGCCCTTCATCTCGCCCAGCATCACCGACATCTCCTGGTGGTTCTGGTCGGCGATGCCGCCGTACTGCGCCACCGACCGGAAGATGGACGACAGGTGGTGGTTGATGGACTGGATGCGCGTGTGCAGGTCTGCGAACTGCGCCTTGGACGAGGTGATGCTGTTGGCTTCGACGTCTGGGATCGCGTTGTCGTACGGGTCCGGGATCGCGGCTTGGCCGGAGCGGCCGAAGGACATGTAGGGCCGCTTTTGGCCGTTCTCGTCGTGGGTCGTGCCGCCGAGGGGCTTCTGGTTCTCGCCTTGCTGCTGCTGCTGCTGCTGCTGCTGTTGTTGGTACTGGTTATGTTGCTGCTGCTGCTGCTGCTGTTGTTGTTGTTGTTGTTGTTGTTGTTGCTGCTGGTTGGGAACGGCACCAATGTCATCCTCGGACAAAACAACGACCTTGAAGACTTCGAACGAGTCCGGGTTCTCGGCGGAGGCGGCGGAAAGACCAAAGTTGTAGCCAGTAGGAATGTGGATCTTGTCGCTCTCGAAGCACAGGCGGCCGTCGACCTCGACCTTGAAGTTCTGCGAGTTGTGGCGCAGCTTGATCTGCGAAGGGCGGCCCAGGTTGCGGTACGAGAACCAGCAGTGGCCGAAGGCGAGGTTGTCCACGTTGTTTCGCATGCTATAATCCAAAGTTCCATCGTTCAAGAAACCCCTGATCATGCCAGCTGATCCGCCGTGCTGGTTGACGACGAGCACCAGACCCTCGAACTTGCCGACCGTGTAGATGCTCTGCGATCCGATGTTGCGGGCGCCATCCTTGGCAAGCCAGATGTTGAGCAGGCCGCTGCCTCGTTCGGGGCCGTTAACACGGAAATCGATATCTGTCGTCCAGGCTGTGTACTCGAGCGGCTTGTCGGCCCAGACAGCACCGCGCTGGTTGCCGGGCGCGGGAGGGGTCAGAATGACCTTGTTGGAGAGCAGTTCGGGTACATTGGGGTTGCCCTGCATAGAGTAATGTGGAATGGTGTTGCGGCCTTCGGGATTTATCCTGAGGTGGGGAAGAGGGGGGTTAGCTGTTATGGTAGTTGCGATGTGCGCCGGCAGCAGTAGCAGGAGATGCAGCGCGAGACTGTGCAGCTGGCGTTGAACGTACCTCACGCCAAATCCAAAACTGAGATCATTGACAAGATACTGGGCAGCCTCGGCGACGCCGCCGAGGGCGACAATGCCCGCGAGCAAGCGCATGGTATTGACTGTAGTGCGAACGGTGATGTTGATAGTCGTCGACCTAGAGTGTTAGGGGCGCGAACCTTGGTGGTTGGCCAAAGAGCTGTTGGCGCGATATGCTCAACCAAAAGGCCAATTCCAGGTGAAAAGGAACTGATAAGCCTGTTGAAATCGGCTGTCACCTTATTTGACCACAAAAGTGAAGAGCCGGTTTCCGTTTGTTGATTTGAAGAAAGGACACTTTACACTTTTGCAGGAGTTGGGGTCTCGGTGAAGCGGCCCGGCCAAGACTGAGTGAGGAGAGGTCAACAAGGTGTGGATTGTGGATACAAATGTACCTACGTCGACAGATACAGTACTGTACACTACAGAAGGATGGATGGATAGGGCGGCAAGCGGCAAGTGGCAAGCGGTAAGCGGCAAGCGGCAAGCGAACAATTCCAGAAGAGATTCAGAAAGGGGTATAAGTGTAGACGAGATGATGACTGGTTCTTCAGATTGAGAGAGTCAAGAGAGAATGAATGAAAGTCATGTATGTGCGGAAAAGACTTTGAGGCCTTCCATGGTATTACTCGCGCGACCTTGGAGAATCTTCAAGTCCACTGGTGGGAATGACAGCTTTCCCCCAATTCCCAAAACCGAACCTAAAAGTTCAAAACACCGAACCTTCCCCTGCAGGAGCTTGATTCACCAACAGGGACTTCCCTCTCCGCACGTCCAGCGTGTGCCTGGCTGCGGGGAACTCCTGTGGCTAATCAGTAGTCTCAAACTGGAGTGGCTGGGTTTGAGGTTCAAAGTTGAGACGGAATGTGGCTTGCCATGCCGACATCCGAGCCACTCGCGGCAGGCAACTTTCCATCCGAATTCTGAAAAAGAGTCTAGCTACTGGCCGTCAGGGTTCACGAGTGATGGCAATGAAACAATTAAAAACGGACCCATCGTAAATTACACGCGACCGACGTCGACGACACCCACACATGTCGGAGATACCCTGCGACAAGTTAACCGATAGGACCAAGCACTCAGAGTGACACCTTGCACTTCACTTCACTTCACTTCACAATCTTACAACTTCATCTCCTGTTTTTCACCACCAAACAAATCCTATGGCCATTGCGGCATGGAGACATGGCTGAGATATATCCTTCCCTCGTGCAATGCGCGATAGTGGCTGCGGCTTTCAAGATCCTCTTGTTCCCGGCTTAGTATGTCCATCTACTTGCTCGCCTTTATCCTTGCATCTTTCATCCTCATCCTTTCCCCCGGCGCAGCACTCCAATTCCCCAATGGAGATCCCCGACAGCCCGGCGACGCCTCACTCATAGGAACTATCGCCACGTCTTGGAAGAGGATACCACTGACACGATCCTGCCTGTTCAGCAAATCTACCGACTTTGAGGTCCATCGCAACTGGCTGGCCATCACTCACAGTCTCCCGCTCTGGGATTGGTACTACGAAAACACGTCGGAATGGACTCTTGACTATCCTCCCTTCTTCGCCTACTTCGAATGGATCATGTCGCAAGTTGCCAAGCTGGCTGATCCGGCCATGCTTTGGGTGCATAATCTGGAGTACGACAGCTGGCAGACCGTTTACTTTCAAAGATGGACAGTCATTGTGACGGAGTTGGTCTTGGTTTATGCGCTGCAGATGTATGAAGAAATGGGTTCCTTTAAAGATGAGAGTACCACGTGCGCTGGCTAACACAAAGGCTTATCAGGTTTGTTGACTCTACACATGGCGTGTCCAAGAGGGCAGCTCAAGCGGCTGCTGTCTCCATCCTCTTGTCGCCCGGTCTCCTCATCATCGACCACATCCATTTCCAGTACAACGGCGTCATGTACGGCATCCTGATCGCCTCGTTGGTCTTGGCCAAGAAGAAGTCCTCTCTGCTGGCTAGCGGCCTCGTCTTTGCTGCCCTGCTGTGCATGAAGCACATCTACCTCTACCTGGCGCCTGCCTACTTCGTCTACCTTCTCAGGGTGTACTGCCTATCCCCCAAGTCCGTCTTCAGGATCCAGTTCTTCAACTGTGTCAAGCTGGGTGGTGGAATCGTGGCCATCTTCGCGGCTGCGTTTGGCCCCTTTGCGCTCAGGAACCAGATCCCGCAGATCTTCAGCCGTCTGTTCCCCTTCTCGCGAGGTCTATGCCATGCGTATTGGGCTCCCAACGTGTGGGCCATGTACTCCTTCATGGACAGACTTTTGATCAGCCTCGCGCCCAGGATTGGGCTCACGGTTAAGGTGGATGCGCTCAACAGCGTTACCCGCGGTCTCGTCGGAGACACCTCGTTCGCGGTGCTGCCGGACATTACACCTCGCATGTGTTTTGTCTTGACGCTCCTTTTCCAGGCCATCCCGCTAGTCAAGCTTTTCATGAGACCGACTTGGGAGGGTTTCATCGGAGGCGTCACCCTCTGCGGGTACGCCTCTTTCTTATTCGGCTGGCACGTTCATGAGAAGGCCATTTTGCTGGTCATCATTCCGTTCAGCCTCATTGCCCTTAAGGACCGCCGGTACCTGGGAGCTTTCCGACCCCTGGCCGTGGCGGGTCATGTGTCGCTCTTCCCATTGATCTTCACGCCTGCCGAGTTCCCCATCAAGACCATCTACACCATCTTCTGGCTTGTTCTCTTCTTGATGGCGTTCGACCGTCTGGCCCCGGCGCCTACCAGACAGAGGCTGTTCCTGTTTGATCGCTTCAGCACGATCTACATCACCATCAGCATCCCACTTATTTTCTACTGCTCTCTGGTGCACGGCATTATCTTTGGCAAGAGCCTCGAGTTTTTGCCGCTGATGTTCACCAGCTCGTACTCGGCGATAGGAGTCGTCGGCAGCTGGCTGGGCTTCATGGTGGTGTATTTTACCGAGTAGATTTCCTTTTCCTTGGCGCAACAAGCGATCGATCAATGCAAAATACTTTTTGTTTCTTTTGTCCATTTACCTCGTAGAACTTTGTCCCATTCAATACCGCAGCGCTGCGTACTGGCACATATGCAAATCGCAAGAAGCTGAATGAAGCTCACCACCAATGTGGAGAAAAAAGGACTGTACCTTCTGTACGTACCTTACCCCACATCCCACATTCCCTGCTGCGCCGCTTGTTCCGGCAGGCAACTTTGTTTTCCTCTTTTGTGAGCTCCTGTTCGTCCGTCCGTCGAACTCGCTTCTGTCCGAATTCTTCCCTCGAGAGCCGCCAAGAAATGGAAGGTCCCTAGGATCCCTTTCGATGCAGGCAAGTGCGGTTCGCCCGGGTGATGTGCTGTGTTGTACAGTAGAGTAGGTATGGTACTTAACCCCGAAGCAGCAGCCCCTGTTGTTTCGGTTTTTGTGACCGCCGCCGGCCCAGACGGGAATGTTGTTGTTTGGTTGCATTGCACAAACAAACGGGAGGACCTCCATTCACCGGTGTCATTCATTTTTATTTTCCGTCTTGTGCAGTGCTTAAGGTTTTCAGATTCCTTTGCACCTCATGTGGCTACTTGTAATCTAGTAGGTAATCTCACAATCTAAACCTACCATAGGTCTTTGTCCGGATGACAAACGTTCAACCACAGGGCAGACGCATAGTCATCAGGTGAATGGAATAGGCATGACTCACTAAAATGACTGCCATTCGACGTAATGGCCGAATGAACATAAGCAGAGACGACGATCCAGGGTTATATAAGTAAGGTAGGTAACCTATGTAGTGTAGTTAACTTGGTGGAAGTGATAGCACTTGGACATCAGGGTACCTTCAGTAGGTTGTTGTTTTACCCCTGAACGGCGCGAATCTGCCATCCGATATCAGATCTGTACGTATGTACTTGGTACGTACATATCTTCGATCTGATATTATTAGTAACGCCATGTCCCATTTCAGTGCTCTTGTATTCTGAGACCTGTATCTGGCCAAGGTTTAGCTTGTTGAATCGGGTTGCCTGAAAGCTTCTCTCCCAAGGTTGCAGATGGAAGTTTCTGCAACATCAATTGGGGGGGGGGGCCAGTGAATGCGGTAGAGGTGTGAAAAAAGTGGTGGCCGTCCGTGGTCCCCGTCCTGTCGAGGGGTCAAAGGTAAGATCCCTGAGCCTGCTAGCGCGGTACTTTGCTGCGGAGCAGGTGTCATGCACCGCCAGACGCAACACGCGCAACCACACACAGGCGCGTTTTGGACTTGTTCGCATGGAATATGGATTTGCCATTGTTTTTGTTTTGAGTCGGAGGTCATTGATAGCGTGCAAGGAAAGACAATGAGATAGGCCAACGTGATTTAGATGGAAAAAGGGTGCGATAGAGCAGCTGCCCGGTAGACATGGATCGACATGCGGGATCGGTGGTGAATCCAACGTTCGGCCTAACATCTTCAAAGTCGCGCTCTATCGCGGCAACCCTCCAAGAGCGGCTGCCCAGCCTGGAACCTGTCTGGTCCAAGTGGTGCATGCGGACCCCTACCCTCGGAAAACAAAATTTGGCGGGTGCATCCGGCAACATATAGAAATAAAGAATGGACCAAAATGAACGCTTCAACCGTCAGCAGATAGCCCTCGTCGCGGCGAGCACTTTGAGTAGTTGAACGTTGGGTTGTTGTCGGGTGGGCGGACGGCAGGGTCTGGGAAGTGGTCCTGGGGGTGCTCGGGGGGGAAGGCCCAGTACGGTGCCAGTACGGGGGACGAGGAGGAGGGCAAAGTGGAAGCTAGTGGGCAGCATGGCCGCACTGGACATCGGAGCTGGAGCCATCCCTCATCCCGTCCCTCCCTGGCGGGTCCAACGGGTCCCGGACACCACGCCAACACGGGCACTCAGGTTCTCAGGTACCTTGACCGGGCCAGTCCTACGCTCCCATTTGCCGTCCGTCCTCCTCGTTCCACCCGACGCATCCCCCAGGGCCCATGGGGCTTCCACTCCCGCCCTCCCAGACCACGTCCACTTCTTCTCCCCCCGGGCCCTGGCTCAACTTTTTCTCCTCCTCACACACAACTCCCACAACTTGCACACTTTGCGAACCGCAGTCGACATCCGCGTCGCCAACCACGACCACCACGGCGGCCTTTCCGCCATCACCATCACCACTTGACGATATCAGCATATCGAATGGAATTTTGATAAAACACCATCCCCCGGCCCGGCA
Organism: Sordaria macrospora; assembly: GCF_033870435.1. Taxonomy (NCBI): domain Eukaryota; kingdom Fungi; phylum Ascomycota; class Sordariomycetes; order Sordariales; family Sordariaceae; genus Sordaria; species Sordaria macrospora. The sequence goes on along the minus strand of NC_089374.1, from coordinate 3,716,851 downwards.
TCCGAAACCCAACCCATCGTGTTCCTGGTCCTTTATTGGATTTGGCGCAAGTTCCAAAAACCACCACGCCGCGGACGACCAAATTCGAGGCTTTAAACAGATGCAAGCGCAACAGCATTGGATCCAAAAAGTCTTCAATCAGCCTTGCAGCAGCAACAGCATTGAGACTACCTCAAGTATAAGAGGTAGCGGCTGTACGTATGTACCTCCTACCTACCTCCTTTGATATTACATTACGCCTTTCCACATAGGTATCACCCGCATACAGTACCTACTGGTACATACCTCATACCTCATACCTCCTCCCTCCTCTCCTCTTTATTCCCCCGAGTCCCCAACCACACCACGCACCTAGCAAACCGAGCACCAGCACCGGCATCAGCACACTACCCTCCGAGGCACCCACACATACCACCAACACCCGTGACAACCCTGTTCAACCCAACTCCCCTCTCTCCACTCGACCGTCACGGATCGCGACATGAGCCACAACACCGCTCTTTTGGGCGCAACAACGCGTCTCAATCCTCTCAGTCACCCACTTACTCACCACCAATTTTGCTCTTATAGGTCTGATACATCTAGATACGCGCAAGGCTGCTGGGCCTTGCTCCCCGCTCAAACAACTAACCCGCCTTCATCTCTGGGGTCTGACATTTCCAGCTCTCCGTCGGTTCCCTTCTTACGTTCCTCCTCCTCATTCAAGGTCACCCCACTCTGGTCCATCTGAAATCCCGAGGAGTGAGCTCTCATCATGGTACTTGGTTCCCCAATGGTCTCATTATCATCTGGCTCAGGTTGCTCACCTATCTTCCCCAAACAGGTCCTCTTCAAACGGAAACCGGTGCAGTTCATAACTGTACCGAATATTGAAGATGACAACCAAGAGGTATGCATGCTTTTCCCCCTTTGGCCCACTCATGTCTTCGTGCAATTGTCAGCTCACACGTTGTCTTACAGGTGTGGCATATCCCACAGACGGGAGAGGTCTTTGTGACGTATGAAGAGTACCTCAACCGGTGTGTATTGACAACTTGTCCCTGCCATCTGTGAACCGAGAAGCTAACTTGGAGATAGAATGGACTTTTATAATCAGGTGAGCGCAGTTGTGCAAGTCAACAAGTCACTCACCCCTGGATGATACGTACTCACATTTTGTCCACAGAAACGTTTCATTTGCACAATCACAGGTCACTCTGGTTTGACCTTCTTTGAAGCCCTATCAAGTGAGGTATGCGAAGCTCAAGAAAGTCTTCTGCGTTTCCATACAGGACTAACCCAACCCTTTGGCATGCAGACTGCTGGGGCAGCTGAGGTTGAGCAGGCGTTTCCCGAGGCCCTCAAGGGTCCAGTTCTTCGGCGCGTTCAGTTCCAGACCGTGTCTCGCATTGACACTCTGGTGGATCAGATCTACGATGAGTTCAAGAACGACTACTACCCGGGTGAGACCGTTACCGTTAGTATCGATGGCGAGAAACTACATGGTGTAGTCCGGGACAAGACTCGGTTCGGAGGCACGGTCCTGCCAGATGGTTCCACCGCTCCCCCTTATTCCCGCTACTTTGTCAGTCTCAAAGAGCGCCAGGAAGAGGTGCCCGTCAACGATTCCCAGATCTTCCGCGATCGCAAGGTCTTCACCAAGTCGGTCCTTCGTTCATTCATTAAGAAGACAGTAACGCGCGAGGCTTGGAACGGCGCGCCCTGGTTGGTTAAGACCGACATTGCTGAGCGATATCACATCGACACACGAATTCCTCCTCATCTTCGCTACGACAACAAGCTGCTCGAAAGAAAGCAAATGCAGGCGCAGAAGAGGATGTCGCAACCCGGCAGTGTGGGTATCGAATACAACAGCCACACCACTCATAACACTCCTGCCTCACCTGGACAGTTTAGCCCTACTGGACCTGTGCGCCTCCCCGAGCTTAAGCCAGCTCCGAAGAGCCACAAGTCCAAGGCCCAGCAGGCCGCTCAGGCCGCTGCTCAGGAGGCCCGGCAGAATGGAGGCGCTGTTTCCAGGAAACATAACCTCTTCAATGGTTCCGAGCCGGGCGGTTTTATGCACTTACCGCTGCCAGGAAATCCCTTCCAGTTCCCTCTGTCGTATCGCAGCCATACGTTACCCCCGATATACAGCGCGCCCGAGCCTCCCCCACCACCCCCGCCGCCCAAGTACCCGATCGAGGATTTGCAGGTCGAGTCTCGCGGACTGGTGCGACCGCAACTCAAGTACCTGTGTGCCGATCCGCCTGTCGAGCTCGAAAATGTCAAGCCACCTTTCGACGGCAAGGTACTCATGAAGTCTGTAGGACCCCTTCTCGAAACCTGGGATACCCTCAACGTTTACTGCGAGATCTTCAAGCTGGATTCGTTCACTTTCGACGACTTTGTGGAGGCCATGCAGCTCGCCTCGGAGGAGATGCCGGTACAGCTTTTCAACGAGATCCATTGCGCCGTCCTCAAAATTCTTGTTAGCTCCGAAGGCGAAGGCGGTAAGGTTCAGATTCAGCTACCCGAGCTTGAAGAGGAGGACGAGGGAGAGGAGGATGGAGAAGACAGCGCCGCCGCAACCCCTGAACCCGAGTCGTTACCTACCGCCCGCGCGACCCGCAGCAGCCTGGCTAAGCTCGAGGCTGAACGGCTCGCTGCCGAGGCTGCCGCCGCCGAACGGGAAATGCAGGAGGCTGAGGATGCGCCCAAGCACCGTGCCGAGGAGGTTCTTAAGGATTACGACTGGATCGAGCACCTGCGGAAGCGTGACTTCAAGGATGGCGGCTGGGAGCTGATCATGGTCGGATTACTACACCAGCTGAGTAAGAATGATAGGCTCAACGCCAGCTGTGAGGAGCTCCTGGAGCAGCTTGTGCCTGTCGAGGATGAGGAGCCGAACCGTGAGACGGTGCGCGCGCGGTATGCGAGCCTTGATGTGAACTATCGCGTTCAGGCTTTGCAGATCATCTGCATGCTCACTGCGGAGACCAAGGCCATCAGGGGTTATATGGAGGACTGCAGCGAGCAGATGACAGCGTACCGGAAGGAGAAGATTGAGTGGCAGAGGAAGAGGAAGCAAGCGTAAGTGGAATCCCTTTGCGTGGGGATGCTGAACGAAAATTGGCTAACGTGCATAACAGTGTCGAGGACCTCAAGAATTTGAACGACCAACGCAAGATTCTGCTCCCGGACAACCTTCCCCCCAGCCCACCTTTGGAGCCCACCAAGATTACCAACGGCGTCAACGGAACGCACACCAACGGCGACGTGAAGATGACGGACGTTGATGAGATGTCCTTGACAGGGGGCGAAATCCCAGACTCCGATGCCGAGGATGGAGACGGCACGCCGGCTGGCCTCCGTAATCTTCGCCGTGGAAATGACCGCGCCGCTGAGCGCAAGCGCAAGGAGGAAGAGAAGAAGCAGCGCGCCGAAGCGGCGGCGGCCGCTGCCAAGGTGCCCAAGCAATCAAAGGCTTTCCTCAAGGTGCTCAAGGACATCCAGAAGAAGGAGGACGAGATCGCGGAATGCGAAAAGGAGATTGCCATTATCGACAACGACCTTCGCGAAGCCGACTGTCCCCGCACGCGCGTGCTCGGCAAGGACCGATTCTGGAACAGATACTACTGGTTCGAAAGAAACGGAATGCCGTACGGTGGCTTGCCCGACAGCTCCACGGCGCATGCGGGATACGCGAACGGTTGTATCTGGGTGCAGGGGCCGGACGAGCTGGAGCGCGAGGGCTACATCGACATGAAGGAGGAGTGGCAGAACGAGTATGTCGCCAAGTTCGGAATCACCGTGCCCGAGAGGCAGAAGAGGGAGGAAGGCGGTACTAGCGTGTTCAAGGCTACCCAGTGGGGCTTCTACGAGCGTGCAGAGGACGTGGATAAGCTTCTCGAGTGGCTTGACCCCAGGGGTCAAAACGAGATCAAGCTCAGGAAGGAGATTGTCAACTACCGGGACCGAATCCAAAAGGGCATGGAAAACCGCAAGACCTACGTAGGACTCGACAAGCTTTCTGCAGAGGAAGAGAAGAAGGAAGGGGAGAACGGTACCACGGGAGATGCTATGGAGGGTGTCGAAGCCAGCACCCCCGCCGCTGTCGCCGAGGAGCCCGTCCCGCCACCAGCAAAGGGAGGAAGGGGTAAGCGCAGCACAAGAACGAACAACAGCCGTGCGGCCACGACAACCAGACAAGCCACTCCCGAACCACCAGCTTACAGGTGTCTCGCTTGGGTCAACACCACAGCCATCGAGGAGATCGGCCATCTCCACGGAGAGGAACCGCCCCCGGCGCGCAACAGGAAGCAGAGCAAGAAGAAGCAGGAGGCGGCTGCTGCTAAAGAGGAGGTGGAGGTGACAGTTGCACCGACGACGAGGAGCGGGAAGAAGAAGGGCGGGAGGTGATTATCTATGATAATTGTTGGGACACGGGAACATGGAGCGTCTCTACATAACATAACATACGTCCTGCGCGTCGCATTTGCAATTGTTCATACGTAGCATGTCAAGAAATCCTTCATGCACATCCAGCTACTGTATATATACATATACGTCGGTGAACGGGAAAGTCACAAAGGAAGGAAGGATAGGGAATGGATGGCATAAGAAAGGAAAGGGAGGGAGGGGTATAAAAAGCATTGGTTTTTCGTTCTACATAGCATCCGCACCTGGTAGTTGTGGACTGGCATTTATTTCAGAGTGAAGGTGTGAGTGACATAATGAGCAGAGATAGAAATTTGAGTATTGCAAGTATATTTTCAAGAGTTTCTTCAAGATCAGGCAGGTACCGTAGATGCCAAGTCTTGATTGATGCCGTTCGGTGACGCTACATTCATAACAGCGAACTCGGGATGCGGGGTTACATCGGCATGTCCTCGGCTACCTACCCGCTACTTTAGAGCGACTACCTAGACTACTAGACTACCTCCCGCATATCATCTTCCCCCCGGAGCTCGGTACAACCCCTCGCGCCCATCCCCCGCCACCTTGTGACTACACTACATAACATGAGTGTGTCCTTCGCCGCAAGACCTTCTTTGTCTTTATTATATAGGAACGTGGATCCCAGGTTGTGTCACAAACCATCAATCACTAGAGCTTCTTCATCTGCGATATCTCATACGTTATCGCCTGTTTCGCAGAGACGACAATCATCATCATCATCATCATCCATCATGAGTGAATCAACTCCCCAGAGAGGCTTCGGTATGTTCACATGTGACAACTTCCCTCAGAGACTACCACACTCTTCAATGTCTCTTCACTCTTCACTCTTTCGCTTTCAAATGGACCTTTCAAACTGACTTAGTCCCCCAATTGGATGAATCCAGAAAAGCCAGCTCTTTTGTACGTTCAACATTCCACCATCCCCTTCTGGAAAAGAAAACCCCCCAAAACTTCTCGACTAACCCGAATCTTTCATCATCAATCAGTGTTTGTGACATCCAAGAGAAATTCCGCAACGCCATCTACGAGTTCGACAAAGTGTAAGTCTGTCTTATTTCATCCCATCCGATTATCTGATCTCACCCGCCATTCATCTCCACCATCTACTCCATCCAGTCATTCCAAAGTCCAAAGTCCAAACAGGTCACTCACTCACTGACCATCCCCTATTCAGTGTCTCAACAACCACCAAACTCCTCCGCTTCGCCCACGCCCTTTCCATTCCCATCTACATCACGACCCAAACGCGCACCAAACTAGGCGAGACCGTCTCCGAGCTCCAAGCTTTTCTCACAACAAAGGACGGCGGCGGCGGTGGTGGTGGTGGTGGTGGTCCGCACCCTCTGGTCGCCGCCGACCTCGACAAGACCCTATTCGGGATGTACACGCCGGCCCTCGCCTCTTTGTTCAATTCCTCCCCCTCCAGCGTCCCGTCGCATATCGCGCTAGTGGGGATCGAGTCGCACATCTGCGTCACGCAGACTTGCTTGGCGTTGCGGAAGAAACACCCGGATACCAAGATTTATGTCATTGCCGATGGCGTGTCGAGCTGTAATCGCGAGGAGGTGCCTGTCGCGTTGGCGAGGCTGAGGCAGGAGGGCGTCACGGTCACGACGAGCGAGGGGTGGATGTATGAGTGTATGGGGGATGCGGGGATTAGGGAGTTTAGGGAGGTGGTGAGGATTGTGAAGGAGACCGGGGAGGGGACGAGGGAGGCTTTGAGGGGTTTGGCGAAGATTTAAGGGGGCCATAGGGGGTGGTGGGTGATGGGGAGGAGATATGTGGGATTTGGGCGAGATGTTGTTGAGGGTGGGTTGCCAGTGGTTTGTCTTTTCAGACACACAATAAAGAAACTACCATAGGTGTCAAGGTTGGATGTGATGATGCCACGGTACAAAGTCATTGCATATCCTCTCCTGACCTTTACATGGAATCCCAGAGATACCTACCTACGACAGCCTAGTAAGCTTAGCACTCTTCAACCACCCCAGCTTGCTCTCACCCGTCTCCTTCCGAATCTTGAACAACTCATCCAAGAAAGCCGGCACGAAGGTCCCCGGGCCCTGTACATCCTTCCGCTCCGCGGCCCTCTCCGCCGCAATCTCAAAGTGCAACAACGCCGCCACCGTCGCCGCCAGCTTATCCTGCGGGAACGCCGCGACAAAGGCCGAGATGGTGGTCCCCAAAACACAGCCCGTGCCGGTAACCATCTCCAGGTAGACATGTCCGTTGTCGATGCGGAACGTATGTTGTCCGTCACTGAGGTAATCGGTCTCGCCCGTCATGACGACCACGTCCTTCTCGCGCGCCGCGAGCTTGCGAACTAGTTCGGCCTTTTGCGAGACGTCGAGCTCCGAGGAGGAGTCGACGCCCCGTTGCTGGATGGTGCCGTGCCCGTCGATGCCGTAGACGGTGCGGATCTCGCCTTCGTTGCCTTTGATTATGTCGAGGTAGCCGTTCGAGAGGATGGTTTTCACGGCGGCGCGGCGGAGGGTGGTTGCGCCGGCTCTGTGCAGTGATGTGTTAGTGGTGTCTTGGGAGCCCTCGAGGATGGCGGAAGGAAACTGATGGGAAATGAAATGCTTACCCAACAGGATCGTAAACAACCGGCTGGCCAACCGAGTTGTACGCCCGCAAAGCCTTGAGGTAGTTCTGTAGCCCGTCTGGGTCGACGGTACCCATGTTCACGACTAGTGCGCCCCCTAGCTTGCACAGGTCGAAGGCTTCCTCGCCGTAGTTGGCCATGATGGGCGACGCCCCAATGGCGAGGGCGACATTAGCCGCAAAGTTTTGTACCACCTTTGTTTGTATCGCCCCCGTTAGCAATCTGTCATATTGTACTTTCTAACTGCACACGGAGTTGCACCTACCAGGTTCGTCATATTATGTGACAACGGCTTCTTGTTCGCCACCTCCCGAACCACATCCGGCACAAGCTTGAGAATGGCATCCGCCGTCTCGCCCCTCAGGCCCGTAGGTTCCCTTATGAAAGGCGGCAGCGAGTTGAACAGAACAACCAGGTTCTTAGCTGCCGCTTCCGGATCCGGAGCAGCCACGAGGGCGCTCACAACCGCGACTCCGTCAAGCTTCTTGCTGGGCGCCTCGCTCTGGTACACGATCCGCTGGAGGTTCTCGGCGTTGATGCCGCCGATGCAGACGGTCTTGACGTGGTCGTAGCCGGCATCCGCCATGGCTTGGAGGATGTCGCGGACGCCGGCGGCGCCGATGATGTTTTTGGTGTTGGTTTTTCTGTATTTGTGGATTCATGTCATTAGCATTGAAGAGCTTGGGTATGGGCTTTGCCATCATCATGATATGGTGATAGACGACGGTGATATGTAAAAGCTTCTTTATCTCACTCACGTTGGAGTGGCATAAACGGTGCCAATGCCCAGGTAGTCCGCGCCGCCTTTGCAGGCTACCATGGCTTCCTCTATGGTACTGACTGTGACTCCGATGATGGCATCTGGGCCGAGCAGTCGTCTTGCGGTGGATAGTTCTGTTGCCAGCAATGAAAGTTAATCCCATGTTTTTCATTCTCCTTATATTCGATCATGTTCAAGTGGGTGAGTGAGAGAAAAGAAGCTGATGATGAGCAAATGGTCATTCATGTCAAACTCACCCATATCATCCTGCCCGATGTGAACACCCTCGCACCCAACAGCCAGAGCAACATCAATGCGGTCGTTGATGAGCAGCGGGACGTTGTACTTCTTGGTGATTGCGTGCAGCTTCTTGCCCATGGCAATCATGTCCCCCGTATCGCTCGTCTTATCGCGGAGCTGGACGATAGTGGTGCCACCCCTGACCGAGGCCTCGACGACCTCGTAGAGATCTCGGTCGCCGAGGATGGCGGGGGTTGAGTCCGTTACGAGGTAGACGGCATAGTTGACGCTGTTCCGGTCCATCCTTTGTGAAGACAACAACGGGGTTGCCCGTTGTGAGTGAACGACGACTGGATAAGAGTGATGGTGGAGAGGAGGGGGGGGGGGGGGGGAGAGAGACGGGACCTGTATTGAAATGTTCAGTCAGTGGAAGTGAATCTATAAGTTATGAGTGGTGATCAAGGATCCGAGTTATTTCTTGTAGGCATCCAGTGTTTGAAATGCAACATATTCACTGTGCGTGGTCTTTGACAAGAAGCTATATCACTCAATGGTACCATATAAGGCCTGAAGTTGCCAATTATTCATCACAAGAATTATCATATGGATGATACACCACAGATGCAAACTCTCAAAAGACTTGATATGCGAGCAAACAGTATCGTATGTCGTCCCAATGAGTGGTAGAGTTACACAGTGCGATGCATTTCCGTTACTTACACCACAACTTGATGCATTACCGTATGTTACACATGCAGTACAAGTACTATCCATATCTCTCAGGTACCTCGTCGCCGTTAACATTTCGAGTTTTGAAGCCAGCAGAGCTAGATACTCGACAATATGTACTAAAGAAGTAATGACGTCTCTCTCTAGCTTAAGGCGATATGTGATTTGAGTTGGCTGAAGTGAAGTTGCGTTGTTGAGAACCGGCTACACTGAGCAGTGCTATTATGGTCTTGAACCATACAAATCCCGATGGCAAAAAAACTGGTGTCTGAGTGAACATCGAATAACAAAGACTGCACGAGACACGTCAATCTGAGTGAGTAATTGAGTATATGTAGATGTGTAATTCCTTTCCATTTGCATTTTCTGTTCCTGTCCCATGATCATGACTACTCCCAAATCGACCCTGTCGAATCCCTAGACACGAGCCCAAACCAGTATCAAAGAAAGGTCTGTCAGGAAACTTCTTGATCCCTTAAACTTTGTAGTCTAGCATATGAGAAATAGGGTATCAGAACCGCAGCTATACCCGCCGTACCGCCGTACCGCCATGCTGCAAATGTCACCGCCACCCCACGACTGATAGAATATATAATTCCACCTTACAATCATCGCCCTCTTTGGTCCTTCCTTTCAACGGATTTTCTCCTGTTTTACTCCTGCTCGTGGCTGTCGCCGTTGTTTCTGTTCCACCCATACCCTCTCTGCATCCGTTCTGGGCCCCGTCGTAGTCGTGGTTGGCCTGCCGTGTTCCACGAACTTGGGTGGGCCCCGGCTGGGTAGACGGAACATGAACTTTCAACCTCACTTGATAAGTTCAGATCTAATCCGTTTTTCTCGGTACTGATTCCACTGGAACTCTGACTGGTGGCGGCTTTCCTCCTTATACCAGCTTGCTTGCTCACGTAACAAGATGATTCCTTCTGGATCCAGCACCCTATTGGAATCTGCCTGCACGAGCGAGATGGTGAAGAGAGACACCATCTGCATGTATAAGCGACTTCAGGTCGTCATTCATGCTCTGTTTCTCGTCAGGTATCCGATAGAGTTTCGTGGTTTTTCTGAACCGAGCAATTGGATGTCTGACAATGCATGCCTGATTGGAAGACGGTGCAAGACGGCGTGTTAGTCTAGTTCCAGCGTGCAGAAGTTGTCGTTGACTCGAAATCCAGAATGTAGTTCGATGCTTTATTCATCTCGTTTGACCACGCCTAAATTCCTTCTCCATTCACCGATACCCCGCCCCCGGCGGCGGCCCACCACCCCCAAGGATATCCTCCCATTCCCCCCTGAAAATCCCTTCCATCATATCGTTCTGGTGGTGTCGCTGATGATGCTGAAGTCCCGGATGCTGATGCTGATGTTGTTGATGTGCGTGTCGCTGATGCATACCCGGATGTTGTTGACCAGGTCCCCGTCCTGGTCCCAACCCCGGTCTCCCATCTTGCCCGTGTTGCTGCTGCTGTTGTTGCTGCCGTTGTTGGTGTTGTAGATGCAAGTTGAGCATCGTCGTATAAGACATTTGCGCTGCTGGATCCAAGACTCCAGCGTGCGGATTCGGCTCGGGTCCACCATGTTGCATCAGATAGGGCGCTACCGGACCTAGCACTTGCCCTTCGATGCTGCCGTCGTCGTAGAAACCAGACATGTAGAGCTGCATGTTCTCCGGTCCGGCGGTCCCAGGAGTTGGGCCCACGGATCCGGCTGGGATGGGCGGCGGTGGTTGGCCTGATACTGCGTGGTGTCCACCTCCTCCTGTTTGGTCGAGAAGTGGCGTGGGATAGGCGAATGGGTCCCCGGAGGGAAACATCATGGCGTCCAGCTTGTAGAGTGCCCCAGTTGTAGGCGTTTGTGCTTGGAAACCACTCTGTTGGCGATGGTGCTGTTGTCTGTGCATGACTGGTGGCGCTCCGGGGTTAGAGCTTGTGTCGGAGCCCGTTATGCTGCTCATGTCTAGTGGCAGGAGGTCCTGGAAAGCCGCTGCCTGCGTTGCAAAGTGGTGGCCAGGCATACCAGGTTGGTGAAGCGCCACAGTGTCGAATGATGTTGTTCGCTGGGGATGTCTGTGATGGGTCTCTCTTCGGATCGGACCGCTTTGTGGTCGAACTATTTCATCGGATCTCCGCTGTGGCAAGGTGTCATGTAGTATGGCCTGAGCATGGCTAGGGATGGAGATGCTGCCCGCCTTGGACCCGGGAGCGTATGATCTCTTCTTTGTTGGTGCCGGTCGGTGAGTGCCGTTCTTGAGTTGCTCTGGCAGTTGGTCGAAGAGTGTCTAAGGATAGGTAATTAGTACAGCAGCTTGCCACGAGTAGGATATGTACTTACGTTCAACGCAGTTGTTACCCGATCTGCCGCCAGGCTCCTCTGGGCAAGGTGAGCTATCACATCCCTGCCGGCTTTAGCATCCGCGAGGATCTCGGCAGATCCTGTCTTGTCTGGATTCTCCAGAACGTAGTAGACCAGAGAGAGAATTGCGAAGAACTCCGTGTAGAGAAGGAACCAGTACGGTCCGATCAGGTGGGCTTGTTTCTGGATTTCCAGGCCGATATGGACAATGTTGCGAGACACACTGATTCCGGCGGCAGCGCAGTTGTAGTATCGGTCGTCGATTCTCTTGCCTGCTGTCATGCGAGCGGAGACATAATGCAAGAACGGTCGGTATAGCATCATTTGCACGTGGCCATATGCAAAGCGCAAGAGGGTTCGAACACTGTTGTGATGCCGAGTTAGCAAGCCATCCATGATGCACAACTGTGTTTTAGATTTGTCCGCTCACCGAATCACCTCTATATCGTCATCGTCGGGACCAGGTCGCCAATACCGCGGTAATTGGTCAAACCACTCTTGTAGTTGTCGCTCAATCTCCTTGATCCGCACATAGCTGATCGTGTAGGTGGCATTTTCGGTATCGCCCTTTAGAGCGCAGTCTTCCACGCCTTTGACTGGATAAACCGTTCTGATAAGTCGAGCCAAGATACACATGAGCCTATGATGGGCATTGAACGCCTCGAAAAAGGACGGGCGTTCGTCCGGATCCGGTGTGAGTATCGCATCCTTGGTGATGTACTTGTCGTCCACCTCAGTCGGCAGTGGTTGGTCGATATCGTCGGCATGTAGCAAGACCGGAAACCCAAGAACAGCCGAGACGTATATATCGATTTGTCGTACCACATGGAACACTCTGCGCCTGGTTTGATCCTCTATAGGGGTAAGCTTGGCATGTCGCAAGTGACGATGAAGCCCCATTCGTATACAAGAGCGTAAGGCGATGCCCAAGAAAGCATAACAGGCGCTAATATTCGAGGACGCTTGCAAGAAGAGAATCACAAAGATAAGCCCTTGAAGCGAGGTCATATCCCGGCACTCAGCGATGTCTTGCAATAGCAATCGCGCAGATGTGTAGTATTTGGTCCTGTCAAAATATGGTTAGAAATATCCAGTAACCCAACGATAAGTGGGAATGAGATTTGACTTACCCTTCCTCCATCGCTGCCTGATGAGTAGTATGATTTCCCGGGTTCTCATCGATGTTGTACATGGTTCCGAGTGCCATAACAGCATACAACAGACCCAAGAACCTGTGTTCTTCGATTCCCCAGGTTTCTTGGGGTTTCTCGTACAACCTGTCGAGCGCTTCGTAGAACGTCGGCTTGTGTACAACACGGAGAAGGCATGTAGCGCAGCTGAGTGCATAATAGCACAGAGTGCGGACCCTGTTTTGTGGGGGTAGGTCGTAGACATTTGGTGAAGATGATGCTTCCCAAGGCGAACCAGGAGTGGCCTGTGGGGAATTGAGACTGAATAGGCCGGTCTTCTCAGGTTGTCGTGGTAGAAAAGGAATCTTGTAATCGTTGCTTAGTAGGCCCTTAAAGTGGTCCTTCATGCGTCCGAAGAAAACAGCACCGGAGGAGATGCCGCGGAAGTCGCACTCGCCGTCCTCTTTCATATCGAGTTGCCCGATAGCGTCAATCATGGACATGATTTGGGCATCCTGAACCTCGGGCTCTTTTGGGGCTGCTTCGCCTTTCAGCTTTGCCGCTCGCGCTCTTGCCTGCTCCCTGGCCCGAAACTCTTGCTGAATTGCTGGGTCAAGGTTAGGGTCGGCCAAGTCTATGTCCGGGACGAACTTGCGCAGCAGAGACTCGGCACGCTGAAGTCGGCTCTCGAGTGCCTCGATATACTGTGGCGCGGGATTTCTGCGTCGGTTAGACGGCTTGTCATAAGTACAGTCTAGGAGTCTTGTCAGCAGGGGTTGGACTGAAGACATCGTGGAGAGCCAGCGGTGTTTGTGTTACCATAGCTATAGATTGAACAGTGTGAGCATGGCTGCTTGCCGTCGCACTTGATCTTCTTCCTGCGGCACTCATCGCAGGCTCTGGTGACTCTGCGACGTTTCTGTGCCGGCAGCGTTGGGGGTTCGGAGGAAGCATGCCCCGTTGCGTCTCCAGGTATGTCCTCGGATTCTGATTTCAACGGCTGTTGGGCTGAGGAAGACTGTACGCTTTCGGAAGGAGAGGCATGATCGTGCTGAGATACGTCCATCGAGTCATCCTCGTACATGTCGGGGGAGTTTCTAGAGCCACCGGCGCTCAGTGATACTTCGTTGGTATTGGTACTGGTTCCAGAAGGGTTGGATGGCTGTGAGACAGGGCGGGTTTGGCGAGCCCTCGTAGTCTCGGTGACGGGACCAATACTTGTGCTAGCATCCAAAGAGATGGTGCTCCCTTGGTCGGCCATGGCTTTTTCTGTTCTCTTGATTTGCATTCTGCGTGGGGCCTTTTACTCCGTGTCGTGTCCCTGATTTGGCCTCTGTCTAATTTTTAACCCGTTTTAACAATCCCTTGGCCTGATCAGCATGTTCATGTGAGGATCTAAGGGCTTTCAGAAACAGTCAGACCCCGCTGGGAAGACAAATTTTGGGCCACGCTTAAACCGACACCAAACAGGCGAGAAACAAGAAGAGGAAGGAGTATGTATGTGGTGAGCTGATGTTTGGTCCTCGGGGTTGGTTTAGGCTGCTTTGCTTGTCGATTTGTTGGACTGGATCTAAGAAACGTTCCAACCAAAAGTAACAGAAAGACTAATGAAAACCCGTGGGAAGCCCAAGGTAGTATACTGGTGTCTAACAGTATGTACAAGGTCAGGGGAGTATTTTTTACCGAGCCGGGAGTCAGGGCCGTTGGAGACTTGGGGTGGATCGAAACCAACAGCCGTCCGACGAACTGCGAGAAGTGGACGTCGTCGAAGAAGTTTGGGTGTCCTATCCACTTGGCTCGGTCTCACTCCGCTGGATAAAAGAAGGGAAGGCTGCTGATAGGGGAAAGAGTTTGAACACTGTCCTACTGTTAGCGTCCAAGAGCCAGTGTAGATCCGCAAGAGGCGACAGGATCCCGCGTGGAGGTGGAACCGCTAGGAAGGCTGGATAGTCCAAGAAGGCAAGAGGTTTTGCTACCTTGAAGGCGGAGGGGCGTGCCGGTTCCGATACCCAGTGGTACTTTGCACAGGATGTGTAAGCAGAAATGTACCGACCGGGTAGGTTGGAGACCCGGGTGGGTTCAACAGCTGCTTTCGCTTTGGGGAAGGATTTGCCAGTTGAAGAATCGACTGGGGAATGGTTGTCTCGCTCAGAGCGGGCGTCGATGCTTTTCTTTTTTGAACAACCACCACAAGATTGCAGATACTTCGGGCGGAAATAAACCTGAGAGAACAATTAACCCCGAACGAACCTGTCTTGAAAAAATCGATGGATTAGGCGAGGAACCCAAACACAGGCCAAGGAGAGCTCCCCTGTCCGCCGACCATCCCAGTGAGTGTCTTTTTAGAGGTCAAAGAAATGCTCGATACATACCTACAAACAAAGAGGTGGTGTCCGGGTATAGGACAGGGTACGCATGCTTTATTTCCCGAGTAAGGATATGGAATCAGGGGGTTGAAGTACGTACAGTGTACAGTATATGCTAAGTTGACAGCGTTAGCTTGGGGGGCCAAAGAATAAGAAACAGGAGAGGGGTGATTGAGTAGTGTACAGGCAGGGAAGAAGCGAAGGAAGTGCAGGTAGAGAGAGATACAGTGAGGCTGGAGGTACCTGGTGCTGCAGGGAAGGGGGTGAAAGAAACTTGGGAAGAAGGGAACGGGGAAGGGATGCTGTGTGCTTGTACCGTACTGTACCGGTAAGTGGGCGAAAAAGGGAAGGGGTTTGCCGTCGGTGTTGGACATCTGTTTCAACGGTACATGTTGATGGGCGAAGGCTGACGGCCAAGTTGAGGTTCACCGCTATCTAAAAGAAAGCATGAAAAAGAATCAAGGACGTAAATGAGGAGCCAGGCGGGGACCAGGTCTCCAAGCTGTTGGGACTGACACAGGACAACGCTACCTTGCTACGTTTCGGGCTTGCCCTGTTCTGCCACTGGCCACTTGCTGCTACCTGGCACTGCGGGAGCCGCCGGCCTGAGGGGAGCACGGGAGGTACTGTATGGGAGTGGACTTCCACTTGGGGGATCAGGAAGATGCATACCTTAGAATAAGGTTCGATTCCAAATTCGATGCTAGAAGCTCCTTGTCGATGCTGCCACCGCATCGTCGAGCCAATAGATCGTGGCATCTGTGTCAGGACGTCAACGAACCGCCCGGGCCTGTTGCGACACACATTGACGACGAGGGTTGAAAAGAGGGGTCCCGTCCATGTCCGTCCGATCTTTGGGTTTTTCCCCGGATGGAAGAAAGCGGACTCCAAATTATACCCAAAAAGGGAACGACGTAATGAGCCAAGCGATGGCTGAAATTTTAACCTATAACAGCCTTGCCGCATGATCTTGAAGTTTGATGGTCAACGACTTTCAGTCCTTCAACAACCGCACCATTACCTCCAGACGATTCACTCACCGTCACGAAAAAGAAGCAAGTGCGAAGCAAGTGCATAGCTTCGGAACAGACACAATTTGTCTCCGGCCAACTGTATGGCCTGCCAAATCCCTCATGATGCGTGTCGAGAAATGCCAAGAGCAGTTTTCGAGTTGTTGGTGGATGCGATGGTGAAAAAGCCGCTGCGAGAGGTGAGGTACCTAGCGTCCCGTGGTGGATGTTCGTCTCCAAGAGGAAGTCGCCAGTGATTAGAGTGATCCGTTCAATCAGAGGCCGCGGAATCCAGGGCAGGAGTCGGTCCTCATCCGCCCGCCGCGGCCGGATGCATCACACTACATGGATTGCACATCACCACTTTCACCACTTATTTTGCCTTGTTACATGAGTAGGGCAGTCATACATATCGATACCGTGCAGGTTGTTGAATTTCGAGGCAATGGAACCTAGTGCTCCGTTCCATCTTGGCTTCTACCGTCCTCAATGATGCCAGTCAGCCAGTGTAGAGGACTTCAAACCCACCGTGTTGAACTACTTGGCCGATCATGGACGACGTTGGTAAGGCCGACGAAGAGCAGAACCTCCTTCCGCAATGCGCAACCCGCCCCGTTGCTCCCATCAACGTCTCCAACACGCATGTTAACGTTGCCAAGGTGCATGCACTGTGCATACGCTATTGTCCTCAATCTTCCTAACGCAGTCAGAAATGATCCGAGGAGCCCCAAAAGGGCAACAGCCCTTGCAAAGGTCCTCCCCAACGCGGCTTATTGCCGAGCACGGAGCTCTGGAAGTCCGGTGAGACCCGGTCCGGTGCTAGATGCGCTAGACGAAGAACACGGAAGTCTGCTGGATCCGGCAGGTCTTTGCGAAGGGTATCGACGCCGAGCGGCCCCGGGTCCACCGTGCCACGCCTAGGACTCGGGCTGAGCGCCATTCGCAGAGCCAGTCGGCGAATGATGGGGTCCCGAGGCGGTGGACTGGAGTCGGTCTTTTTTTTTGACTCTGATGCACCGGCGCTGCGACCAGCATTCACATTTCCAAAATTTGCGACATGGTGGAAGGCCAGGAGGTGCCCGCTAGGAACTTGGAACTGGAGAAGAGAAGGATTCTTGTGAAAAAAAAAGAACTTTCCGCGTCTCCATCTGCCACGCCGTGCGAGTAAGGTTCCTTGGCTGCGTTTCCACTTCTGTGATGACCGATGACTGTGAGAAATTGTCATGTGCGAGACTATCAATCATGGGCATTCCCTTTCTTGTCGGGCTTGTTTGTCCCTTCCCAAGAGCCGCGCGCCAGTTTTGGGGGTTGATCGGTCAGCATCCGAACCTTGAGTCAGTGCCCAATTGCGAGGCCGACCTTCGTTTTTGCTTCCAAGAGGTGCGCTTCCACAGTCGGTCAGAGGTCGGTCAGGTCACTCTGACTTCAACCCCCCGCCGAAATGGAAGCCAAGAAGAGATAGCGCAAAGTGGTCGGGCATTCCTGGAACATCGGTCACCACATATCGTCTTGAAAAGAGGAAAACTGAGAAAAAATGGCTGACTGAAAGAAAGCCGCCAGAGTCGCTCGTTGCAGGGAAAGTGGAATTGGCTGAATGGCAGCAATTGGGGGTTGACGGCAGGTGCTGTGAACAGCGAAATCGGTTTGGGACGGGATGGTTGTCAAAAAAGAAGATGGGGAAAGCACAAGGGACCAACAGGGATCTCGCAGGGATTAGACGTCGATTTGAGCCACCGGATGCATAAAAAGCACGCTTAATCGCTTGGCTGACGTAAACGTAAGCCCATTAGTACATATCCATTTGGCGGCTTTCCCTTTCGGATCCGAACACACGGCCAATCACAAATCCCACATTCGACTTTTGGCGTTTCCACGTTTCCCATTCTGCCATCAACTGAAGACGCACTGCTTGGCTTGTGCCAGAGCAGAGATATCCCCTTGAATCATCTTGGGTGACAGGCATTCACACGTACAGTATCAACGCCGAGCCGCAGCCGGGAACACCGCTAATTGAACACCAAATCGAGTCTTTTTGCTGAGAAAAAGGGAGAGTTGCGGCGGATGCGATACGGGACAGCCTCGGCAAGTACAGGTACCTCGGGGGACTTCAGCTTGAAGCTAACATAATTGGTGATACTATGAACCAACAAGAATCTCAATGTTAGACGCAAGCCGCGCGGGAGTCGTGCCAATGCCCGCCAACTCGGACGTGATACGGTACCGTTTGGAGCCCTTCAATACCAAGAGATATTAGGCAGCTATATAACACAAAAAGATCTTCTTCCCCATCCCAATATCGGCCTCAGCTGCCAAACTCTTACTGGGTACCTTACGTGAAAGCATGATGTACACACGAGCGGTACATTATGTATGTATGCAACGTTAGAAATCTTTTACCCCTTTTCTTCGACTTCCATGCATTCCAGGGGTGAGTTTTTTCCCCTTCTCCATCCAGCAAGTGGAAGGCCAAGAAACCATAGCGACTCGCTAAAATCACGCAGCTCCATGACTCCATTCCCATCGATGCATCCGCACGTTGTACAATCAGAGGCTGCCATGACAGTTTTACATAACATCTATGGATACATTGGATACACGATCGATAAGCTGTTCCGCGGCTTTGCTTGGACTCCATGACTCTCTCCACAAGTCAGCCTTGCGAGACCTCCTCCGTCATCGCCGATTCGGCAGCGAAGGGACCCTCAGAGTCGGTTTCTGACGGGATACGGTCAGAATGAGCCAGGGCTGGCACACACACTGCGGAAGCATTTAAGTTTCCGTACCTTTGCTTTACGGTCAAGCTTCCGCCGCATCCTACCTCGCCTACACACCCCATTCCGCCCCTCGGGGCTTTTGCAGCTATCTCTTCTCCACCAAAAATGTCAGCACTTCAGTGGCAGCGCCCCGTTGCCGGAGGCTCGTGATAGGGACATGGCGCCATCCAGCATTTAGGAATGCACAGTACGTACTACACTACACGAGAAACGCACACATGGCTTGGCAATGTAGCAAACTATTCCACTATTGGTAGATGCTCACGAGGGCACTTGCTCTTTCCGTCCACTGCATCTCCAAGACTCCAACCACTCACCAATTCTTTTAATGTGTGATATTCGTATCGACTCGTATCGCCAAAAAGTGTTGGATCTGCGCAGGCATTCGGATCCGGTGAGATGTTTCACGATGTTCAAACCACCAAACCGCCCATTCGCAAGCAGTTCACGCTAATGTTTTGCCATTCAATGCAGTGAGGGTAGGATGGCAGAGGTGGTAGGCTCCTGGTTAAACCTTTAAACGTTTCACAAGGACTTAGCAAGCGAGCAATGACGAGATACTAGTACTGCCTCCCTTAAACTACGTGAGTGGAACGTCTATCTCGCTTACAAACTGATGCTGTACCGTGCTTTGTTCACATTCGGTGTCTTCTAAACCCAAAAGAAAGCATTCGAACTCGACAAACAAAAGCTCAGTCCAGACTTCAGAAAAGCACAGGGTAATGAGTTACTACAGTAGCTGGGCAGATCAACACCAGGGGACGGTACAACACTAGCACCAACCGGGAGACCACATCGTCGTATAGATATCCACGTCATGGATATGCGGTTCGTCTGGAGATATATGATGTTGAATGGAGATCTCCCAAGGCTTTGACTTGCACTAGGCAGGAGCTCTTCAGGACGATCTCGGGGAAATACTGCATAGTCAGGTATGTCGGTTGAGTTTTCATCCTTCGCTGCACCCCCATCCGCACATCTCCATACGTAGCCGCTGCTAGAGGTGAAAAGTTACGAACCGAAAGCTCATGGACCCCTTTCATGGAAACCCCCTTTAACATCCTTCGCCTTTGTGAGATGTACCCTACTCCATCATACCCGTGTGAGCCGTGATATTTGCCGACAGTTTCGCCGCATAGCACTACGAGCATGGTTCCACCGCCGGAATCTGAACCAAATGCCCCTATTTGACTTAAACTAGACCGAACCACCGGCATTGAACGCTAACCCCCCACACGCACGACGAGGATCGAGCTTGCAAACCAGATGTTCCATGAATTCAGATGCTTTGGGGGCCTTTGGCATTGTGGTTCTAAATGTGCCCTAACGGTTTACCTGGACAGGAATATGCGAACGACGATTCTCACCGATGTTCACTTTTAACTACTGCTGGTTGACTTTGTACTTTTCAGGAATGAGTTCTGATAGAAATGCCTGCAATGTATGCGGTACACAACTTGAACGCTTAACATGACATCAACATGGCAGTCGGCCATATGCCATACTATAACCTTCACTGATGGACTTCTACCGCAGCACAATCTGCAGCAATACGTTAAGAGACCTCAGTGAAAGCGTTCAAAGCATCACAAGTCCTCGTTAACGGATTCTCTGTATCTTGAGGTTCATCAACAGCAGTGGAAGTTTAAGTGCTTGGCACCTGTTGGGGGTGAGGACAGGAAATACATATGTACCTAGTTAGAAACCACCAGCTATGAGCGCTATTAACTGGCATTCTCCTGACCGACGGGACTAGCAACATCGTATTTTTCATCGAGACTTCCTCATCGGTTTTCCAGATGAACAAAGATGGCCACAGGAACTGAGAGTGTCGTCGAGCTTCGGCAGTTGTCAGCTGTCTCTCGCAACTCACGTTGTCTTTTCATATCAACGGACACGGACGCCTTCAAGGGGGAGTAAGGTGTCTCGGGCCGTTGTCTAACGGAAGGATATGTTTTAATATGTAGCTCAGACAGCTTACCCTAGAATGTGCCTAGAAAATCTCGAGGTTCCTTCATAGAAGTTGTCGAGGATGATAACCCGTTTGACAAGAATTCTTTCCGGTGAATGGCGGGAAGGGGCTTTAAAGGTGTGATGAGAACCTTTGCGGGAGAGGGTTGTCGGCCCCACCTAGGTTGTAGCCAAGCTACCCCGCCCTGTCGTGCCTGCCGGGCAAGCCATCATGCCCTGGCAAGAACGGTTGGATGACCCCCACCATCCCTGCCTCCCACTCCACCGCAGGCAACCTCACCTACACGGTACCCTTGTCCCTCCATCAGCCGCGACTGAGTGATAGCTTCACGACCACTACCTACACACACTGCAGCGACAGAATAGCAGCATCAACAATTTACTGGGTTATTTTTATAGCTTAAATCATATCGACAACACACTCGTCCAGCTTCACGACCCAACCTTAGCAAAATGGACGACCGGAAATTGGTCTTCTTTACGTCTATCGAGGATCAAGGCGGCGTCATCGTCAAAGGTAAAGCAGTCCAGCTCGTATCTGTTCCCACAAGTTCCATTTTCTCATGCCAGTTTTTGGCCTACCCCCCTGTCTTCAGATAATATTATTTTGGTACTCCTTGCCGCTTCTTTGTATGATGTTATATGCTGATTACATTGTCTGCTCACAGAGACACCGAAATTCGACCTTGATCTTTACATCCAGAATTACAAAGGTATACTTCACTTCCCTCCCAGAGGATAAATGTATATGTCCCTCTGACTTACAACGTCCAGGACGTACACGATTCGAACGTCTATTCCACATTGGCCGCAGCTCAGTCCCGCTATGTGTCGATGCACTCAAAGCCGCGGTACAGGAGGCCAAGGCTGGCAAGGACATCCTCAGGTACCAGATGGCAGTCAACTCCCTTTTCCAAGCAGCTCGCAACGAGCCAGAGGCCTTGTTGGATAAGGCATGGTTGGACGCCAAGGCGAAGGAGAACCGCGAAACTACACTTCATCTGCAAGCTGAGCTTCAAGGCTACAAGAACAACTTGATCAAGGAGAGCATAAGGGTATGTACTTGAGGGGTTCCCCCAAAGAAAGAGTGACAAGAAAGAGTGACAACTATGATACTAACCCGGTACACTTTTGTTACTCTATACAGATGGGCAACGAGGATTTGGGCAAGCATTTTGAAGCCATCGGCGACGTCGAGGCTGCCATGGACAGCTATTGGAAGATGAGGCCGGATGTTAGCTCAACAGAGCAGCTTGTCGACATTGGGAAACTCCTTGTCCGAGTGGCCATCGAACGTCACGACTGGAAATCCGTCGCCAATCATCTCAGCAAGCACGTCAACTCCGCAAACGACTCGGACCCGAAAGCCAAAGCCCTCAAAACGTACGCCCGGATTGCAAACGGCATTGCCGCGCTAGGTCAGGAACGCTACAAGGAGGCCGCTTTCTCTTTTGTTGAGGCCAACTCCGACGTGTCGCCAGAGGTTTACAACCAGATCGCCAGCCCGAACGACGTTGCCATCTACGGCGGTCTGTTGGCGCTTGCCACAATGGATAGGCACGAGCTGCAGGCCCATCTTCTGGACAACGACTCTTTCCGCGAGTTTTTGCAACGAGAACCACACATCCGCCGGGCTATCACACAGTTTGTCAATGGCCGATACGCTGCGTGCATCGAGATCCTGGAGTCGTATCGACCAGACTACCTCCTCGATATCTACCTGCAAAAACATGTGCCCAAGTTGTACGCCGATATCCGCACCAAGTCCATCGTCCAGTACCTCAAGCCCTTCTCCTGTGTCAGGCTAGACACGATGCAGAAGGCCTTTAATGGGCCGGGCCCCTCGATTGAGGACGAGCTGTTCACCATGATCAAGGACGGGAAGCTGAACGCACGCATCGATGCTATCAACAAGGTATGTCATGTTACCTCTCTATTTCTTCAGTTTATCAAGTACCTTTTTGCTGACCAAACATCACCTTCGTTCAAAAGTCGGTCATGCCACTCTCCACCGACTCTCGACAGCAAATGCAGTCATACGCCCTCCACACGTTTGAGGACTACGAAAAGCAAGCCCTCGACAGGATCCGGCGCATGAACATTATGGCTGCCGATCTCGAAGTGAAAGGAACCCGCAAGCCTGGATCAATGAATGACATTCCCATGGGCATGGCCATGGAGGGTGCTGGGGACTTGGCCTAGCTGCCTAGGAAGCCGAAGGGTTCAGAAGAGCGAAGCTGAGGAACACCCTAGCTTTAAGGACGAAGGTAAGCATCGGAGCCGCCACAATCAAACTCCTTCATGGAAGGCGAGAATGTTGCGTGGGGTTTAGTTGCAGTAGTAGACCGTGGATGAAGAAGGGTTTTAGCCGTTATGGGTTGCTAGGTGGCATGGCATTGCAGGGGATTCTTCCCTCAGTATCATGCGGCTCGTGTCCATCGATAGGGGGATGTAGTTAGGAAGTCCCCTTGTGCATATTTTAGGTTCGCACAATCAAACTGAAGAGAAACAGTCACTCAATATCAGACACAATTTCACGCCTAACGTCTGCTTCCCGAGCTCTGGGTTCAGACGTAGCCTGAGGTCGAACGATCGTCTTTAAAATCAAGATGGGTATCATCATCACTATTTCTTCCGCCGCTTCCCCTTCCTTGTCCTTATGACCTGCTATACGAAAAGCCCCAACCCTACTCCCAACTAACCCATCAACTGCCTAACATCCTCCGGCGGCCACCTCACCTGCGCAAACGTCAAACACCGCTTAATACTCTGCAAGTACTTCCTCGTCACCTCTCCACCCATGATATGTCCCCTCTCACCATCATGCAGTTTTTCTCTCGCACTTCTCTCATGGATACCCACCATCGTCACACCAATCGGCCACGCCGCCTTGCCGATACTCAGCCGCAGATACCCATCGTTGGCATCCACATACCGCCTTTCCTGCGCCGCCCTCACAATCTCCACAATCGCCTCCAGGATATCTTTCTCGAGGTCGCCGTTTTCGAATTTCCGGAAAAGCGGCCGCATCGTCTCCTTGGACTGCACCATCGCGTTGCGAGCGGCCTGCCCCGAGAAAGTGTCCGCGTTGTCTTCCTTGGCGAGCGCGATCTCCCATTCGCGCAGCACCATGTTGAAGTAAGACGCCAGCTGCCTGAACAGGTAGCGGCGGGCTTTGCGGTCGGTCGGGGGCGGGATCTCGGCCGAGGTGGAGGGGACTTTCATGTCTTTTTCTGCCACGGGCAACAAGGAGGTGGTGATGGGCCCTGTGGGCAGGCCCAGAGCTCCCAGCCCGGCGGCCTTGCGGTAGCGGCGCAAGCGGGAAGCGTGTGTTTCGCCGAAGAGACAGGCGGGTTCGCCTAGGCCGCGCAGTTTGGTGGTGAGTTCGTCGTCGGGGATGTCTACGTGATCATCGTCGTCGTCGAGATCGGAATCGTTGGTGACGGGTGTCTCTTCCTTCTCGGAACCATCGCCGGCGGGAGTGGGTGGTAGATCAGGAAGACCGAGACGCTTGCGACGGGCCTTCTCTTCTTCGGCTTCCTTGGCTAGGCGGCGGGCGCGCGATTCCTCGGCTAGTCGCCGTTTCTTCTCCTCGCGCGCTTTGGCTTCTTCGATGGCGTCTTCTTCGCGCTTGCGCTTCAGGGCGGCCTTGGCGGCGCGTTCTTCCTCTAGGCGCTTCTGCTCGGCTAGGTAGGCGGCTTGTCGTTGGGCTTCGGCTTCGCGACGGGAGATAAATTTCGGAGGGGCGGCGGCGGCGGCGGTGGTGGTGGCGGAAGCTCCTGCGGCTGTTGAGTCGGGTTGAGTGTTAGTATCCTTTGTGGTTGTGTTTGTTGTTTTTGATAGTGATGATGTTGGTTTGGTGTTGCTCGTGGTGCCTTTTGCCTTGGCGATCTCCTTGGACATGAGGGCGGCGAAGTCCATTGTCGCGGTGTTTCGGGGTGGTGTTCCCTCCTCTTAGTTATGAGTTGTCTCTTGATCTTGTTCGTTCGGATGATATGAGATTGCGCCGTGAGTTTTCTTGTTGTTAATCGTAGTGTTGAGCTTCCAAGGTGTTCCAATCTGTCGTAGGTGATGTCGAGATAAAATGGTCGAGGTAAAGCTTTGAAGTTACGGGCGGACGTTGCACTGGAGGTCGGGTGCGACTCCACTAAACTTTTCGGAGCAGTGGGACCGTGGAACCGGTCTTGAGCCGCTACGCGCTAGCGCAAGCGCCGCAAGGAACCAGTCAGCTCCTGCCAGCGACTTCTTTCAGCCCCAGCGGGCATGTGAACTCGCGACCTGAACTCCATGACGGTGCCTGCCGATTCCCGGCCATCAAAGAACCGGCCCGGGCACAGCTAACGCCCCCCACATGTCCGACGTCCACGGGTCGGATCGCGGCGCAGACGGGGCTCTCCCATCCCACGCACGTTCACTAGCTGCCACGATGAGCCGCATCTGCACACTTCATGTTCTCGAATACGATGAGGAAGCTGGGAAACACAACGTTCTGTATTTTTAGTCAAAACTTGCGTCTCATCACAATATAGCAAGAAAGCAAAGTTGGCCACTTAAAATATGTAAAAACAATCAACATCTTCATCACAACTTCATCTTTGCTTTCGGACAACGCTCACGACCTATTGCAAATTGCACCACTCAATCGACCGGACTAGATTACAATATCCTATAGTCATCGGACATTAACATTTAGCCAAACATGGATCAAACTCATTCAGACGAGCCTTCCGCTCTTGTCAAGCGAGAACCACCTTTCATCGTCAGACTTTACTATCGCACCGGCGCATTCCATCGGTAGAGCCATGCCCCAATCCCCCACTTCCTTCAAGACAGCCCAGCTGACATCTCTCAGCATGAGCGAATTCACCTCAGACTCGCACCTGCCCCTCTACGTCGAAATCCCCGCCTGGCGCTCAACAACCCTAGACGAACTAAGTCTCGACCTGGCCGACGAGCAGCAGCAGTCACCGGGCGGCGGCCATCCTCTAGGTCTACTGCCGCACCCAGCAATCGGCACGCGCCTCGTCTTCCGGCTCATCTACGTCGACACGCGCCAGGACTCCTCGCGGCACGTGTCCAAGGACCTGGGGAGCGTGGTCATCGGCGCCGGACTCCCCGGAGCCGACTCCGACGCCGGGCTTCCCGATGACGACCCCTGCTACGATGACGCGCACAAGACGCTCGGCGATGCCAAGTTCATGCCGGGCGATTTTATTTCTTGCGCCATCCTGCCGCCGAATGACCTGGACGGAGCGGTCGAGCCGGTGAGCGCGGCGAGGACGGGACGCGGGTCGGGCATTGGAGAGGGGAGGAGCACGGCTGCGAGTCCGCCGCCGCCGGGGCCGAGAGGGAGGGACGGTGGCGGCGGTTATGGTAGGGATTATCATCGGATGGGGATGGGAGATCGGTATGGGGATGAGCCAACGCAGGTAAGGGGATACCGTGGTGGGAATGGCGGTGGCGGTGGTGGTGGAGGAGGAGGACGGTATGAATCAAACTCGTATGATTGGGGAGGACGGAGGGAGAGTAGGGGTGGACGGAATAGAGGTCAGAGGGAACCTGGTATTATGCCGCAGGGAGATTGGAGGAGGGGATTTTGAGGTGTAATTCTAGGAGGGAAAAGGATTTCAGTACGGCAACAGATGGGCAGAAGACGAAATCGGCCTGGTGCATGCTGGATACCACGCGAGCGAGTATCATCTTTGATGGAAGTTTTGCGATATGAAAGATTTTACTGAGTGGGAAGAGGGGCTCTTATCGAGCAATACACGGCGGCTAGTTCAGGACGGCAACACAATTTTTGCACGAAGGACACGGAAATTATATTATGGACAATGTTGCCGGACCAAGACATCACGACTAGGAAGATGTTCGCTTGATCCAGATGTATCATGATGCGCGTGAGAACTTGGGAAATCAAGGAGAGTGATTCCAATAGTATGTTTCATGGGCCCTAGCAATCCCCGGGTTCTGTGTTCCCCTGGTCCTGTGTTCCCCCTGTAACTCTCCTAAGAGCAGTTGCCAGTCAACCTCATGTAAACATCCTCACATCCTCACAATTCCCCTTGCTTCCTCTTGAAACCCCCCACCACTTTAAAACTCCCGCATGTCATCACCTTTCCGCTTAGCCCGGAAGTTGTACTTGCCCTATGTGCGTGTGTGTCTTGTGTGAGCAATCTCTCCTCCCGATCCACAGGTTGTGTTGCTTTTCATTTTATGTTGGATAAACTCACATCAGACTTGTACGCAACGTATCCAACAATAGCGGGAACGACAACCATGTAGGTCAAAGTGATCCTGGCGGTGCGGGGAGTCCAACGGAAGTACTTGTAGCGGTTGCTGGTCATGTCTATGAGAAGAAGGCAGACGGTGTTAACGACGACACTTGATTCCTCCGCCTTGTGCAGTCCCTCCCCGGTTTCCATCCTTGTTTGGAACCATGTTCGTAACGTAGCGCTTTATCAAGTCCGGTATAGACCAGGCTTATATTCCAGAGTTTTGCACCCGCCTTGATTTGGTGTTGACATAGGTCCGAGACACGGGACAACATGGCGAAACATGGATCCATCATCGTTCGTAGGGTTCGTAGGGGAAAGCGGGAGTGGAGTAATCGCAAGGAAAGGGCTACATACTGGACAGGCGAACGAACGCCGGGTCCTGGGCCAGCTCTATAACAAGTCACAAAAGAGTGGTTAGCATTATGACCTCTCTCTCAAGGTATTCGTAAGTACCAGTTGCTATGCGATGCGATGCGATCCAATTGCATCACTAATCGCAGTCGCAGTCGCCATTGCGCACAACAAGACAATGGGGAAGGCGTATGTAACGGGGAAACCAACTGTAATGCTCGAGATCGCCCGCCATCTTGAATTATTTCCGCTTATAACGTGCTGGGATGTCTGTGGTACTTCGGTCGGGGTGTGGTGGAATTGCGCCGGGAAGGGTCGTGATGTCGAATGGGTCACTGTGTTCGAGTGGACGATGGAGGTGGAGTCTTGGCGGATGTGGTGGTTTGTTGGTTGCACAAGCTTGGAGCAACGTTCCTGTTAAGGTGAGAACGTGTGCTGCGTCACGTGCACCGTGCCAAGTTTTAGCTTTAAAGGCTTTCTGTGACTTTCACGTCTCCTTTCTTTCCCGACGACTGATTTCTGGTCACATTTCCCTTTTCTTTTTGGTTGCGCCAACGGGTCGGAAGACACCGGTCCTTCAAAATCCGCATTGGGTCGTCAAGCGGTGCGTTAACATCCCGTCAGCGTCGTGCTCCTGACTGAGTCATGTCCGACATCCCTACGCCCCACCGTTCTCAACCTTTCACTGTATTTCGCACTCATATGGTAGACCCTTCAATTCTTCAACTGGGAGAGCCAGGCAAACACTGGATCTTTGACCCTTTCAACATTAAGGATCCGAGCCACTTGAGAATGCTTTTACGATTATGATTCGCGTATCCTCGTCTTCAGCATACAAAGCAATGAGCAAGTCAACTCGTGGGGTTGTAACGAAAAGGGAAACCTATGTCGCCCGAGTTTGCTCCGAGTTTGTGCCTCGCAGGGACGAACCTCTCGTCCCATCTGCGGTATATCAACCAGAGTCGCGGGCTACCCGACACTAGGGACCGGTTATTCCACACTGTCTGTTCGTCTTTCTAACTTTCTGACTCGCCTGTGTCTCAACTGGGAAGCATCTGATGATATATTCGGGGTCTCCTTGCCCACCCATGAAAGAGGATCGGACGCCTATCTAACCAACCGGCCATCGAAATCCAAATGCTCCTTAGGTTATTTCGTACCGCCCTCCATGCACAATTGCTTTCTCACAGCTTAAACTCCAAAATTTACAAATGGAGGACGTCGGCCTGATGTGCGTCACCAAGCTTTTCTTAGGTAAGCCTAGGAAGCTGTCAAGCCTCGGTGTGGTGACATCGCGTTGCATTGTAGGCGGACGAGGCGGACGAGGCGGCCTTGGCAAGCTTATCTGGTCCTGGATGGGGGGTGGGGCAATGAACTGATGAAGCTTTCCGCTTTCGCTCTTTGCTTGCCTGTGTGCCCTTGCAGGGCGGTGCTTCCTCCCTTGTGCAAATCATCAACTCGCTTCAATCATGAAGCAGCGGCGGAGGGGGTTGAATTCTAGCCGCCCGCCATAACAGCCACAGCGATTTGCAATAGTCGCATTTTTTCAGCCCTAACGGAGGTACGTCAAGACTTTTCGTCCGAAGTGTCTCAGCCCGGTGCGAGAGTGGCAAGCTTGAAAGCCAAGGAACGTGCTGCAAAAGCTTGGTTGAAGAGACGGATGTTGGCCCCTGGGGAAACCTGGAACTTCCCCAGATTTTCTTCGATCCCATCTGTCGTGCATCTCAGATCTATTACGTACGGCATTGACTCGCTTGCCACGGCGCTGGGACGGCTATCCGTTTGCTCCGGTCAACGACGAGATCAGACTCGACATCGGTCAATATCTCCGGACGCCATGACGTCAAGACGGAATGAACTAGCTTTGGTTGATCAAGGGATTGAAGCGAACGACAACCGCCGCTGCTGTGGCTGAAGCTGGGATAAGATTCTTTTTTTTTATAAAAAAAAAAAAAAAAAAAAAAAGTAAGCCAACATTGTGACTTATTCCCGCGTATCTTATGTCTTTCGTTGCCTACTCGAAATCTCTTCCGCGGAATGGTAGAAGGCAGGAATTACCCAGTCTTGCTGCCTTATTGAAGGTAACATGGTGATCACTCAGCCCCCGGGCCCAATTGCCTGAAGAGGCATGGATCCATCACCAAACTAAAAGCACCGCTAAAGTTGACAGTCGAACAACGAACCGCGAAACCTGTCAACTAAACGCGAAAATGCCGACGGAATATGTACATTCTGCGTAGATCAACCACATACTATATGCACATACATGCATGATTACAATGTCGGTCTGAAGGGAACAGCACTTGGCATGTGTTCTAATCACCAACACACAGAATGGACCCACAGACCCCAAGATGGGACCCTGCAAGCTCAGCTGCCGCCGTTGGTCCCGTCTTTTCTTCTGATCCCCATCGGGTTTGATGGAAACTCCGTGCGTCCCTCGAGTGGAGGGTGAACACCACCGACTTCACCGTTCGCGTGAACCGGATGGCGGGACTCAGGAGTGGGGATCGGGACTCTTTTTTGAAGAAAAAAAATACTTCGGACCAAGTGGGCTTTTTCATAGACCCTGGCGTCAGAGTATCATCGCTTTCACCACCAACCCTTGACATATGAACTGAGCCTCACTCGTCCGCTTTGCTTACCTATACCTAGACCCTCGCCTCGCCTTTCTCTCTTCCTACCTAGGCATTTTTCTCATAGACCTTGTCTTTTCCCTGTTATTATTTGGGTTTTCATGTACACGGAACCCAGCATATAAAACCGGCTGCACCGCACAAACAATGCAGACTGTATCAGCCTAACTACCTCGAGGACCACCCGATCACACCTGCCGCTACCTTCACCAATTCTCGAGGCCTTTCACCCACACAATTCTCACCTGACCGGAACATCCGGACCAACACCAAACTTCCCCTTCAGGACAGGACGAGTTAGCTGCGACCAAGTGTTTGGTCCTTGTGCAAGTCATCCATGGCCAACATGACCATGGGGCTAGGGACCTCCGGGGCGCCATTGGAAGCGGAAGCTGCCCCCGTCGGCGTCAATGGCGGCACAGCTCCCACTCCCAACACTACTCAATCTCAAACTTCCACGCTTCCCACGTCGACCGCATGCCCGCTATCCCCATCCGGTCCATCTACTGAGGCTTCAGCAGTACCCCTCAAACTTGATCTCCCTGAACCCCACGTCTTAAACTCGGCCTGTTCCCAGCCCAACAGGCCCTTCGCCACCATCGCACAAAATTCCGATGACAATGAGGACGATCCCATATACAACGACCAAGACGGTGCTCAGTCCTTCATCCAGCCGGCCATTAGCGCAAGAGCGACTCATCTGACCTCACCAAACACTCCGGCTGCTGAGAAGGCTGCTGCCATGAACTATCTTCCTAGTCTCTTCGACTTCGGGGATGATGGAGCCAGGGCCAAGTCTTCAGGAAACACCTCTGCTGACCCCAGCCCGCCCATGAGCCCGAGGAAATCACAGAGGCGTGGCCATTTTCGCCAGTCTTCACACTCAGGGCTTCCGGATCTTCCATCACCATGGCGGGCTGAGCCTAAGCAGATGATTGTCGGCCAGCCACATGGCGCTAAGACATCGTCCATGTTCAACGTGTTTGGGAATGAGGCAAGGTCCTCTCGTGCAGCTTCAGCTGGAGAGAATGCCCTCAAGAAGTTGTCCAAGGCTCTTCCATCCATATCGATACCCACCCCATCTTTCTTTTCATCCGGTTCCGGCTCTTCTCACAAAGATTCCAATTGGCCGTCGATCCCTCATCTTCCAAAGTCAGCCACGATAGCTGGCATACGCTCTAACCGAGCCCAAACAGGGCCTTCCCTTACCACACCAGGAACAGATACGAATCAAGGTCCCGTCCGGTCATCATCTCTGAGAGCCTCAAGGCCTCCGACCCTTCGCCACTCTACTTCTGATGATTCACTCTTATATCAGTCCTTGACCCGGGTCTCTTCATTGGGCGACGATGAGCGCTTCGCCGATGTTCGCGAGCAGGTCAACACCAGGATAAAAGCCATCATCGACAGCTTCGAGCCGTCATTCAAACTTCCTCAACTACCGAAGAGTACGTCATTTACACGACTGATGGCCGTAAGCCGCGAGAGACTAACGGAGGCAGGTATCACATCGCCATTGAAGAAAGTGGTTCCTTCAGGAAGTGACTTTCACGGTACAGATGGAACACGCTCAGCTCCTGGACCAAGCAGCCACCGGCCGTCACGAGAGGCTGTTCATCCTCTTGATGCGATCCTGGAAACTTTGACAGGAGACATTGTGGTTATGGGAGGATATCGAGGCTCTATTCTTCGGTCCGCCGAGCCCCCGTACCGGCAACTGTGGGTTCCAGTCAAGGTAGGCTTGAACATCCGTAAAGTGAACATGGAAGTTGGCCTGGAGCCCGAGGACGAGGAGAACATGGAGAAGCACATCTTTGCATCGGGCATGCTCCAGAATATCGGACCGGTGGATATTTCAAGGAAGCTCTTCAGAAAGCTGAGGGAGTGCGAGAACGCCCGCAACGGCAAACTCAGAGTCCATGACTACGGCTACGACTGGCGACTAAGCCCTGCCCGACTCTCAAAACAACTAAACGAATTCCTCGAAAAGCTTCCATCCAACCAGCCTCACACGCCGCCTGAACAAAGAGGTGCCTGGGTCATTGCGCACAGTCTCGGCGGTCTCATCACCCGGCACGCCGTCAACCAGCGCCCGGATCTCTATGCAGGCGTCGTCTACGCCGGTGTCCCCCAGCGATGCATCAACATCCTGGGCCCGTTACGTAACGGCGATGCCGTTTTGTTGAACGAGAAGGTATGTTGAAACTGCAGAGCTGAACAAGCTGGATGATGATAGTTTAGGAGAGAAGGTCGGCCAGAAGGCTGCCCAGTCGATGAAATCTATACGCTAACAGATAGGTCAACAGGTACTCACCGCACAGGTTAACTTTTCGCTCCGCACCACATTTGTATTCCTGCCCGAGGACGGCTTCTGCTTCATCGACAAAAACACCAAAGAAGAGTACCCGGTAGACTTCTACAACGTAGACGACTGGATCAAATACCGTCTCTGCCCTTGCGTCGGCGAACCTGCCCTTCCACCTCTTCACCCATCCAAAAGCACCGGCGCCCTCGGCAGTCTTCTGAATCTTTCAGACTCCTTCTCCAACATGAACCTCTCCAGCCTCCCTATCCGCGGCCGCAGTAACAGCGGCAAGACCCGCGACGACAACAACAGCAACAGCAAACACACCAACACAGCCAGCAACTACCTTCACAACCACAACCCCTTCTCCTCCTCCTCCTCTTCCTCCTCGCCCGCAAATAACGTCTTCAAAGACCGCACCCTCGCCCCGCAAATGGGTTCATCCTCCACCGAAACGCCAGAAAAAGAACAAGCGCCCATCAACCGCACCCCCTCCTCGCGCTCCCAGGCCCTCCGCTACCTGACCCGCACCCTCGCCGAAACCAAACAGTTCCGCGCCGAGCTCGCCCACAACCCGCACCACCAGGCGCGAGACGCCTACCCCCCGCTTGCCGTGATCTACGCCAAGGACATCCCCACCGTGCACGCCGCGCGGGTTTCCTGCCGGGACGCCATCGCGTGCACGGACGCGTACGACGACCTGGTTTTTGCCAGCGGCGATGGCGTGGTGCTGGCGCGCGAGTCGATGTTGCCCGAGGGGTATGAGCTGGTGAGGGACGGGCGGGTGTGTACGGATCGCGGACATGTGAGTATGTTGGGGGATTTGGTGGCTGTGGGCAAGGCGTTGGAGGCGGTGGTAAGGGGACGGAGGAAGGGGATTGGAATGGGGTGGGTTGATGGTGATGGAGAAGAAGTGGTGGTGGAGGCTGGGGAGAGGGCGCTGGAGAAGGTGGAGGCGAGAAAGAAGATGGAGGCGGAGATAGAGGCGGTAAAGGCTGCAGGGAGGGCGGAGATGGAGGCGGTAGCCAGGGCAGAGGCTGCTGCTGGGGCGTCGGGAGAGGAAAATGGGAGTAGGACAGGGGCTAGTCTGCAAAGGATGGATCATGTCACGGCGGTAGAACAAGGGAGTGGTTAGGAGCCGCAGGCCGTGTCGCTGTCGGTGAAAGAAAGGTGGATAGCCCTGAAGGAGATGGAAACTCGACTGGCGAGGAGAGGAAGTTGGTGGTGGGGAAGCGAAAGGGAGATATCAAGAGCAGGGAGAGAAAAGAGAAGGAAGAGCTGGATTCGTTGAGTTGAGATACCCCGGAATGAAGAACGAGAGAGAGAGTGAAGAGGGACTTACTTGCATGGACGGTGTTCGGTCGGTCGGTCGTTGAGGGAAAAAAAAAACCGAAAGGGTCAGGCGTTCGTTCGTTATAAGGGAATCATTTAAGGTGTTTGGATGCAGAGAAAGAAAAGCATTGCGTGAGCCCAAAAAGAAAGGAAAAGAAAAGACGGCAGCACTACTACATATACCATCTAGAATAGACGGCATGAACGAACGATATGATGAACATTAGAGGATAAATAGAATAACAGTTCACATACTACTTTCTTGCATTGGTACGATTGCATGATTAAGGTAGGTACGGGAAGGTTGATGAAAATGAATCTGAGCAGCAATTCCCTGCCTGGTCTCTTCCTTGAAAGCATGACATGACAAAGAGTAGGCGTAGTGTTGCACAATTAAGTCTTTCTTTCATTCATTCTTCAGCACCCTAAACTCAACATTTTATTGGCGTTATATTTGTTCCAAAATCAAAAACAGTAACATGTATCTCACCGGCACGGAAGGAAATATATATATATAGCTGATAAGCACGACGTCCCCCGCCCAGAACTTCATATCATTTCAGTCATCTTGTGTCTGATGGGCATACATCTATCTCCCTTATCAAAGCTATGTACTTCCAAGCCCAAAACAAAAAAAAAAAAAAAAAAAAAAAAAAAAAAGGCTTTCCGACATCGCCCGTCTCCTGGCCGCCTGGCCGACTGGCCGACTGAATGGCCGACACTAAACTTTTGCCGAGCCGAACGACCCTAGACTTACCGTAGTTAGTCCTTTACCTACCTTACCTTACCTTACCTTACCTACCCTGGTCTCGTCCTGTCCTGGGCGAAGATCGCGCCTAGTGTAGTGTAGTGTAGTGCAAGGGACAGCTATGTCAACGACGTCGACGACGACGTAAGGGGAGAAATGACAACATGTGATTTGCTTCGATTAGGGAAGTGACAAACCCTTCTTTTTCGAAGCATGTGATGGCGTCCGAAATAATGATGATGATGTAGTTGTTGTGGTTAGGGAGTGGTATACATGTAGGCCTTTATGACATGTGATGACGATGTTGATGACAATAAACAAACATGTGATACATGTGATAATGGAAGAAAGGAAGTGAGTGCATGTTTTATTTGAAATGGTCTCTTTGAGACTCATAGGAGATTTCGGGAATTGGGCGATTAATGGAAGAAGGAGGCGAGTTACTGTGGTTTTGTGATTTTGGTTGTAGTTGAGGTTCGGTTGAGGCCCGGGTGGTGGTGTCAAATGTCGATGTTCAATAGTGATGTAGTTAGTCACTTAGGTATCACGTTTTGACTGTAGAGGAATTCATTCACGGAGCCGTCTGCACTTAGCATCCTCTGCTTAAGTTTGTAAGTATACGACGTGAATTGCTTCTTCAGATATCTATAGCTCCTCATACAAGCAGAAAGAAGATATTAGAAGAAGGTATAGGTATGTAGGTATCTATATATATGTACAATAAGAGCTAACTGCAAGAAAAAAGAACTCTTCACTGAGCCAAAAAGTTCATGAAAACTTGACTAAGCAAAAAGAGAATCATAACTTGCAATGCAAAATAAACTTGGTATGACAAAGGAAAAGAAAGAGTGTTGAAGTCGTTACGCAACAAAACAAGTTACTGTGTCGTTGCTGAAGTCCCAACCCAAAAATCCCTTGCGAGGGAACAAACCCGATTGAAGTATGCTCCCTTGCGACCTTTATTGCCTCCCGTTTGCCGTATGCTTGCCCATAATGTATCATATTCCTTCCTCCCTTCCCTTTCCTTCCCTCCTTCTCTATTTGTGTATCAAAGCAGATGTTGCCGTCCGTCCGTCTATGGGTGAAGTTAACTCCGTCGCCGCCGCCTTCTATGCCTTGGTATCCAATTTCTAAACAATCGTAGTTATACAGTTTGGGTATTTCGTATTTCTGGTGTGGTGGTTGTGATTGCTCATGCATCTATCCGGGAATAGCCCGTTTAGAAGCGAGAGATACCACGGCCGAAGATCCAGGAAACGAGCCAGTAGACGGGCACGAGGAACTTGTTCCTGAGGGACATGGACTTGGCCAGGTAGGCGGAACGCCATAGGACCCAGGCGGCCCAGCCACGGAGCTCGTCGCGGGGACCCTGGTGGATGGCCTTCCAGCTGCCGAGGTAGGTCATGACACCCCAGTTGCGGAACTTGAAGCCAGGGGCGTTCTTGACGTCGACGACGCCCTCGTTGGCCTTGTTGAGGACCTTGGCGAGGTAGGTGGCCTGCTGAGCGGCGACCTGGGCGGTCTTGGGGAGGGTGCGCTGGCTCTCGATAACGGCGGCGTCGCCGAGGACGAAGACGTCACGGAGGAGGCTGTTGCTGCCGGAGGTGGGGACGACCTCGGAGCCCTTGGCAGCCTGCTCGGCGGCCTGGGTCTCGATGCGGACACGGAAGTGCTCGTCAACGAGGATGCCGCCGGTGCGGGGGTCGGTGGCGAGCTTGGCCTTGGGGCGGCGGGCCTCGGCGCGGTCCTCAGGAGAGATGGGGATAGCGAAGTCCTTGGAGGCGAGCTGCTTGATGAGGGGGTTGGCCATGAGACCAGTGGACCAGACGACGAGACCGGCACCGACCTCCTTGTCACCGTACTGCTTGATCTTGAGCTTCAGCTCACCGTGCTCGGAACCGAGCTTGCCATCGGCGAGGCGGACGCGCTCGATGTTGTGCTGAGTGCGGATCTCGATCTTCTGACGCCTGAAGGCATCCATGGCATACTTGGAAAGAGCCTGGTCGAACATGGGGAGAACCTTGGGGGAGACATCGTAGACGGTGATCTTGACGAACTTGAGGAGGTCGGGGTACATCTTGGCAAGATCGTCGTGGATGAGATCGTGGAGCTCGGCGCTGAACTCGATACCGGTAGGGCCACCACCGACAATGGCGAAGTGGAGGAGGTTGGCGCGGTCCTCATCAGTGAGGGTGCCGGAGCCCTTGGGGTAGGCGCACTGCTCGAAGAGGGAAAGGATCCTCAAGCGGATGCGGCGGGCATCACCAATATCGCGGAGGAAGTTAGCGTGCTCACGGACGCCCTCGATGCCGAAGGTCTGGGAATAGGCACCGCAAGCAATGACGAGCTTGTCATAGGGGACGTCGAAGGCAGCGCCCCTGGCGGTGGCCTGGTTGAGCTGGCCGCCCTGGCCGATGGGGACAACAGCCTTGCTGGCAGAATCGGCATTGGCGTTGGCCTCGACGCGGATGGTCTTGTTGGCGAAGTCGATATCCTGGGCCCAACCCTGGTGGAAGCCGATGCCGTGGTTCAGGCGGCGGATGGGCTCCAAGACGGTACGGAACTCGAGAGTACCGACGGCAGTGGAGGCGAGAAGGGGGGTGAAGACGAAGTAGGAGCGCGGGGAGACAACAATGCGCTCATACTTCTCGGGATCGAGGTCCTTGGCGAAGGAATAGCCCGCCCAGCCGGAGCCCAGGATGACGACCCGCTCCTTTCTGTCATTGTCTGTGAGGAGTTGTAGTTAGTAATGAGGTTCTTCTTGGCTTGGGTAGGACGATGAGGGTTTTCGGGGGAAGGGGAACTTGCTGTTGAACTTCACGGTAGAAAAATTTCTCGCCGTCAAGGCCAGTGGTGCAGACCGGGTGGACACCTGGAGGGAAGAGGAAGAGGTCCTCGCGAAGCGTGTGATGGAAGCCATCCTGAGACTTTAGCCGGCTGGCGTAGATGCTATTATGGTGTTCGAGTAGGAGTCAATAAGCTCTCCATTACCGATGGCCAGAAAAAAAAGACTTTTTGGACCGCGTCCAGTGGGCGGATCACGATTTTATCCCATGCGGCCGTTAGCTGCGCTGTCAAGGTTCAATACCCTCGGCGGCGGGTCGGCCCTAGCTAACAAGGTAGACGCCGGTGTACGTTCTCTCCTCCTCCCAACCTTGAGGCCGGGATCCATCTGAGCCCATGACGACGGATACGGACGGGGACCTGTGGAGGGGGTCACCTCCGTCGACGTGCGCCAATCACAATGCCGGATTTCGTGATGTCACTGAGCAGCACTGAGTCGGTCTGAGAAGTCATTGGCGATGAGCAGCACACCTTGGGGAGGGACAGGGACTGGGTGCGATTCCGAGCCAGCCGGCATGGTAGTTTCCAGGAATGTATTGAACTTGTATCTTTTCTCTCA
Organism: Sordaria macrospora; assembly: GCF_033870435.1. Taxonomy (NCBI): domain Eukaryota; kingdom Fungi; phylum Ascomycota; class Sordariomycetes; order Sordariales; family Sordariaceae; genus Sordaria; species Sordaria macrospora. The sequence continues at coordinate 3,679,421 of NC_089374.1, read as the reverse complement.
TTTGCTGGAAATGTCCTCATCTGAAGCGTGGTGGAGAGTTTGCCTCTGGATATGGAAATTTTGGAAATCCCCCCGCCGACACAGGCCGATAACAACAGACTCGAGACGAAGTGGAGGCATTATCGAGAATGAAAACTTTTGACAAAAAAAAGGGTGAAAGGGCAGTCCGCAACTTCTTCCGTTCATTCGCCGAGAGGGTGGTGCAGTGGAGGTCGCGTGGATGCCAGACCGCCAGCGAAGGAGATCATGACCGGGAGAGCCCGGCAGCGCGGGTACAACTGGATCAAGCATCAAAAAGACAAGAGATGAAGAAAGTTGGTGTTTGTCGACATGAGTCGCGGAGTGTCCGTGCGCTTGGAGACCTTTTTCAGCAACTTCTGGTATCTACGGTGGCTTGAGCGCCCCGTCTTGGCGAGGCCAGCGGGGCATTTATTGAGGCGTGGCCAATGAGAACTCAACATTCCCCGGATGAGTGGCGGCCGGATTGCGGTTGGAGCAGGTCCCGGACCGGAAGGTTCAAGGTTGAGGCTCTCAGACTGGAAGTGGGCTCTTGGACCGCCCTTGTCGGTTCGGGAATTGGGCCTGTGCAACATTGACGCGTTTCGTCCGGAAGGCCTGGTACCATCGGTTTGGCGAGGATCCCAACTACCCTGACTTGGATCTTGGGACCCGAACCCAAATTTAGACTTTCTTGGGGGTTTGGAACCTGTCAGGTCTGAGTTCGCGAATGAAGTCAACATCAGGTCATGCCAATGAACACTGTCGCATTAACAATCCCGTCGGCGTGGGAATGGCATCATGGCGATTTTTGGGGGTTTGAGCTCGTGGGAAACACGCCTCAACCCCGATTGTATATCAGATCGTGATATCCCGAACCCATGATGATCCATCCAACCTGCATCTTTCCAACTCTTGTCTTCCTTTTCTTGGATTTGCAGTCAATGCACCCAGCCATTCCGGCGCCGGTCTGGCCGTCCAGTCCAGTCAGCGAAAACCAGAAACCGGATAGCGTAGCCTCCCAATCTCGGTGGATCTCCGCCCTCCTCTCCCTGACTTCCTGGCTACCCGTGCGCCCTTCTCTCCCTTCCTCCGTCTCGGCATTCTGACCAATGCCGCCAAAGGCCGACCGCGCGAATACCATCAGTACGTCACCATTTGCCCGTATCGCTTTGTTGTCCGCCGTCCATGTATCCGGAATCCATTCCTCCAGACCACCGAAACTCTTCCAGAAGGCCGCAGGGTCCGAAGACGAAGATGCCACGTTTCAGCTCCCAATCTCGACTATGGAGTTCTAATCATATAATTGCTACTGGTCCCTTGATTCGATGGTCAGCAACTCTCCTTTGTTGGAAAATGGGTTCAAGAATGACGGCAACCTCGACTCGGGTCAAACACGAACACTACGCTTACAAACAACATCGTTGCCGACACCCCTGATTTGTCTGTTTGTTCGTTTATTAGTTCTCTCTGCAATTACAGCTCCGTATCCGATCATTGTTCAAACCGGCATGATCGGGCTGCTTCTAGAAGCGTATTTCGCCGCAGAGGAATGTTCCATGCGGTTTGGATATCGTTGGAAGCTTCTTATCGCGGCTCTTATCTCCAACACTCTGACGAGTGACGACATCTCCAATCCCCGTCTTGTCGGGCAACGTCCGAGTGTATCGATGCGGAGTTTGGAGACAACGTACGACGAGCCAAAAGTACACTACAGCGACAAACTATAAGACAACAACAGATACTGTCAAATATAGGATCTCTTGTGTGTGCCGGAAGACCTCCTCGACACACCTGGTCTGCTCGTACGGTTGACGGTATGCATGCTGTCTGTCAAGCAACACATGGGATTATGGGCTTGCTGTGTCACTCGACCACAGTATCACAGACAAACCCCCCAAGGGATGAGTAGGGAAACGTCCCTGAGAAACATGCAAGTCGCAAGCTCTGGCTTATGAACATGAACCACGCTTCGAGTCGCTGATGAGTGAGCATTGTCACAAAGAGCCTCGCTGTATCGAGTGCGGCAGATGGCGGTAATGAATAGGATCGCATGTGTCTCCGTAGATCTGCAAATCCCGGCCGTGCTTCATCCGGCTGTTCCACGTCGTCAACAACGATCCAGGCAAGGAGCCGAAAAAAAAGGGGGGAACATGGCTGTGTAAACAAAGGGGAAGGCAGGAAATCCGAAATTTCGGGGGGTCAACTTGAAACATATAAGACCAAGCAAGGCCCAAGACCTCACTCACCTCACCTCGCAAGGCACATTTGGTAACAGGGCACACTGGGAACTTTTTAGTCGACCGGGCTGCATCCAACCATCTTGTGTCTCCAATACTTGAAAGTATGCCAGCCACTTCACATGATTGGAATGGAAGTCTCCAAGTTCCCCCCCTGAGCCCCCGCAAGCTAACGAACAACGCATCGCATTCTCTATGTGATATGATGCAAACGATTTCTCAACGGAAAGGCTGGCATCATCATGCGACCTTGATGGCGGCATTGCAAATGCCTTAGTCTATCCAAGACTCGCAAAGACTGCCGGCGGAGGCTTCTTTTGCTTTTCTTCAAAGTCCTTGTCGTCCCCCTTCCCCAGGCTGTGCCAGGACCAGGACTGGCGGGAGTCTGACTGCAAGGTACACAACTGCTAGTGCAGCAGTGCCTCCTTATCAATGATACCGCGAAGTGGAAAGCTGACATGCAGGCTGAGAAACCGAATCGAGAGACAATTTGGAAATGGTGGGTGTGGTGGTTCAACATCAATGTCGACCTGGAACTATTGATCAACTCACAACTCCCCCCCTGGAAGAACAAAAATCCCCCCCTTGGCGGCGTCCTATCCCGAGTTTTTGCATTGTTTCTAGACTTCCACCTCCCTACCCGTCCCGGCGATTTTTGAGGGGGCTGGTGGTGTTACAGATTGATTGGGAGGACCGGCTCCTGTGAAGCATTGGCAGTCGGCAAGCCAGCAGCTGAAGGCTATCAGTGGTCGAGACGAGAGTGGGCAAGCTGTATGATCTTCTGTGGTGTATCGTCGCGTCGGCCTGGTCGGGTGGGGTTACGCAAGCCACAAGATTTTTGGCTTCAGCTCCGGTTCGGGCCCCTCATAGGTGAATTTCGACAAAAAGTCTCCCTGCAGCAGCTGCATTCGGTGCATTATGGGGGCACTAGGCCGCACGCTAATCTGCTCCATTGCGCTTCCTCCCTGGCCTGCAGTGGTCCGCAGCAGTTGCGGGCTGTTGCGCGGTGCAGTGCACTGCTTCGTGTTGTGCACATCATCCGGCGTTTTGCAAGTGCAGTCGGTGCCCATGCTCCCATGTTGAGGTTGCAGTCCAGTGGTCGCTCTTTCCAAGTGCAGTGCCATTCCATCAGGTTCCGGCGCCAACAGCGAGCAAACCAAGGAAAAAATAATAAGAGTCGCAGACCAAGAGTTGCGCCTGGCAAGAGCGGGTGGTGTGCACCTGTAGCGTTCTAGCGTTACTACAGCAACTCCACTTTTTAAGTGAGTGAGGGGGTCAAGGCCTCGTGCTGATCGCTGTCTGGCCAATCACAGCCCACAGTTCGTCCTGTTACCGGGCAGGATGCCTTCCATAAACACCACGACCAAGGTCAACCCCAGCGAGCTGGACCTCTGAAGCTCTTCCCACTGCTCTCTCCCCCGTCTCCAACTTTTCCCACGCACGACTCCAAGCAAGCAAGCAAGCTGACTGAGTGCTGCTGCCATTGACCAACTCATCCGTCTCCCAAAACCGCAACCCAACTTCACTTTGCGCGGTCAATCCAACCCAAACCTTCCCTTCGGATATCGACCTTGTCGTCGTCCTCGTCGTTGTTGTTATTCACTTCGGAAAAAGGACCCCCAGCACCTCAGGGCGCCAGTCCGCAACCTTGAACCACACACACACACACACATCGTCATTTTATCGCCCTCATTTGCGGTGTGAGAAACGCGTGCTTGACCGACACTATTTAAATACGATCCGGTCGCCAATCAGTTGTTGATATTTCCACGAGGATTTCCAGTGCAGCACCAAGCGTCGCATCGCAAGCGTCGCGTCCCTGGAGTCCGCCATTTCACAACTCAACTTTGTGTACACAACTCTACCACAACGGGGACGGCCGCCTATCTTCGTCGTCTACTTGCCTCAACCTACCAGCATAACTACTGCGCCCGCACTGCCACACCCTTTTCCCTTGTGTGTCGTGCCCTTGCTTTGCGCGATCTTCAATCTGTCTCAGTGCGCGGTGCCTCTTTTTGCGACAGTTGTACGATCCCTTACCTTACCTACCTTTAGGTTGCTATGCCATCGCTGTAGCAAACGGCTTCAGCATCAACACCAAGTAATCTTATTGTCGACGAACCTCTCCCTAGCCACGCCCAACTGTCCATCACCACCACCACCACCACCACCACCACCACCACCATGGCGTCGGAGGAACCGGTAGGGCGCGCCATCTCTCCACTGCCCTCCTGGGCAATGACCTCATTGGTTCTCTCACCGCTAACTACGTGGCGCGTCTAGGTGCATCCTCTCCGCCTTTCCAAGAGCAACACTATGCCTATCCCGTCCAAGACGCAGAGTGCTATCCCTCGGCCACTATCCGAGATCTCGCCCACGGAACAGAGGAGGAATTCGCCCGGTTCCAGCCAGGCACAGGCAAAGGTAAGCTAATACATGGCCGCTAGAGCCAGGAACGAGCTCCATCGACTTCTCCTTGCTCCATGCATGTCGCATATCCCCTTGGCCTCCAACTGGTTGTACCTGCATTCACCACCATGCTAACGTCCGAGGAACAGCAGTCCAAGATGTCGCCTCTAAATACCGATTCCTCCCCTTTCCAGTCGTCTCCCATGTCGCCCATGGATAACGCGACCTCCCCGCGTGTATTTTGGCAAACCCGTTTCAACTCGGAAAACAGTCTCGATAGTCGCACCGGATCCCCCTCGCCTGTCCGTCGCTCCTCCATCGAACGGCTGCAGAAGGCGTCCCGCGTCAAGAACAGCAACATTCTCGCCTCCGAAGTCAAGCCGGGCCAGGAATCCCCTCGCCCTCCAGTCGAACGCCCGCTGTCCAAGATCCAGGGAAACGCATTTGGTGGTATGGGATTCAGCGGTTTCCGTGGCCATGGGAGAAGCCAAAGCAGCACCAGCATCCCCATATTAAGCCCTCCTCTTCGGCCTACCGCGGCTCCAGTCACCATTCCCGCCCAGAACCGCCCGGAAACACCGAACAGGGACAGGGAGCAAGGAAGCCAGAGCCTGTCCACCTCGCCTATGAAGTCGTCGCTCTCAAGCCGATTCAAGGCCAGCTTCGACCACGAAAACGGCACATGGGCGACGGACGAAAACGGCAACGAACTTCCAACCGGCAGAGCCCTTCACCGCCATGCGAAGAGTGTCACTTTCGATGCCGCTCCGCCTCAAGTGAACGAGTACGAAATGGCGACCCCGGATCTATCCTCGATTGGCAGTAATTCCAGAGAGGGGAGCTACGACTCGGACGAAGACGAGGACGACGATGATCATTACATGTTGCACGATGATGATCACAGCGAGAGCGGGGACAGCTTTGATGCCTCGCTCGAGGACACAGACAAGACCCCCGTTGTTGGCCCAGAGGACTGGAGGCAGGGCGAAAATGACGATCCTTTCTCCAGAAGTGTCGGCTCGGAGGGTACTTCGAATGGTGACCACAGGCCATTGCCACCACTTCCTGGCCAGTCAAGCAGGAGCGATTCTGCCTCTCCCAACGCCCTTTCTCCCGTTAGGAGCCTCCCCACTCCTCCACCAGCTCCATTGACCAAGGCGGATATGCAAAATATCGGCACTGGCAAGATGTCTCTCGAAGAGCGCCTCAAACTCATGATGCTTTCCGATGACGGAAAACACGCTGCTGAGCAACAGCGGGAGCGTCGCATGCGTCGTGCTGTCCACGGCCGCGGCGAGGGCCATACCTCTGAACGGGAGCCACTGAGCAGTCCCCTTTCGCATCCTGAAGAGGATGAGGAGGAAAACGACACCATTGGAGATCTCGAAGACTACCAACTGCCACCGCGTATCTCGCGCGAATCTATTCTGCGTCGGGTTAACGGTAACGGTGAAAGGGAGTCGGATTATAACTTCTCTGACCCTACAACCCTATCTCCCCCTAGACAGCCGGGTGCCTACGACCCAGATGTGCCGATTCCTACCACTGAGGACACTGAGGACTCGGACCTCAGCGATGAAACCGACAGCGAGGAAGAGGGAAGCGTCATCATCAAACGCCCACACCACAATTACGACAGTGAAGAGGACGACTATTCGGTTGCGGATACGTATGATCATACCGAGACTGTCGACAGTGAGGCGGATGCGTCTGAGTTACACCATGACGATGAAACTGAAAGCCAGTACTCTCTTGCCACAGATCCCGAGAAGGATGATCATGAGGATGATCAGGTGTCCACTCCGAGGGCATCAATTACCCCAGCAATTGAACCGCCCGCAGTAAGAGACATTTCTTCCTCCAGCCAAATGAGCGGCTCTCTGGAGCTTTCCAAGGAAAATAAGGATGGGGACTTTGCCGAGGGCCTTGAGTCATTCATGAGCAAACCTGCCGAGCCGGAGAAGGAACAGGAACTTGAGCAAGTCGCCGTGTCCGAAAAGGGCAAGGAAACGGAACAGCAGGCCGTGCCGGAAATCCACATCGAACAGAGGCCAGAGACGCCCAAGGTGAAGAAGGTGCTGTCAAAGCCCGAGTATGACGGCTCCGGTTGGGGAGATCCTGAGGAGGAAGATGAGTACGAGGAGGAGCCAGGTACCCCAGAGTCTGTGATCCACCGCCCCATGCCCGACAGTGATGAAGAAGAAGCTCGCGCATCGCCCGCCATCCCGGAAACAGTTGCCACTATCAAGTCGGCGTCTGGTTCCAAGTTGAAGACTCGGCCGTCGGCGACACCTGCCGACATTGAAAGCATGCGTGAGGCTCGTCGCCACGTTAGTCGTGAAGTCCCAACCATCCCCCAGATTCCAGAACGCCATCGTAGCCGTATCTCGAAGGACATGGAGCCTGAACTTCTGAGAACCTCGGTTGATGATTACATGATGCGTCATCCCAGCTTTAAGAATCGCAGCCTCACCCTAGATATCGATGTTGGCCTCAGCCTCGAGAGTGATTTCGAGAGGGTGATTGAGGCGCAAAAGGTTGTTTTTGACGATTTCCTAAATAAATCCCACACCACAACCGGAGGCTTTACTTTCCCTGGACAAGCGTCCGAAAGCAAAACCAAACCCGGCCCATTCACAGAAGATGTACCTCTCGATGCTAACGTTACGAATCGTAAACAGCGCGGTTATCTTATGCGACAGAACACCAAAATGGTCACTGCCAGCGATAAGGATGGCGACGATTCCCGTAGCGGCTACCGATCCGCGGGCGGCTCACCCGTGAAGGCAAATCGTCCTCAGTCGTGGACAGTCGAGCCTTGGAATCCTCAACCGAGAAAGAGGAGTCTCAAGAAGCGACCCAGTACCACCGGGCCGGTGCCACCACTTCCTGGCCAGGAGAGTAACGCCACGGCAACAACCTCGATAATCGAAGAAGACCTTAACGCTGGCATGGAGGGCCCAGAGAGCGGAGAGAGAGGTCGTTTGTTCGTCAAGGTGATGGGCGTGAAGGATCTCGATCTGCCCATCCCGAAGAGTAAGTCTCCTGCTTTGAGGACAGAATGGGGCTTGACTAACCGTGCTGTAGACGAGCGGACTTGGTTTGCCTTGACCCTGGACAACGGTGTGCACTGTGTCACGACGGCGTGGTTGGAGCTCGCCAGAAATGCACCCATTGGCCAGGAGTTCGAACTTGTTGTACCTAACGATCTGGAATTCCAGTTGACCCTGAACGTCAAACTGGAGAAGCCCGCTCCGGTCAAGCAAAAGGCGATACCATCTCCTGCTAAGATTACCAAGGCCAAGACGTCGACCTTCAGCAGAGTCTTCGCTTCACCCAAGAAGAGGCGCGAGATGGAGATGCGACAAAAGGAAGAGGAGGAACGCCTGGCGCAACAGCAGCGTGAAGCCGCTGCCCGGCAAATGAAGACTCAGCCCACCGCATGGGACCTTCTCTCCCCCTTGGCTGCCGAAGACGGAAGCTTTGCTCGTTCGTACGTCTGCCTTAAGGAACACGAATCCCGCTGTTTCGGACGCCCATATACAGTGGAAGTTGCGGCCTTCAACGAGTGGGCTACCGAAGAGGCCGGTTTCGCCTCAAGCGTCAAGAGCAAGCGCGGTAGTACTGGGCCTGTTCGCCGTGCGCCGTATAAGATCGGAAAGCTGGAACTCCAACTTCTCTTCGTACCTCGCCCCAAGGGAGCGACCGATGAGGATATGCCTAAAAGCATGAACTCGTGCATTCGCGAGATGAAGGCTGCTGAGGAGCGCCTGGCCCAATCCTGGGAAGGTCTTCTCAGCCAGCAGGGTGGAGACTGCCCGGTATGTTTTTCGTCCATATCCCAAAATTTGTTGTCTCGCTTGCTAACATTCATCACAGTACTGGCGTCGCCGTTACTTCAAGTTGGTTGGTACTAAGCTGACCGCCTATCACGAGTCAACTCGACAGCCACGAGCAACCATCAACCTCGCGAATGCCAAGCGGCTTATCGATGATCGCCGTGCCCTCATGGAGAAGGAGATTACCGGCAAGAACGGAAAGCGCCGTCGTTCTGCGTTCGCCGAGGACGAAGAAGGCTACATGTTTGTCGAGGAAGGGTTCCGAATTCGCTTCAATAACGGCGAGTTGATCGACTTTTACGCCGACAGCACTGAGGAGAAGGAGGGCTGGATGAAGGTTCTCGGCGAAGTTATCGGTCGTGACACCATCCTTGCTTCCGATGACGATACAGTGTCGGGCACCCCATCGAAGCTGAAGGGCAAGTGGTGCGAGTTGGTGCTCAAGAGAGAAGAGACGATTCGTAGGCGTGCCGAGGGCCGACGGGTGCATTCGAGGACGAAGAGCAGTCTTGTATAAGTCGGGCTGACTCGCGTTCGCGCCAAACAATTATTGTAATGTTGAGTCACGAAGACATGTTGTGAAGAGGTACGAGGGGAACGAAGAAAAAAAGATGAAGCTTGGGAAAAGGTGCGTTTTGGGGTGGAAAAGTCCGGTGCTCGGAACCGGTGATGGAGCACCGCATGGAGTATGACATCATAGGTGATGATGATCATGATCGTGCTTCTCGCTTGCTGCCCGTTGTTTAGCGAAGCGCGGGATTCACGGGATGGATGCACACTACATTACATACATTGTGGCATTTGGTTGCATTGCGGCTGTCTGATATATTTGATTCTGGCTCTGGCATGTTTTGGTGATGGGTGGGATCGCAAGCGTCGCATAGCCTCGCTGAAACTTGTTTTTCTTTCTTCGCTTCTATGGGGCCAAGGTTATTATACTACTTTTTTGTCGAAGGAGTTTGTCTCTCTTCCTTCTTGCCGAATTGATCTGGATATGGAATGGAAGCTTGCTGGCGCAATTGTTTAATTGCTGCTGGCTGTTGTTTTATGTTGTCAATTGTTTGAGTAAAGAAAACACAGACATATACACACATTGCCGAGTAACACATACTACTTAGTACCTACAGTACTTACTCTTCATTGTCTACTTGGGGCTGGTGCCCCCTTCTTAATCCTCTTGGTTCATGGGTGTCTTCTTAGTAGAGTAGTAAGTAGAAACCAAAGAGAAATAAGAGTAAAGAGATACAATTTCTGTCTACAAACTTTAGGTTTATCAATGATCCAGTTGTTTGCACATAGACCAGATTGTAACTGTCAAAGTAGGTTCAACTTGTACATATACTGGTTCCCATGAAAGTCACTCCGTTACCTTGAGTCCATTTCGTTCAGTATCGTCACAACATCGAATCGTTTCACGTTGCCCGTCTTCGGAATAGAATACACCCAAGGGTATGTAACCCACCATCTCTCTACGTACCCCCTTCTAAGTTTCTTCATCCAACACCTCAAACCCATGCCACTCACGAACTCCTTCCTCACTGCCTCCGATTCCACTCCACACACTCCTGCAACGTAACACCTTTCCCACCAAAGCAATCCAACGCGCTGCCAATAGTCAAGTCAACCTTGCCACCGCTCAATCTCTTGACCGTCTCCAGGTCCTCCAGGTTGCGACCGCCACCAGCATAGGTCACGGGAATGGAACACCACTCGGACAGCTTCTGGACCAGCTTCTCATCGATGCCCTTTTGTAGGCCTTCGTTGTCGGCGGCGTGGATGAGGAATTCGGAGCAGAAGGGTTCTAGGGCTTTTATGGATTCTGTTTTGGCGTGGTTAGAGGGAAGATGGGGATGTGAGTCATCAACTAGACGAAGAAAGTGATGAAGACATAAAGGGATGAAAAGAAATTAAAAAAAAAATTTAAAAAAAAACTTACCCTCGCTCACTTCCATGTCGGTAATAGTCTGCCACTTGTTCATGGCGACGAACCACTTGTCGTCTCCCTGGCGGCGGCAGCTCAGGTCGATGACCAGCTTGGACTTGTCGCCGTCGAGGGCGGCGAGGACGGCGTCGAGGTGGGATTGGGAGAATTTGCCGTTGGGGAAGAGGTAGGAGGTTATGATGACCTATAGAGTAGATTGATTTAGTGACTGAACTTGTAAAAGGAGAAGGTAAAGGCCACTGGTGGCTCTTGAGCCCACAAATGAGAGGCATGCAACAACAGCCAGCCCCCTTTATGAAAGTAAACAAATATGCAACTCCGTAAGCAAGCATCATGAGAAAGAGGAAAAGAAGACATTGCATCTCACAACGTAAACCAGAAACAAAAAACAACCGAAAAAAAATAATGTAAAATCAATCCAACCATTCAGCCCAACCCGACCACTCAACGAGCAACTAACGCAGAACACACACAACCCCCTCCCCCCCCCCCCCCCCCCCCAAAGAAAAAAAAAAAAAACCACCAAAAACATCCAAACCAAAGTAAATAAATCAACAAACCTTCTCAGCACCTGCCTCCACCCACTCCCTCGCATTCCCATCCGTAATCCCGCCTCCGACCTGGAGTACCCCCGGCCACGCTTTTAGGGACTCCAGCGCCGCCTCCTTGTTTCCGGGGCCCAACATGATGACATGGGCACCGGTCAGTTCATTGTCGCGGTACAGCTTGGCGAAGTAGGCGGGCGGGTGGGGAGAGACAAAGTTGGTCTTGAGCTCCGAGGTGGCGCTGTCGAGGGTGCCGCCGACGATTTGCTTGACCTGGCCGGCGTGGAGGTCGATGCAGGGGCGGAAACGCGTCATGTTTTGTGAAGGGTGAAGTGAGGTGAGTGAGGTGAGTGGGATGTGAGGAGACGGGAAGTGAGTGTGAGTGAGGTTGAATCTTAAGTGTCTAATGTGACGCACAGGACTGAAGGTGAGGTTGAAGTCAAGGATGCCGCCCGCTATGTTTCAGTGGGGTAGCCCTACAATGCCTTCCTAGCACTCCAGTGGAAAAGCTGTGGGAAGCTGTCCCGCTAGAGGTACCCTACCCCCTCCCCCCTAGAGGTAGCTCACACAGTGCTGCAGATCCCTCCTCGACTCCACTAAAAACCGGAAGATGGGGAGCTGCATGCCACATTTAGCTTATCGATAAGCTCCCAAATGGTCCCTTGTCCGGCATTTGGAACCACTGCAAGCCAAAAATTTTGGAACCGCGGGCGAACCAACCGGCAGCAACCTAATCGCGACACCAACCAACTTAATTTCAACTACCGTCGTATCTCGTCGTCGTCGAACATTTCACCAAAATGCCTTCAGCAACATTACTAGGAAAGCGGAAAAGCGTGACCGCTTCTCAGCCCGAGGGTGCGAAGAAGCAAAAGAGAGTTGCTGTGGAGGACGACGTCGTCAAGAGGATCAAGCAGAAAACCGCCGCCAAGAAGGACGTGAAGGAGAAGAAGCCAGCGAGGAAGGAGAAGGAGAAGGAGGACGAAGAAAATGTAGTGAAGAAGGCGGAGGAGAAGAAAGAGGAGGACGACCAAGAAGATATCAGCGACGCTCTTTCCATTTTCCAGCGCGCTTTCGAGGCTCGGTTTAAGCCAATTGCTCCTACTACTACCACCACGACGAAGGCCGAGAAGAAATCGAAGTCCGACAAGAAGAACAAGGCTAGGAAAGTCCAAGGAGATGGGGACGAGGACGGCGATGATTTCGACGAGGACCAAATACTTGACGACGATGATGCGGTAGATTCGGGCTCGGAAGACGACTTCTCTGGCGACGAAGAGGATGAGGAGGATTACAGTGGCAGCGACAGTGAAGGCGAAGAGGAGGAGGAAGAGCAAGAGCAAGAGGAGGATGCTCCCAAAGTGATGGTGGTGGATTACTCCACGGATCCGTCAAAGGTGGATACGGCGAAGATGTCGAAGAAGGAATTGAAGGCTTATTTGGTACGTTCTTTCATTTCTTGTGGTCGTCTAACCATTTGAGGGCTTGGTTCACTAACATACGGGAACTACAGTCATCCAAACCCCCCAACGCCATCCTCGACTCCGCCTCCTCCCAAACAGCCAAGTCCAAAAAGGACAAGGACGGCGCCGACGGCGACGACAGCGCCGCCTTCCTCGCCAACGATCTTGCCCTGCAGCGCCTCATCGCCGAGTCGCACATCCTCTCCGCCGCCGGTGGCAACGCCTCGCACTACCTGTCCAGCGCGGCTGCCGAGACCGAAAAAAACACGCGCGCCTTCGCCGAGGGCCGCATCCGCAAGAAGACGACGGACATGCGCATGCAAGCGCTTGGAGCCAAGGGCAGCGTGCTGGAACAAGAAAAAATGCCCATGAACATGCGCAAGGGTATCAATAAGGCGGCCGAGACGTACGAGCAGAAGAGGAGGAGGGAGGCCAGGGAGAATGGTGTCATTCTTGAGAAGGCTTCTGGCAAGGGCGGAAAGAGCGGTGGTGGTGGCAGGGGTGGTGGGAAGAAGAGGGGCGGAGACAGGGCAGTGGATATGCCTGGTATTGGCAAGATGAGGGGCGCACAGTTGACGATCAGTGCCCGCGAGATCAGGAGTATGGAGGCTTCCTCGGGACCTGGTGGGAGAGGAGGAAGGGGTGGTAGGGGTGGGAAGGAGAAGCGTGGGCATAGGAAGAGGAGGTGAGCGCGTTGAACGGCACGGTCGCTGAGGCTTCTTGATTTTGGGCTGGGCGTGACTTCGGCAACCCGTGCCGGAAATCCCTCTTTTGCGTTTTCTCCCGTTCTCTTTCCGTGGACGACATGGCTGTGCTTGGTCATCGTTCCGACGTTGTTTCGCGGCTGTTTCGGGCTACAGGTTCGAACGCAGGTCTGTTCCGAAATGCTCTGGTGAACAAAATATTCCGGCTGGTGTGAAGGGTTTTTATGCATCTCAAGTGCTTCCTTCCATTGATTCACCACCGGCAAGCCCTCAAGGATCCGCCTCGCTGAGGACATACAGCAAAGCGCGGAGATGATTCTTTCGCGAATGATGTTGCTATTCCACGGTGTGCGAGAAAATGCTCAGCAAGAGCATAAGTCACTTCAGAGGAGCAAGTGAACGGAAGTGTCAAACCTGGGGTGGTTGCCTCAAGAACCCTGTGTAGTTTCCATGCTGCCCAATTTGGGTCATCAGCATGGGGTCAGGACCTGATCCGCCCTATTCTCGATGTGGGAAGGAAATCACGAAGAGCTCCAGTCGAACCATCCATTGTCACGACTGATTCGAACCAGCCATGGGAGGCACTTGTACTGAGACTGAGCTTAAATCGGCAAGACCAGAAGCACTAGGGCGAGGTGCAAAAGGATGATTGTTGGGAAGGAACGTGGAAGACCATGGGTGATAGACATGATGTCGATACGCCAACAGGAAAGCATTATCGACAAACTAAGAGCGTACACACAACATAATGAGACTTGCGGAAGGTGCATCCCACTTCCGGATTTGCGTTTTGGCAGTATTTAGATTCGCCCTGGCCTGCCATTTTTCTCTGTTCTCCCCTCCCAGCTACTACATCAATCAAGCATCTTCTTTTTATCATTGATATCACCTCGTTTCTTCTGTCTCAGTGACCAAACATCAATTACATCGCCGATCTTTTTCCAATACTACCTACCTATACTATACTATCTCAAACATCACTTCCAAACCATCACCACAACAGCGTCATATCCACACAAATCACGACAAGCCAAGCAACATCAACATAAAAACGACACGAAGCCACGGCCATATCTTGAGCGATCACACGGTCACTTTCTTCAGCCAACCACAAATTCCTTGCACTACCTGCCATCACTCAGTTTTCGCCTCCTCCTCTATACCTTCCAACAGCAAAACCACAAACCAGCCCGTCAAACCCACAGGATGCAACCTGGACATCATCATCGCCGCCGTCTCTGCTACTACAAGTCTCTCGACTCGTCCCAACAACTCGACATGGACATCAACAACAACTCGACATGGACATCAACAACAACCGAAGCGGTAGAGGAAGAAGGAACGCCTGCGTCCGAAAGCTCAACGGCAGAAGGGAAAGCAGGCATCAGAGATCCGTCAGGCCGCTAAATGCCAGGATGAGCAAACACGAGTTGCAGTTGGGGATAAGGATGCAAAAGGAGGAGCATGATGCAGAAACGGCCGAGGCTGCTAAGCAGCGGAAATTGAATGAGGAGTTTGCAGGAATGTCACTTGACGGCAGCAACTGGGAGACCACCAGTGGAAGTACTGATACTGATACTGATGAAGCGGAAGCGGAAGCGGAAGCCGGTTCGGAGGCCAAATGCAGAAGCGACTGGTGGTGAGATTGATGAAGCTACGCGCGGGGCTAACCAAGGCCGATTGGAAGGTCAAGTGGAAGCGATGGAGTGGTTGGTATCAGGGTTGTGGACGGACAGTTGGAGGGTGCGTATCTTTGATAGTAGGGGATGTATGAGTTGGGTGAGAGAGAGAGTCTTCGAAGGAAAAGCGTAAGGCTTGGAACGGGTGTGTGATGGGCTTTGGGGACATGATAGCCATGCATTTACGTCCAAATGTATAAGTGGATGGGGAAGAGGAGCGAATGTTTTAGCTTCACGAAGGAAACGGTCAGGAGGAGCGGGTTTTCATTCAATAAAGGTATATCAATCAATCACTCTGTTCGCCTCCTCCCAAGTGCTCTGCAAACTGCTTCTGTGCCGTGAGTGTCTGCGTAGCTCATCTCCGTTGTGTTGTATTGTGTTCCCGTGATAACTTCAAATGATGTGCATCTTCCCTCATGTTACAACACCAAATGAAAATGTCCTTTTTAAATCCCAAAACACAAAAGAAAAACGCAAACACCCATTTCCCACATCTCCAGCGATCCCGCTATTCGATAAAAGTTGCAAAAAGCTAAGTCGCCCTGTTGAGCTTGTGGAACGAACCTCAATCCTCTAGTCAGCGACCTTACGAAAACTGTACCTCGGGATACCAGCGTACCCGGCAAAGTTTTTATCAACTGGAACCGCTGCGCCATATAGACGCAGCTTTTCTTGTGGTAGAGGGGTCAGGTAAGGGCCCTTATATGGTGCAGTGTCTGCTGTAGGCTGCACGGTGCAGGCTTAGGTAGTAGGGGCGGGCAGGAAGGGCGGGAAGGGTCTTGTCGTCCGATGTTTGGGATTTGGAGGGCGCGCCTAGGCGCCATTGTCAAATCGTGTTCAAAATAATCTATTCCCTGTTGCTCGTAGGCGACGTCTCCTCAACCTCCATCTCCATGCCGTCCTGGTCTCTGTCGCCCATCTCGCCTCCTCTGTTTTCGCCCTCGCCGCCCTCGCCCCTATTCTCACCCGGCTCCGGCGCCACCGGAAAATGCAGATGCTTCCAATCCTCCAACTCCTCCGTCACCGACCTTAGCCGGTCCCTGATACTCTCAATCGCATAACTACCCAGCAGCAGCCTCAGCGGCGGATATGAGCAATGACCCAACTGCCACACCAAGTCCGCGCACTTCTGGGCACTAGTAGGCTGCTTATCGCCCAGCCACTGCACCATCCTCTTCGCGTGCAGCGCCGGCGACGTCGCGTGCGAATAGGGCTCGCTGGCAGGTTTAATGAGGAAGTGGCCCCAGCGGGGCACCATAGACGTGTCCGCCTCGTCTCTGCGTACCAAACCCGGCTCGACAAGCGTGGCCTTGATATTGAACGCGTCGACCTCGTACAACATGGCCTCGATCAGGCCTTCCACCGCATACTTGGTCGCGCAATAGGGTCCCAAACCCGGCACACCCAAGGCGCCCGAGGTAGAGCTGAAAATGATGTACCGCCCCGCGCCCTGCTCGCGAAAGTACGGCAGGCTGGCCTGGATAATGTGCACGGTGCCCATGAAGTTGGTCTCGAACTGGTTGCGGATCTCGTGCTCGTCCTGGTCCTCGCACGCGCCGATGACGCCGTAGCCGGAGCAGTTGGCAATGCAGTCGATGCGGCCGAACCGGTCAAGGGTTTGGTCGATAACCCGGTTGACCGAGGCGTAGTCGCGCACGTCGCAGAGCGTGCCAAAGGCGTTTTCGGCTTGCGGGTGGTGCAGGTGTGCGGCGGCTATCTGCTCCGGTGTGGACTCGAAGATGCGGCCTACGACGGTGACGGAGTCGCCGTGGTTGAGGCAGCTCTTGACTAGGGAGCGGCCCATTTGGCCGGTGCCGCCGAATATCTGTCATGGGTGTCAGTTACTATGAAGGGATTTAGGGGGAAGTATAGAGAGGATGATGAGGAGGGGGCTTCTTACGATCCAAACTAGGGGCTTCCGTGGTGCGCCGGGCTGTGGTGGATCGCAACTCGCTGGGAGTGCAACCTTCCCCTTTTTACTGGGGGTCTCACTCCCGGCTAGACTGGGGGTTCTTTGCTCCATTATGATGGTGATATGGATGCCCGACCGTGGGTTAGATTAAATGTTCGTTGAGACACTAGAAGGCTCAAACAGAGATCGCTATTGAAGTGTAGTGATGACAAGTGGCGATGCCGGTGGTGCAATACCTATGCGATACGACAAACGCCCGCTCTGTCGGATCTCATGTCATTGTCACGACCAGAGGAAAAAGTAGTAACCCAATGACCGAGCCAAGGCCTGAGATACTATGGATAAAGCTTAGTTGAAAAAAGTGTGATTTGACGATGAAAACATGAAGTGTCATGAAAGCCCTGAAGGAGCATCAGCCCGGACAATGGTTCATGAGATCAGGTTTCACGGGACACGGATGTGGTTAGTCAGACCCCAGTAAATGCAATTACTGGATCCTGGCCCGATAGAAGCATTCACGGCCTAAAGTGATGTCGGGGTGTGGTTTCCTCTCGATACATGCCTTTACTGAGGTAACATAACTCAGGTCGCAAACTAATTGGTGCTATCAAAGAAGCCTGTCCCCGATTTTGTCTAAAGCGTCTTTCTTTTGTTGAAGTATTTACCTCTTAATTCTCTTCATGCTTGCTACCAAGGGGTGGTTATACCGATACCCTCAGCTGTTGCCCCGATAAAAGCTCATTTTGACATGCTCCGCGATGACCGCCGAGTCGTGATAAGAGCACACCCCTACACCAGCAGCAGCACAGCAACCCTGAAGTAGGTGTGCAGCAAATGGAGCCAAAAGTCTCAATGTTTACTACCCCTGAATAGCCTTTAGTGTAAAACGGCCTTTCCGTGTTGTGAAGCCGAGCCGGGTGATCAAGTGCCGAAGAAGCGAATCGTTGTATCGGGGGCGATGGCGCAATTTTCATACAGCAGCATCTCACCAAAGAAAAAACCCCTCCTCCATACGTCACTCGCTTTTTGATGGTGATAACAAAACAGCATGGGCATGGTGTGATGCGACCTGGTCACGAGCGAAAATTTGTCCGTGGCGGCGTAAAGATCGGGCTTAGAAACCCTTCAACTGAACCGCTTTTGAGACGAGCAAACCTTTAAGAGTTTATAGTCTACTCATATCGCATATAAACCCATCATCCCTGAACCAATCTCCAACTTCTTGTTTCCACCGAGCTGCACCTAGCCCCACAATATTTCGCAACGACACCGGGGCCTAGTTCTATATAACAAAACCCCGCGGAATTGTCTCATTGATACAAGAGTTCCATAAACAGACCCTCAGTATCAAAACTGTAAAAACAGCCAAAATGAAGGCCTACTTCTACGACAACCTCCCTGTAAGTACTATACCTCACTTCCCTACCGGCCTGTCTGCATGAATTCCAGTTTCATTCACAAACTTATCCTCCCCAACCATGCAGTGGCAGTGTGACTAACCAAACCACCCGTAACAAAAAGGGCGACCAACGTCTCCCCCACGACTCCGGTCGGGAAGTGACCGTCTCGGATCTCGAAAAGGTCGGCGTCCTGTACTTCCGGATCCCCGAGCTGGAGGGCGTCAACGCGCTTGCCTCCGAGCGGGGGTACAAGAACCGGGACGAGATCACCATCTCGCCCGAGAAGATGGGGGCCATCTACGAGACCAAGGTCAAGCAGTTCTTCGACGAGCACCTGCACGAGGACGAGGAGATCCGGTACATCCGGGATGGCGCGGGCTACTTTGACGTGCGCAACGAAGGGGACGAGTGGATCCGCATCAAGCTCGTCAAGGATGATCTGATCATCCTGCCCGCTGGCATCTATCACCGGTTTACTACTGATGATACTGATGTATGTTGTATTCCCTATTTCTGTTGAAGAGATGATCTGAGAACTGACAAGCCGCTTTTCTGGCTTAAAGTATATCCAGGCTATGCGTCTGTTCAAGGAGGAGCCCAAGTGGACGCCTCTCAACCGCACCGACGGGCTTGACGAGAACCCCTACCGCCAGGAGTATGTCACTCAGTTCATCAAGGCTTAAATGGGGCCTCTCATGACCTCTTAAGCCATCACAAATCGAAAGAAGGAAAGCAGACCATACGCTCGATGCGTTTGCTATTTGGTTAAGCGACACATATCTATACCCGAATGCACGATAGACGTTTTCAGCGCCTAGCACCAACGCTTGGTGTGAGCGGCCGTTCTCTTGTTTCCTTTTCCGTCATACCGACTGGCCGCTACCTAAGCTTTTATCAGGCAACCCATGCTCCGCACTTGGTTTTTGCTCTTTTCTATTGGAAAAACACATGGTCGTTCGGAATTAACCATCCGAAACTGCATGCACAAAGGTCGCGGCTTCGGTGCCAAAAAGTGAATGACTGTCTTGTGTAGTGATCTCAATTTTACCTAAAAACGCCTGGTATCCTCCATATGAAATATAATGTCAGTAGATTCGCACGACCGACCTGTCATGCCCGTGTGTGACCCATATTCTTGCTGAAACAATCGACTCCCTCACTCCACCATACGCCTAACGGACCTCGGGCGGCGCAACCTCGGGAGCGCCAGCAACTGCAATCTCGTTATTGATACCATCTGTAGTCTCCTCGCGCGGTCGGCCCTCTGTACCATGGTCGTTAGTACATAAATCCTTGACTGATGCGCAAGCCACACAAAGATTACTCCACATACCAAAGATACGACGCCACCACATGGGCGGGTCAAGGGGTCTTGAGCCGCCGTGAAGAGGAGGATACACGTCGGTGAAAAAGTACCAGATGTGACCGATAACGACGCCCATCAACTCATCCTTGGGAACTGTGCCATGGAGGGTCAAGCTGAACGCCATAAGGACCCACGGCAAGTAGGGTGCGCTGAACACCAGCAATCCAAGGAAGCTAAGCCTGGTGTCTGGGTTGCGGCGAGACCAAATGTAAACCAGCGTCGACGAAAGCGGGTGGCCAAGAAATGGCATCGAAACGAGCGGCGACAAGATCAGAAGGAACACCATGGCGTAGAGTAACAGCCATGAGAAGTGTGCTGGTGATCGGCCTGCGGATTCTTCGAGCAGCCGGGAGTATCGTTGCAGGAAGTAGACGTGGAAGAGAAGGTCGAGGGAAAAGGGCCCGAAGTAAAGGAATGTGGTGAGTAGTCGCCAGTACTAAACGGTGACAACAACCATGTTAGCTAACTATACTGTTCTCAGACCGTGTACGCCCAGAAGACGATGGAAAACCCCGAACCTGTGACTTGACAAAGACGGCGCGGTAGCTATAGAAGAGCTGGAAGGGAGTGATCAACTCGCACTGCACCATGCCGCTCATGAGCACCGTTGCCGTCGTCCACCACCTTGTGCAGATGGGCATCTCCCAGAACCACGTCTCGAGCGGGAAGCGCCCGGCATCACCGCCTCCGCCACCACCGATCATCTGGTCCATGGTGAATCTTCGTAGAGCAGCAACTGCTCAATCAGTGGTGTGTCGATTTGTTAGCGGATGCTTGGCGGGTCCTGTCTGTATGCCGGGGCTGGAATTTTATAGACGATAGCGGCGTCGCTAGCACGGATCGTGTGAATCGGGTACCGTCTCCAATAGGGTGGAGGGTTGGGGCGAATGTAATGCGATGGTGCAAGGGCAACGAAGACGACACTTGGAATTGGATTGGAATACGTCTAGATGAACGATGTGATAACGCCTAGTTCAAAGGAAGAGAGCGTGGAAAGTAAGGTTGATGAATCAAGATGCCGCGGGTGTGTGGATGATGTCGTGTCCTCTAGAAGGTTTAGGTGTACAGTTTACAGGCTGTGGGTGCCGTTGAGGTATGGTTTCGTTAGTGTCGAGACGTTTGGAAGCGAGACGGGGCCACGGGCTGGCGGGATCGCTAGCGGAACTCTGGGGAAGGCTGCAGATGCAAGTGGGAAGGAAGCGCTGGTCTCTGGAAGCGCGGTGCGTCGAAACTTTCCATGTATATGACACTGTCCGTAATATGCGTTTATGCACAGGTTATGGACGTTGTGAATAAGCTCAAGCTGGCTTGGCTAGACCCCACATTCCCCGCTGCCATTTAAACCCCTGCATGCGGATTGAACTCCATCGTGGAACCCCATAAAATCCACTGTGACCGAGCGCGACTGCAGTCGCGTTCCAAAAAGAAACGCATGCGCGCCAAGGTTCCCCATTCCAGTCGACGTCTCCCCATTCCAGTTGACGTCTCCCCAACCACCCCCCTTTTGTAGCAAATATCGTTCAACAGTGAATGTACGAGTTGGCATTGCCGGCTTTGTTCACCTATACTCGACACCTTGGACAAACGTCGACTCTCCTTTGTCCTCTTTCTTGCCTTTCCATCCTGGCTGCAACAACCTCGAATTGCTGATCCCTGGCTTTACCCTGGAAAACCGACGCGCCCAAGCCCCCGTCAATTGAAGAAAGCTCCGCCGGCGCATCCACCTTAGCTCCCGTCGCAAACCACAACACCGGCCCAAGTTTGTCTTCCGGCCTTCTTGTCAATCGCGACTTGGCAACCACCATCTCCACGAACTTGGACGAGCTATCGATAAACAACTAGTCCTAAACAACCTCAACGTCACTTAATCCGCCTCTCGGACGACGCCAGCGAACCATCCCCCTACCAAAACTTTACCGATCATTTGTAATACACAACGAAAACAACAATGCCACCGAAAAAGGGAGGAGCAACAAAGTCGAAGGCGGTGCCTAAGAAAGCCGCGGCGGCAGGCAAGGCCAAGGCCACTCCCCCGGGGAAAAGGAAGTCGCGCGCCAGCAGTGTCCAGCGTATGTTCTATTATTCCAGTCCCGTCTATGGCCAGACTCTCAACGCAAACCGGAGGGGCGGCGCGGAGGTTATCCACGGCCACAGCCACGGCCACGGCGCCAACTAGGATCACGCACGGCTAACAAATAACAAACAGCCGGCGACCCTGTGCCTCAAGGAAAGAGGAGACGTTACAGACCCGGCACTTTGGCACTCAAGGAGATCCGCAACTACCAAAGGACGACAGATCTCCTGGTTGCTAAGCTTCCCTTTGCGCGATTGGTACGTACTCTACCAACCTACTAGGGCTATCCTTGGGTTAGGGGAGCCACCCATACAGCCCGATCCCATTGCTGACATGTCTAATGTCCAACAGGTCCGCGAAATAGCCATGCAATTCCGCCCCATGGACGAGGAAATGCGCTGGCAGTCGCAAGCCATCCTGGCCCTGCAAGAGGCCGCCGAGGCCTTCCTGGTCCACCTATTCGAGGACACCAACCTGTGCGCCATCCACGCCAAGCGCGTTACCATTATGCAGAAGGACATCCAGCTGGCTCGTCGGATACGCGGCGTGTGGGGAGGTGCTGGATGGGTATGATTTGTACGACTTGCGAGCGGAGCGGAAAGCGTAAAGCGGTACGGCTGATGTAGCAGCAGCCGTGGTAGCAGCAGCAGCAGCAGCAGCAGCAGCAGCAGCCGTGGTAGCAGCAGCAGCAGCAGCAGCAGCAGTGGTAGCAGCACCAGCAGCAGCAGCAGCAGCAGTGGTAGCGGAAGTGCAGTCGGAGGTCGTTGCTACTGCTTAATTCTACTGCTACGGTGATGGATTATGCTGTTGTGGGTTGGCTCGACTTGATCACAACTAGGCTCCGTTTGGTCTCTGTCAGTCAGTCAGTCAGTCATTCTATTCCGAGCAAAGAGAAGGAAGGGAACGGAAGATGTGGGGGGAGGTGGAAGAGAGGAAGTTGTCAGAGCAAGGGTGGTCTTCAAAAGCTGAAAGCGCGACAACGTTGGATCGCGTCTTGTCGTCGCTGGGCTAGGTGGCAGGGAAGGGTGGGGACAGTGTGAGAATCACTCCGTCCGTCCCGTGACTCCGCCTGCATGTTGACAAGTGACAAGACCAAGAATTTGGTCCCCATCACCAGTACGACAGCATAATGGACGACGAGCACACAGACGGCAGCCGAGGATCTGCGCATTCGCCTTGATTACCTCTAGCCGGCGCCAACAACTTTAGCGTGGGGGCCAAGGGGGGATCAAACATATGATCCGACTAGAAAGGAGAAAGGGGCAATGAGTGCGGAGGAACTCACTCGACTGAACTCCGAAGACGGCTAGTCCATGGTTGAGGGGAAAAGGCGGCGCGGCTCAACTGGACATTGGACAGGAAGTTGTGTGAGGGTGCTGGTTTGATTTTTGGGTCGGCAGGCGGGCGGGCGGCGTTTAAATGGCATCAATCCTATGGGGAAAAATTATCATGATTCATTTGCTTCAAGAGGAAAGCGGCGTTAAATAGTGTGTTTTACAATCAGGAAAAAGTACTTATATATACATGTATTTTCCACGTCTCTGTTAAGTCTTCGTGTTGGACCAATTGAACGTCCGGGTCTGTTTCTCCCGTCTTCGCCTTGGCCAGACCAGAGGTGGAGGTTAGGTTACTGTGTGATACCTGCAATGTGATCGTTGGTTGACTGGAAGTCCACCCAACAACTATTGTCCAACTCTTACTCTTAAATCTGCCTGTCACCATCAAATATGACAAAGCATAACGGAATTTATCCCTATACAAACATATATACACACATATATATAGCAAGCAGCTCGAGTGCGTGAAAAGGAAAAAAAGAGAAAAGGGGGTAATAACCCCCAATAAGTAAGGCCCGCCTCGGAGTCGAACCGACACTCTCCTGGTCACTAAAGAGCACTTTCCCCGTCGGTACTAATACCCAGACCAGGCCTGCTACCACTTACACCAGCGGACCACGGAAAGATGACCCAAGAATCTGCTTTATATACCCGTTAGGTTGGATGAGTCGTTTGTAATTTGGGACTTGGGACGAAAGAAGGATGCCGTGCACTTGCAAGTGTCCCAGAATCATGCATAGACCCAGCATGTCCTCCCGTCCTCCCCCGTACTTCCACCCACTCCGGGATCTCCATCTCCGCCATCCTCTCCGCCATCTTTGCCTCCATCTCTACCATCCTTTCCCGCATAACGTCCGCATTCCCTATCCTACCATGCATAGAATCATGAACCCAACCACCTTCCTCCCTCCTCTCTCCTCCCGTACGCTGGCAGTCTTTAATGGATCTCATTCATTCACGATGATGATGAGAAAATTGGATGTTCAAGTGGAAATGTTTCGACTTGGTCGTCCTTAATAAACGGATATAGGTACCTGTGACGACTTGAGTGGGAGTCGGCTGTATTTGCCTGCTGGCACTCCTGCATCGACTGCTCTTTCCATGTGGCACAAAAGTTGCGGCAAGTACGAACGTCACAGAGAGTCAAAGGGCTATTGCACTCGTTGGGAGTTGTTCCTTACTTTTACCTATTAACGAAGCCAGTGGGATAAGCGCGCAGAGTGTCAGCATCCAGTCCTTCAGTTTTCGCTCAGAACAAGAATCAACAATTGCGAAAGATTTTCTTGTCTCCCAAAACCCAACTGATACCTCGAGACTCTTTGCCCCTATAACTCCCTTTTGTGTTTTGTTTGGAATTACTTTCGACACGATGAAAGGTCTATAAATCTCCACGAGATGAAGGAAAAAAGAAAAGAGAACGAGTGGATTCAACCACCAACTCCTCTCATATGTCCATGCCCTATCAGTACCCCATTCCTATCCATCATGTACACAGCAGGAGCGCCGTGACCGTGTTGTCCGTGTTGAAGATGATGATCATGCTGTTGACCATGCCTCAACTGGTCAATGCTATGCAGTAACTGCTCCTTCTCCTTCTCCAGCGTATCCCGTTCCTTTTCCAATGTCAATATATACCGCCTCGACATATCCAGCACCTCCGCCTTGCTCAGACGCCGCTCAATGCTGAAGTCAAGCGATGGGTGTTGGCCTGGAATGACGCTACCACCACGATTGCCGTTGACACCGTCCGAGTCCCCGCCAGCGCCACCCATCATGGTCATCGAAGAGCGCAAAGAGTCCGGGAGCACGGCCAGGAGACTCTCGAATTGAGCATTGAGTCGGTTGCGGTATTGCTTCTCGACCAGGTTGTGGGAGTTGCGCGACTTTCGCTCTTCTGGCGTTTCTTCCGGTCGCGGCTGGATGTTCTTCGGAGCCCGGGAGGCGCTTCGTAATTTTCCTTTGTTTCTGCTAGCGGTGGTAGATGCGGATCCAGTTTCGTTCTTCCTGGTCTTGACACCACCTTCTTGCACTGGTGGCAATGCCGCCAATGCTGCCGCTGTGTTGAACGGCGATCCGCGAGATATGGGTGTCATGCTCTGACTCGAGGCCTTCCTTTCGCCATTATTCCACGAACCCTGCTCGTTCTTGCCTTCGATCGTTTCGGTAGTAGTTAGAATCCATTCATGTTGCTGCCGTTGCTGCTTTTGTTGTTGGTTTTGCTGCTGCTGCTGCTGCTGACCGGCTCTCTCGTTGACGTTTGCGTAAGTGACGCCGTCCGAGTTATCCGAGAACCCAGTTTCGGATGGCGCGCTGATCGATCCAAATGTTCTTGCAGTCGGTGACACTAAGGCCCCTTGAGAAGGCGTGTTCGGTCCAAGGCCGTTCGGAGGGCAACCGTTTGCCCACGAGAAACCAAAACCGGGCTGCACTGGGCTCTGGAGGACAGGTGGCGATCCGTAAGTGTTACCGCCACCGAGGTAAGGATCCGAGATATCATGCGATGGCGCGAATTCGTAGGACGTCACGGCCAGAGGTGCTGAAACGGCGCTTGTAGGAGGTGGTTGTTGTTGTTGTTCCCAGCCAGCCCCTTGTTGATAGTAAGGAGGCTGTGCGGTGTTATCAGGAGTCGGAACGTGATATGACGCTGTCGCCACAGGGAAGGTTGGAGAAGTCGGAAGCGTGGTTTGCTGGGCTGAAGAGGCGAAGTTCGGATAGGGGAAGTTCGGTCCGTTCCGTTGGTGTGTGGTCTGAATCGAAGTGGTTTGATTTTGCGAGTAAGTGGCGTGTTCGGGCATGCCAAGACTTTCCAGACCGCTGCCAGGACTGAAGACTGATGGTACTTGGTTCATCATCTGCTGAGAACGCCATTGTTGATATGTTAGCTGTTTTGCGATGGTCGACTTTGTTTGAATGCAAGGCGTATAAAGATATGCGTTTAACTCCGGGCTTCATCATCCGAAGTTGCCCCCCTACCAAACCTCATGACTCTGTGCTCCCTTTTCGTCTTTCTTGGATGACCCCGACAACGAAATCTCTCCACCACAACGGTCTCCTGGTCTCCCCGCTCGCGGTGCTCCTCTGATTGACACCATTGTCAATGTTATGACCGGCAACTATGCCATATACGCACCGATATCTCAGGGAAGCGACTGTTGAGAACTTTTTGCTCACTCGAACTGTTGGGTTTCAAGTCATCCAGTCATCCACCTAGGCTGCCTTGGCTGTGGAGTCTGACTTGCAGGATTTTGTTGACCTGTAGAGCCTGCGCGGCACAATGACCTCGAGGTGCTCGGGTGTTCGAGGGAGGGCAATACAGATTCTCTGCCCGTCTTTGCGTCTACCCAGCAGGCCCAGCCTTGCAAATCACCAAGCAGGGGAGGGAAATGGATGAGTTTCGGATAAAGGGCTCGGTTTGAATCGGGTAAAAGCGAGTAAGACAATGAAAGTTTGCGTACCTCATGTGTTCCGGCGCCGTAGTTGTTGAAGTACGGTTGGTCGCCGCCGGTTCGTGCCATCTTCGATCGGTTATGTCCCAGGTTATGCGCTGCGAAAACCCCAAACACGCGGAGCTGGGGAATTTGAAGTCGTCGTCGTCGTCGTCGGGAAATCTGGTGTGGCCCACAAGCAATTGGACTCCTGACTCTTCGCTTAAGGTCACTATATACCTCTATGGGGAGATGTCGACCAGGTTGGATCGGCTTTTCCATTCGCTGTCAACGTTTAGGTGGTACCTC
This sequence comes from Sordaria macrospora, assembly GCF_033870435.1. Taxonomy (NCBI): domain Eukaryota; kingdom Fungi; phylum Ascomycota; class Sordariomycetes; order Sordariales; family Sordariaceae; genus Sordaria; species Sordaria macrospora. Next base: position 3,652,780 of record NC_089374.1, on the reverse strand, counting down.
AGGCCGCCGGCGCCTCGTTCAGCGTGGATTAGCTGGGAGATCACCCCGGGATCAAGGGATCACACACGTCCCTCCCCTATCCAGTCCAGCCCTAATAGGCGCAAACGAGACCCAGACAGCTTTGGAAGATTGTGCTTGCGGTATGCCCAACTCCCATGGTAGATCGAGCTTGTTCGAGAATAGTCTTGGTTGCGCTGGCCGCTTTCTGTCGTCCAAACTGAGTTCCGGCTGTCCGTAATAAGCTGATAGAAAGCACAAGATCGGGGCAATGCGCTTCTTGAGAAGGATGGGTGGCAGTGGAGTGAGTGCGTCTGGCTTTCAGGTCTCCCCACTGGTAGTCAATAACTTGGGCTAAGCCTTAACGAGTGTGCCGTTCAGATGTACCATGTATAGGGGGCGGAACGGAGGGGGCTACCTGATCTCCTGAGTTGCAGGTCAAGTGGCTGGCATATCCTCGTAGAAACACCACCTACGCAGTAGTACTTCCGGAGATAGGAGCGGAGGTTCTGGTAGCCACTGGCTTCCTGGTTACCTGCTCGGACCGAGCCGCTGGCCCTTCCTTATTATATGACACTCTTACTTTGTGTGCGGTCCCGCCCGCACTCCATCCTGTTACAACTTTATCATCGCCTCTTGGCACTCTGTTTTTTCGATGGACGATGGCTGATCCGGCTGCGGAGTGACTGCAGCCGCGGCAGCCGAGTATCTATCACTGGGTTACTCGACATGACCGGTTGGCACGCTCGAGTGTCCAGTATGTTGCACCTATGCTTGAAGCTACGCCCGCCCCCATCCGCCGCCCTCACCTTGCGGTGGACAATGGACGGGTAGAGTGCACACCCAAAAGCCGAGCTGACTTTTGATGACGATACGGAATCACCCCTGAGCTACTGAACCCCGGACGCCGTTGCTTTGCCAGGGTGGTTGAGGGTCGCCGACGCTGGCTGGTCTTGGTAGATGCCCGGGCGATGTATCCTGGTCCCACTCGGTCAACCCTTGTGGGCGTTGAGGGAGGATGGGCTCTGCATCTGGCTATTGTTTTGCCCATGCACCCATGAGGGAGATACCCACGAGTCCCACCTGGGCAGTGAAAGTCCGCTCTACAGGGCCTGTCTAGTCTCAAAGCTGCATTTCAACCATGGATTTTCAGTCAAAGTGCGTAGCTGTGGCTTCCGATCGCCGATACAGAATGCCGTCTTGGGACAAAGCTGACTTGATTACATGACATGCCGTCGTATTCAGCTTGCTCCGGTTGTGGATAACCAGAGCGGATGGGCTTGCCCGGGTTTTATGACCTCCCGTCTTTGGAAATTGTTTCGAGCGGAAAAAGCAACGGCAAGATCGATCGTTGCAGGAGAACGATCTCACTCAGTCGAGCGGCTGATGATGAGTGACGGGTGAGAATGGTAATTCCGATGCTGAATTTGTTAGTTTGCCATGCGTTTCTTCTACGATGACGAGGCTGTTGCCGAATCCAGATGAGGTTTTAGCTCGGTCCGTGAATGCCAGGCCCTACCACAGCCGTCGTGACACGTCGATGGGCATTGCTCGTCGAGGACCTCCAAGGGTATGCATGGTGACCAACGGTGGCTGCACAGGCTAAATTGTACTGTGATGTCTGTACGGAGTAGTAACCATTGAACAGGCCGCAGGATGGGATCCATGTTGCAGCCCTAAACCAGTCCTAAATTCGACTGCTAAGACCGGGGAGATTGTCAGGTTGTCTTGCAGGAGGACGTCTCTGAACGCTGAGACACTGTAGAGATCCATAGTTCCATCGGCAGAGAGGTCCAGGATTAGTAGCACCATCATCATCGTAATAGGCTAGGGACTGGAGAAGCTCCATGGCGATTTTCCAGAATCAAGGAATCGGCGAATGAGGACGGTTGAATGCTGCGGTTGAACGCGCTACAGGTATAGGAGCGACTAGAGCGGTCCCATATCGAACGAATAGTTTCTGTCCAGAACACACCGATGGAGTCAACTGGAGATTTGCTGGACCCTCGGCAGGCCGTTTACTCCGTTTTCTTTCCTTTGCCTGGTCGCCCTGGCTCGCCTGGGTGGACTGTCTACCTGTCTCCTGTTTATGGCAGGTAGGGCTCCAGACACAGAACCGGAAGCGGTGGACGAAGCCGCGCGGTATTGTGGATGCACTCGCATGGCATCCGGCTTCCAGTCGTGTGTTTGCTGAGCCCTTTAAGAGCCAGAAGCCAAAGCAACGGCGGACCGCGATGTCCAAGGCAGATGCGCAGACGGACTGCTATGGCAGACAGTGCTGTTTTTGACAAGCAGAGCATCATAGTGTACCGTATGTGACTCTGTGGTGGAGGGAGGTAATGATCAAATGCTGGTTTGACAGGTCTTGCCTTGCCGTCGTCGCCACAATAAGACGATGCGAATATGTATAGGGCAGACAGTATGGGGAAGGCCTTGGTCTGCTTTTGGGTACCTAACCCTTGGAACTCACCCCCTTGGTAGTGGTAGCGCAGAGTGCTATGACAGGTGAGACATGCCTCGAGGTAACAGAACAGGCCGTGACAGGCATCGTACCGAAAAGCGGAAGCAGGGCAGGGATTGAAGCAGAGCCGCCTTTGAGCGCGTGATATCTGCGGTCTAGATTTGACGCCATTCCAATAGACGCCGGTAATCGGTAAAAATGAAATTCCCAGGCGAAGGAGAAGAAGTTCCGTTGGTCTAGTGTTTCCATGTCAGATTTCTGGAAGAAGTGAGGTGATTGTTTAGGTATGGGCGAGTAGCGACAGACTGGTCGACACCATCCGATAGTGGTAGCTACCACCTCGAATGAACCTGGCTTGACAGGCTCATCAGGTCCGGTGCCACAAGAGGTGCAGCAGAGAAGGCAGGAGCCCGGGACCTTCAGAGTCCAGTTCAGGAGGCCACGTAGAGGATGCTCCCCACCGACTTATGCACCAAATCGGTTCGGCCGAGTGAGTTCCGGTATGAGGAAGAGACTTCAGGACTTCATGACTTCTCAAACCCAGCAGTGACTCCATGGTCGCAGCATCAATCCAGGTTGGATTGGTCGCTGATTCCGACTTCCGTGTTGTTCGTAAAAGGGTCGGAGAGGACGAAGGGAGCAACAAATAGTGGCCTGATCGCAAGTTGGTCGCGAGTCGGAGGGGAGTCTAGATGCAGACTAGACCTAAAGTTAACTACTGCTTGAGTGCTGGGCGTGCGAGTGTCCAGTGCCCTGGGCGGCGTTTCGTCCCTGAAGGATGACTGGCGACTAAAAATGGGCGGTCCCCGCCGGACTACACCTCCAGGCCTATAGCTACCTAGGTTGCAGCGTATGAACTAGTCGATTGGATCCACTGTTAACGCCAATTGCACAAATGAGCGAGCGGGTACCTTCTTCGCTCTTTCTTTCATCTTGTTTCCGCTTTAGAGTTACTGCCTAGGTCGGGTACTGTGTCCTCTCTCGAACGCATCCAGCTGTTATATCCGTGGAACAACGAGACCGGAGTCACATGAGCTCTGCTCATATGTGGTGGTTGCAGGCGATTTCCCGCCATGATCTGCGCCGCACTTGAATTGTGCACCCCTCCCTTCCCTCTTTGAAGATGTATGTGCGCACAGGCAAGATTTTCCGGGGGGGGGGGGGGGGGACACATAGAAGGTCGAGTTGAAATGGTAGAATGTGGACGAGGAAACCCGGCCTAGTTTAAATAAAAATGGCACGAGCCTTGTCCAGAGCCCTGTTCGTCCAAGAGGGTCAAACACGGAGAAACGGAAGGGCACCTCGGTCTCTGTTTGTTGGGGGCGCCCGCAATTGAGGGGACGTGAACTCTTTGAAAGCACTGCAACTCCAAGCAACAGCCCGGGCCGGCTTTGCACTGGAGATATGCGATGCTATGCGATGCCGCGCCCACTCATAAAAAGCTATGAATGACATTGTTGCGCATTGTTGGCCGTTCGTGCTGCGGCCAAAACTGGGGCCATCCCTGAATGGCCCGGATTCGCATTCATCCAATGCTTCCAATTCATCCCATGCAGGCACCTGCGATGTCCACTGTAGTAGGGACGAACCTTCTCCAAGGTCAGGACCGACACGATAACATCCCTATCACGGAAAGAACCCGGGCAGCGTCAGCCGGGCCATCCTTCCCCATAGCCGAACAAGCGAGTGTAGACTGGACAACCAGGTGAGGCAGGAGCCAAAAGACGGCTGTCTTTCCTGTCGCGGTTTCTTCATCTCTCAACAGGCGCGTCAACCTCCGCTGGAAGTCGGGTCCCGGAGTTCAGTTTACCCAACTGTCACTGCCGACTTCTCGTGTACTAACAGATCTTGACACTTTCACCATCCGCTCGCCATGGTGCTTTTCGTCGATGCTCGAGTCAAGTTGCCAGCAAGGAAATATGAGCTTTGTCTGTGGTTCTGCGGGCCAAGTCGCTTGACTACGCTGTTGTCTGTTGGGACTGAAACCCAACATCCTTTTCCCTCCTTTGTCGACCGTCCATTTCCTTTACAACCCTTGAGCGGTATCGAAAGCAGGTCGAAGAAGCCCACAGACTGATCCCATCAGCTTAACACGATTCAACCACGAGTCTAGACGTCCGACTTTTCGGTCGACCAAGCTGTGGCTCCCGCAACCTGAAGGCGATGTTTTTCCTCGGCGCGACCGACTCCGGCGTGCTTCGACGGGCTCGACACTCTGAGTAAATATCCTTCTTCCCCTAGTCCAATACCATAGCAACTGGAAGTGGCTCGTGCTAATGATGCTCGTTGACGCAGTCGTAGACATGAGTTCCGCCTGAATCTGGAAAGAGGGCCAGCCCCTGGATGCAACAACGGTCAACATCAAATCAAATCGAACTTCAGAGACTTGATCCAGATCCACGAAGATCTCGGTCGAAAAACCAACCTTTATATGCCTGCCACGCTCTTTCTTGTACTGCCGCCAAGTGCAGGTGGGAGGGTCGAGCTTCCATCCGCGCTCGTTGGACGACACGAGTTGACAACGACGAATACACCTATCCGCCTTAAGCCTGTCTTGCGATACATGGACATTGTTCCGGAATATTCGAGAGCTGATTTGCGCGGCTCAGTGCAGGACTTCCACTTGTCCCCTTGTGCAGGCGTATCAAGGCATGCTGCTGGGTCACCCGATTCTTGAGGCTGAGATCGAGGTTCTGGACCATGTCTCACCGAGTGCCGAGTTGAGATCAACCGCTTGATTGGTTTGGTCGGCATACGCCGTGGGAATTGGTCGTTGCCATGGCGACATCCGATAGAGGCATTTGACAAGTTGCGCCGACACTCGAATCACGGAACACTTCCGCGTCATGGTGTTGTGCTTTGCTTCCGTATCCCCGATGGACTTGTTCCTGTACTGACGCGCTGCTTCTGCTGGGCGCTAGAGCCCTTCGCTGGCATGCAATACGACCTCGATGGCGGTTCAAGCAGATTGCTTTGGCATCCTTATTCGTCCACGGCGACCGAGCTGGCAATAGTCCAGGCCATGGACGGCGCACACTGGTCGTCAACGGAAGGGATGTCGTTGGAATAACATGATCATCTCTCATGCTTCACGGCGGCAGTGGGATGCTCTTGTCAAGTGCAAAAGTAGCCCTGATCTGCCGATGTCGTGCATTTCTACCTGGGCCATGGCGTCTCAGTCTGGAACATTCGGCCGCTCGGCTCCGCTTGCGCCAACGTCAAAGCTTGAGCTCGTCTGCTTTTGCATTAGCGCAAGGGTCCAAAGCTCTGACCTGGAGGAGCTGAAAGCTTAATAGAGTACAGCATCGTCGCATCAGTGCTGGAGAGGCGTAAAGCCTGGTGGTAGGGGAAACGGGGCACGACGTTACCTATATTCCGGTCTGGCATAAGCGATCTACACCGAGCGGTCTTTGCTAGTGCAAAGCAATAGTGATGGATATCTGCCATGGCGAGCTCTCTCGTCGGAATACGGGTCTGTGATGGTTACTGATGTCTGTCGAGCCAAGGACGGGATGGTTGTAGTGGAAACTGGGGGTCTTGTGCTGCCGGGGGCGGTAGGAGGGAATATCCACAAAACAATTACCCTCCCAACAGGACAATGACGCGAGGACTACAGGACCACAACTCCTTGGTTTGACTTCGGACGAACCTCCGATCGCACCTCCGCAGCCGCCGTGGACCAGGGGGAAAAGGCAACAGAGCAATTGGCGAATCAGAATTCGCGGACCTCTCTCAATGTCCCCTGATACGTGAACCCAAATTGCTGGATATTCCACCTTTCAGCTCCCGTTGTTCCTCACAACATTCGGCAACGGTCAAGGGGAGTCGAGCAACTCTATCCAAGCTCTCGCGAGTCATTATGAGCCTGTCCGATGTCCTGATCCAAATGAACCGAGCACAAAGTCGATGATTTGGGGTATATTGCTTTTTCCTGTTGTTTTTTTCTGGCCCAGGTTCTCCTGTCACAATCTCGAAATAACTTGCCCAAGTTTTTTCCCCGGTCAGAACCCACTGGGAGGAGTTCGCGCCTCACGGCGTAATGAATATGGTACACTGCAGTGCAACGAACGCTCAGGGTTTGGAGTTGTTTATGGATAATTGACTTGGTTACAGATTCCAGGCAGGTACATTGCTCAATTGTTACAATACATGCTACATGCTACATCTACTCTACTGACTTGAAGAAAAAGCTTCTCTCCGGATATATATCTCTCTCCCTCCCCTTCTCTCTTTCTTCTTCCCCCCTTTTCATGACGGTCATAACTTCGTGTAATGTGAATCGAAGAGAACATGTAAGGAAAATTTGTGATGCGGTGGTGTGTGTGTGTGTGTGTGTGTGTGTGTGTGTGTGTGTGGTGTTGTTGGAGACCTTGCGGCGAGTGAGTGTGTTGTTGAAACTGTGGTGTGAATGATTGGATGGTCGGTCGGTGTCGATCGGTGCGTGTGCGGTAGGTGGTTGCTGAGTCGAGTCGGTCGGTGCATGTTGAATTAAAAAAGTTGTAAAGGCGCAAGAGCGAAAGCTGAGTAATCGGAGAAATTCTTTTCCCTTCCCATCCGAATGTGAATGAACCCCTTCCCGTTCCCGTTCCCGTCCCTCCTTCCCTTTCAAGTTTCCCGTTTTTTGTTTTGCCTCATTCCCGCAGTTCCTTTCTCTTCCATCTTCGTTCCTTCCTTGCGTCCTTCCTTCCTTCTTCCATGTTCAGTTCTCCTCTTCCATCAATCCGCTGGAACCAAATGACTGACTGACTGACTGACCGACAGAAGACGACTCGATAAAAAAGCAGCAAAGATGGATGGATATATATAAGAAAAAAAAAAAGTGCGGTGCTTGCTGCAGTGCCTGCTTGCTCCTTGCTCCCTGATTCCCAAGCCCAGGTCTATAGTAGGTACGAAAAAAAAGGGAAAGATAACGATGCTGATGATGCTAAAGACAATGACAATGACGATGGTTGGTTGTTGGTGGTGATAAGGAAAATTCGCCGGTTTGCCTGCACATCCTCCTCCTCCTCTTCCGAGGAAGGAGGTCGGTCGGCTGGCTGGTTGTTTGGAAAAAGGGATGGAAATCGCGCGATTACCGCGTATGCTCATTGCTTTATTTCGAGCAAGACAATTCGGTACGCCGGGATGTTGTTGATGGTTGATGGTTGATGTCGATGGTGTTGTTTGTTTTGGTAAGGACTGTTTGTTCTGCCAGAATTGGCTTCTTCATCGCCCTAGCTCCCGCCCCTCTAGCTTCGCCCTCTACTGGTAACCCTCTAAATCTGAGGTCCCGTCAACCGAACATTAGGAAACAGCGAGAACTGATTCAGAGGCGGCGGGGTGCTCAAGCTGGTCGTCCTCGCGCGACCTCGGCCTGGCCTCTGCAGCCCACTGAGCATTGAATCCTTCCTCTTTGCGCCGGCTACCGGTACCTCACCACCAGCACCATCCTGCTGCGCCTGCGCCTGTTGCCCCAATCCAACAAGGTTAGGAAAACTCTCGCCCCTCCGAAGCGACTCGTCGGAAATCTCCTCGAACTCGGGCACCGGAGGCATGCTGCTCGTCGGAACACCGGCGCCCTTGGCGCTGACGCTTTCGGATCGGACGTGGTTATTGTTGTTGTTTCCGCTCGAACCACCAAATTCGCATACCGGTGATTCGAAATTGCAGCCGCCGTCCATGTCCACCAGGGAGTTTGTGCTGAGCGTCAGGCGGGTGAAATCGGTAGATATGGAGGCCGTCGACACGTGTCTTCCCGAGTTGATGCTTTCCATCGTGGCCGTTGTCGAAGCGGAGGCGCGGTGCGGGTTGTATTTCAGGGAGGAAATGCCGGGCTCGCAGAAGGCGTGGGCGGCGAAGGGGTATTCGCAGCCCCCGTCGTCGGCGGCCCCCGAGCCTTCGTCGAGCGAGTCTAGCCGCATTTGACGCTGGAAATCGGTGGGGATCAAGAGGGAGGGAGACAAAGTGAAGCCGTGTGATTCCTTGAAGCTGGAGGCATCCGAGGGCTTGCGGGCGTGGAGTTCGGGGGTTTTGAGAAGGTCCGAGGGGGACCTCATGGGAGCTTCGATCCGGGGTAGAGAGAAGTTGGAGGTTTTGTGGCTGTGGCCACTATGGGTCAAGTAAGGAGGGAGGGCGGCCGTCATTCCTGTGGGCGTGATGGCTTCGTGGGGAGTGGTGATGGCCGAGTTGAGGCTGACTGGGCTTAGGGAGGGGATGTCCAGCTGGGCCGGGGCGAGCATGGATGGGTTGCAGGATAGCTTCTTGCGGTGGTAGTGGTGCTCCACGGGCGTGGTGCTGCCGCAGTCCCGGCTGATGTCCAGCGATGGACGATCCCACTCGTAGTCGCAGTCGGCTTCGGCGGCGTGCTCGTAGCAGTAGTCGATGTCGTCCTCCCAGCTTTCTCGCGTAAGCGATTGGCATCCGAGGATGTCGTCGAGGGCGGACACCAGGGCTCGCTGGGCCTCCCGTAGATTGCAGGGCCCGAGAGTGTCGCTGGGTTCGCGGCTGTGGTGGTCATAGTCAGACCGTCGTGGGGAGAAAGCCCGGAGCATAGGGACCGACTGGCTGGCGCGGAGCGAAGAGTTGCTGATGACGCTGGCACGAGATGGCTTCATGATGGAAGCGGCCTCCTCCTCTTCGGGCACGTTTGGTAGCGGGGCAGCATCAAACGCGGGATTCGCCGGGGCGGGCAACGGCCAGTTGACGTCGTTGTCAGGCACGCTCACCATGCGAGCGTGTCCATGAGATGTCATCGGGGGAGTGGGGCCATCTGCGTCGAGACTAAGTGACGGAGCCTGACGGTGCCCAGTACTTGTCTGCGGCCGGCCCAAGATTGATGGGTCGAGGCCATCAGCAGTTGTCGAAATACGGCTAGAAACTCGGGGTGGGATGCCGGGGACAGGGGGGACTGGAATGGACTCCTCAATCGGGGACCTAGGTGGGCGTGGAGGCGCAATGCTCATCGAGTCCTGCGACTTGGCGTGCTTGATGAGGCGGCGAGGTGACGTCTGCTTGGCGGACATCGAAGGAGGGCGCTGCGAGGGTGGCAGATCGACATCAGCAAGGGGAAGAGAGTCGGACGAGAAGTCGGAAAAGTGCAGGTCGTCGACATTGCTGCCCTTCTTGGTATGGGCCACGTGCTGGAAGTTGTACGGCCCAGAGATCTGGATCTTCCTCTGGCCTACAGAGTCTTCGGCGTTTTCAGCCTTGATGGTCCGGCGGCGGCTGAAGAAGGCCGGGATGGACGAGTCCCTCGAAGGGGCTGAAGTTGGGGCAGGCTGTGAGGTGGGAGCGAGCGGCAGATTGGCTTCACTGCCCGATTCGGCCGAGTACAGATTCTGAGAACTGCTCTCACGCCTTAGCCTGCCTCGTCGGTTAAAGAGAGTCTTGCCAAAGATCTGGACGCTCTCGGGGCGGTCCCGGTTCGGCATGATGTGGCTGTTTGTTGACCGTCCTGAAGATTTTCGCGAAAGACTGAAAGTTCCGTTGGTACTGGGTGAGTCGGTCGAAGTTAAGGAGCGTAGTGAGGAGGAACCTGATGAGGTTGTGTGGTGACTAAGATGCTTGTCTCTCTGTGAGGCCTTCTTCATTTGCTTGCTTAGCTGTCGAATGCTCTCTGGGGACGGCGGGCCATTGATGGACGGCTCCAGAAGCTCGTTATGGATGTAGTCGGAAGGATCGTGGTGTAGAAAGTGGCCGTGGTTTGAAGGAGCGAAAGCCGGTACCGGCGAAGTGGTGGATGTCGGGGTTGTTGTTGTGGGTGAAGTTGGTGCAACTCGGTGGTGTGCAGTGATGATGGAAACTGAAGAGGACTTGGATTTCTTTTCCGACCTGCCTCGTGCACCTCGTTCCGAGTAAACGGGCAGGGAAGAGATGGCCCACAGATTCATGGTTGCTCGTTGCTATAAAGGGACTGGAGGTGGACTGGATGTGGGCGGTGTCAAGCTGGTGGACTGCCGACTGGGGACAGTGGACAGTGGACAGTGGATGTGGATTCGAACAGGGCCCCGTGGACCGTGGATCTCTCTCGCTGCTCCTCTCACTCAGATACAATCGGCGCCCTCGGCCGAAGTGGACACGGGACGGGACGGGGATCGACTTGGCGAGGTTTCCGGGCCAAGTATATGTTGTTGTTTGTTGTGGTTTGTCAATGTTTCGGAAGGAGTGATGTTGAAGAGGCAATAGATCTTCAAGCTGTGCCAGCGATGAGATCTGACGTGAGTGGGTGAGTGAGTGAGTGAGCAAGTGAGACGTTTCGAGGGAGTGTCAGTAAGATAGTTCGGCCAAACAAAAGCTCAGCAGGGTCAGAGTTACCCGAAAGTCAAGGAGGAGCAGCAAAGCAAAAGAGCATTATCCTCAGGAAAACCTCGCAACTGTGGGGGATGCGACGGGCATGGGGTCCATATAATGCAGGAGTGATTTCTACCCCTGGTCGGTCCCAGCTGCAATGCGTCCGGCTCAGGACGAGGGTTCAGGAAGGTTGCAAAGGATGAGACTGTGAGGGTGAGCAAGCGGACTGTGTGTGAACAAAGTGTGTGTCCATGCCGCCATGGTTGATGGTGGTGTGCCCATCCATCCTCGTCCCCCTCCATCCCCAATCCAGCGAGGAGTCCAGTCCATTCAGGTCCCGGTCTTCCCAAGGATGTCGGTTGATTTCCTGCGGAATCCCTCTGGTCCCTGAGAGCCAGGGGTAACCCTTGACCCACCAAAATTTTGAACGCAGCCGGCGAGGGTCCCCGGGCTAGCGCCAGGTGTGGTGGGTTCTGGTGGGAAGTGACCAGCATCTGTGCTCCTGATTCCGTTTCCGTTGCAGATGCTTGGCGTTGAAACCCACTGCTGGTGACGGAGCTGAGTGTTGAAGCTCCGTATGTATTTGCTGGAAATGTTTCCATTCCCACCTTGAAAACAAAACGCCTTGAGTGGAGGCATGCATGCGACTTGAAGTCATCAACCACACCGTACTGATAGCAAGCTGTCAGAAGGCAGAACGTTCTATCAAGTCTTGCATTACTTTTTTTTTTTTTTTTTTTTTTTTTTTTTTTTTCGAAACAAACAATCACCATCGTCGTTTTGCTTCATCTTGTCGACCAGCGGGTGTTTGCTTTGTTTTGCTTGTTCAATTACCCGGGGAGACAGAACTCGAACCACTCGCATCCTCAAGTCCTTTCCCTTGGTATCGAATCATGTTCGATTTCCTACACAGCACCCTGCCAATTGGAAGCGTCGAGACTTGAACGGCCAATCAATCGTCAGCAAACTTTCCATCGTGAAAGATTATATGATATCTCCGTGCCCAGGGGCCTTAAATTCGATAGATGATCTGGACAGCACCGGACAAGTGACGGATCAGCGCATCAACTTCCGCGCTGAAGATCGGTTTTATCTATCTACATACCTGGCCCCCAGTTGTCCCCAGATACCGTGGCTTGAAGCTATACAGAAGCTAACAGACTGGGCAAAATAGGCAAGAGCTCGTTGGGCCTGCGAAGGATTGAACGAGGCGGAAAACGATCCCGGTTGAAGGCTGACGGATGAATGAAGGGTCGTACGCTACCTTATTACGATGCAGCCGTGCGCCCGGATTAAAAGGGCAAAACTCAACGCACATACGGAAGCGAAGGAAGGACGGCAAGACATCTGCATGCTGCTGGGACCGAAGACGAGGCACAACACGCAGATGCTGCAGTGCTGCATGTGTCTGTGCATACTGTGTGCACCGGGCTGCCATTAGTATCATGCATTTTGCTGATGTGCCTGCCTACCCTACCTGTATGTACCATAGAGTCTGTGAGGTGCAGGTATGGGAAATCCTGCACGCATAGGTATGTCCTTTACTTTCTTCATGCGCTGAGTTTGATTCAAATGGTACGATAGGCTTTGGTGGGTCATTGAACACGCCGCCTTTGTCATGTGGCCGCCGTTTTTCGAAAGTGAATCCTCTCTGGGAAAACAAAATTGTATAAAAGCTATTCACAGTGCAGCCGTCATAGGTCTAGGCCACTCAGAGCTCAAGGTCGGATGGGCTCAGCCTACTGCAGTGTGACATCGACGGCAGCAAGTACGCGCAAGCGAGGACTCGTTACTCGCATCCAGGGCAGGACCGTGACAGACTGTTGGGACAGTTTGGTTCGAGGGCCGTTCCAGAAAATCATGTCGCGGAAATTGAAGCTTCAACCCCATTAGCTACGCTGAATCGCTCATATTGCTACCTCGGCGCGGGGAAGCAAGCATGGGATATCCTCAGTACCATGGCAAGGACGAGGGTGCCACGGCTTTGATGATACAGGTACACACGGAGACTGGCAAGAGCATGCACTGCATCGCTGACAAGATATATTTAGTTGGCCCAGAGAGCTCACTGAACGTCCCGTCCTTGGTTGCACGCGGGTATTTAATATCCAAGTTAAGTGGTTGTCGTCTTGTCTGCATTCCACCATGACCAAGCTGCCCGCCGTTTCAGTATCTTTCCTCATGTTCCGTGTTTTCTGACATTCAATGCAAAAGGCAAAGGCAAAGGCAACCAACCGTCTCTCACGTGCTGTCATGAGCAGCGACAGCAAGCACGGGCAGGATGCACCAACGATTACCTAGGCATAACGATCTGTAGTGTAGGTATGCAGGTCGGTGATAGTGCCTCGTAAGGTAGGTCCCCAATTGAGATGGGCGGGGTTTGACCGGTGGTCCCTCAATCCAACCCCAAGTCGCGGTCTGGTGCGTTAGCTTGAAACACGACCGCCCGCGCGGTTTTTCCCAAGAGGGTGAGAAGGGGCCTCTTGGGGCTCAACTCGACGGCGCCGGTGCTCTGTCACTCTGGTCGCCGACCTGAAAACCTACACGTGTAGAAACGTTGCCCAACCAGGTTCCTTTGCGGCCATTGGGCCATTGGACGTTACACTAGTTGAGGGCATTGCCAACACTATCAGTGACGATCCTCTTGTAAGCTCATTACGGAGCTGCATCTCTTGCAGAATGTTAAGATGACGGGATTTCAAACCCAAGACTAAAATGCCTCGGGGTGGGTACGTACCTTGAGCTTGGCCAAAGTTCCTTGCTGCGTACCTGGCCTTAACTGACTTGGCTGCAGGTACAGCGGCTCGAGCCGGGTGAAGATCTCTCAGCTAGAAGGGCCAACGCCAATTAAGGGCGAATCATGATCCAGGAGAGCTTCAACAAATATGATCGATTGGCGTGGCGCGACGGGGACTGAAATAATCATGGTAAGCCCGCTGGTCAATATGATCTACCGAGGACCTCGATGGCCACCACGCACATGTGCTCCCGAGCTTCAGGTTCCTCCTGCTCGTCTACACCTTGGTAGGTAATTGCTCTCCTCCTTCATCCACTTGTTCAAAGTTTTCTATTGTTGATCGGGGTTAATCAGCAGATCAGCGAATCAGCCTGGATCCTTTGATGGGTGAGGTGAGAGATATACGACCTCGACAGCCGCATGTGTTACGTGAAAAAGTGTAAATGGGGTTTCCTCGGTCATCATGATGGGTTGTCGCAATTTCCCCCACAGTCCGAGTCGTGTCGGCTGTTTAGTGGGCTGTAAACGGTGGATAGTGCAGTGCCCGCCTATAGGACTGTCCGTTTCTGGGGTCAAACGACTTTGTCCCAAACTCAACGCCGTGCAGCGAACTCCAATGGAAGGAAAAACAAACCAAACCTGAAAATGATACTGAAAACAAGACGTGTACTAGGTTAGCAGTGGTCCTCCATTTCAGGGTCATGCGTATGGACATGCCTTTTGGAGAGCAAGAGCGGCGATACACGGTCTGATACGCAGTTGGACCGTTACCTAGCCGTTGGGTTCCATACATACAGTGAGACAATCAGTTCTGAAGAGGCTCTTGGAACAAGTTGACAAAGTGGAAATCCTTATCAAAGGCACCGACCACTCTTTTTTTTTTTTTTTTCTCATTGCGTGCAGAAAGACGCCGCTCATCCCCGCCGTCAGCGTCGCCCGTGGGTGCTAGAAATGGAATGGGCTCAAGCTGCTAAACGGAAGTGCAGGATCGGAAAGGTTTGCGATATAAGGAAGGTCTAGCGTAAAGGTAGAAGCAGAATGGAAGAAAAAACTCGGCGCGGCTTCCATTCTCAGCTTCGGTCCCGTCGGAACAAGCAATCAGCTCGGGCGTGCCCCCTTCCACTTCTAGCAATGGAAATCCCCAAGGTAGTCTGAGAAACTGGACCCAAGGTGCACACCAAACGGGATTCACGATGGACCGGAATTTCAAAGAGCTACAGAGACCAAATACCTCCCTAACACATCGAGGGTCTGAGTAGCGCACTATGTACCTACCTCTTGTTGCCGGTGTATCTGCTTCAGTTCTGTTTTTGAATTGCCAAAGCGGAAGTTGCCGATGACACTGTTGCGTGAGCAAGGAGCTGCCAAGTGCCAAGGCATGCAAGGGTTAGGGCACACTGGTGTCTACTTCCCTACAGTGACGGAGAACCTGAAGGTAATGGAACTGCCGTGGATTGGTTACGACATCGATGACGGGATTCTTCGTTGCTCAATTCAAACGGCGCCTTCAGCAAATTAAAGCAAAACAAAAACCTCTCCATCTCTTGTCCATTCTGTAGAACACGGCCGGGCATCTCAATATCATGGGACCGATTTCAAACCCGGACTGGAACCCTAGTGTACGGAGTATCTTTTCTTGCAGTCCGACAGTGCAGCTGACGATCACCAAACACCGCCGATCAGTGATCACTGCAGTGAATCTCCTACGCACACCTTCAACAGCTCTCAGGAGCAGGAACTTTGCAACCCACGTCGGCAGCTCTTGGGGAACACTATCGTATCCATTCCATGCGTCATGGTGCCTACGCAAACACTCGCAGACACACGTGGAATACGGTACCATTCTCCGCAACATCCATCTCTGCCAATAAACGAAGAAAGCTACACTACCAGTACACTACGCACCAGCACATTGGAATACCGGTAGACCTTCACCAAAACACGGACCAATACACGAGGCACGCGGCAATGTCTCACAGACTCTTGGGATGGTTCCGACTGGCCAGTTCCCAGCTCAAGAATGAGTTCGTATCGAAAGTTCCATGTCTACTGGCCTGTCTTTAAACCAAGATATCGGCGCCCCCGTAGCGCAATAGAATAAAACACGATAGGAGCTTCGGCTTAAAATATTGCGGGACACTGCTGACGATACCCTAGAATAGCGCGGGTTGGCACATCAGCAACGCAGACACAGTCAAATAGGCACCCACGCTACTCTCCGATCCCCCCATACCACAAGACCGGCAATCTACGCAGGAATTTCCATCTCCTCGTTGTCGTCCCCTTCTACCACACCCGTCATCAGCACCGGGCGGTTACGCCATCCCTTGAGATTTCGATGTTTGGTATGGCTTGTGGTCACAAACATTCACCATCACGACGAGGGCGAGGATTGCTTCTTCTTCTTCTTCACGAATACCGTCTGCTTATTGGATCGCGGGAGACTGGCCGTATCAGCCGTAGCCCCTGCATGGCCGTAACCCAAGCTCGACCAAGTTTGCCAAGCCAAACCAGATAGGGGCGTAGGCTTCCAGACGGCGGCATGGGCTTCGAGGGGCTTTTGTGGGCATCTGCAAAGCTAACCCATAACGGCATGGAATGATTGTGTCAGCCAGATTTTGCGCGAGGATTTCCTTGCGATCAATCTTGCCCTTGCAGGGCAGATCCATCCGTTACGAATGTCAATCCAGCAAAAGCCCACTGAAAACTTCCAGCAGAGAGTTCCACAAGAGAACCATGGAGGCGTTAGGCGAGCCTCCAGAACCTAACGATTCTTCCATCGCGTCAACATGCTCGCACCCGTTTCCCTTTAGCCCCACAAAGTCCACCGAAGAGCGGAGAGGATGAGCAAGAAAAAAAAAAGAGTCACTGTCACAGTTCTCGTTCTCCCACAAGTGCCGAGATCTGATAACGAACACAGGTACCTACCTCACGAGTGCATGATTCAGTCGCTCTTTGGATCTACGATTTGTGGACGGTACAGTTACGTACTCATCGTCTCGTCGACATATTTCGCTCAGAAACCGAGAGGGCCGACCATGAATCAATATATTGGCTCCAGCAGCGTGTAGTACACCGCAGACTATGCGTATGTATTCCACCCGCAACACGGGCTGTGACGAAAGTCAACCCCAGAAGGTGTCCAACCAGAGGATCATCTTGAGCACGCATGGTAATTGGTTCGGACAACTTAAAGATACTAATTCGCCATGCGTTCCTAAGCTGTAACACATGGAGCCTGTGGCCCGGAGCAAAATCAGTTTCGTGGCAGTTTACATGACATGAGCCTGTTACGTACTTACTAACAGCTTCTTACGATAGGCGTTTGCTTCGCACTTACAGTATATAAAGCTCTTCTTGGACCATCGGATGCTGAAGTGGCTAGCCGGAAGCAACTGAAAAGTACATATGCCGGAACTTTAACTACAACGGAGACGAGGGGACGTCCTGAATTCTCATGTCAACTTCTCCGCCGTGGGGATGGTGTAAAAGTCAAACATATGGAAACCCACCAGAGGAATCCACGTGCTGGACCCGAGCATACAAGCATTGTAGCCCCGCGAAGACCCGGTGAGGGGTCGGTCAAAACTCCATTTTGAACCTGCGAGCCCGGCGACCCCTCTCGGAAGTGGTGACAAGTCGGGCATGTGCAACGAGCCCCATACCTCGGTCAGCTCGGATCCTTTTGGCAAGTCTTCCCCCGGCACCGTCGAAGGGACTGAGTTTGCTCCGAGAATAACTTGCCGAGCTGTCTTCACTCTTGATACGGAACTCACCGGTCCGTTACCGCTCTTCTCATGATCAATTAGGATGCGTTAGATACATATGCTACTGGGGCCTGTGATGCCATCTACATAGTAGGTAGCTTCGATGGCGGAAGGACATCCGGTGTGATGGAAACCGAACCCCGCGCGACACCGCTCTCAGGGTTTCTAGGCCCCCTTGCCTCACGGAGGGAGGGTCCTTGGTGTTTACCCCACAGTTTCGGCCGACTTCCATTTAGAGTGCAAGAACCGGCCTCCGGTTACCTGAAGCTCTCAAGGATCTTCTTTTTCTGGGTCTCTCGGGCTTCTCTGTTGCTGGCTTGCAGCGGCCCCAACGTGTCTGGTGGAGCACGGAGCAACAAATGTGGATGCTCCGTGCTCCGTGGTTCCTTTACCCACCGCGTGCATAGCGTGCCCGACGGCCCCTAGGAACGCGCGAAACATTTCCACCTCTACCCCGACGAGCCTCTCGGGAGCTTCCAAAGACGTTAGCAAAAGTGGAAAAATGAACTGCAAAGGAACGAGAGAGGTAAGGTTCCCGACCGCGCCTAGCGTAAGAGCTAATCATGGCGTACATAGGTGCATGGAAGCGTGGATGCTCGGCGTGGATTCCAGTGGTGGATAACGGAGAAAGAGACTCAACGACTGTGGTTTGTCTACACTACGGGGAAAGAAAAAAAGGAAAGCATGGGAAAACTTTTGCAGAATCATATCCACATGAACAAACTTTGTTACAAGGTACGTACGCTTGTCGATTCCCTCCGTTTACTGCCGATAAGACTTCCGTTTTTCTCAGGAATCCTGAACCGGCAGTCAGTGTGCCTGTGGGGGAGCAAGGTGTCCCGCAAGTCGAAGTTGAGAAGATGCGGTGTGATGGGATGAAAAATCGCGAGTCCGTGAGCCTGTCCCTGCTTTTTACAGGCAACCTCTTACAACCAACCTGATCCCTACGAATTCGTCACACAGAAATCTGTACCGACGGGAACCTCACACAGCTTCTCAACCAGGCCAATACTCTGGGGCGGGAATTGACAGCTTCTCACTCTGTGCGGTCCAATAAATCGCGCCAGCAGGTCTGCACTACTGGGGGCAGCACAAACATGGCGAGCCTCGGTTTCCTTCGTTGCTTGGTATTTCCTACTCTGTTCTTGCTTCAGTTTTTAGTGGTACCCATTATCCATTGCTACCTTATCGTTGTGAATTTTCCTCTCCCGTTTCCGACCAAGTGGAAGCTCTGGAGCTCTGGACTCCGAAGCCACCTTACGGTACGGTGCTATGATGCCCGGGCACAGCTCTTGGGCCGTGGTAGCTCCAGCAGTGGAGGACTGTAACCTTTCTGGATATCTCCCTATTGGAGGCCCAAGAAGCATGCCTCTAGGGGAGGCTCTGTCGCTCTTCAACACGTCACTCCATGTTTCTCCAATGGGCAGCAATGAGGCTTACTTAGAGGTATCTATGTACGCACCGCTCCTTTGTGCCTGCAGGTTGTTGTAGACTGCAAGCGCAAGTTAGTGCCAACAGGCAACAGAACCGACAGGCAGCTGTCCTCTTTCTTTCTTTTGCTCTTCTTCGTTTCTTCGTTCCTTCAAGCCTACACCACAAGCAATCTGATATCCTTTACTTTTCTTCTTCTTTATCAAACTCGAGCACTTGGGGCTATTTTATCGCTCCGTCACAACGGAAAGGACCCGATCACCCGAAGCCGCGAGCTACGGTAGCACTCAGAGGCAGGCACCATGGTACACTACAGGTAGTCCGTCCCGCTGTGGTTGGTCCTGGAGCTGTCTTTCAGCTGTGTCCTTCAAATGGATCACATTGGCAGTTCCTCATGTTATCTGCCTTGTTTGATTATCAAGCTTCCAGCTGTACGCTAGAAGCACACAATACTGCAAGGCACCATATGTCAAGTTTGCATCCTGTTCCCGACCAATTAACGAAAAGTTGGCGCATTTTCTAGTGCGAGGTACAACATGTGCCGTACAGTAGTGGTACGAAGTCGCACCTAGACTTGTCGATCACTGGGTCTAGCTATGATTTTGACAGCTGTTGGTCTAAGACATGATCAGTGACACCTCGACCACTTTCCGGGACGGGGCTCACGGAGGACACAACCTTCGAAAAGAAGTTTCCGTAGTCCAACGGTCACACCGCTGCCAATAGCGTACAGGTGGATTTTGGGTGGTGTGACAAAGCCGACCGTCGCCTACGTAACCGACGCCAGTCTAGTATGGGCTCGTTGGTCCTATCTCGAAATCTCGATGATAAAATCCCCTAGCTGACATGGACGAGGCAGACGGACTAGGCACCACTGAGACATGAGGCCGTGCGTGGAGCCTCCGTCCGGGCCGGTCTAGGGCATCCGTCGTCTTACAGCAAGAAAATAAAACCAGCCCTAGGAGCTACTGTACCAGGTAACCAGAACAAGGGGACTGACCGCTGCAGACCGACAATTGGAAATAAGGAAATCCGAGCCGATTGTCATGGGGATGGATTACCGAAGGACTCGGTTTCCCATCTGCTTTGGTGTTCTCGTCCGAACAGTCTCATTCTGGCCCTGGCCTTCCGAGATTCAGCTCCTACCCTCCTGGTTTAGGATCTGTATGTTATGAGAAAGCCGAACGAAGCGAAAAACCACAAAGACGGGAAAGGAAAGCACGCGGCTCAGGTTCTGTTCCGATTGCCCAACAACTTCAATAAAGGCGGGGCAAGCGCTGAAAGCGACGACCCAAGGCGAAGAAGGAAAT
Source organism: Sordaria macrospora (assembly GCF_033870435.1). Lineage (NCBI taxonomy): Eukaryota > Fungi > Ascomycota > Sordariomycetes > Sordariales > Sordariaceae > Sordaria > Sordaria macrospora. Next base: position 3,632,809 of record NC_089374.1, on the reverse strand, counting down.
CCCTAGCTACGGTACGTAGAGGAGGAATGAATGGATGGATAATTTTTCTCGTTCGGCAGTTCCTCTATTGTTGTCGTCGTATTCCTCTTCCCGACCCGGGGCCCTCCTGCCGAACGTACCGGGGGTGTCTGTTACACGGGACGGCTTCTTCGCAGCGTCAATTGGACAATCTGTCCACTATGTTCAGCTTCCATACATTGCGATCCCGTATAATGTTTTCTGTTCCGTTGTTTGCTTTCTTTTTCTCCTCAGCCGCTCGTTAACTATTCCCGAAGTCGGGACAGATGACAGGTGAAGCCGACATCGACGATGCGAAGATCGTAATGCCGGTGTGATCCCTTGAGATCTGATTGGTCAATTGGCGCCGTTTCTCGAAAGCCGACATTCCATTTGTTCGAACTCATCGCTTCGCTTTGAGTACTTGTCCTCCGTTGTATTGAGGTATCTTGATTCATGCATACCTCTAGATACGAAGACTCGGGCTAAACAGAACACTCGAAGCCCGTCGTACAACCACGAGCAAACAGGAATATATCATATCAAAGCCGTCCTCGATATCATTAACATCCATCAATATACCCCTTCCCCAACCCCCATCGTTGTTACCTGACCACCCTCGTCCCGTCCCAAACTGTGACGCTACTCATCTGACCACCCATCGCTCGGTATTCGGAAACGGCAACCATATACGAAACCAACGCTTTTTTTTTTTTTTTTTTTTTTTTTTTTTTTTTTTTTTTTTCCAGCGTGGTATCATTACTTTTAACCGTCACCGAAGAACTAGCCAGCCAGCACCAAAACGGAACTTAAAGTTCAATAGAATAGGGACTTATAAGGTATGTATCCTTGGGGTCGCTTGCTACTACTGAAAGAGGAAACAGAGACCCCTTATGTTTAGTGTGAGCGTGTAACCTTGAGGGGTTCCGAAAAACCCAATTAGTACTACATAGCATGATGAGGAGTACATAGAAACGCCGACTTCACGCCAAGGGGCCAATGCGACTCATTCTGTCGCACCATGTATCTCCCAGAGCCCAAGTCGGATATGTAGGGTTTGTTTCGTACAATGTACGTCTATGGAGCTGACGTATACCCCGTTTTAAAATCCCTCTTGCGATCTTCACTGCTATGATGAACTTTGCATTGTTTGGGTTTTAATTCAAGGACACAAGCACGCGCAATAACACGCTACAACGTGCTGTGTTGTTTTCGACACCAGAGTGTATACCTACGATTTATACGTAGGTAGGTACATGAACATGGCCGCTGTCATGGCCACGCGGAACAGAACCACACTGCATACCTATATAATACGTCTCAGGTAGAAACTCTAAAAGTAAGACGTGCATAAGTGAGGCACTTCGATGCTACGTCAGTCCAGAAACACTCAGTGTCTGAGAACAGATATAGGTACACATGCAGCCTATGAAGAAACGTAAGAAGAAGGGGCTAGAGCAGGACTCGACCAAATGACTTGCATGCGTCTATGTTGCAAGGTTTGTGCCATTTGGGTGAATGTGGGTTACGTAGAGCTATGTCATATAAGTTCTACTACTTTTTGAGGCTTTCTTCCTCTACAAAGCACTTGGTAAACGCTTTTCGTTGAGCCTGATGCTTTCCGATATCTCCACTCTAGAGCTGTTTTGTCGGTTGGAATGCACTCCCAAAGTCCAAGTCCCAAGGGTGTTTGAAAGTTTTCGGTAGATGGTATATCTCATGCAGAGAGAGGTATCAGTCGCCGTTTGTGTAATTTAAGTAGAATATTGCGCTGAGTATCAACGCAGTCAGAAATATGTTCTGGTCGATGGCATATACAGTAGGAGTTATCTTTACATTTTTGTCCATTTGATGGATATCTTGTTCTTGTGATGTCGAGGTGGCCAAAGATGCGAGTATAACCCGCTGAACCCCGGGACAATGAGAAACAAAAGATGAGCGGCCCAGGTTCGATACTGATTGTGTAAATTTGTGGAAGCGAAGGGGGAAAATGGAAAATAGCTTTTGTGATGACTGCTCATCCCAACAACACAATGGCTTGCCTAGGTACCTACCTCTATAGATGGCTCAACAAACGGTTAGTTAGTCTAGCGTTTACAGGTAGGTACCTATTCGAGTAAATGATGCATCAGTCGAGGGTACTGAAGAAAGATGAGCCACGAACCTGAAAACGAGCAATTAAAAGTTTGACAGACATTTCTAGGTAGGTATCTTTACGGTGTATAAAGATCATCGGCAGCCAACTCCAGAGAGACCATAATGCCACACATATTCGACCCATTCAATTTAGATCCAGTAACCACAGAAGTATTACATCAAAAGACCTCATCAAATTTACCCTTACACAACCCCAAGACGAACCAGAACCAGAGCAATCTCAAGTTCACTCACTCACTCACTCAACTCAAAATGACCGAAATCACCAAGCAATACGAGCAAGACATCCGCGATTACGCCCAGGTCTCGGAGCCCAAGATCGCCGAGGCCGGCCGGATGGGCGAGTCGATGCTGTGGAAGATTTCGAGCAAGAGTTCGCGAGACAGCCTCATTTCAAGTATTTACTACAAAGTGAAGCGCCTGGCGGATTCCGTTGAGTGGGGCCTGACTATTGATATCCCGAAGGCGAGGGAGGAGCTGGAGAAGGAGATCGCGAGGGCTTCTTAAAACTCTTAAAACGCGGTTTGATGGATGGGAAATCAGGGGCAGCCAAACAAAGGTGATAAGGAGTGGCTGGCAGAATGAAGGGATATATATGGTGTCAGGAAATGGGTGAGTGGGTGGTTTGCATACCTGGTGGAAAGTTTGAACGCTGGGAAACCTTGGCAGGCAGATGGAAGACTCGATATGTATCGTACATCCCATACTTGATGGTCACTTCTTCTTGTTGCTTTTGCGTAAGTACCTTAGTATTCGGCAAGCTAACAGATAGCATTGAAGTGAGAGAGAAAAATAAAAGTAAAACAAACAGGACGGACAATACATAGAAACAAGCTGAGCTGGCCAAATGATTAGATATTGCTAGCATGAGCAACCCGTGAAAAGTATGATTTCAAAAGAAAAGGGGGTATCTCCATCACGACGAAACTCAAAATACCGCCACCCACCCACGCCGAATCGTGTCTTCCAACCAAGCCAGATAGACACTCACTCTTCAACCTTGATAAAGCAATTCCTTTTGGCCTCCAACTTCTCGAACCCCCCGAAACTGATATCATACAAACGCACAACTCACCAAACCCACCCCATGCTTTCCAAAAACACAACTCCCTTCCCCTCACGTAGCACTCACTCCCTGATTCAACCTCCTATTCACTCTCCCTATATCAGCCATCACCACCCCCCTACGCCTTTTCACCGAGCTGATCGCTATCATCGCGTTCACGCCTATCAATAACCTCACTCGAGCTCTCTATCTCCGTCTCAACTCTCACCATCACCCTGCCACGTGGTGGTGCGTGTCCCAGCGGGTGTCCCAACGCCGTCCCAATTTGTTGTTGTTCAGGCTGACTGTGGGAAGTGGTGGAAGCAAAGGAAGCTTCGCCCATAGCGACGCTATATGGTGGCGGCGGCGAAAGCTGAGGTCCTGTTGAGCGAGAAGAGTGGGAAATGGTTTGGTGTATGACTGCAGAGTCTTGTGTGTGAGCACCAGGGTAATGGTCCTCTTTGTTGTTTTTCTCCTTCTGGGAAGACCACACGCGTGTGTCGACTCCTAGAGTGGTGTTCTTGTGGTCGGAAGCAAAGGGACTCCATGGTGCTGCTGACTTTAGTGGTGGTACTGTTGACACACCACCATTGGCTGTGCTATCTTGGGTATCGGATTCTTTCTTTTTTTGTTTCTTTCTCGATGACCGGTGTCGTTCCTCCTGTGGTGGATGTCTTGAGGATACCCCTGTAGGTGTTGGAAGTGGGGGAAGAGGGCAGTTGGGTGAATTCGAAGGTGGCAAGTGTGGTGTGGACGAGCCGCTGAGCGCGGTGTAGCCTGCAGAAAGCCTGTTGAAACTCGCTCGTTTCTGCTTTCCTTCGGTCTTATTGTCTTGGTCCGCGTGCAAGGAGGGTATGTAGATGGGCGATAGTGGCATTGGTAGTTTGATTGGGACATGGAAGGCATTCGGTCGAAGATACCATGGGTTGCGCGCTGGAGGAGTCAGATCGTCCGACAGATCAGGCCAGGGGTTGTTGTTGTTGAGTTGCGCTGGGGGTGAGGACTGGGGAGGCCACAAGTCTGGGAATTCCTTTCTGAGCTCGTCGTATGGGGAAGATGGATTGGTATGGGAGCTTTCACCCCCTGTCGGCGCAGGGTTTAACCGGGTCGTGAGAGGGATGTTCTCGGTAATAGGGAGAATAGAGGTATCGTGTACGCTGAAGATGTCATTCAATTGGTCGTTAGCATATGTGATGAATATTTTTGGAAAGCTCACGAGTCACATACCTTGCCACTGTACCACGTTTGCTGTTCTTTGTCATAGATGACCACCATGATTTCGAGCTTGTTTGGGTGCTAAGCTCAGAAGGTGGTTCAGAGTCGTCGGGGTCGTATTCTTGATACAGCTTGGGCCATATCTTTCCAAAACCAAGGAAAACTAGAACCAAACGGTACTGATTGTATGCCTCAACAGTTGTGCCGAAGGTGATGCAAATGGCTACCGCGTTCACCACTGGAATGTAATTGGTAAGGACCTCGGTGACTTGCATTTTTTCTGTCGTTGTGAACGAGACAAAGTTGATGTGGGCGTGAATGCGATCGAGGTCGAACGGCAGCGACCACGGCCAACCCTGAGCGATATTGAAGGCGAAGAAGACACAAACCAGCGGTACAACCAACACGAGGATAGAGAGGGTGAGAAAGTAGAGCTTTCTCCTAAGGCGTTTTTGTCTCGCGGTTCGTATACTGTCATTACTCGGGATGGCTTCGCGTGTGAGTTTCTCCAACTGCCGGTACTTGTAAAAACAAACTCCTGTATATGAGGTAAGCGATGACGAAACATGCCACGGACTCGGCTTCGTATCTTACCTGCCAAGCCTGCCGCACCAACCGTGAAGATTGGAGATGGGAGGATGAAGAAAACCAAGAAGACGCCATTGGGGTCGAAAACTGGATTGCAGCCGGCAAGAGTTGACACATTGTATCGTTGAAGAATGACGAAGTAAGTGAGCAAGACTTGTACGACCGGATTGCCGAAGATGATAAGGGCCGAGATTCGATCTTTGCGTTTCTTTTCCTTGGGACTAAGGCTGGTCACTCGCGGGTTACCGATCTTGTTGGCAAGACCGAGCATGATATCGAAGAGAGTGGTGTGAGAGATGGTTTCAACGGCGAAGAAGATGTAAGTATGGAAGTCGCACCACCCATAGCCGGCATACCACTTCTTGACATTGTTGTCTCGCCATATGAGCGAGTTGACGACGTAAAAGAAGTTGAGCGCGACTGTTGACAAGCAATGGACCGTGGCCCCGAATTCGCCGTTAGTCCATAATAGCTTTGCAGGAACGAGAGGAATCAAGATCCCGAGGAGTCCCAGAAAAACCCTGAAGAATAGGTTGACTTGGAGACCAATATCGGTGTAAGGAGGGGGAGGGCCATTTCGTTCTTGGGGCCCGGTGGTGTAGAAAGTGTTGTTCATCTTGGGCCTTTCTCCCCAGAGGCCTAGGGGAAGGGTTGTTTGTGTCTTTGTCGATGCACGAGTGATACAGGGACTTATAAAGTCGGGCGGTGACTGACGTGACGGGGCAGCAGATGAGGGCTGGCATCAAAGGGGCGACGACAAAGGGAGGATGGCGACGATATCAGCGTTGAACACAAGTGGAAAGTAAAAGACTGGGATTACAGTGAGAGCAGGAGCTTTAAGAAAGGCATGACACCGACGATGGCGAAGATGTAGTCGGGTCGTGGCATGATTTATTGGTCTATTCAGCGATGGTTGCGTATAGAGGATATTTGTGAATGGGAAAAAGATGGGATGTCTCAACCGCGCTGGTGGAGCGAAGGGGAGATCCAAAAGCAATAAAGTTTTGGTGTAAGTGATGAATGAGCCTGCCATCCGATATCTGCCATACAGTGGTGTATTCAAATTGGGGCCCTTATTGAAGCTCTATTCAGACCCGAAAAGGGTTTAGTGCGGGCCTCAACCAAAGATGGGAAGAAAGAACGTGTGAGTTGTCGCAGGCTCATTTTCCTGAATGCAAACTTACCACCGCACTCGTTGGGAAAAGGAGAGTAGTTGCCATTTGCCATTTGCCATTGGCGTGGTGGAATTGGCCGAATCGATCCTCTTGGTGTAACTTCTTTCAATGCCGTTGAGTGTAACCCGAGATCCTCAGCTTGCCGGTGGTACGTAGTACAGGCCGGTACAAAGCACGTGGTGACCGAGGGCGCTTCGGGATTTGGCTGTTGACGCCCGGTACCGGAAAGCTGGGTGGCTTCCGGTAGGTACCAGTAACCGGTTGACTGTTTCCGGTCTTTCCACTAGGTAGTTGCTATCGTCCTTGGAGGGTCGGAGATGAAGATCAGGTTGCCGTGGATTGTGATGTGTCAACCACCAAGGGAGGCAAAGATAGTAACTGGTGATGAGTGATGTCTACAGCAAGGCCCGATGAGGCAGTCAGTCGACTCAATGGATCCAATTTCGGAAATCGACATGAGACTTCCGAAGGATTATGGACGTCTTGGAGCTCGCGTTGGAAGAAGAAATTCCCATCATTTAATGGTCATGGTTGGTGTGACGAAGAAATGGATGATGAGAAAAGGGAAAATCGCACTTTGCTGGAAGTAAGTTTGTAGGATGTTAAGTTCAAGCGCACGTTACTAACTAACGGTGTCGTCTGCAGCACGCAAGTTGAATGTAAGTTTAATGTGGGGCACCAAGTTGAATAGACGCCGTGGGTGTGAAAATAGACCACCGCTAACAAACCTGGCAGATGGAGATCTTATCTTATCGGACCCCATGCAACCCGGACGCGCGACATGTGCCCGCATTGAGGAATCAAAAGCGGAACTGAATTTGGGACGCGACGAATTGAAACGCCTGGAAGCTACCTTAGCTCGGAACGCCTCTGGAGAAACTAAGCTAAAGTCAACTTTGTAAACATTCCAAACTCGTTTCTCCAAGTCGGCTCCAACAGCTTCAACATTCCCCATCCAACCACCGCAACCAGCCAAACCGTCAAACATGTCTGCCTTCCTCCGCCCCGTCTTTGGCGCCGCCGCCCGCCCGGCCGTCCGCTCTTTCAGCTCTACCTCCGCCCGCGGCATTGCTCGCGTCCAGATCATTGGCAACCTCGCCGACACCCCCGAGCTCCGTGCTACCAGCACCGGCCGTGAGATGCTTAGGTATGCTGTCGCCAGCAACTCGGGTCCCCGCAACGACCGCGTCACCAGCTGGTTCAATGTCAGCTGTTTCGCCGAGGGCAAGCTGCGCGACTTCCTGCTGACCCTCCCCAAGGGGTGCGTAACCCCCGTCTGAACTTTAGCCAATGAACAATAAAACTGACTGCTAGACAGAACCACCGTCTTCGTCGAGGGCGAGCTTTCCCTGAGGGCCTGGACCGACGAGGAGGGCCGCAGCAAGACCGCCGTCAACGTTCTTCACCGTATGTTACATGACCACCAATGCGCCGTTCCATTTCACATGTGCGCATTGCTAACCAACAACAACAATAACTACAGGCAACCTCGAGGTCCTCCGCCGTCCCTACAGCGCTCCCAGAGAGACCCCCGAGGCCGAGGCTGAGACCGAGGGTGAGCACCAGGAGCACCAGGAGCACCAGGAGCACCAGCAGTAAAGTTGAGCTGAGCTGAGCTTGGCATATGACCAATTGCTGGTTGCTGCTCGCCGCTGGCTTTGATACTCTTCCTGTTGGGTTCACGACTGGGCTTTATGGAGTCTGGTCGTTGTACGATGGGGCCATGTACGCCAAATATGACAGTTTGATTACGGATTACGAACTTGTGGTTCCAGCAGGACGCTTTGCGTAGCTTTGCGAAGCTGACCTCTCCTCTTTCCTTTTATACCCATGTACCACCATCTACCTCTACCCCTCTGCTAGGAATTGCAGAACTTTGGGTGTATCGTATGTTTATCAAAAGTTGATGCTGTGATACCTTGGTACCTCTCACCATCGCGTGTTCATGTGAAAAGTGATGCTGATGCGTTTGTTTGGTCTCGATCGGAGATGTGGGGTTCTTTACGCTTAGCTTCCCGGCAGTAACAGCCCAACAAACAGACGAACGCTACTACTACTGTGTAGACAGACCCCCGCGGCGTGGTGTCGGATATTAATCCTGGTCCACTTTTTTTTTCCTGTCAGTGCCGCCGCGGCAGTGTCGCATGCGATCGCACAAGTCGCACATTCCATGTTTCCCCATCCATGTTCATTGTCTTTCGTCCTTTCGCCTCCATCGCTTCCATGCGATCCCCGCAACCTCAGCCATGTCGAAACTCCTGATCTCTAGGAGCCTTGGCCGGCCCCTTCGACGGCCGGCCTACCAGTTCTGGAGCACCAGCATCATCAAGACGAGGACCTTTGCGACGGTCGAATCCGATGCGAGGTGAGCACCCACTTGACCACCCAGTCGACAACAAAAACACCGCCGCACCGCCATCCAGTCCGAAACCCCCCACAAAATACGAATGTCTAACCCGTCCTTCCCATATCTTTCAGGCCCTTCGATGTCGTCGTTATTGGCGGAGGCCACGCTGGATCCGAGGCATGCGCCGCAGCTGCCCGCGCTGGCGCGAGGACGGCGTTAGTGACTCCCAGCGTCGAGAACCTCGGTGTCTGTTCCTGCAACCCTAGTTTCGGCGGTATCGGCAAAGGTATCATGATCCGCGAGATCGATGCTCTCGAAGGCCTCGCTGGCCGTATCATTGACAAGGCTGGTGTTCAGTTTCGAGTCCTCAACAGCAAGAAGGGCCCCGCCGTTTGGGGTCCTCGCGCCCAAATCGACCGAGCGCTATACAAAAAGCACATGCGCGCCGAGCTCGAATCGTACCCCAACCTCTCCCTGGTTTACAACAGCGTATCCGACATTGTCGTCTCGGAAAACGATGATCCTTCCACCGGAGCGAAAACCAAAATCACTGGCGTCAGGTTGGAGTCGGGCGAGGTCTTACCAACAAGCCAGGTCATCATCACCACAGGCACATTCCTCGGCGGCGAGATTCACATTGGTATGGAAGCCTATCCCTCGGGCCGCATGGGTGAGAAGGCAACTTTTGGTCTCAGCAAGTCGCTTAGGGAGGCTGGATTCAAGCTCGGGCGGTTGAAGACAGGAACGCCACCCCGGTTAGACAAGAAGAGCATCAACTTCGGCGTTCTTGAAGAGCAGTACGGTGATGACCCGCCGAGGCCGTTCAGTTACCTAAACGACGCTGTCACTGTCAAGGACCAGCTTCACTGCTGGGCCACCTACACCAATCACGCGACACACGAGATTGTGCGTCAAAACCTCGACAAGACGATTCATATCCGCGAGACGGTCAAGGGACCTCGGTATTGCCCCTCGCTCGAGGCCAAGATCATCCGTTTCAGTGACAAGCAGCGCCATCTTGTATGGCTGGAACCCGAAGGCTTCGACAACGACATCATCTACCCGAACGGCCTAAGCATGACTGTGCCCGCTGAGGCCCAGCTGGCACTGCTCCGCACTATTCCTGGTCTGGAGGATGTCATCATGACCCAGCCCGGTTACGGTGTCGAGTACGATTATGTCGACCCCCGCAGCCTGAAGCGCACTCTAGAGACCAAGGCTATCCGTGGCCTGTGGCTCGCCGGCCAGATCAACGGCACCACCGGTTATGAAGAAGCGGCCGGTCAGGGTATTGTAGCCGGCATCAACGCCGGCCGCGCCGCTATCGGTCGCGAACCCGTCACCCTTTCGCGTGCCGACGGTTACATCGGCGTCATGATCGACGACCTCATCACCAAGGGCGTCTCGGAGCCCTACCGCATGTTCACCTCGCGCAGCGAGTTCCGTATGACCACGCGGTCCGACAACGCCGACTCCCGCCTCACCGCCCTCGGCCGCAGCTGGGGCGTCGTCGGCGACCGGCGCTGGAGCCATTTCCAGACCGAGAACGGCCAGATGGCCGAGCTGCGCCGTATCCTCAGCGAAACCATCCTGTCCCCGCAAGCCTGGGCAAATGCCGGCTTCGACGTCAAGGCCGACACCCGTAAGCGCAGCGCATTCGAACTCCTCTGCTTCAAGGGCGTGTCGATGGAGAAGCTCCACGAGAGCGGCGTCGTGCCCAAGCTGATGGACTTCTCGGAACGCGTGCGCGAGCGGACCTTTATCGAGGGGTTGTATGCGCCCCAGATCGATAAGCACGCGTTAGAGCGTGCCAAGCTAGAGCGCGAGGAGGATCTGAGGCTGCCGCTTGATTTGGATTATGACGCGATTATCAACCTCTCCCTGGCTGAGAAGGGCGTGCTGAAGGCGACCAGGCCTGAGAGTCTGGCGCAGGCGAGGAGGATAGAGGGTATGACACCCGCGGGCTGCATGCGGTTGCTTGCGCACGTGAAGAGGAGGAATGGGGAGCTCAAGACCGGTTACAGGCTTGGAGGTTTCAAGGAGATTGCAGCCCAGTTGGAGAATGGGACAGCTGAAGCAGACCTTGACGCTGTTGGTGATGCGTTGACTGCTGCTGATGGTGATATGGAGACTGTGGACGCCAAGGCGAGGGCTGCTGATCTCTGATCTTCTGATCAGTCGGCCTAGGTGATGGAATATTTCACGATTGTGGTGGAAAAGGTGTTTGGTGTAACGATAGCATTTCAAGAAAAAGCGTAGCATATACTGGGTTGGGAAGGTTGGTTTGATTTTTGGAGTAGAAATTTGTCAATATGTATAATACCTGGTATATAGAACATTGAGCCATATCAATTGGATGAAATCATTGACATGATCATTCTCTGTTGTTCTTCCGTCGAAACAGATTGAAGTGCCTCGATTTAGACCAAATACCTTGGGACGTGCATGCTCAACTCGATGTTACTTTTTTGAGCACGTTCGAAAAGGGTGTGAAATTCATCAGCAGGGCGACGATCCAGATGCGCGTGGTTTCCCCTGAAGCGCACAGGAATGAGAAGGCCACAAACATCGGGCTCCTACCGCTACATTGAATGGATTATTGCTGCTTGGTAGTTTCATCCTTCACCTTCTTCGCTTCCGCCTCCGCCTCGTCAACCACCTCCTCGGCGCTACCCTCCTCCTTCTCAGCAGCCTTGGGAGTAGGTTGCGTAAGAATCTTGACAGCATCCTTGCTATACACATAGCTAGCACCACTCCAGATCGTTGTAGCAGCAACGGTGTACCTATTTGACCGGCGTATGTCAGTAAATCTTTCTTCCTACCAAAACATCACCAAAATCACCAATCATCATCACGAAAAAAAAAAAAAAAGTTTTTTTTGGAAAAACCTAAGAAAAAACTTACTGCATAACCATCAAACTCGTCCCCAAACTCAACGCCGGCACCACGGGAGCCACAGTAGTCAACCCCATCAGCCCCAGCTGCAACGCAGTATTATACTTGCTAATCGCCGTCGGCCTAACCTCAGCACTCGGCAAGCTAAAATCCCAATACCGCGCCATGGTCTTGGGCGGCGGCAGCGAGATCCAGCGGAAATACAGCGCCGAGATGGCGAGCGCCACGTCCCTGCCCAAGATAATCACGGCTAGCCAGACGGGCAGCAGGCCTTTCATGGAAAGGGTCACGGTCAAGATCGTCATGAGCGTCTTGTCGGCCATGGGGTCGATCACGGTGCCCACCACGGTGCCCTGGTTCCATTTGCGCGCGATCCAGCCGTCTAGCAGGTCGGTCACGCCCGCGTAGGCGAACAGGCCGAGCGCCCAGGCGTGGTGGTCGTGCAGGATGCAGTAGCCGATGAAGGGGGCGGCGACGAGGCGCGAGAAGGTCAGCCAGTTGGGGATGGTGTGGATGTTTTCGCGCTTGGTTAGGGTGCTGCCGGAGGTCGAGGGCAGGGCGGCTTTGAGGGCTGCTGTGGTTTTGGCGAGGCGGGATGATGGGGGCTTTGAGCTTTTGAATAAGGGGGTTGGTTAGCGAAGCGTCGGTTTGTGTTATGTGAGGTGATCCAAGAAGATGAGACAGATACTGGTGTGGACGCAAAACTGAAGATGATGATGGGTTGGAGGTTGATGCAAGTGAAGTGAGTGTATGATGAAATGAACCAGAACAGATTCATTCAAAGACCGTGGTCAATCATTCATTCAACTCTTCAATGTTATGAGAAACATACCCATTCTTCTCTTCCTGACCCCTCCACGACTTGGAAACAGTAAAGTGTCTAGCATGCACAGAAGGCGCAACAGACAGTCTGTTGCTCATCCGGGTCGAACATGATTGCTGCCATAGAGAATGTGACTGCAAGAGAGCGATGGATGCTGTTTTTAAGCCAACATCTTGGATGCGATGCTGGATAAACAGCCTCGATGTCGTCGTCGACTGGGAAGCGGAGCGCAAGCCTAGCAAGGACGAGGCGTTAAGTCGCAGCATGTTGAATGAGTGAGTAGTGGTGTGCGTAGGCTTGGGATTGAATGAATGTGGTGAAAGTCGTGTAAGGGTACGTGTCTGTCGTCACTGCATTCTCGCCCTGTCGATCATTCATTCGTGAGTGAGTGGTCGGCCGTACGATTTCGAGAAGAATACTGGATTCAGTAGGTAAGACCGTAGGATCGGAAATTTGCTAGGTGCTCCTTTTCCCTGTCTGTCGCAATGGGCAGGTCAAGATGTACTTGTACGAAAGATGTAATGAGAGCAAAACTGAGGCGCGCGCAATGTTTCCAAGATATCGATCTTACCCACAGCAGAAGACTGTCTGTTTACTTGCGCCCTGCCTTTGCGACGGAATCAAGGTACCAGGTAACTGGGATGACGATCCGCACTCATCCGTCCGGCGAGGACGTTTGTTGGTGGGGTGTGGATGGAGTGCGCCGGCGCAAGCGGGAGTACGGTGCACCCTCGCATTTTAGTGTATCAGTTTCGTCTCGGAATCCGGTGGGTTTTGTACTATCGGCCCCCGTTGGAGGCACGTGCACTTCCCATTCACTGGTAGGGCACGGCCTGCCATTCCGCTAGTATTTAGCCCTCTAGACCTCTATATATCTCTTCCCTTTTACAACTCAATATAACCATTATTAAATCGATTGCTCTTTTCGTTACTTTGTGTGTTGCATAGGTTGTTGTGACGAACGGCAGTCTGATCTGCCTAAATGAGATAGCTGAAGGTAGTAACTATCAGTGCTGTTCGGTGAAGCCAAAAGGTTCACAACAAGTATGTTCGTAATACTGGTCACGGTGATAATGATCTATTGACTACTGTCGAACTATCTGACAATCTGAGTTCTCCCGTAGTCCCTTTATACCTGCTCGCCCTCTGCGAGATATCTGTTTCCGGATGTCCACGTAGACGTGAACCCCTTAGTGCTGGCTCACTGCCTATGGGCTGGCTCATCTTCGTGAGCCTGGCTCGTCTCTATGAGCCTGGCTCGCCTTCATGAGCCTGGCCTACCTTCATGAGCCTTCCTTTCTTGTCATGGTTACACTGCCCAGCCTTCATGTGGCTGTTGTGTACCGGTGGCTTGGTTGGCCCATGTTCCTCGCTCATGGTTCGTAACAGATAATTATGACAGGCTAGGGTGCATATGCCCAGACGGCCAAACCTACAAAAGATAGGACGGTGTTCTGCTTGCAAGGCAGAACTCGGAATGCACACTATATAGCCAATGCCAACCTGTGACATGTATCGCACAGCCCCGCCCGGTCGGAAAGTGGGGCTAATGCCGGCCTCACTCCGGAGCCCCGGAACCTGAGCATCCAGATTGTTTCATTGCCTTTTACGGAGCATTTCTTGTGTTGATCTGGTTGTACAAGCTGTCACCATTTTTACCAGCTAGGGGGCGTTAACAAGGTTTGGATATCAGGACGAATTTTCACCAGTGTCCGTTCATAGACGGGAGGTAGCTATGGGAGATGGGATGGTACCTACGATAGTGCCTGCGGGGCCTGAATAGGTGTGCAACAGCGCGTGAAATTAGGAGGTGCGAGGAAGGCTACATGGACTTGACCAAGGTTCTTGCAACTTGCACCGCAAGCTGTTCTTTTCTATTTCTCTGACGTCCTACTCCACTAGACAAACATATGTAACGACTGGATGGCCTAGAATAGACTGGCAGTGTAGGCCTACGAAATAGGGGAGATGGAAAGGAAGGGGTTTTGTTCGTGACTGTATTTCTCCGCCCCCTTCCACAAATGATAGCTTCAACCCGGGGTAATGACTGGTTGCCACAGGTGATGTGATACGTACGCCTCAAGACCAAAGAAAAGAAGAAGGAAAGAAAAAAAGAGTGACACAAGGTGAGTGGCCCAAGGTGAGCGGCCCATGGACCGAAACCGGTGGAAAAGAACTAACATGATGTCCTCTTCCTGATGGCATCTCTTCGTACCTAGGCCGCCTGGCCTCCAAGGATTCCCGAGGTCGAACCTGGGAGCGGTGCCCGAGTGGCAGTACTCCCTTGAGACTCTGTGGTATGTGGTTGGCGGACTTTGGGGGCTGACTTTTCTTTCTTCGCGGCCTGCACAGCTTCACTGACGGGTTGCGGGCGGAGTGTCTGAAGATATCTTTCCCAATCCTTGGCATCGTCGTGGCCTGGACTCTTCTTGAGATACTGAAGACACTTGTTGCCCTTCAACTCTTCCACTACGGCGTCCTCCGTGCGTATTTCGAGTTCTCTTAGTTCATTCTCTGACATCGCCCGGCCTTGGTTGATGAAGTTATTGGAGCGTTGACAATCCGCAAGTCGGCATGCAACTGTGAAAATTCTCTCCACCGCCTCCTCTCGGGCGCCCTCCAAGGTAGTGGTGGTTTTGGTAGTTCTAGGGTGAGCATCCTGGCAAGAATTCCGCGTTAGGATTCGAAACGGCTCAGTAGCATCATTGATAGGGTCAGATGTAGGTAGGTACGCACCTTTATCACCACCTCACCCCCCAGATCCAGGGACTGCAGGGACGCAGATGCTTTGGCCAGTGCACCAGCCCAACGATTCACTAAGGCAAGGTGGCAAAATCATGTCAGCTTCTCCCTAATTCGTAATATTTATTGAGGGCATTCTTACGTGCTTCAAGAGCATTGCAAAGCTCGGCAACCGTCTGAAGGAGATACCGAGAACTGACTTGTCCGTTCCCCTTCCACTGCTCTTCCTTCTGGAGAAAGACTTCGCGTGCCACGAACCCGTTGTACCATTCTTCCCACTTGGACTTGCGATCAGCCACCATTCCGGCCAAAATATCCCACCCGACATTGTTGGGATCCAGTAGACTCCTAAGGGATCGGATGCTGGCATCAAAAAGTCCTTCGCGGTCGTCGGGCTCGATAGGATCAATAGCGGCCGTTAGCGCATGGTACGACATATCGACTGCTCTGGGGATTTCTTCAAAAGTGCTGGTGTCTGTCAAGAGTGGAAAGAAAGTGATAATCTGAGAGATGTTGCAAGCTGCCCGATGAAGTGATGATGTCGTGTGAACGAAAACTCATGCTTCTCAAGTGGGCTCAGTGCCTCTTATACCTCCAGGCTCGTCAGATCTTCGCGATTCACCGAATATGTCGATGGACGGCAACCTGCATCGCAGATAATCTACTTGGATATAACCGCCGTTGCTGGTCATTCTTTCGTCCATTTTGCCATGGATCTCGTAGGAAGTGGGCGCTTCTGTCGCACGATCCTCCAACAGCCCGTAACGGAAAATAGGCACGGGCGGTTACTCTTTGAATGGGCCGCGACCAACTGCACCGGGATGCTTCCAACCAACGGTTGAACTTTTTACACTTGTAGAACATTCAATTTGTGACGAGAAGGGCTCAAGGCAGATAAGAAAAGGAGCTGAGGGTACTGAAAAGAGATCAAAGTTGCCTGACTAAAAAGTATGCAGTCCATGACAGAAGTCAGTTGGTGACGATATCGCTGGCACTCGCCAAGGCAAGCGGCTCAGGACTCGGGGGGTACCAGCAAGGGAGGCCATCTTCAAACCAACAAAACATGCCCAAAGGCAAAGCAACCAGAGAGTACGAGCAATTGAGCAAACAAACCTAGCCTAGCTACCTACCTACCATCTGTGTACACATACCTCGACCTACCTCTCGTGATACTGGCCTTGCCGAGCTGTTGCCCCCTCAGTCATTACGACACTTACCTACAGTATATACGCCACCATCATTGGAGTTGAGCTGGGCTTATTCTTTCGACGCAAAGTGCCTCATGAGCACATCAAAGATATCAGTCGCGCCGGTACGGCCAGCCCATTGAAGCGGCGTCAGTTCATAGTCATCGTACGCATGCATACGACGATCCTCTGCACGACTGGCCAGTTGGGGAATAACCTCAGCCATCCAACGACCCCAGGCACCGTACAGAAACGATGTGAAGATGGGCGAGCAGTATCGAAGCACACTTGCTTCTGCGTCGACGGGCGTGCCCCTTTCAATCAACTCTTCTGCAAATGCTCCTAGCCCTATCCTTTCTTCTTCAGCAGCGTCCACCTCCTGGACGGTAGCAAGAGCATGTAGCGGAGTCCACCCTTCGTCCGTCACCACCTGGGCGCTGGCACCACGTTCGAGCAAGAGACGGGCCACGGAAATCCGGGCAGCGGTCTGTCCTTTGTAGTAGCATTTGGCTGGCGTCAGGACGCAGAGCAAGGGCGTCCACTTATTGGTGGTAGCTTGATCGACATCCAGACCTTGATCGAGTAGATACTCCACGGTGTCTCGGTTTCCGGCGGCGGCAGCGTAGTGTAACAGTGACTCCTCGAACTGGTTGAGCAGGCAGATAACGTTAGAAGCATTGACGCAGTGTTCGAGGCATAATCGAAGCGTGTCGGGCGTACCAGTACCGGCAAGAAGGTGAAGAGATGTAACTCCTTCATTGTCAGGAGTCTCGGGGGATGCGCCATGTTGCAGAAGGGTCTGGAGGACCTTTAGGTTGTCCTCTTGGTGAACGGACGCTCGGTTCTGCCCACCTCGAAAGTTTTTGTTGAAGTTTGCGGCGACTTTGTGAAGAACCGTTTGACCATGATCGTCCTTTGCGTTGGGATCTGCACCCTTTTCGAGTAATGATTTCAAAAGCTCAATCCGGGTGAAGGATTCGTGGATGGGCAAGCCTTTACAATCCTTGGAGGCCCGGTTCGGGTCTGCACCGGCATCAAGGAGTCGACGGACAACGCGGATCTGGCCGTCCTCGTTGAGAGGTTCTCCGTTACGTCTTTGCACGGGTATCCCATTTGTGTGGTCGCGGCCGGTGATGGCGACTGCGCTCTCCAGGGCACATTGAATGACATCAGCCTTGTAGTGGAACTTGGCTAACAACAAGGCAACCACGTCGTCGTGCCACAGGGCGGCCGCTCGAAAGAGGGCTAGATGCTTCTCAAGGGTGGACCAGCCGTCGTAGAGATCGAGGAAGTCGGCGACTAGATCCGCATGTCCGTTGTAGGCAGCGACGACGAGGCAGCTTGGCATGGCTTCGGACGGTTGTCTTCGGCTAGGGTGGTGGAATCGGCATTGAGGACCAACCACGTTCCAGAGGAAGCGAGCGATGTCTCGCTGGCCATACTCGGCGGCAACTTGGAGAGGGGAATAGCCTGGATCACAAGCTTGATGAAGAGTCGGGTCAACACCGGCGTCAAGCATCATCCGCACGGCCGCCTCATCTCCATGACAGACAGCCTGGCAAAGGACGTCGGCCATGGCGCCCCGCAGATTAGACATTCCCATGTCGGCGTCGGGATCAGACTCGGTCTCGTTCCTCCAGATTTGCAACATGCCTTGGACAGACTCCAAGTCGCCATGTTTTGAGTAGTGGCGGGATGCTTCGAAAAAGGAAACCATCATGGCCGACGACCGTGCTGAATATTGCTGAAGTGATGTAAGGGAATTGGATGGATAAAAAGACTTCAAGGGAAACGAGTGGCTTACACCCGGCACTTATATAGGGCCGTAGCTAACAGAAACCTTGCCAAACTTGCAGGGACATTGATAGCTTCCACTGAGTGTCCGTCGTGCAAGCGCTGCATATGCAATACAACCCACCGTGTTACCTGTAATTATGTAAGATACGATAATGCCCCACTCTTAACATCTCTGATGATTCTCGCATCCTTTCTTCTTTTCATTCTCAGTCACTCCTTCTAGTTCTCATCTTACAACTCGACGGCATCCGACATGTGCTACGTTGTGCGCTTGGGAAGGTTCATTGTGCTCCTTTGTTCTGGGGGTTTCTTCCAACCTGCTCTACTTTCTTAAAATCTCCTCTTCCCTCAACTCTTTCAATCAAACTACATTGCCCACGAAAAGAACCCTCCTTGTAGCTGGTCGTTCCAGTACCCAGTCTTTCACCCTCTTTGGTGCCCTTGCTTGATATCTATTTCAGTCAATCTTCGGTGATGACCCCATGAGAGGGACCTTCTATGTTTCCTCTGCCGGCCGGTTACCGACCCTCCCGCCACTTGAGCGTGGCACCTCATCGGGTTCAGACAACAAGGAGCACAAGACAAGCACGCATGCATACACACATAACACATACGGCACCTTGTTTCAATCGGGATGGTGAATTTATGCTTGTCTGCAACAGCCACTGTCCGCAAATCCATGGGGAACCAGGCTATCAACAACGGGGCCAAGGTAGGTAAAAATTCACAGAGGGCAGGTAGCCGTCGTATCAGCGATTAACGACCAACACAGACATAGTAATCTAGCCAGAGGGTTTGGCAACTGCTTCCCACGGCCGGATTCCAGCTATAAAAGCTGGCCAGCGAGATGCTATACCGCGTTGCGATGGTCCCGCATTGATCTCCCGAGGCAACTGTTCACACGTTCCCCTGGTCAGCAACAACGGCCAAGCGACTTGATCAGACACAAAGAGACAAACTCACCCTTGTGGAACTTCTTACAGCCACTGACCATTCCGGGCTGGGTCGGAGTCGGCGTTGCTACACCTCCCGCACTAGTGGTAGTCGTCTTCTTTGTCGTCGTCGTCGTCGTCGTCGTCGTTTTGGGTGGCACGAACCCAATCGTCCGCACACACACATATGTATCGAGCCACAGCGACTCACAACTGGTCCCCACGGCTGGGTTCCAGCCATAGAAGTTGGCCAGCGTGATGCCGTACGTCGACGCGATGGTGCCACATTGGTCACCAGACTTGACTAGGTGGAAGCGGTCACAATTGCTCACCATGCCAGCTTGCGTCGGCGTTGGAGTCGTAATGCCGTTCCCACTGCTCGTTGTCGTGGCCGCCTTCGTTGTCGTCGTCAAGGTGGTGCTCGATCCGACGACACCAACACAAAGATACGTATTCGCCCAAAGCCCCGTGCATTGGGAGCCAATGGCGGGATTCCAGGCTACCAACTGCGCGAGCGAGACGCCGTAGGTGGACCCAATCGTGGTACATCCCTGGCCTGACTGAACAAAATGGAATTTGTTGCAGTTACCTACCATGCCCTCCTGGATAGGTGTGGGCGTGGAGATACCGTTGCCAGTTGTGGGGGAGGCTGTGGTAGATACCGTGGTAGTGCCAATCAGCGTTGGCGACGACGTGGACGGCTGTGGCGGTTCATCCTGGCCAAAGTTGTTCTCAATGCAGTACGAGTTGCCCGCAGTGAGCTTGCAGGCCGTCGCAACGGACGGATTCTTCAAAGAGTCAGTTACGTCCTGCTCCAAGTGGAATTGCACCCTTCAAGACGCCCGACTCTCCATCCAACGTCTCCCGCAGCGTGGACTCACCCATCTCGCGAACTGCTCGCTCGTGATCCCGTAGCTGGAAACAATACTCGCGCACGAGTCGCTGCTCTCTGCCACATGCCACCACGTGCACGTCTTGATCGTGTTGGGGTCGGCTGTTGTGTCGGGCGGTACAGTAAACTGCGACCACACTCCGTGGATGAGGAAGAGGGCACCAAAGAAGAGCTGTAACGACTTCATAATGAACCGAAGAAGGACCACAAGAACGGCCGGTGTGCTGAACGCGAGCAGAATGGCATGAGTGCTGGCAGAACACTTTTATGAATGCAGTGCGTTGCCAGGGACTCTGCTTGATCTGGCCCCTGCTTTCCATTCAATTGGAATCCTACCTTATTTGATTTCAACAGCCAAGCTGTCCCCTCCCTTAAAATCGGAAATTTGCATCAATACTCCTCCCTATCCTGACACCGACCGTTTACTTGTCTTCACTCACCCACCGACTCATCCCGGATAAGCATCATGAGGACAAAAGGCGGATGCATATACGGCACCATCATATGTTCCTGAATGGAACGTGGCGCGGCTCGCATTCCTACGGTGATGCAACCGGGGTGTCGTTAAAGACCTGCAGCATCCTACTGTACTACTCCGTCATGGTAGCATTTCTGATCCTGAGGAGCAACCATGGGCCGAGGCGTCTCACGCGGACCAATGGTTTGTGAGCTGTAAGGAACCAGGCTGAATACTCACGCAATTGCCTCGCAGGGTGAACTTCCTCATTGCAACACTGGCATGGGCTTACGGATGGTGCTATCAAAGAGAACGCCAACGGAGACATTCCTCTGATCATCAGTGTGGCGACACCGCTTTTCTCGCTACACGAAAGGAATCAACCAATATTAGGCAGACGACAATATTAGGCAGACGACTGGTTCCTATAGCAAATGGATCTCCGTGGAACACAGGAGGTCAATATTGCCACTGTGATCTCAACTTGGATCCTGGATGTCGCGTCTCCGTTCACGTGTCGAGAAAACAGCTCGTACAGCCTCTTCACGCTTGCATTCACGTCGTGGCTATTTCTGGGCGACATGCTACGCTATGCTTGCAACATAGGAGCTCGTGGAAACCATTTCACCAGTATGAGCATTGTGTGGCTCCTGGAACAAGCTGAAGCTACCAGTGAATCAGGAGCATATGGCTTAGATAAGTCTGCAATTTGTCTAGCCAAGATATTCTAAGCACAAAGCTGAAGTGTTCAAGGTCTAGCGCTAGATGTTGAGGTTGAAGAAACACTCAGTGTTGTGGAGGTAGAAGAGGGCACCGTGTCAAACCCCCTTACGGGATGTAGACAATACCATGACCCAACTCGCAACCGCTTGGAACAGTTCACCGATTCTCGCAGCGATGGATTAGCCAGCAACCAAAGGCTAATAGGCACGGCGGTTCCGACAATCAGCGAAGAGCAAGTGGAATCACTCCGCGCCTGCACCCAAGCTCCACACAACGTCGTCGTTCCCTGTGCAATGGTTCCTCCCGTGGGCACAGGGACGGGGAAGTCAGCATACCCGTCACCCGAGCCACCAGGTCCGCCATTGTTACCGTTACCGGTACCGTTGCCATTTCCATTGCTGGGCTCCGTTCCCGGAGTGGAAGGGAGTCCTCCCGGGGCGCTGATGCAGATCACGTTGCCCCAGTAGCGGGGGCTGCTGGACGGGGACCAGATGTTACTACACCGATCGTCCAGGCCCGCGTTCCATGCCACGAGATCCTGCCACGAAGAGGCGGCGCTGCCTTCGGCTCGGATGGCGATCGTCACGCAGTCATCGGCTTCCTTGACTGTGTATGTGGTCTCGCACTTGTCTGGCAGGCAGAGCTGTAGGCCAACGTCAGGGGCACTGCAATTCAAGAGCTCAGGATTGATGTAGTAGAGGGTGGACGAGGACACGGCATTTGTCTGTGCAATGCTGTTGCACGTATCGCCGTTCTTCACTGTGTACTTGTTCCCTGAGACACAGGTGTCCGGTGTGGTTCCGTTTGGATGGATTGCGGGAGGTAGAGGGCTCGTGCTGCCGCCTGTTCCTGCTCCGCAACGCTTGTTGATGTACTCGAGCCTCTCAGCATGTAGCTGATCGTACGCCGAGTAGGGTGATGACTGCATGAGCTGGAGTTTCGCTCCCAGACAAAAGGAGCAAAGCTGTGCTTGCGGCATGTCCTCAATCTTCTCGACCTCTGGAAACGTCTCGATCTTGGCTGTTCAAGCCAAAAGGGCGTTAGCGAAGCTCTGTTGCTGATAGGGGAAAAAAGAAGAATGGTCAGAGAATATCATATAAATAAGGTCACCCACCGTTGCAGTAGCCTCCATCAGAGTCCTTGAGGCAAGTTTCGTTCCAGCCAGAGACAACAGGATCGATCATGGCGAGGACGGGGTATCCAGGAAACAGGTCTGGCGTCTGGGTACAGGCGCCTACGATTCTTCTCCGCGCCGTTTGGAGAGAGGTCCAGCATGTAGGAGAACAGATGGTGTCTGTAAAGGTCTTGTTCCCCGGCGAACCGTGGTAAACCTTCTGGCCGAGATTCAGGACATACGCATGACAGTTGATGCTCTGATACAGGACAGATTCGCATGTGGCAGCGAGACCTAGGCCAGCAAAGGCGCCGGTGGGAGCGACCTGGAACTGACCGGCGACGAACGGCGCAAACGACGATAACAAAACGATGAGTACCACCATTGCGTGGCCGCGAGAGTAGGAAAGCATTGTCGCTCGAGACCCAATGGTGACGAGAAAAAAACACAGGAGAGAATGGCGGCAAATAGTTGGCAACAGACTCGGACCTCAGACACTCCAAATGTCTTTGATTGTGTTTTCCAGCTGCCCCAAACTGGATCCTGAAGGGTACCCCATAAGGACAAAACGGCAATCCTTCCTCTCGAGCCAGTTTCCATACTGCATGAAGGCTGTCATATCCCTTGCTACGTTGTGTGGCTGTCGTGACATAGCGATACCACGACGGACGGAGATTTGAAGTCCGCCCAAGCATGCACGTGGGGCATTGTGATGTCCGCCTTTCTGACTGCATGGAATGATGTTGCAACAATGTGATATGATGTTGTTGGGGAATCACAGCTTGCCACCGTTGATGGCAGAGTTGGAGTCGCATTTTCTCGCGATCATTCACGCTTACACAATGTGGATAGGCTTGCGAATGGTCGTACAAATAAACTGAACGTGTTTCGGTCAGTCCATCACACATTCACGCGACTTTATCATGCCTCTAAAACTAACCTCTAGATATTTTCAGACAGAAGAATCCCTAATGGGTCCAGCGTGTCTCTCATTTTCTCTAATTCCTAAAAGTGTTTTGCGACGACCTTCCATACCCAAAGTTATGCGTGTCTTGGACTGTCCATATTCGTCTTTTTTTTCTTCCTCTTAGACGACCGCTTCGGCGTGTTAGGACCTCTACGCTCAATAGGTCTCATTAAGTTAGTTACATTGCATCACTCACTTCCACTAGGTTACATTTCCAATATCCCATTACTATCATATGGACTCTAACGGATGCGAGATCAGGGGTCTCGAATCCGAGCCGCTTTGAGTAACTATCCAGATTATCCAGCTTGGCGAGCTGAAGGGCCTCGATCTTGGCCTACAAGGTGGCGAGACTCCATTCATGCTACGCGAGAGGAGTCTACATACAGTAACCTCCTACATGTGGCTAGTGTGGGACAGTCCCGGCCTATACAAAAACATGTCGCCAGCCCTCAGCCTGCACATGTATCGTGCTCGGTTTTGAAGGGGCAGTTGAAGTTCTGCCAACTAGCAGTGCGATTGTCGTCATGGCCAAGCTCCTCCTCCTTTTCGTTGCTCTTCTGTTTCAGTTGCAACTATCTCTTCAACAGGAATGCAGTGCCTCGAGCTTGTGTCCGATAGGATGCTGTTCCAGTGCCGGGTTTTGCGGCTTTGGTCCTGATTTTTGTGGGTAAGTTCAACAATTTACGTTTATATCCATCCGTCTCTCATCTCTCAATACGTCTGTTTACATAGGCCCTTCTGACCATGTCAACTTTAGGACCGGATGCCAGAGCGGATGTGATCGCAAGGCGGACTGCAACCCGGGAACGTGGAACTCTACCAAATGGAGCAAGTCAGAGAAATGTCCTCTCAACGTTTGCTGCAGCAAATACGGCTTCTGTGGAACTACCGAGGAGTTTTGTCAGGGTAACCCGGTGAAGGTAACCCATCCTCGTGTCCCTCGGTCTTCATTTGAGCCACTCGCTGATAGTATTCAAAGCGGCCATCATGCAGTGTCGACAGCGTGCCCATCACGCGCGTCATCGGCTATTATGAGGCTTGGTCAACGACAAACCGTCCCTGCTACGGGATGTTGCCCGAACAGATCCCGTACGGCTATTACACGGATGTCATCTTTTCCTTCGCCACCATTGATCCCAACTCGTTTGAGATCAAGGCAGGCGACTCTAAAACGGCCGATTACATGCAGCGTATCAGTGCCATCAAGCTCATTCAACCTGACATCCGGATCTGGATAGCCGTGGGTGGCTGGGCTTTCAACGACCCCGGTCCAACGCAGACAACGTTCAGCGACATCGCTGCGTCTTCAGCTAACACCAAAAAGTTCATTGACTCTCTTGTGCAACTTATGAACAAATATGGCTTTGATGGCATTGACATCGACTGGGAATATCCAGTTGCCGAGGATCGCAGTGGTAGAGGCACCGACTACAAAAACTTTGTGACCTTCCAAAAGGCACTGTACGACAGAATGAAAGGCGGCGGCTTGAAGAAGCAGGTGTCGCTGACTCTTCCTGCCAGCTACTGGTATCTACAGCACTTTGACATCGTCAACCTTGAGAAGTACGTGGACTGGTTCAACATCATGTCGTACGATATGCATGGCTCCTGGGACATTGACAACAAGTGGACCGGCCCATTTGTCAATTCTCACTCGAATATGACTGAGATTCAACAAGCACTTGACCTTCTGTGGCGCAACAACATCAAGCCTGCCAAAGTTACATTCGGCATGGCCTTCTACAGCCGTAGCTTTGCTCTCACCAGCTCAAGTTGCAATACACCTGGGTGCGGAATCAGCTCTGGAGGTAATGCTGGCAAGTGCTCTGGCACGACCGGTGTGCTTCTTCATGCCGAAATCCAGGACGAGATCGCCGCCCGTAAGCTGACACCCACGCTTCACCGCGAAGCAGCCGTCAAGAGTGTTTCTTGGGGCGACCAGTGGGTGAGTTTTGATGACGCTGCTACATGGCGTCTCAAGGCCAATATCATCAGGGGTCAGTGTATCCCAGGCGTTATGGTATGGGCCATGAGCCAGGACGACAAAGACGGAACCAATATCAAGGCTTTGACATCGTCTGTTGGACGCAAACAGATGGCAGTGCCCAACTTTACCATCAAACAACCTGTCCGCGATCTTCCACAGCCCGTCAAGACATGCCGCTGGTCAGGGTGCTATAGTGGCTGTCCCGACGGTTTCAAGGCAGTGCAGCGTGATGGCCACAAGGAGGCCATGTTGAGTACAGAAAACTGTCTCGCCGACGGTATGTCTGTGTTCTGTTGTCCCTCGGACCAGGACCTGCCCGTCTGCACTTGGCGAGGACACAGGAATTCGGGAGCTTGCCAGCCTGGCTGCAACAGTGGTGAGGTCTCCGTCGGTTCCCTTCGCGTTGGATGCAGTTCGCGGCACCAAAGCGCCTGTTGCACAAACGTAGGGTCTACATCCTCTTATGGGATGTGCAAGTGGGTGGGTGAGGCCCCCACCTGCAATAAGGGCTGTCCGAGTGACTTCCCGAACAAGATTGTGTCGACCAACACCGCCGATGGTGGTGAACAGCCTTGTGTTTCTGGGAACAAGCACTACTGCTGCCAGAACCCTACGCCGGCTGACTTTACCAATTGTGAATGGGTTAAAAAGGGAAACCCGGCCAAATTTCCCGACAAGGACTTCATCTGCGAAGATGTGTGTGGTTCGGACCGAATCAAGGTGGCCACCGAAGTCACCAACCCCTATTCCGGGACGAACAGTGGCTGCTTTGGCGGCGCCTGGGCGTATTGCTGTAAGCCGCCAGTGGCCTTGGTCCCGCGAGGCGACGATGATCCCTATGGCGGCGTGCAAAATAAGGAGTTCCAAACGCTGCTGGAAGATTACATGCAAAACCCAACATGCCCAGCCACCGTTCTTTTTATCGATCCTGGTGACATGTTCACCGGAGCTGCGAATCAGAAACGTTCTCTGGAGTTGGAGGCTGCGGAGCACCGCGTCCTCTATGGAAGAGCTAAAGACTGTAAACTCGATCACTACATAAGGCTGACACAGTATGCCGCGCTGATGCTCACAGCGGCAGCTAATGTTCTCAAGCAATTCTCGGTTGTATGGAACGATATTTTTGCAGGCCACTACGACACAGAACTTGAGGCCGACAACCTACGGACGTATTTCAACCGGCACCCGGATATTTTGGACCCGCATTCACTCATCAACTATGTCCTCCTCAACCCCTTACGCGCTGGCCCAGGGATAAGGCAAAACCAACGAACGGAGGAAATGTTCTGTCACTATGTCGGCACGCGGAGGAAGCGCGACGTCCAGTTGCGGTCTTCCAGCACGGCTGTCGAGCTTGCTAGCCGGCACGTCTGGTGGATGGAAGCGGGAAATAACGGGCAGCCCTCCATGGCCGTCATCCTCGAGGGCATCTTGAACGGCGATTTAAGCCCACATTACGCCCGGTGGCAGTGGATTGACGGGGCGCGGCGGACCGGTCCCATGCTCGAGATGGCATACTGGATCGGACCGAACGCTGGCCAACCGAGTGGGAGCCAGTACGACCGGTATCGAGACACTCACACGCTCAACCATGGTGAGCCAGATAGATGGGTCGTGTTTCACTTCCACATCAACGCGGATTTCAACAGTTACCCGTACCTATGGGAAACCAACGGGCATACGTATATCGGTGTGCAAAGCATCCAAGTCTTCCATGCTCACGAGTCCACCGGCCCTACAAATGGGGGTGCGTGGCGAGTTCAAGGTAACAGTAATGCGGATGCGCGGACACAAAGAGACGGCTTCGTGTGCCCAGAGGATGAGCTGTGGTACATTGGCACAGATGAAGGTCTTCCTTCTGGAAGTGATCAGCTTCAGCGCAACCTGCGGCAATGGGCTCAGAACCTATTCAACGAAGGCTATTTGTCAAGCGAGAGCATCGCTCTCATCATGCGGGTAAGTACAGGTGAATTGGCTGATGGTGTTTGGCTGAGGCCGTCTCTTGCCTTCCCCAAGAATCCCGTGTCATCATCGCGCTCTCTATCTAGGTACTAACGCTCCTCTGTGCGAACAGGACCTGACATTCTACAACAACGGTGAAATCAACGTTCAAGACAGCTCTAATGCGGATTTCATGTCATACTGGGCGCCAAACCCAAGATACCAACAGTCGATGTACACCATCAACTGGGTTCGCAGATATGACACCTTTATACTGTCGCCGACGGAGCCACCGCCACAGTCTCCAACACGAAAAAGAAATCAAGAGGAGAAGGAAATACGAAGCGTTGGAGAACGTATAGGAGGAGAGGGAAAATGGTAAAAAGAGAAAAATGAATCGATCCACCCAGGGGTCGAACCTGGAACCTCCTGATTCGTAGTCAGACGCTCTGCCATTGAGCCAGCGGACCTTGATTGGTGATCCGGCTCGGACCAAGGACTCAAGTACCTTGGCAAAGTGGAACTTGGGCGTACTGTGTAAGTCGTGGATGCAAACCATCAGACAACTCCTGAGGTTTTCACTCGCGGCGACTGCTCACAGGATGAATTGATCCTTATGGAGGACCTATGTTAGGACAATTGACCGATACGAAGATGAACTCTCCTGAAATGAAACCACTTGCATCTCCCATTTTGACATCAGCTGGGGAAAGGTAGTGCCATCAAACAGAGGTTATGCCTGCCCCAATGATTGAAGGTACCTTTCCTTACAGGCTACAATTCTAGATACTGACGGGATGAGGACCAGATTCTATTTTGGCATCTCCTCAAAATGGCGGCCTGTCAGGACTGGGCACAACAGCATCAGGCAAGGCTTCTCAGCTGGTGATGGGTGGCTTAGCTATTCATTGGTGTCAACCGGGACAAATTGAGAGCTGTAGAACAGCAAGCTTACCTATACTTTTTCGCCAGTGGCTTTCACGGACAACACGTCGAGTGTTATACGACACCCTCTATGCCCCCAGCCTCCCGCTTGCCGTCCACTTTGCCTCTTTTACGTGAGCCGTCAACGTGTTCTCGCACAACTAATTCGGTCTTATGCGATCCTTTGTACTATCACGGTGATCCAACACGCCACTTCACACACGTCGACTTGCGCACTCGAGCATTCACACAGCAAGATTTCGGAGTCTTTGGATAAGGAGACAGGACATAGTCACTTTAGCTCCGCAGTCCTTTTGCATCAATGGCTCCTTTATCATTCCCGCCAAAGACCACTAGTCCGCCGGACTATGATACCACCAGCACAACTGCTCCCCTGGTGTTTTATTCCGGTCCCTCTGGAAGGGGAACTCTCCAGATAGTTTGGAGTTGTTTGAACACTATTATCTTAGCATCATGGAGCGGCTATCACGACAAAGCTTACAGTCCAAACGGCGACCACACCAATTTTGTTCAATCAATAAAAATGTACATTTTCAGAATTCTCTTGACTTTATTCCCTGGGTTCCACGCAGCTGAGTTTGAAATCGCTGTCTAAGGCCTGGATCGCTCGCAAGACCATAAAACGAGCGGGCGGATCGGATTTCGACAGTCTCAGCTTACCCCAGGTCTTTATTTTCGTCCGAGATGCCGTCTACCAGAAAGTGCAACAACCTTTGGATTCGTCCCGTTTTGCCGAGAACGCTACCAAGAAAGTAGACGCGGAAGGGCTTTTCAAGCTGATTGTCAATGGGCGACTGCGTTTCTCAGACCTCCCGGACGGAAATGAAATTGACGACAGGTCCAAGCGTGACGGAATTCTCAAAACCATCAGCATACATGTATGTCAGACGTCATGGTTCCTCGTTAATCTCACGGCGCGGCTTTGTGCTGGATACCCCGTATATACTTTGGGGGTCCTTGTTGCAGGAAACGCGTTCTATGGCGTGTTCACCATGCTTTGTTGGTTTAAATGCCCTCCGGGTATCAAAAGGGCCTTCATCATTGAACCGGGCCCTGCCCAAAATGCCACCACATTTTCACCTCAACCCGGGGATAGGGTAGCGAACGAAGTTGTGCAAACAACCGAGAATTCAGTCGAAAGAATTACAGAGGCGGAAAATGAGGGGGGCGGAGGGCCAACAGACGAAGTCGGGCGGATATCAGAGCAATCTCTCAGAAAGCCCAATGCCCCCAAGTCAGAAAATGAAGGGATTGCTACTACTGCGCAAGTGGCCATAGCCGAACAGCCATCACCTAGCGAGTGCCCAAGCAAGGAGGAGGTACCGGCATTCAGCCAACCGACATCGACTGCAAGTCCAGTAGATGATACCAGCGACGGCGCAAATCGGCCGCCTCAGACAGTGAGCGCGCACTGGACCTTCCTTCATCCTCTTTGCAATTGGTCTTCCGGGATTACTTGGTGGCATTCACGTCTCTACCTGGAATTATCCCTTCACTACTGTGGTTGAACGTTGGATATGGCGAGCTAGCCCAATCTTATTGGCAGCGGCCTTCCCTCTGGGTATATTGTGGATAACTGACAGGTTTGGACACGTTCGGAGGATTACTCGTGGCTTTATGAGGAGCCCCCTCTGTTCTTATGCGCCTTATGATCCTTGGGATAGCAATTGCTGCGTTTCTAAAACCACCTGTGGATATTTACGATACATTGAGATGGACAGAATACTTCCCCCACCTTTGAGCCCCGGCATATTGCATTGAGTGACACGCTCACCAAGGGACGACAGGGTGAACAGTCCACGAGCCTGAAAGCTCATGTGGTTGATAACAAATACGACGGAGGGTTCATGACTTAGGTTGGGAAGATAAGGAGGGAAAGCGGGGGGGCAAGACATTACAGGAGTCAAGAATCGTCTGCCACTTCTGCTGGGACCGTTCAGGATTTACTGCCTTATCAAAAGAAAAATAAAAAAAATCGACGATGATGAAACAAGTACCAGTAATAAAGCAGACAGGACGGAGTATTGTGTTTCGCACAATATACATTAGACGCAAAACACGGTAAGTATGGTCATGTTTGCACACGACAGTGATTTGGAGTTGCCTTGTGCTTCCTCGCCTCATGGACTCGCACATAGTATTCCATCCATCGGTGAATTTCCGTTCATCGGCATCGGTGGTCCTCTCCGGTTCTTCTATCATTGCAGTCAGACTGATCACCAGATGCGAGATGTCAAAAAGAAAAATTGCGGGGAAGCTAGAGGGAAAGAAAGACGTAAAAAAGGTCAAAACCAGGAAGAAAAAAAGTCTTGGCCAAAACATAAGGAAGAAAACGGGAAAATACAGCAAAAAGGAAAAAAAATGTAACTGGGAGGATTGAGGACTGAACGCGATTTGAACGCGTGACCGTTCGGACTGCAGCCGAACGCTCTACCCCTGAGCTACCGGTCCAATTCCCAGTTATTAGTAGGTACCAAAACAAACTCTCTTATTGTCGCCTACTCAGGCCGCCAAGGAGACACGGTGCACTTCCCTACCAGCACTTCTAGAGGTACCTCCAACACCAACACTATCACTACCATCGTGCACTCAATCCCGATTATAGCGAAGCGCCAAAAACCCAATTGAAACTGTGACGTTGAAGTTCGGTTCCTGGAGGCACAAAGCCGCACTTTGATAATGTTGCACAACAGTATACTGGAGCGGACGGCGACACATTTCCATCGCATGGAAACGCCAAGTCAGCTCTAATGGTAAATACCTGTATTGTGTATTCTAAAACCGGGTATATTCTCGGAAAGAGGACGAAACAGGACAATACACCGCCGAGGAGGTTGAGATCATGGTTTCCTATCTGTCCACCACGGAATACATTTCAAAAGGGAACACCTGTTTTGTCTTCGATGCAATCCAATTCATAACATCGTTACTCCAAAAAAATACAAAAAAAACCATGACCGCTCCGAGGCTCGCGCGCGCGCCCCCCTCCCCCCTCCAAAAAAAAGGAACAGACCCAAAAAGATATATACAAAGAAGTTGCCATGCTAGGTCGACAACAATGCAAAACGAAAACAAATAAAAAAAAATCCCGTCTCCCCAGGGCGACCTTCCTTTAGTTGTTAGGAACGCATCCGCTCTTAGCCCACACCCGAAGCTCGTTCTTCTTGATCTTGCCCGTGCTGGTCTTAGGCAACTCCTTGACGATCTCGACCTCCCTCGGCACCATGAACTTGCTGATGCTGCTGTTGTGCTTGGCCCAGTCGATGACGTCCTGGCCAGTCAGGCTGGTCTCGCGACCTTCCTTGAGGGTGATGTAGGCCTTGGGCCGCTCGCCCCAGTGGGAGTCGGGAACGGCGACGACGCCGGCCTCGAGAATGTCGGGGTGCTCGGCAAGCATGGACTCGAGAGCTACAGAGGAGATGTTCTCACCGCCTGTGGATTTGAGGTTAGTTCATGTTTTCTTTTCTAGTAGTGGATGGGGCGTAGGTAGTAAGTGGGTACTAACCAGAGATGATAATGTCCTTGGCACGATCCTGAATATGGATGCTTCCATCAGGAGCCCAGACAGCCAAATCACCCGTGTGCAGCGCGCCACCGGCAAACAGCTTCCTCGTAGCCTCGGGGTCCTTGTAGTAGCCCTTGCAGCAGATGTTACCCATGAAGCAGATCTCGCCAACCTCCTTGCCGTTCTTCTCCACGTCGATCAACACTCCCTCGGGCTGATCAGGCTTGATAATTCGAACTGGCAAGCTGGTAATAAAGCCATGACCTTGCCGGGCCATCTTGGCGTACTTCTCATGAGGAGGAAGGTTATCCCACGAAGGAAGGATATAACCCCTCGTGATAGGTCCATAGGTCTCGGTAAGGCCGTACACGTGCACAGGGAAGAGGTTGAGGCTGGTCATCTGCTCGAACAGATGGGGGGTCGGGGGCGAAGCGGCGACAGTGACGCGGACGGGCTTGGGAAGAACCTCGGCCTCCTTGGCAGCGCAGAGAAGGGTGTTGACAGTGGGTGCAGCGCAGAAGTGCGTCACGCCTTCTTCCTTCAGCAGCTTCCAGATCAAGGGGTAGTCAATCTTGCGCAGGCACACATGGGTGCCACGCACGGCGCAGACGGCCCAAGGGAAAGTCCAGCCTACGGCGTGGAACATGGGAAGCGTCCAGAGGTACTTGCTACGGCCATCAGCAACGTTGAGTCCGGCCTCGATGACGTTGGCGAGCGTAGCAAGGTAAGCACCGCGGTGGGTGTAGACGCAGCCCTTGGGCTTGGAGGTAGTGCCAGAGGTGAAGGGGATGGCGATCATGTCGTCCTCGTTGGCAACGGTCTGGTTCTGGAGATCGGCCCAGCCCTTGCTGCCGGTAGCCTTATCGTGCTGGAGACCCTCCATTACCGCCTCGTCGAAGGGGCCGCAAAGCGCACCTTCAGTGGCATCAGTGTCCTGTATATGGTGTCAGCAATTTCTTCTTCTGGTTATGTGTAAATCCGGAATGCTACTTACCACATCAATAATGATGGGAACATCAGGATGCGCCTTCTTGTACGAATCAAGCAGATGGGCGTACTCAGCATCGGCGATGATGGAATCGACCTCCGCGAACTCGAAGATGTAGGTGATATCCTCAGGCTTCAAGCGGATGTTGACAGGCACAATGACACCGCCAGCCGCTACGATACCGTAAACAGACTCAAGGAAGGCCGGGGTGTTGGGGGCCAGGAGGCCTACGCGCTTGTAGCCGCGCTTGCGCAGGTAGTAGGCGAGACCACGAGCACGATCGGCGAACTCGATGTAGGAACGCCTGAGTGTCTTGCCATTGGCGGTAATGTGGAAAATGGCCTCGGCTTCAGGCTCAATGGCAGCAGCCCGTTCAAGGAAGACGGTAGGCGTTAGGTTGTGGATGTGATGTGCTGGCTGTCCATGAGGAAGGAGGTGGTTCAGGACGCTCCTGAGTCTGGATGGTGCGCCGGACATGATGAAGTTATGTGTGTGTTTGGCTGGTGGGTGGGTTTAAAAAGTGGTGTAGCAAACTGTCAGGTCGTCGACGCTGATATGCTCTTCCTCCAAAACAATACGCTGTGCGTGTGGTGTAAAGGCCGGAAACCAAAGCAAGTTTGAATAAGACAAAGGGTATAATGATATCGAGTACCGTGAACTCAAAGACTGGACGGTTAGAGAAAGCAAGCCGCTGTCCAAAACACTTGGAGCAAAGAGCAGGTGCTGAATTAGTCGGGGAGGACGGGAGTGATGGAAGTGAAAAAGACAGGCAAGAGGGAAAGAACAACAACAAATCAGGAAATGTCGATATCTATAGACACACAGAGGACCAAGACAGATTTATAGTCTACAAGGATCACAAGGCAGAGCCTCCTCACATCTGGGGAATGACGAGCAGGGGATACAGGGGAATTCGGTAAACGGGGTAACAATGCTGGGCCTTGCTGAATCTGGGTATTTCCAGCTGTCCGGACTCCATCGCACCCAAGATCCTCGGGCCAAACCAGCCAATCCAACGGGCGGAGGCTCTCACCAGCCCCAGAATGTTGGAGACGCACGCTCTTGTGGTGGATGTCCCAGCATCGACGTTGGCGGGGTTGTCTTGGTCTTGTACGGGGTGACGACGGGGTTGCCAACGGGGACACGGGGTGCACATGAGGTTTGTACAGTACGGGGTACACTCCGCAATCTGTCCTCGCCGTGGGGATCTGGGAGCCGGAGATGGATAAGCACGGCAGCAGCACAACAAGAATGAGGATCCCCTCTCCCCGCGTCAAGCGTCGTCCACAGATGTCCAGGCAAACCCCAAGCAGCCGTCCGGCCAGGAACACCTGCGCGATCGACTCAGTGCATCACCGCGCTCTTAACCCCTTTCGGAAGCCAAGACATCCACCTTTCTGAGAACCGATGTCGCACCAGCAGAGAAGCCGAAGCTGACCGAACAAGAGGGTCAGTCGCGGCGATGCTGTGTGTGTTGGCCATGGCTTCTGGCTCTCGGACTTTTGTTCTCCAAAGGTGAGTTGTTGATTGATGACAGTTCGACATTTCGCTGCTTGACTGGACTCTGGCGCTTTTGCCCTGCCATTCAGCCAGTCTAAAAAAGGGCAAGGATGACATGTCAACCCCAGATTCGACCCAACAGCCAAGAATAACACCTGACATTCTGGGGTTGGCATGAAAGATAAGGATAAAGCAGGCAGTCAGGTGACCGAGTTGGCGCGTGCACTCCGGTATTCCCACCACTCAGCGCTCTCAATTGACTGCAAATTGCGGGGAGAGGAGGGACCCCTTGCCAAGTTGCCGAAACCGGTTAGAAAATCTCGTCGGATCCCGTGCCCCGCGCGAGATGGGGGAGCCCGATGGTCCTTACCCCACACTCGGCTTCCCCAACTCTCCAGGGCAACTCCAACTTCGCCCTTCCTGCCCCTTGTCTCATCGAGTCCGACAGGATCCCGACTTCTCTTTCTTCTTCTTCTCACCTTGTCACTCTCGAAACCACCGTCATGACCGGACATTCCGATTTTTCGTGAATCTAGACTTTGTTTGCCCAAATTTCTTTACTCGACAGTTCCATCGTCCTGAAACTGTCGGTGCGGTGACACGAGACAAACCCTATATCAGTGCACCTTGACAGTTCGGATGGCGCTTTGCGTCATCCCGCTCCGAACGATCCTCATCGGCCTCATCTTGCGCAGCTCAATGCTGGTTTTTTTTATTGACGTTGTCCATATCGCTGAGACCTTTCTTTTATAAGAGGCTCAAGATTCGGTGGACAAAGACCAAAGCGCCTTGAGCAAGTACAAAAATACCAAACCTGCATCTGCTTCACGGGAACTGCCTTGACGAAAAGACCTCGTCTCTACGGAGAACCCAAACGCCCGATACGCAAAATGCATGGAAAACATCACAGGGTGATATGTTAAGAAGCCTCCTTGGTATATATCAGACACTGCGATCACAATCCATGGACACAATCAGTGCTGACGACGTGGGACAACAAACTTTATCACGCCTGCCTCGACATGCATCTGCTTGATTATCTGGGTTCTATGGTACCAGACAACGCAATAATACTCGTCCTCGCACTCGAAAAAAGGGGCCCGAAAAACAGACAGGACCCCAGAACACCAAACCAAACCATCGAAAATCCCTTTCCCTTGCTGACGCTTGCCCAATTCATCACACACAAAATTCATAACAGATATCCTACCCACATTTTCTTCCTTCTTCTTTCCCTTTCCTCCCTCAAAACCACTACTACCCCTTAATCCTTCTTGATCAACGAGTCAAAGAGCGGCTTCAAGCTCTTGGCGCTCTTCTTGGGGTACCTCTTCTGGTCGTTCTCGTAGTCGACATAGGTGACGCCGAAGCGCGTCTCGTAACCCTCGGCCCACTCAAAGTTGTCCATCAGACTCCAGGCCAGGTATCCCTGGACGTTGACGCCGTCCTCGCTGCGGGCCTTGGCCATGGCGTTGACGTAATCGTGGAAGTACTTGACGCGGAAGTCGTCCTCGACAATCTGCTCGAGCGGCATGTCGTTCTCGCCCTTGAGCGAGGTGCCGTTCTCGGTCACATAGATCTTGGGGTAGCCGTAGCGCTTGCTGAGCCAGTTGAGCAGATCGCGGAAGCCCTGCGCGTGCGGCCGGAGCCAGAAGGACTGCGTCTCGGGCCCGATGCAGTTGCCCTTCTTGTCGTAGAAGAGCGTCTCGAGGTTGCCGAGGAAGTCGTCCTCGGGAGGGACGCCCTTCTTGTGCTTGATGTAGTTGGCCGTGTAGTGGTTCATGCCGTAGAAGTCGTTGGAGCCCTTGACGAGCGCCACCTCCTCGGCCGTGAACTCGGGCAGCCGGTCGCCGAGCTGCTTGCGCATCGAGTCAGGGTACTTGCCAAAGTAGATGGGGTCCGCGAACCAGCTGATGGCGAACTCGATCTTGCGGTCGCACGCCTCGACGTCCAAGGGGTCCTCGGGATCCCAAGGGAGAGTGGCGTCACCGTTCAGGGTGATGCCGATCTCACCGCCCTGCGTGGGCTTGAAGTCCTCCCGGTAGGCCTTGACGGCACGGCCGTGGGCGATGAGGAGGTTGTGGCCAACGATCCAGGGCTCACGAGCGCTGTCACCAACGGGCGACTTGGTACGGTCGGAGGTGTGGCCAGGGGCAAAGTAGCCCGAGTTGTAGCCGAGGATGGAGCTGCACCAGGGCTCGTTGAAGGTGATCCAGTGCTTGCACTTGGGGATGGCCTTGAACATGACGCGGGCGTAGTTTTCAAAGTCAAGGGGGAACTCCTCGCGGTTCAGGAGGCCGCCGTAGCGCTTGTCGAGGCCATCGGGGAGATCCCAGTGGAAGAGGGTAATGAAGGGAGTAATGCCGGCCTCGAGGAGGTCATCGACGAACTTGACGTAGTGGTCGATGCCCTTCTGGTTGATGGGGTCGTTGCGGCCACCGACGGGGATGATACGAGACCAGGAGATGGAGAAGCGGTAAGCGGTGGCGCCGAGAGACTTGAGAAGGTCAATGTCCTCCTTGGTGCGGTTGTAAGAGTCGCAGGCGACGACACCAGAGCTGCCGTCGGCGATCTTGCCGGGGATGTTACAGAAGGTATCCCAGATAGAGGGACCACGGCCGTCAGCGTGGATAGCACCCTCAATCTGATAGCTGTGTTGTGATATGTGTGTTAGTTGAGTTCTTAACATATGACTGCTGATATTGAGTCAGGGAGCCCAGCTAAGGATCGATACTTACGCCGCAGTAGCAAAGCCCCAGAGGAAATCCTTAGGAAGAGACATGATGGATGCTTATCTCGTGGGACAACAGGAGTTATTCGGAGGTGGGTTAGGGGAGATATATCAGAATGACTCTGCCAAACTGATTATAGCAACTCAAACTCTAGTTGCTATGCAGTGAGTGAGATGGAGGAGGAAAGGGGGGCGAAGAGAGAAAGATGGAGGGAGAAAGTGAGCATACGGAGAAGAACGAAGCTCCAAGTGAGGAGCGGGATGGCCATCTTATAGCCATGGGTCATGGACAACGAGCCTAGCCCAGCCAGAGAGAGGTACTTCCCAAACGGGACACTTAATGACCCCCATTTCTCCCGTGTTTCGGACCGTTGACACCGAGAGA
This sequence comes from Sordaria macrospora, assembly GCF_033870435.1. Lineage (NCBI taxonomy): Eukaryota > Fungi > Ascomycota > Sordariomycetes > Sordariales > Sordariaceae > Sordaria > Sordaria macrospora. The sequence goes on along the minus strand of NC_089374.1, from coordinate 3,595,771 downwards.
AAAGCTAGGCATAGCCTGAGAGGAGATCAATGGAACCTAGAGAGCGATCAGGCGAGGTCAATACGACATCACTAGGAGTAAGTGTAACTTTGTACATACACCCAGACGATCCGTACAGTATGTACCTGTTCGTTTGTGTCTGTGTCCATGCCGTTTTCAACGCTTCTTTGTGTGCTTCCATCCCCACGCTTTTCGAATCTCTGCCCGCATGGAAACATTGCACAACACACAGCAGCCCATGTCCTGGTAATCAGCAAGAAAACCAAACCCGAAGCTTGTCTTGGATTGGTGTAGTGCTGAAGGGGAAAAGAAGGTATCACCATTGCATACTTTCACGGTACTATATGTACTGCTTCGATATGTACATCGATAGCAAGAGTCCCGGAACAAGGACCCTTGCGTTACGTCCTCCCCATTGCGGGGCATTTTTAGGACCACGGAGGATGGAGGATGGCGGACTACTGGGAAAAGTGGAAGGTGAAGAAGCCATGCGCACAAGCTTGTGATGCATGCACAGTATGTATGTAGGTACCGGTACCTGTTACCAGCTGAACGGAAGGGGAACAGAGAAGAAAGACAAGCACTTGCGATGCGTCGTTCGTTGCGTTGCCGACTATGGGTTCCACAGAATAAGATGTGGAGATTTAGCCAGTCAGAAGCTGTCTTTGGAGAAGCTATTCGTGTTTCGAGAAGCTCTCCATTTTGAGGTGACAAACGGAATATTTTCCTTTCTCAGTTATTCGACATAATAGCCATGATAGTGCCGTTTCAGACAAGAGGCTACCTATCTATATCCGCTGTTTTGGTAGAGTGACAAAATAAGTAGAGGCAGACTTATCTACCTTGCCTATACCCACCTCATTTCTCTGTGTCTGCAAAACAAAAAGTCCAACGGAAAAGAACACATGATTGTTCCCCCCCCCCCAATTTCGACATCCGATGTTCCCAAGTTCCTCCCAACTCCACTCCCCAACAAACTGTCCTTTCTGCTTCTCCATCGATCCTGCCCTCTCTTGCTTTTACCCTTTTGTCCTTTTGCCGGAAAGTCGGGCCGTCTACCAGCATCCAAGGCAAAACTTCGGCAAAACTTATTTCGCGACCTTGGAGGTTGGCCCGTTGGCCGTAGCGCCGCAGCGGCCGTTGTGCAGGTGCTAGCCGCAAGAGAGAAGCCCGCCGCGCGGCAGGATAAAATCAAACAAGCGAGCTTAACCCGGTTAGGTAATGGCCAAGGATGACGGCACGTGTCCCGCCAACGCCGGGGAAACGTGCGCGGGCCCCGGAGGTGGAGCCAACTGAAGTCGAACGTCGAGGTCGGTGGCCGGGGCCAATCCAGCCGTTCGCCGGTGCTTTTAGCTCACATCAGCTGTAACGCGACTGCTGGCTGGCTGGCTGGCTGGCTGCAGGGCAGGTAATGGCGGCGCAAGGCAAGGCAGGGCCGGGCAAGGGCAGAACAGAGCCGCTTCGACTTCTAGGTTGGTTTCAACTTCAACTTCATCTCAACTATATGTCCGTGATGCTCGGGCAATGCATCTTTGTTTTCACCATTGGGCTCGTCATCAATCAACAACACTTCGAAACAGCCCCAAGCTGATCATCGGACTTTCTTTGGGGGTCCAAGATACACCCCAGCTCAGGAAGAAGTCCTAGGCCCGGCCAAGCCACCTGATAATACGGATCACAGAACCGAGTCGGGTAATCCTCGGCCTCGCCAGCGACTGACAACACAACATCGCCGCGCGGAGCCTGGTAGACTGGGCTCGGCTGGTAGACTTAAGGCCCGCCTTTCCATCATTGCGCTGGCCCCCCTTGTTTGCTCATGCCCACGAGTTCGCGGCGGCTCGTTCAACTGGCGCAGTTTCTCGACGGAAAGCCGGGAACGGGACGGGATCACCAGGTCAGGTCAGGTATGAAGATATGGATGTCTGAATGAGTGATTGCCTCTTTTAGTCCCGTTCGGTCGATGTCCACCTGAGCCGCTTGCATAATTCTCGCTTCGACTAGTATAGTATGTAAGGACGCCTCCTTCCAAAACATACTACTTTCGCTCTCAGACTTCACCCGACGACTTGCCTTCGTGTGTTTCCATATCTTGTCATCCAAATTTATGGCTCGCTTTGTATCAATAGGGTATCTCCATAATCGTGCAGCGAGTATATTTGTCGCGAGATGTTAAGATAACTCTGTATCAATCGAGTACGCTGGTGATAAGCTCTCCGCTATGATTCAGATATTGTGCCGCTTCTATTAATCATCGTCTAAATGCTGCATTTTAGGGCTGTCAGGGACCACAGGCTGCCGCACCGCCAAGTAGGAAACGCGCGACCCAACAACCCGAAACAACAAGCCAATTCTGCCAAACGCCTTCACTATGAATATCCCTTGATGACCCTCTGCTAAGTCTGGAATGCCGATACGATTGCCCATAAATCCAAGCGCTCTAATATCCGTTTATAGTCTTGGGGGGTGCTTAGGCGTCTAGATGAACCATGCCAGGAAACGTGACTCCACCGCAGGCTCATTGCTTAACGTCCCGCATGACAACGTTATCGATTCCTTCCTCTCGATCATCAAGCTTCCGCTTGCCGTTTCTCGGAGAGCTGCTTGAGGAGCTGCTATCACCCTCGGTCCACTCCATCACTTCCCACTCGACTTGAACTGTACCACTCTTATTCTGGTGGCGACCTTTGGAAGCACGAAGAGTGCCGAGTCGGCTGCCTTCAACCAAGGTGTCCAGCCAGGGTAGACCTCCCACAGTCTGTCGGCCGATCTGCGCTACTGCCTCTTTTCCCTCCGACTTCTTTGAAACAGCCGCCTCGGTCTCACCTTCGCTATCGGAGTCCGGCAGCATACCCAAGTCCTCCAAATCCGCTAGATCTTCAGGATGGAGGCTGCCCAACGACAGCTGGATGAAATCGGCTTCGCTGCGAGGCTCCTCGGACCAGTAAGACAACGGCGTGCCGCAGAAACCGCAGAAGTGGCGCATAGAATGCTCTTCAAAGGGAGATGTGTAGGCGCGATGGATCATCGATGTCCTTTCGTCAGGAGAGAACGAGAGTGTCGTGCTATGGTACCATTCCAAAGGCACCCGCAGGAAAGCAGCCAATGGCGATGTATGAGAGATACCTGGATTCGCAACGTCCTGTCAGCTGATCCATGACCGCGAAAGATAGAATAACAATCGATGTTGTTTAAGTCGGGGGCAGTGTCGCTGGACATATTCCTACATTGGGAGGGTGGTGCGTTGAAGATGACCTGCGCCGTTTGTGTAGTCTGTTGTGGAAACTGGATGATGTAACGATTGCGGCCGCATTGGCAGCTGCCACGGAGGGGACGCTCGAAGCTCATCTTTGAAAGCTTGTAAGAACAAGAAGGGTGAAAGATCAATTCGAGCTTGGGATTCTTGGGGCGTTAAGTAATGTTTGCAAGTTCAAGAAGTTCGTGATACTTAAGCTCAAGCTAAGGTTTGATTGAAGCAGGCAAACAAACTCCCAGGCAACAAAGGAGAGCTTCTGTTTTTGAATAAGAAAGCGAGCGAAGATGACGACCGGGCCAGGCGGGTGACGGAAGGAAGTCGAGGCGGGGCAGCTTGAGCGGGACACCACCAATTCAAGCATGTAATACGTCAATCATGGCGTATAAGTGCCCCTCGCGGTCCGCTCAAGGCCGCAGGCAGGAACGTGCAAGGTTGTCACACTCGTGAACGAGTCCTCGTTGTAGAACAGCTGAAGAGCACAACAAGAGGGAGACTGAAGGTTATGTTTGTATTCAAAGGTAAGACCAAACAGTTAAGAACAAGACAAAGAATAGCAAACGGTTCAAGCCCATGTCATGAAACAGGCGCGGGAGACATCGTATGCAACCACTTAAAGCTCCACGCGCTAGCCCCACATGCTTTTTAGCGTGGACAACATTGGAGATGCCACCCCCCGGAACATGAAGCTAGGAGCTGTGTCGCCAACAACTCCATGCGAAAGACAGTTTTACCGCGCCAGCACCAATTGATAGAGGAATTGGTGATGCTGTTCAATAAATCGAAAGTGACAAGCCAGGTGGCATGCCTGGACCAGCTTCAGTTTCAAAATGTGTCAAGGTAAAACCGTCGGTTGCGAAGAGACAGTTGTTCCATTCTCATGTTTCCTGGCTGAGCAGAAGTATAGATGGAAAAGTAGAGGGAGTGAAAGAGGGGACCTGATGATGGAAGGTGAACATAAGCTAAAGCATGGAACGTGTTGATGTTGATAACCGTGGAAGATTGTGAGCACAAAGGGAACGAAACCTATTGAATTTCCACCAAGAGCTGAGAAATAAACAAACGACTCTATGCGCAGGAAGAAGGGTTGATGTCGTTGACAAAAGCAAAAATCGACCATGAGGTTTTGCAAATGCAGTGGTAGATAAGAAAGTTGTGTCAGCAGCTTGTGAAAGAAATCAGAAGCTCACAGTTGCCACGCTTTTACAGCCAAGCAGTTGCCTAGACCCCTACCTGCACTACTACGTAAATCTTGCCACCTGGCACGACCATCGCTCGTCGCGTGGACTAACGGGTTGCCAGCTGTCAGCTAAATGGACCTTCAATTAACGATGGAACTGCGCTGGCGCGACATGGTCAACTTTCTGGGAGGCACGCGAACCCCGATTGTTCAACGGCAATTGCTTGTAACACTTTGCAATCACTGCCACAACATCAAACGCCATTCTCGACTTGTCCATCAACCCCAACTCATTCTTGAAACAGTTGGATAGAAAGGACAATATGGCTACTATGTAAGTCGCATTACCCTTTGGATTTCATGCTTTCGCGTGCTCCTGCTCTCCAGCCTTGCGACGGCGGCCGTGCCCCACTACATCTATGCCGTAGGGCACTGATTTCCCCGACAGAAATCACAGCTTGGAGCTATTTTTGACACCCTTTGTTATAGTGAGCATTTTGACAATATCTACTTGGATTTGTCCAAGGAGAGCGGAAAGTCGAGATTCGCGGAAAACGGCTTGGGCTGGAAACCGGCTGGTGGCGGCGATGCGTTCACTCTCGACTCGAGCAACATCGGCGGTGCTCAGTGGAGCAGAGCGGCGAGGGGATATGAGGTCAAAATTCTTTTGCGAAGCTCCGGCGTAGTCCAGCTCGACGGTTTTCACCAAGAAGTACGAAACCTATCGATGCGCCTTCGAAGCGAAGCAACGCTGACGTTTTGCCACAGGATTACGAGCGGCTTAGCAAGATCTTCAAGCACTGGTACAGCATCAACCTCGAGAACAAGGAACACTCCTTAAGAGGATGGAACTGGGGCAAGGCCGAGTTTAGCAAAGCCGAGCTTACCTTCAACGTCCAAAACCGACCGGCCTTCGAAATCCCTTACTCCGAAATTTCCAACACGAACCTTGCCGGAAGAAACGAAATCGCAGTCGAGTTCGCCAACGATGGCGGCAAGTCGAACGGTCACAACGGAACAGGTGGAAAGGGCAAGAAGGCCACGGCCGGCAAGGATCAGCTGGTCGAGGTGCGCTTCTACATCCCTGGAACAACAACACGAAAGGAGGCCGAGGGCGGTGAGGCTGGTAGCGACGCCGACGAAGAAGAGAAGAACGCCGTGACTCTATTCTACGACACCCTTATTGAGAAGGCCGAGATTGGGGAGACGGCGGGTGACACCATTGCCACGTTCCTCGATGTGCTACATCTCACTCCCAGGTACGTGGAAACTGCACGTTGGCTGTTGATACTTTTCTGGTGCTAACTCCCCGGTAGAGGACGTTTCGACATCGATATGTACGACGCTTCGTTCCGCCTCCGCGGCAAGACATACGACTACAAGATCCAGTACGATCATATCAAGAAGTTCATGGTCCTCCCCAAGCCGGACGAGGTCCACTTCTTGCTTTGCATTGGTCTGGACCCGCCCCTTCGCCAAGGTCAAACCCGTTACCCATTCGTGGTCATGCAGTTCAAGGCCGACGAAGAGGTTACTCTTGATTTGAACATCACAGAGGAGGAGCTCAACGGGAAGTACAAGGACAAGCTTCAGAGCCACTACGAGCAACCACTTCATCAAGTTGTGGCCTACATTTTCAAGGGACTTGCAAACAAGAAAGTCACCACCCCTGCCAAGGACTTTACAACGTGAGTTTTCCTCCATTGGTTTCGTGGTCAAAAATGGCACTGACATGAGAACCTGCAGGCACCGTCAGCAGTACGGCATCAAGTGCTCTATCAAAGCCAGTGAAGGATTCCTTTACTGCTTGGAGAAGGCGTTCATGTTTGTCCCCAAACCGGCAACATACATCTCTTACGAACAGACACAGTCCATTACGTTTTCACGCGTGGGCGGTGCGGTCTCGGCACTGTCGACGTTCGACATTACAGTCCACATGAAAAACGGCGCGGGCTCATCCCAATTCAGCAACATTAATCGTGAAGACTTGAAGGCGCTCGAGGAATTTTTCAAGCTCAAGGGACTGCGCGTCAAGAACGAAATCGATGATGACACCAACCTTATCGCCGCTACCTTGGGCGATGACGACATGGCCAGCTCCGACGAAGAGGCCGTCGGCCCCAAGGCTGACCGTGGCTCCGCTGACGAGGACGAGGAGAGCGTGGATGAGGATTTCCAGGCTGAGTCCGAAAGTGATGTGGCGGAGGAGTATGACAGCAACCACGAAAGTGATGGATCGGGCAGTGAGGAGAGCGACGTTGATAATCAGGTCGATGACAAGGATGAGGACAGGAACGATGATGACGAGGGAGAGAAGCGTCCCAAGAAGAAGAAGAAGACGGCTTAGGTTTGTTTTCATGTTGGCGCGTCGTTACTTGTTTGATTAAAAAGGCAGTTCACAGGCTGGAAGGCAGGCAGGCAGCTGGGTATTTGGGGCGTTCCGGTACTTTCGTGACGGGATTATGTGTTTACTATGTATTTTCTCTACGGTATATCGATCTGATGCTTGGGCGTCAAACAAGACATATGATCCCTTTTGTTTAGGGACATCAACATTGTGTCTCGATGTTTCCTCACTTTGGGCGCATGAAAGGGCTGATGAATATCGGAGAGACAGGCAGATCGCCAGCTACTAAATCAGCCAAAATACTTCCCTACCGACTACAGCAAAGCTGATACCGTCAACATCGGAACATCATCTGAGGCTTCGATTCTCATTTCTAGGATACCTAAGGTAAGATGGAATGGATGGCTGCCTGATGGAGCTGGTAAACTACGAGATGGAATGCAGGCGGTTGGGTGTCGCTCCCGCTAGCGGTCAGAAACCTAAGCGTCTAAGATATAGCGGTGCCCTGCGTGGCCCGGTGGGCACTTGTGGTGCGGAGCGGCCCCACGCTTTCGGCAGAGTTCCATTCACTTTTGATTCGACTGAAAAGTTGAGCCCCACCAAGGCGGTGGGTATGACCCATTTCCGCGTTTCTCCTTCCCTTTGTTTTCTGTCGACCAGTCCAGAAGCCATTGGTGCCAATCATCAGGTCACGGCCTCTGCTTGCTGTATTGGACAGTCACACCTGCACGGCGATAAAATTATTCTCACTCGTCCTCGTTGTTTTGAACACCTGATATTGCGCCCAAAGGAAGCATCTGCCTGTCTCGACTTTCACTTCACGTCCCGGAGCAGGGAAAAATAAAAGTACCCGATCAGCACCCGCAAAGGAGATTTACAATAATGGAAGCCAACTAAAAGGTCCCCGCCTTTGGAAACTATGTCTTTTTGGCGCTCCGCCTGCTATCTTTGAGAATGCCGACTGTCTCTTGACCATCGCTGCCCCGGGTTATTACAGCACTTTAACCAACAACCAAAACCAGCAAACAGACAAAACACCGCCGACGGACAAACCATACCACGAACCCTTCCAACCCATTTCTCTCTCCTTTGAACACTTCTTCCAAACAGCCATACCATGGACGCCCAGGTAAGGCTGCTCTCCCCAGCGTGAAAAAAAATATGCCCCCCGCAAGCTCGCGCCCGCCGACCCCGCCATATATCCATATCCGAATGGAGGGATCAGAATGTACCTCTTTGGCACACGTCATCCCTCTCTGTCCTCTCGTGCTAACGGTGGTTTCCGCTACAGTTCGAACAGGCGATTGAGATCGCCTTCGATCCTCGTTCCAGTCAAGCCCTCAAGAACCAGGCGCTCGAGTTCCTCAACCAAGTCAGGACCGACGTTCAAGCATGGCGTATCTGCGCCGCCCTCTTCACGCGAAGCCCCAGGGCATCCGACATCGTACGCCATGTCTCCCTTGAGATGGTCAATAACGCTGTCCACTCCCAAGGGTTGGACGCCCCCGACCTCGCCTTTGTGAAAAATTCTTTACTCGACTACATCACACGTACATATGGTCCCAGCGCTCAGGACCAAGCCGACCCTGCGAATGTTCAGAACAAGCTCACACAGACCCTCACGTATCTCTTTGTCGCACTGTATGGCGAGGGCTGGGAAACCTTCTTCGACGACTTCCTCGCCTTGACCAGCTCCCAGAATGGCGCTTCAAGAGACAACCTCAGCGGCGTTATGCTGTACCTCCGTATACTAAGCTCCGTCCATGACGAAATTGCCGACCTAATGATCAGCCGCCAAGGGAATGAGTCGAAGAGGAACAATGATCTCAAGGATCTGATTCGAGAAAGGCATATGCAGAAAATTGCCATGTCGTGGCAGGACATCCTCGCGCAGTGGACAAATAAGCATGATGGCGTGGTAGAGTTGACGCTCAAGGTGATCGGAAAATGGGTCAGCTGGATCGATATCTCCCTTGTTGTCAGCCAGGAAATGCAGAACTTGATCTTGCCCTTGGTCGGCAGGACCGGCAGCACGAACAACAACGTCGATACCGTGAGGGACACCGCCATCGATACGTTGACGGAGATTGTCGCCAAGAAGATGGGACCGAGCCACAAGATGGAGCTGATTTCGTTCCTCAACCTCGGTGGCATCATCACGGAGCTTCTCGCAAGTCAGGGATTGAACGAGTTCAAGGGCACCAACCGTTATGACAATGACCTCGCAGAAGTCGTTGCGAAGCTCCTCAACACGATCATGACGGATGTAGTACGGGTTCTTGAAGACACCAAAGTCGACGCCGAAACACGAGCAAAGGCCGAACGTCACCTTCAGGATTTCTTACCGGCCCTTCTCCGTCTGTTCTCTGACGAATATGACGAAGTGTGCTCGACTGTTATTCCCTCGCTCACAGACCTACTAACGTTCCTTCGCAGGGTGGGCACACTGCCTGATAGCTATTCTCAGATGCTTCGCCCGATTCTTAGTGCCATCGTTGCTAAGATGAGATATGACGAGACTTCTTCCTGGGGGACCGAGGACGGAGAGAGCGAAGAGGCTGACTTTCAGGAGCTCCGCAAAAGGTTACAGATCCTGCAGAAGAGCGTGGCTGCCGTCGACCAAACTTTATATATCGAATTCTTGAGTACCCTTGTGGGCAACATGTTCGCAACGCTCGAGCAGCAAGGCCCGCAGATGGACTGGAGGGATTTGGATTTGGCCCTACATGAAATCTATCTGTTTGGCGAGCTTGCTCTGCCGAACGCCGGACTCGCCCACAAGAGCGAACCCAACGCCGTTGCCACCGAACGTCTTGCTGTGATGATGAGCAAGATGGTTGAGTCAGGTAAGGGGTTACATCTTGCCCGACGCTTGCTGGATTCGAGCTAACAACTTTGATAGGCATTGCGAACTTCCCTCATCCAGCAATTCTTCTCCAGTACATGGAGATTTGTGTTCGCTATCATGCCTTCTTCGAGTCACACCACCAGTACATCGCTCCCGTACTCGAAAACTTTGTTCACCTTATTCATCACGAACACCCGAGGGTCAGAACCAGGTCTTGGTATCTTTTCCTTCGGTTCGTGAAGCAACTGAGAGCCCAAGTGGGCAACGTTGCAAAGACTGTTATTCAGTCGATCAGCGACCTTCTCCCTATTAAGGCTGAGGTCCCGAGCACTGATGCAGAGGATGATATGTCTTCGGATGAGTCTGATCACTCCGCTGACGCCATCTTCAATGGCCAGCTATACCTTTTCGAAGCTATTGGCTGCATCTCATCAACCTCAACCACACCGGAGGCTGATCAGGCTTTCTACGCTCGCTCGGTTATGGAGCCTCTGTTCTCTGATATGAGCATGCACCTGCCACGCGCCAAGTCTGGCGATGCGCAGGCTATCCTACAAATCCATCACATCATCATGGCCCTCGGCACCCTGGCCAATGGCTTTGCTGATCCTAATCAGTCGCAGAACCCCAACAGCCAGCGCACACCCCCGCAAGCCGTCTCTGCAGAGTTCTCCAGGGCATCTGAGGCAATCCTGGTTGCTCTTAATGAGCTTAACACTAATGGAGAGATTCGTGCCGCATGCCGCTCCGCCTTCTCCCGTCTACTTGGTGTCCTTGGGGCTACCATTCTCCCACAATTGCCCCAGTGGATCGAAGGACTCCTTTCTCAAAGCTCTAGTAAGGACGAGATGGCGTTCTTCCTTCGTCTACTGGAGCAAATTGTCTATAACTTCAAGGGCGAGATCTACAACATCCTCGACCTTCTCCTCACTCCTCTGCTCCAGCGTGTTTTCGCCGGTCTTTCCGAGCCCATCAACGGGACCGATGACGAGATCCAGCTGCAGGAGCTGCGCCGCGAGTACGTATCGTTCGTTCAGGTCATTCTCATCAATGATCTTGGCGGCGTTCTCGTAAGCGGATCTAACCAAGGTGTCTTCGAGTCCTTGGTGAACTCCATCATGACCATTGCTAAGACCATTGTCCACGGTAATATCGTGGCCAGTCGCATTAGCTTCAATGTTCTGGCGCGGATGGCGCAACAATGGGGTGGTCCTGACGTCGCTACCATCGGCGAAAACCCTACCGCGAACGGAGTGCCTGCACCCGCTTTCCCCGGATTCGACCAGTTCATGCTCACCCAGTTCCACGCTGCGTGCTGGGAGGTGATGCAGGATATCAATTTCAGGCCCTATGCCGATGCTCAGACACGGCAAATCCTAAATGAAATCACCGGTCTGGAGCAGACCATCTACGTCAAGACGGGCGAGAAGTTCATCAACCACTGTCAGACGGTTACCTTCCCGGCCATCGGCATGGGCGCCGAGGACTTCTTGCGTGCGCTCACCAGCTCTACGGACCGCAAGGCCGTAATGGCTTACTTGCAGCAATTGCTCAAGAGCCGACGATAGAGTCGCGCAGGTCATGTGTCCAATGGACCAACCGGGGCGAGGATGTTGAGTGTAAGATGATGATGATGGGTCGTAGTTGAGAAAAAGGAGGGGGAGAGAGAGAGAGATCGCTAGGAGACGAGGATACCAGAGGTGGATGCAAACGGATGAAGAAAGCTATGAGATTGAGGGTTGATAGACTGTGGAGGGAGATAAACCTTTTTGAGAATTTCGCATGCACAACAACATACCTATATATCTACCCTACCCGCTGGTCAAAAAGTAAAATCATGCTTAAATGGCGTCAGAGCACAGAGGCAGAAATCATACCCATATATAGCCGGTTTCTCATCAAGTTTCGGGGTGTGTATATGGAATTTGTTGCTCGCATTCTTTTAGAAAATAGAGACACACAGTTGTCTAAAGTAGGTAGACAAGAAACAGCAAATTTACCAAAAGGAGGGTCATAAGATGCTGGTGAAGAGCGGTCTAGTACATACGACCATACCCACTGGAAAACTCGGGATCCCGTCCGCTCTCCCATAGATAAGCCAGTGAGGGCCTGACTAGTAGTTGGGTCGGTGACGACCAGCGAATCCCAGGTGCTGTATGTTTTTGTTGGTCATGATATTTTTTTGGTGTTTTTGCGGTTCGCTTACCTTATCGGTCATTGTCTTATCGTTATCTCCTTATCGGCCTTATACATTGCCATTAACGACTTCATCAAACACCAAACTCTCCAAACACACGATGGTCACTCGTAGCCAAAAAGCTGATGAATAAAGATGAACACGTTACAAAATCTGTGAATGATTCTTCATTGACTATATTTTCATGTTCCTCGTTTTTCATTTACCTAAAGCGGTGGCCTTGCCCTCGCCAGCGACCGGTGCATTTGGAAGGCATCATAGCTGCTCCTCCGTCCGTTCAAAGACTGTGGGAGATGATCCAAGAAGTCTACCAACAGTCCTCACGTCCCCAGAAAGGTGCCACGGTTGTTATCAAATGCTGTTGCCTATGTGAACCCTGGAAACGATTCAACGCTACATTTCCACGGCTTCCAGACGCAGTTGAGTTTGCTATCTGTAGACATGAACTGACAACCCTCGACGACGAGATGAGAGCGTGAAGCAAAATAGATTGTTAATTGAGCGTTTGGATCATGGTGTCGGGATTAAGGTGATGGTCGACAAGTTTGAAAAAAAAAAAAAACATCTTGTAAAATTAAGAACATCTTGTAAAATTGAGAGAAAGAAACAAATGAACAAACTCCACCGGATTGTAGACTCGCCCTTCCTCCGTTTCTCCCACACTTGAAACAATGGACACAAATTTGCTCCATGACACCTGCCACTCCCTGGACGCCGTCAATCCTTTCCCCGAACATTCCTCCCTTGGGGAGACAGCTATTCAGTAGCGCCATGCTCGCGAAGAAGTTCAATATCTATACGACCCGCAACTCTAGCCGCCTGCAACGCACTACCGTATTTTCCACCTCTTGCATGGACGTTTGCGCCGTGCTCAATAAGAAGAGTCACAAACTCGTTGTGCGGGCTCACGCATACAGCCCACTGTAAAGCGGCGCCAAACTCTCCGTGCTCTCCGTTGACATCAGCACTATGCTCAAGCAAAACCGTTGCTATCTTCAAGTTGTCCTCTGGTATAGCCAATATTAACGGGGGGCCAAGTAGTTCAGTGCGGTAATTGACATCGGCCCCGTGTTTGATGAGAACAGTTGCAAAGCGGGGATAATCTTGCAATATAGCCATCTGAAGAGCGGAACCGTATTTCCCTTTGCTTTTAATGGTAACGACGCCGTTGTCGGGAAACATCTTCGTAATATCGTCCCTTCTACGTTCGAACTCGCGTGAAAGGAATATAAAATCCGCAGCAGGCTGCAGAGTACTTATATCAGCGCCGAAATCGACAAGAAGTACCGCTATATCCTCCCGACGCTTTAATATAGCTGCCTGTAGTGCTTTACCGTATCTCCCACCTTGGGCGTTAACATCGGCGCCGTGCTCGAGAAGTAACTTTGCAACATCTCTCGGGTCATCTCTCGCCCGCGGCTCCCCCCACGGAAAATATGCAGTCGCAGCAGTTTGTAGCGCGGTACCATATTCTCTGCCTTGCGTGTTGACGTCGGCGCTGCGCTCGAGAAGCAGTCTTACGATTTCCGTGTTTCCACGATATGCTGCATATGCAGCAGCCTGTAGCGCGGTACCGTATTCACCCCCTTTCGCGTTAATATCTGCGCCGCGATCGAGAAGAAGTCCGACAACCTCTTTCATTCTACGTTGTATGGCATCGTGGAGTGCGTTGCTGGCGTCGTACACATAGCTTGCGTTAATGTAGCTTGCGTTAACATCTGCGCCGCGGTCGAGCAAAAGTTTCATTAGCTCTATAACCACAGAAATAGGCCGTTGGTTGACACGTTCCTCTCCAAGGACCTGCCGTAGCGGGGTACCGCGATATAACTTTGTCGCATTAACATCGGCACCGTAATCGAGAAGAAGTTTCACAACCTCTGTCGATTTTTCGTACCGTTGTATAGCAATATGGAGCGGGGTATTCTCCCCGTGCCAGCCATTAGGATCGGCGCCGTGTTCGTAAAGAAGCCTTAACATCTCTGTGTCGTCATTGCATACAGAGGCATAAAAGGCAGAGTTGTAGTCCCAGCCTTGTGGGTAAATATCGGCGGCATGCTCGACAAGAATCCTCGCAACTATGTTGTATTTATGAGCCAGGGAAATGGATAACAGGTCCTTGTGCCCTATTTTATCGTCGAAACATGTGGCTTTCATGTATGACTCCCCTATTTCTCTTTTATTAGTACAGAACATTCCATGAGCCTCCGCGAGTCGTTTCACGCTATGAACTTTGTTAATCTCCCTTAAGAATTCTGTTTGTGAGACATTTCTTATCTCTGCTTGCTCAGCATGATCGAACCAGTGCCTCGAAGCGTATCCCAAGAACGAGTATCTGACCTTCAACTCGTGCATGATCATCGATAACTCATCCATATTATCCACTACTGGAGCGACAAAACGGATGAATGACAGACAGCAATTTTTCAAACGATCATGAGATCGACCAATGGCATCGGATTCAAGCGCCGGGTCCAGACTCTGAAGTCGTCGATTTCGTACGAGGAAATCTTTGACAGATTCGTGGATGAATTGAACCCTGTGTGCGTTACGGACCTCGATCAGCCCTCTCGAAGAGTGGGTTATGCGCCGCTTAATGTCGTCAGCTGTGACTCATCCCAAGGTTCTAGGTTTATGGCACCGGTGCCAACCAGCGTGGCATGGTATAGCTCATCCGGTGTTAAGAGTCTCTAACGCAAACAAAACCCACTGCAGCATTAAGATCGTCTCTTCTTTATCCGGATTTTCCTTGCTTAGGATTGTCGAGAACAGGCCGTCAAGGTCACTGGGCACTTCGCGCAACTTCTGCTCCCTTGCTTCGACCTTGCCCTCGTCATATGCTTTGTTCAGCATGGCGACGACGAGCACGACCCACATGAAGATACCGGATGCCTTTTTGAGAACCTGCTTCTCAATATCCTGGTTCGACTTCGTCAGGTTGTCGTGGACGTATATGGCAATATCCGCGCCATGTCCTTTCATACCTTCTACCACAAGCTTTTGATATTTTGCCATAGTGATGTTTGGATAATGGCGACTCGATAGACAAACGCAAACGTTGAGCTCATTGCTGACGCAGGCAATACTCAGTTGTTCAAGAAACCGCACAACATCTCGAACTTGTGACTCATTGCATTCGTCCAAGGCATCGGCAAGAATAATGAGTGGCCGCCTTTGTCGAACCTGCATCTCGGAAAGAAGGAACTCCTTCAGTTCAGACTCTCGCCACTCCCACTTCTGGTGAAGTCGGTTCTTCTCGTGGAAAACGGGAAGAAAGCGTTGATACAATTGTTCCTCACGGTCGAGAAATTGGCACACCCGAGAGCGTAGCATGCCGAGAGGTGTCACTTACAACGACTCACCTCGAGCGTAGAAGAAGTAAGTCGCAATTGTACGGTCCTGAAACTGTCGCTGACAATGTCTCCAGATATGTTTCATCAGCGTCGATTTTCCGGTTCCGGGATGGCCTTTGATCCAAAGCACTCCATTGTGTCTTAGAATAGAAGTGCGGTCGCGCCAGTGCCGAAATTCTTCGGTCTCAAAGATCCAATCGCCGGTCGTAGGATGGGCCACAACAATATCCTGACGACGCGCATCAATGTTGGAGAAGCTGAGAGTTTGTAGACATGCTGTTCTCGTCAGTCTTAACGGATAAGAAAATTTCAGAGCGGGAGTAGACCAAGCTTGTTTCTCACGGTCCAGGGAACCAGCGTTTAAGGATGGTTCAATGGCAGAGCCTATAGGATGTTAGCACAGGTCTCTGGAGCATCTTACTCGACCAAGAACCTGCCTGTATAGTAGCTGATGTTGATTTGCGGCCCGGAGGCATTGTAGTTACTCTGTACGCCCGGGCCGGTATTGGCGCTCAGGAAGCCCGGACCAGAGTTGCGAAGAGACATTGTCAGTACGATCTGCCCACGTTGGAGCGGTAGGCTGCTGGATATGTTCTGTGGTGTTCGATTGCAAGTGGAAGCCTTAACCACCCTGACGAAATGAATTGACCTGTAAAAAAAAGAGGCAGGGAGAAAGCAAACGGTCGCCAAGACAAGACAGTTGTGAGAAATGCAATGGGTATGCTAACCCAAGAACCAAAGGTGTAGTAACAGACGGATAAGAGAATTGCCGATAGAAGCATGAGAAGGAAGAGCTGTTTCATATCCCGAAACTGTTGGTTTGTACCCAGAAGACTCATCCCTAACCAAATGTCATCTCAAGGCTATGTTCCCATGCTCAAGCCCCTGTTTCAGTCTTGGTGAGGTGGTGACACCACACTCTCCACAACTTTTGGCAACTTTTTGACATTTGGACCTTCGAAACCAAAGAAGGAAAATTGGCGGTTTACTCGGATCTTTATAAAAATGACCATGGAAATAGTTCATCTACCCTGAATGCGAAATCACTCTCGGTTTTCTTTTATCTCCTCAATTAGTAGAGTTGCAGGCAAATCAAGTCTGGTTGTCATCGTTTTCGAATGTCCAAATAACAAAAAGTTGTGGTGTGTGGTGTCACCACCTCGCCAAGACTGAACAGGCGCTTGAGCATGGGAATGGGAGCCACCGATATGTGCACATTTGCGGTGTCAGCGGTTGATGCCTTAGGGTAGCGAAGGTGTGTTCGATGCCCAAGGGAAACTGCCTGCACTGGTTTTCAACCCAGTGTAAACGGGCCACCAATCGCTTGCGCCATTCGTTATCCTTTCGAGGAGAGCTGAAGTGGAAGGCACTGCCTGCGCCCACAGCTGTTAATGCAAGTCCGACGCCGCAATCCCAAACTGGCGTCACGAAAACCGCACTTTGAGATGGGTCTTGAGAATACATGGCCAATCAGAAGCTTCATTAGAACGCCCGCGTAGCACCAGGACTTGAGAAGTCATCTGACCAAAGAGGAAGTTGTCCGAGATAACAGGATTGATGCCCTCCATACCTACTGCCATCATGGAGGGTGAGGCCACCAATCCGAAGGCGCATAGAAACATCGCTCAACTTTGGAGCAGAGGGTTCCAGAGCTAAGCCTCAATTCCCTCTTTACGTTGCGCGTTGCCTGTAACACCCCGAATAGATGTTGTAAACCCCAGTACCATCACTTGTGGTTTGGATCTTTGCAACTCGAGATAGTGTTTTTCTTTGTTTTGGATAACCACGTTCAGTGTTAACACTCGGCCACAATGAACCCTTCGCACGACGCTTCTCGATACACAGTCGGCTGGATTGCCCCCTTGCCCTTGGAACTCACCGCTGCGGTCGGAATGCTAGAGAACCCGACGACAATGGAGGTCGACGACGACGATGTCCTCTACCACGTCGGACGTATAGGCTCGCACTTCGTCGTGATGGTTGTGTGCCCACGCATGGGTATCGAACCAGCCGCCACGGCTCTTGCCAACATGCGCCGCTCGTTTCCCAACATCAAACACGTCCTGGTGGTTGGCATTGCAGGCGGGATGCCCTGCTACGGTCCAGATAGGCAGGAGCAGATCGTCTTGGGCGATGTCGTCGTCGGCGTTCCCCAGCAAGGAAGAGGAGGTGTGACGCATTACGAGTTCGGTGCGTGGGAGGGCGAGAAAGAATTGACCGTCAAAGAACACACGCTTCACCCGTCTGCTGCTCTGCTCACTGCGGTGAACAATCTGCAAACTGTGCATATGCAGATGGTGGGAAGTAAGATCCCGCAGTACCTGAAAGACTTACGGGAGCGCTTGAATGAGCGTTCGCGACAGGCTTATCAGGATCCTGGAGCCGAATATGATTATCTCTTTGAGGACAACTATCCTCATCCGGACAGGGGAAGATTCTGTCAAGGCCTTTGTGATACGACGCGAGCAAAGGTGCGCAAAGGCCGAGGCAAAAGAGCCGATCGGAAGAGTGACCAACCCCATATCCACTATGGCAACATTGGCTCGGCCAATACGGTTGTCAGGTCGAGCGCCAAGAGGAATGACCTCTACGCGAAGCACAAAATCATCTGTCTTGAGATGGAAGCCGCGGGCGTGATGAGCGACTACCAGGGTCTGGTGATCCGGGGAGTTTGCGACTATGCCGACTCGCACAAGAATAAGAAGTGGCAGGGCTATGCGGCAGCAACGGCGGCGGCATACGCGAAGGAGCTTCTGTTGCTGCTGCCGTCTGGTGGAGGGTCGTCGACCGATTCATCTTCTCCCGATGAGAGGAGTGCGACTCGGGAAAATGGGTGGTATGTCGGACGGGATCAGTTTCACAACTCGGGAGCCGGGTTTATGAACTTCAACATGGGTGCAGGAGTTCAAACAAACAACAACAACACTGCTGGAAACCAATACAATGCGCCACTTTACGGGCATCCGTCAGCCGTACCGCAGTGGCCCAAGTACTAGCAGGCGGGGTTCATGTAGACAATGTGGTCTCCCTTCCGTGGCAGGAGGGGAAGGATGGAGGAGAATAAGAGTGTCTGAGGGTGTGGTCTGGGAAACGCACAAGTAGTTTGTCAAGACATTGTCGGCTGTGCAACAAGTCTTGAAGGGCCAACGTCCTCACTGCTGCTTATTCCAACCATAGTCTTCTGGCCTCCGCTTAGAAATCGAACTTTGTCCCCGGATTGATCAGAAATCCATCCAAAGACATCATATTGTAACGTCCATGCTCGTCATCGGGAATAGGCACTGGCTTCGGCTCATTGGCAAGCCGACTGGTGAATCCAAACGACAGTAGCAGACCCAGAGCCCTGGCAAGTTTGATCGTTTGAAGCTGATGGTCTGATAAGTCGCCGACCTCCTGTTTGAATCTCTCCCAGAAGGTATCCTGCAACGCATGGTAGTCTTCGTATCGTGTCCACCCGTTGCGCAGTTGAAGCTTCCC
Organism: Sordaria macrospora; assembly: GCF_033870435.1. Lineage (NCBI taxonomy): Eukaryota > Fungi > Ascomycota > Sordariomycetes > Sordariales > Sordariaceae > Sordaria > Sordaria macrospora. Next base: position 3,577,122 of record NC_089374.1, on the reverse strand, counting down.
GGACAGAAACCGGAGAGAGTACAGGTTGAGTCCGAATGGACACACTTCTGCTTCCTTCGCCAGACACAATTGTCGGGAGAGTTCTCCGGGAAGCCACAAGCCAAGATAAATCCAAATGTGTCACTCCACGTACTCGGGTCATCAAGTAGACGCGCAGTGCCTGCTTTTCTTCATTTTCGCCCAATCTGCCCACGAAAGACACCTTCGGCACCAGTGATCCGTAAATCTCAGTGGCCAGGGAGCTGATTTCGGTCTCGAGCGCCAGCGACTCGAGGCGGAACTGGACGACGTATTGCAGGCCAGGTCCTGCGTAGACGGTGTAGCTGCATGCGCCCTGCACATCGACTGGGACTACCTCGCCACCGCCGACAAGCTCCTTTGCTTTGGCGTCGCAGGCTGCGCGGGTGGCAGAAGTTTTGGTGAAGAAATCCTGGATTTCGGAATTCACAGAATAGTTCGCTGGAGCGTCAGGACTCGGGGCGGTGATAATGATTTCGGATGATTTGTCCATGGCGTGATGGCTGCGTCGATGACAGAGAGGACGATGATTGTTGAGAAGGCGAAGGTGACAATGGGGAGGAAGGGAAACTGGGAGAAGATGAGAAGGCGAAATGGAGAAGGAGACGGAGATGGAATGCATGACGTTGGTGGGAGTTGTATAAAAAGGAAGGTACGTTTCGCAAGGACGATTCCCATCTTTGCCGCTGCCGGCAGGTGTTTGCTCTCATTGAAAGCCGTTGGCAGTGCCTTCCGTGAACTGTTTTATGCAAGGAGACCGGCCGCACCCAACGCACTTTCCATTGTTCCCGCCAACCCCCAAATGCATCCTTTATCGTTTTGTACCTCCACTTGCTGTACAATACAGCTTTTTCCCTACTTCTCAGGCCAACGCAGTTTTTGTCTCTCCACCTTCCCCCTACGCACCAAACCTCTTTGGCATAAGAAGGCCTTGAAGCCCGGCCTGGATGGAAAGGCTTCAGAGGATTCAACAAGGCCTTCGGGACCAAAGTAGTTTATCAGCGGAATTGAACTACTGTTCCAAGCCCAGAACACTGCCCTTGTCACACCATGAAGTATGAACCCCCCGCAGCTGAGTCGACTACACGCCATCAGCCTGCGCCTGTTGAGAGAAACAGGAAGACCGATTGGAAGAATTTGTAGGGGTCAACTTTACAATTTGGAAGGTGGGTGCTCATGCCCAAACGATATTACGACACATCGCAACCCAAGAACGCTGTGAGGAGAACTTGGGGGTGGGGGGGATAGTGTGAGTGTGTGTCAGGAGTTCGTCCAGAACAAATAACGTGAACGGTAGTCGGGCCAGAACACCAAAATCATGATATTTGCCGTGAACACCAAGACGGGTTTCGTTCCTCTCCGTACTTTCATTTCTTTCACTCGTCCTTATCGTCATTTACGGTCCCCAATAGCTGTTGACAAACCTACAATATCGGTGGTGTCTTGTCAATCTGCCGTTGACATCGTACGTTGGAGCCTACGTTTTCTGTCCCGGCACGAGAGGAGCTTGATACACAAAAGGCCCTTCTCCATGTGAGTCACTTTGAGTTTGGCTTCCTTGTGAGTTTCATCTATTTACCACATTTCCCGTTACCGCAGCTTCTTTGCCACTCTGAAAGCCCACGCTGACAAGTTGAATCCATGCAGAGATGTATCTCGTTGTGGCTACAGAGCCCATCCCACATGGCCAATACGGTACAGACCGACATCATGGCGATGAATGCCCAAGGCACGTTCACCTACGATTTGGTGCCGCTCCACGATCCCTCTACCAGCATTCGGCTGCTCCAACTTTGTCCGACTAAGAATTTCACCGACGATCTCCAATGCCGAATTTACGCCAAACTGCTGGAGGAAACGGGAAGATACCACGCCCTCTCATATGCATGGGGTGAAAACAAGAAAACTCATGAGATCTCCATCATCAACTTTCCCCGGGAGGCGAAGGACAAGACCCGGATGCAAGATCCACTCGATTACGACCGAGGCCGCACATGCGCGAAACTCAGCCTTCCAATTACGGCTTCGTTGGATATCTGCTTGCGACATCTCCGAGGTCTTTTTTGCTCTCAAGGTCTCATTCTCACCATCTGGATCGACCAAATCTGCATCAACCAAGACTTTGACGACGAAAATCACATCAAGTGCGGCTGATGAAGAACATCTACTCAGCTGCATATGAGGTCCTCGCTTGGCTTGGACCATCGGCTGACCATTCAGATGAAGTCATGGATATGTGGTCGCAAATCCTCGAAACGATGGAACAAATGATGCCTTGGCAAGATTGGAGTCTGCTTCGCGGTTATCTGCTGCCGCGTGATAATTCGGCGCAACCCGCTATTGTCATTTCTGACAAGGCATTCGAGCTTTTCGGGCATCTTAATTCTCCCCAAAAGCTGGGAAAATGGCAGTCAAGAGCCTGGTTTTCGCGCGTCTGGATTATACAAGAATTGTGTTTGTCCGGCCGGGTACTGTTTGCTTGTGGTGATAAAGTAATCAAGCAAATGGCTTTAATTCTTTCTCTGTCCGTCATCGGACATGACACTATGATTTTCCCGGATTTGGTGTCGCCCGCATTCGCCGACAAAGCGAATTCTTGGAGAACCAAAAAACCGGGAGTGGATAACATCCGGATTGAGCATTGAGCCAGCTCAATTGCTCGCCTTTGTTCACCTTCCACTGGATTATGCAGACTCGAAAATGGGTTCGCTACTGGAACTGCTTGTAAAACTGTAGCAGAACCATAAATCTCAACGCAACACTGCATCGGGATAGGGTATATGAAATACTCGGCTTAGCATCAGATGCTGATGAGCTAGGCATTGTTCCTGATTACTCCGGGATGAGCACTGCGGAGGTGCTAACACAAATAGCAAGAGCCATCATCGAGAAAGGACGACCAAGTCCCAAACCTGGCTTTCTCCCTTCTCTCGCCGTCTGTCACACGGACATTGCCCACACTCCTGGGTTTGAAGTTCAATAGAGCCTCAATGCTTGACATCAACCCAACCTCGCCATACAATGCCAGCCTTGCCTCAGCCAGACTATTCGGCCAACAGGCACGGCTGTCACACGGACATTTGCCGGTGACATTCATCAGTCAAACTGCCGACCAGAATTACCGACAGAATGCCACACGGACATTCGCCGGCGACTTTCATCAATTAAACCACCGACCGGAATTACCGACGGGCAACTGGACGAAGGTTGGCATTCAGAAGATCTACTTGTAGGCAGATGAACTAGATAGACTCGCGCCGATGCCTGGCACACAGGGCTCGGTACGTACCAACCTTCTTTGGTATAAGAAGGCCTTAAGGCTCGACCTTCTCATTGAGGTTGAAAGGATCAACAAGGCCTTCGGGACCAAAGTAGTTTATCAGCTGAATCGAACTACTGTTCCAAGCCCAGAATACTGCCCTTGTCACAGAGCGTGAGTCGACCATATGCGCCGTGTTGGAACAGTTTCAAAGCGGAAATCATCCCAACCTCCAACTCCAATATCCTTGGACTTCGGGGATATCTTGTTGATGCAATTGAGGAAAGAGCAAATTGTCCCCCGCCTAACCGCCCCCTGGATGTGGATCGAATTTGCCGGCTCGATGGGAAGGCTATGGCTTATGTCAATCAACAAAAAAAACCAGTCTACAAAACTGCATTACGACATTTTGAATCCCTTTGGCGTACACCTATCAGTGATATGCTCACAGACTGGTTTGAGTCTCGTGATGGCATTCGAGGGAGGAGGGCGGTCTCAACGGATATCGAGGAGTATATGCGGTTTTTGGTGTTCGTGAGGGATCACCTTGCGGCACTAACTTTTGACCCTGAGTCTGCCGACAAGATGTCGGCCGACGCAATCACGCGCTTAGGTTACCTGATCAGCTTACAAAATCCGAGTGAGAAACTTCCTTACCTAACAGAAAAAGGCTACCTAGGCATGAGTCCAAAGCATGCAGAACCCGGAGACCTCGTCGTCGTCTTCTACGGCGACCGAGTTGCCTACGTCATCAGGCCAGCGCCGGAACATGGGGAGAACATGTATACGCTCGTTGGAGAAGCGTATTGCGATGGAATTATGGACGGTGAGATTGCGGATACAGCGGAGAAGAGGAATTTCTTCCTTGTTTGAACTTCTTTTGCCCTTTTTTTGTTCTTCTTTTGTTCTTCGTTTCCGGTTTCTTTTTTTCTTTTTCTTTTTCTTTTGTGAAATGATCTTTTGTCTTAGCAGGAAACGTATTATCGAGGACAACAAGGCTCTGGGAATGGAATGGGAATAAAATAACAAGGGAGTAAAGTTGTGATGATGGTGAGGAGGCTTATATGTACTTCCAGGTCTCTCTGCAATAATTGTCGCGAGTTTCTTGGTGTTTCGGTCGTTTAGATAGGTACCTTATTTACGAACACGACGGATAGCAGAGAGCGCTCATTTTATCTTTTTTCATCTCCTTTCGGACGTTCCCTAATGTCACCTGAAGAAAAATAAGCCTGCTTTGAAGTACACGTCAAAAACACTTTAAAAAAAACCCCCCCTTCGTAACCCTAGTCATCACCGACCAAGCTACGATGCCACTATGGGAAAGTGGATAAGAAACCGAGTTTTATAATTCTATCTATAGCCGTATGCGCATCTACTTGACGATACTGGAGACATAACTTTAGAAAAAGAACAAAAGAAAAGGAACACAACCTGTGAGGACATAGAACGCAGCAGCAGCCAGGTGCTTGTCTTATCGTATCTTATCTTATCACCGGCACGCATGCATCCACGCTATAAAAGACGCTATAAAAGAAGATAAAAAAGTAAGAACAGTTTCTCTCTTGGGGAAAAAAAAGAATATGAGAAAAAATACCCCCCTGAATCAAAACTGTTACGATTCAACCAGAGTTATGTAAGCTAGCTAGATAGACGGACCAATCAGATTGGACCCGAAGGCCCGAAGGCTTCGGGCCCCCGGGTCCGTATCGGAGGACCCGAAAGGCTCGGGTCCACGGGTCCGGTATGTCGGGTCCAGGAAGGCCGGTATAAAAGAAGGCCTTCCCAGGCCTCTTGTTACCGGATCTCCGGCAAGCAATAGCTATCACAACTTACCAGTACCTTTTGGCTACTACTCCGTTACTCTATTGTTCTATCCCAGCAATAATACTCCTGTGCTTGTAACGGTTCGTCACAAAAACCAGCAATCGTCAACCATGACCCGCTTCGATTATATGTACACCCCCTACAACCTCGAATACTACATCGAAAAGTACGATGACCCGTTCCTCCAGAGCGCCGACGACTGGCCCAGCTGAGACTGGGAATTCCGACGTAAAGTGATCGGAGTGCCTTGGCTGGGGGACCACGTTTTGGAAAACAAGCCAGTCGTCGCGGAAGTCCCCCTGTTCTCCCGCCCAAAGCCAGCCGACTATCATCTCATCCACACCACGAAGGCAGCGAACTGGCGAGTGGAAAATGCCAAACGGGAGCTTCAAGCATTGGAAAACGGGGATGCCTTCTTCACACACATCATCGAGACCGACGCAACCACAGAAGAAGACAACAACAAAGTCCCCAACCGACCCCATCAAGAGATCCTCGCTGACCTCGTCATCTCGCGGCGCCATCTCACTTTTGACGGGAAGGATCTGTTGAACCTGGATCAGGAGACATTTGAGTACGAAAGCTGGTGCTGGGAACCCTTCAACACACATAACACTAAGCTGAGAAACTGGATGCGTGAATCGGTCGGTGATCACTACGCCCACATGGCGACGAAGCCGGAGTGGGATACGTGCACTTGGTATCAAAAGCTGCAGGAAGTGGCGGCACGGAATTATCGGGGCCCTGGCAAAAAGGCATTGTACCGGATGGCATGGGACAATTTGAGGCATCATATGGGGTATCCTCCTCACTTCGATGAAGCCCTGTGAGAGAAGATGAAACATAACGCTTCGGATGGAGAAGGAACTAAAGGGACCAAGCTTGGAGGCAGTTAGACTTTCAAGCTTTTCCGGACGGTAACGATTACCTCGTTCACATCATTCGAGCCGCCGACGGATCCCGTACGAGGATCGAGACGCCCCATCGCCACTACGACGAGATCCTCGATGACATGTTTGTGGCGCCCCGACGAAATGGGAGAATGAACTGCCTGACGAGGTAGAAATTTTGCCGAGGACTTCCTGGAGAGTGCAGATTACACTTTTCATGTGCATGGTTGTGTGGGCGTAATCGGGTTGAATTGAGCGAATATTGAAGAGTGACAGGAGAAAGGGGAAAGGAACTACGAATTACATACTGAGCAATAATTGATATTTTGGCATCAAACGTTAGAAATACTTACCTTTGAAACATCCAACTCCCAACCTCTGATTTGTAATTGTCGAGTGTCCCCAGGGTGTCTCATCGGCGCGCTTTTCCCCTCTTCCGATTGCGGTTGATGTGCTGACTTTTGGCATGCGGTCAGCAAAGCGGCCGCTTCAGAGCGCCTTTCCGCCATTAGGTAGTGCTACGGTAAGCATCCGTCCCGCTAATGAAGAACAGGCAGGTTCTGGAACATACATACTCTGAATGGATGATGGTAGACCAATTTGTCACCAACACGGTAGAGCTTGCCCGTTTGAGGTTGCATCAATGGCGCCGTTTCCCAGATAGGCAACCGTATGACGTGAATTTGTGGCCGATCCAAAGGTATAAAGGACGGGGTCGTGCTGTTCGTTTTGTGTGACAAGGGCAGGTTTCTGAGCTTGGAACAAATATTTCAATTCCGCTGATAAACTACTTTGGTCTCGAAGGCCTTGTTGGTCCTTTCAACCTCTAGAGGAAGGCTGGGCTTCAAAGCCTTCTTATGCCAAAGGGGAACGGTACCTATCTAGTACGTACGGGTCCTTGTCACCTGAGGCTCCAAGGTACCTAGCAATCTGCATACATGTAGGTCTTTCTCGTATGACACCAGAAGTGTGACATATGTCCGTATGACACCAGGAGTGTGGCATATGCCCGTATGCCACCAGGAGTGTAGCATATGTCCGTGTGACATTTTGTCTTTGCACTTGAAAGAGCCCGGACTCTCATACGACCCTCGTCAATCAACCTTTATCAGCCATGGCCATCAAGAACTTTGCCGTCATCGGTGTAAGTCTTCCATCGTCCCGCTTGGTGATCTCTCACCCACCGAAAGCACAGTCTAACATCTTCACAGGCCTCCGGCAACCTTGGTCTGTAACAAGGGCAGTGTTCTGGGCTTGGAACAGTAGTTCAATTCAGCTAATAAACTACTTTGGTCTCGAAGGCCTTGTTGATCCTTTCAACCTCCATGAGAAGGTCGGGCCTTAAGGCCTTCTTATACCAAAGAAGGTTGGTACGTACCGAGCCCTGTGTACCAGGCATCGGCGCGAATCTATCTAGTTCATCTGCCTACACGTAGATCTTCTGAATGCCAGCCTTCGTCCAGTTGCTCGTCGGTAATTCCGGTCGGTGGTTTAATTGATGAAAGTCGCCGGCGAATGTCCGTGTGGCATTCTGTCGGTAATTCCGGTCGGCAGTTTGACTGATGAATGTCACCGGCGAATGTCCGTGTGACACTGGCCGAGGCAAGGCTGGCATTGTATGGCGAGGTTGGGTTGATTTCAAGCATTGAGGCTCTATTGAACTTCAAACCCAGGAGTGTGGGCAATGTCCGTGTGACACAACCCCATCACCCAAGCCCTCCTCTCCGCGGGATTCACAGTGACAGCCATCTTCCGAGAATCCTCCACATCCACCTTCCCTACCGAAGTCCAAGTCCGCAAGGCCGACCTGTCATCACTTGAGTCCTTGACCAATGCTTTTTCCGGTCAAGATGCCGTAGTATGCACCATCGCCACCTCCGAGGCCGGCAACCAGAAGATCCTAGCGGATACGGCTGTAGCAGCCGGCGTGAAGCGCTTCATCCCGTCCGAGTTCGGGTTCAACACCAGGCCAGGCAAGATTTCGCACCCCGTCATTGAAAAGCTGCCGTATATGGTGGTCAAGAAGGAGACGGTTGATTATCTGGAGGAGTTGACGGCGAAGAACCCTGGGTTCACTTGGACGGGGTTGGCGACGAATATGTGGTTGGATTGAGTGGGTTCTGCCTGTACTGCTCATTGACTCCCCTGCTGATGATGTCCTTCAGGCCCTTGACCAAGGACTCTTCCCCATCTCCCCTTCCGCCTGCACCGCTACCATCTACGACTCCGGCAACGGTCCCATGGTCGCAATCTTGCAACAGGACGAGGAGACTGCGAACAAGTATCTTAGCGTCGTGCAGTTCACCATTACCATGAATCAGCTTCTGAGGTTGTTCGCGACCGAACTTGGTGTAAAAGAGGAGGAGTTCAATGTTCAGAATGACGCTAACACCTGTAAAGAATCTGTATTACAACGTTCTCATGTCACGTGGCCATATTCGCTTGCTTCAACTATTGCTGTCTGAAAACGGGGATGCCGCAATACACTGTCAGCTCTTCCCCACCGTATTGGACTCAAGAGGTACTCGTCCGTACGACGCAGGGAATTATAGATTTGCAAGACGAAAGGAATGAAGAAAGGAGGCTTCATCGTGCGAGGAACCCGTCCTGAAGAAGTACAAAATTGAAGACATTACGGAAGTTGACTCTTCCCTTTCAGAATCTTTTCTCAACAACACTCCTCCCCGAGTCAGTCGTACCGCATATGTTGAGTGTCTTCCTCCTTTGGAATCTTCTTATGTAATGATTGAGAGAAGTGTGAGCCTATACGTCCAACGTGGTAGAGGACATCGTCGTCGGGAACCTCCATTGTTGTCGGGTCCTCTAACATTCCGACCGCAGCGGTGAGTTCCAAGGGCAAGGGGGCGATCCAGCCGACTGTGTATCGAGAAGTGTCGTGTGAGGGGTCCATTTCTGCAGATGTTGACGTCAAATCTGGCTATAAAAAATGAAGAACAACACTGTCTCGAGTTGCAAAGATCCCAAGCACAGGTCGAAAGTACTGAGGGTTTCAACATCTACTCGGGGTGTTAAAGGCAAGGCGCAACGTGGAGAGGGGTGGATTGAGGCTTAGCTCTTGTACCCTTTGCTCTCAGAGTGAGCGACGTTGTTAGACGCCGTCGGATTGGTGGCCTCACATACCTCCATCCACCATGATGGGAAATATGGAGGGCATCCAGACCAGACAATCCCCTCTTGGCCAGTTTTATCTTCGGTGCGGAGTTCTTCTTTGAAGCTTCTGATTGGCCGAATTTGCTTAGGACCTTTCTTGCAGTGACGGTGATCTCAGTCTAGGAGAGTGGCGTCTTACTTACAGTTGTGGGGGCAGGCGTCGCATTCAGCTTTCCCCGAAAGGATATCTTCACATTACCATTGGCACATGCGATTGGTAGCCGACCCACGCCAGACTGGGAATTTGGGCATTAACAGGTAGTATCAATTGGGCATCTTGACACCTAGGCTGATCTGGAAGGTCAGGCATCAACAGCTGATGCCGCAAATGTGCACATTTCGGTGGCACATCCGCCACATCACGCAACCTTATGATTACCTTCGGTTGGGGATGAGACAAGCCAGAAGTTCGGCGACAGTACACCTTTGGAGTTTGGGCTGGTCAACTGGTTGAACATTATTCATCTCATCATTCGGTTCTGTCAACCTCTTGCTTGCTCCTTGGGTCCTTTTTCTAAGTCTACAAGACGAGCAACCTCATTCCGTGCCTCACGTCTGATCTTGTAGCCAAGCATCATAGGAATCCCGAAGCTCAATCGCTACAACATGCAAAGGTCCTGGTCTGTCTACAATTCTGGTTCGGGTTTCTCCAATGCCAATATCGGCCCGGGTGCTCAGTATAACAACAACGCCGCCGGGCCGCAATACAACTACTACCTCTACGAACGTAGGTTTCCATTATGGGTGGTGTCGGTATGGGCTTGTTCTAACATAATGTCAGAGAAGGACCAGCAATGTCTGAAGCACTTGCGCATTACCGATCCTCGCGATGATAAAGTCCGCATTGAACGGACCAAAGGCGGCCTTTTGCAGGACTCGTATCGTTGGGTCCTCAATAACGCTGACTTTCAACAATGGCGTGACGACCCACAGCACCAACTGCTCTGGATTAAGGGCGACCCCGGCAAAGGGAAGACTATGTTGCTGTGCGGGATCATCAATGAGCTGGATCAAGACAATACTGCCAATGCGCGCCGCTGCAATGTGGCCTACTTCTTCTGCCAAGCTACCGACTCTCGCATCAACAATGCAACCGCTGTACTGCGCGGCCTAATCTACCTACTTGGTGTCCAGCAGCCATCTATTCTCTCACACGTGCGGAGTGAGTACGACCGTGCAGGCGAGGGCCTCTTCAAAGATGCAAATACGTGGGACGCCCTGTCGAGAATCTTCACCAATATCCTACAAGACTCAAGCCTCCGAACGACCTACCTCATCATCGACGCGCTTGACGAGTGCATGATAACAGACCTGCTACAGCTTCTCGACTTGATTGCTCAGCAAACATCATCTGAATCTCGAGTCAAGTGGATCGTCTCAAGCCGTAATTGGCCGCAAATCGAGGAAAAATTGGAGATAGATACGAGCAACTTGAAAGTCTCCCTGGAGCTAAATGCGGAATCCGTCGCGGCGGCTGTCAATGCATATATCCTGCACAAGGTGGATAAACTAGCAGGGCTGAAGAAGTATGATTCAACAACAAAAGAGACCGTTCAAGACTACCTGTGCTCCAACGCGCAGGACACGTTCCTCTGGGTGGCGTTGGTCTGCCAAGTACTTGCAGGCCCGGAGGTTAAGAAATGGCATACCAAAGAAATGCTACGCAAATTTCCGTCCGGACTGGATGCTCTATATGCGCGGATGAGAGAGAACATGAGTCGGTCCGAGGATTCTGATCTCTACAAGCGCATTCTTGCCGTTGCCGCAATTGTTCGTCGACCAGTAAACCTTCAAGAACTAACCACTCTCGTCGCGGTGCCTGATGTTATTTGCGGCGATCTTGAATCTCTAGAAGAGATTATAAGACTTTGCGGTTCATTTCTAACTGTACGAGAACAAACCGTCTATTTTGTTCATCAATCAGCCAAGGACTTTCTATTGGGCAATGCTTCTGATAAAGCTGGCAACGAAGCTTCTCAGGAGGCGTTTAAGTGGATTTTTCCTTTTGGGAAAGAAGATGTGAACTACACCATCTCCTCAAGGTCACTTAAAGCCATGTCTACAACACTGCAACGCGATATATACAACTTAAGGGCACCGGGATTTCCGAGCGACGAGGTCGAAGTACCAGATCCGGACCCGCTAGCGACGGTGCGGTACTCGTGCGTCTACTGGGTTGATCACTTGTGTGACTCGGTTGCTGGCACGAACACAAAAAGGTATGATCCTTTACGGGATGAGAAGGTTGTCCATGAATTTCTTGAGACGAAGTACCTTTACTGGCTGGAAGCTCTAAGTCTACTCCAAGCTATGCCTGCGGGCGTTGTTGCTATTAGAAAACTCGAGGGCCTGCTAGTGAGTACAAGTCTAACTCCGCACTAGAAACTTGGTCTAATTAAAGATATAGGGAGGTAACAATCCATCGCAGTTATCTAAGCTTGTTTGGGATGCTTACCGGTTTGCTCTATCGAATAAGTCAATAATAGAGCAAGCTCCACTGCAGGCATACATCTCAGCGCTTGTATTTGCTCCAAGCGGTAGTTTGATAAAGAGGAATTTCAGGGCAGAAGAACCTGAATGGATTCGAACTAAGCCGGCTGTAGAATTGGATTGGAATGCTTGCCTCCAAACCCTCGAAGGCCATAGCGGCGACGTTTACTCCGTGGCCTTCTCGCCGGATGGCCAGCGGCTGGCGTCCGGTTCAGAGGACGAAACGATCAAGATCTGGGATCCGGCGTCGGGGAGCTGCCTCCAAACCCTCAAAGGCCATAGCGGCGACGTTCGCTCCGTGGCCTTCTCGCCGGATGGCCAGCGGCTGGCGTCCGGTTCATGGGACGAAACGATCAAGATCTGGGATCCGGCGTCGGGGAGCTGCCTCCAAACCCTCAAAGGCCATAGCGGCTGGGTTTACTCCGTGGCCTTCTCGCGGGATGGCCAGCGGCTGGCGTCCGGTTCAGAGGACGAAACGATCAAGATCTGGGATCCGGCGTCGGGGAGCTGCCTCCAAACCCTCAAAGGCCATAGCGGCGACGTTCGCTCCGTGGCCTTCTCGCCGGATGGCCAGCGGCTGGCGTCCGGTTCATATGACGGCACGATCAAGATCTGGGATCCGGCGTCGGGGAGCTGCCTCCAAACCCTCAAAGGCCATAGCGGCTGGGTTTACTCCGTGGCCTTCTCGCGGGATGGCCAGCGGCTGGCGTCCGGTTCAGAGGACGAAACGATCAAGATCTGGGATCCGGCGTCGGGGAGCTGCCTCCAAACCCTCAAAGGCCATAGCGGCTGGGTTTACTCCGTGGCCTTCTCGCGGGATGGCCAGCGGCTGGCGTCCGGTTCAGAGGACGAAACGATCAAGATCTGGGATCCGGCGTCGGGGAGCTGCCTCCAAACCCTCGAAGGCCATAGCGGCGACGTTTACTCCGTGGCCTTCTCGCGGGATGGCCAGCGGCTGGCGTCCGGTTCATATGACGGCACGATCAAGATCTGGGATCCGGCGTCGGGGAGCTGCCTCCAAACCCTCGAAGGCCATAGCGGCGACGTTCACTCCGTGGCCTTCTCGCCGGATGGCCAGCGGCTGGCGTCCGGTTCATATGACGGCACGATCAAGATCTGGGATCCGGCGTCGGGGAGCTGCCTCCAAACCCTCGAAGGCCATAGCGGCGACGTTCGCTCCGTGGCCTTCTCGCCGGATGACTATGGCTTGGTAGGTAATTCAGAGAGCCATAGCTATAGCTTAGGACAAGATAAGTCTTGGATTACTTGCAACGGCCAGAACGTACTTTGGCTACCACTGAATTACCGACCGTCTTATTATAATGTTCAAAGATGGATAATATTCAATAGCTGCGCATCGGGACTGGTTTGGTTTATTAGCTTCTCACAAGACATATAATGTATTCCATGTCGTCTTTAATTCCTTTCTTTTTATTTCTTTTTTCTAGCGTGCCACCAGAAGGGTTTGGGAGGACAGGTAAATTTATAGGAATTCTGTAGATTCTGGTACCTTCTGCTGTTGTCAAGATGACGTATGTTATTTTGAAGAAGCAAGACTATTCCATCCTTTGACTCTCCTTTTGCAGGTCCTGTGCGGTCCAGATGCTACGGGATTAACCCGTGACTGCCCAGTTGTCACCAGGTTAGCCTGTGACATTGTCACAATGCACGTCCGCGCACACGGACTGGGCTTGTCTGGGCTCTTGCCCATATAGCCAGTCCTCCACGCACATCCTCCTTTTCTTTGTCACACGGACATTTGCCCCGCTGGTTTCCTGGCCACAAAGGCATCACGGGCAACGAGATTGCTGACGAGCTTGCTAAGGCAGGTGCTGAAGGGGGAGGTAGACAATGAAGGCTTGGCTACCCTTGCGCACCCAAGGCGGCTTGCTAAGAGGGAGGCGCGTACGGATTTCAAGGCATGGTGGGCCGCGAACAAGCCAGAGTCTTATGCAGACTACCGGCTGGGGGTCTCCCTCAAGCCTAACGACGAACTAAAAGAGTTGGACAGAAGGTCTTTACACACACCTCCTCGCGGCCAGGTCTGGCCACGGTGATTTCAAGAACTATCATGAAAGGTTCGAGCAAGAGGACGCGCTGCTGACATGCTATTGTGGCAGCTGGAAGACCCCCTTTCACCCCTTCCACTGTAGGAAGGCATATGCGATTTCCCCAGTCACAGGCGAAGCAGCTACGCGGGAGAATCTCTCCCTTGCTATTGGGATTTACTGGCAACGCTTCATCGCTAGGATCTAGACCTTGCACTTCTTTTGATGGACTTGCACGAGAAAGGCATGGCGCCAGTCACTCTGGCAACAGCACATTGACAACGGGGGCATCGCTGACAACCTTACGGGGTTTTTACGGAGTGAAGGGGTGGAGGTTGGCCACGGCCACGACATCGAGAGGGTTACGGTGGACTTGGACAGGCTAGTTCACCGTGCAAGGAGACGGGAGGAGGCTTTGCAGGAGGAGGAGAGTGAGAGCGTGAGCGGAGAGGAGTGATTTTGCCCTTTCTTATTTCTTTTCCTTTGTTCTACAGGTCCCGCCATATACTGGCGGCTCGCTCACTGGGCGATTCGATTGGAGGTGTTGGGCCGCATTTACGCTACGGACAACACATGATTTACACTGGCAATAGGCCTCGGGTTGCCCTCGGATTAATGGTTTTGGTGGTCAATTTTTGTACGCTAGATTCACCGATATTGCACGCCTCATGCCCTACGGGAGGCTGAAGTAGATGTAAAAAATAACAAACAAACAAACAAACGCGACAAGGCTCGATACGTACTTCAAGAACGTACCAATTCCCTTTGGCATAAGAAGGCCTTGAAGTCTAACCCTCTCTTGGAGGTTGAGAAGATCATCAAGGCCTTCGAGACCAAAGCAGATCAGCTGAATTGAACTCTTTGTTCCAAGCCCAGAATACTACCCTTGTCACATGGCCACACGTAGATAAGGACCAACAGAAGGAAGGGTCACGTGGAATAAGACAATCTGAGTTCCTCAGTCGTCCCTTTATACCTCCTCGCCCTCTGCGAGATATCTGGCTCCGGTGGTTCACGAAGTCGTGAACCCCCTTTAGGGTGTTGACTCGACTCGTGAGCCTGTGCCTGCCGCTTCCCCTGTCATGATTACACGACCCAGCCCTTCGGTGGCTTGGTTGGCCCGTGTCCGTCGCCTATCAGTTCGTAACAGTGTTGGATTTGGCGTTTGATTGATTCAATTTCGCTCTTAAACACCTCCATTTTGAAACGGCTGGAATCAAGAACGGAAGAAAGGACGATGGTTGTATGTAGTGGGAAGATGGGGAGATTGTGTTGATGTGAAGAGAGTGAAGCAAAGAATTCAACGACAAGGCTTGACAAACTTGCAAATGTCGCTCCTACCTTCTACAACTAGAATAACAACCAAACCACTCTTTTCATCGCCTTTCTTCCCCCACAACAATAATCTCTAGAGCTTGCTGATGATCTCATCATAAGCTGCTATGATAGGCTTGTAGAGTTGGTCTGGCTCTCCTGCAGGGGCTCCAATGTTTACACTTGCATCTTTGCCGTAAGGAAAAAGAATTTTCCTGATCCTCATACAAAAGCGGTTCCAAAACTTTTAAGCTTCTCTGGAAACTCCTCCAGCACCATTCTAAAAGTAACGGACATGTCGCCTTCCTTATTCATAGCAATCTGACTGAAACTTCCGGTCTCCCATCGTTGAAAAATGCTCTCCTGAGGCGCCTTCTTGTTGCACGCCGCCCTCATCATCGCCTGCACCATGTCCTTGAACAGCTCCGTCTTGACCTCTGTTACCAACTCCTGTCTCAGTTCGGCCATCAGTTTCTCTTTGATCTCCCGCCGCATCTCCTCCATCAAGTCGTCCCACATGTCGGCCCACAACTGCGACTGCTGCTCCTCCGTCTTCTCCATCACAAGCTCCTGCGCCTCGCCAAACAATTTGTCTTCCAATTCCCATCACACATCATCCATGTCCTGGTCGATTTTACCCTCCACATGACCGATGATGTGCTCCGGTTCCTCTGTATCGTATCGACATGAAGTGTGATCACATGCGGGTCATGCCCTTTGCTCCGGAGGCACCTTCTCGGTTCTTTCTAACAGTAAGGTCTAGGTTAAAACTAACCACCTATTCTATTGTCTTTCTCCCTATCTGTTGTAATCTCTATAGCTCGCTGATAGCCTCATCATAAGCTGCTATGATAGGCTTGTAGAGGTAGTCCTCATCCCCTGGAGTTCCCAAGAATATTCTTCCCTCTTCGTCATAAGGAAAAAGAATCTTCCTGATCCTCATACAAAGCGGCTTAACCTTGTCCAATTTCTCTGGGAATTCATTCACAATCCTTTCAAGTCCACTTACATACATGTCGCCTTCCTTATTCATAGCAATCTGACTGAAACTTCCGATCTCCCATCGTTGAAAATTGCTCTCCTGAGGCGCCCTCTTGTTGCCAGAAAATCCGTTATGCCATGATTGGCGCCCACACATCCAAAGAAGGACATAGAAAAACGATTCGAGGTCATGACGATATGTGTGGTTGATGTTGCGCATTACTTCAATCGCCATGAACTGGATCGTGCCAGTTATTTGTCGCGCTCCGCTTGGGCCGCTATTTTGTGCTTTAGCCATGTCAAGGTCGATCAGCATGCCCTTGAAGCCATCTGCTGTTTCAGGGTCCGTGATGATGATGTTGTTTGGAGAGATATCGCGGTGGAGAATATTGCCAGCGACGAAGAGAGATTGGTGCGCCTTGATCGCATCTCGCATCGATTCTAGCAGTTGCTTGATATCGGCAAACTCGCTGATGACGCGACCGGCAGGTGAGATGACGAGGCAGGAATAGATCCGATCTTCCCACAGGTCCTCGCTAGGCGCAGATAGGGCCGGCTTGGTCTTGCTTGTCGACGACGACGGCTGGGTGCTCAGCTTTCGATTTAGCTTCTGGCTATCGGATCGCTGCCTCTTATTAGATCCGGATACGGTTTCGGTGGCGCTAGATGACGATTTGCGCTTATTGCTCGATATACTAGTGCTTGTTGAAGCCAATGAAGGGTCGTCCGCCCCGTTCTGAAACCGGTGAGGCTTTGAGAACTGCAGTTCCTTCCGTATTTCTGCAATGGTAGCGATGCGATGATGCGCTACTATTCTAGCTACCCCTTTAACACCCTTTTCCTTTGCTTGCGTTAGGTGGTCTACCTCCGCCGTCCGTTTACCCGATGCCCAAGCGAATTTGACAACGCTGTTGTTTTCGGTCGTATAACAGGTAGTTCCGCGACTTACAATGGCCTTCTGGCTATACATCGCCCTATCCAACCTGATCCTCGTTGCTTGACCGCCTGTGTCGTTTAACGTAATGTAGCGTTTTTTTCTTCCTCCCTCGATAACTCGCTCAATGAAGGTATCCAGGCCCATCGCCTCAGCATCCATCGTAGCATAGCCGACAAGAGCGCGCGCAAACATGTCCGTGTTTTGGTGAATATCGAAGAACCCGGAACTATACGCCCCAGCCCGATCGAAAATCCAGAGCTCCATCTCGGAGGCGCAGAGAAGGAAGGCGTGGACGAATCGACGGGTCGGCTGGTCGGCGAATACCTTGCGCACGTAGCGGGAGAGTTGCAGGAAATCCATCTTAAACCTGCGCTTCTCTTTTAACTTCTTTTGCTCCCCAACAACCAGAATGTTCTTGTATTCATAAAGGGTACCCGCTTCTGTAGTTGACGCTTGGAAGAATATATCCATCTGGTCTTTCCCTTCTTTAAACTGGTGGGCAGATGCGGTGGTATGAAGCTTGTTCGGTGCCCCGGCTAGGAAGCGCTCTTCCAGGGAGCAAAGCCATTCCCAGACCGGTTTTTCATCAGGATTGGCCGGGAAGCCCGTCCATTTCGTTCCGTTATGCGCTGTCTTGATCTTCTCTAACATTGCCTTCTGTTCGTTGCGCCAGTCTTTGGGGTCAAAGAACTTGTCCAAAAAACCCCCTACATCGCGGAAGGTGCAGTTTTTGATCTCGTGGAACAGTTCCTTTTCCACCACCTCGCACGTTGCACTATCAACAAGCCGATTCGAACTGGTCTTGACAGGCGTTCCTTTGAACGTAGACGGAACTGTGGGGCGAAGACGGGGAGTGCGGGGAGTCAAGGTGTCGAGGAGACTGAAGACGGCAGCCCAAATGGCAGTGTCGTTGGAGTTGTCGACGACAAGGCGGACGAGAGGGCGAAATGGGTCGAGGTTCGCTGTCTTCCCTCCTTGGACATTCTGTCGCAGGTCCAATAGTCTGAGTGCCACGCTACCGTTTCCATCGGAAGAGGGAAGGTTGAATGCTGCGGGAGATCCGACAAGCGCCAGTAAAAGGGATGCAATAGATTCCCGGTACGCATCGTCGGCTTCGTTGGCGTCGCGCAATTTATCTCGAACGCAGTCAAGTGAATCACCGAGCGGACGACCTGAAATGATCTCCTTCTGTTCTTCTGAAAGAGTCATTTTGAGAAAGGGCGTGCTGGGAATTGCTGATTGTGTGGGAAATGGATGGGCAATGAAGATGGTAAACAAACAATGCTGGTTATTGAAAGAAGAGTGGAGTAAGTAAAGATCCACTAATTATGGACCCAGACATTGGCGTGATAGACCACGTGATGCTGGAAACTATTGGGTTCTCTAGTTAGCTGGCTCAGGCCCGTGATTGAGGTGTTCAGATTACTAATAAGAATAGGTGTAATTTTCACCAAAATCTGTTACGGTTCTGCACATGACATTAACACCACTGCAGTAGTCCAAAATAAGGTGATTGGGACCGCTAATATTGATGGAAGATGGCCAGAGGTGCCAGACTCACCTTTTGAAATCTCACAGGTTGCGGAGGCAGCGAAGAAAATCTCCGGACTGTAGGCAGCTGCAGAGCGTAGCAAGGCCAAGGAGTCATTGGAATTAATCAGTGGTGGTTCTCCCGAAATAGACCCGAGTGCCTTGCGATTCAATGCAGGTTTGTTTGTTTTGGCATGTCGTAACCATCCATAGTGGTTAGCTTGCAACACGGTTGGCGCAGCCGCCAACACCTTTGTATACTAGTTAATGCATACGGGGCAAAGCTGCGGAACAGGAAGACGCCGAAGAACCAAACCACAATCAAACAAACCTGCATTGAATTAGGCACTTGCCCTTAATAAAATAAAATAAAATAAATTTTTTTTGGGAGAAGAGGGGAGGGGGAGAACCACTACTGATTGATTCCAATGATTCTTTAGCCTTACTAGGCTCTGCAGCTGCCTAAGTCCGGAGGTTTCCTTTGCTGCTCCCGCAACCTGTCAGTTTTCAAAAGGTGAAGTCTGGCACCTCTGGCCATCTTCCATCGAGATTAGCGGTCCCAATCACCTTATTTTGGACTAGTGCAGTGGTGTTAATACCATGTGCAGAACCGTAACAGATACACATTTTGGGCCACCAGATGTTCCGGGTAATAAGCTCCATGGTTTTATCCATTCCCATGGGGCCAGCAACCTTGGTGTCGTGCTCGGAGATGATGACTTCCATTTTCAGCGATTCTGGAACCCAGAGGCGGTTCTTCTGGTACAGCAGATCGTCGAGCTTCTCGTAGTCTTTCTTGAGCTCCTCCTTGTTGTACTGCTCCATGTAGACCGTGTCTGATAGCCGTGCTTTCTTGAGACGTTGTGTGCAGTTATCGTTCCATCGAGGAGTTGAAGCCCTGGCATGCAGCTCTCAGCAATCGACTTGATGATACAAGGATAGGATGTGATGAGAATAAGGCAACCAAGAATTGGGGGATGTCCTTCCTCCCTCTTCCTCCCTCTTCCTCCCTCTTCCTCCCTCTTCCTCCCTCTTCCTCCCTCTTCCTCCCTCTTCCTCTTCCTCTAACTTGCTCTTCCTCTAACTTGCTCTTCCTCTAACTTGCTCTTCCTCTAACTTGCTCTTCCTCTAACTTGCTCTTCCTCTAACTTGCTCTTCCTCTAACTTGCTCTTCCTCTAACTTGCTCTTCCTTTGACTTACTCTTCCTCTCTCTATCTTCCCTTATCTATTATCATGGCACCTCGTCAGCTGGTCCGTATGTACAAACTGCGGGATCGAATCAATCAACTGGATTCAATCCCAACCAGGTACCGCAGCCTATTGGAGCATCGTCTGGTTATTGTGTGCAGTGAATTCAAGCGCCATGACACGAGATTGTGACAACCTCGCAAAGTCATTCAGCGTTGGTCCCGACTACTCCTTCTCCTCATTTTTACTGCCAATGCTCGCCAAAGCCAGACAATGGCAGCTATCAAAAGCTTATTTCACTGCCTCAGAAAGGCGCAACCTATTCTCTTCTCTCTCGTTAGATTGGCGACGTTCTGCAAATCAAGCCTAATGTCAGCGTGCCACATCAACGTTTCGTCGTTCAATGATCAAATGCAGCTTTGATGCTGCAATGGAGGACATGCCAAAAAGGCAACCAGAGGCAACCAGAGGCAACCAGAGGGTACACTTCGGGTAGCGGTTTGTTTTGATATCAAGGCTTCAAGCCTCGCTTCGAGCCAAGCCCCATGCAAGGATGCCAGGGGGACGGGGCAACTTTTCTCATAATCCGCCCAATTATATTCATCTTTTTAGCGTCGTCTTCCCATACACCGTAATGCCTCCGTCCAAACGATATGGATATGGGAGCTGGTGGTTCAGTTTTTTGACCTACCACGTGATTAAAAGACCCGTTTCCTGTCCTTCCCGCTCCCATAGATAAGAACACTGAGGGCCAGACTAGTAGTTGGGTCGGTGACAACCAGCGAATCCCTGGTGTTGTATGTCTTTTTTTCTCCCTAGTTTCACCTTTTTGTTGTACTCTGTTCTTGTTTCATTGCCTTTATTTGTTCATCAATTGAGACTCGTGCTCCTTTGTTACAAATATTTTTGGGTTTCAGTAGGCGTTATAGAGTTTGAAACAGGCTCTTTGCACAATGTCGTTTTGCTGTCCAACACGACTTGATGCTGTTACAAGGGTTTGCATCAAATGAAATTGTGTGGTTCTGCTGACGATGTACATCAAGGCTAGTGTTTTTTTTGTCCTTTCCCTTTCGCACACACATGAGTCAAAGCTGTCAGAACATATGGGGGGAACCTCTTTCATATATTCAAATGTGTGAATGGAATTCTTTGAGCGACTATATCAAAGCCGCATGTCCTGAGCTTGGCTCCTCGCAATTCTTGCCTGGCATCGGGTCGACCCCCCTCCTTTTCCAAAGGAATGGAGAAGTCATATGTACAAAATGAATTTGCTGGTGTAAACAGCTTTGTATGTCCTCCCTTCCCCCATCCCAATTCTTTACTTGACGTTCTCCCCGTACCATCTACAGTTTCGGCTGACGGTCTGGTAGTGCCTTCCCCCGTTATCTCTCCATTAACATTATCCCCAGCATCATTACCTCCGACAGAATTAATGGGTAAGCAATCTCAATCAATCCGCCTTGGCCCCAGCCTGCAACCTCCTCATCGCGTCCCTATGCGCTCGATGTGCTCGATGCGCTTGCGCCACCTGTGTCGGTAACTGTGTCTGCCCGCTGTTTCGTATCTGCTGCGTCTCCAATACCGCGCCTGCCGTCGTTGATGGATCCTGCAGCAGCTGCAGCTGCTGTCCATACCCGTAGGTATTTCGTTGTGTTGAGCTTCTCAGACCCATACCTGGATGGATTTGCTGTGTCTGTGTTTGTGGCTGTGTGATGACGCCAAGCTGATGATTGAAGGAGTAAGGATCGAAGACCGTGGTTGATTGCTGTACCGGTGATGAATTTGGGGGTAGTATAGGACTGGTGGTGGTATTGTTGTTCAATACATTACGACTCGACGAGACCCGCAGGTCAGCGGCGACACTGTTGCGGAAGTTGGCAAGTTTTGCTTGGCGGACGGCATCGGATGTTCTCGACGACGAATTGCTAGCTGGTCGGGCTGGCTGCGGAGGGGTTGTAGACGCGGGGGGAATCCAGGATTGGTGGTTGAGCTTTGGGCTCGAGTCTGGATCTCGGAGCATATCTCGTGATCGGTTGTTTTTGGATTCATAGGTGAGGCTGCTTTGGCGAATCATCTTGCGACGTTGTGAAAGCGGGATGTCGTCGATATCAATCGGAGGACTACTGTTGGTGCCCTGCGCTAACTGCGATTGCACAGCAGGCGTTCCGTTGAGGGCATCCATTGCCGGTCCGTTGAAGAGAAGTCCCTGGGATTTGCTGCGGAGAAGAGCCTCGCGGGTATCAATCAGTGTTGATGTTGTCCGGTGTCTAGATACTCCTAGGGTTGGAGGAAGGGCAAGAGGGTCAACAGTCGAGGGGAACGCTGATACCTCGGGAGGAACGCCGCGTGATATTAGGTGGCCACCGCCTGATGCTTGTGCTGAAGCACGTTGATGGCCCTGAACGCCTCCCTCCTCAGCAATAGTTTCAGTGAACAGTCTTGATGTCAGCCCATTCAGTGTCTCGGAAGCAGACCGATAGGGAGAAGCTCTGGTTGTGGCCACAGGTTCCGGCTTTGGCGCATGATCCGGAGCATGATAAGTGCTCTCCGGATATCTTTGCAAGAGAGGCCCGGAGCTGCTCCGCTGTATGTCCCGTTGTTTAGTAAGGTACTCTGTTACCAAGCTTGTGGTTTTGGGGATGGCTCGAGGTACGCTAGCACTCGTGGCTGTCTGTTGGAGACTGACGACGTCGAGCGGTACTGGTTTTTCGATTGGAAGGTCCAAGTCTGTCTCGTCAGCACCGTCGATAGACTGAAGCGCTACCGGCTCCTCAGGGAAATCGGCAGTATTCAAGTGCTTTGCCCATTTGTTCGTCCGATAGTACAGAGCAATCGGTGAAAGCTCCTGTGCAAGTGTGCTCTTGACGAGGCTCAACTCATCTGAATTTGGCATTCCGCTTGATCTCGCCCCTGAGTCTCCCACGGACGCAGGGACATCCGTCGTGACTGGTTGTTCCTTCCCATTCCCTTCCTTATACTCATATGGCTCATTGAACATAAGAGCATACCCTCTGTTTGTTGATGGAATCCCTGCTTCTTGTTCGACTTGGGAGTGATCTGACTGATCACCGTGGGCCTCAGACAACGTCTTATCTGTAATTTCCTCGGTCGGCTTGACCTTCAGATCTTTCTGTTTCCCTGTGTCTTTGTTGTTTTGGGTCTCAATGCTAGACACGTTACTCTCTTCCCTCTGGTCGTCCTCACTGTCCTCATCACCGCTGACAGAGCCCAAGTCGTCCAAGTTCACCGCGACTGAGTCCGTGTCATTTCGTACCTTCCAAGTCTTCGCAACCAGTCCTTCACGACTCTCACCACGCTGGTTCCCTTCGGAATGTTGGTTTGTGGATTTTTCTGATAGGTTCCAAAAGAGCTTGGCCGAGCCGTTAGACAGTCGCCTGATGATTGTTGTTGACCGGCGTTGAGTCGTTTGTCCAAGTCCATTTTCCTCATCATTTCCAGGTCGCCCTTCACCTCCAGCTCGTCTCTCAGCCTGTTCGAGAGGTAGCGGTCCAGGCCCCGAGTTTGAATCCACTGAAGACTGAGAACTCCGCATGAAAAGCGGGACAACCGATGACACCACTCTTCGTCCGTCATTTTCCCGAACTTCCATCTCCTTCTCATGGAGTGTCGGACTTCCAATATCGGTGCTGGACTCACTCGAAACCCCATCATCCGAGTCCTTGATGGCACCTTTGAGGTTGCGAGTCGGAGAACAAGCCATTCCAGCGGCGGTAGCCTGGGCCAAGGAAAATGGCGTTGCTGCCCTGGGGCTTTCAGCTGCGTAGAGGTACTCAAACTTGCTGTCATCCGAGTCTCTCCCCATGGATGACCGAGAGCGGGTCGTCGTAACTGCTGATGTGCTGCGTTGACTGTGCCGAAGCATTCGCTTTTCGCCGTCCATATCACCGAGACCTGAATCTTCCGATGAAGGAGCCCGTCTGGTTTTTCCATCTCCATATTTTCGTTCCCACTCTCTGAGCTCACGAGCTCTAGCTTCTTCGAGCTGCCGTGCAGCTTTCTCGTCAGCTGCTTCCAAGTCCCTTTGGTGATCTGCGGGTTCTAGTCCCTGTCGGTTTCTCACCAAACGCCACAATTTAAGCTGTGAGACGATACCGGCAGCAAAGATGATCATGATAGCTGCTATTTCGGCGCGAATGCCGCGGGTCAACGGGTACGTGACTGTGCCGAGGGGGAAGATATCGTCGTTGAGGTCCCAGATGTATGCCCAGAACTCTTTCAGACCGGCACGGGCAAAGCAGTCAATGCCTAGAACCGCGGCAGTGGCGCCTGAGAAAGAGATAGACGCAATCAGGCCGTAGTTTCGTGTCCAGCGAGTGAAGTATAAGCAGAAGCTGGCCAAGGATAGTAGTATAATGAAGGCTACTTTGCCGCCGCTGTGCTGAATAAGACCTCCGGACCTGAGAGTGAGCAACCATATACTGAAGCAAAAGCCGGCGAGCAGGCAAGCTAGACCTTCAGCCAAATCCTGGAAAACGGTCGCTAGACCGCCAACTATCAGACAAGTACAGCCCACGGCCACGATATAAGCTCCCTGGACTGCGTCACTGGCTGGTGGATCAGTCACGTAAAGGATCAAAACAGTGGTTCCTAAGCTGGCGAGGAAAGCAGTGGTAAGGAATGTGTGAAGCCATCTTTTCTTGATTCCGATCAAAGCGCAGACGATACCTGTCACAATGAGCAGCGCGCCGGAAACTGCCCAGCCAGGAGTGATTTTTGGCTGAATGGGAAGTTGGCCATGAGGTATTGTAACTGGTATTCGATGAGCTGTTTGGTTACGGAGTCTAGCACCGGAGACGGGGATCACATACCTTCGAAAGTGGAAGAACCGTTGGTAGCCCCGGCATTAGCGGAGATGGTGGGAGTGGTCATTGCAGATGCGGATGCAGTAACTGGTGTGGAATTCTTCGAAGAGCCTCGAGACACTGCTGTTGAAGTTGGCGTACTTGTGGTGCTTTCGATGGCACTGGTAAATGTTTGACTCGAGGATACTGTGGTGGATATTTCTGACTGTTGTCTTCTTTCTGGTCTGATCAAACCTCCTAGTGTGAGAGTGAAGAGAAGGTAGAGGCACAACAAGTGCCTCACATCAAGCAATGTTGAGGCCCGCATACTTCTGCCTCGGTCGACGGCACCGGACTGAGACGGCTTGAGTCCGTAACAGATGAGGGGGAATATAGCCTGGGAACTTCCACAGGTGGTCTCTCACATCTGACCCAGTGGCATAGTTTGCTTATCAGTGGGTGAGAGCCAAGGGAAGCAACAATGGGTGAGAAGAAAGCAAGGTATGATAGCATGAAAACTGTGAAGACCGGGTACCAGGAGGGGGGTTGCATGGGGCCGATCTACCATATACGTCCGGGACATCAGGCACAACGTTGAGACAAGAACTTTCTCTGACTTTTTCATGTTGGGCCTTCACCGTCACCATCGAGCGGAGGCAATCGGTATGCCAGGGATGAAGGACGTGACAGTGGCTTGCCGTGTCATAGGTATTGGGAAGCTCTGCTCTGTTGTCTCCGGGAGATCGGTCCAGCTACATAGGTAGAGGTTGGGTAGGAGTGCTAGGAGTGGAGGGGGAGGCACGGTGACATGGCGTCGAACATGTCCAGGAACTGCCCTGGTGCGTTGCCGTATCTGGGACCCATGCTGCCATGTCTTCCAGGACGGGAAACTAGGTGGATGGGAATCGAGGTGTCATGATCCAATTCTCAGTTGCCAAGGATACGAAATCCCTGCTCTTGGAGACGCCGCAGCACCGCTGGGCGTGGTGTCTCTTTCGCAGTCTCGCTTCTCCGCTCGTGGGTACCGGTGAGGCCACTCAAGCGTCCCGACTACCGAGACAGCCTGGCATTGTGAAAGTCGGCGAACCAATCGTGAACGTGGGCTGCGTATCCGGTTCTGCACGAGCTTTCTGTGCCTTGGAGGTTGGAGGGAGCTTCCTTCCCGTTGTGCGTTTGTTCAACACATTGTCCGAATCCCAGATGGCTGGGACAATCAACAACAACAGAGCTGAATGGTCCTTCCAAAGTTTTGAGTTTGGTCACCGAGTCCTAACCAACCTGAACCCACAAGTGGAATTGTGAATGCCCAATGTAGACATTGTCTCCTTGGTATGCATGCCCCGAAACCGGGCTGTTGTCAGAAAGAGAGAGAAGGATTATTATCGTTGCATCTTAGCCCTGAAGATCCGTTGGCTACCATGGTGCCAGCAATCAATCCAGAAACCAATTGAAGAACAACACTTGTTTGAGGAACGGGAGCGATAGGGCGTGAACGCGGAAAGATCCCCCGGCCATGACGACGCCTCAGGGCATCCCACCTCACCACACCATGTTGGACGGGAATACCTCCCCTCCAACCTCCTGAATTAAAGCCTTCGGACGGGGAAGGGGAAACCGGTAAACGGCAAAGCTCCCCAATTGCAACTCCCCAGCCAAAATTCCTTGATGCCGATGCCACCTTGTCAGCTTTCTTTTGGCTGCCGCACTGGTGTGTGTGATGTCACGCATAGCTCGCACATGTGGGTAGAAGCTAAAAACCTTAACAAAGTCTCGATCAATCAGGGCGATATGGGGGGGCGCACCCATTTGGAGGTGCGGACCTGGTCGGGTGGAGGCTCGGCGCGGGCCTTGGCTTCAGCCCCAATTCTTTGGTCTCAGGAACTCCACCTCTGGTCGTCCTCATCTCAGAACAACTCAAAATGGTGATGATATCACACCTTCTCTACAAACCTTCGCTCCCAAGTCAGCCAGGCACCTCCCAGTTCCATATATAAAAACAACTTTTTCGGAAAAGCGAAAAGGCTAGACACATCCATACATACGACGTACAACATACACGCACGCGGTCACTTTTTGTCAATGTCTCAAACAGGACTCAGCGCCTCTCTTGACTCTCACTTCACCATGACCCCTCACCTTGTTCACCTCCATCTATATAAGCGCATATGTAATAGATACACAAGAGGATGATATAAATTAACTTCCCCTCTCAGCTTACCTAGTCCTTTCACCTTTTGCCTTGCCTCCCTTCTCGCAGAGGATCCATGCTCTACGTTCTGTTCCTTCAGTTCCACCTCACCATCGTGAAATCCCATAGTGTATATCCCCAACCTCTCATTTCGGCAGTATTTACCGACCCCAGACCCCAGACTCCTGACCCCAGAGTCCGTCCCTCTGCACCCACCCGTCTGTGTAACTTTTGGATTTTGGATCAACTACCGTAAATCGCCGAGCCCGACAGCTCGGTATAGGATTATGTGGATCAATCGGTGACTTGAAGCCACAACAAAGATCCATACGATGGATTTCCATGGAACTGACTGACTGACTGACTGACTGACTGACTAACTGACTACAATCCAGCCCTGGTTTGTGTGTTAGCATGGTGCAAAAACAAGCATATTTCAATGAAAGTTGGAAAACCATTTCGGGTGCTTTTGGAAGGTGGGTACCGCTAGACTGGTATTTTCCAAATCTTGGGGGATATCTAGAACGTGAGGAGTCTGAAAGGTGACGGGATGGAGAGGGGGAATGAAAGGTTTCTGTCTCTGTCGCGTGCTGAGCCTGGACTGGACAATTGTCCAGCCTCTTCAAACCAGAAAGCAGTTCTCTCTCTTCCGGCTTCCGGCCCACTGAGATCTCCGGATTTCCTTATTCAATCCAAGACCAACGTACCAAGCTAATGAACAAACCAGTATTGAAAATGTACCTCATGATTCCATGGAGGCTGAGTGACACTGACTTCTTCTGCTGAGCTGCCTCGGACTACCGGACAGCCGTCCACGCTTTGAGACACTGGAAGCCACGGGAGGCAGAATATTGAAGCTCACCTTCCCTATCGGTCACGGTATGCTTCAACATGGGCTGATTCATGGGGTTGATCACGGTGAGGAACTTCGTATCCCAAGCCGGCCTAGTCAACAGCTATATTATATTAAAGGCGTACTTGCGGTGAGTAGTGATGGCCAACACGAAGCATTCGGTTCCAGCGCAGGCCAGAGAGGGTTCAAATTACACCCGAGGATATGTACTGTCATAGTAGGTGGCGCAACAAGATAGTAAGAAATGTCAGAGGTAACGTCTATTCTGTAATGATTATGTGCTTTTGGAGGGGTTTAGTTTATGATGGTATCTCGCCCAATGCTTTCTTGCGCCTAACCGAACCAGTTATGAGAAGCATGACCAAAAAAATGGAACAGCAGAGTATGTACGTTGTAGCAACAGAAAAAGCGTAGGTATCGTATCGTATCGTCCATGCCAAGAGAGCAGTGGCTACTTGGTGAAGCAACCGCCCGACACGGGCCTTGTTCCTCATCTCTTCATTACAGTCATCAGTCTTCATTTATCTCCTCGAATACCGCGCCCCGCTCCCACTCCCCGATGTAGTCCTCCTACCACTCGCTGAGTAGCCATACTCAGCACCACCGCCGGCGTATGGGGTATGCCCTGTCGAATTCCCAGGTGCAGTGGCATAGCCATTTCCATTCATCCCTTTCCTAGCACCGCCAACATTGCCAGTGCCACTAACCTTACCAGCGGCAACCCGGCTCCTACTGCTTCCTCCAGTTACACCCTTCAGGAAGCCTGCCACTGCTCTCAACGGGAATAAAACAACAAAACCCAACAGTGCCTGGAACGGCATGACCGCCGCCCAGACGATCGTGTCCAGCGCCTTTGCAAGCATGGCGAGCAGGCTGAATCCGCCACTAGACCCCGCAGGACCATTCGCGCGGCTGTTGTTCCCGTGCGGTCTGGCACCAGTGCCTCCAGCCTTGGCCGCAGCGGCCGCCAGCGCAATGGCATCGTTCAGCCTGCCATCTAACGCGCCCAACCTTGCCTCTGTCTGGTAAGCCAGAACAGTAGCCTTTTTCTCATAGCGTCTGACTGCACGGTTGAGCGCGTCCAAGTCCGGCTGAATCGTGTTGCGAACCTCACGCACCATCCCGTCGCGTACCTTGGGGGTCAGGTTCTCATGTTGGTTCTGGCCTCCTTCCGAACCATCGCTCTGTCCATTATTGTCGGGGTTTGCCAACCCATTTGATGTGGCACGTTGTTCCAGCTCGTTGAGTCGCTCCAGAATCTCCTGCAACTTGGTCGGAGCTACGGCTGACTCGGAATACGGGTTTTTGTGAACGATGCGCTGGAGGTGTAGCGTACGCGCTTGAACGAGCTTGATGAGATGCGAAAAGGGCCGGACTTCGGCTGCAAGGATATAAAGCGTTAGGGAAAAGTCCGAGACGAGCCCGCCTTCTGACTTGAACTGGTTGCGCATGATCTGAAGTAAATAGGCCATCATCAACGGAGAGACAAAGCAAAGTACCAATGCGAGCGATTCGATTGTGTAGAGCTCGCCAAGAGCTTTCTGAACGCGGCGGGCATGTCGAGAGCTGTGGTGCTTGTGTTGCTGGGCAATAGGTATCTCGGGGCTGGGTAATCTAGCGTCTTCCTCGCTCGAAGATGTGGTGTGCTTGCTTTCGACCGATGTACGTGGTTCTTGGACTTCGGCGGATGGCGATTGGAGGGGTGTTACCGCAGGCGATGTTCCGTCTTCGTCGAGGGCTGATTCGGCCAATTGCTCGTTTTCGATGCGAACTTGCTGTGCAGACTTGTACATGTTCCTGATATAGCGTATAAGTAAGAGGAGTTCAGACCAACATGGGTAGAAACGGAACCAAAGCTTACCAAGGTACTGTGAGGGACCAATGGAGAAAGACAGCGGCGAGAACGATCATGATGATATCAGTAATGAAGTCGCTTCCCTTGTGGTGAAACATGCCTGCGACGGCTGGCAGTAGCGCGAATGCCAATGGCATGGTGGAGGACTCTGAAGCTCCTTGCTCATCTGAAGCGAAGCTGGCTGGGTTCAGAATCTGATGTTGAAGATTTCTTCTTGCGGCATCGAGACTGTAATCCGAAAATGTTGAGCTGCGTCGCCTAAATTCCCCGAACGGCGTCTCTGGGGTGGACTGAGGATTCATGGTGCGGCGGCGAAGTTGGGCTTGTTCGGACCCTACGTCGACAGTCACGGCGCGGCGAACCGGACGAATATCGGGAGTGGACGGCGACATGGGTGTCGCCTCGGTCTCTGTAGAGGTTACTGTGGCCGCCATGTTCGGAGCTTTGGCAGGTGGTGAATCGGACGCGGTTTTGGTGGCGCTTCTGTCATAGAATACAGGCGTCGTTGCGTGTGTCATTGACTCGAGAGCAGGAACAGCGAAGCAAATGCGTAGAGGTATGATGTTGCACCTTCGGGCGAGCCGGATGCACCGTATATGTGCAGCTGGTGTTAAGATTTCCCCGGCGACAAGTGAGATAGTGACAGGATATGTATCGATTTGCGGCTTCTAGGTCAAGGGAACGGTGTCGGGTGGTGTTTGTATGATGCAGTCCGTGAGCTCACAAGCGTGTTCCGAAGCAAGGTGCAAGGTGGGAAACTGTGACGTAGTCTGCAAATCGATTGGAGTTGCGGGGAAGATGGGTTTCGAAGCTGCGGGATGCCAGATGACTGTACGTCATTAAAGCTTCTACAAGCAAGTCCACTGCACAGCTGTCATCCAGGCAACGCTGCAATCCGTACAGTAGCGGGAATGAAAGGCGACGTGATGTTGCTGCAATGCGTAAAAAGAGATAAGGTCCGGACGCACAGTCTTGAGTGAGATGGTGAGTTTGGAGGCTGAGAGTCAGGCAGAGAGAGAGGACCGACCACCTCATGCTACCAAGTGGGGAAGAAGAGGAACTGGTAGGTTTATAAGTCATGGTCCTAACCGCCCTGGGCTTGGCCTCCTCCGAGCGGCTTTGGATTGCGTGCAGCTCTCCTTCTGTGTTTCACTGCATTGTGCCATTGGCAGTGGCACCTTCAGAGGTGGCATTGGGTATCAAGAATGATATGTCCATGTACTAACGGTACTATTGCTAAAGCTCACCTATAGCTGTTAGCGGCAATGAGCAAGCTTTTGACATCTGATACTCAACCCCGCTTGGGTCTCCAGATAAGGTAGGTGGCCGGCGACGTTCTCGGCCTGGGGCTCGCTTGCGGAAGAGCTCGGAATATCTGCTGCAAAAAGCCATAGTGATTTGTTAATTGGCTACCTCTAGGTATTCGGCTGGGATTTTTGAAATCTTTTCTGGACGCGAATGGCACATTTGTTCAAAGGTCACTGGGACGGAGAAGGCCGCATCGGTACTCCTTGCCCCTGCTCTCTTCCGGCACTTCTCTGGGGTTTGTTGAAGAGATGCTCCTCTCCTGTAAAGTATCTGTGCTGGTGGGCAAGCAGAGGCTTAGATGGCGAATCGGGGTTGAAAAGAACAAGAAAACAAAATGCCCCTCTCGCAATTGACTTTTTGCACGTGGGCTTTTGGCCCTAATGCAAGACACACCCATGTGGAAGCCCCGTTTGTATGCCGACAGGGTGACCTCGTTGACAATTTGGAATGGTGAAGAATAGGAGAAGGTGAAATATTTGAAGGGGTTGTCCAGGCAACGTTTGGAGAGTGCTGCTCTTGGAGAAACCTCTGTGAAAGAAGACAACGGATTGGTGTCGGCCATACACCCCGATGTGTGTCTTTGCAGCTAAATTTGCACGAACACTTGCCTTGGACCGTTATTCCTTATGAGGTGTTTTGTCCTGTTCTCTCTTTTCGATATTGCATTTGATGTTGTTATGGAAGCATAACCCATCATGTCCACGCTTGGACTTTCAGCATCCGAGCACCTCACGGAACCGGGATTTGAGGGTCCAGGTTTAAATCGATGAGTTCATCCGGTATTCCAGTGCCATGCATCTCTGTAACAACCATCGGAGATCTAAGTAATGCCATCATAGCGTCGCACGGCAAGGCCGTCCCAGGCTTTCCTTGTAGATTTGCTTTGTCCGGGCACGCCGAGTAATTGCAAAACGACATCCAGGGAAACCCACCATCTGGAAATGGACGTCGTACAGCAACCGGCTGAGGCTGTAAAACGTTGATGTTAGGTAACATTCCAGGTGTGAAGGTGGTTGATACCCCTGACTAGTGATATTGCCGGAACTCAAAAGATTCTGGAAGTCCTGAAAGACATCCACCGCATACGGCCGAAGAAAGGCCAAGCTTTGTTGGATAATTGGCAATGATACGGGGTGGCCGAGAGAAGACTTCATATAGAACAATACCTTCCCCATAAGCATCCTGCGAAGGACCAACTTGGCCATCCAACAAGTCTCATTCAACCGCACCCCCATCAAGCAGATTTCTGTTCGGAATTCGTTCAGAAGATAGCCTTGACCGCATGTGTTGATGTTGTACAGATTCTAGACGAGGAATTGTCGACAATTTCGAAGCTCAGTCGCTTCAAATCCCGCTTCGAGCCTCCAACCACATCCGCCGAGCGATCTGATTCGTTTTGCTGTATCGAGGTTAGGTTCGTGGTGAGTTGAAAGCAGGACCGGACGTTGGCGTGGAAGAGACAGTGGTGAGTGGTAATTGACTGCCGGTTGTCGCCAGCTGACAATAGGTACCTTGGTCGGCTAGCCTGAGCCGATGAGAAGTCCTGGGTCAGGGTGGAATCAACCGCCTCCACACCCACAACTCGTGCACCTGCAGCCCAGACCCGGGCATCCACATCACTCGAAAGAAAGGAGCCACTCAGAGAACAGGCAGCGTCGCGCCCTGCATATCGCTGGAAATTCACAATCATTATCACTGGAACCAACCGACGAACTGGCAATTGTCCGACATAGTCATTGCCGCCCTGCTCTACCTGCGCAGCTCCCAGTGCTACGGGAACGAGAGGGAGGAGTGCCGATTCTGTTGCCATCCGGCTTGCCTCCGCCGCCGATCGTCCAGTGCGAATTCTCCCGCGACCGCTGCCGCCGGTGTTGGCGTGAGATTAATCGAGATAACGGGATCAAGCCAACAATAATTCGATCGCGAGCCAGGAGGAACCGGTGGGCCTTGACAGAGACGGAGCCGTTGCAAACAACGGGGTCTGAGCATTCTAGCCATCTGGGTGCAGGGTTGATCGAGGTCAAGCTTGAACAAGGCTGCATTTCGAGTAGTGTCGGCGCCGGAGCTTTTACACTTCAGCACTTCCACTTGACAAATCTCCAACAAATCGCAAGTCGGGATCCCCTGAGTGCGAAAAGCGGCAGACGACCAACACGACCAAGCGCAAGACGGAATTTCCACGTTGAGGAGGGGGCCGTTTCTGCGGCCGCCACTGATTGCTCGTTCCAACGGCTTCCCCAACGATCCCACCAGCCCACCTCTACTCGTCGCTTGAAGCAACCGCCGTAGATTCGACCGCTATCGAAACGCCATCTACAATACCTCTACACCCATACCCCCTGACCGCGAATACCCAACTGCCATCTCCATCGCTACAACCCAACTATCCCGGCGCGCACACCTCAACTCCTTCCCCTCCGCCATCCGCAGCTCTTTCTCCCGCGTTCGCGCCCGGCTTTGGCCGTTCGCCGCGCAGGGCACACGATAACCCTCCAGTGTCGCTCTTGCAATCCCCCTTTCGAACCCGCGGCGCAGTTGCGACATCCACCTCTCCCCTCAACCGCCAATACGCCCACTTTCATTCTCCTCATCGACAACCACCTGCTCGTCTTTGGAATCCGACAAACTCGACTCCGAGACTCCCACCTACTCCTACTCCTACTGCAACAACTCGGAGGAGACGCCAGTCATCGCCTCCGCCGCCCGCCATCCCTCTTACGCTTCCCTCGCCCCACCTCGATTTTGACCCATCATATCCAACAGCCGCCGGCGCCGGCGACCAGCCATTGTTAAGCGCACCCAAGAACCAGCAACAAACACGTCATTCCGTCATCAGTGCGCGAGCCAGTCTCCAACTCGACCGTAGTGCGCAACACTCCCCTCTGCCGCGGACCCTTCGACATTCGCTTGAAGGGAAACGAGCTAGTCTAACGCCTTCGCCTTTCGAACAAGTGGAGGAAACCGACGCAGGACCTTCTCGCATCCACGCTATCCAAGAAATTCCGGAATCGAACACTTCTGGACGAAAGTCTCGGGGCCAAAGTGTATCTAGCACCAAGAGTCGGGTACCGGTTGGGCTAAGCTTCGACCACGGGAAGAATCGGTTGGACAAAGGGAAAGGGAAAGAAGGCATGGCTCACATGGAAAATGAGCAGGATGCGGGAGAAAGGGCCGGATTTTCTCCAGACCTGGAACGAGGACCAGATGTGATGGACGCCCGGCAGTCGATGAGTTCACGGATATCCGGCATTGGTTCTGCCATTTCCTCGGACGACTCTGACATTTTGGGAGATCCTGATCAGCAACCAGACGCCGGCGACGAATGGGGACCGCAACACGCTTGCTACCCGCACCTCAACCCCCATGTTCCCTTGGACTCTCCGGAATACATCAACACGCGAATCATTCGAGTCCGTCGGGACTGGCTTTTGGAGGGTGACCTGGCCCCTACGTTCTCAAACCTGTACCCGGAAATCTTGGAGCCGGCAGGGTTATCAGAGCAAGAGTTCCGGCGCGTGATCCAAAAGTTGAACTCGGAGCTTGTGCCGATATTTAGTCCGTACAACTGGCGCAACATCTTGGACGGCGTTCTGGGTCTTGCCACAGGTTGGCTATGGGAAGACTTTGGTTTCACAGGTGTTAAGGGACGGCTGCAGAATCTCGAGAACTGGATTGAGCAGTGGAACAAGGAGATGGAGAAGACGGTGGGTAGTGAAGATGGCACGATACCACCGAAAATCGTGCCGCTCAAGAGGACCGGTTATATGACAGTACGTCTCTCTTTCCTATTTGTCGTCTTGTCTGCGGTGATAGTATACTAACCGAGCGATGGTAGCTGGACATCCAAATACCGGATCCCGAGATTGCCCCTGCACCACCTACACCGGGAGCATCTCGTGGGACTGACGGGGCTGTACATGCTGAGCCTACAGAGCCCCCGCAACATCCACCCGCTGTTACTGTTTTATAAGCGACTACAGGTTTCTTTTCTTTCTATTCTTTCTATACGGAGCTATCTCAAACTTTTCACTAATTTGGTAACGGGGGATGGATGTTGGAGTGCCGATACGACTGATGGCTCTCGTTACGTTGCTTGAGGTTGCCTTTCCCTTTGCACACATTTCTGATACCATTATACCACCACTGTTCATTAGCATCGGCGTTGTTTGGGTCTTCTGGGCACCTGTGTTGTCAGTTAGCCCCGAGCGATTAGGGGAAAACTTTCACACATAAGGGCAATCTTGGCTAAATAGCGTATTTTTATGGATAATTTAATATATAGAAGATACCCAGCTTGGAGCTTTACCAAAACTGCAAATCCTTATCAGTCATATAATGTGTCAAAGATGAAAGTGACCTAACTTCCCCGCTTACCCTTGAGTATGTCGATGAGTCATTCGTAACTCAAAATCTTACTGGACAGCTGCATTCGTCCAGAGCAATCGCCATTAAGACAATAGCAACTTTTAACATTCGCATTCGCGTTTTCGTCTCTCTTTTTTCCTTCTCGGAAATTTGCTACGTAGTTATAGGTCTGTCCTTGGCGCTCCGTTTTAACGGCAGAAAAAGCTGCATGGCGCAGCGGAAGCGCGCCGGGCTCATAACCCGGAGGTCACTCGATCGAAACGAGTTGCAGCTAAAATACGTTCATTTTTTTTGAACTTTCTTTTCGGGGTTTTCCCATAGAGCTGGTTTGCTTTAACCCTACCTCCCCTTTTGTTCTTTTTTTTTTTCCTTCTTTATTCATAGACACATTGCAACTTATTAGCACCCCCTGCTTCAAGATGCTTTTGGCAGGATGTAGTTGTGCTTAGTCCCTGGCTGCGCATCTAACTTGTCTCTTGCACTTTGCCTGTTCACTATTGACCTGCTACCTTACTTTGCTTTGATATAGGATATAATGAGACTAGACCATCGATGATGTCTCAGATTTGCTTTTACATGTGTTCAGGTCCTTGCTACCAGTATGGCAGAATTCTGGCACCAAGCTGTCGAATTCCAAGGGTAACTTGTGCAAGAAAATAACATGCGGCTGCCACGTGGGAAACGGACCTGAAGCAGCTTTTTAAGTTTTTGGGTCCGACCCGGCTCCCTGGCTTCGGTGAGTTCATCCGAATCCTCGACGTGATACCGGCCATCCAAGATCATTTTATATATCCCTTTACATACCGCAGTTGGGACAGTCAAGCTCATCTCGAATTGAAGATCAAAAGGGGCAGAAAAAGGAATGAGAGGTGCTTAAAGAATGCATGATCTCAAGGACCAAACCTACCTCTAGGTGGAAGACTCAAAACAGCTAGACACTATGACAGGCCTAGGGTGCATGTGCCCAGGTCGCCAAACTACCAAAAGTAGGTGATGTTCTGCTTGCAAGGCAGAAATCGGAATGCACACTATATAGCCAATGTCAACCTGTGACAGACACGGTGCCTAAGCCGTTCGTATAGATTCATCTATATGATGTAAAATACCATTCAACACTGTACTACTGACTCCGCTACACATCCACCACACATAGATACATGGTCCCAGCCCCTATCCCATTTTATGATACCGATCATGACCATACCCTCCAGTCTGGATTCTATAAGCCGGTATTTCCCAACCTGAACCACCGGAGTCAAAGTTCTCTCTATATCTAACGCCTCCTATCCCACAATCTCCATCTCTACCCAAAATGTGTCAAAGCAACCAAAAGCCGACACCGCGAGCAACCACTCAGATCCAGACCGCAGGTCTCAACGGCTATCAGCTAGCCCCTTGACAAGCTCAACAACCCACTAGCTGCCTCGTCTCCATCTCCATGTTTTTCTTCCTCTTCCTCTTCGCCTCCCTCTTCTTCCTCTTCACCTCCAGATCCCGCCTGATCCTGAAGCCCCACATCCACCTCGTACGACGGTAAACTCGGCAGCTCAGGCTGAGGTTCGGGCTCAGTGGAGTAACCGGAACCGGAGCCCACCACCCGGTGTGATATGAGTTCTTCCTCCTCGTCATTATCATCCAGATCCAGCTCTCTCCTCCCTTCAGCTTCACCAATGTCATCGGGAACTTCCTGGATATTTTCTGTAGTAGGGGGTACTACTACCCACCCGTTATGGGCGTGGTTTGTTGTCAAGTATTGTTGATGACGCTGTTGTTGGTGTTGTTGTTGTTGATGTGCGACTTGCAGGCTGTCTTCCTCGTCGATCTCATCGTGCTCATGCTCATGCTCCATCAACACCTCTTCTGTGACTGCTCTCGAATGAAGCCTCTGATGCGCCTGCAGTGCGCGTTCCGCTAGATCCACCCGACTAAAATGAGGGGATGTAGTCGCCGCCGCCGTCGTCGTCATGGCCCCGGTCGTGACAGCAGCTGCTGTGCCTGTGGAAGCAGAACCATCCCAGCTGTCCCTTGTCCCCGGATCAGGTAGCGGCTTCCGTCCACTTTCGCTTCTGACAGTGCGGTGCTGACGCCGCCGCCTTTGATCTTTGGAGAATTCTTCATGTCCTTGCTCAGCGGCGACATCCTCCCACGCAGAAGTTTGATGATGATGGTGGTGGTGACGAAACTGTTCATACCATTCCCTATACTGTTCCCTCTCCCTTTCCCGCCCCCATGCTGTCCGACGTTCCTGTTTTGCTTGCACGGCTTCGATGGCCGCTCCGGCGGCGTGGCGGAGGTGGTTTACTCGCTGGACGTAACCTTGCCCCTGGCCTTGACTGCTGTTGTTACTGTTGGTGCTGCTGTTGCTGATGAAACTCCAGCTTGCTGAGTAGTCGGTGAAATCATGATAGCCATTGAGATGGTTCATCGTTCCGTCACTACCACCACCACCACCTGCTGGCCGTTGACTCTGGAACCATGGCAACGAAGAACGCACCACCTCCAGTTGCTCCAACGGGACGTCCGTCTGCCCTGTCTGAATCTTGTAAGCTGCTAGGCTAAGGCGCAGACGGAGGATTTCTGCTTTCTGTTTTTTTTCCCCTTCAAGTGTCAGCACATCCACATCCACATGCCCACATAGGTATGGGGAGAGAAAATCATCATTATGGCAACGAAAACCCAGTTTTTTATGACAAAAATACGGCGTGTAGTACGTACCTGTCTAGCCGCCTGATTCGGCAACCGAAGACGCGGGTTTTGGTTTGCTTTTGTCCTCTTTGGCTGCTGCTTGTGATTGTGATTACTGTTGAAGGTACCACCAACACCACCACCACCAACAAGACCAGCTGGATAGGCAATTTGGTTCGTGGCCATGGGGGCGGCGGAAAAGGCTGCTGCTCCTTGTGCTCCTTCGACTGCCACGCGGGTTGGATGAAGGGCTGGTAGCACTGATTGAGATTGTCTTCTCTCGTGCTCCATGTCTGTGGCCGTGGACTGTGAGACGTTGTTGGTAGTCGACTTGCTGTTAAACAAGACCGTGAACTCCCGCTCGGTAGGAGAAGCCGAACTGGACTGATTCCTGCTATTCCTATGACCGATATAACCAGCTTCTATCTGCTGATGCTGCTGGTGCTGGTGCTGGTGTTGTGGTCCCCGATGATCTCGCTCAAGGCACACTCTCTTCCTAGCCGGCTCCTGATTTTGTTCACCACGGTCTTTCTCACACGACCCTGCAGAGGGAAGGAGAGACGATTCGTTCACTTGCAGCTCCAATTCCTGTTCCAGTTGCCCACCCTCGAACTCAGACTTGGAGCCCGGCTCCGGGCAGGGTGCCGACGCGTTGAGATTGGGATTTAATGACCCGAGAATTCGCCGTTTGTTCGGCGAGATGGTGATCATAGCTGCCCGCCGGTAAAAAATTATTTCTGATGCTCTTTTCCGGCTCGTGTTTCACCAGCTACACACTTGGAGTTTGGTGTGAAGTGTCGTTGGAAAACCTGGGAATTGAAGGTGAGGCGCGTTGAAGGTTGTGTAAGGCAAGACGCGATGTCGTGGTTTTAGTAACGTAACAAATTGAAGTTTAAATCCACATTGTTTAGTCTAA
This sequence comes from Sordaria macrospora, assembly GCF_033870435.1. Classification (NCBI taxonomy): domain Eukaryota; kingdom Fungi; phylum Ascomycota; class Sordariomycetes; order Sordariales; family Sordariaceae; genus Sordaria; species Sordaria macrospora. The sequence goes on along the minus strand of NC_089374.1, from coordinate 3,538,499 downwards.
CCTCTAGTGTGCTGGCTCCAGTTGCGATGTGCCTGAATCGCGGTGCCTACCGCGCTAATAGTGGAGTGGCGATACTCCTAAGTACATTCGCCCCAATCTTGGAATGCAAGCAGAAGCATTGAACTTCACAAGTTTTCTTCTAAACCACTCCGAGGATGCACATGGACTTGACTGAGGTTCAAAATCCAACCGGTCGTTGCGCTATAACTACCTGTATATACACCCAAGCGCCCGGGACTTACAAGTACTCGGACGGGATGCATGAAAACGAAATGCAACCTCGGCTCCACCGAGACGCGCTTTTGGGGGCCGGTACGCCGTGAAAACAGCTAACTAAATTCAGCAGTAAGTAAATATTATTTTCAAACAGCCCCTGACAGGGTGCTCGCTCGTCTAACGCCCTCAACATCCAGCTGAAGCCCAAGTCCCCAGGTTAGAGAATCAAAATCATCCATTAGAAACTGTGAGGTTGCTGATGAACACGTAAAACCTTCACGGGTATCAATTCCCTAAATAAATCGGCCTTCTTGGTTCCCTTCTCGTTCCCAAAGCAGCTCGCTCTGTCATACATCCCCGATTCCGCTTGGCGATTCCAACATCCTATTTTGCTCTCATTCTTCTTCCGTCCGCTTGCCCAACACCAAAAAGCAGTTCATATCGGTGGTATGAAATAAGTCAAAAAAAGGGGCCCAGAATCCCAAGATCAGGCACAACAAGAGTGGAATGGCAAAGTAAAGAGAAAGTGCGACAGACCAATAAATGCCGGATTAAAAGTAAAAACCAAGATATCATTATTCCGCATCGCAACCCAGCGAAACGCTGCCCCAGGAAAGAACCCCTAATATGACCCATACGCCTTTGAAGTTACATTCAATCATCTACCAAACTTCCTCTTTTCATCCTGCCCCAAGACCCCAGGTTCCTTCATTTCTCCACCACAGAGCGCCAGTCAGTTTGTATTCAGCATGTAAAGTGACGGGTCAAGCTTGAAAGGCTTGGAAAAATCCGTGGCCGAGTCATCAAACGTCACGTTGGCATACGCGTCGTTAAACATCATCTCCCTATCAAAGGCAGGTGGTTCGTAGCCGTCAAGGCTGACACTGTTCATGTTTTCCATGAACTCCGGGTCCATGGTGGCCCAGTCCATGTTGATATCAAGACCCACGCCGTCCGATATATCGCTGCTTGGCTCAGAAATCTTACTCGACTCTGGCGTGTCGTTTGGTGTCTCCGACAACGACATGCTAAATTCAGACGTTTGCGCCGGGTCAAACGGTGCAAACAAGTTGGAAAGATGCTGAGGATTGATTCCACTTGTTGCCCACGCATCATCACCCATTGTCGTTTGCGCAGGAGCCCCGTTGCCGCTTCCTGGCGTGCCTGCAGCCTCAGGCCCCCTAGCCCCTAGTCTGCTGCCCTGCCTCCTCATCGAGGCGTCACGAGACATGGGGGTCGCTGCCGATTCCTGTTTGTTCATGGGCGTCTGAGCTTGCTTGGGACTATTCAAAGCCCTACCGGACGCGCCTGAAGGAACGTTCTCCGCCATAGTCGAGATCGAGTTGGTGTTGCCGTGCGCATCCAAGCCTAGACCCAGAGCCATGTTCTCCTGCAAGAACTTGAAAGGGTCCTCATTTGGTTTCACGTGCTCTTCTTGGTAATGAGAATCACGCGATTCCGCGGTGACGAAGCCAATCACATTTCCTTCACAGCCAGCGTCAGGGCAGAGGTAAAGCTCCTGCTGCGGCTTCGTCGGTTCCGGGACCTGTTGTCGCTTCGTTTCCGGCGAAGGTGCCTGGATCTGGGGAGAGGCACCGGCAGTTGGCTGAGCCGCTGGGGATGTTGTTTGAGGCCCACCGGTTTTGGCCTTCTTCCGAGGAGGCCACTGCAGCTCTGTCGGTCCAATGGCGGGTTTGTTGAGATAGACAGGATTGCCGGCGGGGGACATCACAGGGCCATGTCCGAGTGCGAACGGTGGCTGTGTCGTGGTCGGTGCAGCCGGAGGTTGCGTAGTCTTGTTAGGGGCCCGACTCGGTGCCTGTTTGGGCACCTGTGCTTGCTTGTCCGAAGGAGCAGCGTTAGGCAGCGTAGGTGGACCAGCACGTTGATGAGGCTGAGGCTGGCCTGCTACTTGTTTCGTAGACTGAGCTGCGGGCTGAGAAGCTCCTGCCTTCAATTGGTTGACAAGACTATCCATGAACAGCTTGGTCTGATCAATCTCATGGAGCGTAATAGTCAAGGGGTTACGATACGAGCTTTGCCCCTTTTCTTGCTGCATTTTGATTTTCTGGTTCTGAAGTTGTACATTTGTCAGCGCATTTGGTACAATATCTGGTTAGTTTCCCGGGGAGAAGGTAACATACCACACGGGCAAACTTTCTGACCAAGCTTTCATCGTTTGCCATTCGATCAAAGGCCCCCGGAATAGAGGGTATCTCATTCATCCTTGCGTTGATTTCGCGCATTTTGAGCACCGCAGATTGCCACTCATCCGTTGGCAAGGGGACCGGCTGCAATGGGCTCTGTTCGATTTCCTTTTGCAACTGTTTTGTCGCATCTGTCCATAGATTCTTGAATCGGTCACTGACCTGTGGACGGGCGGCATTACGTTGCTTCGCTTGCGACAGAGTTTGCTGCATGGGGACGCCATTTTGGCGCGGTACATCGGTCACATCACCTGGATGTGAGCGTTTGAGATTCTTTTGGGCCGCGACCGGTGATGGGTTTGGCGGGTTTGGCGGGGCAGATCGAGGTTGCTGGCCAATCCTCGAAGCAGACAACGTGGGAGTCGCAGAAGTTGAATCACCACCGTCCGTTGGCTTCTGGTGAACAGTTTGCATGTTATTGACCGGAGGTTGTACTTGTTGTTGTTGTTGTTGTTGTTGTTGTTGTTGTTGTTGTTGTTGTTGTTGTTGTTGTTGTTGTTGTTGTTGTTGTTGTTGTTGATGTTGTTGTTGTTGTTGTTGTTGTTGTTGTTGTTGCTGCTGCTGCTGCTGCTGCTGCTGCTGATAGTGCTGCTGCTGCTGCTGCCGCCGTTGTTGATGTTGTTGCTGTTGTTGCTGCTGTTGTTGATGCTGTGCTGGTGGTGCCGGTTGTGGTTGTGCTTGCGCCTGTGCTTGTCCTTGTGGTTGTTGTGGCTGCTGCGACGATGGGGGCAGCTGTGATGGGCCTGGGACCTGCATACCGGCTTGCGTGGCATACTGAGCGTGTGTTTGCGCCGCTGGTCCAGCAGAGACCGTATTTGGTTGATTAGACCCTGCGGGGGGAATTTGCACCATCGGCTTCTGGTTTACCCCACCCGCACCATTGTTCATTGCCTGCAGCTTCCTCGCAAAATTCTCATACTTGCTTTTCCGTATCAGACCTTGAAGCGCCTGATCCGGTACGCCTGGAAACCTCTGGCGGGCCGCCTCCAGTTCCTGCGGGGAGATCTGAAGCACTTGAGGAGGAACGTTTGTCTTTGGGGGTATGAGCGGCATTCCGTTAGGTTGCTGTGAAGGGCCGGACCCGCTAGGGTTCTGCGGAGCTCCGCCCGCGGCAGCAGCCTGTGCTCGCCTTTGTTGCATTATGTGATGAAACTGCTGGTTTTGGTGACTACTCAGCACCTGGGTGACCTTGTCCTGAACATGAGGAGGTAGGCCTGCGGTCTGCTGCCAAGCCTTCAGATGAATCCATTTTTTCACATTTGGAGGCAAGACCAAGGGCTGTAGGATTGCTCGCAACATATTGATCGCGTTTGCGGGAATATCCCAACTGTCGACCACCTGTAAAGCGCGAGGGTTGTTGTTGAACATCGTCGCAGTTTGTGCGTTCTGCGGACCGTTTAGCTGTGGTTGACCAGGACCTGGCTGCATACCAGGCGGCATCACACCGGCGGTCTGCTGAGCGTTTCCAATGTTCACCGGTTGGTTGGGGTTCATCAGTTGAGATTGAGCTGGCATCCCGGACACTTGAGGATGCTTGGGTAATTGTTGAGGGGTGCCCGTAGAGGTCCTCTGCTGTTCCCACCTGGCCATCATGTCCTTGATCTGGCTTTCAGGCAAGCCTCCAGGCATACTACCACTGTTCGGGTTCAGATTACCCAGCATCGCGGCCATTGCAGGATTGCTGGCGTTGATGTTACCCTGCATTGATGGCGGCCTCGGGTTCGCGTGGTGGTTAAACGACGGGTTCAGCGTTGTTCTCACCCCGGGGGCCATGGGGGCGGGGGACGGTTGCATTGGTACCGCCATATTGTTGATCGCCGGACTCTGTGAGGCTGGGGGAAGTGCTCCAAGCCCTACAGGCTGCCCTTGAGGATGTCGGTTCGGTCCTTGTCCCCTTATCGGTACCTGTGCCTGTGCGGGGTTCATCGTTTCCATCGAGACCTGTTGGGGGTGGAATCCAGGCGGTGGCCGCGGCGTTTGATTTGGTCCTTGCTGAGCACCCGCCGGGTGCATATGGTTGATCATGGGGCCCGGGGTGTCATTGCGTCCGGGGGCCCCGGGACCTGAACTTGCCGGAACGACAACTTGGCCGGCTTCCTGGGCACGCATGCCCATTTGCTGCTCGTTTCGGATCGCCTCTAGGTTGGGCGGGAGGAGCTGCCCATCGGTAACACCATGAGACTGGCCCAGGGGATTCATCAAGGCAGGGTTGACTTGGTTGTGCGGTTGAGGAACTTGTTGAGGATGTGGTGCCATGCCTTGACGCTGAGCAGCCATGTTACGACGCACCAGCATTAAGCTTTGATGCTCGTAGAAGATCATCAACGGGTCCAATCCCAATGTTCGAATCTGTTGCGCGTGCTGTGGAGCCAGTTGTGACATGACCCTTTCCCGCATTGAGTCTCTTAGGGGCTCAGGAATGGTAGCGAGTCTTTTCAAAGCGAGCTGCTTGATAATTGGCCTATCCCGTTCGGTTAAGCGTTGAACGTCGTGTAGCTCAACCAACGCGGTAGGAAGAGCTTGAATCATTTGCATGACAATCTGACCTAACCGAGCGTGCATCATTTGAGGGTTAGGGACACCAATGGGCAACGGTTGGGAATGCGGCATTGTGGTAACTTGAGCTGGGTGCTGCTGGGGATGAAAGCCTGGCTGCGCCATTCCCCTTTGCATAGCCATCTGGCTCATCATCATTTGTTGTTGTTGTTGCTGTTGTTGGTGCTGCTGCTGCTGTTGGTGTTGACGTTGCTGTTGCTGCTGCTGCTGCTGCTGCTGCTGCTGTTGAAGTTGATGCTGTTGCTGGGCCATCTGAGCCTGCCTCATCGCGTTGGCTTGCATTTGTTGTTGGAGGAGAGGAGCACGAGCCTGCCGCTGTTCTACAAGTTGTTGAAATCGCTGATTGATCAGATTCTCGTACATCGGCTGAGTTTGGTCAGTTGAGTTAGCTAACACGGTTTGATGATGCAGAGGGGGGCTTCTCACCTTATCCGGGGACTGCATAAAGACCCGTCGTTCGAATTCAATCGCATGATTCACCGCCTCTTGCCAGCTCTCGACTTGCCCAGCCAACTTAAGGTTGGTAGCCCTGGAGTGAATGTCAGCCTCTAAACTTGTTTTTTTGCGGGTAATGGCTGAGCTGCGTACAAAGCTGACGCCTTTTGGACGCGTTCCGCCAACTGTATGTGTGTAGCCTGCCAGCCAGTCGCTGGCGTAGGCTGAGAGTTCAGCCTAGATAAAACGGCTTGAGTGACTTGCATCGCGCTAGGCTGCATCATTTGCCCGGCCTGGGCCCTCGGCGGCATGTTGGCGGCCATGGCCGCAGAAAGCCGATGGCGGTCAGTCGCCTATCGACTAGTGGTGGTGTTGCAGCAGAGAGTGACGAGACAAAGTTCCCTAGGCGGTGGGAACAAAAGCGTCTGTCGGTGGTTTCGACACGGTTCCGGCGGTACGAATGACTGAACGGTCGGGCCGAGCGACGGCAACCGGGTAGGAGTCGTGGGATACGGATGACCTAGGTAATCGGGTTGTGTGGTTTCGGCATCCGACGAGGAGGAGGCAGGAGCTCGGACGAGGAAGGCGGGAATGGAGGTTGCAGGTGAAGAGAGCGGCGGCCTCTGGATGAATGATGTCCAAGCCAACTTGCTGTAGTCAGGCGGGCTGAAAGTAATGGCGGCCTATAGTCAGGCAGTCGGCGGGGTTTGGGTCGTGGATTCGAAGTATGGGCTCTCGACTCTTGACGAAATCCGGGGTCGGGGTGCGGACGACAGGACAAATCGAGGCAGAGGGTCAGGTCGTGAATGGCGGCAAAAATGGGGCTTCAGCTAGCAATCGGCCTCGGATTTCCACTGCAGGGTTTCCAGGTCGGGTTGAAGACGGAGTGACGCGGCAGAATGGGCCGGCAAGAATGCTTGGTTGATTGAGTCCGTCCTCCACTGGGGATAAGAAACAAGTCGTTGGGTCCCAGGGTCGCGGCTTAGAGATGATCTAAAGCTGGAGTGACGTGCGAGAAAAACAGAGGCCGTCAACGATTGTCGAGGACAGGATGGGACTCCAACCTAAGGAGAGGAAAGTGAAAGTAACACGAGTGCTAGCTTTGGGAGCGTAGTGCACCGCGAGAATGAAAGGCTAGTTAGTAGCGTCGTCGTCGTACTCGATGGGAAGTGAGGGCACCCGGTTGTTGACTTTGACCAAACAGTTCGTCTTGGTTAGTTGGGTTGGGTGGGTGAGATGGAAGACTGGGAGTCAGTCGGTGGAAGTGAAGTGGGAGAGAAAGGTGTGACCAGGTTAGAAGCGGAAGCCGAAGGGGAAAGTGAAGCTTCGTTCCATTCGCTTTGTCGTCACGGGCAAAATAGACAAGGCCCAGGGAAGGTAAGGTAAGGTAAGGTAGGTTGTAGAGAGGTAGAGAGGTGGGAGTGTCAAAAGGGAAAAACCAGGATGATGTTGGGTGGATGTGCTCCAGGTTTGGTTGCGGAGGGAAGAGCCGTGAAAGTAGACGGGAAGGGGGGGTGGCCTGTCTGCCCTGGGGCTAGAGGTAGAGAGGGAAAAGAGGATGGAAAGGACGGGAAGAACCTCAAGGCGGGCATGCGACGACTAGGAGTCGGGTCCCAGGGCAGCGGACAGGTCCCTTTGCAGGAGCCCCCAGGTGCCCAGGTCAGGGCAGGGCCGCCAGGCAGGTTTGTCGTCACCTCAGACTGCCCGCCGCGTTGCGCTGCAACGAAGCCCCTTCTGCTGCGAATCCGCCCATCCACCTCGAGTTGGTTGTCCGCCGGGGATCCACTATTTCTGCTCTATTATCCAATCAAGGAGCACCGATGTCAACACTGTGCACTGTACTTGGAGATTTCAGAATTCAGGCACCTTGGCAGAGGAGCCGGCCCGCACATTCATCCTGGGCTTCTTTCTCGTTGCCCGTACATGTTGTAGGTAGCGACAACGTCTGGCCAAGTGCACACCTCGTTGTCAAGACATGTTTGGTTTCGCCAATCCATGTACCGACTTTATGGACATATAGTATGCTCACTCACCTTATATGAACCAGATCCTGGAACAAACTTTCAAGGTGGCCTAGGTCTGCCAGCGATGGTGTTCTGGGCATAATAACGGTCATTAAAAACGGTCTGTCCTTCGTAGGAAGATCTCCCCAAGATCGGCGTCGCATCCTCACCCCGGCACCTCGCAACGTAGGTAGGCTCTGTAGGTAAATGCAGTGCCTTCGACCATTACCTAGGTAGGTGCACAAGATATTCTCAGCTTGTGCTACGGACTACGAGCATCGCTAGGCACACTGCGACTTTTACTCAAAATCCATCCAACTCGGCGCAACCGGGCTCTCACTACCGTAGATGGAGATACCTCTAAACCTATTGGAGCTTTGACAACAGCGCCAAGCGCATGGCGTCTTGCCGCTCTTTGATGCGGGAATCTGAGAACCCGCTATTGTGTAAAGATCTCTTTCTTCCCTACCTACCAGGTATAGATGCAGCAGAAACAAAGGAGCAAAATCTCTCATCGTCACTTGGGGATCTTGAGTTGAAGCTTCCAACGTGGTCATCATCATCATCATCATCACCCTCATTTTGGCTCTGCCCTGGCAGCCCCCAAGCCTAGCTCCTGGATGGCCCCAACGCCCGGCCTTCTTCATGATCTGCGCCAACAAGGTTTTGCGAGTCGGCGGTGGGGTGGAAGGGCGCAAGAAGGTGACAGTCTTCAATCTACACTAGGTGCGCAGCAAGATGCACTTGGATCTCGCATTTGCTCTTGGAGATGAACCCTTTCGCTTTTCTCGTCTTGCAAACATCAATTCCGATCTTCGTTTTCATCTAGAATGCATCAGCTTTGTTCATATGAGTTTGGGAACGAGCATGGGGCATGCACACCCGACAGTTTACGATTATAAATGGGAGTGCGTGACATGGGGCTCTTCCATCCCTGGGGTCCACCAACAGCCACAAATCAAAGCGGGCCTGGAGAAGAACCGCCAGATTCACACGAATGGGATTCCGTCACCGTGCCCCCCAAAACCCCCCCAATACTCCCGGGGTCAGATGAAGACATCGAGTGCTGAAGCTTACCTTCGCAGGGCAGAAGTTCCAGTTGAAAACCAGAAATCGTTTTGGTTCGAGCTACCGCTCATCTCTTCATGCCTTACCAGGCTTACCTCTACCCATGACGGCGGGAGACGGGAGAACGGTCGGGGTTGTCTAACAAAAAGCAGGGCCGATCCGCCGGGGGTCCAAGCGTCCATCATCATTGGGCTCCAGCTCGAGGTACCCCTGTGGGCCGGCCCCAAACTGTGCATGGTCAACCCGAACCCGCGAAACTTTTGTCACTTCCACATTCAATTTTACACCTTTTCCACAGGACGCTAATGTTAAAGAAAGTGAACTTCTCTCAAGATATACCTTGGAAACATATAAACGAGTTTAATATCCGGCCAACTCACTTGCATCGTGACCACTTTGGCAGCCCAAGCACTCAAGCCCAGCTCGTGGCACAACGGTACACTACACGTACAACCACCACCATCCACCGCCGCCGATGTTTCGAGGTGTTGATCAGTGGGGAGATCTCAACCTCCCATCGTTACTACCTCTACCCAAACAGACAATGATGAATGGAAGCAGAGGAAGGAATTATTGTAGCTGATGACGACCGACCAAACCGGCTCAGGCAGAACAACCGACTCGGGAATCAACCCGAGGATACCACTGCCATCTCTTCTCATCTTTCACACACACACACTGTGTCATCGCTGTCTATAAACACTACCTCTACTTTCGCTTCATGTCCATCTTCCCACCAACTCAGGAAACTATGCCCCAAACGGTCGTTGTATCGCGTCTACCAGAGCACCAACGGGAGAAAAAAATAAGCTATCCAAGTTTAGAGTAGTATAGTATAGTAACAACTTAAAGGCCCTGATCAGCTCGAACTCTTTCTGGGAAAAGTTTATGGGAGACAGGAGGTTTTGAGTTGAAATCGTTGCCAAGCTCGTTTTTTGTTAGACTAACCAGTATAGGCACTAGAAAAACTGCCAAACTTGAAGCAATGTACCTAAAAGAGAAATAAGATAATATAAGCCGCTATACCTTCTTGATTAGGACTAGGATTGCTAGATTCCTGGTATTTTTGCTTGGTATTTTTGCTTGGTTTTTGTATTAAAACTAACAAAATATTAAGAGTAGAAGATACTCTACTTTTAGTAAAACAGTTAAGAATTTTGGTGGTTTTCTTATAATTTAGGATGTTAAGTGTCACGTGTGACAGGCTGGGGTGCATATGCCCAGACGGCCAAACCTACAAAAGATAGGACGATGTTCTGCTTGCAAGGCAGAACTCGGAATGCACACTATATAGCCAATGTCAACCTGTGACACACGGAATGCACTCAGGTGCCTCTTTCAGAACAAACTATATAAGACTACTTAAGCGACCGAACTGCCAGCTTCGGTTACTTGTATTCTTTTGAAATATAGCCTAGTGGTATAGTGGTTCGCTAGCGCCGTGACGTTAAGTAAAGAAAAATATATAATATAGGTAAAGTTACTATATAATTTATGGTACGGTTATTGTATTAATAAATAGTATAGTAGATAGGCTATATTTGATATTAGTATATTTAGTTATTAAAATTCTTATATATAATAATTACTATACAATTGTATTTCCTAATATTAGCCGTAAAAAATCTAAGTAGTTCATTGAGCTATATTCGTATTTACAATAATAACAGCTATTAATATCATTTTTGTAATAATAAAGTATAACGGGAGCATATATTTATATACCATAGATTAGATTACTTACGAAAATTAACCAATAATCTTGATACCGGACATGTGTATTATATGTATATAGATTACTGTTTGCTGCAATGCCCTGACTGGCTTATAATAATAGCACTAGTATAAAGATGCTACAGTGAACTATGCACTTGTAGCAGAGCGGAGCGGAAGCGGTAGGAAGTACGACAGCAGCGCTAAAGGAAGTAGCGTAGTAGCAAAGATAATAGAGGGATGTTGTAAAAGAGATCTTAGAGAGAACTCTGCTCTTAAGACAGAAGAGCACAGTAGACTCTGCACTGTGAGAAACAACTATTTTGATGGACTCTGCACTATAGGAGTAGACTGTATTATATTACTTTGATTGTGCTTGCTTGCTTGCTTAAGAAGAGACTAACTAAAGGAGATAAGTGGTCTTTATATACACAAACATTAAGTATCTAGAATCTTCCAGAGTGTAGGGAGCTTTTGTAAGATGATAAGAGTGCTTGTAGGAGCACTATACTATGAAAGGAATGAACTGAATCTATGAGCTTCTGATACATTCCATGATAATAAATTAGTTTAAAAGGAATACTGAATAAGTTAGAGAATTCCAGAATACAGTGGCAAAACCTCTGTATTCTAGTACGTTCTGTGGAGGCTGAGTGGACTAATTTCGTCGAAGGAATAGTTCAATCAGCCTTCTATACTACAAGGTAGTATAAGGCAGTTACAAGGCATAGTACTAGCCACACATTAACAATTACATAGACCCATGAGGTGCCCAGCCATGTAACTGAGCTATCCACATAGTCATATGCACGAAGGCGGTCGCCTGGGATCCACTAGTGGATCACTGATGAGATAAGAGGTTACATAAGAAGCTCATCCTGTGGGCGAGCCTTCAGCTCTCAATTCTCCCTTCGGCATCATCTTCCACAACGCTTTCAAATACTACATATCGTATTTCCAGAGCAACTCAGGTTACCCGTATCAAATATATATTGTAGTTCAATAGTACAATTGAAGAACTTCTTTCAGATAAGTTAATTTACTTTCGATACTCTATTTCAATAGTTTTAAAATAATACTCCATATTGAGAGCCTATACGATATTAAATAGCTTATTAAAAATTGTTGGTTTTTTTTATATATATTGGTTTATTACTAGAATTAGCGAATTATTTTCTACTATTTTTAAATTAATTAAAGTAAGATATTGAAAATTATAAATAATTTGGTACTCACTTGTGAATATTTATATAAAGCGTATTTTATATTGCTACCGGATGATTAATTAAATTTTACTATTGAGCTGAATCCTAGTTTAAATGTTTTTAGTAGTTATATTAGCGCTATTAATTGTCACAACGCTAGCGGATCATTATACCACTAGGCTATATTCTAAAAGAATACAAGTAACTGAAGCTGGCAGTTCAGTCGTTCAAGTGGTCTTATATAGTTTGTCTCTAAAGAGGCACCCAAGTGCGTTTTGTGACATTAATAGTACTTATATTGCTATATAAGTAAAGAAAGCTGACTAAATTTGCTAGTATAATTGAAAAGGTTAAATAATATAAAATGTATTCGCTATTGTAAAATTTGATTCTTTTTTACGTATATATTGGTAGGCGTAGAGGTTTGATTAACGATGCTTTGCTTTATAACTAGGCTTTTGTAACAAGAACAGCTATCACGGACAAAGAGTAGATAGTAAATGTAATTATACGTAATTGCACGAAGGAGTAAATGTAAGGATTCTACGAGGTATACACGTAGGTAAGCCTTAGTGAAAGTGACAATATTCAACAAAGAAGAAAAGGGAAGTTTGTGCCAGTATGGTATGGAGCTTACAGCTAAATACATAAGGGAGGTACGGATATCGAAGGTGACAGAAACGCTAAGGTCAGAAATGTGGTTCGTGCGGCGCACCTCAGGAGTACACTCAACCGGAGGGCAAGCCTGGCTTGTTGTTACGAACTTATGAGGGAACACGAGCCAACCACGAGGCTGGTAACACAGACAACCAAAAAGGGTTAGACCGTGTAACGCTAAGACATAGGAAGGCTCACGATAAGCGTGACGGGTCAGGACAGTAGGCTCACGTGGCAACAAGGCTCACGGTAGTCATGGTGAGCCAGGCTCACGGTGAGCCGGGCTCACGGCCCCCAGGGTGAGCCAACACCCCAGTGAGCCACCACACATTAGATAGACCTATGGGGCTCGACAAGAGCATCCGGAGACAGATATCTCGCAGAGGGCGAGCAGGTATAAAGGGACTACGGGAGAACTCAGATTGTCAGATAGTTCGACAGTAGTCAACAGATCACAGTTACCACAATTGTTCATTGAGACCAGTACCACGCACATACTTGTTGTGAACCTTTTGGCTTCACCGAACGACTCTGATAGTTATTACCTTCAGCTATCTCATTTAGGCAGATCAGACTGCCGTTCGTCACACTTGTATAGGGTTCAAGCCAGGCAGACACTCCTAAGCGCCAGCCCCATAACAACAAGAGGAAGTTACGAAATAATCTAAGTTTTTTACAAAGCAGTTCAAGCTGATTAGAACCAAAAGAGAATAAACTTCACGCGCTAATCGCTCAGCAGCTATTTAAACAAACGCTCTCTTTTTCTCTTTCACTTACCTAAGGTAGCTACCGCGTAGTTATGGTAGAGATCTTGGTACTGCAGTATACAAAAAGTCTTAATGAAACATATAGTAAACTTCAGCTTTCTTTTACGTTCATTATAGTTTGTTTTTTCTTTACTGTTTTTACCTATATAATAAGTAAGTGAGTTAAAAATAAAGATCTTCTACCATTGCATTAAAAAAGGCTACCATACAACAATCGTTATGATCTTCTTCAATCCCTCACATACCATATCTCGTCTTCAACCGCTACAGTACTCCACAGCTATCAATGTATGTGGACGTCCGTGACACTATACTACACTCGGCTTTACATACATTGTCTAAATATTATCAAGATACTAAGATAGCATAATCTACTTGACATACATATATATGTACATATATATGTAAGTATCTCGCCGTTTAGAGCGTGATCTTTCTTCCTCCTCTTTTTTCTTCCCAATCTGTTCCTACTTGGCTGCTCTGTCATCCTTGAATTGATATTTTTTTCATTTCATTTCATTTTACGTGGGGAAGATCTGCATACTGTTAACACGCAGTAGTATAAGTTATAGGTACAAGTAGGTAAATAGCAGCTGAATAAAAATGCAATAGCAATACTGATAGTTTAGTTTGATTTAGTTCAGTTCAGTTCGGTTGATGCCCCTGGATGAGCGCTTGGGCTTTTTGAGCTTGGGAGGCATTGTTTATTCCGTTCTTTAGAAATAAGTATTTAGGTTAAATAGATGATTTATGAGTATAGTACTATAGTAGTCAACGCTTTGTGGTGTATTAGTATAAAATATTCTCAAACTTATATAATATTTAGTGGCAGGTCAGAAAGCTTATTATTTCATTATTAAGAGTGGTACTTTTCTTCTTTCCTTTTTATGCACTTGCTTTGTCGAAATATTTAGATCTCATAGTGAAATTCAGAGTCGTTCGTACTGTACCTGAATGGTTTGTTTCAAGCGAGTCAGGGTCCACGAACTAGGTACAGTAGGTAGTCTCAGGGACTATCAGCCTAGCTCGTTCTAACTAGCTGTGTCGTAGTGCACCGTGGATATAGTCACCAACCCAATTCCCATGCCATTTTCTCGGTGTTTTTAAACTTTGTGTGAATCGGCTACAGATACATGCACTTTGCGCCTACTTTTATGTTTTTCGCGCTTCCATTTTGGATCATCCGGGTCTGTTACACAACAAGCTCAGCTGTGCATCAGGTCGGAGCCAAAGAGTTGAAAGTGACAGGAGGTGTGATAACAGTACCAAACTTACGTTTTCAGGGTCTTCTGCTCTGTCCTTTGTGGTTTTAGTACAGTACGCTACGTTAGGTACCGCTGCTAGACCATCCTAGGCGAGCGCGGGATGAACGTCGGACGACCGGGAGAGGTCGGGCATGGCTGACCTCCAGCAGTAGATCGAGTTGCGGTGTTGCGGGGATGGGCGTACCTACTGTTCTGATAATGTCGAGGTTTGTCGGTTTATAGCTACTGTATATGTAAGGTCTCCGGAAAGATGGTTTAGCTGGTCAGGTTTATCTTGTCCGAATAGCAAAGGCCTTGGAGCCAAGACTGGGCAAATATAGACTATTGGGCTTATTACTGCTCGTGTCACCGTTTCGCCGCTATGGTGTCGTCGCAAATGTCCCCCTCTTTATCTCTTGAATTGCCCGTTAGCAAGAACCCATCCCACACGGCCTTTCTCTCCTGGAACAAATACTCTGCATCAGTCAAGGAACCAGGAAGAAGAGATGACAAAAGTGCGGCAGAGGGGAAGCTGGCGATTGGGCACAGGGGCGCCACCACCCGGGACGTCCAAGCTCGAAACGAAAACACAAGTACCGGAAGCCTTTCGACTGTTGGTCTGGGCCATCACGAGCTTTCGGACTAAAGCATCGAGATCCAGAAGCCAGTTGCGCTGAATGGTTTATCTTCTTCGCGAGACTTATTAGAGAGACAACTGTGGTTCAAAATGTTTTGAATGCAGCCGTCGTTGTCATTTCCCATCATCTTGTTGAAGGTCGTTGCACTGTGTTGTCCGGCGTAGACGGTGGCAGAGGTGCGCGCAAAGATATCCTATGCACGTAACACTCGAACCCTAATCTCATTGCCAGGAATCTGTGACGGTTTGCCTTGAAAACCCTGACAGGCTATCGCTGGGACTTTCTGTCGATGGAAAGGTTGCTGCCGGATGATGGTCATTGACCTGGTCTCTGGTATGAAGGGCTGATCAACTGCGGGTGTGGGATTTCGACCTGGAACTAGCACAGCAATGAAGAAGGGCTTTCGATATTTGGCTTGTATTGTTCAGTGTCCCCGTGAGCTCTGTACAGCGACGGGAAATCCACGTGCGTGTAAGTCTGGCATTTCAAGAGTTTCGGGTTTGTGGTTCCCTTCAGTTGGTTGGCGTCCGCCTGCCACGGGGTCCCGTCTCTCGTGTGTGTCCTCTCGTGTCCTTGCCAAACCAGTACCTATAAGGTGCCCCAAGACTCGAGAACATGGACTTGTGCAACCCACCTTGTACCAACTAGGCTTTCCTTTGGGTGCCCTTCTGACGGTGAAAAAATGCCTGGGTGGTTTTGGTATTGGTAGCCTTGACAGTTAATATTCGGTGAGTTGGTCATGGCCTTGATTCACCGACAAAACCGTCCGAGTGGCTCCAAGTCGAGGAGCAGGCTGCATTCCGCTGCCTGTTGCGGGATGTCGTTCAGTTCAAAGCAAAAACTGGCAGCCGAGGACATGAGGCCAAAATCGGTTTCATGGCAGCTGGCTGTTCTATGCCATTGTCTAGAATGAGCTTGATGAAGTCCTCTCCTCTACTTCGACCTTGCTGGGGGGTAAAAGATGCATGGAATGGGATGATGGGTGCATGGTGACTGACTTGAGACAGAGTGACCGAAACGAAAAAGGGCGAGAAAAGTGTACACAGTGCGCCACTAATTCTTGATGGGGTTTGACGGCAGCGGGGGATCAGAGCGAGGATGTACATAAGTAATGTGGTGGGGCCTCCTGCGACAAGTTTTGGGCTTTGATTGGTCCATGTGTTGCTGCCAACCGATCGTCCTCGCAGCGGTACGTACCGGTTTAATTCCCGTCGCAAGTCGTTGACAAGTGAAATTCGACAGAACAGCAAAATCTCATCTCCCAGGGCTGCAATCTCATTGTTCCAAGTTGGAACGCCGGTGTCGATATGAAGCGGTGTACTGCAGACCGGTTGACTGTGAAATGATCCAGGAGCAACTGACAAAATCAACAGCCGGGTATGACCGGTTGTC
Organism: Sordaria macrospora; assembly: GCF_033870435.1. Taxonomy (NCBI): domain Eukaryota; kingdom Fungi; phylum Ascomycota; class Sordariomycetes; order Sordariales; family Sordariaceae; genus Sordaria; species Sordaria macrospora. The sequence continues at coordinate 3,522,398 of NC_089374.1, read as the reverse complement.
GTCGGGTCGGCCGGCAGTTGGCCTCTGACAACGGCCCGTTCGGGGTCCGGCGTGTCATCCGTGTTATGTCGTTGCCCTTTGCAGACTTCCTTTCTGAAAAAGTGCGAGCCCTCCGCTTGAGGATGACTGGAGATACCTACAAGTACGGCACACTTTCGCTCTCGACCCTTTCCGATTTTCACCTTCCAGCAGTTCCCCATCTGAATCGCTATCCTGTTCTAGTTTCCCTCTTGGTACTTTCTTTTCTTTTTCTCGGACGACCTCTCTCTGAAATTGGCCCCAAGGGGCATTTTGGGAGTCCTGGACGCCTTCAGTTGTTGGCTCTACGGATGCAGGGCCCCTTGCCTCTTGGCCCCCCAACTTCTCTCATTGGGCAGGTCCGTCAGGTCCGAGGCGACACACTTCAGCTCGTCTCACCCACAGTCGGCCTTTTTCAACCACATCTCAGCTTTCATCTGTTGTCTTTCTGCCTCCAGTTCTTAAGTTGTCCAGACAGCTCGAATCTTTCGGCCTGAGCAATCGCACTGCCCGGGTATTGAGGTGAGCATCATTCGGGCAAGGTAAAGAGGTAAGGCAAGGCGATGCAAGGCAAGCCAAGATCAAGAGAGAAAAAAAGACCCGTTGTTGAGGTGATGCAAGTCAACCCCCCATGGAAAACAATCGTGTCTCATCCCAAATTGTTTTGGTTATTTGCGAACGCATAAGTTAGAGAAAGAAAAATAGCGTTTCAAACAAAGGGTACTAAATCCATCGTGAGTTGTGAATGGTTCCCATCCTCCTCTGCTGTCACTTTAGCTTCGCATCCAAAATGGGCCAATCGCCGTGGACTACGAAGGTGCATTACAGAGAGAAAAGACGAGGTACATTCCTCTTTGGAGGTTCCGGCAGCTGTGGTGCCACACCGGCGAATCCCACCAGACAGGACAAGCTGTCTGTCTGCCGTCACCAGGTTGGTTCAGGCATGATGCCTTCATCGTCTTCAGGCCTTTGTGGGAAACCTCAAGGAGGAAATGTCAGGGTTAAAGGTGGAAGAGTAATACATAGCATCGGATTGGGCGATATGAAGGTCGGGGTTGGACGTGAACAAGGGTATTTCAGTGTCACTACAGCCAACCCATGCGAGCCATGCTGAAGAGAGCTTGATACATATCGAGCCTAAAGACTGGTGAAAAGAAAGAGAGTTGAGGTTGTCCTGGTGACGGGATTCATGTTGAAAATTGTCCCCCAGCACATACACTACAAACAGATAATGTGCAATGCAATATGCGAAATGGTGTCCCCCCATTGCTTCGTTGTTCACGATATCATTGCGGAGAATAATCCATCCATCATCCATGAACCACGGTCGTTTAACCCCGGCTCCCCGCAACGGACGGGACCTTCCCGCCGCTTTGCCTGACTAACATTATTTACCTTTTAAAGCTCCAAAGAGCTTAGGGCAGAATGTTACAGTAGGTAGTTAGTACCTTCCTAGGTAGATGATAGCTTCCCCGCCAGCATCCTATCAGACGTCGTTAATCGAACACCAAAAGCAAAAAAAAAAAGTACCTTCCCCCTCACTGAGGTCACGACACACCTGCTTCCTTCACACCTGAGATCGATAACCTAGATCTTGTTATCTCTTTTTTTTCTCCTCACGCGGCGACAAGCTCCTCAATGCTAGCCACGTCTTCTCGAGCATCACCATCACTGCGTGTCTTTTCGACCACCATTCATAGCTTCAGTCTTAGACCCAACAGTAACACAGCTTCTTCTGTTCGCTCCCACGTGGTCCGTGGCCACTTCTTCTCATCAACTACTGCAAGGATGGCCCCTCCCAAGTCCGCCTACGGCTTTCTTGACTTTGTCAACGCCTCTCCCACTCGTATGTTTCAGATCAGTTGTTGTTTACTATCCAGTTGCTTTGTGATTGAGAGTCTAAGGTCGTGAGAAGCTCGTGAGCTAACCAGCGTGAACCCCTCACCCTCTCTGAACAGCCTACCATGCTGTAGCCACCTCGGCCGCCCTCTTTGAGAAGGCCGGCTTCAAGCTCATCCGCGAGCGCGACAACTGGGCCTCGGTCGTCCAGCCTGGTGGCAAGTACTACCTGACACGCAATGGCTCCTCCATCGTCGCCTTCGCCGTCGGTGGCAAGTGGAAGCCGGGCAACCCCATCGGCATGATCGGCGCCCATACCGACTCCCCCTGCCTGCGCGTCAAGCCCGCCAGCAAGAAGAGCGCCCACGGGTTCCAGCAGGTCGGCGTCGAGCTCTACGGCGGCGGTCTTTGGCACACCTGGTTCGACCGCGACCTCAGCGTCGCCGGCCGCGTGCTCGTCAAGGACGCCGACGGCAACTTTGTCCAGAAGCTGGTCAAGGTCGACAAGCCCATCCTTCGCGTTCCCACTCTCGCCATCCACTTGCATCGCCAGTCCAATTTCGACCCTAACAAGGAGGATGAGCTGCTGCCCATCCTCGGTTTGGTGGAGAAGGAGCTCAACAAGCCCGCCGAGGCCGCCCCCGAGAGCGCGACCGGCGAAGCCGAGACTGAGGCCGACTTCCAGCCTCTCAAGGCCATGACGGACCGCCACCACTCGCAGTTCCTCTCCGTCGTCGCCTCCGCCGCCGACATCTCTTCCGTCTCGGACATCGTCGACTTCGAGCTGATCCTGTACGATACGCAGCCCTCGTGCCTGGGCGGTCTCAACGACGAGTTCATCTTCTCGGCCCGCCTCGACAACCTCAACATGACGTACTGCTCCGTCATGGGTCTCATCAACTCCGTTGAGGGAACCACCGCTTTGGAAAACGACACCTCGATCCGCCTCATCTCGTGCTTCGACCACGAAGAAATCGGCTCTCTCTCCGCGCACGGCGCCGACTCCAATCTTTTGCCAGCCATCCTGCGCCGCCTGTCGGTGATCCCCTCCCTCAACGCGGACTCGACCGAAACAACGCCCATCTCCGAAACAGCCTTCGAGCAAACCCTCGCCACCTCCTTCCTGGTCTCCGCCGACATGGCCCACTCCGTGCACCCCAACTACGCGGGCAAGTACGAGACCAACCACCGGCCCGAGATGAACAAGGGCACCGTGATCAAGGTCAACGCCAACCAGCGGTACGCGACCAACTCGCCTGGCATCGTGTTGCTGCAGGAGGTGGCCAAGAAGGCCAAAGTGCCGTTGCAGGTGTTTGTCGTGCGCAACGATTCGCCCTGCGGAAGCACGATTGGGCCGATGCTTAGCGCCAAGTTGGGCGTCCGGACGCTGGACTTGGGAAACCCCCAGCTGTCGATGCATTCGATTCGCGAGACGGGCGGCAGTTGGGACGTGGAGCATGCTATTGGGTTGTTTAAGGGGTTTTTGGAGATGTATGGCGAGTTGGAGGGCAAGATCTTTATTGATTGAGTTGAATAGTTAAGTTTGGATGGATGATTTCGAGTTGGTTAGTAGGTAAAGGTTGGATATCCATTGAGGGATCTGGCTACCCCCGAGTTTTGGTCCCATGTATGGGCGTTTGGATGTGGCGAGGTGTTTTGGGGTGGGATGATAGAAAGGAAGACGTCACTGGTGATCATGTGGCAGTGAGGCCACTTGCAGAGAGGGCTTGAGGGTTGGGATAGCATGAAAATGGACGTCAGGAACAAAACAAAATCATGGTCTTTTGTATGAGGTCATGAATAAAGTCACGGACTGTTGGATATACATAGCGGAAAAGGGGGAGAACGTATGTAACCAGCTACCACTTAGGAAGAGATAGGATGAGCGCCTGTTCCCAGTCAACATCGATGATATTTGAACAATCTTTCATGTATCGAGCTTGATCCAGACCTCGACCTAGATCCTGGTCTCGATGGCTCCAGTAGGTCCTGTTCTTCATAGGAAGACATGCTCTAAGCGACCAAGAAAAGTGAATGTTTCTACGCTACGCTATATTCTAGACGCTTCTACAGATGCAACAACGAAAGTGTATCGACTCTAGACCACAACAAGATGCAAAAGGTCATGCGTGTAAGATTCCTTGCCGCCGTAAAAACGCCGCGAGGCGCCTATATGGATGCCATGCCAATGTACTTATAGACCAGGAAAACCATGTACAAAAAGATGACGAAAATGCCAACCTCCGCTCTACTCATGCGTCTACACTCTTCCATATGTTCTGCCGCTTCCAAAATGACAAATATGCATAGTCCCCTCTATTTCGCCAGGAAAGTTGTCTAAAAAGGGAATCATTCCTTGCCCTCCTTCTCCTCCAACTCGCGCATGTACTTGACGAAGGTCTTCTTATGTGTCTGTTCGCGGAAATTTGTTAGAACAGATCCGGGCAGCAAGTAGGTAATGGGGGTATTAAGGGCGAGGGTTTGGGGGCCGGTTACTCACCATGCCGGCATATTTCCCGTCTCTCAAAATGCAAATGTATCTCAACCCCAATTTGACGAAAAGCTCATAGACCAAGTCCATAGGAGATCGGATATCCAATGCTACTGGTGCCTGTTTTGCGTTCACTGTTAGTTCACACACCTACAACACACTCATTAATACTGGGAAAGGGATTACTCACCGGATCAATATAAGGCGAAAAGTCCGTCGGATCCCTCCTACCCCCAGCCTCCTCATCATCACTATCATCAATACTCGGCACATTCGCCATCAAACACAGCGCCGTGCTCTCATCCGGCAGGTTATCCAATGCATACTCCAGATCCGGCGCCGGGATCAACCCCACGAGAATCTCATTCCGAACAATCGGCAAACCACCGTCCAGCTCGCCGGCCCGGTGCAGCGACTCGAGCTTGGAGCGCAGCGAGGTAGCTGGCACAAGCGGCGAATTGGAGATGTCGATGATGCGCTCGCGGCGCACACGCGGGACGATGTCGATCAGTTCTGACGTGAAGATGGGCTTGTGCTTGTTGTTGAGGAACGGATACGAGTTCATTTCTGTTAACAGGTCGTAGATGGAAAGCGGCTCGATGGCATCGGCTGTCCACTTGGCTACTAGAATGGCAAGACTGAAGGGGAGCACGTAGTCGAGACTGCCGGTAAGTTCGAACAGGATGACGGCCAGCGTGACGGACAGGCGGGTGACGCCGCACATGGTCGAGCCGGCGGCGATCAGGCCGTACACGCCCGGTTGGATGCACGAGACGGAAGAGACCTTGTTGCAGCTGCTGAACATGGCCGAGTCGGGGAAGGCGAGGACGAGCCATTGGACCATGTGTCCGATGAGACGGCCCATGAGACCGCCGACTACCATCGAGGGCACGTAGATGCCTGCGGGAACTTTGATACCGAAGGTGATGATGGTTAGGAAACCCTTGATGAGGAAGGCCCAGAGCAAGTGCCAGAGGATGGGAGGGATATCGGCCTTGGAGTCGGGGCAGAGGCCGAGATCCTCTAGGTTGTTGTCCCGGTCATCACATGGCGCCGCGAGGTTATATAGCAGCTTGGCAACAGGCATCTTGGTCAGGCCGTTCCAGTAGCCGATCAGGCCGGTAACAAGCGCCACCAGGACGACTTCCAGAAGAGGATGCTTCTTGATGACAGGAATCCTGCGGAAGGTCACCGCCCACTTGCGAGATGCCTTGATGAAAAGGGCACCGGCCGCCCCGCCGAGGACTCCGACAAGGATGAAGCTTACCAGCTCGAAGTATTCCCAGTCAATCAGATAGCGCACCTGGAACATGACGATCTTTTGGGTCCCATAGGGATTGAGGAACTTGAGCGTCAACGCCGCCGTGATGCAGCAGAAGAAGGTCCTGAAGAGGGTCTTGGCAGGGAAGAAATAGGCCACTTCTTCCAGACCAAAGAGTACACCACCCAGAGGAGCACCAAATGCAACAGCCACGCCAGCGGCGGCAGCAGCAGAGAGAACCTCACGGCGCTTGGCATCGTTGCGATCATACTTGCTGAAAAGACGGCAGGCAATGTTGCCGACACAGGTCGCAATGTGTACGTATGGGCCTTCCTTGCCCAAACTCAAACCAGACGCAACGCTCAGAACGAGGCCGACCGTCTTGATAATGAGAGTTTTGAGACCCAAGAACCCGTGGAGGACGAATCCGCTGAGAATGACGCGAACCTCGGCGACACCGCTTCCAGCAGCCGAGTAGTAAATCATCGGAGGAGCAGAGGCAGGCGGAGCAACAGATGCCCGTCGGCTGGGAGTACCGTTGCCATTGGGACTTTCACCCTCTTCATCACCATCGCCTCCAGGTGACACCGGAGCAGCAGCCAGATTCTCATCCAGAGTCGACAAACGGTACGCCGAAGGAACAACGGTCTTGGTGGTTAGAGTGAGCAAGCAGGATACGCTGGCCAGAGTAATTGCCAAGCCGAGATAGATGACAAACTCGGTCCAGCGCTCTCCGAACGGCCATCCATGCATAACCTCACCCCAGTCCCTCCAGTCGGTACAAGGGCCGTGCGGACAGCACCTCTTTTCACTGATCAACAAGCCTCTTGCACAATAACCGTCCTTGAAGTCGAAGAATGTCGACTCGGTGACGTCGACGATGTAGGCCAAGACAGCAATAACAAAACCGACCAGAGCACTGAGTATCCATCCCTGAGCACCGTCGAACAGAATGTAGACGCGGCCCCAGAAGTCCTTCCGGCTGCGAAGGGCCTTTACACGATGGGCGTCGGCGATGCTATCGTGAACCCAATCGGTCGAGGTAAACTGGTCATACCAGACGCGGTCGTCAGGGAATAGGGACCCTTTGGATTCGGAAACGGATTCCTCTTGACGGTCGGCAAGGGCGCGTATCAGGCGTTGGCCCCATGAGTTTGCCCGGCTATGGTGTCGGGTCGGTGGGTTGCTTCGCACGGTGTCTGTCCCTTCACCCGCTAAACCCAACTGTTAGAAAATGTTTATCATGATCAGAGGATACAGAAATTACCTACTTCCATAACTCTGGTTTCTAGAAAGGTTGGGAGCCCTGGGAGTACCATGGGCACTAGCTATGCGGATGCGTGAAGAACGCGTAGTTCCCAGTAAAGAAGTGCGCTCGTCAGGGGCCCCACCGGCTTGGTTCGTCATGCTGGGTCGTGTGCGGCGATAGCTCGAGGGTGAGCTTGGAACCGAGAGGTACGACTGTTGTGAAGGCTCTACCGAGAGTAGACCATCCGAGTCATTCTGGCTGTTCTGGCTGCTGTCGTTTTGGCCATCGCGAAGCTCGCGCATCCGTGGCGCGTGTTTCCTCCCCGCCATTAGAGACTCGTCGTTCTTAAGTAACGGGAAACAATGGAAGTCGAGTGCAGGGTTGTGGTACTATCCCTGAACAAGGTGTCTGATAAGAAACGGATCGGATATAAGCTGGGTATGGGTTGTCGAGAAGTGATGGGTGGTCGGTGGTCGGTGGTCGGTGGTATAGGTGATGTCGCAGTCTTAGGTTGAACCAAGAAGCAGCGCCGGCCACCGAGAAATCGCAACCCAGAAAGCAACAATATCAGGCTCCAAGACAAGTCTTGAAAGAGTGACACGTCGAATATGGTTACAAAGACTAAACAAGACAGATTTTGATCACCGCCGCGGTCTCCGTACGTTGTAACGACACGCCCTCGGCCTCGAAGCCTTTAGGACACCGTCGTAGCAGGTGTCTTGGCCGTCGAGGTGGTGTTGGGCAAGAGGCAACCTTCAGACGACAGGTCTCAAAGGAGCGCGAAGAATGGGAAGGGCTGACCGATATGACGGCAGAGTCTAGTCCCACGTGAGCACCCAGAAATCAGATTTCCAGGGTTGGTTGTTGGCGTAGCTTGATGCCGTTAACCGCCGAGGAGAAGTCGGGAATTGGCACGAGGCGCAGCTGTCAGGGAAAAAGAATAGGGATTGTCAGATGGCTGCTTTTGTGTGTGTGTGCCGTGTCAGTGTAATTGGTGCCCGTGTAAGTGTAACGGGTTGTCGGTACACTACTGCGCCAAAAAAAAAAAAAAGGCTTTCCGATGGTATCACGAGAAGCTGTCGAGGGCATTTGAGAATGCGACAGCAGTACCAAGTGACAATAGTACACCGAGCATCGAGAAAAAAAAAACAAAAAAAAAAACAGAAGGACGTCAAGCGTGCAGGACGCAGCAAGCCATGCCGCGGTACATATACCTACTTATGTACTTAAAGCAAAGGCGGGAGGTGGGAAGGGTGTGACTGGGGGGGCATTTGGTAACTCCCATCCCCCCGCCCTCCACCTTTGCACATCGTTCATCCCGTCAAGCGTGCGTGTGCATGATTGCCGTCCTTCAACCTTGTCGCGCCATCGCGTATCTTGAGAAGGAACCACAGGACAAGAGAACCTTTCTGGCCTGCAGGGTGGATTAGCTTCGGGTTGCGGGGGTGATTCGGGGGTTCGAATGGCTTCTCCATCCTCATGCAACGCCAGCACCGACATACCAAATCTGGTCAAGACCGTGATGGCTCAATGGGAATTCCTAGTCGCGTGAATGGTACAATTCCCACTGAAGTCTTCCAGGCCTCCCCCTGTGCTAATCAACGCAGCCGCCCAGGCCGGTGCCGAGCCTGCCTGGTTATGTCATGGTCACTCAGGCAGCCCCTGTCCCCAGACTCCAGAGTGACCCCGAGCGAGCCCCGTCGTGGACTTCCCGTCATCATTGGAGGTGACGGAGGGGTCCAAGACTCCAAGAGGGACAATAACTCGCCAGGGTTAGGGCTGGAGGTGATGTCGTCGTACGATAAGGCGCCATTTTGACTCCTGTTCGTCAGCGTCGTCCACAACTAAACGGCCCAAGATCGGCTGTTTCTCAGTAGCCAAGACAGCAGAAGGTGCCCCAAAGTTGTATGCTCCACTGGTCACACCAGCACTCGAGGTGACACTGGATCCCTGTGAGCACTTAAACCTCTAGTGGCACCTCAGATTCAAGTTGCCATCCATGTTTGAAGAAAGAGACTGAGGTGATGTCCGGCTGACTTGGTGCCGAACATGTCTCACAATATCTTGCTTTGATCTCGATCTGGATGTTCATCTGTAGCCTGGAATCTTTGGATGAACACTACTCAGATCTACTATCTGAGCAAAGAGGGGATGAAAAAGGAAGACATGGGAGGAGAGTTTGGAAAGACAAACTGGGCCCTGGGGATCAGTGGAGCTGTCTTTCGTCCAGTTCCTCCATCTCGAAATTGGCTTTTTTTGGAGATTGCCGTGTGAGTTATCATGGAATTGACATGCGGGGTACGCGCGCTAAAAATCTCAAGATTCACAAGATGGAAAAGATTTGAAGCTCGTGGTGTGAGGTGTTTGTACTGTACGTACGATGTCATTATTCCAGCCATACTTGTCTGTCTCTGTGTGGCCTTGCTTTGTTGCCGGTCTTGCTGCTTCCCGTGTATTCGCAAGCGATAGTTGAGGAGATCATGGAAACCTTGGTCCAGCAAGAGACGACTTCGAGGTTGTCATGACTTCAAGTGGGATGATCCATTAGGTTGTGCATTATGACCGTGGAACTCTCTAGCGGTTTCACACACTCGGCGTCGCTGTATTCCGTGCCCGGCGGGTGAAAGTGGACCAGACCCACTCGGGGTCCACTGTTAGGTCCTAGCGTTCACTGTCACTTCTCACTGTGGTCACTGTGCCAGACTTTAGGTGGTTCTGACTACCCAACACTCTGTTTACCTTACCGTTGGCAACTGCAAATCATCCACTGCCAGCTGTCCTGTCTTCAACATCGTTCGGGGTATGGATGAATAGCAGGAAACCATCAATTACCATGTCATCCAACGAGGTGAAACGCCGCGCGGTGCCCAAGTTCACCTCATTCGCGCCAGCCACACCAGCCCCGGAGGTTGACTCCGTGAAACAACCATCGACAGACCAAGGTTCATCAAAAGATCAGGAGAAGGACGACCGTGAAAGACGACACCGCCATAGGGACCATGATCGGGACCGTCACAGAGACAGTGATAGGGAAAGAGAAAGGAAGACGGAAGGGAGGAGGGGAAGGGAGAAGGACAGGGACAGGCATCATGACAGGCATCACAGTCGACATAATGAACGAGATCGCCATCATCGCAGACGGTCGGCCAGCCCAGCTTCGCAGTTGAAAGAAAACCACTCTTCGCGTCATGAACCATCACCGCCCATCCAGAGTAACAACGTCTTCTACTTCGACAAGAAGGAGGACCCCTTGATTTGGCGCTATGGCGGGAATGAGCGCTCAAAGATCCCATCTTACCGCCGCTTCGGTGCTGGAAAAGTCATTGGTTCCCCAGGATACCTGTCCACTTACTTCGAAGGCTCGAAAGAACTGTTCACCATCAGAGGCCTGGGCGAGGGTAGGGGCAGCGGTTCGGTCTTTAGAGATAAGATTCTGATGAGCTGGGCCAGAGCCAAGGGAGCGAAAGCAAAGCACATCAAATCTGGCGTGAATGGTGAAAATGGAGCATCAGCGGCAGAAGACGTCGATGGCGACTTTATATCTCTCGAGCCCCCAAGGAAACGGCAACGAGCTGAAAAATCATCAGAACCTGGCGATGGTGAAATGACACCAGACTACAGGTCGATCTATGGCAAAGCCAAGTCAGAAGATGAGGAATCGGATGCTGATGAAACATCCTCCGATTCGGAGAGCGAAGACAAGGTGGGAAGTCATCTATTGGACATGTCAGCTGCCAAGAAGAGATCACTTGAACTCCATCGCCAGATCAAAAACAGCCCCGGAGACACCAAATCTTGGCTCGAGTTAATTGCGTTGCAAGACACCCTCTTCAGGGAGCACCAACTGGAGGGCCAGTCTATAATGGGCGTTCAGGTAAAAGCTCTGGCCGAGCTCAAGCTATCTCTCTATGAAGAGGCCCTGCCTCACGCAACCGACATCTCTCTCAAAGACACTCTGTTAGACGGAATGATGCGTGAGGGTGAAAAGGTGTGGGATCCCAAGCAGCTTGCGAAGCGCTGGGAAGAAATCACCAAGGCCAACCCCGACAGCTTCCTCTTGTGGGTTTCACAACTAAACTTTGAGCTCTCGCAGGTGGCGACCTTCACGTACGATGAAATGAAGAATGTCATGATGACCAAGTTGCAATCCTTGAGCCAAGCTCTACCAGCAGCCGCGTCTTCGGATGGGAACAAAGCTGCAACGCTCTGCAGCCAGCTGATTTACGTTTTCATCAGGCTAACGTGCTACCTTCGGGACTCGGGATACGTCGAGCTGGCTGTTGCCACGTGGCAAGCAACTCTGGAACTGAACTTCTGCCGGCCTAGTAATGCGTCGGATATCCGATCGGTTATGGAGGACTTTGCGGACTTTTGGGAGAGCGAAGTGCCACGGATAGGAGAGAAAGATGCCAAAGGTTGGCGTCACTTTGTTAAAGACATAGACGATATGGCCGACCCACCAGAAGCAGTAACAAGGAACCCACCTAGAACACCTCAGACGAGGGATCCATTCAAGACTTGGGCGTCGCTGGAGCGACAACAGGCGTCAGAGGCAACAATGCCGGCCCGTACTCTGGACGAAGGAACGGACGATGACCCATTCCGAATCGTCATGTTTTCGGATATCAAAGACTTGCTGCTGTGGTTCCCAGTCCAGGTACTATCACAAGCGCAACCTCAGCTGGTTGAGGCGTTGTTGACGTTCTGTCGACTTCCTACCCGGTCGAATTCAGCGCTGAAAGACCCATTCATTGCGCCCCCCGGTCAAGCCTTCGACTCTGCCATGAACCAACTAGGCCGTCATGAGGCTTCGACTTCGGTGGAGATTGAGAGAAAGCCACCACTGTTTGGACAACAAGGTGGGAATATGGCTCTCTCGCAAGAGCTCCTCTTTTCCGGACAAGACTGGTTTCAGTATCTCGGTCAACGGTCTGCTTTCAGTCAAGAGGCGGATGGTGAAGTTGATCTTGGCTGGGTACTCGAGACACTGCGCTACCTGGTCCTTGGCTGTGGTGTTGAACAACTGGCTGAATACTATCTGGCACTGGCATGGCCCCATGAGCCTTCTGGAGCTAAGAAGGTCGCCAAGGGGCTGCTGAAAAAATACTCATCGAACATGAAACTATACAACGCATATGCCATGATCGAGTATGCGAACGGAAACGCCGACATGGCTGAAAAGGTACTACTCTCGGCAACGAGCCAAAACGCTGTCGACAGCCAGATACTATGGAACACCTGGGTATGGATGCACCTGAAGGCGGGCAGAAATCAACTCGCTCTGCTTCGGCTGCTGTCTTCCGTGGACAGTACCATAGATGTGAAGAGTAGCTCGTCAGGGTCGCCAGCTTTGCTTCTTAAAGCAAGATCTCACTTCTCTACCAAACGAGACTACTCCCTCTCCTCTTACCGACTCGAATCAGCACTCCAATATGCCGAAAGCTTTGCCCTTCTCGAGTACCTCTCAACAACCTCGGGCGAAAACAGCAGCAGCACCAAATCCCCAAGCCAAGGCAACATTGCTTCCGCCCTCGCCAACATCCAATCCTTTGCCACCGAGCTTCACTCTTTAGGCCACCAAATCCCCCACGAACGCCTCCTCCAAACCGCCGCTTGCCTGCTTTACCACCACGCAACCCACGGCCCTTACAAGCCATCCACCCTCCGCCAACATCTCCATAACTTCATCCATCTCTTCCCGCACAACACGATGTTCCTCTCCCTCCTGGCCTGGGCAGAGCAATCTACTCTCCGAGTCAACGACCCAGTCCGCTCCATCGTGCGCGAGAGCTTGTCCTCGTTTTCTGGGAATGAATTCACCAGGCCAGAAGACATTCACACAGCAGTACATGTACCGATCCCAATATCCACATACCGCTTCGCAATCGAATATGAGCTCCTCTCCGGCGCCGGCCTCAGGCAGCCCGGCACCGCAACGATCCACTCCACCAAAGCCGCTTTCGAAGCCGCTGTTTCGGATCCTGCTGCTTGTAAATACAGTGTGGACATATGGATCGGGTACATCCGGTTTCTTAGGCAGGTGTATTTGCAAGCACTTTCTTTATCCTCCTCCGGATTTTCTGCCAAGACAGGGGCTCGTGAGAGTGGTAAGAAAAAGACGGATGCGCAGACGGCGAGCGCGCTCAAGTCTCTCAAAGATGTGTTTTATAGAGCTGTTGCTGCTTGTCCTTGGAGTAAGAGGCTTTATATGGAGGCGTTTTCTTCAGAAGCGCTAGTGAACGAGTTGAGCAGTGGGGAGTTGAGAGCGGTGGTGGGGACGATGGTGGCGAAGGGGTTGAGGGTGCATGTCGATTTTGATGGGTTTGAGAGGAAGTGGAAGGAAAAGGAGGAATAAGAAGAGAGGACAGGGGGACGAGGGGGCGAGGGGGCGAGGGGGGAGATACTGGAACGGGAAAGACGACGGGATATAGAAGATACAGAGAGAGCGCGGCAGAGAGGTCGAGATAGGCGTCAGGGAAAGGATGATGGAAGGAGGATACATGATGAAAGAAACAGCTATCGTATGATATTGCATGGAAGGAAAATGGGTAACTGTCCTTTCAACTGTAATATTGAAGCTCTTCACAAACGTGGCTTTGAACCCTAACCCTGGAAAGGTACGACACTTTACCGATGGCCGCGTTATAACACGCCCAGATAGCGTCATTACGTACCACTGATCGACCCCTGGAGTTTTTGACATTTTAACCCTTTTGCCCGGATCAACAATTATTGACACTTTGGTACAACACAAAGTTCGGGACGGCTTCCGTCACCTTTGACCCAGGCGGCACGAAGCGAGGTGGTGTTACCGATAACCTGGCAAAGTGGCTGGTTTTCCACTTTCCAGTTCGAAGGTGGCGCTTTTTGATGACAACAAAGCCCTTTCCTCCCATCAAGCGGTGTCCATTATCATCGCGACATCGCCGTCTCCTCTGCTAGACTAGTGGACGGTCAACAACTTGAATGGGTCCCGATAAGGCACTGACACTTGCATTGTACTAGTCCAGTCCTTGTGGCAACCACAACCGCGACACCGACCGCGACCGGCGTACAATACACACTACTTTGTGCATCCATCCATCCATCCATCCACTTTACAACCTACAGCCGAACCTCTTGTTGGAAACCTAAACACCAAAAGAGGAAGAGGATCGAGATCGCCATGGATAGAGTACAGCAACGCTGTAATCGCGCCATTGTAACTTGAGACAAGCAACGGGTACAGAATCATGCGCACCCCACCAACTCTTTTCCTGGGCTTGCTGGGTCTCCACGCAGTTGCAGCGGCACTCCCAGAACCAGCATCCGTATGCGAATCGAGGACCGTCAACTACATCACCCATACCCTACCACAACAATGTCTTCGTACATCATGGACGACCCCGACCGCCGTCACGAGCGCAGTCGCCACCGATACCACATCTTCCGAGGTTACGAATAACGAGACAGCAGCGCCGGCGCCAGCGAACGAGACACCACAGCAACAACACCATGACCAGCCCAAGCCGTCGGCGGAACATACACAGGAGCAGACAAAGGAGGAACAGGAGGATGAGGACTTGGCTTCCAGCACGTTCATGTCGTTTGAAGAATGGAAGGAGATGATGCTGCGCAAGTCTGGCGACCCCGCCAACAGCAACAAGGGCGGGCAGCAGAAGCATTCGGGACAGCAGAGAGCCGGCGGCGAGCACGATCAGAACGGCCCCAGTGATACCGACAGCCACGGACAAAACGAAGACGGCGAAAACTCGCTGAACTTCGACGCCCTCTCAGAAAAGGTCTCGGAGCTGACCACTTCTCCCTCCGGCAACCCTTCGACCGACCACGGCGGCAGCGGGAAAGCCAAGAAAGACGACCAGGTCGTCTACGAGGACGGGAAAACGCAGTACTACCGCAGCAAGGACGCCGGAAAGACGTGCAAGGAGCGCTTCTCGTACGCCTCCTTTGACGCCGGTGCTACGGTTCTGAAGACGAGCCCAGGCGCCAAGAACGCCAAAGCGATCCTCGTCGAGAACAAGGACTCGTACATGCTCCTCGAGTGCCATGCCAAGAGCAAGTTTGTCATTGTCGAGCTGAGCGACGACATCCTCGTTGACACGGTGGTGCTGGCCAATTTTGAGTTCTTCTCGAGCATGATCCGCCGGTTCAAGGTCAGCGTTAGCGACCGGTATCCCGTCAAGCTGGACAAGTGGGTTGAGCTGGGAACGTTCGAGGCGAGGAACTCGAGGGACATTCAGGCCTTCTTGGTGGAACATCCGCAGATATATACCAAGTATATCCGGATCGAGTTCCTCAGCCATTACGGAAATGAGTATTACTGCCCTGTTTCGCTGCTCAGGGTTCATGGAACGAGAATGCTGGATACATGGAAGGAACCAGATGATAGGCACGACGATGAGCAGGAAACAATCGAAGCTCCACCAGTACAGGAACAGTTGCCGCAGACTCCCGAACCCGAGCAGCCGAGTTCTCAAGTTGAAGAACCGACTGTTACGAGCGAGCCGGTGCCAAGTACTGTCACTGAGGCGAAGGAAGAGCTGCATGAGGAAATCGAGCCTGTTCAGATGGCGGAGGTCGGATTCACTCCTTGGGAGCCAGTATTCTATCGTGACCTTTCTCTGGAGGTTTGCGCCTTACGTTCACGTACAACTGGTCAACCCACTCGTATCTCGCCCGGAGCAGACAAATACAATATCTCTGCTGGAAACCCCGATCTGGTGAAGGGCCAGAACTCGACCAGAAGCGCTGCGCACGAGACATCGGTGACCAAGTCTTCTTCAGCAGCATCGAAATCTCAGGAAACTGCCAAGGGCCAACCTGCCAGCTCTTCCGCCTCTCACAGTTCCGCACAGCCTCAAGCAAGCAACACCACAGCCGGTTCTCCCAACA
The DNA here is from genome assembly GCF_033870435.1 of Sordaria macrospora. Taxonomy (NCBI): domain Eukaryota; kingdom Fungi; phylum Ascomycota; class Sordariomycetes; order Sordariales; family Sordariaceae; genus Sordaria; species Sordaria macrospora. Next base: position 3,506,648 of record NC_089374.1, on the reverse strand, counting down.
ATAAGGCCCCTCCAGCCCGTCCTAATACCGCCAGCAACGAGACTGCTCCTTCGGCCTCTTCCGCCGCAAAACCCCCTAGCAGCAGCAGCAGTAGCAGCAGCAGCAGCACAACCGGCACCACAGGTCGCAACGACAGCAAAGAGAACGCGAACGCCGGCGGTAACAGCAGCGGAAGCGGCGCTCCCAGTCCCAACAACAAGAACAACCAACAACAAAAACCGAACCCTGGCGGCTCCCCCACCACCTCATCCCACCCCGCCTCCCCCACCGTCCAAGAATCCTTCTTCAAAACAGTCCACAAGCGGCTCACCCACCTCGAATCAAACACCTCGTTGTCGCTCCAATACATCGAGCAACAATCCCGGTTTCTCCAAGACGTCCTGTCTAAACTCGAGCGGCGCCAGCTCACGCGCGTCGACACCTTTCTCGACACGCTCAACAAGACGGTGCTCACCGAGCTGCGCAACGTCAGGCAGCAATACGACCAGATCTGGCAGAGCACGGTGATCGCTCTCGAGACGCAGCGCGAGCAGACGGAGCGGGAGGTGGTGGCGCTTAGTGGACGGCTGAACGTGCTGGCGGATGAGGTGGTGTTTCAGAAAAGGATGGCGATCCTGCAGAGCGTGCTTTTGTTGAGTTGTTTGGTTTTGGTTATATTTAATAGGACTGGTAGTAACAGCGGTGGAGGAGGTGGTGGAGGTAATAATGCGTTGGGCGGTAATGGAGGAGGGATGGGAGGCAGGCCTAACTCAAGAGGAGGATGGTTCGATTCCCCCGTCCAAGCCGCGCAGCGACGGTCCATGAGACCTGGTTCTGGCTGGATCAGTAATATGAGCATGAGCATGGGGATGAGTAGTCCGTTTCCATTTTCGACGACGGCGTCAACGTCTGGATTACAACAACAGCAACAATCGACTACAGCCGCCGAACCATCGCAGTCGGGTGGAGAGGATACAGACGCCGCCGTGGGAGGAAGCACGGGTGTTGATGCCGCAGCAGAACACAATCAGCAACAGCTTCACCCCAACGGCAACTATGGCCGCCAGCCCCCGTTACAGACGCAGCAGCAGCATTCATATGCTTACTCACGCAGCAACGACAAAGCGCTCCCGCTCACTCCCACCTCCGAGTACGATAGCAGGGAAGGGACGCCGCTGGTCCACGCGTCGCCACTCCGGCAGACATCAACGACTATAGACGAGGTTTTGGCGGGAGAGGGTGCTGACGGTAATTCACCGTTGTATACGCAGTCGTCATTCGGACCCGAGCCCGATTGCGGCCCGGATCAAGAGGGGTCGTCTCAGTCTTCATCGTCTGGGTCCGAGTCTGACGGGTTCACGCAAGAGACAACTACAAGTTTTGTCCAAGAAAGCGCCGGGCCTGCACAAAATGGAGTTATGAACGTACGTGTTCGTTCTAACCCTGCGGGAGAAAGAAGCGAGAGGGTTGAAGACGATATGGATCTGCTACCGGTGGATTCCATCGAGGATCAGCAGCAGCAAACACTACGACACCGACCCAGGCCTCCGCATCCTTATCATGGCTCGGGGACCGTAAAGCCATTGCCTGCTCTGCCAGAAACTTCAAGTTCATAATATTCTAACGCATGGTGGTCAATTTGAGCGGGACCATGCATGTCAGCGAGTCTATAGCAAAATATATGTTTGAGCATATTACGAACAACAAGTTTCCGGTGATTTGAAGTGGGTGCTAACAACACATGAACCGCAATGTGAACACCAAAGTATCCCAAGGGGATCAACCTCTCATTACGTTACTAACACATGCTTGGTCTAAAATACACACTACTGATTGCCCCTTGGGTGCAGCTCTCCATCACAACTCCTCAAAATAGGCAATCCGGGCATGGGCCAACCATCTTTCCTAGACCGCCGTGGCCTTCAATGACCCCTTTGGCATAGTCCAATCGGTTCCCGCCGATATACCATCCGAACCCGCCTTTTCGCCGATTTCCCTCAAACCAACAACAACCCATGGTGCTCAAATGATGCTTGTCTTTTTTCTGTTTTTCTCCATGTGGCTTCGCAAAATCTGACAAACCTGTCAAAAATCTGACCACCAATCTCAAAACGGCCATTCCATGCCAAATCTTTCACACCTCTCATAAACTCGAAGAAGATTGCAGAAAGTCAAATATCGTATGTATCGTACAGAAAAGTGTCTGGAGCTTGTTTTTCGTGTTGTCTACCGATGTTGAAGCTCGGTGATGTTCGCACGCTTACGGCGACTTTGGTCCACAGTTACTGGGTCGGATAGATAGCCTGCGGTTGGGTCTGAGTGTCGTAGTCATACTCCTCCAGGGCCGCAAGTCTGGTACCGCGATCGTACTGCGAGCGACGACGACGCTGCTCGTCACGGAAGTGTTGACCCGCGTTCGGGGTAAACAGACCTGATACATGTGTAAGCGATAATTCAACTATGGTGTGGAATCCCCAACATACCGACGTGCTCGGCATTCTCACAGCTGCGCTTCATCTTGGACTGGTTGTCCGGCTCGGGGAATGGCTCTTCTTGTCCAGCGAGGTCAGGTCTAGGTCCGTTGGACGTGAAATACAACTGCGAACTTTTAGTGACAATTCAATAATCAACTGAGTAGAGTCAGATTTCCACCTTGGGACGATAGTGAGGCGCCTCGAGCATCACTGAGCTGTTACGGAACTTCTGAACGAGGCAGTCCTTTCCTTGGATGGCTTCGAAAGATCAGCATTGGTTTCATAAGACGCGTTCAGCTAAACTTACTGGCATAGGATATCTCTGCAACCTTATCACTCTTGAAGCAGTTCCAACGCTGATTGCCCCGAGCATTGACAAACTACACATTGTGTTAGGTCTGATCCGGTGATGCGGAAATTGAAACTTACGTCGACGATATCCAAGGGCTTAAGGCTGTCAGCGATCAATAAACCAAGGTTGGAAACAGAGACGAACTTACATCGACAAAATTGATGAACGCATATCCGACACTAGTAAGTTAGCAAACGTTTCGCACGACAAAGGGTGGGCTATCACATACTTGCAGTCATTGGCAAAGTCGATGCGCAAGTACATGAAATCGTACTTGCCCCAGCTTGACTCGTCAATGATTCGCTTCAGCATGGCTTGGTCGACCTTGTTGGGAATGTTACGAAGCATGATCTAAAAAGTCAGTTCCGATTTTTCCATCGAGTCTAGGAAATCACTTACCGTAGTCCTGACGTCGATGCCCTCCCGAATGCGGTTGACATCGACGTGATTATGATGTCCAGCCGCGTTCTGGTACGGCGATCTGGAGACACGCATGGCATTCTGACGACGGCTATCCGGACGTCCAAAATGCTGCATGCTCCGAGGACTGGTATAGTCGTTCTGCATTGTCATTGGCGTAGCGGGCGGCGTGTAAATAGAGGAGTTCATCACAGAGAGCCCACCACTCATCGGCGTCAGAGGAGTCAGAGGTGCAACGCTATGGCCGCGAGTGGGGGTCTGGTCGAGTACATAGCGGTTGCCACTGCTGATGGGAGTTCCGTAAGCCACCGGGTACATAGCAATCTGCTGCTGGGGAACAGAAATGCTTGCCGGCGACTGAGTGGCGCGTCCGCCACCAACCGAAGGACGGGCTGACTGCGGAGTTCTGGCAACACTCATGTTCTGGAAGATGTTGGTAATATCTTGCACCTGGTGTCGGGGAGGATTATAGGACTCCGCTGACGCGAGACCCAGAGCTGGTGTATCCGGCTGGCACAAAGTCAACAGTAGCTGAATACCCTATAGCAATGAATGTCAGTCGATGCATATACTAATAGAGGAATTTTTTAAGTGGCTCACATTGACAGTGAAGCCGTTGAACCTGGAAACAACGGCAACGGCCACGTCGACGTCAGAGAACTCGGCAATGGCCTTGAAAAGCCCCTGGGTTGAATCATTCAGGCGCTGGAAAGCAAACAACCCCCCCTCACCCTGGAGGAAGTTGTAGACGATTGCCTCCACCTGAGACTGGGCATAGGGAAAAGAGTAGCCCGACCCCGGAAAGGCGAGGACCAGGAGCTGCCCTTCAGAGACAGGGTCAACCGAATTACCCGGATAGGCAAACTATATCGGCAAGTTAGTCATGAGGAACTGGATACGCGTATGCATAGGAGGCCTACGTGGAAAAAGTCAACAGGCGTAATGTATGTCGCACGCCACTCGGGATTGCCCAGTTGAACATTGTCATGGACTTTGCGAGCGTCACGGATGTCTGTCAGACGAAGCAAGACTCTGATTCCCTCTTGGACGGCATGGTGCTTGCCCTGCACAGGCGAACCGAGTCTCTCCAGTTTCTGTGATGTATGTCAGTTCCATTCTTCTTGTAGCGGCAATGCGAGTGTTGTGTAGAAGGGCAAAGTCACATACGCGGAGATACTCCTCAACGCCGACGACCGTAATCGGCTGGGACGAGTAGAAGACAAGGTAGCGGGAGAGACTGAGGTCAGTACTGAGCTTGTCCGCGGCCTTGGGACTGTCAAGCTGGGCATAAGAAGGCTGCACAGCGTTCAGTAGGCTCTGCATTCCATTCTTGGGCCCGTTGGCAGAACCGTGGGCGACCAGAGGACCGGGAACAGAAACAGGAAGGAATGAGGAAGCCGTAGGAGATAGCTTCTGGTCCGGCTTGGTGATGGATGAGGTGGAAACAAAGGGATCCTTGTCTGAGCCACTAGCCGGAGCTACAGAGTAGCCATCGGACGAATTGTGCGAATGGAAATGGTGAGAATGTGCATCCTGAGAGGTAGCGGTACCGACGGCCAGGGTCCGGTTGAGAAGCCTGTTGGACCTCGCCGAGTTGTCATCCGGTGAGAAGGCAGTCAATCTGGTATCCGGAGTACCTTCATGCTTGTACGAGTCGGCGGCGCCGCTCGACGAGTGAGGTGAGGAGGGGTTGAATCCCGTGTCTCGTGCCTGCGCCATGGTTCGATGCAGGAATGGGTGTTGTCGCGTGTTCGTAACGCTCAAGGCTGTCGACGCGCTGGTGCTTTTTGCCAAAAGAGACTCGTGGTGAAAGAATGGACGACAGATGGGACCTGACCTGTCGAGCTTCACCGTCGCAAAAGAGAAGGATTTCCAGGAAACGAGAACGAGAGTGGAAGTGAGGATAGATGATAATAAAAGGGAAAGGCAATCCAAAACCCGCCTTGAGGGGAAAGACAAGAAGACTCTCCAAAAAAAAAAAGGTCCGCACCCAAGTGACCGAAATTGACGACGATGATGGATGGTAGGAGGGAAGGCGCAACGGAGAGGGAGAAAATTTTCCTAAAAGTTGTGTGTGCGGAAAGAAGGAGTGGCAGAAGAGGAAGGAAGTCCGGAGAGGTCCTGCACCGACTGCACCGACCGCCTTTGGCCACCTTCACCCTTTCATCCCGTCGGTCCCGACACACCTTCATTGACGGACGCCAATTTGGTATTGTATGCGAAAACGTAAATGCGATGCAAAGGCCGACCGTGGGGTTTTTGATATTTTCAAAGGAATCGGTCTTCCGAAGTTAGCTGGTTTTATAGATTGGTTTGCTGCCTCACGACATCCCCAGTTCGTATTCTAGATTATCTTGCTGACAAAGGGTCAACTCCAGCATATCAACGATGTGGTTTCCGTAGCAAAGAGTCGAATGTACCTACCAAGAAGTTGTTGTCGTGATTAGGTCGCTGGAGCTCTTGCATGGGTGACTTCCTCGAATTGCATGGAAGGGAGCCATCACCAAGAACCCACCATGAGAACCTTGCCGGTATCGGGGATGAGGAAGTCGGGCTGGGAAGAGGTGGGAAGGAACCAATGTCAGCATCAAGAAGGCAGTATCGTCTGTTATCATGTGCCTGTTTGCCTGTGGAGCGGGAGGTACCAGATCATGTCGGGTCTCTTTTATTAACGAAGTTGAGTGGGAAAGAGCAGAACGCGCATCCACGGCTGAGAACGGAAAACTATCTCCGTCATTCCTCATGGTATACAAGCGTAGTTTCCATATCGACCGACCGGGTTCAAAAGAAAAGAGTTACCGGCTGGGAATTGGCGAGTGTCTCCCGACAGCAGCAGGCGTGTACATCCGGGAAACGATGACGGCCATCACGGTCGATCCAGGTCGCGCGGAGTTGCCCATCATTTTCGATCGCAGGCAGCACAGCTCCACGGACAGGGATTCAGCCGCGAAAGACTTATCAGAAAACAAATGAGCGGCAACAGTGCTCGTGTCAAATCCCATTCACGATATAAGTCGTCAGCATGTTGGCATTCAAAGACTTGGACAGCCGCGAATCCAGATGTCGTTGAAAAGAGGTGGCAGATGGATATGGCAGCTGCCAGCAGCTGGCCAGCTTGAACGCCTAGGTAGAGTTCAAATGGACCTGGGGACTGGCAGGTAAGTGCAGTTGCAACTTTAAGTATCCAGAGGTCCCTCCGTTTTGGATACTTCACTTACTTATGCCATGTTAACACCGAAAACCATGGAAGGTATTGGGCATTTACAAACAACTCCGCCGCGTACATCGCAAAGGGAAGGAGCTCAAGTGCAACCGACAGAGCTACTTCAAGATGTCCGCCAGGGGCAAGTGGCATCGGCGTTAATACTGACGCTTGGACCACATCTACCAACGGGCACAAAGTGAGCTGCACCGTGGAGCTCCCCCCATTCCCCGTCCCTGTAGTGCGGCGTAGCGGGAAGTGGAAAGGTACCTCGACGGCTAGGCTACGAGAATAAGCCCAGAACACTTTCTTCTTTCCACAACAACTCGAGCGCATACCTTATCGACAGTCTCGGAAGCCCATGTAAATAAGAGTCGACTGGCGCATTTGGGTCGTCAAGATGCCCAGAAAAGTACAAACGTGGGACGATTACGACTCCGCTGTCGACCAGGTACGAACGCCGTCGTCGTTGAGCAACACCATCCATAGCTGGCGTACCCCCCGTTCAACGTTCACATCCAAACTGACCCTGGAACTGACATGGACGCAGATTATCCTCACACCATCCGACTCCGACTTTATCGATCAACTGATTCCAGTCCTCAAAGATGCGACAGCAAGCGGTCGAACAGCAACGCTCGTCCAGAGCCTTTCCCAGTATGCAGAGGAGCGGGAGGGCGACATTGAACGGATCGGCTTGACGCAACACGAAGAGTTCCTTGGCTCCGTCAGCCAACTACAAACAATACGAGAGGAGACCGTAGCTTTGACTGCCGAAATTCTCGACCTAAACCAGTCGATCCAAGCGAGTACCGAAAAGTTAGCGGAGCAGAAACAGGCATTGGTCGATACACGCCGCGTCCGCCAGAACATCACCGACGTCTCCGATGCGCTCAGGGAATCACTCAAGATCATGCATGCTGTCAACAATGCCCATGACCTGATTCGCAAGAAGAAGTACTATGGCGCCCTCAAATCGCTGGAGGACCTCCAAAACGAATACCTAGTGCCCATCATCCAGAACAAGTATGCCACCCAGTACCGGCTGGCCGATCTGATCCAAAAGTCTATCCCCGCGTCACGGAAAACGATCTCGGAGGCTGTCATGACCGATCTGAACACATGGCTGTATCGCATTCGTGAGACCTCGCAGTTTCTTGGCGAGGTTGCTTTCTTTGGCACAAGGCAGCGGCTGGACCGCCAGCGGGAACGTGCTGAACAAAACCCGTACTTGGGCCACTTCAAGCTGAACTCTGCCATCGAGCTGGTTTTCGACGAGAGTGATGAGTTTGATGTCCTCGATAACGAAGAAGTCCAGGTTGACTTTACACCACTACATGAAGCGCTTCATATCCACGAGGCGCTAGGTCAAATTGACAAATTCCGTGCCGAGTATGGGGCCACTCGACGTCAGCAAAAGGATTTGCTGATGCCGAGTTCTGTGAATCTTTCATCCGATGAGGAAGACAACTCACTTCGTGATCTGCTGGAGCAAATCACCGGGTTCGCCGTAATTGAAAAAGCAACGATACAGCGTGCTCCGCAACTGCGATCCACAGTCGAGGTTGACGAGCTGTGGGATTCCATGTGCCAGACTGCCATCCGCCTCATTTCAAGATCGCTAACAGACGTGGATAATGCTGAACTGCTTTTGAAAATCAAGGGAGATATTGCGCTATTTATCCAGACCATGGAGGTGAGCAGTCTCTTGCCTTTGCTTGTTAAGAAGTACAAAACGCTAACCGATCTTCAAGAGCTGGAATTACTCTGTCTCCATGTTGAACAACTTCCAACTAACCCTCTTCTACAAATACGCTGAACTGCTTAAGCGTAGATTCAGCGATGACTTTCAAGAGATCGTCTCAACCGACGATTACATGCCTATGCAAATCAACAACACCGAGGAATACGAAAAGGTCGTCAAAGTCAGTTGGTATACTGAAGAGAAAGCTCCAGAAGAGCTCACGTATGTTTGCCATCATTTGTATTGCAAGTGAGGTTGTATGCTAACACGTAGTTAGGTTCCCCTGCGTCCTCCCCTTTTCACAGATGTACCCTCTCTGCTGCATTGATATCAGGAATTTCCTGAATCAGTTTTACTTTTTCTCTAATGATCATTTCCAACATCCCAACATTGTCGATGAGACGCTCAGAAAGGTAACCACTCTTTTCCCCTCCCACTCCGGGCTTTGTAATGTTGAAATCTAATGCCATTGCCAGTCACTGGATGAGCTCTTGACGGAGAAGGTCTGCCGCACTCTCGTGGAACGTCTCAACTCCCAATATCTAGGCCAGATCGTTCAGATCTTGATCAACCTGGAACACTTCGAAGAGGCTTGCCACCAGCTGGAACAGGAGCTAATTCGCGCGCGATCATCAACATCCGCAGGTGGCCCTGTCTCTCTCAAATCAACTGAGGAGTTTAGGAGCAACAAGAAGACAGCCGAGAAGCGCATATTCGAACTTGTCAACTCCAAAATCGACGACCTTGTCGACACTTCCGACTACAACTGGTTAGCTTGACCTACCGCTCTCCGTGACTTGCCGCCTGCTAACCATCACCAACAGGATGACACCGTCAAAGCCCACTGAACCTAGTAATTACATGCAGACCTTGACGAGGTATCTGGAGAACATAATGGGTTCCACCCTCCTCGGTCTGCCCCGGGAGATCAAGGAGCTCATCTATTTCGATGCGCTCAGCCACGCCGCCAACAAGATCCTTGCTCTACCCCTGTCTCCAGACGTCAAGAAGATCAACGCCAACGCTGTTGCCGCCATGGCTATGGACGTGCAACATCTTTCTGCCTTCGTCGCCAAGCTTGAAAACGCCCCCATGCTGGAGCAGAATCTGGACGAGCTTCAGCAGACAATCGCGCTCATGCAGTCGGACAATCACGAAGAGTTCTTTGACATTTCCACGAGGAACAAGAAGTATGGCCGTGTGGATGCCATGAATGGACCGATATTATTGGAAAAGTGAGTTGGACGATTGACTCTTGCCTGTCTATGTTACTAACCATATGCTACTTACTCTAGACTCACTCTGGGAATCGAGAGCACAACCACGAGCCGAGCCGCTGCGCCGCTCGCTAACTTCGGATCGCGCTTCGGTTTGCGTTGATGTGTCGGTCGAGCACGCCTAATAATATTGGTGCTGAAACTCGATTTGTAACTCTATATACCCCATATCTAGGATCATGTTTCCGCTTGTAAGAAATTTAATCACACCATGTCTTTTTTTCTGCTAATGAGTCTCTGAACTGGTCGTTTTGTCGCACCGCCCACTCTCTTGCAGTGGTGAATGTAATCGAATGAGACCCAAAAACAGAGAGAAAAGGAATTGAGCTCCCTAGTTACGGTGTACATGGTTCTCTTTTCAATTCGTTTTTCCTTTCTTCTTGACATTTTCCCCTTTTTCAGTTTCGGCTGTTTGATTATGAGCTCCGATCCTTAGATCTATTGAACGACCCTCTTTACTGGCGAACCCTGCTTGGGATTGACGTTTCCCTTGGTGATTCTTCCCATGTTTTGCAAGAGAGTGGTGCTGTTGTAACAGGATAACCAGTCCAGTTCACACTCACGGCTGAGTACTCTTGCTGGCTTTCACATGATGACACAAGCCATATCATGGTGAACGTACTGATTTTGAAGAGAAGAAGCGTGGCTTCCTTTATCAGTTAATCACCATGTGTGCTATGAACATTGTTTTGGACATGAAGCAGAATCAAAAACTAGAATACGATACTGAACAAGAAAATGCCAATAACTTAAGACGCTCAAACAACAAAACAGCGCAAAAAAAAAGGAAAACATGATAAGCATCTTTATGACATAACCGACCGACTGACCAGCCATCCAAGCACCCTTCCTCTGTCCATGGGACGCAACCTGAAACAAACGAAATAACCCGTATTTACGCCACGCCATTGTATAGTGTTCGATCGGCAGTCTTTCGAGTCTTATAGGGATAAAGATAAAGAAGCGATAAAGATAGAGAAACGATCATGGGTGAAAGTTATGTCATTGTCACTTAATGCCGTGATTCATCACTCCGGCCCCGCCCATGGGCTCGTGACGACACTCCAATCCCATCTCCTCCAGAATGCGACTCTTTAAGCGTTCTGTGGTCAAGTCAGCATTTTGCTTACCAGGCGTGAGAATCACGGAAGCCCATATCTAACGTACCTGTTGAGGAGGCATTGTCGAGTAGTACATGCCATCAACGTCGTACATGGGAGGTTGAGGCTGTCCATACGCCGCTGGAGCACCTGGCTGTACCTGACCCGAGTACATGTTCTGCTGGCGATAGTCGGCCTCAGGGGCGATGGCATGGCCACCTAACGTGTAGTCAGGAGCGGCCATGGGATGCTGTCCGCCATGGCTAGGCGCAGCGACACCCGGTATGCCCTGAGCTTGCTGGGCGGCGTTTTGCGCAGCCTGCGCGGCGGCGGCGGCGGACTGACCTGTCGCGCGCTTTGCGTGTGTGGAAGCTTCCTCCCTGGGCACGATGTCGATGAGGAAGTCGAACATGTCGGACTTCGAGAGGGCCGAGGCAATGTCACTGCGCTGCAGGGTACGGCGCTTGTTCTCCTCTGCATGGATCCACGCGCGCATGGTCAATTCGGTGATAAAGATATCGCATCCCTTGGCGAAGAGGATGGGTGCTTCAGCCGAGATCATCTTGACTTCGGGGTCCGCCTTCATGACCTTCTTGATTCGTGCCAAGGGCAGCTGATGGAGCTTGTAGTCGTGGGTATCATTCTCGAGGTGGTTGATAGTTTGTTGCCAATAAGCCGTCAGAATTTCCTTGTAGTTGCCCTGAAGACCCTGATGAACGTTGGCCCATGTTCCCGTGTAAAGGTCTGAGGGCGCAAAGCCTTGTTGGGAGAGCTAGAAACGTGAAATGTGTTAGAGTGTGAGCTATGATGTAACAGGACCGAGAAGCCCTCTTGTGAAGACTGAGTACTAACCGCAGCACTGGCACCTATATAACACATCTTGGTGAGTAAACAGTTCGCTAACAGGGAGCGTTGGGGTGACGACTACTTACCATAATGGCCACCTTGGCTTGTGTCGTAGACGGGCTGCTGGCGTTGTTGCTGGTTATGCCCAGCCGAGGACGGGTTTTGGGGATCCATGGCGGATATCAATGTTTGGCGAGCTGCGGGGAGACGGGGACTGGTTGGTCGCAAATCGCTGGCCTGTATTGGATGACTTGGGTCAATAAACCTCTGTCTTTAATAACAAAACCGAGTTTCAACGTGAATGTCTTGCTGGGGTCGTGCAATGGGCGCGCTTTTCCGAAGAGCTCTCTGTTTTTTCTCAACCAGGAAGATTTAGTTCCTGCGCGTTGGGCTTAGAACTATCTATGGTGTCGGCAAGCCGTCTTTTGTTTACTTGCGAGAGAAGCGACGAATGACGATCGCAAAACCGACTCTCACTCAGAAATCTTGCTTGATTGGGCAGAGTGATTGGCGGGACTCCTTGTTTGGGGAGAGGGGAACAAATGGGTGGAGTTTGATGCCAATGGACGACTCGCTGCTCCGGGCTCGCCTTCTCGATTTCGGGACGAGCCACACGGGTAAGAGCTCCAGCTGGTGAAGGGGTGAAATGATTGGTGAGAATGGGGTGTAGTGTAGGTCCGTCTTTTGGCTTGAAGCCAAAGGCCTGGGAGATGCTATTCGCGGGAGCCGGTGGATGAGAATGAGATGGGGAGACTAGCAGATAAGCACGTACCTGTAAAGCAAATGACTTTACTCAAAAGACGCTGGAGGATGTGAAGAGCGGATGATGGGAATATGTAAGATGGTAAGATGATGATTTGTTGGTGAAAGCGGTCAGACTCAGTAGAACCAAAAAAGGTTGGGCATCAGTGCAACAACTCCAAGTGACAGCCGCAGCATTCACTGCAGTCCCTCTGCAGCAGAAAGACGCCGAAAGACAGTGACTGGCAGCTGTGGCGCGCTACCTGACAGCTCTGCTCGACGTCGCGGCCACGCCTGCCCCCGAGCCCAACCGTTGACAACTGGCACTCTCCAGCCTCATTTCTCCGCCCTATGACGCACGGCCAGGCGCGGCCCGGGCTCGAGCCGGGGCTGTGGGTTGCCAACTCATTGGAGGCCTGGCCCGTGCAGAATCTCACGTGATGGCGGAGTTCAAGCAGTCGACAACAAGCAATGCCAAGCCTTGGCTCAAATGGGGAACGCCTGGTCTTTTTCTGCGGGTCCCACTCAAAATTTTATCTTTTCTTGTCCCCAAATGTGAAGCTTCGAATTTTCTTCCCTTCTCTTCCCCTCTCTCCAATCGCTTGCAAATCTTGAGCAGCTTTTCCACAGCTTTCAATCCACGAAACTGTGCATTTGCCCGACCAGCAAGATGGCGGCTTCCGTGCTCGGCTTGTCCGATGCTGAGATCGACAAACTCCTTGCTGAAGCCGAGTCTCGCCTTGCGAACCCGGACAGCTCCAATGCTGTAGCGGCTCCCCAGACAGATGCTGCTGTTGCACCCGCAGCGCAAACCCCCGTAGTGGTTGCGGCTCCCTCGGCCGCTCCTGCTGAGGTGGTGAAGCCGACCTTGGAGAACAAGTCCAAGAAGTTGTCGGTCCGGGTGCCCCAGTCCAAGGAAAAGACCAAGGTACGTTCGACAGTCCTCGACATCTCCATTACACTTCCTTCCATGATGAAAATCTATCCCATTTTTTTCATGACGCAGTTCGGCGCCCCGTCATGGGGTCGTCGTCTGCACCATAATGATTCCTTTATGTTCATAGTTACTCTGACTGGAAACTACTCCTTCTCTTCCGTTACTGCTCTACAACCTTGCGGATCAGGATGCTGACTAGAGAAAACAGGGACCTAAGACTGACGCCGGTGCCGATTGGTTTAACATGCCCCGCACAAATCTGACCCCCCAGCTGAAGAGAGACTTGCAAATTCTGAGAATGCGTGAGGTCGTCGCCATGGGAAAACAGTACTTCAAGAAGGACTCTCGCAAGGACTTTGTGCCCGAGTTCTCCCAAGTTGGCACTATCATTGCTGGTGCTACTGACGGTCGTGACAGCCGACTCACCCGCAAGGAGAGGAAGCGGACCATTGTTGAGGAGGTTCTCGGTGCTGAGGTTGTTGACAAGTACAAGAACAAGTACCACGGCATCCAGGAGAAGAAGCAGAGCGGAGGAAAGAACTTCTACAAGCAGCTCGTCAACGGCAGGAGAAAGCGCAAGTGATCTGAACGCCCCATGGTCAAATCACACCTACGACCGTACCACATACATACAGCATCATGTGTACACGATTGTTGCAGCAAGCAACGATGCGACACCGACATCAAACGCCGCTTCCGGCTCCTCGTCGCTTGGCCCTGGTCGACGCGACAGAGGATTGGTATTATGTCTGGCGACATTGTTTGGGATCTTAGTGTATCATTTCAGTCTTGAGCTACGGTTCGACTGCACAACAGTTTCCCTCGTCGTGAGGCGATCAGAGAAGGCAGCTCTGCCAGTCATTGCGAGATTGCCAGGACTTTTCACAGGAAGGATAGAGAAATCTCCTTTAAATAACCACGGGTTGACGACCAGTGTGTTGAAAAGCCCAAAAAAAAAACGAACAAATCAAATGTTTGACAACCAACCGCTGTTTCTTGTAATGCTGCCAGTGACTTGTAGTTTTCTGCCATGTTCTCTCTTCCATGTAATGGTGATGTTTTCGCAGTTTAAGAAATGGGCGTCACAAGCTCCTTATCGATAAGAACCCCGGATTGACCTACCCCAATAACCCGCGCTAAAAACTCGGTTGATCCGCGCGCGCGCGAGGGCAACTTGTAGACGTTCAACATCCCAGACCACCCAGAGCAAAGATGATAATAAGGCCAGCGGTACGGTCCCTTCAGGGACGGGCGGTAAGCATTCTCCTCATGTGTTTTGTAGGATGTGTGCGCTCGTAGGATATCCGTCTAACCAGCGTGGAAACGGCAGCCTCTCGCAACCCTCCGGTCCGCCCAGGCCGTCTTCCAGCCGTTGCCCCAGCTCCGGCGCAATGCCTCGGTGTAAGTGACCAGCGTGCTGTTCGAGATCCGTTGTTATTCATGAGCACCACGAGCTAACACTTGCGTAGGACCACAGGTCCCGATGCCGCCTCTGAGGCGAGGTTAGTAGCCCATTACCGCAAACCGCCCTCCTCGACAATGTCGCCGTTCCCGCGAAATCTGTCCGCCCGCTCGTCGAACACCCCCGCCGATATGCCCTCACTCTCTCCATTAATACATCGTCGCATAACCGAGCCTGCCCGGACGGTACAGAATGACTGACCGGTATATCCTGCTAGCAGCACCCCGATCGCCAAGATCACGACCACCACCGAGCCTCCCAAGGACGAGAACAAGGCCAAGGCCGCCGCCGTCGCCACGGAGTCCGAAGAGCAGGAGGTGATCATGTCCCGCATGCCCCGCTCGCTCGAGGCCCTCTACCTCCAGCCGCTTCGCCGCGAAGCCGAGTACGGCGTTCCCTCGTGCGACCTCCAGCTCCGGTCCTACTCGATCCGCAACCTCGAGTTCTTCTGCGACTTCGCCCTCCGCGCCGCCTACTACCTCGGCCTGCCTGCCTTCGGCCCCGTCCCTCTGCCCCGCATGATCGAGCGCTGGACTGTGCCCAAGTCGCATTTCATTTTCAAGAAGTCGCAGGAAAACTTTGAGCGTGTCACTCTCAGGAGGCTGATCCAGATCAAGGACGGTCACCCGGAGACGGTGCAGCTGTGGTTGGCCTTCTTGCAGAAGCATGCCTACTACGGCATTGGTATGAAGGCTAACGTTTGGGAGTTCAGCAAGCTTGGTACGTGGAAATCCGTTCGATACATAACTTCCGCTTCGCTACGAGGGGTGTTTCCTGGAGACACGCATGCTAACCAACAATTGTCAACACAACAGGCGTCAGCAAGGCTATGGACGAGAGCAAGGGCGAGGTGGAGAAGCTTCTGGAGACCAGATGGGAGCACCTCAGCCATGTCAGCGACTTGAAGGGCGTCGGCAACTTCGAGGACTTCCTTGCCAAGGAGAGACTCCGGATCTCTGGTGGACGCTAAAGCGGATACAACAACTACTGGTCCCGTCTCAAGAAGTCCTTTCAGCAGCCTGGGTGGTTGTTCTTGTCGTTGTTGTCTGTCTCTCTTCCGGTCAGGTTTGTCCCCTTTTGTCTCTTCTGCATATGGCCCGTCCTTTGTGTGTATAGATACTGTAGCATAAGAAATGTATAGTACAGATCAGGAGACACGGCCATGCCGCTGCTGTGCTGTACACGAGAGAAGACTAGACGGCGTTTGCCAATGAAAGAGGCTGGTGAGAGAAAGCACAACAACAATGATGACCATACGTCTAAGCAGTATATGCCACAGATGCAGACATCACATACAGCTTTTCTCTACCGATCATATGTCCCAGCAGACAACACGGAATCTATCTTACAACAACCTCACCATCCTTCATCACCTCAAGCGCCCAACTCCACAGCCCTCCTAACCCTACTCATTGTCCTCTCTGCGCTCTCATTCGCCTTCCTCGCTCCCTCCTTAATAACCTCGTCCAAATATCCCCCTTCCTTACCCTCATCCCCCTGCAACAACTCCAAATACCTCTCCCTAATGGGATTTAGTTCCCTCTGCACCACCTCGCTCACCCGTTCCTTCAACTTCCTCAACGGATTCTCCTCGCCCTCCCCTCCCAACTGATTCCCAACCTCGGCATTGATCTGCGCCGCGATCTCCTGCGCCGAACGATTTTGGGAGTCGAAATGGCTGAGAAGCTGAAGCAGGTTGGACACGCCGGGACGTTGGACAGGGTCGAAGGTGATTCCCAGAGAGGGGGTCAACGAGTCGGTGCGCGCTTTTAGGATCTTGGAGTGGATCTCGGAAGGGGTGTCGGTGAGGAGGATGCGGGAAGTAGGGTCGGGGTCGGATTTGGACATTTTCTTGGTGGGCATCTGGAGGGACATTACGCGTTTTGTAGGGGCTGTTTTAAGTGTTGTTAGATGATGATAAGAACAGTAACTCCTGTCGAAGTCAAGAGTCAAGTACATATCATAAATCGAAAGTGAACATGGAATGGAACGGAAGGGGATGAAATAGAAACAGACTTACAAAGAATCGTCTCAGGAGCAACCAACACCTTGCCCTTATACGCATGATTGAAGTTGGTCACGCACTCCCTAGCAAACTCAAGATGCTGCCTCTGGTCCTCGCCGACGGGGACATGCGTCGCCCTGTGAACGAGAATATCCGCCGCTTGGAGGATGGGGTAGGAGAACAAGCCGTGCTTGAGAGACAATTTGGCCTTGTCGTCTAGCATGTTGGCGTCATCTGCTAGTTGCAGTTTACTCTGTTGTTGTTCATTCCGCCACACATCAGCATTTCGTTTCTGAAACCCCTCCCTTCCTCCCTCGGCTCTCAAACGATGAACTCACCTTCCACTGCGTCATCCGACTCAAATACCCCGTACTAGCCGTGCAACTCAAAATCCACTGCAGCTCCGAGTGTCCCGGCACCATGCTCTGGTAGAAGATGGTGCAGCGCTTAGGATCCAAGCCGATAGCCAGTAGCGTCGCCAGCATCTCCCTCTTCCACTTCCTGAGGTTGCCGCGCTGCTGCGGCACCGTGATGGCGTGCAGGTCGACGACGGAGAAGATGAGATCCGTGGTCTCCGGATCTGCGTTGTCTTGCATGCGCTTCCATTGCTGGAGGGCGCCGAGGTAGTTGCCTAGGTGTGGTACGCCGGTGGGTTGGATGCCGGAGAAGATTACTTGTCTTTGCGGCTTTTTGGCAGCCGTTTGTGTTGTCGCCTCAGGTGCTAATGGGGCTGAGGAGTATAGGCGTTGTTGGAAAGTTGAGGCTCTAGTGGTTAGGGAGGTGAGGCCATGCCGGCTCAGGAGGCCGGGGGCTTTGGTGAGGGACTTCATGATGTGTGAGAGGATCGACCCAATCCTTTCCTGCCGTGGCTGTTAGTTTTAGTTTGGTCAAGTTGAAACTTTCAAGAACTCCTCCCAAGTAAGCAATGGAGTGAGCAGATAGCGATAGCGTATTTGGACTTACACTGAGACGTGGTGGATTCAGTCTGGGTGAAGCTCGACTGAAGATGGGGTGAACTGTAGTTGGAAGAGTGAGGGTTGTGTATGGCAAATGGCAGTCCACCCCTGATGCAGATTGGGCTTGGCAGGGTTGATTATGGAGGTGACGCTAGGACCACGTATAGACGAAATAGAGCTCTCCTCGAGCCCTTCCGAGCTCGTCTCCTATCTTCATAAGCTGGAGGTACTTCGCTTGTATGTGTGTGTTTCATGATGAACAGAATCTGGAACGAAATATTTACAATTTGGGTTGTGGTTTCAAGTCATATACAGTTGTTGTAGTGACTCCATCACATTTCCAAATTGCAACGTTGAATTGCAACGTTGCCTACCATGTCTGAATAATGCTTTCAAGAGCCGTTGCTAAGATTACCCAGTCCGCATTGGAACGAGCGAAGGAGCTCATAAAAAACGAAAAGTCACGGAAGTTACTTCACAAGCTCCAAGGTATCCATAATTTTTGAGTAAGATCCAAGGCTCATAAACATCCGTTGCATACGCCTAGGAAGCATAAGAAAAGTTGGAGCCTCTGCAAGCCAGCCAGAACTCCCTCACCACCTGGTTGGTATTCCTCGCCCCTCTCAGTCTGTGTAGACGCGGGTCAGTAACTAGTATATAGTGAACGGGCGAGGTATATGGCAGACTTACCCAATGATCTTCTTGAGGAAAGTAGACTTCTCTTCATTGCCTACCTGCGAACTGGGGAAATTTTGGTCGAAGAGCGCCTGTTCGAGCCATTGCCTTGAACGCATCTGGCTCGTCACAAGCTTCTTGAGAGGGTCGCTCAGCTTGTCTAGCTCGCTTCTCGCAGCGTTACCACCGATATTCTGGATGAGAGTCTGTGATATGAGCGGGCCGAGGTGTTCCATAGCATTGTTGATGGTTCCTTGGAGATCGGGGGACTCGGACTTGAGGGTAATGAAGTTACTCTGATTTGGTTGTTAGTACAATACACACTCAGGTTAATGATTCAAGAGACGCGTGGAGACATACCCAAAACTCCGCCGACGCTGTCTTGGGCAGCGGCTCCCTCCCATTCAGGACCCTGAGCGAGAACATGAAAAAGTACTCGAGCATCTGTGGCGGCTGAACGTGGAACACCACCTCGGGATACCTTGTCATGATCTTATCCACGAAGCAAATGCCGTTCTGCGCCACTTCCGTGTCGCTTTCTGGTTCCGGGAGACTGCTGAGCATCTGGATTACCCAAGGTAGTAACTCTGCCAGTAAGGACGGAACCAGGTTTTTCGGTCCTCTGTACAGACTTCCGACAAAAGAGCATGCCGTGCTCAGCAAAGCTCCCAGTCTAGGGGTTTCGAATCTTTGTTGACTGAAGAAGTTTGTCACGACTTCAGGAGGGAACACGAATGGGCCCGACTCAGTCTCTGAAAACCCCGCTCGGAAGATGATGCAAATGATCTCTACGACCTCCCCGCTGGTGTTGAAAGTTCTCTGCATCTCGAGCAAGACGTTGAGGATATCGGACTGGATAGCGGAAAGTTTCGGGTCCTGGTTGGCAGAAGAAGGATCGGCATCAATGTCAACCACATGCTCCTTGACATCCTGCATACCCTTGGCCATGCTTTGGAGAGATCGGAGAGCGCGGACGGCGAGTTGATGAGAGACTTCGTCGGCAGAAGGAACGTCGCCCGGTTGTTCGACACCGCGCAAGAAGTTGGGGTCGGAAAGGTTCAACATACTGGGCTGCTGTTTGAGCTGAACAGCACGCTCGCAGTCTGCTTTGATGATCGAGTAGAGGTTCTCAAAGACAGCCAGCTTCTGGTTCGAATCCGGAATAGCCTGGATGATGGAGGCGATGGCAAGGATGATACGCTCCTCCGCCAGAGAGTCGAGAACTTGTCTGCTACGGATAGTTTGGTAGTGCATGATAAATGCCGGTGCTTCGCCCGTAAGAATGCAGCGACACGATGAGCAGAGAGTTGAGATGGATTTGGCAGAAGGTCCACCAAGAACAGGATCGCCCACAGCCGCAAATAGCAGGTTGAGCGCATGCGGGAGATACTCGGAATGCCGCTCAAAGTACTCACAGTACCGTTCAATGAGCAGAAGACCCGTTTGGCGCAGACGTAGCGGGACCGGACCTTGGGCCTGACCAAGAAGATCGAAGAAGGGTGAAGCAAAGACCTTGCTTAACTCCACGTCATATTGGGGGTCTTCCGTGATACAGTCGGACAAAGATCCGAGACAGAATGCTGATGCCTCAACTTCAGCCCACGACTGTACAGAGAGGGCCTGGAGGAAAAGACCAGAGAAGAATGAGACTAGAGTGAGATTCTCGAGAGTGAAGATGGACTGTAGCATATCAGCTATGTCTTTTCTCGCATCCGTGAAGCCGACACGCTCATTAGAATCCCACTCGGCGAAAGTCTCTGCAGGCGGCCATTGTGCCTTCCTCCAGCAGTTGGACACGACACTCTTGAGGTGTTGTTCAGCGTGCGGGCGCCAGACGTTTACGTTTGCTTCCTCTTCTGAGTAGATATTGTCGATCATGGTTTCGACAAACGTGGCCCAGAACTCCAGGGCAGGGACGAATATCGAATCTTCGCCCACCAGATAGCCATCAGCAGCGAGAAGACCAGCTAATCTCCCCAGAAACCTCTGGGATCGCTCGTCTGTGCTACACATGAGATCTGAAACCTTGGCGTCACCATACGCAAGCATGAGAAGGCCAAAAGAAATACCCTCAATCTCATGATCGCCGTGAATGACCCTGTCGTAGTGCCCTGCCGCCCATTCGCTGTCGAACAGGGAGGCCAACGCCGCATAGTGTGCTTCTGTGAAGAATCCCGAATAATTGCTGAGTACGTCACTGAAGAGTTCGGAGGCCGGCTGGAAGAGGCCGTCGATGGCGAAGCAGTTGAGAGCCGGACTGACAAGTTCCCGTAAATGTGTCACTAGAACATCGGTGTTGGAGGACAGTCGTTGAGCGTAGAGGATCCAAGCCTATTTGTTTGTCAGTCACCGGTTCATCGAGATATTTGGTCGTCGGATAAATCCTTGGTTGACTTACCTGGAAACACACAAGCGACTCGCCCTGGACCTGGTAGGTGTCATCTGATGGGAGGAATCCGCGTGCTAACAATGAAGCCAAGTCGTGGGCATTCCGGACGAGACGCTCGTGTACGTGGACGTACTTTATCGAGTTCATATCCGTCTTTCCGACTTCTTCGACAAGGGAGGTGGCGAACCAGATGGCGACCTTGAGTTTGGAAATCTCGAGACTGTTGACAATGATAGTGGTGTCCAGAGCGTTGTCCAAAGCCTCAATGGGGGTAGCCCGCCCGAGATCGAGGCTGTAAAGAAAATGCCGAAGGCAGTTGGGCCATAGCTGAGAAAAGTGGATGAAGAATGTGACGAGAGCAATGCACAACTTTTTGATAACAAATGGAGCAACACCTTCGGCACACGACGTTATTGTCCAACCAAGGATATTTTGGAGCAGCTCTTTTGCCTCATCGTCGGTGAGGTTGGAACTTTAACGAGTTTCAATCAGTTTTGAATGGCCCAGTAGAGAAGAGGAGTGGGATGGCGAGGGTACCTGTCTTTGTTAAGCTTGACAATGATGGTCAAGGCCGCATAGAATTTGATGTTGTCATTCGGGTTTCCAATCAAACTCTGGGCAAGTTGCCAGCCCTCAGGGGACTTTTGTAGCCTCTGGAGAACCTCCTGGATACGTGAGACGGTCTCAGGGGGATTCGGCTGATAGAGAGCTACAATCAACTGTCAGCACAAGTGAGTTGTGTTAGCCTCGTGGTCTCTCTACGGGTCTCCTAGCTCATATGGTAACCCGCCCTTCTCTTATCACATGTCCTCTTACCTGTTCCACCTCCGCCAGACTGGTGGGTAGTGGCAGTGGTTCCATTCTGATTCTGTACTATAGAGTGGGGAGGAGTGTAAAGTGCAAAAAATATGTCCACGGGCGTCCACCTCGGCGAGGAAAAGTGAAGGCGTGTTGAGGAGGAATGCCAAGGAAGAGAAAGTTGGTGGATCGGATCGGTGGGTCGTTTGCCGTGGTTCCAGAACTGTGAGTTTGTGATCACTTTGATATTCAAGGATGGCGAGATATATATGGAGTTTGGGGTGGAATATTGCGCTTGTCGTGTTGGAGCCTTTTTTTCTTTTTTTTTTTTGGGATCTTTGCGATCCCTCTTGACTTCTTTTTTTTGAAGATATTTTGAATACCAAAGTCTGTGGTTGTTGTTTCGGTTTTCGGTGATGAAAGACGATGGAGCCCGTGGCGGGCTAGAATTGGCAGTGCTTGTCTCAACTTTCAAGTGCCCAAGCTGAGATGGGATTCATCAGCAGTGTGCGGACCTGACGAGTAACGTCCCTTCACCTTTTCTCAGGTCGACGACGTCAACTTCGTTGAATATGTAATTTTGAGTAATGACAGAATTCTATCAAGTAATTGTTGACTTTAGTTTGGTCTCAAGGATACCCCGTCGGTGAAGCTTGTGATATTTTTCTTTTCGAGGTTGCTGCTGGCAAAATCACAACAAAAGGGAGGGCGACTCCCATCCCTCCAAACAAAAAAACAAAAAAACAAAAAAACAGGCTGCCGTCTTGCGGGTTGCCGCTGCGGCAGCTCCGCAGGGCAGCCACTTGGGTTCCCTGACAGGCGGGTGCAGCGGGGCAGGACGGAAAGAAAGACTTCAGGTTTTGGTCACATATCATCAGGTACGGGACGGGAAGCTTCCGTTAAGCGAACTTCTTCCCGTCCAGTCCTTCCGAATGTGCTTTACCATTCGATCGGGCATCCGGAGGTAAGCTTGAAACTTTGTTTGATCATCAACGAGTGGATTGTACGCTTGTGAATCATGTTGTCATGTCGTGTTTTGTGTTTGTGCTGTGTCGCACAGGCCGCTGTCCATCCAGCAGCTTCGTCCATTTGTTAGTGAAAGCTTCTTGCAGCCACGCTATCATAGGGTTTCCACTAACATAATCGACTGGGACCACCCGGCGGAGGGCGGCCATAGAGCCCGGTGGAGGTGGAGTGACATGGCTCAAAACGGAAAGTAGCTCCAACGACGGCCGTTGATCGTTGGGCGTAGAGGAGTTCCCGCGTTGGGGTTGAACCCGGCAAATCTGATAGGGAGGTACATGCCGGTGTCACACTGACGTGCAGCATCGCTAGTGTTCTAGAAGTACCTGCGATAACGTCGTGTGACCAGAAACGTTGCGACGTGCTTTCTGCTTGCTATCTTGCCCCTCAAGGTCCCGTCCACCAACTACGCCCAAAGTAGAAGTCCCCAACTTGACCCTTCCAATTCGTCCAAGTCGATGAAGTGATAGCTTCTCGGTAGCTGCTATCCTATTAAATCACTGCCCCCCTCTTGTCCTGTCTGCGTGGCTGTCCTTCTTGCGACGTTACGGGAAGCCATCTCCTCTCCATGCGCAACCTTTGGTCCCTTCCCTCTTCTTGCCTGACAGCAGTTGCCTCCTCTTCTGTCTCCCGATCAGCCATACGCTCCCAAGCCGCCAGAGTTCTACATAATCTGCCCAAGGCCCCAACTCCTTCTCCTCGGCCGCCACGTTCGACTAGAGCATTCTCTCTTACATCAAGGTTATTCCAACATCTTAAAGCCGCTTCGGACGAAGAGATCATGACTGTCAACACAACCGATCGCCTCGCCGCTCTGCGGTCTCTCATGAAGGAGCGCAGTGTTGATATCTATGGTACGCCCCGTGCCTTTCTCCACCCAGACAATCCCACTGGCCGCTGACCCTTTTGGAACCCTGCAGTTGTCCCCTCAGAAGACAGCCATGCCTCCGAGTACATCACCGACTGCGACGCCCGCCGTACTTTCATCTCGGGGTTCAGTGGCTCTGCCGGAACAGCAGTCGTCACGCTAGACAAGGCCGCTTTGGCTACGGACGGTCGCTACTTCAACCAGGCCTCCAAACAGCTGGATGAGAACTGGCACTTGCTCAAGACCGGGCTCCAAGATGTTCCCACCTGGCAAGAATGGACAGCGGACGAGTCTGCTGGCGGAAAGACTGTTGGCATTGATCCTACTCTGATATCTCCAGCCGTGGCCGAGAAGCTTAACGGCGATATTAAGAAGCACGGTGGCTCAGGCTTGAAGGCTGTCACAGAGAACTTGGTGGATCTTGTTTGGGGAGAGAGCAGGCCACCTCGTCCCAGCGAGCCGGTCTTCTTGCTGGGCGCCAAGTACGCAGGCAAGGGCGCGGCAGAGAAGCTTACGGACCTGCGCAAGGAGCTCGAGAAGAAGAAGGCTGCTGCTTTTGTCGTGTCGATGCTCGACGAGATCGCGTGGCTTTTCAACCTCCGCGGCAACGACATCACATACAACCCCGTCTTTTTCTCATATGCCATCGTTACAAAGGACAGCGCGACCTTGTACGTTGATGAATCGAAATTAACGGACGAGGTCAAGCAATATTTGGCCGAGAATGGCACTGAGATCAAGCCTTACACCGACCTCTTTAAGGATACCGAGGTACTTGCGAATGCTGCTAAGAGCACCAGCGAGTCGGAGAAGCCCACCAAGTACCTGGTCTCTAACAAGGCCTCTTGGGCTCTCAAGCTGGCGTTGGGCGGCGAAAAGCATGTGGACGAGGTCAGGAGTCCTATTGGGGACGCAAAGGCCATCAAGAACGAGACGGAACTTGAAGGCATGAGGAAGTGCCACATTCGTGACGGCGCTGCCCTGATCAAGTACTTTGCCTGGCTTGAAGACCAACTGGTTAACAAGAAGGCCAAGCTGAACGAGGTGGAGGCCGCTGACCAGCTGGAAAAGTTCAGAAGCGAACAATCCGACTTTGTCGGTCTTTCGTTTGATACCATTTCTTCCACCGGGCCAAAGTGAGTTTCTTTGTGAGAGGGCTGATTTACCACAATTTGCTAACATCAACGCAGTGGCGCAATCATCCACTACAAGCCTGAAAGGGGCGCTTGCTCTGTGATTGACCCTAATGCTATCTATCTTTGCGACTCAGGCGCACAGTTTTATGACGGAACAACGGATGTTACCAGAACACTGCATTTCGGCCAACCAACCGCTGCCGAGAAGAAGTCCTACACCTTGGTTCTCAAGGGAAACATTGCTCTAGACACGGCGGTATTTCCCAAGGGAACTAGTGGTTTCGCTTTGGATGCCTTGGCCCGCCAATTCCTCTGGGTAAGTGCTAACTTTACTCCCAGTGATATGAAATCCATGATATGCTAACTATTATCATAGAAATATGGCCTTGATTACCGCCACGGAACCGGCCACGGAGTTGGATCTTTCCTGAACGTCCATGAAGGCCCCATCGGCATCGGCACTAGGAAGGCGTACATCGATGTTCCTCTGGCTCCTGGCAACGTGCTGTCCATCGAGCCCGGCTATTACGAGGATGGCAACTACGGAATCCGCATTGAGAATCTGGCCATTGTTCGCGAAGTGAAGACTGAGCACCAATTCGGCGACAAGCCGTATTTGGGCTTCGAGCACATTACTATGGTACCCTACTGCAGGAAGCTAATTGATGAGAGCCTGCTGACGCAGGAAGAGAAGGACTGGCTGAACAAGTCTAACGAGGAGATCAGGAAGAACATGGCAGGTTACTTTGACGGAGATCAGCTCACCACGGACTGGCTGCTGCGGGAAACAAGCCCGTTCTAGTCATGCTCGCTCTCCTTCTGTGAAACGGATGGTGTTGGGAAGGGTGTTCGGCATTTGAACATTTTGGATACCCCCAAGAAGATAAGACTGTTAGTACATCCAATTAAAGCATATGTATAAGCGGAGTGACCAACGCGGGACTGGATTATTGGTTGCTCGACGGAAAGAGAGGGACAAGAAGGGTCGTGGGCGTTCGTTGAAGTTTTATAAGTGTGGCAGCCTCATAGCATTGGATAGTAGCTGATGTTTCGAAAAAGCGTAAAATGACCAAGACATAAAAAAGATGCAACATCATACATGTCCTCATGCCAACTCCGTAAAACCCTTTCCGGATGAGATGATGGAACCGCCTGTGCATCATGATTGGTGAGATTAATATGTATTCCTCCTTCTTCTAACCCCCCCCCCCCCCCCCCCCCCCCCCCCCCCCCCGATCTAGAAAGACATAAAAGCTGAAAGCGCAAAGGTAATGCCAAATGCAAGCTTGAAAGCAACCTTGTGCTGCAATGCCTTGAGGATCTTTGACGAGTTCACACGGTTGCGAAGATGCAACATGTCTACCAGGTTGATGCCGTAACGAGACGCAACCTAGGTATTCACAAGTCAATATTTCATCATGTTGTGATGCCACATATTGACGTCTCCCTTGTGAAGTTGAACATACCTGAACTAACACCATACCAACGCCAGCCAACAGCACAAGTGTCTTGGAAAAGACACTGATCAAAAGACCCGTGGCAAAACCTGCAAAGGCTTTTATGTTAGCCTCCCGTATACAGCATCAGAAGAAGACGAGTACTTGTAGCGCAGGTAAAACTACATACCGCTCAAACTCCCGCTAGAAAGCTGCTTGACAGTTTCGGGACTCAGCCACTCCTTCTCGTTGTCCTTTTGCGAATGAAGAGACCGCGACTGTTGGGAGCTGAAAGCGTCCAGCTTCAGAGGCTGTTGTCGTGATGCTAGGGCGAAGGTGGTTGTGAGGCCGAGAGTGACGGGGACGACGTTGCGCCTGAAGGCGGCGCGGCAGGCTATGCGGGTGGCCATCTTGGGAGGTAGTGGGGCGGTTTGTTGTGGTGGGAGTTGTTTGGTGGTGGTGAAGCTCGTGATGAGACGGGAGGATGTTGTGAAAGATCGGAGTGTTGTCAGGTTTTGTGTCACCTTCATGGACAGATGGTGGTTGTAATTGGGGCCTTGGTAAAGCGCTGATGAAAAGGCGGAAAGCAATAAGGTAATCCGGAGCTATCTCTATGGAGTATTCCTTGGGCTGATCCCGTCGATTGTTGTTCGTTCGTTGGTTGGAAGCTTGAAGTTGTTGCTTGAAAGCTTCGAGTTCACCACTTCAGCAGCCAGCTCCCTACCCACGCTAGCTACAGATAGTGACGTAATGAGGTTCCTGGCAGGGATCTCGAGGAACTGCTTGAGCATGAGGTTGTTGTTGACAATTCAGGGTTAGGGCTAACTAGGCAATTATATATGCCTTTAGGTGTGATAACCACGTCTGTTGGTGTAAGATAAAGACCATCTACGAGAAGCAGTCAAGAATTGCATGTGTCCACATATCACAACACAAGAAATAAAACTGGGTGAACACAGCTGACAACCATGGCTTTCAAAGATCAAGTTGGATCTGCATCTTGGGTCCAAGACGGGACTCTGGAAGTTATTGCTAAGAGCGGAAGACGCTTCCTTGCCTGCCGACCTGCACACCCCGCATTCTTACAGGGTCCCATTTCGGTACCAAGGTACCGTACTGTGAGAGGGGGGGTCTTACGAACTTTTCTTAGACAGTTCGGATTTTTAGTGATGTGTACTTACTCGTCGGGAACCACTAGTCAGACGGTCGTTTTTGAAGACCTGACGAGTAGGCATTACGGCTTGCGTAAACATTTCAATTACCCGACGTTTCGTTTTTTGAATGTGTGGAAGCTGATATACTGTTAGTTTACAGTCTTTTGACAATTTAACTCCGGACGTTTGGAAACCCGGACGTTTCGCGGGGCTGAATAGTCAATTGACGGTAAATTGGCACTTGCAAATGGTTTGACATCGGGGGTTTTGGAGATGTCCAAGTACACATCGAAAGACCCCCCCTCTCGCAGTACGGTACTTCAGTTCCAGGCCACGCGCTTGAAGGGCCCAGTTTTTTTGGTACCTACCCCAGTGTTGATCAAGGAACGCGTCGCATGTGCGCTGCGCTTTCCTCCCATCAACCTCCACCGTGCATCAATACGCACCTACTCCAGTGCCGACAGAAGTTCACATTCGCGTTCAGGATTCCCCCAACTTGTCTGCTCAGAAATCCGGGAAATTGGAGCAACACCGATACATGCGCATGCACCACCGACTGCCATGAATTTCACTGCCACGAAACTGCCCTAAAATACAAGTATATAATCTTGCCAATTCTCCAAACTTCCCGAGACCCAAGGACCGACACAGACAACCTCAGACAAGAACCCCGCGACACATTCACGATGCCCAGACCAAGAAAATCGCGGGTTGCGCCATCGCAGCCTACGGCGACCAGCTCCTCAGCCACCCCACCTGTTGTCACTAAACCGACTGCCAAAGACCCCAGCAGCGATATCTACGATGTTAGCGACCGAGAAAAGGAACGTGCCAAGCGCACCGCCGCCATAGCAGCAGCCCAAAAACACATGACTTCTGACCAGACTAAGGCGCTGGAGATCCAGAAGGAGAGGCGAGACGAGACCATGGACCGGCTGGTCAACATGACTTCAACAACCGGCACAGAGGGCACCGACGATAACCCTGATGCTGCGAATCCCACCCGAATGAGCCCACGAGCGCCCCGGCGACTAACAGGTGACACCTCCGGCTTGGAACTGGACGACGATATGTTTGATCTCGACGACAGCCTCGAAGACCCTACAATCACCGCACAAAATGCCGGTGGCTTCAGATCCGCCAACACCTCCTTGTTCGATGTCGGTCTCTTCCAGCGCCACCGTCCACGACAAAACAGTGTATCAGGCAGAGAGGACGGTCTTGTTAGGCCAAGTAGTAAGGGGCCTGCTACACCGAGCGTCATGTCTACACTTAATCTGGGTCTGTTCAAGCGCCGAGCACGTGAGCCCAGTATCTTGGGCACAGCACAGAAGGGACGACGACAGAGATCTCAGTCCATGACCTCGCAGGCGTCGCGAATCCTCATGACAGATGAAGAAGACAACATGGACGTGGATCGGGAAGCTGCCATCGAAGACGACGACTCAGGACCGGATGGCGAGTCGACACCCCTCGACAGGACGAAGAGACAGTCTGGTGCCTCGGCGCTCACAGGTACAGCCTCCGGCGCTGATATCACGATTCCGGCTTCCAGTGGAGCGATGCCTGTCGACGACGAAGAACTTACGGAAACCGGGTCTCCATCCCGGCGCTCCAAGAAACGCAAGTCACTTGAAAGCCACTCCGGTCGAAACAAGCGAGGCAGGTCATCGGTACATCAGCAACCGGTCCCGGAACCCGAAGAGGAGGAAAACGATATCATTCATCAGTCGATCGAGATGCGGGACGGAAGCGACAGCCCCATGTCCTCTCCACTCTCGACACCCGGCGCCTCACCTCTCCTAGAACCCATGCATTACACTCCTCCCAGGCAGTCCAGGCCACCCCTCGACCCTAACGACCCGGTGAATGCGCCACCCGCAAGCGATTCGTCAGAAGCTGGAAGCCCGGTGGCTTGGCCATCACTCAACAACCTAACGCACAGGTCTTACAACACCCGGCGAGCAGCACCTGTTTACACGGAACGACTTCAGACTCCCGAGTTACTACCAGGCCTGGGCGCCGGGCCAGTGGCAGGAGCCCTGGACGCAGACATGTCCTCCGAGCTTTCATCACCACCATCACTTACACACTCACCAAACTACACATCCCCGAATATCGCTAAAGCCTCAGCAGCCGCAGCTGCAGCCGCAGCAACAAAACAGGCCGCCGGAGCCGCGAAGAAGCGAGAAGAACAGAAGCTAGCAACGGAGACTCTAACAAGCTTGCTGCCCGCCCGACGAAACCACACAAAACACGACAAAAAGCACAAGAAGGGAAAGAACAAGGAGGATCCTTACGACCTTAGTAGCGACGAGGACTCATTGTCCTCCTCTGAAGAAGACGAAACAACCGCAGACGGTGACGAACTATCCTACGTCACCACTGCTGCCGCCAAGAAAAGGAAGGAGAAGGCGCTCGCTGCCGAGAAGCTGAATCAGAAGGAGAAGGAAAAGGGGAAGCAGAAAAAGAATAAGCCTCCGTTTGGTACGACAAGCAACGGCAAAGCCGCCGCCGGGAAATCCAGCAAATCAGGCTCTTCAGAGCCAAAGCGGACGTACGGCAGAGCGACCGGGAGCTCTGACAAGGAAAACGCTGATGGCATTGTTGTTGGTGGCAACGGGGTTAACAAGGAGGATGGTGAGGATGATAATGATGAACAGGAACCGGTTTCCGCAATGGACCTTGACGAGGCTGAGGAGCTGCCGGAAACGACGCAGATGATGACGGAGAGACTGGGTGAAGAGCTGCAGAAAGCGGCCAAGAAGTTCAAGGAGGTGGATAAGTGGGAACTGTCGTTTGAGGAGGTTACGCAGCCGAGTTCGCCTGTTGCGGATGCTAGGTGATGCTCATGAGGATGTTGGATCAGTTGGGCTCAGGGGTTGGGTGATGCGAAATGACTTTACATGCAATTACTCTTTGTGGATATTGTCCTTATTTGTTATATGAAAGACTGATGGATTTGTCTGGTTTATTAGCGTTCTGTATACCAATTGGCCGAAAGAATGGAGTGTTTTGTCTACATTAGGTCTTGCCGACGGAGCTTTGGAGGATTGAGACTTGGGTGAATGAGTTGAACTTTGATCGCAAGGGAAGTGAAGGTAGACGGGAATTATGGGCCGGCCCCCAGCTCAAGGCTCCTGCCGTGGGCAAATAAATTATATACGCGGCCGAGACCGAGAAAGTCTGATACTTCCTACTCAAGTTACCCAATACTTAAGGTCGGTATCTGGGACGTATCTTCAACACAGCCATGGGATAAGACAGCGTAGGGGGTAGAGGTGAAGCGCGCCACTTCCTGTACCTGCCCTCTTACCTAGAAGCAATGGCGTTCGAATCTGTCTTCGGGCACTATCGGACAACCCCCATTTTTTGACTTTTCTACACTTTTGAACCCTCTCATTTTTGCGGAGAATCAATGCCCGCTCGTTATCGACATAACACGCTGTCATGGGTAAGTTGTCTTGAATTGCACGTTTTGTCAAAGGAATAGTACTTTGTCACGAATCCTCTTATGGTATTCCCGGCGTGGCTTTCCAATAGGTATTTTAACAAAGTGCCCCGATTATGTATCTACCTACCCAGTTCTCCATTCCAACGCCAGTAACGCCGTTTCCTCGTTCAAATTAAAGTCTTTAACCCGAATGATCTCGTCTGTAACGCTCTAAACACATCACCGAAACCCGCTCCTCAACTCCTACCTTGGCGGCGGACGGACAAACTGAGTCTGTGGCGGGAACTGCGTTTGCCCTGGGAAACGTGATGTTATCGTCTTCGCAGAGATCCCAGGACCTAGGATAACGCTCTCAACTCCCTGCTTGATAAGCGGCAGCAGAGGTGCCACCTGGTTGGCATCACGAAGCACGATAGTGACCTGATCCAGTTTGAGGCCTTGCATGAAGAGTTTCTGCTCCGCAAAGTAACCAAGTCAGTAACCTATCCCATGGTAATCCCGTCTCATTTCTCTGACTGTGACTTACCGTCTTCACATTCTCAAACATATCCTCCCTCTCCGTATACTCCCTAATCACCTCTTCCTTATCAAAGTCCACATACACCCTCGTATCCCGCACCCGCACCAGCACGTTGTCCAATCGCATGAACATCCGGCACAGCAGCAACATGCGGTGCTCCATCACCCGCAGCTTCACACTGACGATACTACACCCGTTGTCGTCCAGCTCGCTCTCGTAGAGAACCACCTCGTCCGCAAAAAGGATTGGATCCCGGCGTTTCAGCAGCTCGATGGGTATATCCGGCGTGTTCTCGTCCCCGTGCAATTTCTTTTCCTGCTCCCCTTCAGAGCCTCCAGCTCCTGCCCCTCCGGTCGAACCGGGCCTCTCCGTCCCGCAGTAATCCGTCGTGTAGCTCCAGTCAAACGGCTTGACCACCTCGCTGATGCCCGCGCTCGTCTTTTCCCGCGAGGAGCTCCACTCGCCCGCGTACGCCACCCGCAACATCTTCTCGCCCGTCTTGTCCACGCGGTCGAGCGCGTCCTCGGCGTTGAACTGGATAGACCAGCCCGTCGGTCGGTGTGTTATGGACACGAGGTTGTCGCCGAAGATCATCTCGGGAATCGGGATCCCCAGCCGCGCCGACATGGCGTCGATGGGGCCGGACTTGAGGATAGGCAGCTTGCGCGTGGCGATGGCGAATGTGCCTTGGACGTGTGTCGTTGTGGCGGCATCGAGTGCCGAGGGAGAGGGGTATGGCTCGTTGAGCGAGGATATGTGGTTGATTTTGACAGATGTCATGGTGAGCGGCGTCGTCGTCGTCGTCGTCGTCGTCGTCGTCGTCGTCGTCGGGTGAGGGATTCGGTCGGTGCTTCGAGCGGAACTTGATATGATTGCTAAGGTATGTACGGGAGAGGAGAGGTCGAGGGCCGTTCAAGGTATCTAATACCTAGTTGATGCCGTACTTGTGGCGATATACGGGGAGGACAAACGTCGAGCTTGGTACGATTCCCAGCAGTTGATGGGGTGAAGAAGGCGGAGATGTACCTCTGTGTTTTCTATCCGTCTCAGAGATGAAACTGGGGACTGTCAGTGTCAGAGGCTTGGAGCTTGGAGATCTGGCGGGGTTTTAGCGGGGCCCGCCCCGTTCAGCCCCGGGGTTAGCGCGCACCTGCAGGGGCAGCAGGGCTTGGAGCATTGCTTCTCTTGAGTGTCAGGTTGGTCGCTGCGACTGATCACACCTGCCTTAAATGTGCTTCTGCTAGATCCGAGAAAAAAGAGTTGGACAAATAAAAGCTTCAGTATCCAGCCTTCCAGGCCGCCATGTTCAAGCGCCCTTCTTCCTTTGATCCTGTGAACTCTGTTGAGCTCAAGTCCACCTTCCCATCATTGCTGGTCTCAGTTGTTTGTTCAAGGGGCCCCAGGGGGGAAGTAAAGCGCAGCAAACAGTGACAGGACTGTTGCTAGGCAACGGAATTATGGGTCCCGGTAAATAAACCCCAATCCTGGCACACCATCTGGGGAAGCGTCTCAACTCCAATCAGCATCAACTTCGTTGGCCTTGTGTGCAACCAACCTTGACAACCAACTTCAACCAACAAATACTGAACTGGTCTGCGCTTTCAACACGACGCCCTAGGAATTAAGTCTATCGCTTTTGCGCCCACCCGTCATCCTTTCATCCTCTATGCAACATACCACCTAGTCATCCAGTCAACCGTTTCTCGTTCGCGACCCCAGAAATCGTCGCGCCCAAGATGGCGGGCCAGCCGATGGAGTCTCGCTTCGGCCGCATGTCGATACATGACGAAAACAACGATCCAAGCGATAGTGCTCGACTTCAACAAAAGGCGAGAGAGCAGCTCAAGTCGAAGGCATGATCGATCTATACGTCAATGTATTCAATGACTTGTCTAACTGAAATGCGCCTTGTAGGCAGGTCCCAGTCAATTACCACATACGGGCGCCCCCGGCAGGCCGAATCTCTTCAAAGTAGCCCTCCAGTCACAAAGCGGAAACACCGTAGTAAGCACTTCCATCTTCGTTCCTTCGCAAGCCGCGCAAAAGAAGAATCCGATTGTCGTCTGTAGCGAACCTTTCTCACCACGAAATCCCAGAGAACCGTTCCCGTTGCGACGAAATCCTCGACCGTTGCTTCTCACAAGTCCACGACATACGCCGGCATCCGCAGAGTCGACGACGATGATCACGATGAACTCTCTCAGCCAATGGCTTCCGCTAGCGTTTCTTCAACAATGACATCCACATCAGAATCCTCTTCCAATGCCGGTTACGACCAATCGATATCCCCCAAGCAGTTCCATCTCGGCATGTTTGAGATCGGTCGACCACTTGGCAAAGGCAAATTCGGCCGCGTATACCTCGCGCGTGAGCGAAGCTCTGGTTTCATTTGTGCCCTGAAGGTACTCTACAAGTCGGAACTACAACACGGCACTGGAGTCGAGAAGCAAGTGCGTCGCGAGATTGAAATCCAGTCGAACCTACGACACCCCAACATCCTGAAGTTGTACGGACACTTCCACGACAGCAAGCGCATCTTTCTGATTCTCGAGTACGCCGGCAAGGGTGAACTGTACAAGCACCTGCGCAAGGAAAACCGGTTCCCCGAGTGGAAGGCGGCGCAGTATGTTGCGCAAATGGCCTCGGCGCTCAAATACCTGCACCGCAAGCATGTCATCCACCGCGATATCAAGCCGGAGAACATCCTGGTGGGCATTCACGGGGAGATCAAGATCTCGGATTTTGGATGGAGCGTGCACGCGCCCAACAACCGGAGACAAACGCTCTGCGGAACGCTGGATTACCTGCCGCCAGAGATGATCCGGAGCGGATCCAAGGATAACTGGTACAACGAGAAGGTGGACTTGTGGAGTTTGGGCGTGTTGACGTATGAGTTTCTGGTCGGCGAGGCGCCGTTTGAGGATACGCCGATTATGACGCAGAAAAGGATTGCTAGAGCGGATATGACGATTCCGGAGTGGGTGAGCAAGGAGGCGAAGGATTTGATTAAGAAGGTGAGCAGCCGTTATCCTCCACGGATATGCTTGTTTGCCGTTGACTAACCCTGTGTTTAGTTGTTGGTACTTGACCCTGAGAAGCGTCTTCCCTTAGAGGAAGTTGAGAACCACCCTTGGATCTTGAAGCATTGCGTCAAGGGAGAAAGGGCCGCAAACCGGGAGAAGATGGCGAGCAAAATGGGCAACTGAGGGTTGTTTCCCAAGTTTTGCCTTTGCTTTGTCCGACATATTTCGAACATTCTTCGAGCACTGCGGAAGCGTGGAGCCTACTTGCATTGTCAGCCTATTTGTTTTCATATGGTATCATTGGCGTTCTTAGGCGTTTGAGCGAGAGGAAGAGGTTTGGGATCAAACTCCCCGTGTCATCAAGGGGAAGAGGCTCATGAGTTGTTTACCTGTGCATATACCTACCTAGGTTCCGGCATCTAGCGAGTAACGGACTGGACATCGACTGTAGTCAAGTATCAGAAGTTTGACCAATGTCGACATTAGCGCAATAGGCTTGAATCCGAACATTCAAGTGGAAGTGGTATCATTATTGTACAATTCGAGATTTGTTCATCAAGCAGTAGCAGCAGCACTACATGGTATAAAACGCTCCTTCATCCGCGATACAGCCTCGAGATCACCTATAGATCTCCTCAAACGGCCTCTTATCCGCAAAGCACGAGTCCCACACCTCGTTGACCACCTTTGTCGCATGTACGTCGTTGTTGCACGTCGGCCGTGCCATTACCGACTGGATGGCCCGCATACGTACGCAGTTCTGAAATTGCTGGGTAAGCGTCCAGTTGCCTCTGACGATAGACTCGCGTGTCCATCTGCACTCGCCGCTAAGCATCGATGCTCGGATCTGTTCATAAGATCCCAATGGTTAGCAACTGTCCTTACAGCCCGAAACAAAACAGACGGATGGGAAAAGGGGACAGAAGGCATTCACCTCAGTACAAGCGGCATGCCTCAAACTCTTCTCCCCAAACCAATCTACCTTCCACCTCAAATGATCCCAAGCATGCACCATCTCATGCGCCAGCGTATCCTCCAAATGTCCACGATTCCGCATCTCATTCGCGCACAGCAGAATACCATGATCAGGACTGAAACCACCACCCTGTCTGGCAACCTCTATCCTATCCTCCTCGCCCTTCTCCTTATTTCCCGGAATCACCACGATCCGGCTCGGACACCGGCGACACACGACATTGGTCTCGTCAAGCACGCCGTTCAGGTTGGCCACCTTCTCCCGCAGGAACCGCACCACGGGCGAATTCTGGAACAGCCAGTCGCGGTCGGCCTCGCACCGCGCGCAGTCGCGTGCCTCGTTGGCTTTGTACCGGTCTTCGCGGTAGTGCTCGATGCCCTCGGGGGTGATCTGGCCCGTGAGGATCTTGAAGTAGTTCATCCACCATTGGATGGAGGGGTCGTAGCCCGTGCGCGAGGGGTCGTTGCTGAGGTAGCGCGGAAGGAGGTCGCTGGCTTTTGAGCTGGAAGAGGAAGAGGGTTTTGTGTCGTTCTCGGTGACGGTCGATGTGGGGAGGGAGGAGGGAGGGATGCCCGAGGAGGAGGCGCCGGCGCTGGTGGTGGGCGCTGGTGACATTTTGGTTGTTGTATGCGCCGTCTGTCCGGATAGTCCGTTGGCTTGGGAAAAGACTGTCGTCGGGGACGGGATCGAGGAAAGGCTGAGTTGGAAGTATCGTCAAAGGTGGGGGTCCCAATCGTTGATCTGCAATCGGATCGGGGTCGTGTTTGAGATGAGATGGGCACCTTGACGGGGAGGATCGGATTGCTCACAACAATGACGGGAATTGTAAATGGAAGTCTGACCTAAATTTACAGTGGAGAAACGCCAGGCTGCATGTGGATGCCGTCACACGTGGAGACAAGTTCCATCGGGAGGCGCGCAAGAGCCGCATCTCACGCCCTGTCGGAGACAACAAAGCCGGTAAGCCTCGGGTGGTCTGTCCCTGAAGGGCGCTGAAGGGCGCTGAAAATGCCCTGTAACCTTCCTCGCGTTCTTTTGGCCCGGGACCCTGCCCCGATGTCGGCCAATGCCCGGCCAACAATGACTCGGTCCACTTTCTCAAAGTCATGGAACCCACTTGCGACTCCAGTTCCCCAGAAGCAGTCCCCCGAAGCATGCCCGTATCCGACGAAAGCACCTTGAAGGGACCGATTCCAAATCGAGAAACTGTTGCTGTTGACCGGTCAAGCTTGGGTTGAGTGAAATTACACACGCGTACAGGCAAACCACAGTTTGGATTTTTATAAGATGGAGACCGAGACGCAACACCATCATCAACATCACCATGTGTGTAAGTGCAGAACAACACTCCCTTTTCTTATCTCACTCACCCATCCCCGGGATTGTCTTCTGCGTGTTGTATGAAATTCGATCTCAGTCCACGGCTTTGGTGTAATTGTGTTAGAGCGTGTGTTAATATCTTCTTTTCCCTACAGCCATGAGGGGTCCTCGTTCTCTTGGAGTCGTGATCAAACTCGGTGAGCGGAAACCCCCTTATTTTTGTTTTCCCTCAAAACATTATGAAGAACTGCTTTAAGTTGATGCGATACGGCACATACAATAATAACAATGCGGGCTCTTACATGCCATTGCTGCTCATGGGCTAACATGCACTACCCCAGGAACCAGTTCCATTGTGGACGAAAAGACACATGAACCCCTTCTATCCAACCTCACCCTTATAGTCGAGACGGCGGTCAAGCTACGAAAAGATGGTCATAAGGTGATTATTGTGTCGTCTGGCGCCATTGGCGTTGGTCTCCAGAGAATGGACGTTGAGAGGAGACCAAAACATATCTCCAAGTTGCAGGTAAGTCCTCCTAATTCCTCAACAAGAAGGATACGGTAGTTGACTTACATCATGACATGACAGGCCTTGGCAGCTATCGGGCAGTGCCGCCTAATGAGTCTATGGGACAGCTTGTTCAACCATCTCAGACAGCCTATCGCCCAGATCTTGCTTACCAGAAGCGACATTTCTGATGTGAGTGAGGATCACACACCTTACAATGGGATTCTCACTGACCTACTTCCCTCCAGCGGTCACGATACCTCAATGCGCAGAACACTATGCATGAGCTGCTCGATATGGGCGTGATCCCCATCGTCAACGAGAACGATACGCTGGCCGTATCCGAAATCAAGTTCGGTGACAACGACACTCTGTCAGCCATCACCGCCGCCATGGTCCACGCCGATCTCCTCTTCCTCATGACCGACGTCGACTGTCTTTATGACAAGAACCCCAGAACCAACCCTGACGCCCAACCGATTGAGGTTGTCGAAGATATCGGTGCCCTTGTTGCCGATGGTAAGTGACCCCTTTTTGTCCCCCTTAGCCCAAAGTCTCAAACAATATCCTGATTTGTGCTTTCACCTCCCCCAGTCTCCCAAGCCGGCTCATCCCTCGGCACAGGCGGCATGTCCACCAAGATCGTAGCCGCCCGCCTCGCCACCTCCGCCGGCGTCACCACCGTGATCACCCGCTCCTCCAACCCGGGCAACATTCACAAGATCGTCAAGCACATCCAAGGCAGCCGTTCCCCTGCCTCCCTGACTACCCAAGTCAACCACCCCTCCACGGCCTCTCTCGCCTCCCTCAACAATGGTTCCGGCTCCGGCACCTCCACCCCAGGTGCCGCGGCGGCCGCCACCCCCAGCTCCGAGCAAGCCCCAGCTGCCGCCAACGACCGCAGCCAAATCCCCCTGCACACGCGCTTCCTCCCCTCGGCCTCGCCCGTCCGCGACCGCTACTTCTGGATCCTGCACGGCCTGCGCCCTCACGGCACTCTGTACATCGACCAGGGCGCTTACAAGGCTTTGCTCGGCAAAGCCGGCCTTCTGCCCGTCGGCGTGGTCGACGTCGAGGGTTTCTTTGCTCAGCAAGAAGCCGTGCGTCTGTGCGTTGTTGATAAGCGCCGCTCTACGCCCGGTGCCGACGGCAAGATGTGGGAGGGCGAGGCGGTTGAGGTGGGCCGGTGCCTGACTAACTATTCGAGCGCGGAAATTGCGCGGATCAAGGGACACCAGAGCGCGGAAATTGGGCAGTTGCTTGGGTACGCTGACAGCGAGTATGTGGCGCAGAGGGAGAGCGTGAGCTTTTATAATGCGGTTAGTAGGCCGGCTAGTCCTGTTGGGGGTCATCGGGCGTGAAGGATGTAGGGAGGGAGTGGTGTGGTAGAGGAGGCCAAGGTTAAACTAGAGCAAAACATAGACGGGGATTGATACTGGAATTCGGATGTTACAAAGGACTGTACGGAACCGATTTGACGTTTTCTGTGTAGGTTTGATATTAGACGAAATATGGCTTCATAAGCCGGGTCTATAAGCTCCGGAAGCATTGACGTATGCAGACATTTCCTAACCGCCCTTTTTTGCCAAATTATCTCTACCCAGATAAGAATTGCTAGAGGTATCTCTGATTCTGACCAAAAGTGTATTATGTGTGTTGCAAACGCCAGGACGCCTTTATGGTACCTCCTTGAAAAACAAAACCTTTCGTATGCCCTTCTCTTTTTCCAACCGATTCGTTTCGTTTCCTGCCACTCTTCTTCTCACTCGGACCGGAGCAAAACACTTTAACCAGCGAAAAGAGTGTCCTCATCACGGAGGTACTCGCCGCAATCCGATTGACGGAAGCAAACGATACCCGTGGGATCCAGACGGCGCGCCTCGGTTGTGCTGCGGGCTGTGACACCGAAACCGAGGGGGATATCGGCCATGCTGTAGACGACGACACCGGAGTGCTCGGGACAGTCCTCGGACCAACGGCCGACGTGGGCCTTGACGACTGTTTTCAAAATCCGTCAGTATTGAAGCTTGTAGGACAGAAAACCAGGAGGTAAAGTGGCATACCGTTGGAGCCGTAGAGGAAGGGCTGGGCACCGTTGTCCTTGACCCAGATCTTGTGACGGGCGTGCTCGGAGAGGATAGGGACTGTAAAGGTTGGTGATGGTTGTTAGCTTCGAGATATGCTTAAACTGACCCACAAGAGGCAGAGGGATTCGGTAGAGAGGTCTAGAACGTACGGGCAGTGATGTGAAGTCTGAACTTTCCGGTCTTGGTCATCTTGCCAAGGCAGGTGCCCAAGCTGAGGAGGGCATCGCGGCTGACACTCGTGGCGAGGTTGGCAACGGAGAGACGGACGTAGTAGACCTGTTGAGTATCGTCTTTGTCAGTCTACCTGGTCCTTATTCTAGTTGGTAATGTAGTTGTTGACGTTGCCGTCGCTATCGTTGTCGTTGTCCTCGACGGTACACGGCCAGAGGCTAAGAGGGAATATCGAATGAGATCGAGAGGTTGACGACCGAGGTGGAACATACACGAGAGTGGTTCAGACGGAAAACATATCTGTCGCCATCGTCGAGGGGAGCGATAAGGCTCTTGAGATCGGTGCAGTAGTTTGCAAGCTGTATGATACCAGTGCGATCAGTCAGCCAATGTTCTTCCTTGTAATGATTGAGTTTGTTTTGACACTGGGACTGACCTTCTCAAAGACAGTCTTCTGCTCGGTTTCTGTAAGAGGGCGCATCTTGTCGGTTGTGTTGTGGATTGATGGAGTTGGTGATGCAATGCGATAGGAATCTCCAAGCTCTGACGGCCGCGACCGATGGACGTTCGCCCGCGTCCTCTGCCAGAACTTTTTTTATCAAGGAGACCCACTCTTACGATATGCGGGGGACGCCAAGCCCTTTAATCCCCCACTTTGGATGCAATGGCTTCAGTGGATGCTCGAAGCTAACTTGCCGAGTTCCACTTTTACCCGCTCATACTTGTACATTCTCTGACTACGTTCGTCGTGCACAACCCCGACGTGCCCCGGCAGCCTGGCAGTGACTTTCACAAGCCCGGCATCAGTGACAACATGCCGCGCATGTACATGGTGATCGGAGACGCTCGCAAACTCAATACCTCTCAGGGCAACATTCAGTATTCACTCTTTGATCCTCAACGTTTCTGTTCCTGCCCGGCCGGCCTCACCGTCCCCCCGCCGATCCAGATTCCTATCATCAGTACCTTATATGATCACTTCGAGGACAACTAGAGCCGGGTTTTTATGGTAACGAAAGTTGTTGGACAAATAAAGGATAACCATATCGTGTAGGTTGAGGCTTGTGTTTCTAGTCGAGAAAGAGATGAACGGCTGCCTTGCTCCCAGTAACGGAACCACTCAGGAGGATGTTATTTTGATCTTCTTGTTTTCTCAAGTAGGCCGCACATGGTTGTATTCGTATTGTATCAAAGAAACTGTTGCCTCCATCTCCTCAGTCTCTGGAGCGAGCGCCAGAACAGATCATGCTGTACTGCGATGTTTATTTTGGTCAGGGGTATTTAAGGGTTAGGGCTCGACTTGATTTCAAATGGCATGTTAAGGAGCCTCAACAACAACCGCCATCAGACACCGATCCGGACACAAGCAGGGTTAGAAGAGGTCTTGGTCGAGGTCAAAAAGTTGTGTTTGTATTTAGTTAGAAGATGGTCCATTGTGATTCACGCCCTATTAACCAAATGAGGTTATGTATCTCACCGTTTCTAAACCGCGGATGTCCTTCTCGAATAGTGGCAAACGATGAATGGGAGCACCGTAACATGGAATGTGACCAAATTCACAAAGCTCATACTAAGTGAAGCGTTATCATCTAACACGATTATCACCACCGCCCCAGACACTAACGAATCGATGTCACTGTTCCGTGAATAGCGTGTAGGTGTGGAGTGGGACCAACCAAGCTGGCTCACGTCGGACTGGTCGGAAGAATCTCATGATACCCAACCCACTGCGATCCGCAACATCATGACTTTCTCGTCATAGAAAGCGGAAGAACGGGATGCGCAAGAAGCTTTCCATATTCCCAATGGAAACAAATGAAACCGAATACCTCAATGTGCCGTCATGGCCAAACCTGTAGATAGGGAAGTCACTGGAAGATATGATTCGCATCAACGACAGATGCTGGAGGGTGAAGATCCCGACAATGCGGTTCGTCCAACCTGAAGAGAACGTGCATGTTGGTCGTCTGCTGTGATTCGGACCACGCAAGGGCAAAAGAGCCACGAGATGATCTCTGATGTTTGTGCACTAAGAGGTAGCATAAACGAAGAACATCAATAGAAGAAAGGTTACAGTGGAGGGCTGAAGAGAGCAGTATGGCAGTGAAAGCCCAGCTTCTTGGGTCTTACCAGTCCTCCCTTGTTGGCCCGCTGTCTTGAAAGGTTGTTGATGATGAGCTTGTTGGATCGATGCAGGTACATTGGCGTGGTTGGTAGGGTCAGATGGAAGCCAAGGTCTTGAGATGAATGGAGATATCGTTGGCCGATGCCCCACCAGAAAGCTTATGCCCCGCCCTAGAGGTACCCACTTTATACCCCTCAGCCCCGAACGACAACCAGTACGGTGACAGGAAGACCGCTGAAGGTTCGGGTTGCTTCTGGAGCCTGCAGGTGGCTGCTTGTCACTGCTGGTCTTGGCCGGGTATGATGTCGTCGTTTCTCGGAGGCCGTCTCCTCGCTTCCCGTATGCGCCCGCACAGGCGACAGGCTGCGAGGGGCATCGAGAAGCAGCTAATCATCCCACTTGTTGCTCTTGCACAGCCAGCTCGGGCATCAACTCGCAACTTCTCTCTCCACCAAGGCTCGCAAATAAATTCCTCTTCCTCTGAACCTCTCCCCCCGTCAACCAATTCTTTGTCTCTCCCACATCTAAACATCTTCACGAAAGTGCACAAGAGATACCCCAAACACCTTTTCTTCTAGCTGCAAGCAGCTTTCTTTTTCAAGGTTGAAGCCTTACGTCACACTAGCTTCATCTTAACATCACCGCGATTTTTCTTTTTTCTATATCAACAACGCACATACATATCACACACACACAGTCACATCCAACTCGAAGCACAGCACCACACAAACAACTCCGAGACCAACAGAGTTTCCCACAGTATAATCAACCATGACTTCGAAAATGGAATTTACAGACCGGGCCAAGAAGGCTTTGGAGGATGCCATGGCCCTGGCAGAGCAATACGCCCACTCACAACTCCTCCCGGTTCATCTGGCAGTCTCCCTTCTCGACCCTCTCCCAGATCCGAGCAAAGACCAGCAGAATGCCACGCCCGGCACATCCAGCACTCTCTTCCGCCAAGTCATTGAGAGAGCCCATGGCGATCCTCAGCTGTTCGACCGCGCCCTCAAGAAGTCACTCGTCCGCCTCCCCAGTCAAGATCCTCCTCCTGAGCATGTCTCGATGGCCCCTTCCTTCCACACAGTCCTTCGCAAGGCCAACGAGCTGCAGAAGACGCAAAAAGACACATACATCGCCGTCGATCATCTTATTACAGCCCTGGCCGAGGAGCCCGCAATCACGAATGCGCTCAAGGAGGCTAACATTCCCAAGACAAAGCTCGTTACCGATGCTATCCAGGCCATCCGTGGCACCAAGCGCGTCGACTCTCGCAATGCCGACACCGAAGAGGAGAACGAGAACCTCGCCAAGTTCACCATTGATATGACCGCCATGGCCAGGGAAGGCAAGATCGACCCTGTCATTGGTCGTGAGGAGGAGATTCGGAGAGTCATCCGTATCCTTTCTCGCCGTACCAAGAATAACCCTGTCCTCATCGGTGAGCCCGGTGTCGGTAAGACTACCGTCGTTGAGGGTCTCGCTCAGCGCATCGTCAATGCTGATGTACCCGACAACTTGGCCGCTTGCAAGCTTCTGTCTCTTGATGTTGGTGCCCTGGTGGCCGGCAGCAAGTACAGGGGTGAGTTCGAAGAGCGCATGAAGGGGGTTCTCAAGGAAATCCAAGAGTCCAAGGACATGATCGTCCTTTTCGTCGATGAAATCCACTTGCTCATGGGCGCTGGTTCGTCCGGAGAAGGCGGCATGGATGCGGCCAACCTGTTGAAGCCAATGCTCGCCCGTGGTCAGCTTCACTGTATCGGCGCTACCACTCTGGCCGAGTATCGCAAGTATATCGAGAAGGATGC
This sequence comes from Sordaria macrospora, assembly GCF_033870435.1. Classification (NCBI taxonomy): domain Eukaryota; kingdom Fungi; phylum Ascomycota; class Sordariomycetes; order Sordariales; family Sordariaceae; genus Sordaria; species Sordaria macrospora. The sequence goes on along the minus strand of NC_089374.1, from coordinate 3,463,679 downwards.
CGCTTTCGAGCGTCGTTTCCAGCAGGTCCTTGTCAAAGAGCCCTCTATCCCTGAGACTGTCTCCATTCTCCGTGGTCTCAAGGAGAAGTACGAGGTGCACCATGGTGTCAACATTGCCGATGCTGCCATTGTGGCCGCGGCAACTCTTGCGGCCCGTTACCTCACTTCTCGCAGGCTTCCTGATTCGGCAGTCGATCTAATCGATGAGGCGGCTGCCGCAGTCAGAGTCGCCCGAGAGTCGCAGCCCGAGATCATCGATTCCATGGAGCGCAAGTTGCGCCAGCTCAAGATTGAGATCCACGCCTTGTCTCGTGAGAAGGATGAGGCTTCCAAGACTCGTCTCGCACAGGCCAAGCAAGATGCCGAGAACGTGGAGGAGGAGCTCAGACCCCTCCGCGAGAAGTACGAAAGAGAGAGGCAGAGAGGCAAGGACATTCAGGAAGCAAAGCTAAAGCTTGAAAGCTTGAGAGTCAAGGCCGAAGACGCTAGCAGAATGGGAGATCACAGCCGTGCTGCGGACCTTCAGTACTACGCGATCCCCGAGCAAGAGAACGTTATCAAGAAGCTCGAGAAAGAGAAGGCTGCGGCTGACGCTGCCCTCAATGCCAATGCGGCCGACACTGGTGGTTCTATGATCACTGACATTGTCGGGCCGGATCAGATCAACGAGATTGTCGCCCGGTGGACCGGTATTCCCGTCACACGCCTCAAGACCACCGAGAAGGAGAAGCTGTTGCACATGGAGAAGGCTCTCGGCAAGATCGTTGTCGGTCAGAAGGAGGCCGTTCAGTCCGTGTCCAACGCTATCAGATTGCAGCGATCTGGTCTCTCCAACCCCAACCAGCCTCCCAGCTTCCTATTCTGCGGTCCTTCGGGTACCGGTAAGACTTTGCTCACCAAGGCTCTTGCCGAGTTCCTGTTTGATGACCCCAAGGCAATGATCCGTTTTGATATGTCTGAATATCAGGAGCGCCACTCTCTCAGCCGTATGATCGGTGCTCCTCCCGGCTACGTTGGTCATGACTCTGGTGGCCAGCTGACTGAGGCCCTTCGCCGCAAGCCATTCTCAATCCTCCTTTTCGACGAGGTTGAGAAGGCAGCCAAGGAGGTCTTGACCGTTCTGTTGCAGCTCATGGATGACGGCCGTATCACGGATGGCCAAGGCAGAGTTATTGACGCCAGGAACTGCATTGTCGTCATGACCTCCAACTTGGGTGCTGAGTTCCTCGCTCGTCCCAACGCCAAGGATGGCAAGATTGATCCCACCACTCGCGAGCTCGTGATGAACGCCCTGCGCAACTACTTCCTTCCCGAGTTCCTCAACCGTATCAACTCGATTGTTATCTTCAACCGTCTCACTCGCCGCGAAATCCGCAAGATTGTCGATCTACGCATTTCAGAAATCCAGAAGCGGCTCACCGACAACGATCGCAATGTTACCATCAAGGTGTCGGAAGAAGCCAAAGACAAGCTCGGTGCTGCTGGTTACTCGCCGGCTTATGGCGCTAGACCACTGCAGCGTCTGCTTGAGAAGGAGGTTCTGAACCGCATGGCTGTTTTGATCCTCCGTGGCAACATCCGCGACGGCGAGACTGCCCGGGTTGTCCTTGACGATGGCAAAGTTACCGTCCTCTCCAACCATCGTGATTCTTACGATGAGGATGAGGATATGGAGTTGGATGAGGATGACGCACTCGAGGAGGTTGCGCCGGACTCGATGGACGAGGATCTTTACGATGACTAGAAGTCTAAGAAAGACATCCTTGACAAAGAGATGCCCGACAATGTGGACGTGGACTAGGAGGATTAATGAGGTTGATTGTGAACGCCCCGAGTGCGGAAGGGGAAACGAATCTGGCATGACTGGTTGAAGAGTTTGAAGATGCATATAGCCTTCACCGTTTATAGCATGCACATTGCATTGGAGTTTGGGGCTGTATATTTTAACTACTTTACATGGGAACGAAAGGCGTCATGATCTCGGGATGTAGTCATGCGCTTATGAATGGCGGAGGCTAAGATACGGAAGTTAAAAGGATTTAGTGTAGTGATACCAATGCATTCAAAGTTCTATGATTACATTTGCTTCCTTCGTTGACATGTGATCCCCATTTTTCTCGTAGGGTACAAAGACCATACCTAGTACCCATTAGCATAGCGGAGGTTTCTGCGATAGTTAATGACCACATCACTTTAGCTTAAACACTACGGCATTGCACAAAATGTTCATTTTTACAAGGAACTATGAATACAAACACAAGTCAGCGAGGCCAACCGACTCGACTGACCTGTTTTTACCCAAACAATACATATGATGATACAGCTACAATAGTACACCCGGGGTATGATGGTTTATGGCCTAGAAGAAGTGGCGTGAAACTGTTCAAGAACTTTCCATTCCCAGTTTGGTTGTCCTCACTCATCACATACCCACCCCCCGCTGTCTGGCGGCTCAACAACCTCACATCGCCTTCTTCCTTCCGATCGGAGAGTGAGCACCTCAATCAACTCTCACTCCTCCTTCTCCTCTTGCTCTTTCACCCCAGGCATTCAGCTGAATCCCCTTACATGACTGATCATCACCACCGCCTACTGCTTCTCACTCGCTGCTCATCCTAATAGGCACCCTCTTCTTATCAGCCTCGCCAGGAATGCCAACCTCATGGCTGACATTAGCGCTCCACTCCCGCGCATGGAACTTATCCTGCTCGTTGGCCCAGTACACGACCGCCCTCCTCAGCTGCCTCTTGACGTCGACAACAGCGCCCTTTTCCACCGCCCCGCTGGCCCTCTTGATCTCGCCCGTCCCCAAGTTGGTTGAAGAAACGCGAGAAACCTCCCACATGAGGTTACCCTTGCCAGCGCCGGCCAGCACGGCCGCCATGTCGGCGACGCTGTTGGGCTTCTGGTCGTTGAGCTCGGCGCCGCGCTCGCGCTTGGACTTTTGCATCAGCTTGCGGCCCTCCTCGGCCTCGTTGGCCCAGTCCAGCTCGTGCCGCTTCTTGAACTCGCGCAGCTTTTGGTAGACGGAGCGTCCGACGGCGCCCTGGTCCTTGGCCTCCATCTCGATCATGGCGAGCGGGCGCCAGTAGTCCTTGCGGATCTTGCGGGGGACGAGGTTCTTGCCCGTGAAGGGTTGTTGGCGGAGGAGGTGTTGGTGCTGTTATTTTTTGCGCGGCGCATTGCACATGGTTAGCTAATTGAGACTGTACTGGTAGATAAAAAGGCAAGAATAAGAAAAAAAAAGAGGGTGACTGCTGGCGGCGTACAGAAATAACAGGCGTGGTCGAGTAAATGACCTGGCCCTGCTCAATGTGATGGAACGCCCAGATGCGATCGCCGTGGCCCTTGGGCATGGCCTTGTTTCCCGGCTCGGACTTGAGCTGCAGCCTCGATGGGCTCTTGAGCTCGACGGCCGTCTCCTCCGCCAATGAACTTGTCTTGATGATGGCTGCGGTCGGTTTTGGGATCGCGGTGGTGGGGTGTGTGCTGGCGTGGCGCACGGCGCCGGCAACGTTGGTGACGGCGCCGAGACGCGAAGCACCGAGGGCCAGGCGGCCTATTGTCGAGGTTGTTACCGAGTTCATGGTGGTTGTGTGTGTTGGTGTGTGTATGTGAGTTGGTGTATAAGGAGAGTGTAGCACCACGGCGCCCACGTTAGCGACGACTCCGGGGCCTTGGACGGGATGGGCGCTGGGCGATCGGTCGTTTCGTCGAGGTCGCGGCGGCCGGGTGTTGGTGGTGGTCCCGGTTCGAGGTGGGTGTTGGGGTTAGGTATAGAGGTCGGGTACCTAAGCGGCAGGCAGGCGCGGAGACGGGGGTGAATCTGGAGACTGACGGGAACGGAACGGGGCTGCTCGCGCGCACGCCTGGAGCAAGCAGTCGACTCGGATCGCGGAGGTCGGGACGGGACTCGGGGCTCAGAACATTTTTTGGGTCCCGTTTCCACCAATTCGGGTCCTCGAATGCGCGGGAAATGTGGGGCAGTGGGCTTTTGCCTGCCGGAGCTAAAGCGGGCTGCATCCCTGTCATCTGAAGCTCCCACAGGCCGAGCTCCATCTCATGTACCGTAAACAATGTCGTCTCCTGCATTTCGACTTCCCTGTTCAATTTGGCGAATGGATCCTATTGAGCTTGATCCTGAAAAAGCTAATTCTCCCGGTTGTACGGCCGTGTTGTAGTTTGCATGTTGGCTTTGGAGTATCGGCTCAAAAACAGGCAAAGATGCCTAACTCGGAGGGACAAAAAGCCAGCAAGATGTGCCTAGGCGGTAGCGGACACTTCCTTGAATCCACGCCCGTGCTGCGCACCTAGGCGAAGACTCTTTGGCTATGATACTGTACCATTCCGGAGTGAGGGATGCTTTACTGTTGCTCATGGATGAAGACATTGGCACGTCCAACCGAGAAACTGAATTTTCAACAGCACCTTTTCTTCCGCGCTCTCAACCGTCCAAGTCCCCGTCATCGAATGGGGGACAGTCGCCTTCAAGCACTTGCACGGATGCGTAAGTTTGATTACGAGATTACGTTGCACTCCAGTCACACAGAGTCTCTTGTCGGCCGTTGCTCTCTTCACTGCCCTGCAAACTTTGAACTGACAAAGCAATTTCTCTTCAGTCTCATCTCTATATTATCATGTTCTTGAGACAATCCAAAGTCTTTCAAACCATGTCTCGGATGTCTCTTGCTTCTGCAGTTATTGATATACAAGCAGCGTCCTTATAATTCAATCACTCCCAAAATCTACCCCGACTTCGGCTTCAAAGCGAACCGTTTGAGATATTCATAATCGGCCACATTCTTGTCCACCGTTTCTCTGATTATCTTCTGTCCCTCCTCTCCGTACTTCTCCCTCCATTCCTTGTCCTCTTCCTCTTTGGTCGGCGTCTTCTGTTTGATGTTAGCGTTACCTTGATTGATACCCCGCACAGCATCCAGAGATAATCGAAAAGAACAACAAAAAGACTTACAGCCTTGTGCTCCCGCGGCTTCAACTCGGTACTCCCGATCGCATCGTCATGAAACCCGTTCCACTTCTCAAACGCCTCCTTCGCCGTCTTCTGGCTCTCCTCGTCATCCCATTTGAGCATCTTGGGGTCAAAGCCCAGGCCGATGGCCTCGCAGTAGGCCCTCAACGTACCCTCCGGGTCGTCAAGCAGGTCATCCGCATCAATGACTGTGATATTCACAGGACCTGCTGTGTCTTCCAGCTGCTTGCTGAGCGCAGTCTCGTTATTCTCCTGCCATGTGTCGATACTTATTTGCTTCATCTGCTGGTACGTATTGATCTTTTCCTTGCGCTCCTCCTCGTTCTCGGCTTCGTTGTCGACAATGATTCCTTGAGCGTGCAAGAATTCGAAGAGCCTGCGAAGTTCTAGATAGCCGGCCTCACTGGGCATGAACTCGTTGAACCCCGTCTTCTTGCTCAGCGGTGGGATGGTGCAGCGGTAGTAGCTCGGGATGGCCTTTCGTGGGTGGCGGATCAAGAATGTCCAGTGGAATAGCTGAAGAAGGGAGGTGGGAATAATAGTTGGGTTGTTGACCCCTGCCAGGTTGGGGTGGCGATCGAGCGAACGCGCCGGGGTCAAGGGACGGTCGCCGTTGGGAGGCACGATGTAATAGGCCATGTCTTTGATGAAGACGCGGGTTGTCTGAGGAGTTAAGTGGTAGTTAGACGATATGAATCAGGTTGTGGGTAAATGATGTTCCATAAGGAGAAATAGAGAAAGACACAGGGTTTGGTGTGTACTTACGTCGCTCTCAAACATCTCCTTCAAAATCCTGCCCATGACATCGCCGTACTTGACCTCTGAATACCCACTCTTCTTTCTTGCGGCCTCGTCATACTCATAACGCGTGCTCATGCGTTCGGGGCCGTAGTAGAAAGCATCGCCGAAGGGTTCGTGGACGCAAGTCAGGGCGTCTGGGCGGGTCATGAATACCTACGTAGTTGACATTTGATTAGATTTTTTGCTCTGATCTTGCTCACGTCTTTGAAATGGGGGAACATACCCGTTCGAAGGCCGTAGAGCAAGCCCGAGGATGGGTTGCCACGAAGATTGGTCTGCGATCCGAAGAACTGCTGCCCATCTTTACGCTCTTGAGATGTGAGTAGTGACTGAACTGCACCTGGAACCAAGAGATGAGTTCGGCGAAGGTTCACTAAGCTTTCCCGCTGCTTGAAGATAAACGACAAATCGGTCTTTGTAGAGGAATTGGGGTTGAATGCAAAATCAAAAACGTCTTAAGGATGAAGTTTGCACCTAGCCAAAAAGTCGAGCTTGTTTTGATATGCTGAGGAAACGATGAGGAGACCGGGAGGAAGAACCTTGTACTTATACGAAGTAAGGTTCTTCCAGTTCTGGATGTTCGGCACCAAATGATCGGACGCAACTACTTCCCAGAACGAAGAACAACGTTGAGATCGAGAGAGCAAGCTGCAAGTCCCTGGATGATCTTTTCCCAGCTTGGCTCACTACATGGCAAGAATGGGGTCCCCAAGGGCCTTTTACGGGTACTCCTGCCATGTGAACAGGAACCCAAAGGCGGGATTCGTACGACTCTTCGCTAATTGGGTAAGACTAGGTGAGAAGGCTCCGGTTATCCTTGGATATTAGTTTCCATTTTTGACAGAGATATGCTGGCATTCCACAGCTGACTTGAGCCACTTGGGTGAGATAATTCAGAGGTCACTACACGTAGTTCACACGCGCACTGGGTAAGGGTGGTGTAGACGCCTCCCGAGAACAGAGGGACACGACGTCATTGGTCTTTTTGGCCTTGGAAGCTATAGAAGAGCAGCCAAATGTGGGGTAGAAGAGATACTTCTCTGTCATGATCCCTGTTCTGTCCTTCTCGGCTGCAGAGGGCTTCATTCAGCGTGGGGGTGTTCCATTTTGTGTTTGGGTGTTAGTGTGTGTTGACAAGTGGAAAGAAGCCAAAGAGTGCAGTACCACCTCTGCGGTGCAATCTGAGTACTTTTCAAAAGAAAGGTGATGATTGACTGGAAATTCCGACAGATAAGGGGATTACGAGTGAAGGAAAGAGGAAGGCTCTGGAGGTTGATGGTAGAGAAGGCCTCGCTAGGAATCTAGTGTATCTGACTTTCCATAAAGCATAGAAGTGAAAAGGCAGTTACGAGGTGCAAAGGAACCTTGGAACAAGCCACTCGGCTTACACGTCACCCACCAAATCTGTTCTCCCACTTTGTCCAGCGCGGGATCCAGAACGAAAATAGCAGGGCGTAGTTTGACTGCAGTCAGCCTCGAATTTGCTAGCATGACTTACATTAAATGGTTTGAATATTACATTATCTCCTGTGCCCGTCGCCTGTTCGCCTCATCCCACTCTTGGTCATTACTGCTTCTTCTTGGTCTTTGAAGCTTCCGTAGCTTGAGCTGGTTGGCTTTGGTACCCAGACTTTGAAAGCACACCAAACAACTTCCACACAATCCAGGCAAAGCCAAGGAGTACTGCTAGCCCGGTGCCGCCGCTTACCCACTCCGCCTTGTCTGTATCCAAGACCGGCACTTTGATGGTGTTGGTCAGCTGGCTGCCAATTTCCGGGCGGGGCTCAACATGCCAGAAGACCGTCCTTGGGCCGAATAGGCCGTCGTAGCCGAGGTTGACTTTCTCAAACGGATTGTTAGGGAACTTGGTGCCCTCCTCAGCGGCGCAGGCCCAGAACACAGCCGGGTATGGAACTTCAATGTCGGTATCGCCTCCTTCGGCGGGAGATAGGTAACGCAGATGTAAGGGGACTTGTGCCGTCCAAGACTCTGATTTCTCATGTTCAGGAGCGGAAAGTTCCAGAAGAAGCGCAGAACCCCAGCGCTTCTCGACATATTCAGGCGCTTCAAGGTCTACGGGCTGAGAGATGTAGCGTAGGCCGGTCAGATTCTTCGAAGTCAGAAAGAGGTCATCTGATAGTTGATGTCTGTCGGCAAAGATGGTCTTGGGAAGGGTGAAGTAGGCGTGTGGTGAGCAGTAGGCATCCTCAGTAGGTGGTTTGTTGGACTCAAGTTTGAGTTGAAGGGTAGGGTGAAGACCGGTGGGCTCCAAAAGCTCGGCGGAGAAGCTCGACTCGGCATCGCGATGTCGAGAGGCAAAGGCAAACATTGTCGCCGACGGCTTCTCATCTTGTCCCAGCACGGTGAGAAGACCCGAGATTCCCACCTCGTGAGGCTCGAGATGTCCTGGACGGTCAGAGTTCAAGACTCCTACCTCGGTCCGTGCCTGTGGACGGGATGTCGCATGCACCTCTCGTTTCTGGTAGGGCCATGCTGCAGTCAGCTTGACGGCATGGGAGATGGCATCATATGAGATGTCCAGCGTGCTTGCTTCTGCTAAGGAATCGACTCTGATTGCGCAGGATTGATCTTTGACAGATGAACATAGCTTCTGTTTGGCGTATTCAATAAATGGGGAGAAGTCTACCGACTGCTGGTAGTATTGATAGGCAGCTGAGTGAGTAAAACGGTCCCGTGGCAGAGTCGTAAATGATTCCTATAAGAGACGTCAGCACCAACGTTATTTTCCGAGGCAAGGGAAATGGAATAAACTGACCTGTGGGGTTTCACATTGGACATTTCCGAATACCTTATTGAGGGTAAGGCAAAGTGCCGAGGAAGTGGCCTCCGCTTCCCTTGCCGGGGTGTAGAACAGATGGAAGCCAGGCGGCAGCCTAGCTAACAAAGGGGTGATGGCCTCATATGGTTGAGAGCTGACGTATCGGATGTGAAGCTCATGAGCTGTGCCCAAGAGCGCTTGGAGGTCTGTTGGTAGCTCATCGACTGCAATGGTGAGTCTGTCTTCACGGGCAGCTTGGATCTCTGGGCCATTGAGGACACCGCTCTTGATCTTGAGTGTTGTGGGTTCGATCGAGTTGCCCTGCTTCTGGACAAAGGTGATGCGCTCTCTCATGATGGGCCAGTGGATGTAGCAACTGCGTCTGGGTGTTGTTGATGTCGTGACGATTGTTGAAGATAGTAGACCTGGAATTGGGTGACGATAGCGGGCCATCAACAACCTCCACTAGCTGTCAACAGCTCCTCCGTCCAGCTCCACTGTCCACGTCTCCCCGCCCGCCATCGCCCGCCTGGAGGAACACCTGCATGGTCTGTGCTTCAATTCTTCGTGAAGCGATCCCGTTTGGGACACCTAGACGCTCCGATTGGTCCATAATGGCTCGGTCAGTCTGGGGCAGCCTCAATACCTAAGCCCCACCGCCCCCAGATCACCTTGGGCTAAACCTAAACTGTGACCGTCACCCCCCGGCCACCATCAGTGGCTGTCCTACCTATGCTTGTCCTCCTTCAACCCAAACACAGCCGCACTACGACTTTTAACATGGACAAGACTTCCATTAGCATCCAAAAAGGGCACCTCTTGGCCCCTTATGTTGTGTTTACTTTTGAGGCCATCAAGCGGATCTCTTTGACTTTAATGTCACCTTTACACCATCACATCACCATATCACGAACCACCCATCGGCCATTGAGACAGTCCAAGACCCTTGCGTCTCGACCTTGGGTCCAAGTCTGGTCTTTAGAGCCTAATTTTTCTACGTTTTGTTCAAATGGACTCTTCGACTCCAGCATTTATCCCTATTCGTACCCGGCAGCCGCGCCATAGTGAAAATGACTTTATGAGTTATTCTGACTCGGCCGTATGTTGACGCTCGTTTCTTTGGTTGGACTGTCACAGGAAACACCAGCCCAATGCTTCTAAACAAAGGGTCTAACATACTTAGTACGGGTCAGCCAGCGAATCATGTAACCCAGCAACTCACGATGTCAGTCGTGTTAGTTACCATGTCAGACATCTTGAGACTTTTGCTCAAGCTCTCGAAAATGTATGTCCATACAACTACCTGGTCTAGCCTCCAATCCCAAACTGATTTTGCCCGTCAGTCGGCCAATCGAGCATTTCCCACGACTGCATCTTCCCACCAACGGTACTCAAAAGTCCAAGCTCTGTTTCTTCACTGGGCCTGCGATGACTTGTTTGTGCTTCCTGAACTGGAGGACCTGGAAAAGTGTTTTCGAGAAGACTACCGTTATGATACCGACATCTTCGCCATCCCCACTGAGAATTCCCATCTTGAGCTAATGCTCAAAATCGGCGACATGATCAAACAACACGAGGGCCAGAAGACACTTTTTGTCGTCTACTATGGAGGCCATGCCCGGATTGATGACTCGCGTCAAAGTGCGTGGTGCGCGTAAGTGCTCTTCATATACAGTACCCTACGTGAACGGTCTTTTAATGCTTACTCTTTCCATCAGGACACGAAATCCAAACTCTCCATGGCTACAGTGAGTCACCATCTTCCATCGACTATGATTTCTCTTGGGCGAGCTTACCTTACTCATTATGCCATATAGATGGTCCGCTATTCAGACACTCCTCGAAAGAACCCCATCCGATGTCCTGATCCTTCTCGACTGCTGTGCAGGAGCAGCTAGTGCTACCTTCCCAAGTGGTCAAAGTATTACCGAAACCATTTCCGCTTCGAGCTGGGACGCCATTGCCCCAAACCCCGGCCGATATTCTTTCACCAATGCCTTGATCGAAGTTCTTCAGGAATGGAGGCATAGGGTGTTCTCGGCTGCCATGCTACATGCTGAGATTCTCGCACGTCTAAAGCATCCGAGGCCAGTTCTTATCAATGGCAAACATTTTGAATCCAGGTCAACGCCTGTGCATTTCATGATGACGTCCAACCACAAAGCACCAAGCATAGAAATTGGTCGACTTGTTCCGGAATCTAGACGCTCACTATCACCGTATCAGCAGCACCATCTCGTTTCTAGTCCACGACAGGATGACTGGGGAGTGTCATCACGATCAACCTATCCATCGCTGCCCAGCTTGTCTGTTCCCATGACCAGTGAGCCAAACGAGGACGAGCCCCATGTCATGATCTCCTTGGCGCTCGAAGAAGACCAGCGATTGGATCTCAACGCTTGGGAGCAGTGGTTAGCCGGCTTTCCAGCCATTGCCAAATACGTCAAAGTTCAAGGAGTCTTCAAAAGCCATTCGACATTGCTTCTCCTTTCCTTGCCTATTATGGTTTGGGATCTTCTCCCGGATGACCCAGCATGTTCCTTCATAGCTTTCATCAGGTCCAACAACCTTTTACGTGAATCGGGCACGACAAAGTTACCACCAGAAAACGAAGTAACGGCCAGGAACGAGGAGGAGGAGGAGAACCAGGCGATGGATGCTGATACGGAGTCTTTGATGTCCGAGATGACTACAAATCACCCCGAAGACACTCACCGAACTGATGCTCAAGCACGTACATACAGACAATCTGGCAGTTTTGGAACACGCGAAATGCAACAACCTAGACAAGAATTGGTTTCTCGGCCCTCCGTGCTGAGTTATATGGGGGAACAACTGGCTGGAGCTGTCATGTCATCATCGCCTGACCCGTCTCTGTCCAGTCCATCAGACTTGCCGGCCGCATCCTGTAGTGCTATTTCGTTGACAATGGCCACCGACAACCTAGCAAGCACACCAGCCTGGCCACTGGAGCACGTTATCGACCCTACACATCAGGCCCCAGACTTGAGTCGGGAGACGATCGCCCACTTGGAGGATTGTTTCCGGAAGGACCCGCAACCTAGTGAAGCAATTATCGGCCTCCTTTCCTCCACATTAAACGCAGATCCAAACACAATTGGTGTAGGTCACTATACCCTGTAATATCTAGGCTTTACATACTGACATGATGTATCAGCTCTGGTTCGACCACCGCCGGCAGCACGAACAAACAACCCTCAACCTCCAGGGCCTCCACCACCGCAATTCCGCACGCCAGACTCCTGCCAGCAAAGACGGCACCGCTCGCATGATCCTCCCAGGCCACCTCAACACCATCCTTTCCATCTATCCCAACCGCGGCGCCATCCTCTTACTAGATCTCCGTTCCTCCGTTGACTTCGAAAGGTCCCACATCTCTTCCGCCATAAACCTCCGCTGCCCCGTCTCCTTCATCCAGCATGCCTCGCTCGAGATGATCGAAGACACCTTCACCGACGTTTCCTCCCGTCATTCCTTCAACGGCTGGTACCAGTCCCGCTGTGTCGTAATCTACGATCGGAACATAGAATTTGACTGGGAGTGCCCCGTCGCCAACGCGTTACTGGCCCAATTCTGTGGAAAGGGCTGGAAGGGCCAGTGTTTCATCTTGAAGGGTCATTATAGGGAGTTTGCGGATAGTTTTGTTAAGTGGATCACGGGCAGCAAGTGGAAGAGTGTCCCTGACTCCGATCAAGCCTTGAACCACCATGCGACTGAAGAAGAACAAAGACAGAGGAGAAACAGGGAGTATGAAGAGTGGCTTAAAGAGTTTAACGAAAGCGGCGAAGGGCTTGGAGGGAGGCGGATTACTGAGCTGGGCCCGGCTAAGAGAGAGGAGAGGGCTCGGGCGGTGGATCAGAGGCAGAAAGACCTGGAGATGGAGCTGCAGGCGAGGTTTCCGGCGCTGTGGAGGAAGGCGGTGGCTATGAGAGGCGAGCATGAAAGGCGTGCTGGTGCTAGTGCTAGTGTTGAGGGCCACACTCTGGGAAGTCGAGAGAGCGACGATGGCCCATCGACCACTACTCAAACCGACAATGTGGGCGACGAGTCTGTTTCACCGCAGCAGTCACCACCTCCTCCGCCTTTCAGTGCAACCGCGGACACAGACACGGCACGAGCTTCTAGCAACCAGTTTCAAGGAGGATATGACAAAGCACAACTAGTAGAGCCTTTGGTCAGTGGGCTGCAGAAGATGCGCGAAGCAAGTGGCTTGGGCTTGGGTCTGATGAACCAAGACCCTGCGTTTACTGCAGACTCTTCCGGTTATCATCAATATGGTGGCGATGCGGCGCTCGGTTCAACGCCATACGCATACCCTTCAGGAAAGGTCGACTCTTATGACCAAGGTGGTTCCATGGATAACTACAACGATAATTACTATGATGGGGTCGACCCTATCTCTGAGAGTTGGCAAGGGGTTGGGGTTGCTAGTGGCATGGGGATGGCTACTAGTGGGACTGTGTCACCAATGCCGCCGGAGTGGCAGCAGGATGAGAGTGGGATGAGTAGCTATGGGGAAGGACGAGCTGAAACGGGGACTGGTGTTGAAAGCAGGTCAAAGAAGGCGAAGAAGAGAACCCAGTTACCGTTGTGGGAGAGATTGAGAGGTGGTGGACGATGAAGGTGAGAACAGTGTGTTTTCTTTTCTTGGTTAGAGTGATGGATATTCTGAGTTTCGGGTCATTTCGAGGGAAGTATGTTGGTTGATTCAGTTCACATCAAGCCATCTGGCATCTTCGTCATTGGTTTCACAAATTCATCCCAAAGACTGTTGCGTAGAGGCATCTGGAATTGTCTGTTCCTGCTTCAGCTATAATAGGCTTTGCAGTGCCTTTACTTCACTTTCAACCAGAGTGAATCTTACCCGACCCTCTTTGGTCACTGTCACTTTCCAAAACGGTATCGTCACGACTCATCCACCTTTATGATTTATTTCACACCCTTCACACGCTCCACCAGCGTTTGTATCTCTTATGACCAAAAGCTCATTACGGTCACACCCGGTGGTAACAGCAGAGTGATGGGGATTTGGTACATACTCAAACATAGTTCCAACTTGAACGGTACCTACCTCTGGCTTTTGGAGACACTACCCGCCACTTCACGGATCAGTGTCTGAGTGAATGACTGGTCACACTCAGTCGATGGGATCTATCTTTTTGAAACTCCAGCTTTGCTTTTCTAGCAGACAAACAGTTACAATCAAGGTGATGCGTGGTCATGTAACGACGGGGAACAGCAGGACAGCGAGATCCGGTTTCCTCGTATCGTCTTTTCATTAACTGAACCATGACTCGTCAACTTACACTGCATGGGTAGTGTCGTCTTGGTAGACTGGTAGCTACATACGGTGTTACTGCCCGGTTATCTTCCCAGGGGATAGTGTCCTGCAATGATGGGAGATGCAGGAGGTGGTGTACCTGTTCGTGCATGACGGGTGAGTTGTGAAGAAGATGGTGGTCAACCTGTTCACGAAGAAAGTGTGCGTGGGTGGAGGGGGTATTGGAGCCCAAATGTACTTGTTCACACAGATACTTGCTTTCGCACATCCTGAAATCTCGATGAGCGTTGGCAGATGAGGTTGGATGGGGTAAAGTTGTGGGCCAGAATTGATGCCTAGTCAGCCCGTTGCGATCGACAGACAAAGCCTCATCTACACTGACTGTGTGAATCCCATTTGTTGTGTCGATCATTCCTTAACTCCTCTCCCTACTCAGTGTGTACCTCTATATAGCGAGTGTGAGTACATGAGAGTAGCGTAGCTCGCAAGAAAAACCAACAGAGAGTGAAATGGGAGTGTCACTTGTAGATCGTCGTTCAATGTTGCTCAGTCAAGGGAAGTCTTTGGTCATCGTGAACAGGTCGACCTCTGCCACATACACTCTCTGTACCATCATGAACCGGACAAGAACAGCATCAATATTGTCTTCCCATTCACGTTCAGTAACGCTTGCCTCACCCACTCGGTGTGGCAAAGAAATATGCGCCTATCCTCAGATTAACTGCGCCTACCTGGCAGCCAGCTAGGCAACAGCAACAATAAGGCAACACCACGGCGATGATCACGGGCCTACAGGTTGGTGAGATGCCAAAGTTTTAACGTGACCTGCAGTACATCAGTCGCTGATCACTTGTCCCCCCACGAAGACATACAATCATCACCACTCAACTTGTTGTTTGCGGCAGCAGCATGCTCTCAGCTCGTCAACCGATACAGCCACAGAAACCCATCCATCCCATTTCTGAAGACGGCAGGCAAAGTTTCAGTCAATACCGGTATGGTATGGAGTGTATACGATACTCGACCGGTCGCTGAAACAATGGGAACGAAGCTACCCCGTTCTCTCTCCTCCCCTCAACTCAAGGATCCCATGACCTGCTCCTTCCCACTAGCCAATATCACGCAAGCAGAAACCCCCTTCAAAGGGAAGGAGCAAGATCTAGAGTGCTTGCTCTGTTTGTGGTCTAGTGAAGGAGAGGAGAGGGCAAGAGGAAAGATCCGATCCGTGAGTCAAGATGACCTGTCAACTTCTCGGGTAGCATCCTTCCTTATGCGAAGTTGACAAGCCGTCCCTTAGACATGTCTACACGAGATTACGCTTGCCCAAATATCCACATGAGTGACAGACATGCGTTGACAGGCTGACAGGGTTCTTTGACAGATACTGACCTTTCGTGTCTTCCAGTTGACATGACTAGTCATGGACATATCCAGTCGATGAGAGTTGAGACAGCGTCTATCACGGCGTTACCTTCCTCTCCTGATAATATTGGGAGTTGGGAATCTCAGCTGTGTAAAACGCCGTTTTTCTTTTTCTTCTCTCCCTGGGCAGCGATGGCCCTCCTGTCTCCCCTGCCTGGCCGTGCCGCTCCGTAACGAAATAGCATGTGGATGGAAGTTTCCTCCGAGCACAGCACATTCCCACCTCTAGTCCCAGTCGCAGTTATCTCTTCCAGGTCAACTCCACCTCGATCTCTTTCGGACTGTGTTGAGATGCTAATCGGCAGCACGCCGTTCCGGTGCCGTGGTTCATATTACTCCCGTCTGCCGAGTCCGTCATCGCTGCCATGATCTTACCATCATTATGGTCCGATTTTCTCGGCAGAGCACCGCCACCACTGCCAAACATTGGATTGCCAACTCCAGTCGTCGATTAAAAGCAACGACCGCAACGACAAGCGTTCCATCTTTCGCGATCGGCCTGCCATGACGGACTGTCTATTACTAAAGAAAAGAAAGAAGGATACGTTACCACTGAATCAGAAACCTGGCTTTGAAGGGTAATGTAGCCTATCCAGTTGCCAGTCTACCAGTGTCCAAACCCCTGGTCAGGCCGCAGGGCGCATTCCATTTTCCGGGGACCTGCCAACGCCACCGTCAACCCGAAGCAAGCAATAGAAGCAGGAAAAAGCAGCAAAATGTATACAGAAAGAAGGGGACCCTGGCATGGCATGCCAAAGGTTTCAACACCACCATCACCACCAACGGACAACCATCACCACCCCACAACCCATCCAGTGTCGATGCAGTGGTAGCAACAGTCACCCCGATTGCTCGGAAAGTAACGGAGACTGTTTTGCCTGCGAACGCCAGTCCTCCCACCTTCCGGTCATCCTTGTCATCACACACAAGGCGCGGACTACCCTGTTTATGCACTAAGCAGCTGGACGGCAAGGCTATAGAGAGGGGGTTCTCCTCCCCCTCGGATCGGGCTTTCCGGCCGTGAACTAGCCAACGGACCGGTCGGTCGGTCGGACGGACGGACGGACGCCATGTGGGATAATATTTGGACTACCTACCTAGTAGTTGTTTGAGAAATGACTGATGATACAGTGGCAGAGCGAGTGGGTAAGCGCTTGCTTCTTGCTTCTTTGCTACTGCCACGCATACTACACTACACCTACGCCGTAGTTACACCCATATGAGCCATTCCCTCATTGCTGCGCGGTTGCGCGGTTAAGATGAAGGAATGACATGGAAGGCAAGTTAAGTGCCAAAAAGTGCCAACAGATGCACGTCAAGGTGAGACAGACATAAGTCCGTTCAGTTGGTTGGGTGAGTTTGGGAGAGTTGGGGACTCGGGGACGATGAGCCTGCATTTGCCCTGCCACTCATTGCCATGCCTGTTGCCCTGCCTCGAATACCCTGAACTCGCCGATCCGGGCAAATGGGTCCGTGATATAAGACAAAAAGTTTGTGCCGAGACCAGGTATGTATTCCCCACGGATCGAGAAACGAACGAACGGAAGGAGATGGGTTGTTTCGGTTATCGAAAACAAAAACCACTAACCTAACCCGCTTCTGTCTCAAAAGCTGTGCCACCCAGAACCAATACGTCAGGAACTAACCATTGTTCTTGGTCGAGTGTTGCCTCCATTGTTGTTGTTGTAGTTGTTGAGACGTGCTGTGTCAGAATCAGCGTCATTCTGCCCGCCTCAAAAAGGCGAGTCCGCCATAAGCGTCATCACCATATCACAAACACAGCTATGTAGTAAAGTGATCCGACCATCGTCCTTGCTCATGGTCATCTCACAAGGTCGAATGTGAATCTCAAGAATGTGTGCCATGAAATCCGATCGATTCAAGAAATCCCATCCGGGCCGTCACCATCGAACCATTTTCTTCTCACCCCGGCGGTTTGGGGAAACGCCACGATATAGATCCAATCATGTTTGTTTCCGCACTGGCCAATCACGTCCCGTCCTTCCTCCTCTGGGCATCTGCTAAAGGTAACCTTATGGCAACTAAAAAGGTAACCAAAGAGTTTCCCGGTTGAGGGGCCGCCGGATTAGTATTCTTCCTTCTGCACTTCTTCCTTTGCCTTTTCTTTTGGACATGGCAGGCACCCGCTCGCCAGGTCGTTGGGAAAACATCGGCATAACCTCAACCGGGCATCCAACAACGCTACACTACAATGATGGGCATCGTAGCATTCGATTCAGACAAATTCTCTGCCAGCATTCACATTTCGACATTGCTTGCTCTGCTTTGCTTTGCCCATCCATCGTCCTCTGATGCGATGGGTAGTGTATGCCGGTGGCCGGTCGAGTCGGGTTATTTACTACGACGACTCCAATTCACATTTCATGATGTGCTATCGAACCTAACCTCGAACAAAGTAGCACCACCACCATACCCAAACGCATCGTGAGGAGGAGTGAGGGACAGAAGAGGGAAAAAAAAAGCAAAACCCCCAAGTTCCAAGACGTGAGGCGTCAGGTCCAGACCGCGAACGAACAGACCTTCAACCATGCCCATGTGAACGGTGAATGCACTTTGAATGCTACCTCAACCCTTAAAACAGAATATTGCACCTTCGCCAAAAGGCTTGGGTACAGGAGAGCGATTGGATGGATTGGTGATAACCTCATGGCAGCTGCTGGTTTCGGTTCGTAGTGGTTGGTTTTCGTAGTAGAAATAGAAGCTTGGCGCCGATTCGAACTAGATTCCAAATCTCTCTGTTGCTTTTTCTTTCATTCTTTTTTCCTTTTTTTTTTTTTCTTACGGCACATTGCTCACCGAGCGATCCTTCTCTCTCAGTTTGCTTCTTTTCTTTTCCCACCGTCCTTTCAATCTTCCCCTCCATTTCCTCTGGCCCCACTCCACCACTCCACTGCTACTGACTCCCTCCTCACGAGTGAGCATCAGCACTGTGAGAGCGAAAAAGATGTTTGCTTTTTCCTTACCCTTCCCAGGAAAAGCCTTGTGGTTGACGAATGATTGATCACCGGACATTTTTTTTTCGAGCCTGCTTGCTGCTGGCTGCATGTGCCAGCCCGTCCGTCCGTTCCCCCCATCAATCCCAATCAGTTATTTGTTTTCCTGGGAGCTTGGATCTCACAGTCCCACTAGGGCCGGCTTTGGCAAGGTGATTCGGTTCTCACCGGCCGGTGCGCGTACACTACATACAGTGAGGCAAGTGCAGCCGGGTATTGTTTCCTGTGTTCAGTTAACTTCCTTTTTAGGACTGGCAAATATGTCTTGATGAATGAGAACGGATACCTGATGTCCTTTCTTTTTTGTGTGTTTCTCCTCTCGGCTCTGCTTTCTGCCAGGAACAGAATAAAATGTACCATAGGGGCGCATTCATCTGAAGTCGACAAGTAACTGTTACCATCTCTTCAAAGGACGGGATAGTTGTCATCTGGATGTGAACGGAGCTGAGTTTGAAGGCTTTTTTTTTCCTTTTTTTTTTTTTCCCTCCATCTCCATATTGTATCACGGGGCAAGGCCAAGGTTAGGGGGTAGATTGGATATGCGTAGTTGTACGAGGACGGAAAGAGAGAGGTGTGCGCCGGTCTGGCGATATGGGGCAAGGCACGAAGGCATGCCCAGAGCTGGGACCAGCGCACGTGCCCATGCACGTGATGTGCTAGTCACAGGTAATCCTGTGACATATTGTCTGGGAAAGTCACACAGGTCTTTCCGTCCAGCGCCTCATTCCCCATTGTATCCTCACTATACCTTTTCGAAATGAGTAGTCAAACGACCCGACCCTATTACACAAACTCGCTAACCTTATAGTCCGTACATTCACGTACGAAATTGATTTGATTTATAAAAACAAAAATTTAATACAGTTATTACAATACTTATTTGTAAGGAGTTACTTTAATAAATCTTCAGTTAGGATTTTAAACAGTATAAAACACTATAAAAATCACACAACAATATAACAAATTAAATCTTTATTGTTTTACTTATGTCACAGGTTGACATTGGCTATATAGTGTGCATTGTTTTACTTATGTCACAGGTTGACATTGGCTATATAGTGTGCATTCCGAGTTTTGCCTTGCAAGCAGAACATCATCCTATCTTTTGTAGGTTTGGCCGTCTGAGCATGTGCACCCCAGCCTGTCATAACTTATTAGCGATAATACTATTTACTTCTCATTGTTTTCTATAGAGAAAGAATAACAAATTTCGCTATAGAAGTAGACTTTCCCTAGTCCCTTTCTAACTTTTCTTAAATTACTTTTAGAATATTTTCTGAATATGCTCTAAATTATAATAATTGTAAGTTTTGCTATAGAGAAATAATAAATTATTTAAATAAATACTATTTATCATGGTGCTGGCCAACCACTACACCACTAGGCTATGTTCCAAAAAGATACAAGTAATCAAAGCTATTCAGTCGCTCAAGTGGTCTTATATTATTTGTTCTAAAAGAGGCACCCGAGTGCATTTCGTGACAGTTGATAATTTTCTATAAAAGTTTAATAAGCGTTAAATATAATGAAAAATAAGAATTCATTAAAAATATTATATAACTATTCATTTATAGTATATACTAAATAAATTTACTTTATACTTTTGCCTCCTTGTAAGACTTGCAATTCTAAATCTCTATAATTATTTACGCCTAACTATTAAAATATTATTAGTAGAATATTATTTATAATTATAATAGGCTAGGGTGCATATGCCCAGACGGCCAAACCTACAAAAGATGGGATGATGTTCTACTTGCAAGATAGAACTCGGAATGCATCCTATATAGCCAATGTTAACCTGTGACAATATCTTTCAATTTATTCAATATATTAAATTCAACAGCTTTGTCATTCACTGGCGCTAAAATATTTATTATTAATGATTTAGTAAACGCTATTTTATTCTACTTAATTAAACTAAATTTAATATTAATAGTTAAAAAGCCAGTTCTAATATTATTATCAGACGTTTTTAAAAAAATACAAGGTAATTTAAAAGTATATTAAAAAAGTTTGAATAAGCGGTTGATCATTTCTTTATAGAGAAATTTTAGTAAGTAATTTATTATTTCTCTATAGAAAAAAGAAATGTAAGTTAAGAGGCGTAGGTGAAATAAGAATCTTTTCATAATGTAGAGCTTGTCTTAGCATATCCATTTGAGTAAGCAAGCTTATATAAAGAGGTTGGGTTATGTGAGCACTCTCTCGAGATTGTGCTGTAAGATTGATTTAGGTGCGCTAGCGACGATGTTGACAGACTGATGCAACACGGAGTTTAAGAAACCAGAACGTAATTTACGTTACGGGCATGTGAAAACGCAGTAGTGAAACGTAAGATACCGTCACAGTCTGCATTACGTATTTGAAAGCGCAAGGTAAGAAATGAAGACTACAAGATGTATTGAAGGGGCAAAAGAAAGATAACAAAGCCCAGCAGAAACAGCAAGAGGAGGAATGCAGGACTGGACTAGAGGAAGGAAGGGGGGAAAGAAAAGGAAAAGCATAGATCCCTGCATAATAAGATTATTCCCAGCAACCCAGGGGGGGAGGAAATCAACACTGAACCCAGCAAGAGCTAGGTACTGTAGGTATTCCCCAGCTATTCGATCTGTCACAGTGATCTCACGGCGGAAAAGCTTCCCGATCTAAGAAGATGAAAAAAGCAAAACACTGGGAAGATTATAAAGGACAGAAAGGAGCGAGCGCCCAGGCTAAACAGCACACTAGTAACCTCCCAGCGATCAAAGCCCGTACAGTGCGATCTCACCCAGACCTAATGAGCCGAAGAGATCTGACACCAACGCAGTAAGATAGATGGTAACGAAAGAAAATGACGGACGGACGGTACAGAACTCAAGTGGCCCGATGTGGTAGGTAGATTTGCTGCGGTGCCAATGTCAAATGTCATTGCTGCCGCCGTAGTGTAGTAGATTGATGGGCCATCGATGACAGTAGTGAAGAGCGAGCCGGAGCCGAATTAGAAGCGAGGCGGACGACGACGGCAGCGGGAATCGACTACCGGCCACGACAACGAACAGCCGACAAGGTAGACGTTGATGTTGCCCACAACGAACTGGGGAAAGGGAAAGTTTGAACCACACGAACCACACGCTATTCCACGCAAGCGTAGGAACGCAGCGCCATTTGCGTTTCCCCATCCATACCTACCCCATTGTTTGGCAGGGCAAGCGGGACTTTCCTTTTCGTTGTTCAACTGTGAGCTGTTTTTCGCATCATGATCTGTCAATTGTCAGTCAGTCAGGGCGTGTGAGCGGCAGTGTCAAAATGTCAAGTGTCAAACAAGCGTTAAAAGTGTCATTGTCGCAGCATGTCTGTGCATATGAGGTGCTTCCAGGCGCATACATAACGTACTTGGCTGTCACCTATGCCTTGATACCTCAGTAATTGTCCAAACGACCTCGACCTCGACCTCGATGGAACCACAGCGGCGAACCAGGAGCCCGATTTCTTCCTCTCCAGCCTTTGTGATTTGCAAGGACCACCTTCCCATGGTGATGGGATTCCGTCAATCACACTCCAACCGGAACTCGATAGGCCTGGGAGCCTGGGTGGCCGATGATGTTACATTGGGCAAAGGTTCCATAGATGGGAGGGGTCCTGGAGAAAAGGGATCGCTGTGGATTAGAGCCAAGGAAAGGGTTGCACATCCCACCCCTTAGCAGTTACCACCATGAAATACTTGGGTACCGAGAAGCCCAGAGGAGCAGGTGCCAGTCGCCGGCCGGCAGCAGTTGCATTGAATGGGACCCACAGACCCTATGCCATGGGTGGGATATAGACGGGAGAGACCGTTCATGACGGGAGGTACTTCCTCGTAAGAACCTGAAAGATGGCGTAATGTCTCGAATGTGTAGACGGGAGGTGCTCGAGATGAGAGGGCGAAGCTCGGTCGGTTCATCCAGGCCCTGTTCTGTCTTCTTCCTCAACTCCAAACAACAGACAAAGTCCGAAGAGCGGGTCGGTAGAACCCGAAAACGATCCAGTGCCATGGCACGAAAAACCCGACCGGTAATGCAGTAATACTAGTAGCCCCATGACTCTTGCGCGATATACTGTACTCGCTCGCTCTTGCTGATCCGGATGTTCGCTCCTCGCCCGGGGGGTCGGCCCTCATCTCTTCGGTCCATCTTCCTCCTTTCTTTCCTTGCTCACTCGGCGCAACTCTGGTGAGCCTATGAAGGGCAGTGAGTGGACGGTATTTGGAAGAAAAAAAACCTTGGTAGGAAACTTAACGGCAGTACTAATGATCCAAAGTCAGTCTGCCCGTGGTCAGGAACGACCGACAGGAACGAAAACCACGGCTAATGATGAGCATCAGGAAGCATGCCATTCGCCAAAACCGCTCCAGCCTCCGCATCTTTCCTAGATCAACTCCAGTTTACTCCACACTAATAAGAAACATGACAGCTGCATCAAGGCACAACCCTGCTGGGAAAGCCGCTGGGGCTCCGCTTCGCACCTTCTTTTCTTCGCGGTTGGACTGGGGGTGTTGGGTGGATGAAGGGGGGGATCCGCAAAGTGGAAGTGGCAGGTAGGTACAGGTACTGCGTACATACATGACCGTGACTGCAGTGCATAGAGCACATGTCCTTGCTCTTTCCCAGTTTCCATTGTTTCCGTTGTTTCCATTGTTTCCATTGTTTCGATCACTTTGTGTTAGTGGTATGTATCGAAAGAAACGATGTGTGCCTGTTTGCTGTTGGGGCATTTGTTGATCTTGCCGTGTGATTTGCCCAACTTTCTGGTGGTAGAAGTTCAAGAATCCGTTAGAACTGGCCTGTATGGGAACGGCTGATATGTGCCAAGATGACTTGGAAGGTGATGATAGAGAGGATTAAGAGGAGTGATGCTGTTGCAGGCAGTATCGATCGTCCGTATTGAGTATCGTACATACGATACCAATAGTACAGTACCGCTGTTAGGTACCATACACCACATCGCTATCTTACCACCGTCCACCACACTTTCCATTCAAGCATCTTTTGACAGCCGTGACTCGCAAGGGCCTTCCCGGGGAACGGGGCAGGGACGAGGGACGAGGAACAGAAACCTTTTGTGAGTTGTGACCAGGGGAAGGTGCGGGATGGACAGAATTTGACTCGACGACCGACATATTTGGGTGGACCATCATGATAATAGCAGTCCCATAGGTAGTCCCATTGTCAGGATCCCGCTCCTTCTCGGTGTGAAGTGGAACGTGGGCGGGCGTTGTGGTCACTTCCTGGCACCAGGCCAGTCAAGTCAAACTTCACAACCCCCCATCCTCTCCCAATTGCCGCACTCGACCACACACGGTTACCCACCTCTCTGCTCCGCGCTTGTCGCCCAAGTTGCATGTTGCGGGTTGTGCACGACTCGTTCGCCCGCCGAGCTCGCTCGCTTCCAGCTTCGGTGCTTCGTTTTGCCGTATTCCCCAGCCTTGGCTGTCACCTTCACCACCAGGCCGAGTGATGGGAGGGTAGAGGTATGTACACCATCAAGGCGTTCGCGTGGGCGAGATTGCTGACTGCTGGAAGATCATCGGAACCCCCACTTCGGTTTCCCCTGGCCTGCTCAATTGCTGGCCAATTTGGGGGTTGTCATTTGGAGCTTTTGGGTGTTGTCACTCGTCAGTCCGTCTGACAATTTCTTTGCGCCGCCGTCGTTGTCGTGGTTATGGCTTTCTTGGGTGGCCCGAGCTTCATTTAGGCGTCGTGGGCACCTGGGGTAGGCGGAGACGTTGGTAACCTGATTCGTACCTAGCTCGGCACGTCGTTGGCTGGATCCGTCGACATCGGCGACCTTCGCGTCGTTTAGGCGTTTTGGGACTGGCCGAACACTGGACAGAGGGAACGGGCCGGGGTTCCAAGACTGAGATGAAGGCCCGGGGCGGCGCATGTTTCTCCTTCCGGGAGAGTCCAGGGATCCCTACTGAGAAAATGATGTGTTGCTGTCAGTGTCGAGCGCTCGAACACGTCGAGAGTGTCGGGACCATTTGCTCCATCCCTTTGCCCTGTCCGTCTCATGTCGCTCCATGTCTGATGCTGGCTGACCCCGGTTCATCAGATAACCTTCAAGTCCCTCGCCAAGGCCTGGTTCGAGACCTCGGCTGCCAGTGGGGAACCATGGCCCAAGCAGAGGTGCCATTTCGTCCTTCGGTCATTGGTTCCGTTCGTCTTCGGATCGCATCCATGATTCACCGAGCTGAGCCAGTCGCAACGACCGGTTAGCTGTCAGCTGCGGAAAGAACCGAGCTCGAGGAGACATCGATGCGATAACCAACGACCCAGACAGGTACCGCGCAAAAAGAAGACGGGAGAGTTCCGAACAATGAGAGCATCAAAGGAAAGACAACAGAGACTCATGTCCAACCAGCATGTCATGTCCCATCCCCACACGCCCACATGAGTGTGGAGGGAGATTTCGGGCCAGGACATCTGAAAACGGTTCACACTTCCGCACCTGAGCCCTGCTCATACCCACTGACTGACACAGGAGATACTGACAGGGAGACGGTAGACAGGGTAGCAGTAGCACATTGGCTGCGTAAGGGTATCTTTGCAAGATCTTGGCGCCTGTCACTTGTCAAACATGACCGCCGCCAGCAGACGCAATCAATCATCAGTGGGAGAACCTGTCATCTCTTGCCTCTTGTGCCTCCCAATACCCAGGTTCACACCTACTGAACGAAGCATCAACCCGTTAGCTGTCTGCAACTCTATACAGGTCGAGGATCAGTCAAGGTAACCTTGATCACCACCCTGACATCTAACAAGTCAAGTAATTTTTGCTTAGTATACCTTCCTTCCCGCTGTTATACCTAACCTCTGCTGCTGTAGGTACTGATCCGAATGCGACGGCATCCATCACAAAGGATAGCACCCCCATGTTGGATGACGAATCCATGGTACGATTAACAACCTCCTTCCCTGTGTCATTATCGGTCAGAGGCACGTCAAGTGCCTTATTAGGGCAAGTAGCACGCAGTGGACTGCTAGCAGGGTCGTAACGTCCCGCTCGCTAGGCCATGCGATGCTAGATATCCGCCTGTCGGTAGTAAGACGTATACCGGTACCAATACTAGTCCTTCCGTACGGAGCATTCCGTACTGTACCTGCGCGTATTGGTACGTATTACTGGTCCCCGGGTATCATAACCTGACGTGTGAACTTTTCCGTCCCTGGGGTTACCGTCCTCATGTTTTCTGGAAGCGAGACCCGTTAACCCAGTTTCAGAAACAAGTCCAAAACATTATGTCAATGATATACCTACCTGGCTCGGAATCACTTCGGTCAGAACGAAACGTATGAATGCCTGGTTCGAAAAGATACACACACCGTCAAGACATGTGGTTCACCCAATTGGGCTGCCTGGCGGAAACGGTAACCAAATCAAGATCAAACAACAAGGCAGCATGTCCCATAAACGTTCAACGTTACACCCTCAAGTTGTTTCAACAATAGTTTGGGCTTACACCTGGCTAGACTTTAGTCGCTGTTGAAGGTGTGAGGACTGCTATTGCTTGCCAGTTTGCTTTCGCATCAGGTCAGACATTCTTCACCACTATGCCCACTCCTCCCATTGTCACGTTGACGGTCATGTATTTTCTAGGTGGCATCCCCTGAGGACTGGAAACAACGCCTTTGTGTATGCTTGTTTGATATGATAATGGGCCAAGGGCAAGGTAAGCTTATGGGGCCATGGGCTATGGTCAGGCAGTGGAGCACAACTAATGCTGATTCACATTCCACCGCACGTGGGTCAGCGATCGTTGATCATCAACAATTACCCCCTGGCAATCTCCCTGATATTAGATGAGGGTATAAAGCTAAGCCCTTCACAGTCTAGGAAAGCAGTTCGTCCTTCGGCATGGCATGACGGAGTTACCATACTTTGGGAAACAATCAGCCAAAAACCGAAAACTCATGCGTGCGACAATGGACTTCGACTTGTTCTTACCATGTAGACGCCGTAAACCTTTGGGAACAACTGAGGCGGTCCTGGTACACAGGGGGAAAGGGGTTATGGACAGGTTGTCAGTGAGTGTATACGGTGATTTCCGTGTCATTTCAGTAAGGGATTGAACAACGACCCCCAGCCCGGGGCCGAGCCCAGAACGGCCAAAGCAATCTGCGTTAAAAAGCTCCTATGGAAAACTGCATGCAATCCGTTGGCGCCTCACCGCAGCTATGTGAAAGAAGGCAGATATGGCAGGTAGGCAAGCAGGCAGGTCCAGATCTCCGAGTGCCCGACAGCACCGTTTGTGTGACTGACACATCAATGACAGACTGTCACGAAACGCTTTCCCTTTGGGGCGCACAAGATTTCCAAATGGGGGCCAGTCCAGCCATCCTTTGACGACGAACACAGAAAAGCTTCCATGGCTCGTCGGGGGGACAAAGCCTCTCGCCTGTGTGCCTGTGTAGCATCGTATAATCTGCAAACCGACGTTGAACAAGTCAAGGCAGCGAAAGCTGTTTGGGAACGGCTGAAACTCGAGAACGGTTCCTCCGACATGGAATCATCCCCACGGTTCTCTGCGCTCGGGACACAATAGGGTGGACAAGACGGATGCTTGTGTGCACATGAAGGGGAGAAATCGTCTGGCCAAGGTACGGGCTTGACCCGTGGACTCCCATGGACTCCCAGGGTCCAAAATCTTGTATCGACCAGGAAGGCGGTCGCGGTTGCATTCGTGTCAGGACGGAAGAGAGCGCCGCATGCCTCTTCTTGTGTTACTTTTGCCCCAGCTGATTGCTCCATGTTTAGTGCACGCGGCTAACCGTTTTGTAACCAGGAAAGAAGAACGGAACGTCTTCTGAAGATTGGACCTCGTCAGTTTCGCAACCAGGGAGGCAGTCTTGAACCGTTCCAACAAGGCGATTTCTGCTCAGAAGTTACGTTTCTCTGTGGTACTTGCCCAGCATGGACCCGGTTCAACAAACTTGACAACGTGTGTCTAGGCAAAGTTGAATTGGGACCCCGACGAGAAAATACTGTGTTCCCGCGGCGTTGGGTCACTCTGACCAACAACACAGTATTCGCATGCGCCGTGCCCCCCGTCAGGGCTCCTGAGGTTGGTGGTCGGGTAAGGTACTCGACTGCGAAATGGAGCGTTTTGGTTTCCATACTCCGGAAAGGGGGATGTGTGTACACAGCACATATTCCCTCTTTGTTTGGTTGGTTGGATGCTTCACGTCCACTCGGCATCATTTTATGATGGCCTTGACAGCAGCACTCGATCCAGAAACCCCTGCAGCTTGGGAGTTTTTCTATGGCGATCTTCGGAAGCGGGATCGACCCACCTATTCTCATTGCCCTTTCTCCTACAGTATGTTTGACCTGTCTTCTGTTTCTGCCATGGGCATACCTCAATCTATGTCATTTTCGTCCACTTTCCCTTTTCACTTCTCGGCACGTTGGGAGGCGGCCACTTTTTAAGACCTACGTTGCGTGGGGGGCAACATTGGCAACATGCCTTATTCCCGAACGGAAGCAACGAAAGAGCTTCCATTCAATCCCACCCTGCCTTCCAGCGGGGGGATGAAAATCTTCCGAACAAAAGCTGGTAGCTCTCGTGATGGATCGGATCACGGATCATTTCTTTTCTCCCATTTGACCTCGCAGGCATCACTAGCGGCAACGCCAACACACATGAAGGAGCGGAAGGAAGCAAGCAAGCAAAACCGTTGCTGAGCCTCCATGCAGACACCAACCGTATTCCGATCCCGCGATCCCACACACAGAAACATACATGTCTGACGGGCCTTCAGCGGGCGAACCATTTAGAACCTCTTTTCTGTGTGTGTGGGTGCCTGGCATTACCCCCCTTGCCTGTCACTGGGTACGCCATCGTGGGTATCGACAGATGCTTCACGGGTCTCTGCCGCTAAAGAGGCTTCGTGTTTCCTTTCCACGAAAATGTACAAGGACGAATCCGGATGGACTTGCTTAGGGGAAAAGACAGTCCTCCGATAGCTTGTGTGTGGCGCTACTGTTTTCATGATATTTCTGTTGGAGCTATGATATCGGCCGCTCGGAGAGCGTCTGGGAGGGAAATGCCGCAATGAGTTACCAAACTAAGTACTGCTTGTCGCCAGGCGATTCATTGTCGATCGCGGTTTCGATAACTGAGGCTTCAACGGCTGTTGTCTCCCTCGTTCGACTTCTCGACCGTATCGTTCGTGGCCATCATACGTACGGGATCATGTATGCCACTGCAGGAACCCAGCTTGCCGCCGAGCTTTGAAGGCTGTATGTTCACCGCCAATTCAGTGCGCTCATGGACGGGATGACGTTTAGCGGGCAGCTGGGAGCGCTTCAACAACTGGCCAGCAAAAGTCTTGGGCAGTCTGGCTCGCATACGGGTCCGGGTACAAGAAGTGCTTATACAAGGCATTGGAGATCTCCCGCACCATAGGCATGCTGACGATCGTGCGACGTGAACGGGGTGCGCTGGCACGTCGAGATGTGTATGTCAGATTCACAACAGCTCGCCTGTCTTCTGGCAAAGCTGGAGAAGGGTTCTCGGCGGACGAACGAACGAAGGAAGTCTGCTACTGGTAGTAGAGGTGGCGGCGACGGAGAAGGCGGCGGCGGCCACGAGCCTTGCTGTGTCACCGTCACCGTTGTCACTGTCACTCCTGCAGTGTCAGCTTTCTGTGTATGTGTCTGGCGGACTACTTCTTGGTTGGTGAGAAGACGAGAGAGTAGGGTGGTGGTCCGGTCTGGCTGGGTTGTCTGTCTGCCTTGTTCCTCGATCTGATCCGGCCTTTTTTCCCTGCGAGTGTCGTGTCCTTCGGAGATCTTTGACACTCGCTGCAGCAGGTATTATGACAGGTCGATGGGACGAGCCGAGGATACTTACGCGGCAGTCTAAAGACGTCTCTTTGAGGAGATGAGGGGCGGTCTCATTAGATCGGCTCGCATGCCAGTTCCATGGCCAGTATCGTTGTCGCGATCCTTCACGACGTCGCAATGATGGGCAGCCTCAGCGACCAAGTTGCCTTCTTCGTACAATATCTCGCCGTCTGATTTACGCCATGATGGTTCCTCGAGTACTACCGTGCTCAACTCAGCGAAACAGAGAGCAAACCCACATTCCAGTCGACTTCCGTCCCTATCCGGGCAAATAAGGTTGCTTGGCTTGTCGAACAGTGGACGGGAGACGGGTAACTGTAAAGAGTCCTTGGGGGTCATTCGGTTCCGAGACTGGTGAACCACCTCCGTTTTCCTTCTTGGCTGGATTGTCTCTTCTTCGACGACCTTCCCCACACCTCGGCCCCATGGATCCGTCCACCCGGGGGTTGCTCCAGGAGTTTGTTACAGACATCCAGGGCCCTGGGGCCTGTTCTGGTTGGTTCATTTAGAGAGTTCGGACGTTACCTATTGGATCAAGTGAGGGATAATTCGAAGTTTTGTAGTTATCCGCTGACGACTGAGCGGCCTTGAGTCGCGATTCTTCACACACAAGATGAGAAAAACTGTTTCCGCTTCTTTTCCAGGAGCCCCGATGCGCCGAGGTACGTTCACGACAAATTCCCAATCAACTTTGGCACTCATTCCAACCAAGTACGTTTTTAATCCATCAACCCCTACCTACCTGGTTGGTGTCGGTTCTTATGTAGCTTCAAGCATACTATACATACCTGAAGGGGAAATTTGTGAATGAGGTTGGTCCCCTACCTGTATGCTGGCGAGGCTGGTAAGGTACGCAATTGCAATCAGGACGGAGCCCGCTCCGAATGCTACCTTAGTTGCTTCAGGTCTAATTGACGTTTAACATTTGATAGCCATGACAGGCAGGCTGACAGGCCTGACAGTGCCCTGCCAAATTGTCGGAAACAGGTCCGGTTGGGTAAAACGAATGGAAATAGGACTGTGGAAAAAGAGCTTAGTTATCTCTCGTTTTGATGAGGTTTCCTGCAGCCTTGCGAGGAAAGTCAGGCCCGCCGCACCTGCGCACATTCCGGAGGTTAGAACGAAAAGGCCAGAGACAAATCCATAAACCATGGCACTTTCACGCCTTAATTCGACGTTGAACATTGGTAGAGGCCTGTAATCGGACAATGTCGAACCTAAAGTCACCAGAAGATCGTTCGCCAAGACACACTTGTATGTTGAATGGTAGCAAACTTCCCCCGAGCCGGCGGCGATCGATGAAGTCCGATCGTCCCCTTCATCTCCGAAGTCTCCTCATTTTCCGGTTGGGTGGACTGGAAGAATTACGAACGAGAATTACATTAGCTCAGGCCAGTCAACAGGTTTCTGCCGTCGACGCCGTGGTCAAGTACGCCGCCAGGTGGTCGGCGACGTATGATTGCGTCTGCGGTGGCTGTCGGGTCTGCCGTGTGTCCAGGTCCGTCAAGTGTTTGTCGTGATGGAATCAGCCAAACAGCGCCGGCCAGTACTATAAGTTGGTTCCAACTCAGTTCCACCATTGGGGAGGGAAAATCCAGAGACTCATCGACTTTTGAAACTTGCACGGGCTAGAGCTAGACTTCAATCAACGGTTTCTTAAGAAAGAAAGTTCATTCCTCGGAATGCCGCTGCCATATAAAAGCTCGAAAGACTAGACAAGTTCGACAGGGTGCGGGACGGCACGCCGGCGGCATCCCCCCTCGGCGATACACGCGTGCACGACATGGCTTCCCGGCCGAAGCTGTGACGTGTTTGCAGTTTGGAAACCAATTTCTCTCTCTGTAAACCCCGGTCTTGGGTCTGCGGGTGCCTGTACAATGTATGAGGAAGGATATGAGATGCGGCAAGAATGTGTTGTTGTTATCGGAAGGTGGATGGAGCCATGTTTCGGGGAAAGGAAGCTAGCTCCTACATATATCAGCGGTGTCGGGGGCTTGCACCGTTCAATCCAGGTTTGAAATTGTAGCAGTTGCATCCCCGCCCGTACCGTATCCAATCCATCATACATAAATGCAATTTCAATGGTATTGTCGGGTGGCAGCAACGGTCGTTGCAGTGGCATGTGAGGAGGGAAAGGTCAAGATGCAATGGTAGCTCGGTAGGTACGTACCGACCCTGGATAAGTACAACTGTACCTTGGGCCGTGCTCGCTTGCCCCTTGTCCGGTAGGTGCATGCACCGGCGTTGACATCTCAGCCAAACCATGCGCGCCATGATACGTAATTACTTGTATTGCCACACCCTGGCAAGACAGTACCAGCTCGTTACAATACCATACCATATGTCTTCCACAGAGCACTTGAGAGAGTGGGAGAGAGATGAGGTTGCGTGATGCCGAGGCGACAGTGTTGGGGCCCTGTCCATGTCGTCCGTCTATTGTCCACAAATTATCCCCGGCTTTCACCTCTTTTTTTTTCTTCTCCTTCGTTCGTTATGAGCCGTGGGTTCGACATGCCGGGGGACTCCTGACAACGGGCCTACTGGGCGCCTTCCGTCCAGAGATACATACTGCATACGAAGACCATTGCAGCCGCCCTACATTTCCATCCAGATTTACAATCTCGGGATTTGCATCTTATTCTGTATACAGACGTGCTGTCGCAAAGACGCAACATCCGTGGTTACCACCAAAAGAGAGCCTCAGGGGGATATCGCAGAACATCACTCCCGAATAACAACATCAAAGACAACAGAGACCGTCACAACTTGAAATCCAGAGACGCCCTGCAACAAGTGGTGCATTCAAGATATCTACACACAAGGTAGTCTCGGACAACACCTGAAAGCTTCGAGACGCTCTAATATCAGATCTACGCCGTCCGAACTCGACAAACAGCACCAGCACACATCAATAGAGGTACCAGCAACTCCCGGATCTTTTCTAGTTTGTTCTGCATCTTCGCCTCATTCAGATATATTCAAAATTCCGACGCAGTTGATGGGGTGACAACTATCAACGAATATCCGACTTCTTTTCCTCAATCTTATAACAATACCCATACCCGCCACAATACTTTGGGCCCTTTTCCTCCACTCCTCGTCGCTTTTCACTCTGCCTTATTGTTCTACAAATACCATTGGATCCGCTCTTCGGTCAAAATCAAGGACCAGAGGTAATGTGCCTCTGACAGACGACGTTCAAGATTAATAAAACTGACAACCCGAGTGTTAGCACACGCTGGCTTCGTTACCACCAGCCGTCCATCACTCAAAGAGAACACGACGGGCATTTCTTACTTCAGACAATATGGCAACATCATTCTTTCATCCACCGCACCACCAGGCCCAGAATATGCATGGCTTAAATATGAGTGCCTCACAGAGCGACCCGCGGTCGCTTCCGTCTCCCGGTTCGACACTGCCGCCCATCCGGTCCGTTATTCCGGAACTTGATAATCTGGACATGGACTATGGCCGCAGGCAATCTCAGACGCACAAGGAGAGCATCGATGCTGGAGAATCCCACGGATACACCACGGATCGTCTGCCAGCCACGGGCGCCAGCCCCAGCATCAGTATCTTGTCGCAACAGAGCTATGGCCACCAAGAACCCAGATCACAAACATACCCCAATGGCCCGCTTCCTCGCCCGCCTCTTTCGGACGCCCTTATCCAATACAGCGGTCAACATCAACACGGCGAGCCACAGCGTGGCTACAGTCAGCATGGTCAACACCAGCCCGTACACCGCCGGGATACCTACCCTCCTAACTGGTATCCCCTAGATTCATACTGCCCACTACCGGAACACCGTCACGCGGTCTACCCTCAAACCGGACCTCAGCAGAACCACTACGAGCAGCGTGCCCGCAGCGAGCGCACGCGCTATCCTCATCCTTGGGGGAGCCAATCTGATTCTGCTGTGAGCCCTCGGGGCGGCGATGGGGGCAAGAATAAGAGGCGTGGCAACCTTCCCAAGGAGGTAACGGAGAAGTTGTATGCTTGGTTGTACGGCCACCTAAATCATCCTTATCCGACCGAAGATGAGAAACAAAAGATGATGAGAGAAACTAATATGCAGATGAGTAAGTGACAATAGGACAGCAAACTGTCTAGCCACCTCTTTACTCACTCTGCTTCTCCTTTTCAGACCAAATTTCGAACTGGTTCATCAACGCCCGTCGCCGCAAAGTCCCGCTCCTTATCGAACAGGCAAAGGCCGAGACCGAGGCCGCGAAGCATTATCGTGCCAACGCAACACCCATCGCCCGCCGAACTCGAACGGTTTCGGTATCCCATACGAGACACTACAGCCGCTCAGGCCCCGGCCGTGGCGTTCCCAGCCGCCGCGGCCGCAGCGCTAGTATCGAGCCGTCAATCAGCAACCTTCTCAACCTTCCCAAATCTGAGGAGGACGTCCGACCACCGCAGTATGCCGCTCCCATGAGCGACAGCGGCGTGCTTGATTACAGCAGCCGTGAGAGCTCCGAGTCCTATGAGATGGATCCTCATTATCAGAGTTATGGACACGGGCATAAGCATGGGCATGGGCACCATGCAAGCATTTAAATCTTTGGCGGCCGTCACAGCCACTTTTTTCTCGGATCTGTATTATCTTGGGCATGTTTAACCGGAGATGAAGGAGTTTTGGACAAGCATTGGTAGCACGGGAAAAGGACGGTTGGTTATGTATGTGCTTCCTTTGGTTCTTCTTTTGGCTATCCCGCTCCTGGGTGGCATCTTTTCTGGGTGGCGGGCAGGGTATACCCTAGGATCATTCACACAGCATATTTGGCATTTTGGCTTGGAGAGATATCCCATCAGGGCTAAGAAACGGGCTGTCAGAGGTTGTCTCAATTGCTTAGACAACATGTACTTGCTAAAAAGCATCAAGCAAAATACTTTTGACAACACATCTCTTGATCAATCTTCTTTATGAGTGATTCCCTCGTCAA
The DNA here is from genome assembly GCF_033870435.1 of Sordaria macrospora. NCBI lineage: Eukaryota > Fungi > Ascomycota > Sordariomycetes > Sordariales > Sordariaceae > Sordaria > Sordaria macrospora. The sequence continues at coordinate 3,429,553 of NC_089374.1, read as the reverse complement.
AGTGAAGATATCACTTCATAGAGTTTTCCGTTCTCCATACTATTTGGTGGATAATGAGTCAGGAAGGAAGGCAAGTAGGGATGTAGACAATCCTGGACTCAGGTAGTACAAAACCCCAGTGTTTTCGAACCGGCAACACTACTGTGTACGAACAAACTGCGCTCTAACTACGCTCTGCAGTAGCCATCTCTAAGCCAAAAGGTGACGGCATCTTTTAGTCCATCTCATTCATAGGCTACATGGGGCCTGCCCGGCCATGGGTCTGGGATCTGTTCCCACTAGCATTATATGTAAGACATTTTTCAAGGACCAAGTCCCCACCCAGGCCACCCTAGATGTCGGACGTCAAGACATGCATTAAGGGGAGTATTTGGGCCTTGGGGGCACAAAAGCGCCAAACCGAGCAAGGATCTGTCCAATGTGAATGTATGTGTACGAGGGTGGGCGGCTGGGCTGGACTATGAAGATTGTCTGAATGGTTTGCGGGTTTGCGGGTTGGATACGTTGGATCATGGATGATGGATGATGGGTAGATGCATCGAAACCGAACACGTCGAACCTTGCACAGATTCCATCCATGTCTACCGTAGCATCGGAAAATGGTCTTTCAGGTAGGTAGGTTCCATGGATACCAACTGAAATTATGCATGTTGCCCTATTGCGGGGACTTTGTTGATGCCTGCCCAGTTTCCACTTGTGGTTCTTTCTTGTATTTGATGGTCCGAGGGAGAAAAGCTGCCACGGTCAGTTCAACACCCACCTGATGATGACTTGGGCAAATGATAGTACGCCATGCTAGTAACCAGGACTGCACTGGACGCCTCATTTGGAAAGAACGAAGAGGGTGTGTTTAAGCTCCCGAATTCCGAAACAGAAGCACATCAATCTTCTTCCTCCCCTCATAGCCAATCCAGAAGCTCCGTCATGCCCGAAGCCTCCTTCGGTAATTTCCTTTCGAACCATTGCACACGTTTTGTATTCACCCCAAACCCAAATCCCCATCTCCCATTCAAATCTTCGGGTCTGTAACCCGGCGATGCCCGTGCTTTTTATTCCATGAAATGTGGCGAGCTCCGTCATGTTTTCTTTCGTTCGCGTCCCCGGCCTCACCAAACAATGGCCTCTCTGTCAATTCCTTACCCCCACCCCTCATCCAACCAGACATCGTCTATTCGCTAGCATATGTCGGTATGCCGGTCCCGTACACGACATAATACCCTACATTAACCATGATCCCTCTTCCTCCCCCGCGCCTACCTCCTGCTTCTTTACCATCAAAGCTTCGTCAAAGAGGCTGGTCCTAAAAAGGGGCATCCATGCCAGATTGGCATGTCTGGCTGGCTGGTTGGTGACACACCCACCCACACACATACGTTGACACAATCAGACAGACAGCCAGACAGATAGGCAGACAGGTCATCCACGGTATGCCAACAATTGCCCACCATGCTAGCCGGGCTGCTTGCTGGAGCACAAGAGCAGATCCGAAAATGCATGACGATAAAGGCATACGAGACACAAAATAGATTAAAAATTGCGACGCTAAGAGGACAGCAGGCCAGCAGGCCCTTGAGGAAACGCAGCACGGCAAGCACAAGACGCCTATTATGTGCCCAACAAGAGAGGCGGTCAAGGAACCGGAACCTTTTGGTGAGTACCCGAGCGAGCGAACCAACGAGCAAGTGACTGGGAGAAGGATCACTGCGGAATCTCATACATAGCGACAGCCGGCATGAATACATTGTCCACTTGTCGGTCCCCGGCCCGATACAGACCCCCGAGGCAGGTAGGTCCCTCTCACAAGCAGCAGAAAACACAAAAAAAAAAAGAAGAGGCAAGGGCACGGAGCACCAAGAAATGACGTGGAGACTTATGTTGTGGTTGTGCCAGAGGTAGGTCCCTATTCTTTCCTGCTTTTCTCAGCCATATTGAAAATAGACAAATGCAGGCTTCCCGGCTTGTGCTTTCCTCGTCGATACATTCCTCCTGCGCCGCCTACTCTGCGTTTGTATCTCTTGTATGTCGATACAGTACAGGTAAGATTACCATACCAGAACCCCTGTGCTGACACTAGGACAAGAGGGACAGGGAAGGTCAAGTCTAGCAGCCAAATCTCGGGAATTCTCTGTCAGTCAGTGTTTGGGATCTTGTGGGAGTCGAGAACTGACTGACCTGACTGATGACTGCTTACCGCAACTTGTCAGTCAGGCTTAGCTGCCCCGCCGGCACAATCTGACAGTTATCTTGGACAGACGTATCTTGTGACACCTGCCTGCTTGTTTCTCACAAATTGCCTAGGCAGTAGACCAAGCATAGGAGGTGGGGGAGAGACATTAAAAAGGCTGTGAGTGGATGTGTGCTTCGGGTCTGATGGAATGGGAATGTTGTTGTTGCTTACCCAGCCCAACCCACACCTCATACCTCAGACGGACCCAGGCGAGATACTGAGGAAGATGTAAGAAGACTGGGTGGTAAGCCTGGCCTAGCTAGCCAGAGCCCTAACAACAAAAGGCTTCCAGCATGGATCAATGTCTCAGTTTCTTTCGTCTCCCCCTCCAAGCGCCGCCCCCGAGGTGAGGCCAGAAGAGAGAGATACGAATCCCGAGACCCAGCCCAACAAACTCCAGTCCGCGCGTGGGCAGTCACCACCCCCGAGCTTCTCTCCCCGCGCCTCGCTGCTGCTGCCCGCAACTGCCACCACGAGCATGATGACAGAACAAGCGGTCTGTCGACAATCGGGAAACGATTGTTTCACTGGCATATGGCTGAAAATGGATCATCCTAGTATCATTTCTGCCGAGACGAGTATGCACCCGGGACGGACAGACAGCTTTGTTGGAGATCTGTGCTACTAGACGATCGGATGGGTGACAGCAGCGTCAGAAGCGGCATTAGCAGAAGAAGCAGTAGTGGTGGCAGCAGCAAGATTGTCGTGTCGTGTAGTGTAGTGCAGTGATGTATGTCTCTGGTGTCGTAACCCCCAACCCCATGGATACCCTAGGTATGTTTGGTTGTTGGTCTTTGGAATTTTGGCCCGGCCCAACTGGCGGACAGCCTGTTTATGGATTGTTCTGTCCTGCTGCGTCAGGGTATCACAAGGAATGGAGTGGCAAGATCTCGCGCAAGCAAATCGCAAACTTGACGAGTGAACTGCGTCGAGATTGCCTGAGAGAAGAAAGAAGCATGACGCTTGTCTCGCTTGACCACAGAGGATGAGGGTCTAAAGCCAATCAGGCACGCCGGGGAGTGTGTCAGAGATCTCGGAGCCGGGAGTTGCGGACTAGATCTCTCCGGAACCTCTCTGGGGAGGGAAAGGAGCATATCCGCACACGCGGTGTTCGGACAAAGAGTTTTTGAGGCAAAAAAGCGGTACCCAACCCCAACTCTCTTTCCATCCATCCTATGAGGTTTTCCTTGAGTAAGAACCCCGGTAGCCCTGGCTCCCCAATACCGTTTTGGTGGTCGTGCAGTAACAGTTCCTGGCATCTCACGCGGATCAGCTGCCCGCTGCTGCTGCTTCATCATGGACCACGTCCATGTCCATGTCCACGCGCCCCACGGTAGGCATTGGGCTCTGGTGCAACAACAATCATCATTCACCTTTTTTTCACAATGTCTGCGCCGCTTTTCTCGTCAGACAAAGACAATCTGAAGACAATCACCAACAGCTGGGATCCTTGTGGTAGAAACGCCGATACAACCTGTCAACAGCCGCTTGGCAAGACTGCGGGTGTGTTGCGGATTGCGGGAACTTCCTTTCCAACTCTCGAACAATATGGATGTCGGGCACTCACACGGACGGCGGCGAAACCTTCCCTCCTTGGGGTAGGCACACCGCTAATTCTGCCTGACTGCCTGGCAGCCTTCTTCCAGTGGTCGTATTTTGGGTCCCAATGCCCCCCCCCCCCCCCCCCCCCCCCCCCCCAAATAAAAAAAGGAACGAGAGTGAAGTAAACCTGGGAACTTGGGAAGAGAAGAATGTCTTGTATGACTCGATCCGCCAGTGCCCGCTCATCTGTCTTGCCTGGATCCTGTTCTTCGTAGTAGTAGTAGAAGGGTTTAGTGTATTGCTCCGGACGTCTGGGGGGGGATCCAATCTCTTCAATTTCGCCGACCATCCATAGCAGGTTTTGCATAACTTGATACAGGTGATATCGATGTTGTCCCTCGAGTTTTTCTCCAGAGTCCAGACGTAATCGTCCCCACGGTACGGTAGGGTCATGGTAGTTATTGACTATGGTAGTGCCGCGAACGCCGCAAGTCTCTAGAAAAGACGGCCCTGCCATTCTGATGGTATTGAGGGCCTTGTGGAACAGAGACCTCGACTTTGTCACGCTCCGACATTGAAAAGTTATGCTGCAAAGCACGAGGAGAGCCGTTTGCTGCATGGTTATCGTCGGTGACAGATTCGCGTGGCAGCTGTCGACGATTGTGAGGTAAAGAAGCAAAGGAATCGCTCGGTTTCGTAACTTTCATACACCGAGATGGTACGTTTCATGATTGTCCGAAAAGAAGAGTCAAGGAACTGGTGGATGATATGAGCCTTGTTCGACGCTGATCGTCGTCGCGTCAGACGGTGAAATTTGCAATGTTGGAGAAAGATGTTGGTTTGGGTGACGGACTTTATTGCCAGGATATACCCGCACAGTATAGTCCTCACCAACAGTCCCTCGATGCGTGCATTTGCAGCCTTTTTTTGTACGGGAACCGTGAAACTATCTATCTAACGTGGAATAGTGGAGCGCTTAGATTTGCTAGCTATAAGTTTTGGCACAACGCCTTTCTTATAACAATATCCGGTATAGTGTAACGGTTAACATATCGCGTTTTCACCGCGAAGCTCGGGGTTCGATTCCCCGTACCGGAGTATATTTTTTCGCTTTTTGGCACCTCAAATCATCAATCACTATTCGCATTTCTTCGGCGATTGGATACGCAACATCTCTCATGTTTCCTGTTCCTTTTTTTTTCCTAAGCAAGGTTCGAATCTCCATCTGCTCTTGTTCTAGGTGTTAAGATTCCGCAAATGCATTGACGGTTGTTCAATTTTAGAATGGTTTCTGTAAGCGTTGCACTCCATGGCCAGTGAACGGTTTTCTCTTCGTATAGTAAGTAAGTGGTCCGTATATTTCTAATGTCAAACTGGTACTGATGATATTGAACGAATTCTGAAGCACATTCAGTACTATGACGTTCCAGAAAGGCAATTTGTGTAGGTAGTATCAAGATGGTAGGGTGGGACTTTGCAACGAACAACCGACAACATCCAATAAACTTATTACGCCATTGTCGTGACCATTTTATGTACCACGAAGAAATACCTCTCAAGATATACAAATCGACACCAGCGGCGTCATAATGCAAGCAAGCGTTGAAACAACTCTTTTCCCCTAAACTCCTTTCTAAGCATTCTCAGATCATGTTCATAGTTACTACAACCCGCTCGGCCTTTTATTCTTCATCATCAGCCATGACGGTATCAGCCTTGGCCGGAGAAGCAGCAGGCGAGCCAGCCGCCTCCTTCGTTTCTTCCTTATCACCTCCCTCATCCGCATCCGCCTCAGCGGCCGCTCCACCCTCATCCTCATCCTCATCGTCGTCGTCGTCGTCCAGAATCCTGCCTCTTCTTGATCGCTTGTTCTGGCGTCTTGTTGAGACAGTGGCTTCTTCCTCCTCGTCGTCACCACCAGCGTCGGCCCTGGAGTCATCGACGTCCATCCGATCGACACTCTCCTCTGACCGGCTTCTGCCCCTCCTGGACTGCTCATCCTCGTCATCGTCATACTCCCCTCCACTACGGGGCGAATGGCTGCGCTTCTGCTTCTTCTCGAGGGCCCTCTCAGCCCTCTCGAGAGCATCCATCTCCATGCCAGGCTCGTCACTCTCATCGCTGTCGACCACGATTTCGGCACTCTTGTACTTGCCAGTAGGCTCGGTCTTCCTGCTAGTAAGCCTCTGCTTCTTGGGTGGCCTGCTCTTCCTGCCGCCTTCTTCGGCATCCGAGCCCGAGGCGTCACTATCGTCATCGTCTCGGTCCCTGCGACTCGTCTTCTTCTTCTTCTGAGCACGACCCTTCCGCTCGCGCTTCTCCTCGCCACCTCTCTCGCGCTTGGCAGGCGTGCTGCTGGCCTTCTTCATCTTTTGCCTCTTACTCTTCTCGCCAGTCTCGCTGTCGGTGGTCATCTCCGCCTCCTGACGCTGTCGCTCTTCCTCGAGTCTCTGCTCCGCTAGCTTGCGGTCGCGGGCGGCGATCTCTTCTCTCTCTCGCTTGATCTTTTCTTGGCGCTCGCGCTCCTCTTCCTCCTTCCTGCGGATTTCTTCCTCCTTCTTCTTCAGCGCTGCTTGTCTCTGCTCAAGTGCAACCTGGAGCTTCTCCTTGTTCTTGGACTCGTACTCCCGCTGGGAGGCGAGAGCACGCTCGAGCTGTTTGCGCTGAGTGTTGCGAGCCATGTTGGCACGCTGCTCGATATCGTGCTTGGGATAGGGTGGGTGGTCCGAGGCGGCGATCTCGTCGAGGGCGGTAATAGCGGACTCGAGACCTGACGCAGCTTCCTCGAGTTGGGTGGAGGTACGCTGGTGTTCAGGCAAACCGTTGATAAACGAGGCGAGTTGGATCTGCACAAAAGCGACGTTGAACTTGAAGTGTACCTGTTCAGGGGCAACTTCTAGGGTCTGAGAAAAGCGTTAGTCACTGCAGTCAACTTGTGGGTTCGAATCAACGTACCTTCTGGGCATACTCCAAGGCTGTCTTGTAAGCGTCCAAGTTACGCTCAGCGCGCCCCTTGTTCAGCCACGTACGGCCAAGGCATGAGAGAATGTTGGCATCCTTTGCCTTACCCTCCTTTCCGAGCGCGATCTCGTAGCTTTCGATAGCCTTCGTGAACTGCTTCAACTCGGCGTAAATGTGGCCCAAGTTGACAAAGACGTGCACGTCCTTGATGGTCTCGCGAACCTTGATAAATATCTGCAATGCCCCCTTGTAGTCCTTTTTGTCCTCCACAAGTGCGATGGCGATTCCCTGAGCCGCATATGCATTCTTCGGGTCTAACTGGAGCGCCTTGTCGAAGAACTCAACAGCACGGCTGTAGGCAGCACTCCGCTTCTGCCTGTCTGCCTCTGTCTCGCGACGCATCTCCCTAGCAGAAATAAGGTGCAGATTTCCCATGCCAACGAGAGCATAACGGTCATGCTTATCATAGTTTTGCAGGGTGTGCTTGTAATGGCGTTGCTCCGGGTCCTCAGCGATGTTGCTAGGTCGCTTCCTGGAGCTAAGCTTGCCGAGAAACCAGCCATACAAAGCACGAACCTCGAGGTCGGAAGAGTTCTCCTGGTACAGCTTGGCAACTGCATCAGGGCCCTCCTTGGTGCCAGGGTTATTCCGAAGCTTGATGTAAGCCAGTCTGGTGCGGGCATCCACGTAGTCATCGTGGCGTTTCAACAAGCCCTCATACACCTCAACCGCCTTGTCAGACATGCCCCGAGCCTCGTAGCTACGGCCAAGGTTGAAGCTGATGGTGGTGACCAAAGCGTCGGTGTCAGTATCATCGTTCTTCTCCCCAATTCTAATGCAGGAGCTGAGCGCGGCCTCAAAGAGTTCGCTCGCAAGCTCGTGCTTTTCTTCTTGGTAGTAGAAGCAGCCGATGTTGTTCAGCAACTGCGGCGGGAGGAACCTCCGGAGCGCAGCCTTGATCGCAGCTTCGCCCTCAACTTCATCTGGTCGCTCTGAATGGGGAACCTGGTCAAGCTCCAGCTGCTCGACTTGCTGAAGACACTGGAGGGCCTTGTCAGGGTTCTCGGTCTCATAGAGACGGGCTAGATTGAGAAGCACAGCGGCATCTGGCGCGAGGCTTTTCTTAGGATCCTTCCACGCCGAACGCACGCTCTCCAGCAGGCCAATGGCCTTCTTTGCCTCGGCAGACTTATCTTCCTTGACCGGAGCATACTGGTTGGCGAAAACCTCCTCGGCATACAAGTTGCCGAGCAAAATCATGGCCTCGTAGTTTTTCGCCTGCTGAATCATCTTCTCTAGGCGAAGTTTGGCCTCACCCAGGTCGTTCTTGATGACGGACAGCTGCGCCGCACCAAACTTGGCCGGCAAATAGCCACGCTCAGTGCCACCTCGGGCATCATCAGCACGACGGTAGTAATCTGCAGCACGCTCGAGGTTATTGGCGTAATGCTCCTTGCGCGCGAGCAGGTACCAGCCATCACTCGCTATGGCGTTGACATCAGTGAACTGGATAGCCTTGTGGGCAAGAGCTTCCACATGATCAAATTGCTTCCGGGACAGAAAATAGCTGGCAAATGTGGCGCATGTGAGGGGAAGATCTTTGTCAAGCTTGTAGGACTTTTGTGTGTACTCGGTCATGGCCTTCTTGTACAGCCTGATGAATTCCGGGCTGTTGATGGGGACGTGTCCACTCGCGTCGAGGTAGTAGAGACCCAGGAGGATGTTGCCGACCTTGGACTCGGCGTTGATCTCGAGAGCTCGTTCCCAGGCGATCCTGGCGTCATCCTTGTATCCCAATTGCCAGAAGCAGCAGCCAATGCCAATTCGCGGGTCGGGGTCGACAAGATCTGGGGCTCTGGCAAGGGCATCCTGATAGGCAGCCAAGGCGTCTGCATACCTGCTCAGCGAGAAGAGTGCGCGGGCCTTGCCAATAACGGCAAGCATGTTCTCGCCGCTAGAAACTCGGAGGGCGTCGTCGAAAGATTTGAGGGCGGCGCGCAAGGTCTCGGTCTTTTCGGGGTCGACTGCTCCGGGAGCCTTTGATGGTGGCTGGAGGGACGCCCTCAGGAGCTGGAGGACACCACGGGCCAGGAAGAGAGGAGGGAAAGCTGGGTTGATGCGCGAAGCTTCGTTGAGACTCTGGGTAGCGAGCTGGAGATAGTATTCCTTGGTCTTTGCTTCGGACACAAGGGCGCCCTCGGGGGCGACTCTGGGTGCTTCCCTGCTCTTCCACAAATACATCCAGCAGAGAGCCGTGACGATGCTGAGCTTCTCTCTGGGGTTGTTGGCCTGCATGGCATTGGCTCCTTTGATGAGCATCTCGATGGCGAAGTCGATCTTCTTCTGTTTTGCGTAGGCAAGGGACACTGTCATCCAATACGTCCGGGCGGCGCCCTCCATCTCGAAGAGGGTGCAAAGCTCGGTTGGGTCATCGGCGAGGACCTCGAGGTCGATTTCGACAGCTTCGTCATCTTGATCTTGGACGGGGATGTCGATGGTCGAGGGGATGTCGGTGAAGCGCTTGCTCTTGGGAAAGCCGTTGGAGCCTCCTACGGAAGAGGCAGGAGAGACACCGCGGCCGTTGGTGGCAGCGCCATTGAGGGCAGCCGAGGCCATTGTGAATCACTGGTGAGGACTTGTTGGTGCCGCGCAGCTTGGGGATATTATAGTCGGACGGAAGCGCGGGGGAGGATAGCGAGTCGAAGAGGTGTTCCCGTTCGCATTCGTGCCTGGTTCCGGCAATCGCCAAGGTAGTCTGGAGTCTTGGACGGAATAATAGAGTCGTATATGTGATGGTATGCTCAAAATATGATGGCTGTTGGCGATAATTTAAGAGGGGTGCATTGCGCTCCTGTGCAGGCGACAAGTCGGAAAAGAAGGCGGAAAGAGAAAAAGGAAAGGTAGCAAAAGTTTCGCAGCTACGCGTTTGTATGGACGGGGGAATGCCGCGATTTCTGGGCTCGTGGTCCTGAAAATCCCCGTGAGTTGACGTGTCGAGGATGGGTCGTCTTGAAAAGAAATGGGTGATGGAAGCTGAGATGGGACTCAGGAAGAGGTGCACGTCGCGTTGTGTCGCTGGAGTGGAACGAAGTCAAGAACCGGATCCCGCTGTGGTCGTCAATCAGATGGGATCCATAATGCGTCCAGGTCCCGGCGCAGAGACCCACACCGCGCTGTGGCGGCAGGCAAACCTGGGACGGGGGGACCTCCACTGTCTTGCCCCTGACTGACGATTTTCATTGGCTGGTCAAAACTGGAAACAAACATACAAGGACAGCCTGAGTGACCTCACCTGCTTGTGCATGTAAACAACACGCTTACGAAAATGGCTAACAGCGACACATCTTCACTTGGAATGACATGATTCTACATGGCGGACGAACAAAAACTCACCTTTCTGTTCTGGTACAGCTAACGGTTTAAACTGGTTTCAGATACTTCGCATGGAGCACCTCTTAGGCCAGCGGAGAGCCTCAAACCCGGCTTTTTTTTGTTGTTGTTGTTATTTTTAACGTCCACTTCCGCCTCCCGTAGGGCATGAGACGTGCCGCACCGGTGAGTCTAGCATACAAAATTAAGAGCAATGCCCTAACTGTCCACCAAAACCATTGATCCGAGGGCAAACCGAGGCCTATTGCCAGTGTAAATCATGTGTTGCCCATAGCGTAAACGCGGCCCAACACTTGTAATCGAATCGCCCAGTGGGCGAATCCCTTAAACCCGACATTACTGAGCGATACTCATAAATGAGCATCATGCCGCCAGTGGACAAGTCAATAGCCCCATCGGTAAGAGCTTCGCTCGTCGATCGACCCAGCGCCTCAAAGTTGAGATTCAAAGAGGTTTCACGCCACCTGGGTGTTCCTCGCTATTACCAGCAGAGAACCGCCGAACAAGCAAAGAGCTGCCAAAAGCACATCTGATACTCTTAAGGATCATGCGAGCCGCTCAGGCTGAGTGCCGCTATGAGATTTTGGATTAGCGGAAAGTTAAGTACGCTCTGAGGTCTATCGCTTTTCGCCATGCCCAAGAGAAACTCGATTGGCGGTTCTCTTCACCAATCTCACACCATATACAAGTCCCACAACCTCGAGAAGAAGGGGCGGAAGGACCAGCGAGTCGTATCATTCGAAGTTGAAGAACCGCTGGCAAGTGTTGCGACGACTTCCGCAAGGGACCACCAAAAGGTCTCAACCTCAACAGCACTACAACCCCCATCCCCGAGCCCAAGGAACTTCTCTCCGCCCCGGCTTCCGCAATATCTGCTGGCGGTGCTGTTCTGACTCAAAAACCATTGTGCTTGGCTCGGCCACAGCCCGTGACGGAGACTGATAAGACAGTCCGAGATGAAACCGGGGATGAGGCCGGCCTTGGTACCGATACGTAATGACTACCGAGATCGAGCCCTCTCGGCCTTGGGAGGAATTGGTAGTCTGTATGGGCGGCATGAATTTTTGTTGCTGGAAGCCTTGCTTCAAGAGCATGTTGCCATACTCTACATTCGGCCTGTAGGCCGAAATAACAAAAAACTCCCTTGGGGATACGCCTTCGAACCACTTGACGGAGTCCCTGAGCAGCTCCAAGGCCCCCTTCACCTGCATCCGATTGGGTTTGAACGTTCCAACCTTTATGGCCTTTGTGTTAGGCGTATGGAGAAGTGAGATCGTTCGGGTCATCTCGGTTCTCCTCGCTGCTTATCATGTCCGCTTTGCGTTTTCTCTGGCTGGTCGTGTAGGTCGGCGTAGAGGGTATTCCTTACGGGCCACCGAGACCAGCGCTGACATCAACCACGCGGGGGCTCCCGGCGTCTGAGAGGCCGGCACGTTACGTCGGAAACTCACATCCACGAAAGAGCATGATCCCGGCACCCTTTTCACCGTACACGCACCCGGCATCTGTTGAATTCTCGGGACACTCGATAATTAATTGACATTCGATGCTGATATTGCCAAAAGCAAGTTCGAAGATGAAAAATAGACCATATCCCAACCTCCTACCTTGAAGTTCCCCCAAACATTTGGGTAACTCAGCCGGATTTTCTATACGTTGCAACTGAAGGGTGCTGCAAATGCACCCACTCAGCTGTGGTATATCGCCGGGAATCAGTTTCGTACCATGAAGTAACTCCAGGAGAGAAGTTTATAGGGAGAAACCAATTTGACTGGGTATGAAGAAAAATTGGCAGTTCGCGGGAAGTTATGACCAAGAGTTTGAAAATGCCGTGTGCGTGTAAGGGTAAGGGGTGATGCGCCCCAGGCTTGTCTTTGTCTCTTTCTTTCCCTCAGGTTTGTTTCCTACCTCGGTAATTACTCGCTTGCATTGCCTGCAATATTGCTCATTGTTTTGCTCCTCGTTGCTTTTCATCAACTCCAGTTGACTCCCATTAACTGCCATTGGTTCCTATCCAGAAACCGTCTCACGACGCTGAGATGATGTGGCGCACGAAGAATGTCACCGGAGGTCCATTGGATGTTTCTGTAACAAGTGCAAACGCTTCCCATGACTATTTGATGATATACTTCGATGATTCTGTCAGGAGTGATAGTCTGGTGCCTGGAAAGACATGTTACCTACATGCCGGTCTGCAAAAGGTAGGGTTTGCGGTCATTTCCCACGGCTGATACACACAATAAAGAATAGCGTACTGAATACCCTTTGATGTGTTTTCACACTCGTGAACCGGCAAGCCTAACGCATTGGTGAGCTTAGGACACGCGCGCCGGTTGAATCCAAACCGGACACAATAAAGAGTTTGTTAGCCGCGAACTCTGAAAGGCGATTTTCAAACACAAGGAATGGTAGCCAAAGAACAAAGTACTTTAGGCGCTCCCCGACTACCAACAGAACAATAGAGGTAGGGAGGTAAACCGGTAGAAAGTGGAAAGTGACCCGACAATCCAAGACAAAAGAGTCCGCCAGGAGTGACCATAAAGCTAACATCAGTACCTTATGAACCCACCTTTTACGCTCATACTCCAGCAGTGGGACAACCGCGTTACTCTGTTTCTATTTACATTCACCGGTAAACCCCAACAAGTTGGCCAACAGTAGAAAAGACGGAGACCGGTAGACATCGCATCTATCTCCTCATGACCAAGCCAAAAGGTATAAAAGTAACCTGAGGCCACGATCACATCCACCATTTCAATCTGACATAACGACATCCTCGCCTCTATTAAGACACACAGTAAAGAGACATATTGGCGCGAGTCAGACCCCCAAGTACAACCTCAGGTCAATATCCCTACGCACAGCCAAAGGCGTCCAACTCAAAGAAAAGCACAAACACACCCCAACCACCCTTTCAATACGCCCTCCCGAAGATAGTAGGAAAATGACGTCTACCCATAGCGACAACACTGGAAGCAAGGGCGTGTAATTTGGCAAAAACCCTGCGGATCATACATGCGCCTGCCAAACCTGCTCTTGCAAGGCATGGATCCCGCTGGATGAGAAGTATTGTTCTGACTGCCTCGGTTCCTGGGATTGTCAGACCAACTAAGGGCCCTGAGATAAGGCTTCGTTGGAGTGGCTTCCACACTTGGGCTCTAACCGTCCTGGGAGCCGGCTCTACTGGGAACTCGGAGGTGGGAGAGGGCTCGGGGTTAACGAAGCTTTTCTGTGCAGTCAGTCAGAGATCGGACTGGGGAGTTTATGCTGATCTGGAGGATGGACACTAGGGCTTTGTCTATGGGACTTAGGTGCTGAACACCGGGGTTTGGTGGTGATATCTGTCTGGATGACAAAAGAAGATTTGTTGGAGGACTTCTTTAAGTAGATGGATGGACTGGGACCGAATGGCTCTGGATCGTGGGAATTTTTCGTTCGTTAAGCATTGTCAAGTCCAAGTTGCCAACAATGACTTCATGTTGGTAGACCCAAGCCAAAAGAAGAGAAATCGGCGGAGGTAGCCAGAGAGAATTCCATCATCGTTCGTTTGACACATTCCAACACGTTTGATGTTGTCCGTAGGCTCTTAACCGGGCAAGTATGCTGAGCCCTTGGTGCATAGTGTGAATTTCAACCCCCACGTAAGATTATGTCGCTCGATGGAGCCCTTGAACTGGCATCCTCCATAATGCCATCTTTAACTGAGGAAATATGCTGAATCCTTGGGGTAAATGTAAATGTTAACCCCCACGGACTTTGAGAGATGAGAAAACAACAAACACCCCCAAACCACCAATCGGCACCGAAAGAGTAAATCTGATCTCGACACAAATAGGATTGACGATGTTGGCTACAAAGAACAACAATCAACAGCATTGATACACGCTCCTCGCCCCATACCAAACGGCTAGCCAACCAACTCACCTCTCGTCGTTATGCCTGTTCCCAAGGAATGAGGTGACAATGACGCGGAAAGAGAACAATGCCCGACAGCCCGCGCCTTCCCTTTAGAGTCAAAGAGGACTCAAATAGGAAGAGGAAGAGATGTAAAGCTAAGGACTGCCCGATATATCCCATCATATTCCACTCCAGCATCAGCATCTATCAAGCACATCCACACACAACCATCAGCCGTCAAGCATCAGGTATCAAGCAGAAAGCAACCTCACCTTCAACAAACCCAACAAATTACAACAAACCCTATCTTCCAAACACCACCAAGATGAAGACGTGCGCTCACGCCAACAGGTCGTGCTTCTGCTCGAACAGCGTCGAAGATGGTAGAGATCTCTGCTCCCATTGTGACGCCGGTGGCTGTGGTGTTCTTTGAACCCGCTCGAGAGTTACCGAAGTCGAGGGTCGGGTTTGCAAGGTGGTTCTGAAGTAGGACCAGAGTGCAATGGAGGAGATGGAGATGATGGCTTTCAGAGAATGACAGATTGGGAATGATGGGTGGAGTATGGATGAGTTGTGATGAAGAATGGTGTGTATGTGTGATGGTCGGGGGTTACCTATAGGAAGGGGAAGAAGGGAAAGAAGGGAAGCGGGGGCTGAAGCAGTATATGCAGCAGTTGGAAGACGCATCGGTGCTTTAAACAGTGAAGGTAGAAAACATAGCACAGAAAAGAGTATGACTCTCCCTTCCAGTTAAATCTCCAAGGTGTAGACTGCGTATTTATAGAACCAGGGCAGGTACCTGCCACTGCCGTGCTTGCTGCTCTACCTACCTACCTGCTACCGTTCCTGCCACCGCCGGGTTGCCCATTCCTCACCAAAGATCGGACAACGAGACGGCACTTACCCTTCGGGTCTTCCCGTCCCGTCCACCCAATTCCACTGGAAGCCGGGGCTGCAGCTTGCAAGCGACCATATAAGGTCCCGTATCTGACCTATCTGCCACAACGGGGACCCAAACCCAAGACTACGTCTATATGGCGCAGCGGTTCCAGTTGATGACAACATTGCCGGGTGCGTTGGTATCCCAAGGTACAGTTTTCGTAAGGTCGCAGCTGGTCTCGAATTCGACTCGGACCTGGGTGACTTAGCTTTTTGCAATTATTTTTTCCCCATTCGATTGGGGAAATGATTGGGATTTTGAAAACCAGAGTTTTGGGTTTAGGCTTTTTGGGGGGTGAAAGGACGTTTTTGTTTTGGCGCGAACGATGTGTGATACCTTGTGTATAAGAATCGTAACTTTTGTCTCACGAGAAAACACTTTGCTTTTCATGCTTCCCATGACCACAAGAACTCCTCAACATCTCCCACCATTACTCCTCCCTTTCCCTCCTCCATCTGCAGCCGCGATTTTCACCACTCTAGAAACCCGTCTCAACCTCAACACCCCCTGGACAGCCACAGCCTCATTCAAACAAACCGCCCCCTTCTCCTTAACGCACTTTCCCTTCTTCTTCACCACACTCCCTCCACCCTGTCCATCATCTACCACTTCATTATCACAGCAACTGCCCACCAGACATCTAAACCCTTCCCCCGTCTGCAATCCCTCGGGGGTCAAACACTCGGCGTTGGTGTCGCAGCCGATCTCGTTCTGACACCAGTCGTCTAGCGAGCAGAAGACTTGACCGTCGGGATCAAGACCGCAGAGGCAATCACCTAGGGGAGCAGAGGGGCAGGGGGTAAAGGTGTAGGTGCCGCAGACGCCGGGGGTGCAGGAGGATGAAGGGGTTAGGGTTGTGGTGACGGTGAGGGTTGAGGTGGTTGTTATTGTGGAGGGGGAAATGATGGTTTTGATAATCTTTGTATGGCAAGGGAAGGAGGTGTGATGGGGATGGGTGGTTGTGTTGTAGGAGGTTGAAATGGTGTTGTTGGTGGTTGGGTATGGAATTTTGGCTGATGTCAAAGAACGGCTTGGGAGATCTGAGTGGCTATGTTCCCGTCGCAGTTGGCTGCGGGTGGACGAGTCAATGCTTGTTGACTTGCCAGTGATGGGAAGTGTATTCGTAATAGTGATGGTTATTGTAGACGTCGTGAAAGCTGTTTGAATGCTGGATGCGTCGGAACAAGTTAGCCATATTGACTAGAAAAAGGCCATAGAGAAAATGGACACCAGAGATGGGTTAATTGCCTTGGCTTTGGAGTAATGGTAGTGAAGACCGTCGTTGTGCAGTTTGGATGACTGTGTACATATCCGGTAGTCGAGATTGGGGTGGCATATTCGGCAAGAGATGTAGCCGCGAGGGCCAAAAGCATGACTAGGACTTGCTTCATGCTGTCTAACAACTGAGGTAGACGACAAGACTGGCTTGAATAACTCTTCAACAAACAACATTGTAAAGCACACGGGTGGAATCATCTTATAGGGAACAAAAAGGGGGAGAAATTCGGCAGCCTCGAGGATCCGTTACATCAAACACTAGTGTCTACCCTCTGCAGAACACAACAGGAGCGCGGCGAGCTGTCGGGGTGCCTTTTCGGCGAGTTTCTCGGTGACCATAAATATAGTCAGGATGGTGCTGAAGTTCCGAGTTGGAAACAAACAAGGGTTGCCAGCCACTCCCTAGGTTATTCCTGGATTGTGTAACAGATCGGAACGAACTCATGCAGGGAAGTGATGGGCTGAATGCATGATTGCGGTAATCGTAAATGGGTATCATAATTTAGACCAGCCTTCGGAGGCCAGGTATCGAATCGTCTTGAACGGGTCCATAAGCAGGGACAATATGGCAGATATTCTAGTGTTCTTCGAAGAAACCTCCATCTTCGCTCTCGCTCTCCTCCTTCTCCTCCTCGTTCTGTGACGAATCCTTCTTGGCGGTCTTCTTGGACGCAGGTTTCTCGAGTGAGAGATCGCGTTCCGGCCGCCTGTCGCGAATCTTCTCCAGAGCCTTCTTACCCTCCTCGCGGGCCTTTTCGATAGTGGTCCACATTGGGGGTCTTGATGAGTGGAGGTGGTGTGCGGCTGAGCCCTTCTCGTCCTTCTCTGTGGCTTCGTCCTTGGACTTGGGGTACAAGCTGATGTAGGTCTCCATGTGGGGATGGTAGAGAGCATAGTCGAGGTCGACTTCGGCAATGTGGAGGTCGGCTTTTAACCTGGCGATTTCGGCTTCGTCTTCGGTTTCATTGAGTTGCCTCTTCAGTTGCTTTGCGAGGCGCTCCGCCTTCTTGCGCTCTGTTCGTGACATTCTGGGTTAGAAATGCGACAGGCTTTCCTGTGTGACGAGGAGGGGAACAACATACCGAAGAATCTGACCATGTGGTACTTGCTAATCATCTTGCTCCTCAGCCTCTTGTCGCTCTCGTCGTAAATCCTCTGCTTGTGGGCTTGCAGTTCGCGCTGGAGGTCATTCCGGACATTGGCAGGCAACTTTTCGTTCTTGTGTTCGAGAAGGCGTTCGATCGCTCTGACACGCTTCTTGATTTGACCAAGGTTGCCATCGTTGATCTTCTGGGTGGTCTTTTGACGCTTTGCAATGTTCTTGGGGTTGAATCTGTTGTGGGGGTTTCTGGGTTTGTGCTGGTGCTGGTGCTGGTTCTGGCTCTTGTTTTCGTTCTGTCCCTCGTATCCATTGACGTCCGCGCCCTCGGCCTCTTCGAACGATCGCTTGCCCATTGTCGCGGTGTGCTGGAATAGGAGATGGGTTGACTTCGGAGAGTGTAATAACCTCTTGGGTGACTGTGTTCGTGGTTGGTGCAATCTGATAGGGGGTAATGCGAATTCAGGTGCTTTGGTGGTTGTCGCGATGTTCGTCGTGGCTCTTCAATTGGAAAAAAATAAATGGAGACTTCTGCTGAAAGAATGGAGCAAGGAGCTGGACCCCTGCAATCGGCCTGCAGGGGTCGCCATTCACAATTGCAGTGACAGCGCTAGCTCCGGGTTAGGGTTACATAAGAATGGCATCGCCAACTCCCGTGAACTGACTCCATTCCAACCAACAGCGTGCGTGTCTTGGCCTTCCTCTAACAAAGTGTGTCTAACTCCAGCAACCACACAATGATGCTGTAGGCCAGACGGTTATTTTATCATTATCTTCACTCCTACAAAATGTCATGAACACGGTTTTGACTGTTTATGCCTTTCTCTCCTTTGGATTCATGAACCACGTGCAACCAGGGTCATCTGGCTGGGAAGGAGCGCTAGGAGCATTCGGATGAACACTCACAACTGTTCAACTTCACCATTACACTTCTTTCACAAATCTACGGCTTGTCGCTGTAAGCCCTTCAGTTGAAGCCGCGGTATCGAATAAGGGGCCATCACACATATTCTCACCCGATCACGTAACTCCATAACCCGGACTACTGGAACCAGGACAACGACATCACAGTAACTCGCCAGCATGGATCGCCCGGAGCCGGGTCTCATCAGGTGGTCCCCGAACGCGGGGCGAGACCTGTTTCTTCATATCAACCTTCAACATCACGTCGTGCAGCTCCATGAGCCAACAGGCTTCGCAAACAAAGGCCAATTCGACTCAAGGAAGCTCGGCAAATATGACGAACTACCTCCTCTTACCACCTTTGACTGGTCTCCCTCCGTACCCGGTCTGGTCGCTGTTGGCACCTCGACCGGCGTCGTCAATATCTTGCGCGTTGACGACAACTCCAACGCAGTCTTGGATCTCAACCTCAAGATGTCCCGCACCTGTCAAGCTGTCGCCTTTAATACCGCCGGCAAGCTTGCTGTTGCCCTGGACAGAGTGAGAAGTGACAATTGCCTCTACATCTGGGACGTCAACCGGCTGTCGACCATGGATACCAATGCCCATGGCTTCAGCAGTGTTGTACCCTTTACCGATCCCATAGATCGTCTCGAGCCCAGCGTGTCAGTCTCCAGCGTCAGGTTCTTCGAGGACAACCCTAATGTTCTCGTCGCCGGGATCAAGGGGCAGGGTCTCCGGATACATGATTTACGAGGTAGCCTCACAGTTCAAGTTCAAGCCAGCCTTTCGAAAAGTGTGAGCTGACATGGTTTCCAGAACAAAGTCACGGCTCAGTCGTTCATTTCCCCACCAAATGTTGCAACAACCTTGCTATTGACTACGCAGACCAGAACTACTTTGCCTCCTCGGCCTTGGACCAGCCGGGTGTTATGGTTTGGGACCGACGTGCAACCAACCGCCAGATTGCAAGGCCTTCGTACATGGACGCAGTCAAGGAAGACGACTTGCCCTGGGGCGGAGCCTTGCGTCTGGAAAAAGCGGTGCGCGTCCTTAGTCAGGATCCGGCCCAAGACACTAACACCTCCTACATTCGCTCCATTCGTTTTTGTCGAGACAAGCCTGGCATGCTAGGCGTGCTATCGCGGGCCGGCCAGCTCCGAATCTTGGACACGAGACACGAATGCGTGGAACCTAGTAACCAGTATGAGAATAGCCCGGAGCTACTCGAGGTGGCCAGATCGTATGAGATGGATCCTTTCTATCTGGACCCGGCCCGCCACAAGCACGAGAAAATCGTATCCTTTGACTGGATTACCATGCCTTCACCCATTGCCCAGGCCAGAATGCTTGTCCTCCGGAACAATGGCAATTTCGATGTATTGGAGAAACCGTCATTTACGTCCGAGTATCCATTTAAGCTCATCCCTTGGCAACCACCCCACCGAGGATTAGAAGGTAAAGAACCACCTGAGGATCAACCCTACCCTTGGCTCCCCGGAGAAAACACTCACAATCTCAATCTTTTAGAAAGGATATCTTATCATCAAACCATGGACTTCGAGATCCCCCAGACCCAGGAAATCCTAGGGCCCTTTTTGACCGAGAAGGCCTTGGCAAACAAGCGGCTATTCGGACCAGACAAGGCAAACCTAACTGCAGTCGTTGAAGACGCCATGCAGTCGGATGTTTACACTGACCTCATAGGACCAGACGGCTTTAATAGAATCAGCAACTTGAAGTTTCCCGAAGGATATTCTACAACCGCGCCGATAGCTGAGAAGTTGGCCGCCCTGAGGATGACGGTTGGAGAACGATCACCAAACGGTTTGAACACGCGAGGCGAACCGTTAGGACAGCTGGAGCGGCATGAGAACTTGCTAATGAAACTCATGGACCGAAGCAACTTCCCTAGAGAGGCACAAGTTATTCTCGATCATACCGTCATCTTCCGTGCAAAGGAGGGCTATCTTTTCAACTATAGGAGAAATCAGCAGATCGTAGCCGATGACCCATGGCTTAAGGATATGTGGGCTTGGATTACAGGTAAAGTCATTCTCAGCCCCAGGCCAACGTTGGTTAGTCTCTAACAGAGTCTGGTATGTAACAGGAGCCGACGAAGCAGCTTCAGATGGCGGAATGATGTCTCATCCTCTCGATCTGAGCTACATGGGAGTGTACACATTGTGGACAGGCGATCTTGGTAAATGCTGATCCACTACTCCTACGACTTGGTCATCATTATTCTGACACGGACTTAGGGAGTAAACCTCAAGCAAGACTATCGGACCACTCACATTCCCCTGACCAAGCTGGTTGGGAGCGTTGCTTGAACGCCATCAACAAGAAACTGGGCCTCCCAAAGTTTGACGGTGTCGATACGAAGCGTCCCCAACATCGCGAGATGTGTCTAGAGATGTGCAAATGGGGCCGAAACTATGACGCGGATTTGATCGATGGTCAATCCGTATCCAACCTGAGCAAAGACGCATCAGTATGGCACACCATGGCGGCTGCCCAAGCTCTGTTCAGGGGCGATACCAAGGGCGCTGTGCAAGTGCTCAAACAAGCCAGCACCGATCATCCTGAGCTCCTCTTTGTCTCTCTCGCACTACAGCTCGTAGGAAACGTCACGCAAGAGTCCGGGGACAGAAAGAGCAAGAACAACGCTGTCAAGGAAGCCCTCGACTTTGACGAACGCGTGGCCTCCAAAACCGACCCTTACCTGCGCGCAATCTCCTCCATCATCGCCACGGGTGACTGGCTGACCATCGCCAACCAACGCTCTCTCCCTCTTCGAGACCGCGTTTACGTCGCCGTGCGCTATCTCCCCGATGATGCCCTCACCGCCTGGCTCCGTGCCGAGACCGAAGCAGCCATGGAGGCGGGCAACGTTGAAGGCATTGTGCTGACCGGTATCACCGACCCTCTCGTTGACATCCTCGCCCGTTACGTGTCCAAGTTCGGCGACTTCCAGACCGCCACGCTGGCGCTCTCCATCTGCTCACCGCGCTACATCGACGACGTGCGCGCCGCGGCCTTCCGCACCGCCTACCGCGCCTACCTCCAACGGCACCACGCATTCTTCCTCCGAGCCAAGTTCGATGTCGAGTCAACCAAGCGGAGCAAGCACCAGGGCCGCCCGACCCTCCGGCCTCCCGGTCGCCAAATCGCCCTGCGCTGCGTCTACTGCGACGCCTCGACGAGTCTGCACACCCACAACAACAGCTCCTCCAATGGCTCCAACCCCAACAGCCACTTGCCTGGCAACGCATCCCCTATACCAACCTTCATGGTCCAACATGCTGCTGCTCAACAAGCTCAAGCTCAAGCCGCGGCGGCCGCAGTCGCAGCAGCACAGCAACAACAACAACAACAACAACCAACATCGGGAACCTCAGGTGGAGGAAGCACCACACCCAAGATCCCCATCCCTCCCCCGCCACCTCTGCCCGACGCCCTGCAGCTCCCGCCGGCGGCCGCCGGTGTGCAAAGCAGCAAGAACCCCTTTACAGAAAAAATGGTGCAAGCGGGCATCTCTTGTCCGAACTGCAAGCGCCACCTGCCGCGGTGCGTAGTCTGTCTCGAAATCGTTGGCATGCCGCGCAGCGGTTTACCGGGTTCAGGGGGCAAAGAAGTCTCGGGGAGAGGAGGACATGGAGGAGGTGGACCGGGTACAGCTGGAGGAGGAGGAGGAGGGCATGGAGGCATGATGGGAAGTCTTCATCACGGCGGTCACGATCCTCATCAGATGGCAGCGGACGCGACCAACAAGAGGGCAGCGAGGTTTCCGACTTTCTGTTTGCAGTGCGAACATGTACTGCATCTGGATCATGCGAGGGAGTGGTTTGCTAGGCATCAGGAGTGTCCGGTGCCGGAGTGCAGGTGCAAGTGTAACTTTAGGGCCAATCCGGAGTTGAGGTATCGGTAGATGGCGGGGAGATGGGGGGACCCGAAGGATGGGGGGAAAGGAGAAAAGGGAGAGGCAGGGGAGAGACGGAGACTGGAGTGAAGGGAGAAAGGGTAAAACGGGGCTAGCATAAAGGGGTCGTTGGGTGATATCTACACTGCAGCGAATTGGTTTTGATGATCTAGGGAATGGTCTTAGTTATCATTTGGTAGTCCGTGTATGTAACGTATATCAAAAGGACCTACATGACAATCTTAGCATCTGAACCAAGACTTTTCCCTTGTTCACTTACCGTCGTCCACGCTTCTCTCTCGGATTTTCTTGATATAAGCCAACATGGACCTCAGTTTCTCATGAACTCCCCGATGACAGATGAACAAGATGCCATAGTCACCCAGCCAACAGAGTACCGGCCTACCTCCAAGTTACCGCGCGCTCATATAGATGTAGGATGATCAAGAGTGTAGTGATAACGAACACTATCCACGCGCTTCTTTCATTGTGTCCTTCCGCAATTACCGCTTCCGTCACCGATCGATCGATTCCGACTTACATACACCCCTTTCAGTTTCTCTTCACTATAGTGTACATACCCTTTGGCCAATTGCCAAGTAAGGCTGCGCCTCAGAGCAGCTCGTCCTTGGTTTCTCTTAGTATTCTTGGGCGTGTCCTTCTTGGTCCTCTTGGTCCTCTTGGTTTTCTTGGTAATTCTTGGCACTTCTTGGTATTCTCGAAATATCTTGGATAGCCTTCCTTGGTTGTCTTGAACTCTTGGAATTCTTGGCCGCTTGGAAGCTCTTGGTATTCCTGGGCAGCGTGCAGACGGGTCGAATCTTCGAATCCTTGAATGAATCACATCGATTGCGCGGTACGGTACCAACTACCAACAGCGTCATTCAGCGGCAGCGGGGAGTTCGGATGATATGAGCGGAGCAGTGACACAAGCACACAACAACAATCACACAAGCAAAAAGCCAAGAGTTTATTCTCGACTGACAATTGCTTGCGCTGTCATCCGCTTTGCGCTCGTTCCCTTTCTTCTTCCAGAAGTGTTCTGGTGTCGCAATGGGAGGCTGGGCGCCAAGATGTCTTCTGCCGGGAGGGGCCCCGTTTGGTAAGAAGCTTGATGTGATGTCAAATTAAAGATGGCCAGATAGTGACGGGAGTGGCTTGGAGGGTACTGTATGTACGATACCTAGAGAGGGTTGAAGAACCGTTTCTCTTTGCAGTTCCGGTTGCAACTGAACATTGCTCAACTGCTCAAAACGCACTGCATATATATTCATTTCTGGGCTTAACGTAACCGAGCAGTCATCGTTATACATCGATGATAAGAAGACAGGATAGGATGCTGTTTCATCGTAAAGACCAAACGATATCCGAGCAAGAGTGTGATGGAAACCGAGAGCGAACTTGGCTCGTTGAGGAGAGGCGCCGCCGGTGGAGGCTCCGCTGGCGGATGGGTACGCAGCGGTACCGAATCCACCGGTGAAGGATCCAGACCACGGACCTTTGTCCAAGCTTGACAGGCGCTGGGATTGCCTCATGTTCGGGGTTGTGGTGGACGGTGGTCGGGGTGAGCACGTGTCTACCGTCTCCGGCGTCGAGTCGCTACAAGAGGCCCGGAGCCGTGGGAGATTAGCGCTGGAATCATGGTAGGGTGATCCGGAGTTGTTTTAAGAAACCTTGGCCGATGGCAGCGCTTGGCATGATCCTGATCTCAGTCCGGCCCTTGTTGACAGCCGAATGTTCCTTTTTGAGTTTCCGCGTGGGCTGGACCGGTTTTTGGCCATTTCGTTATTAAACCAAAGGCTGAAGCTTGTCAACGCGTTGTCTCGACATTGAAAACATGTGTCAATCCGTCCCTCCTGCATCGCACATATCGTGGTTGCCGAGAGATACCAAGTCAGCCAAGTAAAGACCAAGAACACCAAGAATGTCCAAGCCCTTGGCTCCCTTGGCAGCACTCTGCATGATCTCTTGGCTTCTGACGGGATATGTCATTGTCACTGTCTGTTATTGTGCCAATCGAATAACACCGACTGTGTTCATGTTTCTTCTCCAAACTTCATCTTTCTTCTGCCTCTTGTGAGAAAGCCATCTGAGGTCAACCTAATCAACCATCGGGCAATTGGTCCCGTCCGACGGCAGTGGATTGCGGAACAAACTCGGCGGCTTTCAGTCCGCAAAGGCGGAAACTACACAATCAGGCATCCTCACCCGGCGTCAACCGGTCATGACAGGCCGCCGGACCTTTCCCATTGCAGCCAAAGAGTGCCCACCGCCCTCATGTGCGGATGACTTTTACCCCGTACTCCTGGCCGTGATGGAGGGGGGGAAATGGGTCAATGGGGTGGTGAATGGGGAAGACGACAAAATTTCCAAGACGGGGGTGGCCAATCACGCGAGCCAACAACCGACCATGGCTCAATGGCCGCAATTTACGTAAGCTGTTAGCGGACAGACAGACAGCACCCAAGGTAGGGAACGCTCGCGATGGGGAAGAGAGTCCACAAGCACATGCACGCTCAATGACGGCACAGAACACAAAAGGGACTTCTTGCTTGATATCGGTCATGGGATCGGCTAAACGTCCAACAAGCCCAGAGGGGCATTCGAGAAACCTGTCAGCTCAAGCGAAGACAAGTACTCAAAGCAAGTCCCAAAAGCAGGAGAAACAGGATGGCGCTGAACCGAGACGGGCGACAGCCGCAAGAGTGAAGAGTCAACGGACAAGTGTGACCACTTTCACCAAGGGGGCAATGAGGGGAGACGAGACTGTGGAGGGTCGCCAAGCTGTTTTCTGCAATGCCAAGCCTTGGCACGGACTTGGCAGATCTTGGCAGCTATGTCGTGCTGTTAGTGTTTTGAAGCGGCGTGTTTCCCTATGGTCCAGCTGGCTGGAGCTGGAGAGCGTGCGCAGGGCGATCTTTTGGCGGTCCCACCCCACTGCGCCCTGTCCGCCCCAGAACCCTTTTCAGCACCGACGACAGCACGCCACATTACACCACAAACAGAGGGTACCTATGCCGGATCGGGCGTGGTCGTATCGTCCAATTAGACGGGCTGAGCAGGCTTGGCGTCCGAGCCCGCGACCGCCAAGAGAGTCTGCCAAGTCTTTTCGCCCAGCACCGCCAAGGAGCAAGGCCATAATAAAGACAGTGAAGGCCCGCTGTTGATCCAACGTGTTTTCCCTCTGCAAACAACTTAAAATCTATCAGGACTTTTTGTTTGTTGGGGCTTTTTTCCTCTTGCAACTTCTAACAGACGACCGGAGCGTTTTGGCGATTCTTTCTGCGCGCCCAACACCCGATTGAAACTTGCATACCACTGCAGGTCCAGGCAGGCACCGATAACCGACCCTGATACGGAACGCATATCAGCACCTTCCACCCAAGCCATCTTCCCATTGGAGTCGCCGGCAATTTTTTCTTGGCTTTTCTTGGTGGGGTCTCGTCCTTGAACACCTACCGAACAAGTCCCAGTCCCCTCGTCTGGCTGTCACTGTCAGCATCTCGACTCGGACGGCTGTCAACTATCACGCGCCCGGCCGACAGTGTAGCACATTGTCGCGTTTTGACGCTCCTCGTCCAACCTCGCCCAAGCGCACCCGGACCGACCACTGAAAACGATCGATCACCAAACTCGGTGAAATCGGGACCTCGGGATAACCTGATCTCCGTTTCGTCCAGTCACATCAGAGTACTCGGTACCTGATCAGTACCAAGACACTTATCACTTATACACCCCGTTTCGGTCACACAGCAGCAACCATGTCGTCCACACCGGCCCAGGAAAACGGCGCCGTCAACGGCAACAATGCGGCGGCCCCGGCTCCGGCCCAAACAACGCCTACACCGGCGCCTGCTACCGCTGCCACTCCCACCACGGCCCCTGCCGCTCCCGCCAACGGAAATGCTGCCAATGCCACTCAGCAGGCTTCATCCAGCTCTTCCAACTCTGCATCCAACGACACCACTCCCGCCCCCTCTACTACTCCCACCACCGCCAGCAACTCTTCAGCCCCTGCTGCTGCTGCTCAAGATGAGAGCCTTGTCTGCCGGTGGGCTGAGTGCAATGAGCGTTTCGCTAGCGCCGAGGTGCTCTACGTATGTCAAACACCATGAAGACTCATATGTGGAAATACTCTAACACGAAAGAATCAGGAACACATTTGCGAGAAGCATGTTGGTCGCAAGAGCACCAACAACCTGAACCTCACATGCCAGTGGAACTCGTGCCGCACCACCACGGTGAAGCGCGACCACATCACTTCGCATGTCCGTGTTCACGTTCCCCTAAAGCCGCACAAGTGCGATTTCTGCGGCAAGTGCTTCAAGCGCCCTCAGGATCTCAAGAAGCATGTCAAGACTCATGCCGACGACTCGGTTCTGGTGGGCAGGTCTCCCCAGGACCAGAACGGTGGCATGAATGGCGCGTACAGAGCTCAGGCTCCAGTTCACAAGGGTATGTATATAACCACCTCCCTCCGATTCGGTCTCTCGGAATAAGCAATCTGTGAGACCAGTTGTCTTCTGTTCGGCCTCACGCTGGGCCGCCCTTGTATGCTCTTTGAGGCTAATTCGCCTCTAGCTCCCTCCGGTTTCTATGATCACAATGGCCATATGCGCGGTACTAACCAAGCCCCTTTTGGCCAGCCCCATCAGAATGGTCAGGCTAGTTACTACCACGCACAGTACCCAGCATCCCAGCCCTACCACGCCCCCATGTACTACCCAGCCCAGCCCATGGGCGGCCAGCGTAACGATTTCGCTACTGGCCACCAGGCTGCTCCTTTCGATGCTCGGAAGCGTCAGTTTGATGACCTGAATGACTTCTTTGGCAGTGTCAAGCGCCGCCAAATCAACCCTGCCTCCTATGAGTCGGTTGGCCGCGCTCTGATGCCTCTCCATGCTCCCTTGGGCCTTCACTCTGGAGGTCTGGCGACTGAGTACATGGCTCAGCCTCCTCACACTCTCGGCATGGCCAGCGCCCATCATCCGCTCACTCAGCACTATTACCTCCCGCCCATGCCCAACCTTCGCACCAAGGAGGACCTCCAGCAAATGGACCACTTCCTCGAGCAGATGCAAGCGACTGTCTACGAGAACACCGCTGTTGAGATGCGCCATCACTCGCCTACATATGCCACTCGCCCGAACATCGACCCGTATCCTGGCGCGTCCCTCGCCTCGCCGCTTAGCGCTGCTTCTCCTCACTCGGCTGGCACCCCTGCTGTTACGCCTACTCCTAGCAACATGTCGTACACCTCGGGCCACTCACCAAGCACCTCTTCCACCAGCCTGTCTCCCACCACGCGCCACAGCTCCACCCCCTCGGTCTCTTACCCGACTCTCCCCAGCCGGCCAGGCCTCCCCTACCCCTCGACCTCGGGTCTGGGCTCCAACTTCACCCACAATGAGCGTCGTCTCTCGGGCGGCGTCCTTCAGAGCGCGCGCCGCGCCGCCGATGCGGAAGACCGTGCGCCCACCCCCAAGGCCAGCGAGCAGGCTACCACGGCCAGTTCGCCATCGGAGGAGTCGGAAGGCGACGTCAATGGGCCCGAGACCTACGACGACTGGCTCCAGCACATGCGCGTCATCGAGTACCTTCGCCAGGGCATCCGTGCCCGTCTGGAAAGGCAGGACTTTGATGAGGACGATACTAGCAGGATCGACCCCATGGTGCTCGAGTCGTCGGATCGCAACCAGCAGCAGCGGAGCCAGCAACAGCAGATGAAGAGCCCGAATATGCCGACGGCGGCGGGTCCTTCGGCACCGGAGAAGCCTCTTTATCCTGTTCTTCCTCGCATTAACTAGTCATTGAATTCGACGGCAGGGTGGAACGGGCGGGCGTTTAAAGGCTGATAGGCGTGTTGGTTGCTTGGAACTGAACTGTATTTTCTTTTTCTTGTATGTGTGAGGGGAAAATGATTGATTGATTGATTGATTGATTGCGTGCCAGGTTATGTTTCTATCTCATATGTGGGGTTGCGTGTTGCGCCGTCTGTATCGGTCGAAGGAAGGTAGAAAGAGAAGGAACTCAAGTAAGGCCATTTGTCTCGTCTGATTCCGAGTCTATGTGGATGTTATCTTTCCAAAACACCCAAGCGTGGATATGCACTGCGAAGACATTCAGAAGCGGGAAAAGAAAGAGACCTACGCTTGTTTCGTTGGTTGTAAATATAGTTTACTATTGCCTTTTTCCGGTCGCTTTATGCGCAAAAGATACCTCTTCCCCTCTTTGCACACTCGCTCGTATCTGTTGTTGAAAAAAAAAAAAAAAAAAAAAAAAAAAAAAAAAAAAAAGGGGGGGGGGGGGTTGAACCAAGATAGGGGGCTTCTTTTGACCTTCTTCCTTCCCGCTTGGTTGAGGTTAATGTTCAATGAATGAGCTAGCTGTAGTAGTCGTTGTGGTGCTATCTGAGGAGAGAGGCTGACTGAAAAGAGTCGAAATACCGTATAGTTTCGCAAGATTAGACGGTAAAGAAAGGTATATGAAGCGCCGTGACTACCTTTCTACCTATGTATGCATAACCCAGCGACGAGGCATGTCGTAGAATTCCAATTGCGTAAAAAGCGCAGTTAACTTTATTCACAGTCTTTTGGTGAAAGCACTCATCAGTACAACACCCTGATGCCATCCCATACTGTTAAATCGCAAAAGCCGTTTGCGGTTTACAATGAGGCTTTCATCGACAAGGAAGGAATGCTACCTATGATGGAGAAAGGGCGAGGCACAGGTGGGTGACTGACTGTCTGTCACAGCCTTTCCCTTTTTGAGGTCTCTATAGGTGCTCGGCCACGTTCCGTGTCGAATCACCATCTTACGGTATTTCGCTCGTTACCTTTGCCATGCGTGACCATGGGAGGTGGGTTTGGCCATGTACCGCGATCCGACGTTCGCTAGAAATTTTAACAATTACTTGACCCTCAATTGTTTGTTAGAGCTTGAGGTAATTGAATGGTTAGGAAATATTGGATGTTGGTAGGGCCTAGATGATTGTTATACCCTTGAAAACGGAATCGTCGAGGAGACAACGCGGAGGTCTTCTACTTCAAGGATGGGGCGGCCTGTTGGGCCTGAAATCCCCTCGCCTGGTACGGTGCTTCACTATCTCGTATTTACCGTGGATGATTTTTTAAATGATATCATCGGAGAAATAAGTAGATATTGCTTTACAAATCAACAGTTGCGGATTATCCGCCGCGTCCATCTTGTCGATGTTGGGGGTGTTCAGGGATAAGGTGAGCTACTAAGGTGAGATGCACACACCGTTGATGATCCACCTGGGTATCCAAGGTGAGGGATTAGGCACTCTGATCTTGATCCCCAGATGCCGGCCGCCGCCAGTCTCTGAGAGCACGGGAGGGGAGGACCAAATATACTTGGCCACTGGAACTGCCCGATGCTCACTAGTGTTTCAACTGTTCATGATTCAATGCGATTTCCCCGGTGTAAACAACAACCCAAATCTGTTAAAGTGACCAGCATATTCCGTGTGCTTGCTGAAGGGTCCTGTATAAAAAAAGTTCTAGAAAAACATCAAGAACAAAAAATCAACGAAGAAGGGAGTATAGACCAAGCACCACCTGCCAAAACATTTGAGGATATCGCCGCGCAGCATACCATGGTATGTCTGATGTAGCCAGACTTCTTCTCACTACACTTTTTTTTCTTTTCCCTAGGCAGCCTCTGGCTCCAACAAACAAGTCAAATCCACCACCAAATTTCTTCCCTGCTTCCGCCCAATCATACCAAAAGGGGTAAGTTCCATTCTCTTTTTTTTTTTTTTCCAACTGTGCGTAGGTTTACTCAGAGGTATTCTCCACCACAGCACAACCTCTCTTTTCCTAATCGCTACCGTTCGTTGCGGCAGCTTCATCGCGACACCTCTTGCACATACACCAACCGCCCAGCGCTCCTTGGGCCCATTCCCTTCGGTCCTTGACAGGCAAATCGACGTCGCAGTAGTGGTTCAAGATCTCCTCGCCCGCCTTGATGCCGCCTGGCCGGTTGCCGACAACGCGAGTCTCCCGAGCGAACAAAGTCATCCGACCACCCCATTCCCAAGTCACATTGGGATCGCAGTCGTGGTTGGCCAAGCACCAGAAGGGATGAACAGCCGCTACTTCGGGACGACCGTCACGCAAGCCCTTGCGGGCAGACGCAGTGCCACGGAACTTGCTGTACGCTGTGTTAAAGACCCATAGGTCGTGTTGAGGGAGCGTCTCGAAGATGTCGATGTCCATCTTCTCAAGAATGTGAAGAGGGATCTCAATGTTATACTTGAAGGAGAACGGCAAGGTCCACTCGGGCGGTGGGCCGGCGTTGATCGACAAATCAATGTCGTTCAGCTGGGTAGGAACAAAGTCTCCCCAGATGTACTTGATCTCCTTCAGCTCCAGAGGATGGACCTCCTGATGGTTTGACATTGCGAGCAGGCGAGCCAAGAGGAGGAGGTATAGGGATTCGGCAACGTCCTTGGCCTCGGGGTCCTTCGCAATCGAGTCGACGTCCTTGTCGCAAACCGCCGGGTGATACTCTTCCTGGGCCTTTTCGAAACAGAACTCGTCGCAGAAGACGGTATCATAGCATTCCGGGCAGCTGACTGCTTCTGTCTGAACTTTGAGTGGTGGTAGCTCAGTACCGCAGGCATCACATGTGGATTCCTTGTGGCGGTTGTTCGCCGTCAGCAACGAGTACTCCTTCAAGACAGCCTCGCCAGGAGCAATATCTTCCTGCGCAAAGAGGCCCAGCTGGTTGCAGGTTGGGATAATCTCGTATTCGTCGGTGTTGCTCTCTCCCTCGAGGAGAACGGGTAGGCACGAAACCTTTACGGCGCACTTGGGCGCCATGGTTTCGAGCTGACCGTTCAAGAATGACAGTGACTCCTCCGAGAAGCGATCCGGCTCGTATGTGTTCCAGGGGTAGATCTCGCGGCGCACAACCCCGACGTCAGGAAGATCATGGAAATCGATCGGGTCGTCGGGCTTCAAGCGCAACCGCCGCCTGGCAACCTGCTCGGTATATCCCTTGATCTCTAGAAGCTCCTTGTTTTCCGGAAGAATCTTGAGACCTTTTTCAACAAAGTCGGACGCGCTCGCTAGACAACCACACAATAGAAGGCTCAGTGATAGAATCTGGAAGCAACGAACAGAAGCTGTGATAGCCAGTTGACGGTACGGCTCGGATCCTTCGACTTCGTCGCCGTCGGCCATGTTCTTCATGTTGACAAGAAGATCGCCATGGTTGAGGACTTTGGGACAAGGCTCGGTTGAGTGGGCCTCAAGAGATTCCTTGGCTTGTTCGTGATATTCGAACCCCTCGTTAAGGACTTCGTCGGTCAGAAGGAGGGCGCGGTACGCATCGCCGGCAGCAAGATCGGGATATGCCAGGTCAGAATAAACGACAGCCCGCTCCAAGTAAAGGATGAGATCATAGGGAGCAAGCGCCAAGGCATCGGTTAGGCGCTGGCGGTGACCGACAAGGGCGGCGCGTTGAACTTCCCTCTCGTCAGGGACGGATGGGGCGGATGGGGATGGGCTTTCCATGGTGGGAGAAGATGCTGTTGGCCGTATCGGTTTACTGGCGCCGCGAGTTGGTCGAAGGGACCTGGATGGCTTAGAAGGGTTGACGAGGCGGTGGTATGCTTGTTTGTGTGGTCGGGCTGTTCGGCCTGGTCAGCCTGGTACGGCAGGTGAGAGGTGAGACCGTGAGACAGTGAAGGATGACAAGGATGACAGACGATGGACCTGATGGTGTGCGCGGGCAAGATCAAGGATCGACCAAAGGAAATCCCAATCCACGGCGAGGGATGATCAAGTCCATGTTGGGGAGCAATGATGGTACCTTGGGAGGATATATAAGATTGGATGTCGAACAAAGACCTTGTCTTGCTTCGGTTGTCTTGGATCGAGGGGAATATCTCGGCCCGCGAAGTACTACTGAAGACCGTCGACAAAAAGAGAAGAGAGGGAAAGGGAAAGGGAAGGAAGGCGTGCCTACCTGGCGTCCTGGGGAACCTTCCAGGTTGGATTGGGAATGTGGTTCAGTTGGCGGCACCTCCCAAGTTGGAGAGTTGGTACTTCCTTGGTCCTTCCTTGGCTGAACTTCAGACCCTTTTTTTCTTCGGTTGCTCCTCCACTATCGTCCCTGCCTTATTCCACCCAATGTCTTTTCCAGGTTCCGATCCGCCGGTTCTTCGCACTTTCCCGTTCTTGGATGGCAGCTATCGTTACTGTACTAGTAACAGCTGCACCTCATTGACCTGCAGATGCGGGATGGAGCGAGTTGAGGCTTGGAGATGGCGGGAATTGGAGATCGATGGGGGGGAGGAGGAGAAAAAAAAAACTCCTTCCAAAACACGACCGCCTAGTACTAGGTACGCCGGTACCTGGAGGCCACAGGCAGATAATCGGATCAAGGACGCGGAGCAGAAACAGCCCGAGCTGTATTACACTGCAGTCCGAATACCACTACACCGGGCACCCAGCTCTACAGTACCCTGAATAAAAACCAGTTGGAAATAGTGGGCAGTAGTGAGTGGGCGGATGACGGAGGAATGGGGAGTCAACACTAGTCAAGATCGGATGGACGTGACTGATGTGACAGGGGACCGAAGCGGAAGCTATGTACCTTCTATCGCGTCCAAAGATGAACGGGTGGGAGAGCGGCGGAATGGGACCGAAAAGAGGGTACTGATGGTGAAAAATAAAACGACAGAATCGGTCGAGAGGCCGCATCCGGGTGTAATGGACCTGCCTGGCAGAGAACAGAAAAGGAAGCCAATGTCACTAGAGCCGCTAGAGCGAGCCTGAAACGACGTTATTTCTCGCGTCAGAATTTTATTTTTACCTCACTGCTGGGTTGTGTGTTATCCCCGCCCAAGCCGTTTGCTCTACCCCCATCCATTCCTCCCGTTGACGAGTTTGAACCCTGGCCGGGCTCCCCAAGGTACGATCACCGAGAGGAGGGTTGATGCCAGGTGAGGCCTGTCCCATCCAGTTTTCCTCGCAGCCGTCGCAAATGCTCCGGATTCGACCCAAGCTAAGCCGAATCCAGAATGCTCTCCAGCAAGAAAAGAACCAGTCATCTCTCGACGATGCTTCACCAGAGCGTGATGACGGGATCGCTGCATCCCAATCTGATATCCACTGGCACCGGCCTGCCAACGGCGGGGCTTCCACTCCCACTGAATGACAGGGTCAATTGTGGGGGAGTTTTGGGCCGTTCGGGAACCATCACGGCACAGCACGGGAACCATTGGTGTCAGCACTGTCCGGTTTTGTGGCCGCGGAAACCTGTCACAGCACGCGGATTTGGACCCCTTTTTCCATTGATATGCAGAGGGTTGGTTGGGCTGCAATGGAGGAGATGAAAAGGGCTGATCGGCAGAGCTCACGTCTCTCGCATGTAAATAAAGGGCAAATAAAGTCTCGAGGCTCCCCATGCCTCCCAGGGCAGCAGGGCAGGATACATACCTGGAGAAGGAAGCACAACATGGACCCCGAAATCTGATGTCGCCAATATTACGGTCGCCGTACTGATGAAACGGCCATCCAAGGGGCATCCTTACCGAGGACCGGGTCACAAGAGGACCCTTTGGATCCCCTCGAACTGAACCCTTGCCGCCGACCTTGGAGGACACCCGAAAAAAAAAAAAAAAAAAAAAAAAAAAAAACCAGGGCGAAAGGGTAAGGGTTCACACCCTCGTCTGCCCGGATGGGTTGGACGGGTTAGCTGGCAGGTCAGCGGCGTCGGGCGACAGGTTCGACAGGTTGTCGTTGAGCGCTTGGTAAAATTCAGGGTCCTTCCCCAACTGATGGCTTGCATATTTCACACGCAGGCCTTGTCCACTAGCAACCGCCAGTCACCGGGCAGTCTAGGCCCCAGGGTTAGGCTAGGGTTACACCAGCAACTTACGAGCAGGGTCGGGGCACCAGAATGTCAGGGTTAGACAGCCGGCTACGTCATCGGCTGTCTCGGGCTTCCAGGCCCAAGTCGAACTTTCCATCTGAAAGAGAAAAAAGGAGGCTTCCCGTAGCCGAGAGGAAAGAAGCCATTCCGAAAGCCTGAGAGGTCCCGAGCTCCGAAGATTCCAGACCGGCCACACTGTCCTAGGTACACTCGTCACTCCTGAAATAACATCACATGGGATTTCTCTTCTTCTTTCCTGCTTTCTCTCCACTATTTGCACTACTTAGTACTCGCCAGCAGGGAAATATCCCAACATACCACATGCCAACATGCGAACATGCCATCATATACCACCAGACTATTGCCTTTGGCTCATATTATCGTCCCATTGATGGTCATGATCAGGTCGTCGAGATTGTAGGACGTATTGGCAGGCGGAAACGTACGAAAACATCAGGTCTTCTCCCGGCCGTCATTGTGCTTCTGTGGCCAGGTCTTACCACATTTACTTGTCCCAGTCTATCTATTCCATTGGCTGCCTCATTTTGTCTAGGTATGCTTGCTCTCCTAGTAAAGGGAAATATAGCAATATCCACGCCGTCTATGCTAGCATCCATAACCCCCCCGCTTACCAGGCATCCGTTACTCCTCATATCCGCACCCTGTACACCACCAGCTCCTTGCACCTGCTCTCCCTCCTTTATTGCGTAGCAGCTCTTAGATCACTTAGCCTGTCGACGTAAAATGACGGTACGGCAACCGCATCCGCCGCCTCCCAGTCTTCCTTCTTGCTCACTCCCGTCAGGACGGCAAGTGTGCCGCCCAGCCGTCCCTCGATGCCGAACTTGATGTCGGTGTTGAGCCGGTCTCCTACCATGCACGTCCTCGCGCGGTCCAGGTGGAACTTGCCCTCGATGGCATCCATCATGGCCTGGCTGGGCTTTCCGAGCGCCACGGGTTCCTGCCCCGTCATGTTGACCAGCGGGATGCTGATGGACCCTGCGCCGGGGAAGAAGTTGTGGTTCATGGGGAAGGTCGAGTCCACGTTTGTGGCCAGGAAGACAGCGCCGCGACGGAGATACTGGTATGCGTGCGATAGCTTCAGGTAGTTGATGTGCCAATCCAAGCCCGCGAGCACGCAGCCGACCTCGGGATCGAGCAGAGATCCGTCCGCAAGACCCGTGAAGTCTTCTGGCGTGATATCTCGACGGAAATACGGGTCGGTACCACCGATGAATGGGATGTCCTCTGTCGTCAACTCCTTCTCGATGCCTGCCTCGCCGATCACAAAGACCTTGTTCTTTGGCGGCGCCAGCTTCAGGATTCTGGAGATGTAGATGGCGGAAGAATACGCAGAGCCAAAGATCTCATCTTCATCCGCTGGAATTCCCAAGCCCTCGAACTTCTTTTTATACTCTGGACGAGATTTTGTTGAGTTGTTGGTCACGAACACCGTCTTCTTGCCTCTTGATCTTAGCAAGTCCAACGTCTCGACAACACCCTCGAAGACATGATCTCCAGACCATAGCACACCATCGCAGTCGAACAAGAAGACCTATTCTTGGTGTAAGCATTGCATTCATAATCATGGGTATTACCGGTAGCTCCATCGGGGAAGACAAACATCGAACTTGTCAATGAAATCGTTGATGGCAGCGACGTCGCCACTGAGGTATTTCGGCTGCGCCATTGGTAAGGTTACTAGGTATGTCCTGAACAAAAAATAGTCTGTTGAACAACGATTGGAAGCAGTCGCCAAGTGATCGACCTGGGTAACTTTTCGGAGATGTTTCGTCCAAGGCTTTCAGAAGTGCAGTCAGTGGTGACTGAGTGAGGTGCTCACTGAATCGGATTCCGTGGACTGCTTGACCGTGTCTCCAACACAGGCGTGGCGATCGTGACTCTCATTGTCCCTGCCGCCTTCCGTAGTAACGACATGATTGGCCATTGGCGTGATTGCGCCCAAAATGGATCTGATTCGGGGCAAGTGCTGGCAAGCTTCCACTCCCAGAGCTGCCCAAACGAAGCGCTAAACAACAAGCTGCCGTCGTTCGTTGGCCCTGATTAGGCAAACGATCGCCAGAACAATGCCGGGAGATCAACCGCTCTGTGAGTGTCCACTGCTTCCTGAGGCATTGCTTCAAAGCCATAGAATTATCGAGGCTGGCGATAGCCTCAACATTTTATCGTTGTTTCAGCCGACGATAAGCCGCGCTGCCGAGATATCCCAACTGCGACAAATGGCGACGGGACAAAACAGCGCACTGTCAGGTATCCTGTACCGGTGACGCAACCAAGGCGTTTTTAGAAGCTACCCCTGCGACCCGACGAAGGCATCTCCTTGACGAATGGATGATATTTGTTCAAACATGGATTTTAGCTACGAGTCTACACTACGAGTCTGTCAAATACAACGGCCCAACCGGATCATCGTGGGACATGTACCTACCTGCTCGCGGAAATGATCAGGACGTGCTGCCAGCAACAGTGGACCTTCCATTTTCGCCCGACAATCTCCTTCATTGGACTTCTCTCAACGTTCGCAATCGCCTTACCAGTAACCAAGACCCTAGCCTCGCATACCTAGGTAATACCTACTGTGTATATCTGGTCCAATATTAGATATCCCCATCTGCTTGCTGCCTCGGCCGAGGCACAGGTTCGAGGCTTTCTTTTTTTTTGGTCGTTGCGGTTGCTGCAGATCTTCGCATCGTTCCCCTTACGAAACTGTAATTCGTTCGCCCTGTGAACCTGAACGATGGGTACCGGGACCAACCAGACGGAACTCTTTTTCCAGTTCCTGGTCGGAACATCTTCCTTCGATGCTCGTTCGGCACTCGGGAAACCGAAGAATCGACGTTCAGACAAAAGCAGATCCAATTGGACAATGGGCAACGATCTGCAATCTGGAAGTGCATATGCGGGAAGCACATGGCTGTCTCCGCTGGAGAGAAGCAGGAATCGCATGATTTCTGCATCGCGAAACTATCAGAAATCCTGAACGACAACAGTTCCTGTAGCCTTCTTTGTAGGTGTGTCGAAGGATGATAATGACAACGATTGCACTGATACCTAATACCAAACTCAACGTCCTAACATGGATGAAAGCTCGATCAAAACCTGGAAGTAGTAATTGCCTCTTACCTCTCAACTATGTGCTACCTGGTAAATTTAGCTCACCTTTCCTCCTATAACCAACTGTCTTAGCGCTAAGTGTTAGTACTTACGCTGGGACAACCACAAAAACTTTAATAACTCTAAAATTGCCGGATTTCTGGTCGATTGACTCAATTGCAAAAGTATTAAAAAATCTTAATATCATATATCAATATAACTAAAAATGTTTTAAATTCTTCGCAAAGACTGCTTCAACCTACTAGCGGGCAAATGTAACCCGCACACGACACTTAAGCATTGCATTCTTGAATTAAAAAATTGAAAACCAAAGAGGATTACTAAAATTTTGCGCTACCTAACGCTAGAGCCGCCGTTCAAAAACCCGTAAAGACTGTAAAAA
The DNA here is from genome assembly GCF_033870435.1 of Sordaria macrospora. Lineage (NCBI taxonomy): Eukaryota > Fungi > Ascomycota > Sordariomycetes > Sordariales > Sordariaceae > Sordaria > Sordaria macrospora. Next base: position 3,391,970 of record NC_089374.1, on the reverse strand, counting down.
TCTATAAACTTTACTATTATATATACTAACGTTCTTACTACCGTCACGGTACGTAGGTCTCGAGGGCAGTGCGTACAAATAACTCTTACAAATGTAATAAATAATTAACTATGAAAAGTAAAAGAGAAGAAGAGAGAGTGCGAGTCTGACCAGCATGACTAAATACAAGAATGAAATAGGAAGTTGGTCCAACAGGTAAATAAAACAAATGAGGCATGTAGGTAATGTAGCTAATTAGAAGGCATGGCGCTAAGCTATGACAACTACTATGACAGGCTAGGGTGCATATGCCCAGACAGCCAAACCTACAAAAGATAGGACAATGTTCTGCTTGCAAGGCAGCACTCGGAATGCACACTATATAGCCAATGTCAACCTGTGACACTACCTCCCCTTAAAGCGAAGTTATCTTTCAATAATCTTCAAGATAAGGCCCCGGCCCCGGCCCCATTTCCGAGGGCGACAATGTCGCGGAGGATTTATCGCAATGCGACAGCTTATATAGCACTACCTGAAAATGCAACTTCCCGCTAAGTTGGACATTTTCCAATGGGCCGATACGTGGCATTTCGGTACTCTTCGATTTGCATACATGGTCCTCAATTGTCATTGCATTTTTAGGGGCTGTGCTCGACTAAGTGCCGACAAGAGTATCCCAAAATCGCCCTCGAAATTGCCACGGTCGGGAATCGAACCCACCGTTTAAGCAAAACATACTATGACAGGCTAGGGTGCACATGCCCAGGCGGCCAAACCTACAAAAGATAGGACGATGTTCTGCTTGTAAGGCAGAACTCGGAATGCACACTATATAGCTAATGTCAACCTGTGACAAAAAAGTAGAGTTATTTAAAGTAAGCAGGATTATATACGAAATAAGCAGGGTTTTATACGGAGTAATTAAAATTAAAAAGTAAGAGTAAGTAATGAATTCGAAAATAATGAGTAAATAATAAAGTAAACGAAATCTTTTATTAAATAGCTTTTATACAAAGCTAGAAAGCGTGTTTAGTTTAATATTAGTAAATAGGCAAGAAAGCTCTTATACGGTCCGTAGTGTCACGGCGCTGGCGGACCACTACATCACTGGGCTATGTTCCAAAAGGATACAAGTAACCGAAGCTGGCAATTCGGTTGCTCAAGTGGTCTTATATAGTTGTGATGGGAGTCGAGAGACACAACTGCAAGGCTGCCATCACAAGCTTTGGTTACTTGTATACTTTTGGAATATAGCCTAGTGATGTAGTAGTCTGCCAGCGTTGTAACAATAACGATAAGAATAGACGACAAACATCAAAGCAACCACGGCTCCCCGGGCTCCTATAGTGAGACGGGATAAAAGTTTGGATTTAGAGTTGTGGTTGGAAATGAAGAAGCTGAGAGTTTTCATCCAGTATTCAACAATACGGTTTTTGCTTTAGACTAAGAAAGAAAGCAGCACCGCTTACCCATTGAGTAGATTATATAGTTCTAGCGTAATAAGACAATATATATATGTATATTAATATATTCAAAAGGATTCATTAAATAAGAGACCTAATAGTATTTTTAAATTCAGTAGGTCAAAAATTTATTAGGATTCTACAAAGGGCTTTGCTTAAAGACTTATACGAGAGCGACAGAAGAGTTTCAGAAATTAGATTAGCTTTCCTTATAATATTTATTAGCAGTAAGAATCAGTCATAGCAATTTTCAAGACTATTACAAGTGTTTTTAAATACGAAAATACTTTTTTAATTTATTTGTATAAGAAATAAAAAATTCTAATATACCCTTTTTAGTACGTAAAAACCCCAGTTAGCAGCCGAGCGAAAGCTAAGTGGGCTGAGCGATGGGCTCCTAGAGAAGACATCCCGATACCGCAGGAGGAGGTGAGAGAGCCCACGTCGGGTGAAAGGAAACGGTGGTTGGAAGAGGCAACTCGGAGAGAGTGGATAGCGAGGTGGCACGTTAGGGTGGCCGAGGCGATGAGCAAAAGGAAGAAGCTGAGTGCCGCAGAGGCGCGTGCGCGGTTCAATGGAACCACGCTGCAGTACCACACATGGCCCAGTACGGATGAGAAGTCATCTCCGCACTACCTCTCGAAGGCTATGAGCTCACTCCTGATGCAAATCAGAACGTGCAAAATAGGCTTACGGGCGTTCCTCTTCGAGAGAAGAGTGCCGGAGGTGACAACACCGTACTGCCGGTGCGGGTTAGCGAAGGAGACGTTCGAACATATTGTCTTGGAATGTAGAGAAACGGAAGACACATGGTTATGGGGAGACCCAACGTGGCCGACAAACATTGAGCAACTCCACAACGAACTCGAGACAGTGGCGGGGGCGGAACGAATCCTTTGCTGGGCTTTGCGACTGGGACGACTGCAGGAGTACAAGCTGGCAGTGAAGATCGAACAAGCGAAGGAAGCAGAAGAGCTACTAGGGAATTCAGATTGATCTTTGATTCTGGAGAGCGGGAGGACGGTCGGGGGACCACGCAGCGGAATCAAAGATCGGGCCTCGGGAATGACAGTGAGGTCATACCGAGAGGAAGATAAACATCGAAGGCACAGCGTCGACACGGCGTCGTTATAATAGAGAAGCGGAGGGTTTTCATCTGGCTACGGTACGGTTTTTCTCACTGACTAAGAACTGAAGCAGCATCGCATACCCACTGGGTAGACTATGTAAATAGTTTAGCGTAATAAGAAGATAAATAAATACATAAAGTACGTAAAAATATATTACGTTTTCTCCTAATTGGAAACGTAATGAAAAGAGAAAATATTGCCCGCGCTCTTAGTGTTAATTAGTAGTAACATATTATTCGCATTTAAATTTCCAAGTTTTTTAATTCGACTTATATTAGGGAATCTTAGTAATTAATACTCTAGTAGAAATATGCAGAAGGAAGAAGCTCTATAAACGATTAATATAATTTCTTTAAAGATGAAGAGTTCAAAATTGGGCCCAGCTTGTTACGAACTTATGAGGACACACGGGCCAACCACAGCACTGGTAGCACAACAGACCCAAACGGGCAAGGTCGTGCTACCCTACAGGACCAGCGGATCAGGAAGGCGCACGCACGGGCTCACCAGTACGAAGGGCTCACCCGTGAGCCACTGCTCACAGTGAGCCAGGAGGGCATCGTGAGCCACCACACACTAGATAGACCTATGGGGCTCGACAAGAGCATCCGGAGACAGATATCTCGCAGAGGGCGAGCAGGTATAAAGGGACTACGGGAGAACTCAGATTGTCAGATAGTTCGACAGTAGTCAACAGATCACAGTTACCACAATTGTTCATTGAGACCAGTACCACGCACATACTTGTTGTGAACCTTTTGGCTTCACCGAACGACTCTGATAGTTCTTACCTTCAGCTATCTCATTTAGGCAGATCAGACTGCCGTTCGTCACACAGCTATACTATCACAATAATTAATATATTGCTAGACTAGCAATTTAAACGTATTAATACTAAAATCTCTAGATTCCTAATATCATTAGCCATACCTTGTATTATAGCTTAGACTAGTCATGACAGCCCACATTAGCTGAGCTGCTATGGGGACTCTGGTGCCTGTCCAGCTGTTGCCCTGCACTTGAGCTACTTAGCTTACTGCGCTGCATATCTACTGCGTGCAGACGGCTGGCTAGAAGCTAAGCTTTTCTTCTGAGATAATCTCTCTTTTACCTTTTATTTATATACAATATAGCCTTAGTCTCGTGACTCTCTATATTAAGTATAAATTCTTAGATTTCCGTATCACGTATATAATAGAAGAGGACAATTTTAGAAAGGAAAGAGGAGAAGGAGTGATTTTGTTTCTTTTTTTACTTTGCTTAGTTTCTTTTTCAAGTTTGAAGAACTGTAATGGTAGACCATATTTAATGTAATAGGCATTACAGGAATTTTGTAGCCTTTAGCTTAGAGTTGCGCTCGAATTATATAATTTCTAGTTTTGACAATCGCTATAGATTAGATTAAATAGGACAGCCCTATTGTCGTACGTCTCATGGCCTTTGGAAGGCAGAAGTAGATGTTAAATAAAACAACAACAACAACAACAACAACAACAACAACAACAACAACAACAACAACAACAACAACAACAACAACAACAATAACAACTGGTAAATTTAACTGCTTGCTGATAATTTACCAACTTGGTACTACAGCTCTGTATATTTAACTTTTCGAGTATAGAGCTGTTCTCCAAAAGAGACTTCAAATAATAATCCGAAAGAGGATGATGCAAAGAGCAATCAAACCCGGATATCAGGGAGATACAATAGGTAGACGCACCTGTGCCTTTCGGAAGGGGTGCAACTCATTACAAAAAGGGAAAGATGTAGCCGCTTCTCTCTTCAGGGCATTACTATGCCGTCACTGATTCCATTCGGAACTTTCCCAACTGTCACCCTCCTTTGTTCCATAAACCATCGGCATACGTATCTTCCATTTCCTTTACGATGCCGTGCCAGGCATAAGAAGAAAGGCATCGAGATCCGAGCCAACACTTCTCGGTCTGAGAATGTCATTGAGGCATCCAGTGATGCTAATCTGCTAGTCCTGAGTGTTGGCAAGGGCAAAAAATGGACATCGAGATAAAGGAATTGCTGATGACGATGTTATGGCAAGCTGGGAATCATTCTGACCACATGGCGTTCGTCTCGATCTCACCATGACGGATAGCACTTTCAAAGAGGACAGAAACCTTACCAATATGCCCATTAACATCTTCCATTGTTCGTCCACCACAGCACGTGTCATACCTCCTGATGGCGAAGACAAATTACGACATCCATAGACGAACGATATCATATCATGGGGTGAGACACGAGATCGCAGCCTCATAAACCTCGCTCCAGATCTATCGTAGTGGTAGTGCAAGAGTGAGCCCTGCTGTGAAGCAAACCACACAAATACACCGTTGGATAACCAAGCACTCGACATCGAACCGTAATATTGCCACGGGCAGAAGAGTGGCGGTCATATATAATTTTTGAACTCGAAGTGCGTCTTTCTTTCTGAGATTCCAAGATTCTTCTACATGATTTCACGACATCGTCTTTATTCGCACTACCAACCTACCTACCAATCGCGATCGTTGTTGGCTGTTGTTCGTAGCTCGTTGGGTCACTTGGGTGACCCTGGACATTGTCGTTGCTAACCTCCAAAAACCCATAGGGGTAGGTGGTGGGACATGGTTCGCAGAGCTACAGAGTACTGGAGTAACGTTGTCCCGGTCCAAACACAAGAATCATTTGGTTGACAAGCTGCGGATTGCTACTCCTATGATCTTATCTTGAGCATCTGCTTTGTTCGCCTTCCTTGAGCTGTTGTTGTAAGGTTGGGAAAGCCCCATATCTGACGAGTATAGTGTATGGAGGTGTGTGGTCCGGAGCCTTTAAGCCAGGGGAGGTGCTACCTCGGTTTTGATTCGTCGCAAAAAAAGCTTTTTGGTCCTTTCCCTGCAGTTCGCCCGTTGGTAGTGCCCCACTAAAAAGACGACGCTCAGAGCTATCATCGCTACGGCTACTGCTACGACTTTCTCATTGACTGACTGCACACTAAAAGCTGGTCCGGTTTGCGATATCGTCCCCACCCCCGCAGTTATTGCATGACAAGACAAGACACCGACAGATCTTAACCCAATCCATTCTCCTTTCCCTTTCCTTCCTCCTCGTAAACTTTGAAAGAGAACAGGAAAAAGTAAAACACACCTGCGATATTTGTCACGACCTCTATCCCCGGTCATCGGAATTGAACCTGACCTAAAACTTCGCCGCCCGAAGCATCACCAACAGCAAAACGCCCCACCGAAGCTCAACTTTCCCGCGATAAGCCAAGCAAGCAGCAATGGGCAAGCAAGCCAACCTCTACTCCTTCCCCAGCGTCGACACGCTCGCGACCGCCCTGCGGTCCTACCTGATCTCGTGCCAGGAGGTCGGCATCGAGCGTCACGGCGTCTTCAAGGTCGGCGTCTCAGGCGGCTCTCTGCCCAAGACGCTCGCGCAAGCGCTGCTGGCGCCCGCCAAGGACGAGTCGGACAAGGTCAAGTGGGAGTCGTGGGAGATCTTCTTCGCCGACGAGCGCGCGGTCCCGCTCTCGCACAAGGACTCCAACTACTTCTTGCTCAAGAAGGAGCTGCTCGACAAGATTCCCGAGGGCACCCCGCAACCGACGGTGCACACCATTGACGAATCGGTGCTCGACGACACGCAGGAGCTGGCGGACCGGTACGAGCAGGCGCTCGTGAACTCCTTTGCCGCGCGCGACTCGGTCAAGCTGCCCATCTTCGACCTGCTGCTGCTGGGCTGCGGGCCCGACGGACACACGTGCTCGCTGTTCCCCGGACACGAGCTGCTGCGCGAGACCGAGGCCTGGGTCAGCCCCATCGAGGACTCGCCCAAGCCGCCCCCGCGCCGCATCACCCTCACCTTGCCGGTCGTGACGCACTCGGTGCGCCTCGCGTTCGTGGCCACCGGCGGCGGCAAGAAGGAGATCATGAAGGATATCTTTGAGGAGGGCAAGGGCTTGCCGTGCGCGCTGGTGAACGAGGCGACGGGTGAGAGGTGCAGTTGGTTTGTCGACAACGCGGCGGTCGAGGGCGTCAGCTACCCCAAGAGGCCCTTCAGCCTATAAAATATGACGTGATGTTCTTGTGTAGGATTGGGAGGAGGATGAGGAGGAAGGGGGAGGTTGAAACCCGGGTCGACATGTTGTCGCTCAGATGGACAATGCGGGGGTATAAAGGTAGACGGGATGACAAGGGAGGAAAACGCAAAATGATGGAAGAGAGGAGGGAGAGACACAACCGGTTTACCTTCATACTCACCCAGACGAAAGGCCCAGGACGAAGCGACTGACTGATAAGGGGCAAAATAAGACAGAAGAATAAAAAAGGGAACCTCAAGGTCTAAATGGACGGAAACGAAGACCAAGCAAGCGGAACAACAGATCTTCTTGGTCTTAACTCATCTCCAAAAAAAGAAACAATAGACTTGGACTGGCGGACGTGGAGGTTTGGAGTTGATTTTATGGGATGAAAACGGAGTGATTGGAGTTTTTCAGATATTGCCGTACGTATATTATGTATGTACAGGTAGCGGCGGCGGGGGCTTTGTCTTCTTTGCGGAACGACCTTGATATTACTATCACACGCCCAATCTTAATCTTCATTGCAGTCTTCTGGTATGGTGGTGAGATACAATGACTAATGATAGTCGCTCGCTTACTTACCTCCTATCTGCCCAACTTTTTACGATTCCCAGATATTGATTGCCGGGCAGACCATGCCTGCGCACCCTTTGACCGTTATTTTTGCTGGCGTTATATGGCGTCACCAGTTGGGCGAGATGAAGAATGCAATGACTTGTATTATATGCTCTCTAATCCCTGTCTCTTGTATTCCCCCTTTGGCCTTTCCATATGTGCCCCCGTCTGCTTCTGCCGCGAGTGTCTCACGACACTCAAGTGCGAATTTATCTTTTGTTCCCTGCGATGCTATCTCTTTTTGGGCGCAACAACATCAGTGCGTGATGAAGACTTCTCCCGAACCATTTCTATTCATCGTACACCCCAAGCCTCCTCTCAAAGAACGAATGCAGAACTATTCCAGTCTATAGACCGGAACCCACAAGCGCAGCTGCCGAAGGATATCAAGCCGTTCCTTGATCCTGAAGCACCGCAACCCACAAGCTCGCCGCCGACTGCTGCTTCGCCAAATTGCTTCCATCATATGGTCCCGCCCAGCTGGTACCGTAAGAACCATTTGCTGGGTTCCGTGCCGTCTGGTATGCCGAGTTTGCGTTGTGCTCCAAATATGCGCGATATGGCCTTTCCCTGAGCAACACGTCCAGCTCGCCGAGGTTACGAGCAAAGATACCCTTGAAGCTCTGCTGGTCGAAGTTGCAGCCCGCGGCGGTGCCCTCGCAGGCGTAGTCGGTCAGGACCCAGGTGGATTGGGGGGTGAGTTTGGGCGAGGAAATGACGGCGTTGGCGAGGGTTACGGCGGAGCGGACGTAGGCTTCGTTGGGGGTTGTGCGGGAGAGTTCTGGGTTTAGGGGTTGGCTTGTTAGTTACTTTAAGGCTTAATATGACTTGGTATGAGAAGGGGGAAAATAAGAGAAAATAGAGGAAGGGGGAAAAGGGATACCGTACCGACTAAACCGCCGATTAGCGTTCCCTGGAGGTATGACCACGTCGGTCCCTCGTTGTTGAAGCACACTTGGTTTGCCTTATCATTTGTCAACCCGTCGTTGGCCAACCCCTCTGCGTTGATCATGCCCGATTCCTCAAACCACTGGCGTGTCTTGAGCGCCCTGGTCAGATATCGAGAATCGCCCGTGCGAAGATGCAATCCCGCGGCCAACTTGATGTACAAGGCGTTGGCAATAGCGTTCTTGTACGTTAATGCCTTGATGTCCACGTAGATCCCTCCGCCGCACTCCGTGTCCGTCCAGTACTGCCAAATATACTGCTCATCCTGCTTCGCAACCTCCAGGTATTGCTTGTCACCGGTAAGGTCGAACATACGAAGCATCGCCAACGCCCACCAGGCCGTGTCGTCAGTAGAGTCCGCCCTGAAGTTGCCGCCGCCTTGGGGCCAGCCGGGCACGGGCGCCTTTTGCTTGTCGACGATGTACCGCGCTTGGTCGAGATAGTCCCGCGAGCCGGTAACATGCATGTAGTCCAGAACGGCCTGAAGGGCGGTTCCAGAGATCCACCAGGCAATTTCGGGAGACCAGCGGCCTTCGGAAGGGTTGTAGAAGGCGTTATTCATGGCATCGATGGCAGCTTTGGCGGCGATCTTTGGGTCGACCACCGTAGAAGCCTGGATGGGCTTCAAGATACTCAAGAGGCCGGCCAGGCCAGCGAATATTTGTAAAGGTCTCATCGTGCCTGGAGATTAAGTGGTTAATTCTGGTTTGGTCGACAACGCAAAAGGGAGACTTTTGAGCGCCTGCAGAGGGGAGAAACCTATATAGGTCAAGGCGGAGCCTGTAAATTGGCACGCAGGTAAATTAGGGTTGTGGGCGTTGTCCAGGAGCTTCACAACCGCGACAGATACATATGCTGGTGTATGCTGGTCGAGCTGGCTTACGGGGCGCCGACATATGTCATCTGTAGGCGCTCAAAGGGGGGTGGAACGTTTACCCATTTCGCGAGTTAATAGGTAGATACTTATAGAGGACGTTGAGGGCCTCAAGGTCACTCAAGCTCACCAAGTGAAGTGTTCACGGCGCCTCACCTTCACGTGCCTCTCTGTCATCCTCAAGGTTCGATCGAGGAGCTGATGCGGATGATACGAGCAAGTTCCTCTTCACGACGAAGGGAGTCAGCGCCTTCACAGATGCGCTTTCCCAGCGGGGCGGTTTTCAGGGTCACCGCATTGTTGTTTCTGTCATCCCAATACGAAGTTAGATCATGGTTAGGTGTTGTTGGTTGGGGAACAGGAGACACCAACCAGCTCAAGGGATGAGCAACTCACCACTTCTTAGGACGAAGTCAATGTCCCTTCCTCCACTCGGGAGTTGGCCCGCCAAAGACGGGAGCACCGCCGCTTGGGCAACGGTCCGGGATGCATCCGTGCCATGTGAACTTGATCATCACGACGAGGTTTTCCGGGTAAGTCTAGGTCTTGGGATAGAGAAGACGCTGATGACTTGACCTGGAGAAGACAAAATGTCTCCAAAAGCATGCATAGTTCTGTGAACTGTCAATTCAACGCCTCTGACCTGGGTAGGCACGACACCCAGAAGCCACGAGTCCAAGTTGTCGTCTAATGGACAGCTGCCTTCCGATTGTCAACGATTTTCGTCAGATGTGCAGATGCTTGCAGTTGACGATCAACCCTGTCCCTTCACGGATACCGTCGCCCCAAAAACGAGGGCGCGGGCGACTCCAGGATCCCCAATTCATCTCCATAAGCCGTGTTTGTGTTGTGCCGAGCATTTGCCGCGCCGAAGGCCGTCGTATTTGACCCTCTTCATTTTTTTGCATGTAATCACCCGGGCCCAAATGTTACTCTGTGGCTCCGGGACCTGCATCGAGCCGAACTTGTGTGCATCCAACCTGATACTTGGGAGGGTTCTTCGAAGAGGGTGGTTTGATTTGGGAGTGGTTTGGGTTACGTTGGCACAGAATGTCCAAACCTCTTTGTTTTGTCGATCATCTCGACGTAGATGATACGTCCAGGTAACGAGTGTAACCCGTCTCTACCATGTGTCGTGGATGGGAGGATGAGAGGAAGGAGGGAGATACCTGCTTAGGAACATCAGACCGGATCGGGGAAGTGGACGAACAACCGCGCCTTCCGTTGTTTGACCCGGCGACTGCCACCAGCTTCTTGGTCACGGTGGACAAGGTTTCCCATCGTCATGAATGGTGGAAAAGGCAGTCTCGATGAGGTCTGGCCAGGAAGAGAAAGTGGAAAAGAGGAAGGAACGAGAGAGATAAGGGCCAGGAGAACTCCATGAGGGAAGCCGGGTGTGTCATGCACCGACATGGCCGTGCATATCGGTGCCGAAAGGAACTGTATGTTATCCACGCGGACCTCCGTATCCGCCGCGCCATGTTTGCATAGCAGACCATCCATGCTTCCTCCCTCCGTACCGGTCCTCCAAGGTCGCAAAAAGTGGTGGTCATGCGACGATAGCAACTGGTTATGACACTGTAGATTGTCTAGTTACCAAGTCTCACAGCCTTGTGCTGGAGTTTCACTTCTTTTTTGTTGCCATTTCTAGCATTTCGAGAGTGTCACTTGAAGTGCTGACTGGAATGTTTTTCTTTTTTGGCTTTCCCCATGTTGGAGTTTGCCATTTGCGTCATCGGAAATTCTTCAGGGGTAAAGGACCACGCTTGCCTAAAGTGGTATAGCCTGCTCTTGCCCTACAGAATGTCATGCATGAATTTGAAGAAAATTCGAATCCTTGGGACCCCTTGATTGCCCTGGATTTTACCTAGGGAAATCTTCACCTTTTGCGATTGGGTTCGCCCTGGAAGGGTCTGCTTCATCTCGGTGGACTTTTATGCCCCTGATCTCTGTCTGGTCCCTCGTCCGCCACCGAACCGATTCTTTCGTCTTATAGTTCAGATGACGTTGATCTTGATGGCATCATTGGCACTCTCCATCGGCGCTGTCATCCGGTCTTCGGTCCCCGTGGCTGAAACGTAGCGTCGGGTAAGTAGACATTCTCTTCCGACGCAATTGCACAGCTGCAGAAAGACATCATTTCATCCCAAGTGCCGATGTCCGCAACACACCTGAAGCCGTTTGCGCCACGCCTCACATTCCATGATTTCGTCCAGAACCACCACACGAGCACGACGAGAACGGCTTGATATCATCCATCTTCGAAGAGTAGGAAACGCTGCAATTTGCTTTCGGTTAGCAGTCATGGATTAGGTAGAGGCTTCGCATATACACTACTGCCATAGACATATGATGGGTTGCGTATCTGATGGGCCTATATGTGCCTATCGATGATATCTAATAGCTTGTAAGCTTTTTATCACTCGGTGAAAGATCAACAGTTATCTGTGACCGAAAGCGAGGCTCATACCACAACGATAGGCAGCAGCTGCACGAACGGCTTTGACCTCGTTCCGTGTCAAATTAACCATCGTAGACTTGGCTCTTTGGCTCATCGTGAGCGGCTGTTTCAGAAGAACATGGGCCAGTGTGACTACAGGGGGGGAGAGGTCCCTTAGGACGATCCAACTAATTTCCACGGGCCGGCCTGGAGTCTTGCAGGGAATTAGGCTCATGGGAGCCAGGGCGGGCAAAGTAGGTACGTAACCCTGTCTAAAATAATGCGACTTCATCGTCCGTTGTTCGATTTTTATCGAGTCGCCCGTTTTCACATATGCCTACCTGAGCTGCCTACCCTACTCGCCTACGCACGCTGTCTCGTCTTATCCCCCCCCCCCCCCCCCCCCCTTTTTTTTTTTTTTTTGCATGACCATCTATATCTCTTGCACCAAGTGAGGTCTTACTACCGCAAGTGGGATTCCGGCGCTCTCGTATCACCTCCAGTCCTCTTCCCAGCCCAGCATTCCGCCGAGCGTCGCCTTGACGAAAGACCATACGGGCCCTCCCACTTCATGTGCAACACCACATGCGGGCCTTTTTTCTTGTCCTAGGGAACCGTACCATCGCTCTCACTCAACCGGACTTTTGGAGTTGGACCAGACTGTTGCCCTCAGACCATCCTGCCCGCCAGCCTTGAGCCGAGTCACACAATATCCTCTTATTGACAGGGAATCTGGAACTCGTATCCTGCGCTTTCCGGGGAAAGGGGAAATACTGAGACACGCCTAGCAACCGGGAAACGGTCCCTTGAAGGAGCATCGAGTCGGCCGGTCCCTCCCCACCATGGAAGCAGCTGCAAATTTCTTGAGGAGGAAGCGGTCGGCCGGGGGGGAGAAGGGCAGATCGCTTTTCTCAAAAGCACAGCAAATCCCCGCGTCGAATGCCGCCAGACCACAGAGATTGGACTTGGACCTCCCCGATCTTCCCAGGCTGGACCTCTCCGAGTTGCTTCGTTTTGATGAGGCCCAATCGAAGGCTCCCGGTCCATCTTTGCTATCGCCAGAAACAACAACAAGAGGAACAACAACAGGAATTCCAGCACCGCCCAAGTCCACGCCGCCAACCACAACAACAACGCCGATATCAGCAGCGCCGACGTCAGCGACGTCAGCTTTGAGCCCATTGGCCAAGAAGCTGCCTGTTGCACCAATCCAGACTCGTACTGGTATCTCTGGTCCAACAACGGGTCCTCCCTCTGCGCCGCCTCCTCCGCCGCCACAGCAAGTAAAGCCAAAGCCGCTGCCAGCGCCCAGGTCTGCTGTGGAAGCACCCAGTTGGGAAAGGACCGGGTCGCAGCAGCCCGGAGCTGATAGGCAGAAGGCAGCCACTATGATCACGACTGCCAACGCGGCCTCCACGCCCACTACCCCAACGGCTGCTTCCCACGTCAAACCTTGGAATGCTCCGCTACCGCCGCTCCCGCCTATGTCGATACCCCGACGGCCTGTTCGTGGTGGCATAAGTTCCCCTACTTCGCCTTCGCTTGTGACTTCTCCCAAACCGGTTGCGGCTTCCCCAGACTCGCCCACCCTGAGGCCCATCGCAGCTTCCCGGCCATCCTCTCCACCCCGCTCAGCCCCAGCCCCGGCTTCGGTTCCGGCTCCGGCTTCGGCCTCGGCCCCGGCAAATCGCAAGCCCGCCGTGTCGCCCAACACTTCGGTTCCTGTGTCACCAGCTGGCTCGTTGTCCAGCATATTGTGGGCATATTCGGATGGCAGTGCTGGATCAACCCCGAGATCCTCGACAAACTCTACCCATAGCTTTCCCGGTTCCAAGGAGCCCAACCCAAGCACAGCGTCTTCGAGAGTAGCCGGACAAGTCGCATCTTCGAACCACCATGAACAAAAGAGGGAAGAAGACAGACCCCGAAAGTTCGCACAGTCAGAGCGAGAATTGCCGCCGGCACCGCCCGCCCCTCCAGTGAAAGAGAAAGACTCGCAGCCCACAAGCCGTCAAAGGCCGCAGACGCCGCCAAAGATTCCGCGACTTCAAACGCAATCTGAACAAGCTTCGACAGGGGCGCCAATCGCGCCGATCTCGATCAACGGCTCAAACACATCGCCCCAGCAAGGAGAGCTTTGGAGACGGAGATCGGTGAAGAGTGAAAAGAACCTGGTGGTTGCGGACCTTAAACTTGATTCCAGCAACGGATCCACCGCAGAATCAGCCCAGATTCAGTCTCATGCTGCTTCGCGCACCGCCGACGCCCAGCCAACAGTAACACCGCCTTTGTCGCCAGGGCACATCGACGCATCCCCACCTGCAGCCAATAACAATACCCGTGCCCCAGTGCATAGGACCACTGCCAATGCTCTTCCTGGGAGAAACATTCGTCCTTCAGCCTCTCGCCAACAAGTCATTCCCCAGGTTCAGGATACGATGGGCCAAGCCAAATCCCACCTGAGAAAGAAGAGCCGCGACGACACTCAGAGAGCGGGTACGCCAGCGGAAAAGGCAGCTGTGTCGCAACCGACATCCGAAGCCAGCAATGGGCTGCTTGCCGCCGCCGCCGCCACTACCGCTCCTTCCGTCGCCCGCCATCCCGCACCCGAATATGGACAGTACGAAGTCAGGCAACCAAATGGAGATTGGGAACCGAACGCACCACCGGCACAACAACAACAACAAGTACCATTGACGAATGGACAGGGAGGAAACAGGCCTGCGATTCAGCGAAAAGCAATTGGAGGACATGACTCTCAGGTGCGGCCAGTGAACAATTCGAACCTGGCCCCAAGCGACACAAACAATGGTGGTGCCAATGGTGGTGCCGGGCTCTCCGTGCGCTCGCCTGTTGGACTCCCCGCTTCTCCTGCGGCCAACCGGGGGCGCCCCGTAGAGCGACCCCCGCCCCCCAACGCGGCCCCGTACCCCACTCGAACCACTTCTAAAACCAGCAACGGATACCACCAACCCGCGAACGGAAACCCAGCTCCTCAAATTCAGGTCCAGGACGCATACCGGCAATACTCCAATGGCACCATAGATCATGGCTCCCTCTCGGAATCCGGATCCGCTGTATCGGTCGAGACCCTCAAGCCGCCGAAGTGCAGATACCTCGACAACGAGATCGCCGTGATTTCGGACGAGGAGGAGCCCGAGGAGCAGTCCTGGCCCGAGAGGACTGACCACCCGGGCGTGGCCCTCTTCCTGAAGAACAAGAAGAAGAAGTGGTGGGCACCACTGCCAGCCGACGGAGTGCTGGATGCGCCCCCTCTTACGGACAGGCACTACCGATGCCTCACAAGCCATAAATTCATGACGCCGAGCCGACAGCGACATAATCGAATTGCCTGCCGCACCTGTGGTGAGAGACAACATGTGGATTGCTGCATTTGCAGTTCCTGTGCCCTCAACATCTGCCCTCCCTGCGCCAAAAGCTTGAAGGTGTTTGGAGGAAACTTGAAGCAGCTTTTGCGCCATGTGGAAGAGAGCAGGCAGTTCAATGAGGAGGATGAGAGCGGCCAAATGACCCCCCTGGGAGACCACTACGCGAACCACAACGGTGGCTACTACGGGTCGCCAGCAGTTAACGGTGTGCTCTCTCCCGTTGATACACGTTAAGTGTCGATGTCATGTGGTAAGGATCGAGATATAATTTTGGGAACAAGCATAAAGAACTGCATACTGGAAGGAGAAAACAGGAGTTGGCGTTGGAATTGCTTGTTGCTATTTGTCGCATGGCCGGACAGTAATAAGTTGTACAAAGTGTTGGTATTCGGTGGTGCATATGTTTGATGCGATTTACGAGACAAGATAATGAGGAATCGTTTGTATATTCGCTGGATGGGAGAGATGATGGTGATACCCTTTTGGATTCTCTTGGGCTGGGCTGTTGTGGTTTATGATCAGTTGACTATATGTCAATCAGCTAAGAATCGTATAACCGCTGTAATGCTAAATTGAACGATGGTTTTTTATAAGACGACCTTCTGGATATGAATGCCCTGTGAACGACAACCTGGTATTGACTTGGGTGATATCAAGGAACAACTGAAATGGGCTAGACCCTCCCGTCCATCTCGATCGGTCTTCGGCAAGTACCCCTGCCGTAGTGACGTCGGGTCCCTATGCACACCGGGAGCCCAGTAACGGCCCGCAGTGATAGGCGCAGGTTTTAGCTGGTTCCAGTGCGAAGGTATGCTGAAGACCTGTGGCAGCCACGTTGGAATCGCAGATGGTCACTGAAACATTGAAAGCATTGCAGGACGGGGACGTACCTGAACATGCGGGACCTAGAGGTATGGTAGTGTAGGGAACACGTAAAATACTGTACGTAGTAGCGTTCCCATGGTAACGAAGGTACTATGTACTACTGGAACCAGCATCGCCAACCTGACCAACCTGCATATGTACATCCGTCGAACAATTGGGTTGTTCGCAGTGGCTTCGTCTATAACGCCATCCGGCATATTTCCTGGACACCCAAGCTTGGCTCTTTGCAACCCAATAACTTAGCAGACCACGGCCAAGAAGGGCACAGCTTCAGACGGGAATGAATGACGGACACTTTGAACAACACCATCCAATCCCCGCCTCCCAAGAGGAGAAAACTCTCCGTCACTATGTCTTCTTCTTCTTCTTCGTCTTTAAAGCCTTCCCTACAGCCAAGTGCACTCGATCGCACTCGATCGCTCCGGAAACCAACAAGTACCGCGAGACTGATGAAGGAGACACCGACTACCGGCGTGAATGGTACGTCCGCTGGCAGTAGTACCTCCACTAGGGGTGCAGGAATAGGAACACCAAAACAACGGCCTGTCTCGATGATCCAAGTGCCATCAACCACAAAAGGGACGTTGCCTGTGCCAGGAACGATTTCACGGACTGCCGCCCCTAGTAGCATGGGCACAGCTATCGGCGGGACTGGAATCAAAAGGATGGCGAGTGTCTCAGCCACCAGAAGCGGCACCGACAACAGCAACATCAAACCACCAGTCTCTGGAGGTCTTAATCGACTGGCTAGTGGGAGACTGAAACGAGAGGGAGGGAAAGTTGAGAATGCGGGTGTAGGGGCTGAATCCGGAGTTGGAACTGGGATATCCGCTGGTCTTGGGAACCGAGTTGGATCAGGAGCAGCAACAAAATCAACAATCGCCACGAAGTCGACAACATCGTCAATATCCGGTCTAAGACAACCCCTCCGTGCTCGAGCTCCCACGGTATCTGCAACTAGCGTGACTGTTAAAGCCACTCCTTTGTCACCACCAACGACAACAGCACGATCAGTATCAGGACCGTTCGGAATGACTCGTCCAGCTACTTCGTCAAGTTCAGGATCATTGGCTACGGTCACTAGCCCAAGGGCAACAGCTACTTTAGGTTCTGGTACCAGGATAGGCACGGGTATCGGTCTCGGGGGAAGAGGGCATGCGCGTACTCAGTCAGCAACAATAAGCTCGCCGAAACCCACAACGCCGAAATCAGCACTGCGAAACCCAGCAGCATCGGGAACTCCAACCACCGTACCTTCTAAATGTGCTATGAGTAAAGATAACGGGGTTTCTAAAATTGGCACTGGAGGCGGACCACCCAAGAGCGCTTCCAAAGGAGTTCCGCCACCAAGTACTCCTGGTAAGAGTAGGCCTCAGTCACTTATATCGACCAACGCACTCAGACGGTCTCCCGCCACAGCTACACCAAAGGTAGCAACGACAGGAGGGACACCCAAAACATCGACTGGAACCGGCCTAAGGTCATCGCCGGCTCACAAACGAGAAAACCCGGCATCTTCGATCTCGACCACCGGTACCGCCACCACCACAGGAACGAAGACAAGAACAGCGGCGAATCCCGGGACAGCAACGAGTACGGCAACAACGCAGACTCGACGTCTTGCTGCTTCCAGGAAACCTATGTCTTTACAAGCCCCCAAACCAGTTACTGGAATGTCTAAACCAGCAGCAGCAGCATCTTCAACACAGCTCACTTCTACAGCAATGACCACCTCCGTCACCAAACCTGCATTACGCCAACCAACAACAGCCTCCTCATCCACGATAGCAACCAAAACAGCAGTCCCCAAATCCAAACCTACAACCCACATACCCGAACCGCAGTCGAAATCGACAACGTTGCAAGACCAGGCCCATGCCCATGCCCCGGGGCCGCAATACCCCCAGCCTCGTCACGACTTCGACACCTACCAACAGCATTATACCCCCGCCAAGATCCCACTCGCCCCGAAACCTCTAACCTCATCCTTCCTCGCGCCCCCCACGCCCTCCAAACAGCCAGCCAACATCGCCGCTTCCGCTGAAATTTCTCGGCTACAGACGGAACTGCTGCAGTTGCATTTGCTCCATCGGGATGCGGAGTGGGTGAAAGGTGAATGGGAAGGTGATGCTAAGCGGAAACTGAGGGAAAGGTGGGAGAGGGTGAGAGGGGAGGAAGAGTTGGTGGGGGAGATGGAGACAAGAGACGGGGAGGAGGGGGTTGTAGAGGGTTTGTTGAATCTGGGTAGGGATCGAGATGGCGAGAGACGGGGGGAAGGGCAGGGGAAGCTGGATGAGGAAAAGATTCAAATGTTGGATGAAGTGATTTCGGGAGTGTGGGCTATGAGCGAGCCTGTTGCTTCGTTTTCTTCTGGGGTAACTATGGGCAAGTACACGCGCGTTGTTCGCAGGTTTGAGGTGTGGGCTGAAAGGGCGGGGAGGATACTGGAGGAACGGAGAAGAGGCGCAGCAGATAGGGATGGAGGGTTGAAGCTCGATGAAAACGGGGAGGTGGACATGATCGGAGGCTTAGACATCGAATGGAAGAATGAGTGTATTGCGCTCGGAAGGCGGTTGGAGAAGTGGCGGAGGATGTTAGAAGCGTTGCGAGGAGTGTCGTCGTCGAAGCCCCAAGGTTATGGATCTTTCCGCGCGTCGAGGTCAATAAGAGGGGTGAAGGAAACGAACGAGGGAGAGGAGAAAGAAGAAGAAGCAGAAGAAAATAATTCGTCTCTAGACAGGATCTTGAGCGGATTCGGAACCTTGGTGGATAATATGCTTGCTGAATTGGAGGTTATGGAGCAGATTGAACGGGAGGCAGTGGCGGAGGAGACTGAGTGGGTGAAAAGGATGAATAGGGCTGATGAGAAGGAGGATGGTGAGGAGGGAGAGGAGACTGTGGAGAAGAACAGGGCGGGAGCTATTTGGAGGGCTTTTTGATGGGTGATGATGATTAGATGAGTTATGAATTGTATGAATGCAGTATGGGAATGAGGTCACGAGGTTAGGGTGGAGAGACACTGTGAGTGGGTTATGCTCTTTGCATCTCTTTCGTTCCGGTTTGGTGATTCCGCTCTTGTCCATTCAGGTGCAGGGAAATGCTGGCCCCTTGAACCCTGTCCAGTGTTGTATCAAGCTGACGGGCAATGTTTCGTTCATTTCTTTGCTCGTTCCATCTCGTCTTTCACCCACCTATAACTTTACACATTGTGCAGTTTTGGGTTCAACCATTAGCTACTCACTCTTCCATAAAGTTCATTTGATCCAAGTGTCTCCAGATCATTTACTTCGATGCCGTGCTTCGATCGAGCACGTAATGTACAAGCACGAGATATCCCTTCATCTTCAAGCCGTTCATCGTCCATGTATAGGCACGGAACGCTATTATCATATGCTCAGCATAGTGACTGGAAGAACTGGTGCCCCACGCATGTTGTTGGCTGTCGGGTATTCATTCGCAAACTCGTCGTTCTTGAATCTTCCAGGTTTGAGACAACCAACTACACTCTTTCCTAAAATCCATTATCATACTTCACAGCATCTTAGTCCTATCCCAAGGTGTGCATAAGTCCTCGTTCAAAGGTACTATGTATCCACTCTTCTATTAACAATCAACAGCCCGATTAGCTCAGCTGGTTAGAGCGTCGTACTAATATCCCCTCTTTGGAATATCAAGTCATGCGAAGGTCAACAGTTCAATCCTGTTATTGGGCAATTCTTTTTCATCTTTTTTTGCACTTTTCTTTTGCTCAGTCGGTCCTCTCAATCTTGGTTCACCTGTCTTTCTCTTTCATCCTTTTTTTGTTGGCGATAAAAGCCAACCAAGCCTTTCATCCGATTTGTGTAGTTCAGAAAAGCCATCCATCCATCCGTCCGTCAGTTGTGTCCAAACTCAGTTTTTGTGTCATCATTGTCAAGTGTAACCAGGAAGGTGTTCAATCTACAACTAAACTTCAGACGCCCAGAAGAAGTAGGGAAGGAACGTTTAAGATGCATGCTTGGAAAGAACGACCACCATGCATCCTGAATACAACATGGGTACACAAGCCCAGCGAATAATGCTGGCCATCACCATCGCTTCATTATCCTCCACGGCCCGACGGGAGCTACGCACTAGCCGTGTATTCATTCCATAATGAGTAACAATACATATTCCCGATTTTGATCCCCAACTATACAACGGCCGCGGAAGCAATACCCACTCATCTCCGTGCTTAGGGCCCGGGGCCTAGAGGGACACCGTTCCCGTCCGATATCACTTCTACCGACGCCCGGTTCTATTTATCTCCACTCCCTTCCGGACCGGGGCCGCGCCAAGCACCGGTACACCTCTCCGCCCCGATCATTACCGCGCACGCATCTGGCGTCATTCCGAAATAAAGTAGAACCTTCATCACCAATGGTTGAATCGATCGATACACTCCCACTCTCATCATCCCTTCCATTTCCCCGCAAAAGTTTTACCATCGTCGATTTCTATCACCTGCATAATGTGAGCAATCCGATGGATGCTAGGGAAAGGCGCCATGCATGATTGAGTTGTACCTGCGTATATGCGTAATGCGGGTTGACGTTGGTTGACGTTGGTTGACGTGTTGAACTGGTGTTCGTCGTCGTCGTCCGCCATCCTGTCACTCAAGTACCTAGGTTTTCACCCGTTTCAACCCGCAGTACCCATCGAGTTGACTAACAGGATTGTCGCCAACAACAAAGGCAAGTGATCTCGTGTGCGTGCCGTTTGTGGGTTGTGTGTTTAGTTTTGTACGTAATAACGGGATTGATTGTGTTCTAAGTGCGATTGGACATGTTTCACAGTCTCCTCCGTCTCAATCAATCAATCTATACACGATTCGAACCATGATCTTCTTTCCTTTTTGATGTTATCACTCCAACGGCAATCGATGCCTTTCGCATTCAGTCAGAGCCGGCCGGCTTCGGGTCTTGGGGGGCCGGGCAAGTGTGGATCCCATCTCCCGTTTCATCGGGGTGTCGGCGGCGGTCCCGTTGCCTTGCTCCGGAACGTTCCCCTCAGGCACAAGTCAACAACACAAAACTCCTGAAACAAGCACGTTCAAGACCAGCACGAGATGACCCCAAAAAAAAGCCCAAGTGAAGAAAGTAGTGGCAAACACGTCATCTTGTTTGGCGCCAGCGGGTACTGTAGTAACTATCTAGTGATTACAGCTCCACACGGTACTGTAGGTGCGTGTGATGTGTTGAGCAGCGGTTGCAACCATACCCCGTAGCCTCTCCGTAACTGTTGCCTCTTCCCGTGATGCAGTTGGCGGGCAGTCCCAATATGTTTCCAGGAAATGTTTCAAAAGTTCCCAAGTCCCTGCAAGCGCCGAAACGAACGGCCGGGTCCAGAGCCTCATCCGTCTCTCTCCCGTCCCGCCCCTCTCCGCTCCGCTCCGCCCCGCCTTGACCCATATTCCCGGTTCCGAAACGAACATCACTCGTCGCTCACTGGCAAGCTGTCGGGTGCCGATCCACATTGAACGCCAACAGACGACGCTTCTCCTTTCCGGTGTTAGGGTCAGGTACCTAACCCATAGGATCAATAGCTGCCCAAAAAAAGAGACAGCGGGTGTTCGAGCGAATCATTGTCGGTGAGCGGTGTCGGTCGATCCAGGGAGGGGGTGTGTTTTGTTCCCTTGGGAGTCGGTCAACAAGCTTGCGCTGTCACCGCCTTTTGCCCTGCGCGGACAGCACCAGAACTCCCCGATCCAAGGAACAGCCAAGGAACCTCACATACCAATTCGCAGCAGGTACGAGGCCCGGATAGATCCGTGAGCGGCTCCCATGTTCGTTCGTTCCTTTTCATCTTCTGCTCGTCTCATGGAAGCGTTGACATCCGCGTTGCTGTCATGTTCTGAACTATTCTTCAGTTTGTTCTTGGTGTTGTTCCAGAAACCCCGAAAAAGGTTCCTCTCATGCCTTCTTTTTCTTGACCTTTCCAGACTCCAAACGCTAAACCCTAATTGATCCATCATCCATCATCCATCTCCAACTTCATCAATAGTGGTATACTAGTAATGGTGGCATAGTTCTAGCAAGTAGAATGAAAATGACAAACGATATGCTTCCCACGCCTGCGCAATGCCTGCTTTCATTCATCATTATTTCTTCGTTTTGTTCTGCTCATCATTTCCGGTTCTAAGGGAAGTGTGTCAGACTTGTGTCTTTGTGTTTGCTCGCGCGCCGTCCTTTCTCTGCCTTGTCCATAAACTTCTCCAAATAATTAAGCAACATTCTGAACCAACCCCAGTTTTCTACTAAAAAGGATAATCAATGTGGACTCCGGGAAAACATGTACACAACGAAACCCAAGATAACCCGTAACCGGCACCCAGGTGAACAGTAGCCTTGGAAAGGGTGACTGTCCCGTTGTCTCCTTCTGCTTCAGAACCGGCCGTCGTATTTGCCCGCCTCCCTTGCCTTATCCCAAGCCAAGAAAACATGGCAAACTCCAAATCCGACAGCGCACTGAAATGGGTATCAAAGAGACATGTGGAAGACGTTTCTTCCAACCAAACAGGGACGTTGTCAAGCCATCGCCCCTGATATAGCGACCTGAGCAGTCAAGGTGACGAAGCCAAGAGCTCCAGGCCAGCATGATCTTTCTCCCAACTGAAACTTCCGAAGCGGGGCAAATGGTATATGCAAGATGCCTCTTTGAAGCAAATGTGGTAAAACTACCCAGAACGACGGTGGCCCGTATGAGAAGGGGCAAGACCTGGTCGTCTGAATGGCCAAAATATTCTCCTCCAGGGATAACGTGAGAAGCGAAGTTGAGTAGAGTGTGATCGTTGAGACGCCAAACGCCTTGTAGCAAAAGATAAAGCGCCGATGCAGTCATAAAGTCGATGTGAATGCTTTGTCGCCGAAAATAATGGCGCCGTCTGTGGTCGTGTATGAGTGAAGAGACCTAGGAGATGCGGCCCCAAACTCGAGACACGGAAACCAAGATTCCGTGCCCAGAGAGGTAAAAATGTCAAAAACTCTCAAATGACCGCCAACGCCCGATAGGGGTGCTGAATGTTATGCCCTGCCCCTTGCTGAACGCCGAGCCATGCATGTGTGGTATTATACAGATCCAAGTCGAAGGAGGGCCTCAACGGCCTCCCTCTCTTGCGCATCTGGCGGGGTCGTCAATGCGGGTGTTGTTGGAAAGTTGAAGTTGTGGAATTGTGGCGAGCGTGCCATCCCCACTGATGAAGAGAATCCCCGCAGGCCACTAGCAGCGTAGACGTTGTTCGCGTTGAGGAACCGGTCTGATGGCGCTTGGTATGAAGTCGCACGAAGCGCAGCCGCACCAACAGCGGCCCAGTCTTCATCGTCTGTCGCGTCTTCCGTGTCGTCATCCATGGCGATATCATCATCGTCATCGGGTGCCTCTGAGCAGGAAGCTGACGCCGAACCATCCAGGGACATCCTGTCCGCTTCATGGTCCATCATGTGCATAGACCGATCGTCAAAGGAGAATGCCGCGCAAGATTCACCGTCGAGAGAACCAGCGGCTTCGATGCGCAAGCGATCCAGGTTCCAACCGCCATTCCTGGCGATGGGGATGCTTGCGGGCTGACCGTCACCATGTGGCGACGCTCGGCGTGCTGCCGTATACCCAGAGGATTGGCCACGCTTCCTGGCTTGCCATATTCCCCAGCCCACCTTCTCAAATTGTACGTCACCGTCCAGACCGCCGCCTTCGCCTCCGCTTCCTCGACCTTCCAAAGCACCTACAACTAACCTCCGAGCCTTTGTCGGAGGAATCTCAGCAAAGCCAGGGATGGAGCTCGTGAGATAACCCATGATATGACGGATCGCAAGCGGACCGTGGTTCAAGAGGATCTCTGGTAGATGGAATTTGGCCAACATGGCGGCGTTGATGCCGGCCGACTCGTAGGGGGGCGAACCGACACTATCGTGATGATCGGTGTCGTGATCGCCATGGAGGTCCAGATCCGAGTCGACGTGTTGGTCCATCCGAGCTCTCTGAAGCTGGGCCTTGAGCCCATGGGGAGGCAGTGTAGGGGATATGGAGTTGGGAGGAGTAGGGAGGGGAGTCGGGTGAGTTGCCGTCACAGGGACGCTCCGGGCCGCTACAGCAGTTAAGTTGTCTCGGCCGAGGGAGGTCGTAGCGATATCGCGAACAGCAGATGCCATGGTTGCCATGTTGACCTTTATTGTAGTCGGTATGCTTCGAGACGTGTCTGCGAGTCGGCGCAAGTGGGAGTTAGCACGAGATGGCGGGAGGAGGGCAGACACGCGACGACGCGATGGTGAGGTGTGATGGTGCTGTTGCTTGTGATAGTGATGGAAAAGGAAGGAGGAGGAGTGACGGACAACGGCGGCGGCGGCGGCGGCGGTCTTTTTGTTATCAGTCGTGATGCCGGCCAGGGCCATGGACCATGTACAACTACTATCCTATGGTATGTACGTATTGTATGTATAGGTATGGATGCACACACGCACACGCACACGCACACAGTACGGTGTAGGTAAGGTCCAGGTAGGTACAGCAGTCGATATGACGATGTGCCCTAATCGCACACACGCACTTGTCGTGGACGCAGGCTGATACCCGGCAACCCGGGGGTGAATCGGGGGGAAGTGGGCCGTGGGATACAATGCCCGTGGATATCAGGCGTGGGTTGAGTTGTGAGGGGGGAGTGGTATTGGGGACCCGGGGTCCGCTCCTTGAGTCACTCACCAGATGCCCGAAGCAGATGCGCAGCTGGCAAAGTAACTCTTGACCGGGCAAAAGTGGATTTGGTCGGATCAAAAGTGTGGAGGCAGGGAATGGCAGAGCTGTTGTTGTCGCGATGATCTCTCTGTGACAGGAGAATACTCTCGGTGCTGGATCGATGGTGCTGAAGTGCGTGTGTTGTTTATTTGCTTTGAAGAAGAGAAAGGAAAAAGAAGAAGAAGAAGAGAAGAGGAGGGAAGAGGAGGAGATGGGATGAATGCCAGTGATAATTAATCCACCCCATGCTGCTGTCCCAGGTGTGCGCCCCCTAGAACAGGTACAGCCAGTACCATACGGCGTAGGGAGACGAGGTACCACTTACAACAACTGGCAGTCTGGCGCACCCGACACAACACAATCTCGACGCACACACAGACAGGACAAGGCAGGACACCACCTCAACCTTCTGGCTCTCGCTTGCCATTGTCATTGTTCATCCGTCATCGCTTGACACCCGGTATTCGCCTGGGCATAGGTACGGGTAGAGGCTACCTCTCTCTCTCTTTTCGGTGTTGTGTGGAATGAGCTAGGGCTTCAGCTGCAGTCATCAAAACGCGCCGCAGAGTGCCTACCTAGAGTCCCTTAGTCACCGCATTGCTTCCGCGCTTGCGTATTGTTCTGCTAGAGAGGGAGAGTGGTATCTGGCATCAACTGGCATCAGAAAGGCATGGAAAGCATGGATTAGACCATCAGATCGAACAAAGCAACAAAGCCGGCTCAAAGGGCTTTCTTTCAACTTGCCAGTCACAAGATCATTTGGTTTGCCGATGATTGGGGAGATGGAGGGCGGCGGCGGTCCAGCAATTACAAAGCCCTGCTTGGTCACCATCTCTGTTGCCATGCCATGGGTGTGTGATGAGTGATAGGGCCATTTGGTTGCAACTGGATGGTGTTCAGGCTGCTGCAGAAACACAGAAGGAGTGACAAGCCTCGACAATAACAAGAAGAGGTGACACCTACCCGCGCCACCTGGGGTGCACATAATGGCCATGAACATGTGCGCCTCCTCCAGCTACTATTCCAAACAGAAAGTGTACCGTGCAAATGCCAACCTCATCGACTGTCTACTTGTGTTTATTCTGGGCTGCCAGGTCCATGGCGTCTCCAGGTTGTCTTGCCAAAGAGGACCGCTTTGCAACAGCCAAGGCACACCAACTGCTGCACTTTAACACCGACACCCCCCCTGGACTAGTTGACCCCGTCCGCCGGCGCTCCTTTTGCGGGTTCCTTGGTCGCGATACCCGGCCTACCGACTTACTCCCGCCTTTTCGACAAGTTCCATCATCGACCGTCTATTTTGGCACCATCTGGCTAATTTTTCGAGTTTTGTGCGTTTGCTCATCCATCGTGTTGTTGGTGAGTGACATCATTATCCTGAATATGGCACAAAGGTGTTCTTGATGAGGGCAATCCGGTTATGTCTGGTGTATACGGGATAGATAACATGTCATGGCAGCGCCCAATTAAGCCCATATCCAGCCGGACCAGAGAGGTTCTCATTTTGCACAATTTCGGCGATAGGCTGGCAATCGGGAATTTCACTAGCACACTGGGGGCAAAAACCTAGGGCTTTTGCCCATGGTCTGAGAGCGGCATGTTAGTGCGGTGGGCGACGAGTGCGGGCTACAAGTACACCAAACTTTGGGAAAAAGTATCAATGCGTCCTGGATGTATAGGCCCGAGCACAGTGTAAAGAGGCACAACTTTTGTGTTAGTGGCAGCGTGGTTCAGTTTTATCAAGTCAAACACAGGAATGCATCCTCTTCATGCAGCACGGATGGGTTATGCCTATCGCAACACCAAATCAAGGCTACTCCGCCGTCTCATTCATTCACGTGGTGTTGGAGATGCTTCCGTCTTGTCTAGTTCAGGGCACAACCCGAACTCCCCGTTTCTCCGTCGCTGATGGACAACATGCTGGATGGAACTTGATACCCAAATGATACCGTAAAGGTAACATGGCTGCGGCGCGGAGGTCATACGCCACGCCTTCATCTACGCGAGAGCGGATACTACTGATATCAAACCCCTCAGCTCGTTAACCTGTTTTCTTCCCGCCTGTCCCGGACGCTGGAAGTAATAAAAGACATGGCCTTCGCATTGAGAAACAAACCCCAACTTGTATCATGATGCAGGTTTGCGACGGACGAGTGCACGAGACGCCGACCATCCAACTATACTGGCCGCGAATTGATGGATTATACAGCGTATGAACTAGTGCCCTGCACGAACCTAGCCGGGCCGAGCCGGAGTATTCGACTCAGCTCAACTACGTCCATAGTAGGTCTGGTTCGGCTCAACTATAGCTCGGCTTGAATCAACTAAGTATAGCTACGCACTGATCACTTATAGGTTTCTAGTAGTAAAATGAATATTAAAACTCGTTGCCTATAGATAAAAACTATTATTTTACACTTAATTCTTTAAATATATAGTATATTTGATAGTATAATAAAATAAACTATCTTTTGAAAGTATAATAACTAAACAAATCTAACTAAATGCTTGCTTTATTTCCAAAAAAATAATCAGTATTATAAAATAATCAATGGCTATATAAGCAATTTTAAACAACTACTAACTATATATTCTTTACTATATTAATAAGTTTACGAATAAATACTTAACTTTATAAACGATATATAACTCTAAATAATCATTATTGTTTCATTACTAAATTTATTAATAAAGTTATCCTCTAATGAATCCTCCTAATAGTAAATGAACTAAGGAAAGAATATTTTAATAGGAGGGAAGATAGATTTACAACTATTGTATATAGGAGGATCTATATTCTAAAACTTTAAGAAAGTCTCCTTAAAGTTTTGGAGGATTTTAATAGTTCTCTCTTCTTCAAATTTTTTTATAACCGCTTTACTCCGTTTATTGAAGTATAATATAAATATTATCTAGTAAATGAACAATTCCTTTAGTAAATTGATATACTTTGCAAACTTCTGAATAGCTAAATTAGTACTGTTGCAGACGAATGGACTACTCTTAATACTCAAATTAATATAATAAAAGAAGAGTTATTGTAGTTAGTAACGTTTCTATTATTAATTTTAATTCTAGTTTTAGCTTTAATTAGCAATCGAATTCTATCATGTTATATTATTTCATAATACATTGAAACTAATATTTTGCTTGTTTACGTAAATTTTACTAAGTTCCATAATCTACTAAGAGGTAACGTATTTAAATATGATATTAGTGAAAGCTTTACGTTGTTAAGGAATTTTACAAACGTAAAAAATAAAATTATAAAATTTATTAATTATTTCACATTCTTACTACTCTATAATTGTCACGACGCGGGCGGACTACTATATGACTAGGCTATGTTCTAAAAGGATACAAGTAACCGAAGCTGGCAATTCGGTCGCTCAAGTGGTCTTATATAGTTCGATGGCAGTGGAGAGGCATAACTGCAAGGCTGCCATCATAATAATAATCCTTTCCTCCCCTTCTTTTATTGTAGTTTTATAAATGAAGCTTTTTAAAAAAGCTTTAGCAACTAGAAAAAATATATAATTAAAGTAGCGAGTATAATAGTCGTTAAATTCATAATTATTAATATTGTTAATAAGTAAATAATCAATTATTTATTATGTAATATTATATTATTACTTTCTATAAAATCTAGGCTAATATTACTATCATAGCTATTAGTAATTCAACAAAGGAGAGCGCTTATCAAATTCAATAGTTAATATAGAATCTTATAGTAGAAGGGTTGGGAATTACTAATATTTTCACTACTATAATAGCTTTTAATATATACTAGTGGAAGTAAGCGAGTTTAAAAAATAATTATAATATCAGTATAGTAAATAATAATTACAAATATAAGATTGTCACGGGGCGCGAGCAAGTACCAAGGTAAGACTTTGATTGTTGTGCAAGGAATAGAAAGAGAATCTTATACGTGCACGAGAACTATGTAGGCCATAGGGTAGACTCCTATGGTTAGGTCCACAGTGTGTCATCATATAGCTATGCTAGTGGCTGTTGTGCCACGCTAAGTTAAGCTGTGCTGCAACTAAACAGTTGTACTTAGCTGGCTGCACTAATGTAGCATAATACCTACCCTATATTAGAACAAGGCAGTGATGCCTATAATAAATATAACCATTAGACGAAATCTAAACGTTAAAGAAGAAGTGGATCTTATAAGGAGCTATAACTAATTCCTCTTTCAATTTTTCCCTTTTATTATTAAATTTTATAGCAATTTATTAAAATATCAGTATTCTTAGTTTTGAAAATACAGCTTTCATTATAATGAAATTTAATACAGAATAAAACTTATAAAATTTATTATTCCATACAATTACATATCCAACATTTAATGTAACGACGAAGTTTATTAGTCTCTCCCTAATAGTATTACTACTTAATTACCAATTTGCACAAGAAGTAACTGCAATATAAGTACGTATATTCCCACTCTATTACTTTTCAATTGTATTTAACTATTTCTTTTTAAATAAGTTCATAATCTTATATTTATTTTCAAAATACTTTCCCGCCGCCCTTATTAGAGTATTAACGTTTTCTATATTATTATAATAGTAACAAACGTAGTTTATACCCGCTTTCTCAATTCTCTTTAATTACCAAAAACGAATAGTATTTTTCTTTTAAAAAAAGTATTATTCTCCGCTTACTATCAGGCATATTAGAACTATTCGTTAAATACGTATTATATTTTCTCATTTTAATATATAACTATCTATTTAGTAGTTGATAAGTATATAAATCAGTATCTTTCTACTTCAAATGATTGATTCGTTATTTAAAAATATAATACGTTATTTAACTGAATATCACAATAGGGCAATTAAATAAAATTAACAGCAGGGGTTGTAATAAAGAAAATAGTTTACAGAGCATTAAACTAAGCTACCCTTCGCTAATACTATTACTAAATTAGCTGATGTAATGGCAGCCTTGCAGTTGTGTCTCTCGACTACCATCGCAACTATATAAGACTACTTGAGCAACCGGATTGCCAGCTTTGGTTACTTGTATCCTTTTGGAACATAGCTTAGTGATGTAGTGGTCCGCCAGCGTTGTGACAGCTGAAAGTATTTTAAAATATAGCGGAGTTTTAAAATATAGTAATAAGTAAAGTCTATTATTATTAATTTTATTGATTGAGAGGAAATGAACGAAAATAGCGATACTAAGTTTAATAAATTTAATAAGAGAGAAAGAAGAAAGGTTCGCTCTATAAAAGAAGTAGTTAAAATTTTATAAGTCTGCTATTTGCAACCTCTATAGCACTTTTAATACTACTTTTAATACTATAGTTATAAGTTACGATACGAGATTTAACTTATCTTAATACATATATATAAATGTAGAAGTATAAAAGATTATCATATATATAAATATCCGGTTATTTATATACAATCTTACTACAAAATAAGCGGGCATATATGTAAAAAAAAAATCTTATACCAAATTTGCCTAGCTAACCAAGCCGAACTAGCCGAGCTTCCCCCTCTGGCTACCCCCAGAAACAGTGCTCGCTCGGCTCCCTCAGGTGGCCTCTGGGCTCGGCTCGTGCAGAGCACTGGTATGAACCAAGCAGACAAAGCCCGGCCAGACTGCCGCCGTCAGCCCCCGTCTTCCCGCCATGTTTATCACCGGCGGCCGCTGCCGGTCGGAAGTGCCTGCATTTGTACGATTGTTTGTGAATGGGTATCCTCTCCGTATCCCGCATCTAGAGCTGGAAAGCAATGCGGCCTTTCCAACCCCGGGCAACCGAGACTGCGGAATCCGTCGAACACAACGCAACAGAGGGCTTGACAGGAACGAGAAGCAAGGGGCTGACCCTGCCCGAAATGTTCCGGAGCATGGCTGGGAGTAACCTTGCTGGGAGACAGTAGGTGAGTCCTCGCACGGCTCCGTAGCCGCACGGTTACTGAATGATAGATACCCGCCCACAACCATCCGTGGATCGCTCGATGAGCCTCCGCGTGGTCAGTGGTGTATACCGTAGTCGTCGGTTTGAACTCTGAGAAACATGAGGCGAAAGCAAGGAGGTTCAGGGCGAACAGCCACTCATCTTCCCTCGTGGATTGTGTCGGGGACGTCCGAAGGCCAGAGTAAAAAGGAGCACAGGCCGACGAAACGATCTCAGTTCGTCATCATGTCAGGTCCCTAGAAGAAGATCAGACACATTGAAATCCAAAAGGGAAATCACGTTGGATAAGCCGGTCGTTCTGATTGGATGGGTCCTTAAAGACAGGCAATAATAGCCTATCGGGTGAGCACAACCGAAGCACACTTCTACCATTCCCATACCTCATGTCTGGGGAACAGATATCTGGAAGAATTGGCGAACACGAACAGTTCTCTTTTGATAGCGATAGTTCAAGTCAATTCCCGTCACCTACTGTAGTGGCCACTAGCCAGCCCCCTCAGAAAGAGAGGGGAAGACGGTCTCAGTCAGAAAGTCACAAGGCCTAGGTTGTTGTGATATTACAGATAACGGGTGGCAGTAGGCACGGCTTGGCATCACCATCCGGGGCCATGATATCGCTCACTACCATAGATGCCTCATATATCTACACATGGAGATAGCAAGGTCATCTTGATTCCAATATAGGGGAAACAACGCACACGCACAAAACGAAAGTAAAGAAAAAGAAATTCATCCGGCCAAAATTCAAATATCCCTCCCTCCCTTCTTCAAACACGTCCAGCTGGAGACCGCCAATTCGTTCTCATGCCTTCTTCTCAGCTTCGCTTCCCTTCCAGGGACGTCGTTCGTAGTGGGGTTCCCCATGGACATCCACAGTGCCAGCCATAACATCCGCTAAAACACCAAAACCAACCACTTTATACCCCTGTTCAAGAGGGAACAAAAGTTCCAAAACCGTTGGCGGAGTGTTTTACACTGTCACTACACTACACGCAAAGTGGTGATTCACTGATGTGATGTCCATCATGCGACGACGATCCACTGGACGTTCAACAACCCAGAACGCCCGGAGAGTCTCCGGCGGAGACAATCCGTGGTCCACTGAACCGTGACAGTGACCGACCAAGAGCCAAGCTGGCGGTCCCGGTTTGTTACCCCACGTTCCAGCGACCCGCGGCGGATGGTTTCGGGGGACTGCGGAGAGCGGAGCAAGGAGACGGGAGCGGAGATGATGCCGAATACACTACTTAGTGCCTGCTTGGTAAACCGGCACCTCATGTGCTATCCTCAACACTCAAGACAACTGAACCAACTGAACCAACTGAAGAGGATCATGGAAGTCAACGGTCTAACAGCGTGAGGGGAAAACACATTGAAGACTACAAGGCCAGGGAAAGACGACATAGGAAGTATTCAAAGAGTCAGAATGGTCATCAAGGCCCACAGTGACCGAGGCATACTAGATCGTGGAATCAAGTTGAGGAAGCGAGTGGTGACTAACCACTAACCAAAACACGCCAGGAACAAGTAACGGGAAACGTAGATCATATTTAGAATAGAACACAAAACGGAAAACAAGGTCAAACACCAATTGGTGACTAGTAACCGAATTTGAGTGATACGTTATATGATAGCCGAGAATAAACCCCGCCATATACTGGCGGCTCGCCCACTGGGCGATTCGATTGAAGGTGTTGGGCCGCGTTTACGCTACGGGCAATACATGATTTATACTGGCAATAGGCCTCGGGTTGCCCTCGGGTTAATGGTCTTTTGGTGGACATTTAGGGCACTGCTCTTATCTTTGTACGCGAGATTCACCGATGTGGCACTTCTCATGCCCTACGGGAGGCGGAAGTAGACGTTAAAAACAACAACAACAACAACAACAACAGCTGAGAATAACCTCTCTTTTCTGGTACCTGTTTTTAAGAACGTCGATGACCTTGTTAACGTTCGACTTCAAGAAGAACATCGCCTAGGTACTTGCACAACCCTCAATGGATCAGCTGGAATATATCCGCCCTGTCCGATGAAGAAATCCGCATCCTTTCGTTTTTCTGTCCCATTGGATTTGGTTCGGACCCTCAAGGTTCTCAACACCGCGGACCAAGCTTGACACCTCCATCCAAAAGCTTGCCTTCCTCCCATGTCGATATCAAATTGTGGGGTTGCCGTTCGAACCAGGAAGTTCTGGTAAGTACGGCAGGGACAGCGGTAGGATTCAAGTCACAGTAGGAGTGCCATTCTCCCGCCTTCGGAGTCTGCAGATACTTACAGTAGCTATCAAGGTCCCCTCACCCATCGATCGCTAACAGGAACGAATATTGACCACGCGTAAACGGTTACATCACCACACACTACCTCTACGCATCAAATGGCACTTGAATACAAAATTGATACGGATACGGGCACTCAACGAGGGCTGAACTGGTCGGGGTTGGTAAGCGCGATGTATCAAGTTTATGGACAGGAAGGAGGAAGGGCCCTTGACCCACTCATACCCAAGGTACACACCGGCACCATCCTTCTGAGACAGAAACGACGAAGCACCGTTCGGTTTGAATTGGGCAGGTACCTAGCTAGGTACCTTGATAAACCAGCCGTTTCGCTCTTTTACGTGCACGATTCCCGCATGGCTTCCATTGATGAGTGCGAGTTGTGTGTGTGCATGTGGATTGGTGTTCATGACTGTCCTGCCCTCCCGTCGCCACCACGCAAAATGAAAGCTCGTCGTTATACCTACAGGTACATTGTACACTCGTTGTTGGATTCCATGATGCATTCAGTACTTACAAGTTACTGCATGGACGATCAACAAAAGCTGGCGCTGCTGAAAAAGCGCCACAGCCACCTCGAATGGAACACCGTATCCTCCATTGGAAAAATTAAGAGTGTTGATTCAGTCAGTGTATATATGCGCGTCGATTGTGTAGAGTTGGGTAACTCTTCGTGTAACGACACAAGAACCTGGTTTGGGTCTGGGATCAAGTCTGTTTGCGGCCCAGCACAGCACACCACCGCCACCACTTGAATTCCAAGATATGTGTTGCATCTCAACCACGCTAAGATATGAAGGTCTCCCATTACGACATTGTATTGGAACGGACGGGAAGGTTGGGTTGGGTTCGGTTCGGTTCGTGCTTCCAACTCCCAAGGTGACTAGAACGTTCTTTTGCTCTTCTTGTACGACAGACGATCAACTCCAGTTCCATATCCAGGTAGGAGTTATGGTGGCATTGGGCGACATCAGAACGAGCTGGGAAATTTGACGGTCAAGTTATCAAGCTCCACCATTCTGGCCAAATACATATTCTCTACACGCCTAAGATCCCAATTTTGTTAGTAGACATGCCAGCAGAATGGAACGTAAAGGGCCGATGAAAGGAAGGTTAGGGACTCACAGCTTTCAGCAAGTTGACCTCCTCCCGTGACTGGTCATAAACATGGCGATAACTGGCGATACTCTCCCGCAAGACAGCATCCCTTGTAAGCCGGCCTTCGCAGATCGCCTTCATTTTGAGTTCCATCTCCTTGCGGAGAAAAGGTTTGCCGAGGCTGGTTTCGAAGTTCATCCTCTCAAAGCCCATAATCAAGGCGACGCCGAGACTGGTCGGGATAAACTCTTTGACACCATCACGGCCACCGCCACCACCGCCGCTTCCCCCTCCTCGCCCGCCACGTCCACCACCTCTTCCACGTCCTCCCCGACCACCGCGTCCGCCCCGGGCGCCACCAGCTGGAGCGTCGTCGTCCTCGTCGTTACCAGCACCTCCGCTGCCTCCTCGCTCAATGACTGAAACGTACTGTCTCTCTTTGATCTTCTCAATATGCTGGGCCATGGTTGCATCAGTGCCGATGCCATTCGCGTCCATCAGGGCGATCAGATCTGCCTCGGTCAAATAGTTGGGGGCAGTCGTCTTGCCTTCTGTCATCATGGCCTCGGTCGGTTCGAACGTCTCACCGACAGTAAATCTCGGTAGCTCGGTCGTTCCAGTCCAGTTCTCGTAAGGGTAGACGTCAAGGTAGTTGCGCTGGTGGACGATCAGGCCATGGGCGACGAACTTTTCTTCTCCGTAGGTGATTTCGACGTCGGTGGTTGCTCCCCGGGCGTCTTCAGAGCAGCAGGCGAGGAATCGACGGACCACGAACTCGTAGAGTTTTCTTTCCTGTTCGTCAAGCACAGTGGGTGCCGCGTATGTGATGGGGTGAATGGGAGGATGGGCCTTGTCGTCGTTCTTGCCTTGACGAGGTTGCTGGAAGGCACCGTCGACTAGATTATGTGCGAAGGGGCCCCAGCGATGGTCCTGGGTATGCTTTTGGACGAGCGCCCGCAGGTTCATGCCCTTGTCGAAGCGGTCCGTCTCTGTCCTGGGATAGCTGATGAAGCCCTTCTGATATAGTTTCTCTGCTACCGTCATTGCTTCTTGACCTGTCATTCGGAGAAACCGTGTGGCCATCTTTTGAAGCTCAACGGTGGTGAGGGGGAGGGGTTTCCATTTCTTGGTCTGCTTTTCCTTGATATCCGTGACCTTTGCAATTTTGGCGGCAAGACATCTTTCGTAAAAGATTAACACGGACAACCTGTCAAACAAACGGTTTCGGGACCAGTTGAAGTGGACTTTGGCGCCTTCTTTTTCATGCATCACCTTGATGGACCAGAATGGTTCCGGTACAAAATTCCGGACGCGGAAGTATCGGTCGACAACGAAACCGAGAGTCGGAAATTGACAGGATCCTGCTAGGTCAGATACATACTGGCATACATCCATTGACGTGCAACTTACCATAGCTGAGCACCAGGCCGTCCAATGGTCCTCCAAGTCTTTGCAGACTCAACGTCAAAAAGCGGGTAAATGCAGATCCGATTCTCAGGTCCAGCTCGATACGCGCAGCGACTGCTTCAGCCTGCCTTTCATCCAAGGGTACCGGGCGTCGGGCCGCAGATAAAATATGTCTGGACAATGCGTTCGATATGTCAGTCATAACTAGGCTTCATACAAATGGGTGGTGAACTTACGCTCGTTCGATATTGCTGAACCTTGCCCTAAAGACTTGAATGTTCCTCTTGCCCTTCCTTGCGGCCTCCCGGATCTCGCTCCCGATGTGTTCACCTTCTCGATCACAATCCGTCCAGATATAGAGTATGTCAGCTTGACGAGCCTGGCTTTCAATATTCTGGGCAATAACTTTCATGTCCTGGCATGAATCCCATTGTCAACATATAAAATCCAAGCAAGGATAATGCGCCAAACACTTGTTGGCAATGACGAGACATACATTCGGGTAGCTTGTCTGGACAGGTGCGTCAAAGAGGCGATCTGGTGGTGGGTACTCCCACTTTTTGAACTCCTGGTGGAAGTCTAGTTGCGTGAGATGCCCCCTCACAGCGGTCATGGTGACCGAACAGCGTCCCCAGGGAGGACCGAAATCGCAAGTGAAAACATAGTTTTTAGTATACCTGTCCCGGGTGTTGTGCTACCTTGCACGTTAGCCTTGAATTCTTTAAAGCACTGTGAAGACGTACTGAGAACCCACGGTTTGAACTTGGCCACCAGACAGGTGGTCAGCGACTGCCCTTGCAATCGACGGTTTTTCGGCTACACAAAGGATTCGCGGCATTTTGGCCGAATAAAGGCGCACAGAGAAAAATGACAATTCTGTCGGTAGAAACCTACGCCTGGGAAGCCGAAGACGACGGAACATCAAGCGGTGGTCGGTGTCCGGCCAAGTGGGATGTGAAGTGAATCCCACTTGCGACAAAACATGGAAACTTTAGCCGTAGGGAAGATAGAAGTGCCGCTGCAGGTTCACTTGAACTGAAATTTCATGAAGCGTGGCAACTCGAAGAAGAGATGGAAGTTCCGTATACGTCAGCTCATGGAAGTGTGAGGTTGATGATCTGAGGGTTCTTCAGAGCCTTTTGCAGCCATACCTGCTGCATCCAGATATCCGCCTTCTTAGGTTCACGAAACAAGACAATGGGCTGTTGATGGCGGGGAGAGACGCACTCCGCGTTGTGGATTGTATTGTGTCATTTATGCGTTAAGCCCTCATTCATATAAACAATATTACCGCGTTGCATTATTTGTATACGCTTGCGCTAAAAGAGGCATGATGATGACACGGCGGGTTCGTAGCCCCGCTTTCTCCCATCCAAAGCTTCGATCCAGATCTTGGAGCTTGGTCGAATTCATCGCCTCGGATTCAATACTTACTTCCCGGCAACACTGACAGATTGGCAGACTGGGCGCGAAACTGCATGACGCATTTAAGCTCGGGATGCGCATACACACATGACGCCAATCCTCCGTCAGTTCACTTTTCTTTAACCAACGGGAACATTCTGTTAAATCCTTCGACTTGATCAATCTTTCTCCTGCTTCCTTCTCAAGGAAATCGAGGGAAACCAACAGTAAACAACACCTCCTACTCCAATCCGGAAGCCTCCCCAAGTTCTCGCAATAACTGTTCGTTCTTCGACCGTTTCCATTTGTTTCTTGTCCTGTTGAACGACCAGCTACATTGTTGCCCGCCATGATACTGCCGTACGCCATGGCTCTGCCCAAGCTGGGTTCACTCCAAGAGTGCTCCGACTTCTCAAAAACCGTCACGCCCTTCCTGCCACAACTCTACGCCCTCCCGCGTCAAATTCTGGGCACCGTGTTCAATGGAGGGAGCTTCCTCAAACTGTACATGGAGACCAACCCGTTCATCAGCGGGCTTGGGGCCTCCATCTTCCTGGGCGGCGTGTTCCTTGTTGCTGCCGAGGTCAACAAAAACTACTCGCAAGTCGATCGCTTTTGGAGCATACTGCCGACCGTCTACATCGGTCATTTTGCGACTTGGGCGCGTCTGGTCGGAATTCCCAGCCGGCGCATCGATGCCGCCTTGCTTTTTAGCACAATTTGGAGTGTAAGTTAAAGTCGCATACTGGAAACAGCCAAGAGTGCTTGCTGACAATGCGAAACTCTTCAGACGCGCCTGACATACAACTATTGGAGAAAGGGCGGGTATGGAATCGGACACGAGGACTACAGATGGCAAATTGTTCGCGACATGCTGCCCAAGTGGGCTTTCCATATCCTGAACTGGACATTCATCTCCTTTATCCAGAGCGTTCTGCTTTACATGTTCGCTTCTCCTGTCTACGTTCTTCTCTTGGCCACTCAGTTCGAGCCCGAGCTCTCCACAGCTGACATTGGCTTCACCGTCATGGAATTGGGTCTTATTCTGACCGAGTTCATTGCTGATCATCAACAATGGGGTAAGTTCTATGACACATGAATTCCTCTCTGGAACACCTGCTAACATGAAGCGTGTGTAGTCTTCCAGTCAGCGAAGAAGGAATACCAGACCACTGGTCAAGTCCCGGCCGGCCACAACAAGGCTGATCTTGACCGCGGATTCATCACCTCTGGCCTCTGGGCTTATAGCAGACACCCGAACTTTGCTGCTGAGCAGTCCATCTGGCTCACCCTTTACCAGTGGGGCTGCTTCGCGACGAACAGTCTCTACAATTGGACCGTTCTCTCGCCCATCATGCTTATGAATGTGTTCCAGGGCTCTACGTGGCTGACGGAGCGCATCACGTCTGGAAAGTATCCCGAATACAGCGCGTACCAAAAGAAGGTCGGCACGTTCATACCCAAGACTTTGAAGGGGTACACGACCCCTGTGCCCAAGGTTATCCGCACCAGTGATCTTGCCAAGAAGCTACAGGAGAAGGAGAAGGAGGAGAGCAAGAAGCAAAAGTGAAGACAGCCCCAAAAGTGTGCCTTTTCCAGTATGTTAATACTGGTAAGACAAGCACCTGCGACGGCTCTGGCAAAAGCTTAAAAGGACATGACCAGGCTAAACTCCTGTGGATAGAATCTTAGCGGCGGGCACGGGTACCACGGGAGCACATCATTCCCACAACGTTTCTCCTTTTGCAAGGACCGGACATGTACCATGGAGAAGATGGTCCACAGTGCAAACTGGTCGCCCATCTTATTTTGGATGGAATTTACACTGACGAGTTTCAATCCACCTTTGCAATTCAAAGATTGCAGAGCTCATAATATTCACTCGTGTCAGTGTCGGGTCGAACTGGCTCATGGTCGCTAGGTTTCTCGGGCAGCCAGCACCCACAGGTTTCATTGTCGTCATGGCATTTAGCTCTACGGATATGATGAGACGGCAGCACAGTCAAAAACATAAAGCACAGGCAAACGGCACATGAAAGTATGGGATCTCAACAAACCGTTGATATTTTGTCAGGGGTCCGGCGTGATCTCATAATCTGGATTCTGGCCACATGACCACCGATGAAATTACGTTCTTGATGCTTGTTCGAAGCGTGGAGCTCGTAAATGACAACATTGACAGGTGCTTGGGAAATGGTAGCTGAACCCGAGAAGAACACCGAAATAAAATGGGACCTCTTTAAAATCCCTGAACAAAACGTGGGGGGCCAGATCACAACCCCTGAAGTGCCCTGCACGGTAGATCTTCGCCCAGGCCCCGGGACCCTTATCCCGGCAGAGCAACCGATGGGTCCCTGGACAACAAGACATTGAAGAGGCTCCGTAGAATTTCCAGATTGCTAGAAAACTGACAGGATGACACAGCGCACGTTCCATCTCGAGCAGTCATCCCTTCATTTTTGTGATATTTTTGAAATATTGGTGTGGAGACGTGCTTATGAGATTTCGCAATAGCGTCGATCTCATCAAAGATCATCAACGGCAACATGGGGCTCGATCAGACTTTCCGTGCCAGGAGAGATGGGTGTCTTTGCAACTCGCTGGGTAGCAAAGTCCGAGGAAGGCGCCATTTGCCAACAGTGGATATTTGGGAAGTATAAAGGATATATCCCACCCCAGTCTTGACTCCTAGAGTCTGGACCTTTCATCTGTTTATTCCTCTCTGGATGCCCATCTCGGCCTCGGTACTTCGGTCACATTATTGTCACTCGTTCTCCAACATTTTTATTATCCTACTAATAAACTAAACCAACACTCCTTTCGAACTACTCGGAACACCATCGACACTCCGTTCGTACTCCTGTCTGTTTGCGTCAACTGCCGTTGTACTTCGAGCCGGGCATATCCCAATACTTTCGGCGCTTATCCCGACTTCTGCCTCACTGGTGTTCTGAAACAGAACCTCCACCTAATCTCTTGCGCGTGATCACATACCAAACTTGACGACCCTCTGCCTCATCTGGTTCTGAAAAACCTAGTCGTACAAACAGTCGGGAAAGCAAAATCAAGTTTTCCATCGCAACAAGTTTTCGTTGGGGTTATCCACTTTCTGTCCGAAAACCTGTCAAAAACCTGGGGTCAGGAGGTCAGCATTGAAGACAAGACAAAAATTACGGATTCACCTTGGTGTGCCACGGAAAGAACAGTCAACCCACAACGGCCCGTCACTCACGATAGTTCCTTACAATACATACGAGCGGTACCCTTCACTCGCGCATCTTGCTGCCGTTGACTCACCAGGGCCGGGGCTGCAGCACACGCACACAACGCACACAACCTAGACCTTGCAGCTATTATTATATAATCCCGCACCCCACTTCTACTTTTTTCCCTTTCACTCTTTCACGATGGCTTCCTTCTCGTCCGAAGATCCCTACTTCAACCTTTTCTTTACTCCGGCACCAACTTCGTCCGCAAGAAGCCCCAGAAACGGCAGCAGCAGCGCATCATCAAGAAGCCGCAGCCCATCACCCTTTCCTGCTATCACTCCCACCTCTACCGCGACCCCATCTCTGGTGAGAGCGTTGATGTACTCGACCTCCATTCCATTGTCCATCATGCCGTCCTCTAAAGAAGCCGTCATTACCAAGTCGCCAATCCTCTCCGCCCTGCGCACCCCGGTTGCAACTGCGGACTCCACCAAGACGTTCGACTCAGGCTACTTCTCATCTTTCTCCGAGGAGACCAGCCTCAAGCCCTCGGCTCATCGCGGCTCGATCTCATCAGTAAATACTACCTCATCTGCGGCGACCAACAGCACCTCGGATGCAATTGAGATTCGCGTCACGACTGTGACGACCAAGATCACCACCAAGCTTGACACCATGCAACGCCAGTTCAACAAGCCAACTGAGGAGGCCACCGTCGAGGAGCTACTGGCCCGCCCTCCCCTCAAGCACTCCCTCAGCCACTATGTCAAGACCGCCCGCGACAGGCGCATGCCGACGGTGGACCCTGAGGAGGAACGGAAGCGGTTGGAGAAGGTGAAGGCTGAGCTGTTGGCCGCGAAGGCGGCATTCGATCTGAAGATTTAACAACTTCAGCGACTGGACAGGCAGCAGCAGGTTGTGGGAAGTGTCGACCTTTCGTCGCGACCACTTTCCATCTCACCTTGCCACCTTTGCAGGATGAGAACTTGGGTTTCTGGTTACGGGCAAGCATCTGACAAGCGCCTGGCAAGCGCTTTGGCAGATCGTGGATTTGCTATCGCTAGCGACAGTAGCGAGCGAGCAAGCGACCATGGAAGTCCGTCCCGTATCCGATTTTGGCGGTTCCTGTTTGGGATTTTCTTCTTTTCGATTCTTCATTCAGCAAGCGACTTCGTTTAGCTTCTTTTCGACCTTTTGGGTGGATGTTTGGCGCATCGCCTCAAGGTCTTTCTTGAGATACCTATTTCCAACCTTTTTTTTCTTCATATCACCTTTTGAGATACCACGGCAACCATTGGCGGGAAGGATAGACTTCTCCGTTTTCGATTCTCCTATCAACCTAGACCTAGTCTTGGACCGGCATCAGCCAAGTCAAGTATAAACTAGACGGACATAGATAAGGGAAAAACAGGATCATCATGTTGCGTCACCGAACAGACGGCGGCGTTAATGGAAGTGTTTTTGGGCCTCTTGTCAGCCACGACTGGAAGTAGAGAAAGTTTGGAAGAGATAAGAGATTGATGCAGAGAGGATTTTACATGCATCATGTAGAATTGGGGGAAAGCAGAGGGGAAATGGGAAAGGACAAAACACCTATAATCTGGTCTGACAGGAAGGGAAGGGGGGAAAACCTGAGCTTGGAATAATTTATCCAACAAGTAGGTAACAGGGAATGGAATATGCCTTCATAATGGCTCTTGAACAAACTTGTGCGCATCTATACCCTCTTCTAATCAAGGCGTGAAGCCAAAGTGAAGCCGTACGCAACAGCAGCGATGAGATTTCCCAGGTTTAGGAGCGACGAAATGCCGTGGAGCTGGGAGAAGCGCTTGTTGAGCGCAGTCATCTCTTGAGAGTGTGGGGGAGCATCGTAGCTCTTCTTGCCGTCCTTTGTTTCTGTGCAGTTTCAAGTATCCCGACGTCAGTAAAGCGAGTCAACTAGTCATTGCAACACGATTTGAATGGCT
This sequence comes from Sordaria macrospora, assembly GCF_033870435.1. Taxonomy (NCBI): domain Eukaryota; kingdom Fungi; phylum Ascomycota; class Sordariomycetes; order Sordariales; family Sordariaceae; genus Sordaria; species Sordaria macrospora. The sequence goes on along the minus strand of NC_089374.1, from coordinate 3,350,119 downwards.
CAGCCTGGAGTTAAAGCAAGCTGCCCGCCCGCTTGCTGCCGCAAACCAGCACACCCGCTCATTCAAACTACAAGGCAAGTCAAAATCGTTCAATGTAAACTCACCTTGATGCTTCCTCTCCTTCATACACTTGGTAGTAGCCGGTCCGACCACCGCGAGATTGGCAACACCCGTCAAGAAGATGGCGGCAATGGGGGCCAGAACCAACCACCTGTTATCCGGGTCCAGAACGCCGACGATCCCAGCGGCACCAGCAGATCCAAACGCCGTTGTGGCGCCGGGGTAGGTCAAGGCGAGGACGATGGGGATGGCGGTTTGCATGGAGAAGTAGACGGGGAAGATCTTGGTCATGAGCGCGGAGAATTGAGGGCGGGGGAGGACTTGGAAGGAGATGATGCCTCCTACGAAGGACTATGTTAGGTAGGAATGGAGGTTAGTGGGGAGTAGCCGGTGTCATAATTGGGAGGGGGCCTACGTGGAAGAATGTTGTCCCAAGTAATGTGCCATAACTGAAGGGAAGAGGATGAAGGTGGTTAGCAAGTTGACATATGGAGGCGAGGAGGCCCTGGGGTGATGTCACTAACCTTATGATATGGTAAGGACCTGGGGAGAGTAGACTTGAATAGGACATGTTGATTACTGAAAGTCACACAAGGAACAGAGACAATAAGGTTTATTCAAAGATCAATGTTATCGCCAGCTTCTGATAGCCTCATAAAAATGGGATTGAGGTTCAAGGGATGAAGTTGGGAAGGAACGCAACACAAGAGAACTGAAACATCCCATCACGCTCTTATGCATATACATTAGTGCATGCACAAAGCGGAGCGAGCTCATCGCTTGTGCGCAGCTACGTCACCGCTATCGACCAATCAACTGTTAGGGAGAGCTTCAGATAATGGCTAACGCGAGAACATGTGCCTTCGCGCAAGCACACGGTGTATTGTAACGTAATACACATCACCGTCAAACGCCAACTCCAATTCCCGTTACACCGTGTCATTGCTCCGACCCGTCGCCCCGTCTCCAACCCTGGCGATGCTGCCTAGAATTCCACCTCACCTAAAATGAATGTGAAGCGAACGGGCCACACAACGAAGTGATGCCTTGAAATATTTTTCGTCGAAAATTTCTGTCTTTTTCTCTCTTAATTCGAACTTCAGATCACATCATCATCACCAATTGCTTCTGTAACGAACAGCTCCCTCTTTCTTCACAATGGCGGACAAGGAAGCCATCGTCTATGTGATGGACCTGGGCAAGCCCATGGCGGACTGCCACAACGGACGTGACGAATCCGACCTCGACTTCGGCATGCGCTACATCTGGGACAAGATCTCAACCACCGTGGCCGCCAGCCGCAAGACCTGGAACGTAGGCGTCGTGGGCCTCAACACCGATGAGACAGACAACAACGAAAACAGGGAAGAGTACCAGGGCTACGAAAACATCTCGGTCCTCCAGGAGCTGGGACCCATGTCCATGACTTCGCTCAGGGCATTGAAGAGCCAAATTGAGCCTTCCGAGACCTCCAGCGCGGACGCTATCTCGGCAATTGTGGTTGCTCTCAGGATGATCCAGGTGTACACCAAGAAGTTGAAGTATAAGCGGAAGATTATCCTCGTGACGAACGGGGAGTCGCCTATTGATGATGATCAATCTGAAGACGTAGCGGCCATGCTTAATAATGTGGGGATCGAACTTGTCGTGATGTGAGTGTTCGGCTTCCATTGGAGACCTTCTCTGTTGCTTGACAGTTAACCATCGTGTAGCGGTATTGATTTCGACGATGCAGAGTATGGCTTCAAAGAGGAAGACAAGACACAACACAAGGTGGGGCGAACACCACACGGCGGCAAACAAAACATACTGACTTTTTCCAGGCCGAAAATGAGAGGATTCTCAAGACGTTGGTTGACCTCTGCGAGAACGGCGAGTTCGGCACCATGGCCCAGGCAGTGGAAGAACTCGCCATTCCCCGAATCAAGCCCGTTCGGCCTTTCAAGGCATACGATGGCCCCCTGACGCTCGGAGATCCTCAAAAATACCCGAGTGCTCTGAGTATACCAGTTGAGCGCTACTTCAAGACCAAGCGAGCAACACCTCCGTCAGCGAGCAATGTCGCCATCCATACTGGGCCGCCTCAGGCAGAGGTTATCGACGAGGACAGCGGCGCACCGATGAGTGGTGTGGAGTTTCAGCCAGTCAAGCAACTGCGCACATACAGAGTTGATGATGCCAAGGCAGCAGGAGGGAAGAAAGACATCGAGATGGAGGACCTTGCCAAGGCATATCAATATGGGAGGACCGTAGTCCCCTTCAGTACAAGCGAGGAGGATTACGTGAAGTACCAGACAACGAAGAGTTTCACCATCATCGGCTTTGTCCCCATGAGCAGCGTAAGTGATGTTGGAATTTTGTCTTTTATGACAAGGATCGCTAACGAACATACCCATAGTACGAACCATTCATCAACATGGGAGAGACAGGCCTCATTGTTGCCCAGAAGGTTAATGAGCAAGCGGAGCTCGGCTTGTCGGCTCTTATTCATGCTTTACATGAGCTTGAGTCTTACGCGGTGGCCAGGTATGTCAATAAAGACAAAGCGGCACCACAAATCCTTCTTCTCAAGCCAAACCCGGCAATCGAAGACGATGTTGAGTGCTTGTACGATGTCCCACTACCGTTTGCGGAGGATGTCAGAAGTTATCAATTCCCTCCGTTGGACAAGGTGTTGACCATTACGGGCAATGTACTCACGGAACATCGCCTTCTGCCCAACGATGATTTACAGCAGGCGATGGGCGACTATGTCGATGCAATGGACCTGACCGATTTCGGGCAGGATGAGGATGGGTAAGTGCTCCGGTTCAATCTGGTGTATTTGGTTCATGCTAACCGAGCCGCAGAAATCCTGCGGAATACGCGCCCATCGATGACGTCTATAACCCCGTCATTCACCACATGAACCAAGCGACCCGCAATCGCGCAGTGAACCCCGAAGCTCCCCTACCACCCGTAGCCGATATTCTCACACGCTTCACGCATCCGCCTGAGCCACTGATAGCTAAGGCCAAGTCAGAGATCAACGGATTGATAGAAGCAGCAGAGGTCAAGAAGGTTCCACCAAAGGTGCAAGGCAAACGCGGGAGGAAAGACACCGTCAAGCCCCTCTCCGGCTTGGACATCGACGCCCTTCTCGGAAAAACCCGGCCACGAGCGAAGAAGACGCCCATATCCGCGGAAAACGCGATTCCCGAATTCAAGCAGATCCTGGAAACAGCAGAAGACGACGAAACCATTGAGACGGCCGCCAAGCAGATGGGCGATATCATCCGCAAGCTTATCAGCGACAGCTTTGCGGATGTGCTGTACCCCAGAGCTGCAGAGAACCTGCGGGTGATGAGGGAGGAGCTCATAAGCATGGAGGTCCCGACACTTTACAACACGTACCTCACGGAACTCAAGGATAGCTTGCTTTCGGGTAAGTTGAATGGGGATCGAAGGGAGATGTGGTTTAGATGGGTTGTTGGTGGGCGCTTGGGGTTGATCACACAGGACGAATCTGAGGTGTCGGAGGTTGGTGAGGATGAGGCGAAAGCTGTGAGTATAACTTGGAACAATGGACCGGTGAACAACCTTGAGCTAACCCTCTTACCAGTTCCTTAAGTGAGCTGATCTGTGGCGTCCATTGTCAAAGTTAGATCCGCGGCGCGCTGCTGGGAGGAACTCGGGGGTCTCGAACGTAATTACAATTTGCGATCCGGTTTATACCACATTCGGACGACACGGAAGCAGAGGAATCAATCTTCCAGAAGGAGATAAAGTCAAGTGACACAAGGTCATGTGCTGTGGTACAATAGATTCAGAGTATGGGGCTTGCAGTTTTGCTGCCCAACGTCTCGTTGTCCACTGATTTGGGCCACCTCAGTACGCCCATTGAATGTGAGGACTTTACCGAAAGCCTTGCTAAACGAGGTGCAGGCCAATGTTTCTCACAGCATCTCTTGATTGGAGTCTTATGGTTGTCACGTCTTTTGTAACTGATTTGTTTACTTTCGTCGCTCCCCCCATCTCTGGTCCGGTATGCACAGTGCCAATTCTGTCACCATCCATGCAGACCTAACAGCGACTCACACTTTCAAGTATCCAACCGTTTGCATTTGAATCTTTCCATTTCATTACCAGCAGTCATGAAGCTTGTGATTTGGCCTGTAACACTTGCCTAGGGAAACGTCCTTTCCTTTTCAAGGAAACGTCCGATTGATCATCTTGCCAAGCGGGGTATTGTTCCTTTGTGAACACTGCAGCGGGGTCGCGGTAGGCCTCAAACCATCACCGCCTCAACGGGCAGTTGCGATTTTGTTTACTTATCCGTGCTCGCTCCTTCCACTTTCATCCTTTTCTAGTCTCTGGAGCAATTACTCAGTCACCCGCCGCCGCTCACTCGCACCTTCCACGTTGGCTGTAAGTACCGCTAAAGACCATCATCCTTTCGAAAATGGAGGTGCCCAAAATCCGTTTTCATCGACTGACCCTCCATCTGACAAAGTAGATTTCGGATGAGAAGTCTGGACGGCACCAGGCACTTCCCACTCACTCCTATTGTGTCTGCCTAGGATCGGTTGTGAAGGAGTATTTATATTTCCCTCGCTCACCATTTTCTCCAAACTATCGTTGTCCTCCCGAAAATCGATTTAGCGCAAATCTTCTGCCCAGCAACGACACCTAGTGAGACGATTGCGCGCGCAAGCCACCTTGGATCAAGCGCCGCTCTCTTCTTCCTTTCACTCAAACTTGTACTCTTCTACGCTCTACGCGTAAGTAACAAATTCTGACAGGGATATCGAGCGTGGAATCCCCCATCCGCTTCAAAAAAAATTAAAATTAAAAAAATTCTTCCCTGATCGGCCTCCCCTCACATTGCTGGTCCTGTCGCCATACTCCGAGAGACACCACCAAAGTCAAGATCGGAAAGAATTGTCAATGCTAACTAATCTGCTAGTCATTCCTACACGGAATATCGTTCGCCATCATGGATGACGAACAGTTCATGCAACAGCTGCGGAACTTGACCAGCCAAACCGTTGACTGGAGCGGTTTTGATCCTTCAAAGTGGCGCGACGAAGATATCGACTGGAACACTAGTGATGCCTCCCAGGGCAATAAAGACGACGCCTATGCATCCGACACTTCTATCCTCAGTGTCCATCACCTGGATCCTTCTCAGGTCAGATCTTCTACAGGTCCTAATCGTTTTGAGGACGTGACCGACGAGGGGGAGGAGTATTGCGATGCTTCGGACTTGGAGAGCATCAAGTGGCCGGAGGTTAGCGCGAAGCAGGGCGAGCACGATCCCATCACCGAACTCTTTACGCCTTGGAGAATGGTTCAGGAGTATCCCAACCTGTTTGTTGGCAAGCGCAATGGCCAGAGGGTGAGTCGAATCCTTGTGGTAAGGATGATTGTGACGCTAACTCTTCGACCCTCAAGGCTCGGCCTCTTTTTACGCTCGAGGGGCTACACGAGAATCGCATTTGGGATCTGTAAGTTCTGGAGGCCCCACTGCCGTTGCTTACATGACAGTATGCTAACATATTCCAGGTTCTATCTTTATCGACCGTCTGACGAGGGGAATAAGAGCCCCATAATCTTCGTCCCAACCTACCAGATGCAACACCTGCTCGACGTCATCAACAGAAAACTCGACGTAGAGTTCACGTTTCCTCGCGGACATCAAGACTTGTTTGCCATGCCGTTTGGGCAAAGCAACACAGCGAAACCGCGCTTTCTTGGCCGTTCCACATCTGCCCAGGAATGGAGCGAGCTTACAAAGAATGTCCCGGCGCGTAAGCCCGGAGACATCTCGGAAAAGGCACCCTTCCTTGCCAAACAGGAGCTAACCCGCCGCTTGAATAGCATCTTCTCACCCCAAGAAAAGGGCAAGAAGTCCAAGAACAATCAGTACAAACGATGCAATCTTCACCGTACTTGGGGAAAGAATGTCAAGAGGGTTCAGCGGTATCTTGGTCTCCGCCGCAAAGTTCAGTCCGTCCCTGAAGGGCCATTCACTCCGCTGAATCTCACCCAGCCTACTGGCATCGAGCCGGAGAAGTCGGTCTTGTTTGTGGCGATTGACCTTGAGGCTTATGAACTAAACCAAAGCATGATCACCGAGGTTGGCATGGCGATTCTTGATACCGCGGACCTCACAAATGCTGCCCCTGGAGAAGGTACGAAGAACTGGTTCGACCTTATCAAAGCACGCCATATCCGCGTCAAGGAGTTTTCATGGGCCACAAACCACAGGCATGTCCAAGGCCGTGCTGAGTACTTCGATTTTGGGTATGTGTTGCAGCCATTTCCCTTGTTCCTCCCTGGCCCCTGCCTATCCCATCAGAAATGCAAACCGCTAACAACATCCACAGTAAAAGCGAGTTCATCGAGGTCGCAAAGATCGCCGACGTGTTGAAAGAGACCATCGAAGTCGAATCCTCCGCGGGCGGTGATGGAGCCAAGCGCCCCGTAGTCCTCGTGTTTCACGATCAATCTGCAGATCTCAAATACATCCGCATGCTTGGATATGACGTGACCAGCGCGGACAACATCTTGGAGGTGGTCGACACTCGGGAGATGTATCAGTATCTCAGCCGCTCAAACAACGCCACCAAGCTTTCCAACGTCTGCTATTATCTCGACATCCCGTTCAAGAACATGCACAACGCCGGCAACGACGCAGTGTATACTCTGCAGGCTATGATTGGCTTGGCCATTGACATGCGCCAGAAGAGCTTGAAAAGGGCTGCTGCGAAGGCGGAGAAGGGGTAAGGCGTGAAACTGAATATCGCAGACAGGTCCAAGTGCTAATCTTTCATGTTCCTTTAGCAATGAGGGATACGTTACCTACTCCGAGTTCACCGAAAAGAAGGAGGACGTGGATGAGGGTTGGGTCAGCAGTGGAGAGCAGACTGATGGTGGCGAGCCGAACTATATTCCGGTGAGCCCCGCGCCTAAATTTGTCAGTGAGACACCGGGCGAGGATTGGGAGTTGTAATGGTGACGATACCATTGTATTCCCACCATCACTCCCAAGCGCGGCCGGTCAACTTGGAGGGCATTGCTGGTAATAAGGAGCGAAAGCAAAGCAAAGATTAGAAGCATATTAGCCCGGTGAAACGGACTGAGGTACAGGAATTGCCATGCAGGCATGTAATTCTAATAACATTACCTACCTTGGCACCAGCATGGATGGCATCAAGATACCCTTGAGCCTCAGTCGGAGCGAACATCGAACCAACACCTGGCGGGTCCGTTACGGACTCACCTAATTAAAGGCGTGTATACTAAGGAGAATCATCGGAAGCATACCAGTCCTTACGGCACACTCAACAGTGATCTTGATAGTACAAATGTTTTATTTTACAATGGGTATGTGATCCTTCAAATGCGAGAAACGTACATAGCCTCCTTCTTTTTCCATCCAAGCCACCCGCAAAGCCAAGAACCCGTCAACGCCTATGCTATGAAGAAATATGTATGTGTGTTTTTGTACTGTACAATGAGGGAGCCCCATCTGACCCGTGCCGCAGACCGACGGAGTTCGTCGTGTGAACCGATGCGTAGTGGTGAGCCGTACCATCACGAATGACGGGATGGTGCTGCCTACTGATATCCGGAACTCGCAAAAAGTAACTGATGTGGCTAGCCAGAGCTGCAACACTCTGACCTCTCAGTCCACCAAGATGGCACTGGTACCGTTGGAGAACAGGATAGAACAGACTGATCGGATTGGGAGAGTGGCGGCGTTGTAAGGATGTCATGTCTGTATTGTTCGTCCGCGTAAGACGCTCAGGAGCCTGGCCTCCCTCTTCCGTCGTCGAAATCGATCGATGTATCGCATCGCATCGCATCGCTTAGACGGTCTTCTCCAAAAACTCCTTGGCCTCGTTGACCTTGGTGGCCAGGTAAGGGCTGCCGCCACGATCGGGATGGTTGAGAAGCATGAGGGTGCGGTGGGCCTTGCGGATCTTGTCCTTGGTGATGGCGCGCTCGCTGTGTTGGAGAGTGGGTGTTAGTTACTGCTTCGTCTGGTTTCGTCCCGTTGAGTTGACTCCAGGATAGGCTTTGAGGTTGTGTGGGTGTGTGCTTGCGGGTGTATGTGTGTTCATGGAACAGGAAAGGAAGGATATGTATGTATGGGGTAAAGTTGGTAGCCAGTCGAGCAGGGCATAGAGCATGAGGGAAGAAGCAAGGCAATGTAGGAGGTATGTGACAACAACGACGACGACGACGACGACGACGACGACGACGACGACGACGACGACGACGACGACGGGAACAGAGAGAACAACATACTTGAGAGACAGAATCAACGAAGCCTCCTTCTTGTTCATCCGCGGCTCGAAACCACCCTTGTAGAAAGCCTTGCCGAGAGCGCCAACGCCGCCGCGCGAGCGACGCCATGCTACGAGACCGGCGCGACCCTGTTATTGTAGATTGGTCAGCATTGGTTCCCTTTCTTTACGTGGCTTGCGCTCGGCATTTGTTTATGACGGCTTTTGTTGTTGGTTGACGGTAGAAGTGTTATGAGGTGCAATCGATGCCTGCCGGAGCGGGATCCATTCGCGAAGTTGCGTCGGGACGGGAGTAGGTAGGACTCACCAGGAAAGCAGCGACGGCAACACCGGCGCCAATAGCTACTGCTGACATTTTGAGATGGGGGTCGTGTTTAAGTTGTTATTAAGTATATGGAAGTTGGATGGTGTTGACGTCGTCCGGGGACTAGTAGGCTGTAGTCGGTGGTGATCGAGTGCGGGTGGGTGGATTGGACTTGGAGGGCGGCCCGGCGTATGTACGGATACACGGGTGGAATGGAATGGATGATGGAGTTCGGTGATGCGAGAGACGGGACGGCGAGGTTTGCCCGGAGTTGAAGCGAACTTTTTTGCCGGCAGCGGCAACGTATCAGCCCTGTTTTGGCGGGCGTTATCGGCTTTGCCGCGGTTTTGACGGCAGGCAACGGCGCGCACCTTGAGCGCTGCCAAGTATTTGGGAGCGGAATGTAACTGAAGGGATTGTACGACCCGGTTTAGTGCATGACAACCTAAAGGCTCCTATCACCACTGTCGTCGCCGTCCGATTACAATGGTTATGTGTTATTCAAGCACTGCTCCCACAGTTCACAATTTTCGTATAAAAGATCAACGGTTATTACTCCACCATATACGCGTCAGTGTCGATGGCTCCGTGAAAGAGACTATTCCTGTATGCATCAACCCCACATAACAGATAGTAAAATTCCGAGAAAGGAGGACCGTCTAACACTTCAAAAGAGCCCTCATCACAGCCTTTTCTGAGATCGCTAACCAGCTCTGCTTCTTGCCATCTATATGACGGTATCGCAGTCCAGATTTCGCTCAAAACCTGCCTGATTAAGGATTCTTGTTGTTGTTGTTGTTGTTGTTGTTGTTGTTGTTGTTGTTGTTGTTGTTGTTGTTGTTGTTGTTGTTGTTGTTGTTGTTGTTGTTGTTGTTGTTGTTGTTGTTGTTGTTGTTGTTGTTGTTGTTATTTTTAACGTCTACTTCCGCCTCCCGTAGGGCATGAGACGTGCCGCACCGGTGAGTCTAGCATACAAAATTAAGAGCAGTGCCCTAATTGTCCACCAAAACCATTAATCCGAGGGCAAACCGAGGCCTATTGCCAATGTAAATCATGTGTTGCCCATAGCGTAAACGCGGCCCAACACTTGTAATCGAATCGCCCAGTGGGCGAGTGATTAAGGATTCTAAGGGGGTATCATTGCCCATTATCCGGCATATCAATCGGTTCCTCCTGCTTCTTGCTTGTAACGATGTGCATAAGCTTTGCTTGTACATCGTTTTCCATTTCCCTCGCAAACTCCTTTTTCCTTAGTCAACCAAGTGTAAACAGAACCCAAAGAATTACCACCCATCTCATCATACATATTCCGTCATCCACCCTTTTCAACGCACTCTCATATCATATCATGAGGACGGCTTTCAAGGCTCAGCAGACACCAACCTCTCGTGCTTCAGCTCAAACTTGGCATGATACGCCGGTCTCGGCATCGCCAATCCGGCCTCCACATCCTGCAACACCCTCGCGTTAAGATCCTCTATCATCTTGCGCTGCTGCTCCGGGTCCATCCGCTGCTGGGCTGATCGCGCCGCGTTGTCGCTGTAGTTGCCCGCGCCGCCGCGCCCGCTCAGCCGGCCGGAGAGGTTTGGCCGCTGGATGCTGGCTGTAACAACGCGCGTCAGCTCCTCGAGCTCGGCCTCCTTCTCCTCCTCCTGCTGAGCGGCTGCGGCCGCGTCGGTTGCCGAGGCGTCGTAAAAGTTCCCCGCGCCGCCGCGACCGCCGGCGCGCGAGCTGCCGAGACTGGTCTGCGCGGTGATGGAGCGCTCGAGCGTCGTTGGCGAGGTGGAACCGGAAGACTTCTTTTGCGCCTCGAGATCCTGTGGTATGGGTTTGAGTATGGCGGACACAACGCGAGAGACGTATCCAAACAGAATGACACAAGTGCTGTCCGATCTTGCGTGTGTTATGATGGAAGAAAAAAAGAGGTACACTTACAGCAGCCGCCTTCTCGGCCTCTTCAACGTCCCTCCTACTATACCAATTCCCCGCACCTCCGCGGCCCACTCTGCGGAAGACTTCCGACGACATTTCCGGTCCGAGCGACGGGAACGGGTAGGTCGAAGATGAAATGAGGTGGGGGTAGGTAGGTAGCTGGAGGTACGCAAGCAACAACTGGTAGGTTCAGAGCCCAACAACGACAGCAGGCCAACAGGAGTCCTTGGATGGCAATAAAAGAGTGGTATGTAGTAGTGAGCGTGTAGCTTGGTTCGTGACAAGGAAAAAAGCTTGTTTGTTATGCTGTGGCCAGGGTAGCGAGTTTCAGGGAGGCAAAGCGTTGATCGAGAGACGAGCGGCGCACAGTCGGAATTGTGAAGATCCACGGAATTGCTTGTAGGGGACTCTTTTGCGGGGTTGTTGATTTTTAAACTTGTGACCTGCCCCAAAACCTCGTTCAGATGATCGTTTCAGAAGGTGAGCAAAATGGGAAGAGAAGAACAAGACAAAACACCAATGCTTGCAGTGGTAGACTGACGAGATTGTCAAACAATAACCCGTGTATCCCACGACATTACGAATGCCATAACCAATCCGTCTTATTCATCTCCAAATCCTTATCAGAAGCCGGAGGCGTCTATGGAGCATCACTAACTAGATCCAGCAGCGCAACTATAGACTAACTGTCTTGTCCCGCGGGTTTTAGTGGACTGCTATCAGCGAGCCTTTCATCTTTTTGACGAGCAAACCACTCCCGTCTTTAAGTTTTGACCGACTTTGAAGGAAACCTCTAGCCATCAGACAGCTGGACGCATCCGAAATACTTTAGTTGGGAGCACAAAGTGCGGAAGTACTCCGTGTTATTATCGTCAAATCTTTGATGGCGTCCGTAGTATTTGTCTGGCCCATTCCATGGGCTCCTCGCGTGATGCCCGTGGAAATAGGAACTACTGGGTACAACAACGCCACGCTACTCTGTGGATGTAGCTATCCTTCTACACAGTAGGTATCACGACTCGACCTCTCGACTACGTAATAAGTTCTTAAGACTGAGGCTACAATATTCTTGTTTGACCATCAAGGTACCGCAGATCTGAACAGTGGTCTGCCCCGGGTTGGTCATGTCGATCAATCACTTAATGGCTTCGGCACCTTCCGGTTCCCGTCGACCGTTGCGCCAACACAAGGCCCATGATAATTCCCTTGGATTTTCTTCTCTCTCCTCAACCTTACGTCCTCTGTTCTTTCTTGCATATAGTGCATGATGCATCTTGGAGCAGCTCGAAACCATACCTAGGTACATTGTTACTGTATCGCCTCCCCGGCTCTGTAACCCCCAACGGAACGGAGCGTGGAACGTCGATACATAAAAGTCTAGACCCCTGGTGTTGATGCAGGTACAAAGCGACTACGGATGGTTTTTTTTTTTTGGTCTTTTTTTTTGTTTTTTTCAATGTCAAGCTTTTGTTGTCCAAAACCCTGTCTGTGGGTAGGGAGTTTGACGCGCAGCCCGTGCTCTCGTCCCTCAAAGTTTCGGCAGGACATCCTGTGTTGTGCTCTCAAAGTTCGCCTTGTGTTCCTTCAAACGTGGTCGAGCCAAATCACAAATTACCGGTAGTATGATGCCTGGACCCGAGCGAACTTGAACAACGCTGTCAACTGTTCAACCGTAAACGTGCGGGGTAAAAGCGAGTCTTTTCGCCTCCAGCTTGGTGAGGAGCCCCAGGAGCAGAGGAGGAACTGTTATGGTACAGTAGTTCTAAGCTGCCTTATGTCTAACGATTAGCACTTGGAATGCTCCGGTGTGATGCTGATCACCAAGACGTTGCGAATCATTGGGAAATTCATGCACGGATCCCGATCGATACAAGGACCTCAACGAAGAGTGAACGGAGAACAGCAGAGGATCGCAGAAACCTGCAAATTCGGAGTCAAAAACGTTTCTTGAATCCGACTCCGACCACACCGAGCAGCCGGAGATCAAATCGCCGATCTCCTCACATGCCGAAGAAGGTTTCCACCGCCCGCCGGTCCGTCACATACCTTAGTGTAGACCCCGCCATCGTTGTCGGAACCAGGAACATAACATACATAACCTACCGGAGGCTTCGCCGTCAACAACACTACACTACATCCAAGGACGAAGTTGTTGCTCGAAAGCCGGCCTTTTCTCCGTCACAGCTCCGTCAAAGAGGATATGGTTGAGTCGGATGGAGACTGTGCCTCCACTTGCCGTGTTTCTGCCATTCTTGGGATCCTTGCTAGGAGGATTGAATACTTGGTTAGCTGTCCGTTACTCCCCAGCCGTTTCCGCCTTTCAACGTCATCTCGTTCTCCATCGTTCCACGCCCGGAAACAAGCCACCAGGGACAATTGACAACTTCCCCAGTGGCTTTTGCATTGGTTGCATGAAAGTCTCTAACAACAACTATAAACCCCGGTGCTGTAGACGTTTCTGGACATCCTGGAATGTAGCTTGGGTGAGGAGAAAAGGTAGCGGGCACTGTGTTCCGCAGTTTCCCCTTTATGTACTCATTTAAGTACTTATCCCATATGAGTTTTGTGTTTTTAAATATTCTCGAGGCATCCTGGCTCACAGCGCGCGTCCCTTGCGTCGAATCCAAGTGACGTTGGGTAGCATCCAACTCGAACATAGGCAGGTGATGGACGATCTCGAAATTATTCTTCTGTCAGCGGATAGGGTACTGTAAAGATCTGTAGGTGCTGCTTGCCTGATGTTTGTTAAATCGTTCTGTATCGGAGGAGCGAAACGTATCAGAACAAGACAGCAGACTTCGATTTGGTCTCTTGGACTTTCAAGCACATTTCACGAACGATCTCCAATTCAAATCCACATACGCAGAAACCCAAACACCCAGAAAAAGAAGAAAGAAAGACGATGGTCGTTAGTCGATCCCACAAGTAACCTTACCTCAACACCTGGAACTCCATCGAGCGGCCAGTTTGGTATCACCTAGGCTGTCCAGCTTGCCCACTCGCCCACTCGCCCACTCTTTTGCCCAGCCCGTCCAGCCCATCCTGATGATCTGTACCTTGGCCTAACGGGATATCAGGGTCTTGACCTTCAACACAAGCGGAAAGCCCACTTTTGTCCATGTCGACGAAACGTGGTTGGATATCGGATGCCAATGCCGTGTCCATCAGGTACCAAAAAAGATGGAGCTTCCCTCCAACTTCTTTTTTCTTGAACGAGTTTGGTTTGGGTTGGTTTGGCACACACGTCTTGCGGCTCAAGTTCCGAATGGTCTCGAATTAGGACCCTTGGGTCGGGACCTCAACGTCGTGTCTTCTTGCAAGAGCAAGAAAAAAAGAATGGCTTCCATCGGTTTAACATCAGCCCCAAACCCGACGAGAGAGGTTGCTAAAAAAAAACCGTGCCGTCACCTCCCTCTTCTCTCTCGGAGGAGGATACATATGTGCCCGACAAGTGGAAGAAAAGGCCCGGGACAGACCGAACGGTGGCGTTCTCGTTCTCTTCGACAAAAGTCTGGGGAAGCAAGGAAAAGCTAGGTAAGGGGAAATGCAGTAGGGTTTCCTTTCCTTGGCGATCTGGTCATTCCGATAATTGGTTTAAACGGCCCACTGTAGACAGCTACTGTTGCTCTTTTTGGGAATAGGTTTAAATGCTCGCAACGGTGAAGTCCGGTGATTGAACGAGCCCCAGACAAGATGAGCCGTGAGCAGGTTGACAAGGACCCTTACCTTTTGGTACAATTGTCGGTCATTGATGTGGCAGTGGGCCTGTCGTCGATACCTTCTCTTCTAGGGAGTTGTAGCCCTGCAAAAGGCCTGGTGGCTTGCTTTTTCTTGCCTATTCTGTCTTGGACGGCTTGCTGACTGTGATGGTTAATTTGAGGGATTGGTGCATGTGGTTGTGTATCTCGTTCTTGCCATTGCTGGTGACTAGAGAATATAGATATGGTCAGTTGGCAACCTTTTGATGCCTCTTCAAAATCGAATTCCTTCAAAACAATCGTTGCAAGTTCACACAAACGAACACAGTTGAATCCTCTTCGAGGGGCTCCTTCACCGGTGCGGATGTGCCCCATCTTGGCTTGTCCAGTGCCTGGCCGTGCAACGTGCGATGTGCTGCATGAACAGGGAGCGTGGATGTTCAGTTTGGCCAAGGCCGGGTGCGGCGTGAACCTATTACCCCCAGGCCGCCTGACAGTCCTGCACCGTGCGAGCAGAAGTACAGGCCTACGGGGTACATATTGCGTGCCTCTAGCACTTGTCAGTGAAAGAATGATTCAAGAGGGCTTAGTGCCCAGAGTTTCGGAATAGCTGTCACGGGTTCTCAGTCAGCAAGTGGGAGACAGCCCGGCTGAATACTCAAGCCTGTTGATTGAAAGAGGCAAACTGCCTGTATAACAGCCAGGTTGAGCGCTTTTCTCGTCGTCAACCAAAAAGACATTGAAACAAGTGATGCCAGCACGCTGGGAGAGACCAAATGCAGGTCCACCAGGAGCATGAAACTGCAGAGATGTCCAATTGTACCGACTGTCCTACATGGACATACCACAGTAGGTGTACGATTAGAAGTGTGTATATGATGTGGAGTCTTGCATTGCCATTTAAGTTCACTGCAAGTGGACACTTTTCCGTCTTTCCTTCCAGTCATTCATTCACCGTACCTTTCCAAAGAACAAGACCGACGTTTCGCTTGGAGAATTCCACTTTGCCAAACATTCTCGAATAACGTTGACGACTGGGAGTACGCAATCGGATAGGTAATGGGCATCCGTGCCTGCTGTGGTGATTCCTGGCTTGGGGCTCAATAGTCTCATGTCGTCTGCAACCTGATATTACCTCTCGATGGCAATTGATGTTTCCTTGTTTTGAGTTTGTCTTGCCTTTTTTCTTCATCTGAAGGAGCTGGTTAATGTCAAGCAAACCAACACAGTTGCAGATCACGCCCCCACGGTCATTTACAAAATTGAAGTTGTTGGCCTGAGCAAGCATCTTGAACTGTCTCTAGCTCAATGTTTGTTGTTGTAGCGTGTAACTTGTAACTTTCTTTTTGGTTTCCCCGCCGCCCCGTCCCAACTGCTGCGAGATATTAGCCGGCTCCACAAGACCGGATGGGAAAACCCCTCTTCTTCTCGTGGCTTTTTCAATTGGAAGATAATTGCTACCGCACATGGGAAACACAGCAGGGCGGGGTAGCCAAAGCCGGGTATCACATCCCATTCATTTGTGAGGCGACAGCACTGACATGGCGAGATCGTGGAAAGATTTACCTCATTGTTTGATGGATTGACGGCTGAGAACTAAAGTGGTTTTCCGCCATTCGACATTTCCATGGACGTCCGCCGCCAGAATCGACCAGTAAGGTTGCCATCGGAACTGGAATTGCGTTATTTGACCTTTTTTGTCTGCAGTGTGTGGCCCGGCTTACCATTCCATGGGCATCTGAACATTCCTAGAAACATGCGGATTAACATATCGAATCATCCAGACTCGTGACAGTGCCGCGGCGTTGGCACCGCTTCTTTGTCCTAGCATGGTATCTTCATGGGTCACAAGGCAGTGCGTGAGACAAACGAAGCTTCATTGGATGAGGGGAGGCCATGAAGGGGGGAAGAGAAAAAAAAAAGTTGTGAGATTCAGCACCAGGATCGGAGCTTCACAACTTTTTTTTTTCTGCGTGCCATCTCCCCTCCTGTTCTCGAATCCGTGGACATTGAGGTGTGGCAGTCTCACCCACTTCAGCCATAGCTACATTGCCGAGCTCCAATCTTGCTTCACACCCCTTTGCCAATGTCTCTGCATCGCCTAATCACCAGACGCTTCATCGGAGCCCCATTCGGTGCGTCCCCAAAGTCGCTGTAATGGGCGGATAATTTGTCTGAAAGTCAGTCGGGAACCCAGAGCGTCCAGCACATTGGAATGGGGTCCCATACTTGTAATGGTTGAAATGTTCTCCCTGGCCCCGATGTCGTCGACACGGTACACAGTACATGATCTTTTGCGTAGCCAACTATGACACAGTGTAAATAGGATGAAAGCCCGCCCGAATTGGTCCTTTTGAGTACCCACGCGGCTGCGTGTCTACCGCCATTTGTACCGCCTTTTTGTTGTTGTCTTCCCTGACCCGGAATAAAGACGCAATGCAGTCCCATCCCTTTTGTCTCTGAAACAAACCGTGCCTGGTCTCCCCGCCGTATGCAGCTCAGCTTCTGGGGAACATCATGCTAGAGTTGCGATTGAAAAAGTTTTAGAGAGGTAGGTGCACGACTGGAGAATCATGGTGCCGTCCCGTCCGCAGTCGGATTGACAGCATCAATCGCACAATGATTACGTACATATGCACTGGCAGCTTTGCAGAGTTCAAGCGGCTTTACGGGGTTAAAGTAGACTGCACAAACCACAAAATATGGGGAGATAAAACCATAGTCCTCAACTCCAACGTTAATGGTGAGTGATGGGGTAACTAAGGTATGTATCCTCGTCAGGACCAGAAAGGTCTAACAAGACGGGACACATGGCCCAGAGCGCAGGAGTACGTAGCCTCTGAATGGCAATTTTTGGGCTCGAGGCTCTCCCTGGAAAGGGGGGAGGGGTGAGCAAGGAAACAACCCAACATCAAAGGCAAAAGAGCGGAAGTTGAACCTTTTTAGGTCCCTGCCAATCCATAGCCAACCGTCATCGAACACTGTGTAGGCCAAAAGGTACTTCCGGTCTCCTTCCTGGTGCTCTTGTGGGGTTACCTGTCAGTGTCTACCCCAGTCCTCTGTGGTTATGGGTACTCCTCTCGTACCCGACCGGGCTATCACCAGTTCCCACCTTTTTTTTCTATTCTCGCAATCGGAGGACGTTGGAGCTGGCACCGCCGGCCGGCCCTCCTCCATCATCGCTACCTCGTCTCTACTACCACCATCAGATCAGCGCACTGGAACCTGACGGGAGCAATGAACGAGGTGCTTCCACTTGGTACCATCCTGTTCAAGAAAGTCTTGGACTCTCTCCATTCATCCAGGGCTGTCGACGAGCCAGTAGAAGTGCCTCATTCAACCCATCTATCCAGGACCCCTTGCTGCGTCTCGGCTGTCTGGTGTCTGGCTGCGTCTGGTGCTGCGTCTAGGTAGCTTCCACGCCATCCCATTTGCGACCAACCGCCTGCGACCAACCAAGATCCAGTCCGCCGGCCATAGAACCACCTCAGCGGCCAGCAGAGGCGCCTGTCTTGTCTCTCTTCAGATCCTCTTTTTCTGGATTATTTTTTGATGACAGCTTGGACTCGTACCTCTTGCACCGACCTCCATCATTCCTCCCTCTGAATCCCTTCATCCCCCCCCCCCCCCCCCAGGAGCCCCCGGTTATCAAACCTCACTCATCCAAGGCAGCCCGCAATCATCCCTACTTGGAACTGGCCGCGAATACCACCTTTCCTCCGACACAGTATTGATCTCTCCGAGGCACAGCCACTCCTGCCTTCTCGTCTTGGACAGACAGCCATCTGAACTGGTGTTGGCCGTTGCCTACATTCTTCCTGCTACCCAGCTGGTTAACTTTATTTTTTATTTTTTATTCTCTCTTTCCCTTTCGAACGTACCTCATCTTATCGTGGTGGGAGACGAGCACCGGTTCACCAACCAACCCCTGGCCGATCCCGAGATTATTATTATTTCCCCGCCTTGCTCCTTGCCTGGCCTTATACGGACCACCACACGCTACTTCTTGGTGATCGACACCCGGCCGCCAAATTTCACGACAGAGCAACAATATCTCCCGAGCCTTCACCACTCTTGCCTTGTCAACTTGCTGTTTACGCTCCAAGACGGAGAAAAAGGGGCACTTTGGAATAGCTTGGCAATGGCTTCGTTCAAGGTAGACTTCCGCTAATATCCAATGACTCCTCCCTCCCTTCCTCCCGGTAAACCCACCTGCGAATCGACCCCGTCAGTTACTGATGATCTTGGCTATTCTTCTAGGAAATGCAACAAACCTCACGACCTCTCTCGCACCGTCCCTCGGTGTCTTCCAATCCCATTCCAGCCCTCTCGATCGCTCGGCAGCCGCACTCACGCACCAACTCCCACTCCCTACTTTCCGGATCCCTCAACAGCAACCACCGGGTCACACGCCGGAAGAGCATGACAAACACGGGTGCTAACGTCGCCGCTCTTGCTGCCGCCCTCCAACAAGAATCCGGTGACAAGGCTATGCCACTGCCCATTTCCATCAACGCACGCCGCAACACGATATCCAAAAACGGTCTCTCGCGATCCGCTGTTGTCGGCAGCCTACCCTCCCCACCGGCCAGCCTACCAACCCACAAGTTTGTAACATCAGACGGGACGGTCAACATGCAGGACAGCGCAATCGATGACGAGATTCACATGTCTGGAGACGAAGGAAACAGCAGCAGCAGCGGGGCCAACAAGAGCCGAAACAGGAGGGCTAGTGACGGCCAGTCGGCGCCCAAGGAAGGAAGCCGAAAGATCAACCGCCCGGAACTTCGCTGTGAGAAGTGCGGGAAGGGATACAAGCATAGCAGCTGCTTGACCAAGCATTTGTTTGTGCCCATTTTCCTTTCCTCCCCTTTCCCACTCCCTGTTCCATGACTGTTGAGTGTAAAGGACTGGTATTGGCCACGGGACTCGGATAGTGCCTTTGGAGAGCTTTTGTGTTGACTTGTCTGTACCGTCAGGTGGGAGCACACTCCCGAATGGTCATATACCTCTAAGCTGTTGATTTCCAAGCACCAGCAAGTGCAGCTTCTCGAAGCCGCCTCTGTGCTGGTGGCTATGAACAACAAGCCAACGACCGGGACCACGCCTCCGGACTCGACCCACGATTTCCACAGCGATCAGGATTCGGCATCCCCAGCAGCATCAGGCTATTCGGATCAACCAGAGCGCAGCTCCGCGGACACGACCCCACCACCCCAGCTGGATACCCTCGGCAACATGACTGGGTTCCCCATGAGCTTCACCAAGAGACAGAGTACCGGAAGCGGGTTTGCGCAGTCGTACCAATCTGTGGCGTTCGGTAGCTCGGTGGCGGGTAGCGTGCCGGTTGGTTCGCCATTTGGAGGTCATTTCCGCCAGCTTAGCCTGATGAGCAACGATCAGAGGCCAACGTCGTCTGGCAGGAACGCAACCGGCAAGGAAGATCGGGACTTGGCTGCGGCGGTGGAAGGTCTTAGCTGCAGCTTTAACAGCAACGCCGGTCCCCGGTCGTTCCATCTCTCGGCCGACGCACCCCCAATGCCACCCCTCCCCAACCAATACTTGGGTCAGTCTTTGGGCGGCCCCCTTGGTAGCTTCATCAACAGCTATCCTAGTAGAGCTCCGGAAAGTTTCACCAGGGGGGAGCTCAGTAAACCTAGGGAAAGCTATACCAGAAGGGATCTGCGCCAAAGCTACCGTAGCGAGCGGGACGACGTCAAAATGGACGAAGATAGCGTCATGGACTATGACGACGAGGAAGACATGCGGTCCCGGGCAAGAAGCGACGAAGACGACGACGGTGTTTTTGGAAGGATGGAAGAATAACAAGAAGCCAAAGCAATCCGTTGTCTGTACAACAACTATGTTGCGGGAGCAAATCGGAAGCAACTCGTGGTTGGTGCAGGAAGGAAGGAAGAAACTTATGATGTTGATGAAGGATTTTCTTTTGTATATCTATATCGAAACCATGTTAATGAGGCACTTTGCTCCGCCGACGACACTTGGCACCGAAGAGTGGAGGAGCACTGTTGGTGGCGAGCCATGGCTCATGGGCTGAGAGATGCCAGAGCCAGCTGAGGCGTCGCCGGACGCAGTCAAAACTTCACGAGGTTAAAGTGAGTGTTGTGAGCGAGCGTTGAGCGAAAATGCTTGGAAATACTATCTAGTTAGCGAGCGAACAAATACCATATGAACAACTTACATAAAGTAACAAGAACAAGATAATACCAAGGCTTAACCAAAGACGAAGGGGAACTTTCCGTGATGTTTGTTTGGCTGACGAGGGAGGAAAAGAGGAGGCTACACAACAGCAGAGGTTATCCGAAATGTAGTTCATGGCTGATGACTGTTTCTGGCAGTCTCCAGTGTAAGTGAGGTTGGGACTCGCTTGGGCTCAAGGTCTGTGGGAGATCGCACCCAGCTTGCGAACTGGTGGGAGTGGGAGAGTTGCTCGCGGAGGTTGTTTTGTTCTCGAAGTGAGAAAAAAGTAGGGAGAGGGCAATGATTTAAATACTTTACTTTTCCTTTCGGCGAATATCCTAGTATGGACTAGCAAAGCTCAGGTCCGTAGCAATATTTTTATGTACTGATATTGGGATGCCCGTTGTTTTGATGCAGTTGGTAGTTGATTTCCTATCCTTGCTTACGCATATTTACCCGGCGGGCAGTACAGTACTTACCTGAGGTACCTCCTCTAAACTAACCGTAACATTACAATACGTATATAATTCTTAAAAGTAGCAATTTATATAACGAAACCAGAATTCCAGTAGAGGAAGTACAAATAATATCTGTAAGGGTTCTACAAGGTATACACGCAGGTAGGCCTTGGTGAAAGTGATAATATTCGACAAAGAGAAAAAGGAAAGTCTGTGCCAGTATAGTATGGAGCTTACAGCTAAATACACAAGAGAGGTGCGGATATCAAAAGTGTTAGAACGCCAAGGTTGAAAATGTGGTTCGTGCGGCGCACCCTAGGAGTGCACCCAGTCGGAGGGCAGGCCTGGCTTACATAGAGTTCAAGCTAGGCAAATACCCCTAGGCGCCAGCCCTATAACAATATCACTGAACGAATGATTTATTTCAATATAAACGGTTATTTTATAGTAATATCACATAATTAATTTTATAGAACCGTAATATTGAAGAAAGGTAAAAAAAAAAAAAAAAAAGTACTAAGTTCCAAATAAACTTAACAATTAATACCTACTCAGATTTAATTACATACATTAATACATACTACTCCTAACCAAGCCTCCCCCAGTTCTATCCGCTCTAACCTTATATCTATACCCGTACCTATACCCAGCGTCTACCAAGTACCACTTAAGTACCGCTCAATACGCTTGTATAATTGTGATAAGGGCAATATTCTGGGCTTGAAACAGCAGTTCAATCTAGCTAATAAACTACTTTAGTCTCGAAGGCCTTGTTCATCCTCTCAACCTTCAGAAGAAGGCTGGAATTCGGAGTCTTTTTTGTCACAGCGACGCATTTCACCACTACGCTATAACGTTTCGTGTTTCCGTAAAAGAATATAAGTAACCGAAGCTGGCAATTCGGTCGCTCAAGTGGTCTTATATAGTTGTAATGACAGTCGAGAAGCACAATTGCAAAGCTGCTATCACAAATATAAAACTTGAGATAAATATGTGGCTGCTATCTTCATCTTTTAAAATAATACGAAATAAAATAACACTACGAGTTATATTAAAAAAGAAAAACTAATAATGATTTAAGTACTAATTGTCATGGGGCTGGCGCCCAGGGTATCTGCCTAGCTTGAACCCTATATAAGTATGACAGGCTGGGGTGCATATGCTCAGACGGCCAAACCTACAAAAGATAGGACGATGTTCTACTTACAAGGCAGAACTCGGAATGCACACTATATAGCCAATGTCAACCTGTGTGTTACGAACTTAAGCGAGTTACACGGGCCAACCAAGCTACTGAGATACAACAGCCGCAGAACGGTGCACCATAGGAGCCAGTAGGGCGCAGAACCAAAAGGGCTCACACCCCATGAGGGCTCACACCTTGAGCCAGGCTCACGCGTGAGCCAGGGCCACAAGGTGAGCCAACACCATCAGTGAGCCACCACCATCAGTGAGCCACCACCATCAGTGAGCCACCACCATCAGATAGACTTATGGGCTCAGAAGAGCATCAGGAAACAGATATCTCGCAAAGGGCGAGGAGGTATAAAGGGACGACTGGAGAACTCAGATTGTCAGATAGTTCGACAGTAGTCAATTGATCATT
Organism: Sordaria macrospora; assembly: GCF_033870435.1. Lineage (NCBI taxonomy): Eukaryota > Fungi > Ascomycota > Sordariomycetes > Sordariales > Sordariaceae > Sordaria > Sordaria macrospora. Next base: position 3,327,566 of record NC_089374.1, on the reverse strand, counting down.
ATCACCGAGACTAGTATCAACACGAGCATACTTGTTGTGAACTATTTAGCTTCACTGAACGTCTTCTGATAGTGTTTACCTTCAGCTATCCCACTTAGGCAGATCAGACTGCCGTTCGTCACACTGTGACAATAAGCTAGGCTTGCCCTCCGGTTAAGTGCACTCCTGGGGTACGCCGCACGAACCACACTTCTGACTTTGACATTTCTGGCACCTTCGATATCCGCACCTCTTTTGTGTATTTAACTGCAAGCTCCATGCCATACTAGCACAGACTTCTCTTTTCCTCTTTGTCAAATATTACAACTTTCATCAAAGCCTACCTGCGTGTATATTTTGTAAAACTCTTATATTAAATTTATTATTTTATCACTAGTTAAAAGTAATAGTATATCCTTTCAAGAATTATAAAATCAGAAAATCGCTTATGGGCTCTATATTACTAATATCAGTAATTTAAATAATAATAATAATGAAAACGTAAGTAAGGAAGCCATCTCTTATATATTTATTAATATTATCATAATACGTAGATCTCGAAAACAATGCACATAAATAATCGGACGAATGTAATAAATAATTAACTTTAAAGAGTAAAAGAAAGAAGAGAAAATGCAGCCTCTGGCTAGCACAATTAAATACAGAAATGAAGTAGGTCCAGAGACGGGAAGGGTGGACCCTCACAGGAATAGATGCACTCAAGCAGAAGGCATAAATCTCAGCCATGACACCGGTAGCGATTTATATAGTTAAAACATCTAACCGTAGCGATGCGACATCGTAGAAACCTTGAACCGTTCTTACAAAATAAACTGTCAATTCAAGGTTCCTCACAAATTGCGGTAATTTTACCGTTTGGTCCAAGGGGGTTGCGCAGCTCAGTGGTTTGGGTCGGGCGGGCAATGAAGACTTCCTGCCATGCCTCAGCGGGCGGGCAGTGGGGTCGATTGCGGAGGTTAGGTTACCTCTAGCGCGGCAGAGCGGGAACGGGGGACCTCCGACGGTTGAATGACGGCCCTAGGCCGATAGACGTCACTGCTCCACCTGCCCATCAGCTTCTCTCCCTAGCTCTTCCAGGCAAGGCCCGAAGCTCTACACACCACTAACTTTTTTCCCCATCATCATCTCCATCTTCATCCGACGCGACTATAGTAGAGGTATTCTTGCCGTTTACACTGAAACCGCGCAAGGCTCTCTTCATTCTGTCATTTGCTTCACATATCTGCTCTCCGATATTGGAAGCTCTCTTTACATAACAACACAAATAACCAATTGCATTGGTTCCTACGAATCCCCTGCACGTCTCGGTCAACAGACGCCCCGTTAGCGAAGCTCAACAAAAACAAAAGTCCGCAAACTCGCGCGTCGCCTGCCCGCTTATCGCGTCCGACTTCCCCGCGCAGGAAACAAAAGAAGTAACCCGCGCCCAGCTCGAACATAGGCATTTATCTCGCATCGGTATCCACGACAGGCACTACATACCAGATGGCTCGACCAAAGGCTACGGCGAAGAAAGTAATGGACACGGTGGCGGCAGCGGTGGAGGACGCGGCTGGAGATGCGGTCAAGGCTGCGGACCCCGTCGCACTCGCAACCTCGATCGCCGTGCCCGCCGTAGAGGCTGCTGCTGAGGTTGCCCAGACTCAGGGAGTGCCTGAGCCTCTGAAGCGTGTGAAGCGTGCGCAACTGCCGAGTGGTGTCCGCTTTGCCCTGGTTGCCGTGCTGAGCTTTTACCTCGAGTCACTCGGGCGCTCCCTGGTGGTGGAATACACCCACGGCGAGCTGGCCAAGGTTGCTAGACCCGCCTCGTCTCTGACGCAGACGGAAGCGCTTGCGTTGGCGGGTTGGAAACTGTAAGAAACTACCTACTTACTCCCTGATCTTTATTGATCATGATGTGCGTTGAGATGGCGCGCTTCCCTTCGGCAAACAAACCCCTGTCGTAGGGCTGGGAAAAGAGACGCATGAGGTTCTTCAGCTCCATCTTACTAACGTCAATGGCATGGCAGATTTGGACTCGCCCTGGGTTGGTACGGAAACTATGACGGTTTCGACCTTGCTGCTCTGGCTATCCTTTCTCATGGTCCAATGGTGAGTTCCATCCGCTCTTTACCATCCCATCCCTATCCTGGCACGCACACCCGCACTAGACGCAGCCAAAATGACTGACATGTTTCACAGGCCTACCTGATCTCTACTTACTATGGTATCCGTGCTTCGACTGCCGGCGCCTACCTCGCTGTCGAGGTCGTATCGACCTTCTTCCCCTTCCTCCTCTTGCGCAAGCTTTCGGGCGCCCACGCAGCCGCACCGGGTATTCCCAACCGAGACATCGTTGTCGACAGGCAGATTCAGGTGCTTACCTCGATGCTCTCTGCTCTCGTCTACAGCGTCACACTGTTCTTGGCCTGCAGGACTTTCCTCCCAACCAACTTTGTGCTCTACTTTGAGGGTATCCGCACCATTGAGCCTGCCCAAGACGCCCAGCTCTTTAGCTTCAACCGCCCGCTGACGCAGATCCTCTGCCTGCTTTTCGGCGTGGCTGCGCGGACCTTAATATTTACTCCTTTCGTCGCCGCTTCGCCCACCGTCAAGGATCAGGAGGTTGCGGAGTTTGATCCGGCCACTGCCACCCTTGGACAGACCATCTACTGGAACCTTTGGGGGTACACCACCCCGACCAAGGTCTCGGTCAAGAGGACTGCCGTGGCCATGCTTTTCGCTGGTGTCGATACCTATCTGCAGGCTACCACTGTTCTCAGTGGCGTAGACTCATATGGAGCGGCTGTTTATGCAAGCGTCTGGACTCTGGCTGCCATGATCACCGGTCTTGCCTTGAGATATGTAGGAAGCGTGTAAGCGACCTCTGACTACGGTCTGGGGATGTTGGAGTTAGGCAACATTTGCTGGATATAATTCTCTTCACCTTCTGAGAATGAAGTCAGTTGTCATGTCACATGTTCTCTTGCACGGCAATCTTTTACACTTTAAAGGCGGAGATACAACCCAAAAAAAAAATATGAAACTACACAAAGGATGCATCGTCTCACCGAGCGTGATATGGTGATCTGATGCCCAGATATGCCACGTGGGTCGGCTAGGGGAGTGACCCATGTCAACCCGTGCTTGGCATCCCTGATCTTCTCGATGCTTACCAAACAAATGAATGTCTAGCAAGGCTGTAGTCGCAGTCCAAGACCAATATGGGCATCCATCGCGAAATTTTCTTTCTTTCCCAAACTCACGTTTCCTGATATCATCCTTGTTGCGGTTCAAAAACAGAAATGGGCGTTCGGCGTTGAGACTGTTCCGTGGCATGGCATGCGGTCACTACTTTCGGACTCGGCATGTCATAAAACTGCAAGATCGTCTCAATGGTGTACCTTTGATTGGGGAGACTGGGATTGTGACACAGGCTGAGATCCAGCCAAGGCAGCTTAAGCGCGAGGCAAGGCTGTTTCAAAGCTGAAGATCTCTCAATCGGGCAACAACCAAGTTGTCTGTCTGCAAGCCATCCCATCTATGTATGCATGAAGCCAACTGCCCGGAACTGGATGGAGAAGAATCTCACAGTCGGTCGGTCGGTGTGTTCCGTTCGGCAAAGTGAATCCGTCCCCTCCTCTTCTTCTTCTTCGTTGTCCTCGAACTGTTAGGCAGTTAGCCCTGCTGCGCCGCCGCGCCATGAACCTTATTGGAACCCTACTGGCAAGGGCCGGCAAAATTGGCGAATGGCAAGCTGTTGCAACCCTCCTCTTCGATCTTTCGAGCCAGAGTGACGCCTCATTTTCTAGCGACAGTTAGAGCCGATCGAACGGAACAGGACACCGGGCCACCGTTTAGCTTAACGCGATACCCTCCCCCCTCCTCCACCGAGGGCCGTGAACGGGTAGTCGGCTGTTACATTACTACCTATGTACAGTATCGTGATGGGCGGCCTCCTCAAGGACTCCATCCGTGGGCTTCTTCTGTTGACGACGACGTCAGGACATCAAACGTGCCCACAAGGACTCCGTTCGGACGCTCGGTGGTGGCTTTGTTGGCTGCAACGTTAGAGTTGCATTTCTTAAGCGAAGAAGCGCGATCTAGCGCTACGTTAAACCTCACCCAAGCCTTCGGTCAGCGAAGGAGCAGAAAGCAAGTTCCTTTGTCTGTCTTGCCTTACCCTTGACCCCTTCCTTGTCTTGCAAAGAAAGGAATACTTACAACAACAGAAAAGGAAGTTGATTGATGACATAGCGGAGTCATTGGGCGGTTTAGTGCCATAAAGGACAACAGACACACACAAAAGTCATGCGCATCTACATCAGTCCGAACCATCAAGTGAAGGCTGACATCCAATATGGCAACTTTTGACTTTGCCGTGGTTCCTTTTAGGCAAGAGTTACAGCACCGAAGAAGAAAATTTCTCTGGGCATAGGGTATCATCCATCGACGCCAAGAGACTGGGGAGAAGATGAAGCTAGTCAGACGGTCGGTTTTGAAGATATGACGAGTAAGGATGTGAAAAGGATTCGGTACACATTTCGGGCTAGGAAGACATGGATCATGGATGTGGATGAGTTATGGTTCTGATGGTGGTGGTGTTAATGCGCAAGCCTGGCTAGGACGTGGTGGCTTGATGTTACATGTCTAAGGTATGATTGTGAATCAAGAAGGCACAGCAGCAGCGATTTTTTTGATTTTTTTCAAACTATTGTTTGCTGATGTTGACATATCCGTATGGGTGCAGTAGCAGTAGTGTTGATCTGGGGTACCGAGGAGAATGACTTGCAAGTGTGGTGGTGGCTTGACGGATATCAAACCACCGCCATGTCATTGTCTGTTACTACCTAGTCTCCAGTGATGACATATCAGCCGGCCGTTGGCTCGCTCCGTTACCGTTGCGCCCATGGGGACATAGCTTCTCATATCCGTCCCAAAGAGGAAAGGGTAACGAAGAATTCCATCGGCTCTGACGGTAAGGCTCATGCCGCCGCCATATTGATACCTCTATCTCCAGGTTAGGTTTGGCAAAGCTTCGCCGGTTCGGTGTATGTAATTTACATTACTAGGTTAGAGCTCCGACAGACAGTCCTAGAACAGTTTTGAGGTGGACTATGACGCTTTCGTCCAGTTTGGAGCTTCACTTTTTCACTTTTCTTACTCCTTTCGGCTGTGGGTATTATCATCGAGCGTCTCTACATGTAAGGCTCCGGATTCTGGTCTTTGACATGGACTATATAGCTTCACTTGATTCCCCCCGTTGACATTAGAGATTGACACTCTTCGATATCACGGACTTCATCAGCAGCTTGGAGTCAACAACAACATCAACAGCAGTCATATTCTCGGGAATATCACTCATCGGAGAAACTACAAAGACAGAGCATTTTGGCAACAGGTTATGAGAGAGAGCTTGCCACGAGAGAATTATCCTACTTCTGACAGAACTCCCACTTCGTCTCCTTCATCTTTTTTCCTGCTACAGAGGCAACACCATTCTCACAAGCACCAGCAAGACCGCCAGCACCATCTGAGGCCGAACTACCGACAACAACAATGTACCAATACGAGCACATCATGACTTTCGATACCCAGGGCCAGGGAGGAGTTTACGGTAACAATGCCGCCGGGTCTTCGAACACAAACAACCAGCAACAACAAGTTGCCACAGTCAAGAGAAAGAAGAGCATCAGGTCCGATAGCTCCATCGAGTTGCGAGGACCAATGGAAGTCGACGGATCGGTCAAGTCAGGCGGAGGCGTGGCTTTCTCAGGGAACTTTGCGGTCAGGGATCGGATTGAGGCGTATGGAGATATTGATGTTGTTGGGGATCTGAGGTGCAGGTATGTTTCCATGTTTCTCTGATTTCTGTTCTTTTCTTTTCTTTTCCCGTACGAGACCGGTTATACTGACGATCGATGGTGGACTGGAAACAGTAATAAGCTCAAAGCATATGGGAATGTCAAGGTTAATGGAAGTGCGTTGTGTGTGTAAGTCACCCATCTTCCCACCATCTCATCTAGTGTTGTTCCCTACGTGTCTCCCTCTTTTGCATCAGAAGAAAACAATCTAAACGGTCAATCTCGCAAAAAACAGCGACCGGGTCAAAATATTTGGAAAACTGAAAATCACCGGCACCTTTGAGGTTCAAGGGGACTTGGAAGTGTGGGGAGCCATCACCATCAATGGGTATCTGTAAGTTCTAACTTCTGCCGTCTTAAGCTACTGAAACCATAATCTGGTCCCTGACTTCATGCTGACGGAAGTCCCAACCATAGGAAGTGCAAGACTCTGACAGCATATGCATCCATAACTACCGTCGGTGACCAATCTTGGTATCAGACCGAGCAAGGCGAGACGGTCCATGGGGCTAAGCTCATCCAGAGGACCAATTATGAGGGATAGGAAGTTCAGTTGATGATCTCCCTTCTTCTCCTTCTTTTTCCCTGGCTGCTCTCGCTCACTCCTTTTCTTTTCCCATTATTCTTTTCTCTTATTTCCTTTTCTTATTAGACACTCGAAGACTCTTCTCCTCAGACCTGGCATATCTTTTGTTGTTGTTGGTATTACCATTTCCTAGTCCATGTGCTTGATGTTTTTGTTGTGTAGTTGTCGTTCCGGCATTTTCCCCATCTTTTCGCTTTCGTTAAATTTCCCCTCATGCTTTTCTCAGCTAGACGTCCACGATGGAATAGACGCTATAGAGTGTTATCTATCTATGAGAAGGGGTTGATGGTCGTGGCGGCGTATTTGGGTTTTGGCTAGGCGAGAGTTATTCGTTTCACGACTCGCTTTTTCCAACTTCGCTCGTTCGGTGGTATGGATAGGTACACTCGCTCTCGAGGATACTATTTGTTTTTCTGATGGATTAGACTTTCTTTTCACCATGTTTTCCATCTACAATCTTTGTGTCATTACCTAGAGTGGCAGTAGGAAGTTTGATGGGTGGTCAAATGGTAGATAATACATACTGTTCTTCCAAATCCGAACGCCACTAACTGTGTCAACGCAATCATGAGAATAACGGCCGGCCGGGGAAGCTGCTGTCAATTAAGGGCTGGGGAACAACAGTTCTTTCCTTGGCTCGCTTCCCTTGGTCACTTGCGGAACCAACCAACTTTGACCCATCGGCCAACTGAAAGGAAGCCAGAACTGGGGGGGGGAGGAAGCCAACAACATGAGTTCCCAACTGACATCCCAACAAATGTGACTGCAAGCATTATAGAACCTCTTACCGTCATCAGGTCCCTACTGACATTGCGTACGAGTACCTTGTCTGAGAAGAGAAAATACATCATGAACTGCGTGTGTTGTGGATCGTGTCCTCATGCCGGGTAAGATCGTAGGAAGAATGGGGGATTAAATTATGCGTGTAGAAGATGTGCTAAGCCTATTCGGGTATTCGTTCCTGAGCTCTGCAGCTGACTGCGGGAAAGTGGGGCGCCAAGTTTCCAGCCCACGGTCCCTTCTCCACAAAGGCCGATCACTGGTAGAATCCACAGGCCCGTTTCACAAGCTCCACGCCCGACTTTCCACTTCCACTTGACCTCACGCGTCCCACTGCGAGAAACGACATCATCGCCCACTGCACTACAGCAAACGAAGGGCCATTTTTGCTGCCAACCGCCCGCATCGTGTGGGACATCCGCCCTCAACTAAGCCTCGACAACGCTGCAAGTACCAACTTATGCTCGCGGCGACTCGAACAACAATCCAAGGCGGCCATTCGGTACCAAGCGCGACGCCTAATATGAACCTGCCCGCCGATATATAGCCCCTTTCCTTATCGTCAGTCCTCCGAGCCTCACAACACTCCCCATTCAACATGTCTGCTCCCGAAGCAATCGCGCAGTCCAACGCGATGGTCGAACCCGTCTCTCCGCGTCAGGACGCGCCGCCCATCGAGCAGGCGATCCAGACCCTCGGTGCCCTCAACCCCCTCAACTCTCTCGACATGCCTGCCGACCCCGATGCCCAAGCTACCGTAACCGATTTCCTCGACTTTACCGAATACCTCCCCGCCGATATAATGCGCTCCCTCACCCTCATTGGCAAGCTCGACGAAACCCATATTAACGCGTCCACCATTGTCCACGAACTCACCAAGAAATGGTCGCAGCTACCAAACATGCCGCCCTCCGAGCGGACCAGTGCCGTTGATCTGCGCGCCGACATCTCTGAACAGCTTCAACAAGGCATGAATGCCCGTGTTTCCGCCCACGCCGAAGCTGTACGAATGGACGGTGAGGTTAAACGACACCACAGTCGCATCAACACCATTCTTGCCAAGCTGGTGACCATGTTGGAGAACTACCCGCCCCCAGAAGAGATCAAAAGCCCTGTTGCCACGTTCAAGTCACCCCAGGCAGCGGCAGAGTCCAAGGCACCCATAAGACTTGATGGTCAGAAGCGACGACATAGGGTCCCGAGAATCACAGTCCCCGGAGAAGTTCTGGCACCATACGAGCTCAACTACGAACCGTTTACCACCGACAGCGACAGCAGCTCCGAGGACGAGGATGCGGCATCTCTGTCCACCAACCGTGTAACCCCAGCACCTCAGCCACGTATTAAGGTTATGAAGGCTCCTGCCCGTCCGCCTAAAGCTGGAAAGGCGCCCAAGCCGAGAACATCCGTACCTCCGCCGCATATTCCAGGCGCCGACCAACCGCTATCCACGAGCGCCATGCTGGCACAGCTGGGTCCGCCTCCAGTGAACCCCACTATCGGCGGTCCGGACGCTCCTTGGGGTCAGCTTACACCATTCGAACTCGCCAAGCTGAGAAAGAAGATGAAGAAGAATGCAGCTTGGACCCCTTCTGTTACCATGATCGCTCGAGAACTCCAAGCTTTGGGCCGCGGTTATGAAGCCTTTAAAGCTGCACAACAAAAGGCGGAACAGGAGGGAAGGGTTTTTGAAGGAAAGATGCCTGTCCCAGTCAAGAATCCCACAACTGGAGAGATGCAGATGCCCGCGGGTGCGGTCTCGGAAGAGGCCTTGGCGGCAGATGAGGCGAACACGTATAATCGTGGCATGAAGTTGAACGAGGCCAAGAAACTCAAACGAGTCCAGTTGGCACACCAGGCTGCGATTGAGGCCGAAGAATCGGCAAAGCTTCTGGACAATGTTGCCCGGATACTAATGAATAACTCACAACCTGCCATTACCCAACCAACGCCAACCCCTACGATAGCCAACAACAGCAGACCCAAACAACCAAAGAAGCGCAAGAGGGAGTCTGTCATTGAGGCCGATGCGACAAAACCGGAATCGCGGATCAAGCGGATGAAAAACGAGACCCCTGTCCCTACTCCACAGCTAAATCTTCAACCACACCAGAGAACGGCAGTGCCTACACCTGTCCTGCATTCTACAACCCCCATCCCTCTACCCATTCATGCCCAAGATCACTCCAGTGTTGCCAAATCTAGTGCCTCAGTCGCTTCTGCAACATCTCCCGCCCCAAGCAGTATTGCCGGTAGTTCCAGTGCGGCCCCTCCAGTTCCGCCCATAAAACTACCACCCGCTGAGACCCCGATCCCGCCGCCGCTACGGTCGCCCAGAAAGTCTACAACTCCGATTCTTCCTCCTGTTAGAGAGACGAGGAAGACGCAAATGACTCGCACCCAAGAGCAGCAGCAACAACCACAACAGCAACTGCAACAGCAACAACCACGGAATCAACCACAACCTCAACCACAACCTCAACCTCAACCTCAACCTCAACCTCAACCTCAATCTCAACCTCAACCTCAACCTCAACCTCAACCTCAACCTCAATCTCAACCTCAACCTCAACCTCAACCTCAACCTCAACCTCAACCTCAACCTCAACCTCAACCTCAACCTCAACCAGAACCACAACAGCTGCAGCAGCCGCCGCAGCCGCCGCCGCAGCAAATCCAACTACCACAGAAGCAACAACTACAGGTGCAGCCACAGCAGAAGGAAACCAAAGGCTACTCTCGTAAAACGACACCGGCCGCAGATGTACCCGTTCACACACCAGATCCAGATGAACAACCAGCTTCCACAACGGTGACTGCACCTCCCAGTGTGGCATCAACCACGTCTATCCGCCGCAAGGCTTCTAGTATAGAACCCCAGCCATCTCTTGCATCAGATCGCCCTCGTCGCACAAGTACTGCTCGGAATACACCTGCACCAGACAAGGCTCCGGCAGAAACAACCATAACCACGCGGACGGCCGGAAAGCGAACTAAAAGACCAGCGCCAGGTGTCATTAGCCGGACTGTGAGCGGCGGCAATAGTGCTGTTGGGAAACGAAAAGCCGCGCCGAAGAAGAGCGCCCGCACCGGGAAGGGTAAAGACAAGGCAGCTGCGGAAGGTCGACAAGCAGCGGCGGCAGCAGCAGCAGCAACAGCAGCCGCCGCCGGCACCAAGAACGAGACGGAAGTCGAAGTGGATGATGAGGGAAACGTGATCGATCCCAACGAGCCGAGGTACTGCCTATGCAACCGTGTGAGCTTTGGGATAATGATTCAATGTGACAACGTTGATGTGAGTAAACAACCCAACGAGAAGAAGTCAACATCCAAGAAATCCGGCAAGGCCGCAGCAAGTCTCGGTTCGGCAACTTCTACGTCTGCTATGTCTATTTCCACAAGGTCCAAGCGAAAACAGGGAACAAAGGAGGATGAACAAGATCAAGAACAAGACGAAGAGCAAGCGCCCAACAAGGAAAATGAAGGAGAAAATGCAGAGAGCAATCCGTCTCAGACGGGAAAAAATAGGGTGAGAATCGCCCGGAGCTAGTGCTCAAAAAAGTCCGATGATGAAGATGCTGGAGAGAGTGGTGGAGTGAATCAGAACAACCGAACGGGACACAAGGCTAACCGCAATTTCCAACCACAGAAATGCCAGCAGGAATGGTTCCATCTCGAGTGCGTAGGACTCACCGCGATTCCGGCTAGGACGACAAAGTGGTATTGTCCCGACTGTCGCAAGGCGCTGAACATTGGCGAGAAGGGCGAAGTCAGTGCTAGAGGCATCAAGGCCTAGAGAGCTCGAGTACCGATGCTTAGGGAGCCAACTGAGGCATCGAAATAGGGATTGGTGGGATATTTTACCTCAGGTCTTGTTTATGTCCAGCGTTGGGTCAGGGTGCCTGCGTGATGGCAATGCATCGGAGCGTTGGTTTTCGGTTGGAAGGCGCTGGTGTGTGGGCAGGCGTGTGGTAGCGCGTTTTGGCGTTCATCATCTGGCCAACCTGCCACTTGGATGGATGGTTGACTTCACTTTTCACCATGTTCGGTGATTAATCAATTTTGCGAAGCAGTATATTGGCTTACAGGCTTTAATAACATCGCTATGACAGATCAAAGCTGCTCGCGGTTCCGTTTATGGCTTAAGAGGAGGACTCTTGGACTAGATACCAGGCCTTGTTGTAGAGCGAAAGAGTATCCCATAGCCAAAGTTTAGCAGGCGAGAAAGCGGCAAAGAACATGTACAGGCAATGTTTATATACCAAATCATACCACACGTTGCGATGAATAAGTGCGGTGATGATCTTCAACGTGTGGTGCCTGCCAAGCCAGAACGACAATCGCGGGGATCATCGCCGAGATCAACGGAGCAAACGGGAACACAGTTCCATCCGTTCGGCGATCCACGTAAGGTCACGACGCGCAAACCTGCTTTTATTCACCAGGAACCATATTTTGCTTCGTTTCGCACTCCACGACCTCGCCTACGTACCTTTTTATACCGGAAAGTAGAGTACTTCGCTCCCTACCTACTCAACAGCATCATCAACCTACCACCGACAAAATGGCATCTCAACCCCACACCCACAAAGATCAAGATCAAGACCAGCAGAGCCCCTCCGGCTACGAACCAACCTTGCCCAAGGAGGTGGACCTCTCCCGCATCTACGCCTGTGACATCTCCCAGTTCATCACCCGCTTCTTCCAAGTATCCGACAACCCGGACCTAACAGAGGAATGGCTCAGCTTCTTTGGAGATAAAGCCAAGCTCGTGATGGGGACAAAGGTTGCTAAAGGGAAGGAAGGTATGTCCATACCCCACTCTAATATCTCTTTGCACTTCCGCCCGGTTGAGCTAGTGACTAAAAAAGCCTACATCTACACTACATAGAAATCCACACCCTGAGAAAGGGAATGTGGGAGAAAGTCAAGACTAGGAAACATACTGTTTACAAGGTTTTTCCGGCGCGGTTCCATCACCTTCAGCCTCGCACCAGTACCGGTGCCGGTGCCGGTGCCGTGGATGCGGATGCGGGTGATGATGATGATGTCCTGGAGTTTATGGTTTATGGATCGGTGGATTATACGTTGAGGGACACCGAGACAGGAGAGGAAGAGAAAGGGGAGAGGATGGATTGGGCGGCGCATACGGAGTTAATTCGGAGGAGTACCGGAACTGGTGTCGTTGGGCATGGTACTGGGCAGGGTACTGGGCATGGTACTGGGAATGGGGATGGGAATGGTGAAGCGTCGACGACGAAGGGAAATACGTCGATGTTTCTGTTTAACAAGTACAGAGTTTATTTATCTCCCAGTGTGGAGTGATGAAGGATACCTAAGGTATCTAGGAAAAGGGGGATTGCGAGGTGAAGGGAAGTGCTGAATTGGAGTTTGACGGTATGGATGAGTGGAGTATGGTCTGGTGTGGTAATAAGATCTGAATCGTCATCACTCTGTCTGGTTGGTACATTTTATAAACAATCGCCAGAGATCTTGCATTTTCAACACCTCGGATTCGTAATCTAGATACGGGACTGTTGTTACGAACCATGAGCAAGGAACACGGGCCAACCAAGCCACCGGTACACAACAGCCACATAAAGGCTGGGCAGTGTAACCATGACAAAGAAGGAAGGCTCATAAAGGCGAGCCAGGCTCATAAAGGCGAGCCAGGCTCATAGAGACGAGCCAGCCCATAGGCAGTGAGCCAGCACTAAGGGATTCACGTCTACGTGGACATCCGGAAACAGATATCTCGCAGAGGGCGTGCAGGTATAAAGGGACTACGGGAGAACTCAGATTGTCAGATAGTTCGACAGTAGTCAATAGATCATTATCACCGAGACCAGTATTACGAGCATACTTGTTGTGAACCTTTTGGCTTCACCGAACAGCACTGATAGTTACTACCTTCAGCTATCTCATTTAGGCAGATCAGACTTCCGTTCGTTACAACTGTCAAGAATGTGTTGAGTACCTGTGGGTGTGATGTATCAAGGCCTACTTTTATACACCCACTCTCCTACGAAGAGTGGGGAAAAAAAAAAATTGCCGAACAGTCTTGGCACGCAGACTTATTTTGCTTTATTAGCAATTCGCACCAAAACATAAATTATATAACTTGTTTGGGGGATAGCTCAGTAAGGAAGATCTGAGCTTGGTTTATCTTCAGTATCTTCTGAAAAGTCATAGTTTTGAATCCTGCTCCCCCTTACTTTTATCCGGTTTTTAAAAATTGGATAGAATCTTTCCCGCTTTCCTGGTCATAAGAGGCGTTAAAGATGATGTTGGGCTTACTTTAGTCCTTAGCTTATCTATGAGTACACGTGACTAAGCACGTATAGAAAGTTTCTTTATTGGGCTTAGTAATATAAGCTGCGGTATTACTAAGCTAACTAATAAGGATTTTTAGAATTAGAACTTTAATAAATCTAATCGACTAATTGTTATCTCTCTTACCAAAATTTCCGGCCTTACAACGCTTTACAGGCAGCCGACCAGCCAATCGGCAACGAAAGCCAGTATCACAAGTAAGACCCCTCGTCCTTCATCCCTAAACTCTGAAGATAGGATAAAAGAAAAATCACCTGGCGTATACTTGAGGTAACCAAAGTGTATGATAGAGGGAGGGGCGGCGTCTTAGTATACCAGCCAATCAGAAGTAACAAAGTTCACTAGGATGAAAAAAAGGGAGATAACGATAAGAACGAACGACAAACATTGAAGCTATCTATGACAGGCTAGGGTGCATATGCCCAGACGGCCAAACCTACAAAAGATAGGACGATGTTCTGCTTGCAAGGCAGAACTCGGAATGCACACTATATAGCCAATGTCAACCTGTGACAGATAAATAGAAGCACATCTTAGCGAATAAAATTACTAGCGCTAATAGTTGCTTTTATATACGTATTTTCAAGAAATATATTATTAAGACTAAACAAAACGCTAATTTTATCCCTCTTAATCTTACCCATCCGCTATAAGTAAATAACAGTAAGAAAAACTAACTTTTTTTTATTAATAAGCTATTCGTTCATATACTTGAGTTTATTAAGAGAATGCTTCGGAATATATTATTTATCAAGACAAGTTTACTTTTCCTTAGCGATAGTGTTAGATTTACTAGTATGAGTTATTTTATTTTATTAAATTTCTTTAAAAATAAAGACAATGATAATTAGGATGATAATAACGACGGCGATAATAATATTATAAATAAATTAGTATTTTTTATTTTCCCTAAGTTAATAGCGTTATTGTTAATAATGTTTTTAAGTAAGTTTTCAAATATAATAGTGCACCTAAGCGATCTTACCCTCGCAATTAGAGAATCTATATATATTTAAATCAATTAGCTAATCGGCGAGTGGAAGAGTAAATAAATTAAAATAAGAGATAAATAGAAAGGAGAGCTATCGTTAAAAGCACAACCTCTTTTATTTATACCTACACTAGCAATTGCACTAGCAACTACACTAGCGATTATATTAATACTTATAGTATTTTTCATATACCTGTTTAGAGTATCATAGATTTTCTTTTAGCGTAATCAAGTAGTTTATATTAAATTTATTACGAGTTTGGATGCAAAAAGAATTTTGCATTAAAATTTGTAACCGCATTTACTATGAGATTGCGACTGTTTTGATGTAATTTTATAATTTATAGGTACTAAGACTGTCTAGCAATTTTAGGCATCTGGCAATATTTTTTCATCATCCTCTATAGGAAGGTGGGTTTAAGTAAAATAGCCTTGGTACGAGAGCCAACCTCACATCCACGGGTGTAATATTTGCATTAAGGTATCTCAGATTTGATAGACTACGCACAAGGAGTCGAAGGGTGTTGAGATAGGAGTTTTCCGGATTGATTGAGGTAGAGGTAGGTACTAACACCACATACAGGTCCACAGGCCAATATCTGTTAGTACAGCAAGGCGGTACTAATAACACTTCATAAACGCTTGCGATTTGAAAGGAGTATAAGTATCTCTAGCTCACAATTCCCATACCTATGCTCTTTTTTTGACTACAAAATTCGAAAGAGTTCTATAGCCGGATGGGCCATTTTAGGCATTACCGCAAACCCCCGAAGTCTACTTACAGCACTGAACAAACCCCGCCTCCCTTTTCGATACGTAACTCCAGCAACCCACATGACAACGCCTGAGTGTCACCCGCCCAGCAGACGGCGGATAAAACAGACAAGACAAGGCACATGCAGCCGTTCAGCTGACTGAAAGCCCCCGGCCCCCTCTTGCCTTGTTCTTCTCCAGGTGTTCAGGTTTGAATGGCTGCCTTTCATTTGTCTGTATGCCATTCAGCCTGGCAAACTTGGGTCATCGGCGTCCGTTTGGTCTCTCGCTTTCGCTTGTCTACTATAGGACAAATCCTGCTCTGCGATCGAGAAGTTCGCCAGGCAGAGATCAGCTCGGTCACGGCTATCTATCAAAGAGTTTCGAAGCGGGGTATGCCTGCCAGGGGTATCGGCGAGGGACAAGCGAGAGAACCCGACGGCGACGACGACGACGGCCTCGCTGGGTGCGGGGAACGTCGAAGGGAACACAACGTCTTATACCTACCTACCTCAGCCAGCCGCGGATCAGGTGAGCGGCGTATCACAACCTCAACCTAGGATGACTCCTTTTGGGAGGTGTTATTAGAAGTGCGAAATCGGCCTGTTGATTGTGGAAGGGCCTCTTGCGTCCGAGGAGGGAATGCTCTGTACATGCGTACATAGCTGACACCAGTTTGCCAGATGAGCAATGTGCGTACCAATACGGACTGCCCTGTGAGGTTGTTAAAGCACCACCACCACCACCACCACCAACATCTGGCGTACATAAAGTACCTATAGTATAGGTATGATGACGTGATGTAAGACGACCCTCCTTTCCTTGACAACCCATCGATAGCAAACGGGAATCAAAGGACGTTGCGATAACAAGACAAAAGCCCGGAAGATGTGAGCCCGGCCATGTGAATGTGTGAATGTTTGAAAGACTTGAATACGCTTTGTAGATCAGATCCCGGAATGACCAAGACAAAGGCCATTTCGACCATGTGCCATCTGAGCCCAGCAGTCACCAGCCCCGGGCGGCTATATCAAAACTGCACCTTATATAGCATCCGGATGTTGGTAAAAGCCTGCCTTTAATAACGCTGGCATTAGTTGCCCGGGCAGTTCCTTGCGGTCATGAAATACAGATCCATGACCCATCCATCCTCATCGAGTATTGGAACCTATGACGTACTTTTCAGTGCTTGTGTCCGAGATGAAATGAACGACCCTACCACAAAAAGAGAACTGGTGGTCGTCACGAATCATGCCATGCCCATGATCAGCCACTTCCGCCATTGGAGGCTTATGGGAAAGCAGACCACCATCTCTTTCATCCGTCGCCACAAAGAAGGAGTCAGCTGGTCTCCAATTACAAGAATGTACAGGAGGACCTCTTAGAGAAGAGAAGAGAAACGCCGAAGGTCGGTGTGTGAAGTGAGTGATTAGGTGATAGATACCGAGCGGTGGGGGCACCGGGGAGGGACTGGGTATAGATCGCCCCGCCATCGGCGTCCATTCAGCGGTTTCATTGTAACATTGCCTTGCCAGGTACATGGGGGTACTTGTGCCTTGTTGTTGTTATGGAGATAGGGGCTCCCGTCTTCCCTCTGTCATGACCAGCGGTGGTTTCTTATCTCGGGACACTGGAGCCGTCACGCTATCCCGCTCACGGGTTGAACGTCACGAATGGAGTTCCAGCACCAGTGGGTGCCTCATGCCTCGTCCCTTTGCACCTGCATCACGCCCCACACGCCTGTACCACTCACGACAAGAGGAGCCTCGCTGAAGATCTCCTCGCCTTGCCCGCTTCCACTTCCACTGTGCTTGTCGTTGTCGTCTGCTGGAATCCCGACTCCCGAACCCACTGCCCTCTCTCACTGCGCCGGACTTTCAAACGACATCTTGCGAAACGGGCTGATAGACCGTAGGATATCCCAGGTCGTGAGAGCCAAGGCCGCCTTAACTGGACCCGTGTGTGGGTTCCGCTCTTTCTTATCCCGTACCCCAGCTGTTCATCGCAGCCAGTAGCCGGCCTCACAGTGCTCAGGTTCCCGGGTGACTGGTCAGTCTGGGTCAGTCAGGAAGGTCCTCACCCTCACCGCCCAAGGTACCTCCCTCTACCTTTGATACCTCTAGGTACCATCGAGTGTAGGCAGGACCTGGCGCCAGGCACTGTCCAGCAAGGTGTAGGCAGTTACTGGGTGATCCTGGCCGTTGACCCGTAGAGGGGGCTGTTGACGTCGGCAGTCACCACCTCTCTGACTCCTCCTGCATTGCTTCAGTTCACTTCCATCCGACCTCTTCTCTTTACACAACATACCTAATCAACTACGCTTAGACTACAAACACACACACGTGTAGATACCCAGCTTCGACTTTCATACCAGGAACAACAGCACCGAATTTCCGACCAGTTACTGTCACGAACGTTCAACGACTAGCATACGCCGGCGACTTTCTCTTTGCTTTGATCACGACTCCTCACGAAACCTACACAGGCTGCTTTTAATCTAACGACCATCTGTAATACCGCGTCACTTTCTACTGCCGCTTTATTTTCTCTCTGGCATTGAATTCATCCCAATTGCTATCTGTCTATCTGTCGCAGAGTTGGCTCTGCGATTACACTCCTTTGTCCCCCGGTACCTGAACAACACCACAACTCCCGGACACAGCCCGGCGCTCAACTGCCTCGACGCTCTCGAATATCACCGCTCGAATTCGCCAATAGCTTTCCTGTATTACGTCTCTCCGAGCATACACCGTACATCCCACGTATAACCCTCCAGTGTACCGAGTCTCTTCAACGTATCCGTACCTGCCGAATTCATCCTCTGAACACCGGCCACTCGTGTCTCTGCGTGCCTTGAAAGCTTCCGACGCTTGTTGCTTCTCCCCCCCCCCCCCCCCCCCGGGCAGGAACCTGCTCGACCCCCTCCCGAGTTGCCATTCATGCCAGGTTCGTTGCGCTCCTTGAAACGACCGGGCTGACTCCTGTGATGTTCTAACATAAGGCCCTGGTAGCCTCTAAGAAAGACCGGAAGAATGGCAAGGAAAGTGGCGGAGTGGTCGCAGCGGTGACGAAACAGGGCGCCAAGTTCTCGTGGGTTCCCCTCTTGTTCAACGGATGATCTCCTGTGCTTAAGTGCCCGTCACCACTTGGACTGCTTGATCTAATCATCAATTACCGTCTTAGAAACACGAACGACCCCAAAGACGCCTTGTCCAGTCCGTCGCCGACCCCTACCCCGATATCAGCAGTGACGATTCCCGATAGCATGTCTATCGCACCCTCTCCCCGGGACCGACTCACCTCCCCCTATCTTGACGCTGTCTCCACAGCTTCGTTCGCAACAAGCCCCTCGCCGAACGCTAGGGAATGGATAAAGAACCTGCCAGCCATGGCAGGCTCGCCTGGGAATCTTATTAGTTTGGCAGGCGAGTCACCTCCTACGGCTCCCTCGTCATATACTCCTTCATCGTTTGAAGACACGCGCGGCATGTCCTCTGGCTGGTCTTCTCCCAGGCCTCCCAGCAACCTCTATGCAGCCTCGGTATCGCCTCCGACTGCGGGCCGCCGGCCGATGAGTTTCCACATGGCTAAATCCCCTGCGGAGCTTCACGGACACTTGGGCGAGCCAGAATCTAGGAGAAACTCAATGCACTCGCATTTTGCGCGTGCTGGGAACCCGCCGCTGCCTCACCAACCGCAACCCCACTTTTATGCTGCCCCCGACTTTAACCTGGACACCCATCGCCATGACGGCATCAAGGCGGGTGAACGAGGATACTATTTTGGATACGACACCATCGCCTCTCCATCCCTGGACCATGTCATGAGGAACGACAAGGTCGTCTTGGCTGGATACGAAGGGGGTTTAGAAGTTCACAAGCTGACAAAGGGAGGTCGTTTGGAACCCTTTGCGAGTTTGAAGGGATTGCGCGGAGGCGTGTATCACGCCACGGTTCTACCTTGGGTAGCTGCGCAAGCGGACATCTTTCCGCTGATAGCTGTTGTTGTTCATGGTCCCGATCTTCCTCCTATTCAGTCAGCTCCTGGCTCGGCTCCCAAAACCGAGGGCGACTATGATGCCGTGTCTAAGGATAGGTCCGAGGCCATGGCTAATGTCCCACTTGATACTCCTAAGGATACGTCTGGTGATAGGGCAACGCCTGGTTTCATAGAGTGTTATCAGACGACCGTTGAGGTATACTCGCTGAAGACCAACAAGTTAGTCGACATTTTACTCGAAGCACCGAAAATCCCCTTGAAAACTTCAGTTCTCAGCCCGATCTTCCAAGCGCCCCTCCCGTCTGGTGCTTTCCACATCCACGCAGATGGTGGAAATGTGGTCATATCGTCTGGAGTCACTGGCGAATGCTGGGTGTACCAGCAGGTGGTAACGGACGAACCCGCGCCGCGTTTCGTTTGCCAGGGCAAGCTTTGGACAACACTCCAACAGACCCCGAGAGGTAGTGAGGGATCGCAGGATTTGGACCGGAATTACACTCCAGTGCCGCCTCGTCCATGGCCCCAGACTGCAATTCTGAGCGTCAGAGGCAAATGGATGGCTTACTGCCCGGCTACGCCGTCTTCGCAGATAAGTCTTCGAGCGACTGTTCCGGTGCCAATCTACGGTCGGGCACCGAATCTATCTTCGCTGACGCCTGGTCAGCTGCCACCGGCTTCTTCCGAGATTGATCTTCCGCTGGGCGACAGTGTTGTGAACAAGATTGTGCGAGATGCGACCCAGGAGCTTATTCAAGGTGCCAAATGGGTTGGTAAGCAGGGTTGGCAGGCTTGGAACAGTTACTGGAACCCGCAAGCAAATCTAACCAGCCGATCTCCTGTTCTCGCCCCTCAAAGCTGGGGAGGATCTGCCCAGCCAGACCCTTCTCAGTTTCCTCCGACACATGGTGCCATTACTCCGCCAGTCGTGAAGGATCCGAACATGATCTCTATTGTGGATTTAGAGACACTGTCTTCATCCACCACTGTCCATCCGGTTACCAGCTTCCACATTTCCCAGGGCTGCAGCTTCCTGTCTTTCTCTCCTTCTGGCTTGTCTCTCTTCACCGCCAGCTGCAAGGGAGATGTCCAGACTGTCTGGGACTTGATGCGTTTGCAGTGCACCAAATCGTCGCCCTTGCAGGGTGCTGGCTTGTCTGCTACGGGAGGCCCAAGGGTACGCCAGGTCGCGCAGTTCTCCCGTATGACAGTGACACGTATTGTTGATGTGGCCTGGACCAAGCCAAATGGTGAGCGCATAGCCATGGTAACGGAACGTAGAACCGTTCATATCCTGGATCTGCCGACAAGCGCTTTCTCGTGGCCTCCTCCACGTCGCCGGGTCAGGCCGAGTGAGGCAACAAACTCGGTCTCGGAAGGAAATTCCGCGGTCGCGATCGCTTCCAATGCCTTGAGCTCGGTTCGTGAAGTTGCTCGGCCACTCATCAGCCGCCCACGCAGGACTAGTAGTAACGGACAGCTGGTAGGATCTGGAATTGGCGACTATGCAACACATGGTGGAAAGGTTATCGCTGCAAGCATCAGTCATTCTCTCGGCAAAACTGGACATGCCCTCAACCAGTTGAGGCACACTGGAGAAAACCGAGTGTCCCTACCAACCAGCAACTCCGCTCCAGGGGCGTCATGCGTGACGTGGGTGACGGGCAAGAGAGGTCACTTGCTCTATGTTCTGGGCAACGGCCTCGTACGCTCTTTCGCGGTTACGAACCGAAGGGCATCTGGAGGCGAGAAACGGGCTCCACGACTTTCTAGGTATAAGGATGTGAAGGTTCCTTTGATGCCGGACCTCTCCTTGGCAGCCCGCGCAAAGGCCTTCATTGATCAGGAAGAGTACTACGAGTTCACGGAGAGGGACCTCGATGCGGGCAATGAGACGATGGTCCTCGATCGACATCGAGCAATGGCAAAGGTAACCAATCTCGCCATCCGGTCATCGATCCCCCAGGCGGAGATAGAGTCCAGTGCGCCGTATCAACCCTTCCACACTGATCGGCGTGTTGCCCTATACGAGCTTGAAGACGGGTCGGGCGTAGCATCTCTTGACGACTCGGTTGTTGAGCCTGGTCAGAAGAAAAAGAAGGGCCCGCGAACTTCACTACCCGAACATGACAACTCACAGTCAGGAGCCTTGCAGGCATGGGCTTTCGGCGGCAGAATCCAAGGAAGAAAGCTGAATTTGGGATTGCACCAGTTGGTTGAGGACGACTTCATGTCCAACGACGATCTGAGGGCTCTGCCTCCTTCAGCGATGGAACGAGTCCTGGAACGGGACGGGGACACAGACCAAGTCGTTGTCACGACGCGTAGGAAGCGTGGGGTTTCCCGGTTGACGGCCCAGGACTATGACGGATTCTTTGAGGATGATTGCGAGGTGCTCGATTTTGCGGACCAGCGGGTCTGAGAAAATCCAGGAACAGTTGTTCTTTCCCCACGGGCGTAGTGTGTACTTGCTTGCTTGAGTTCGTTTACGGGTTCTGCTTTGCTGTTTACGGTGATGAGATCAACGACCTCAAATAAACGAATCAAAGAGAAAACTTTGGAATAACGATCAATCTTGGCTTATTCACATCTGCCATTAGTGGCTCTGCTTTGGAGTCCACGTCTCCTGCTGGCGCTGGGATGGAGATTGGGTACCGGCTTTGTTGGAGATGGTTGTGCTGTGAGCATGCAACTTTTGATATAGAACACTGGGCAAACAACTGGGTTGCTACTTTAGTAATTAGCATAAACGGAAACCAGCAAAGCGAATAAGGAACAAATAAAGACTAACACCATTGGTCGTGGCCCTTTGTGATAGCATGTGACAGTGTGTGCTACAGAGTTTAAGGAACCGAGAGTGCTTCTCCTGCCATCCTAATACGTATGAAAGGAGAATTTACGGGCCAATTGCCAACTTCCACATAGCCCCTTTTCAGAGCAAATCGGAGATGCACCCAAGTAACCGGAAACAGTACCCTTATCCCACATGCTTCACGATCTCGTGCCATGGTGCCGTTTCAAACCTTTCCCCTTTCAAATTTTCGTTCTCACCTAGTATAGGTATATATATCTTTGCATCTGCTTCTAAATCCACCTGACGCTCCCCAAGGTCTGGCCCAAACCCCAAAGCCCGTCAGCCGATTTGCGCTTTGCGCCTGTCCTAGCCTGTCCTGCATTGTCCAGGCACAGAAGCAAGGCAACTCTTTTACCGCTTACGCCTTCTTCTTGGCCGCCGCGTTAGCCTTGGCTGCCTTCTTCCTGTTGCTCTTGATCATCACCATGCTCAAAAACGTGCCGATGACGGTGGCGCCCAGGATGATGAGGATCACGGGGATGCGGATGGCCCATTCGCGAGCGGGGAAGACGTTTTGGAGGGGGTGGTCCGAGTCGACGAAGGGCTGTTTTGTTTTAAGCGTGTGTTAGTTTCCATGTCTTGTTGGTAGGTAGGTAGGTAGGTAGGTAGGTAGGTAGGTAGGGGAGGAGCTTCTGGGGTCTGGAAGGGCGTTCGTTGTCTAGCCCAGACGAAGAGAAGCTTGGGGTTGGGGAGCCTTTTATGAACCAACGCACCATCAACAACGTCCAAATGGTGTAGTAGAGGAAGACGAAGGTGGCAGCCACGAGCATGGCGAGGCCTACGAGTTTGTCGAGCTGTGAGGGTTCGGAAGATTAGGGGTTAGCTGGGTGTCTCGTCCATTGGATTTGGCTTTGCGGATTTGGATGGAATAAACCCCAAGCTGGCGATTCAAACGTACCATTGTCGATTGATCGAAAGGTTGTTTAAATGAGTGACGTGGTAGTTGGACAAAAAGGTGGTTTGGTTGTGGGAACGGAAATAAAAGATGATGTACGTGGTATCGTGTGTCGATGTTGAACAATTGACACCTTGAGTGACGGAGATAGGGAACACCGAAACACCTGCAGTTCAGCACTAACAGCGACCTGGCCACTACGGAAAGCTCCAGCTGCCGTCGCG
This sequence comes from Sordaria macrospora, assembly GCF_033870435.1. Taxonomy (NCBI): domain Eukaryota; kingdom Fungi; phylum Ascomycota; class Sordariomycetes; order Sordariales; family Sordariaceae; genus Sordaria; species Sordaria macrospora. Next base: position 3,304,311 of record NC_089374.1, on the reverse strand, counting down.
ACCCGTAGCGTCACTGTTTTAAGGGTGGCGCGTTAAACACCCCAAGCGGCTCGCTGACGTTTAGTGGGCCCTGATGGCTTCCTCAGAACTCAGAAGGGGAACAGCCCCACTCTTTTAGCGTTCTGGCCACTAAACTCCACACCAGCCTCGTCAAGTTTTGGTTGTGCGGCCACTCCCGTCACGTCTCACGGTCCCAGTTGCCTTTCCTTTTCCTGCCTCGTCGTAAACTCGTGGTTGCAACTTGCGCGAGGCACCAGCCGTGGCTTGCAGTTCCTGACTCTTTCTTTTCTTACATCTGGATTACCCTTTTTGACGATACACTCGCTGTCACACGCAGAACCTTTCAGGACCCGACAAAGCTATTGACGAGATCGCGGAGACGCCAGCTCAACATCCAGCATATCGAATACCTGGTTTGGACGAAATAAAACAGAGACAAGGATAATCTTGACGATGGCTTCGGCAGACAACGTGTCTCCGTCGCGTAGCCATCCCGACGACGATGACCGATCTCCGTCTCCTAGACCCCAGTCACCTTCTCCCAAGGACGAAGACGGCTCTCGATCCCCCGGTGAACGCACACCCTCACCTCCCCCCCGCGATCCGTCACTCTCTCGATCAGAAGGCGAACGCACACCTTCGCCATCTCCTCGTCGTGATCGCTCGCTCTCCCCAAGAGATCGGTCGCTCTCACGCCCACGATCCCGTTCGCCTACACCCAGTAGCCAATCGCCTCCCCGACGCCCTGTCCGCTCGCCATCTCCGAGAGATAGCTCACCGGCGCGCCGTCATGACCGATCACCCTCCCCTCGGGCACGTTCGCCGCCGCCACGCCGCCATTCCCGTTCTCCTCCGCCGAGACGACAATCCCCTCCTCCGCGCCGTCGCGATGCCGGTGACGACTATAGACTGGCAAAGAAGGAGCGCAGCCCGACACCACCCCCTGCGCCCGTCAAGACCGAGGAAGAAAAGCTGGCCGACGCCAGAGCAGAGTACCAGAAGCTCTTGAACCTACGCAGTCAGGGTGTCTACCTACCGCCGCACAGGCTTCGTGCCCTCCAGGCCGCCATCACCGACAAAAAGACCAGAGAATACCAGCGTATGGCTTGGGAGGCACTGAAGAAGTCTATCAACGGTCTGGTCAACAAGGTTAACACTGCCAACATCAAGTTTGTAGTCCCCGAACTCTTTGGCGAGAACCTCATCCGTGGCCGCGGTCTGTTTTGCCAGAGTCTGCTGAAGGCCCAGCATGCCAGTTTGCCCTTCACGCCCATCTATGCTTGCTTGGCTGCGATTTGCAACACCAAGCTGCCCCAGGTCGGCGAACTGCTTGTCAAGAGGCTCATCCTGCGTTTCCGCAAGGCGTTCAAGAGAAACGACAAGGCAGTTTGCCTCTCGTCGACCATGTTCATTGCCCATCTTGTCAACAACCAGGTTGCCCACGAGATGGCTGCTGCCCAGATTTTGCTGCTGCTGCTTGCGAAGCCTACCGACGACAGTGTCGAGATCGCTGTCGGCCTCATGAGGGAGGTCGGCTTGTTCTTGGAGGAGATGTCCCCGGCCATCGCCCATGCCGTTTTCGACCAGTTCCGAAACATTCTCCACGAGGCTGATATCGACCGTCGTACGCAGTACATGATCGAGGTGCTCTTCCAGGTGCGCAAGGACAAGTACAAGGACAACCCGGTTATCAAGGAGGAGTTGGATCTGGTCGAGGAGGAGGATCAAATCACACACCGGATCGGGCTCGACGACGAAATTGACCCGCAGGATGGATTGAATGTGTTCAAGATGGATCCCAACTGGGAGGAGAATGAGGAGGAATACAAGAAGCTGAAGGCGGAGATCTTGGGCGAGGCCAGCGACGACGAGGAGGGCGATTCCGATGACGAGTCGGAAAGCGAGTCAGAATCGGAGGACGAGGAACAGAAGGCGTTGGAGATCAAGGACCAGAGCAATACAGACCTCGTCAACCTCAGGAGGACCATCTACCTCAGCATCCAGTCGAGTGCCGACCCTGAAGAAGCGGCACACAAGCTCATGAAGCTGCGCCTCCCTGCCGGCCAGGAGGCCGAGTTGGTGTCGATGATTGTTGAATCATGCGCTCAGGAGAAGGTCTACCTGAAGTTCATGGGTTTGCTAGGAGAGCGGTTTGCCCGTCTGAACAGGATGTGGATGGATTTATTCGAGGAATCCTTCGCCAAGTACTACTCCACGATTCATCGATACGAGACCAACAAGCTTCGCAACATTGCTAGGTTCTTTGGCCATCTTTTGGCTACCGACGCGATTGGCTGGCACGTTTTCTCGGTTATTCACCTAAACGAGGAAGAAACGACGTCCGCTAGCCGTATTTTTATCAAGATCCTGTTTGAAGACCTCCAGGAGAATATCGGCTCGGCAAAGTTGAAGGCTCGCATGAGTGAAGAGACCCTCCAGCCCAGTCTGCAAGGCATCTTCCCCCACGACGAACCGCGCAACATTCGCTTCTCTATCAACTACTTCACCTCCATCAAGATGGGTTATCTCACCGACGAGATGCGCAGTTTCCTGGCAAACATGCCAAAACCCGCCCTGCCAGCGCCCCCAGCGGACTCCGATTCCGAGTCGGTGTCCAGCTACTCTTCCTATTCTTCCTACTCATCCCGTTCTCGCTCCCGCTCACGAACGCCTCGGAAGGATACCCGCGGGCGTTCGCTTTCGCGCACTCCTCCTCGTCGTGCCAGGGGCAGATCCTACAGCCGGTCACCAAGCCGGAGCAGGAGTCGCAGCCGTAGCTACAGCCGCTCCGTCTCTAGGTCTATCCCGCGTTCTCCTCCTCCAAGGCGGAGGGCAGCGGACTCTCGGTCTCTTAGCCCGCCTCCCCGCGGCCGTGGTCGTAGTTACGACCGATACTCTCGCTCACCCTCGCGCTCGCGCTCTCCTACCCGCTCCCCAGCGGCGGCACCCATCCGCCGCGGTCGTTCCGGAACCCGAAGCCGTAGCAGATCATACTCTCGCTCGTCATCACCCCCGCCTGCTCGTGGTTATCCCACCCGCGGTCGCCCCCCTGTCAGCAACAACGACAGAGCTGTCGCCGCCGCTCCCAGCAAGCGTCGCAGAGAAGGGTCATACTCGGCAAGCCGCTCGCCACATCCTCCTCCTCAACAACGTCCTCGTCGAGGGAGTTATAGTCGGTCGCGATCGAGATCTCCGATACCAATCAGAGGCAATGGGCCGAGGGGTAGGGATACAGGACGGGGTGGCCCACTCCCCTCTCGTGGTGGCGGGCGGGACCGCTCATACTCAAGATCGCGAAGCCGGTCACCTTTGCCGCCAGCCAGTGCCGAGGGGTCCAGGAGAGCTATCAGCAGGTCACCGAGCCCGGTTGTGGGGAACAATAAGCGGAGGAGATCGTATAGCAGTTCTAGGTCGGGGTCTAGGTCGAGATCTAGGTCACCGGTCGCTAAACGGGGAAGAGTTGATTAGAAGACATCTCACCGCCAACGTTAATAAGTGATGCTGAAGGACACGACACAGGGGTTGATGGGAGGGAAGGAAGGAAGGAATCAAAGAAGGGAGCAGGTGAACATTGTTCAATTGAAATATAGAACAAGCTACGAAATGTGTGTATTGATACCAGCAAGCATTTGTTGTGAAAGAAAAGAACGAGAAGGCGAAAGAAGAAGGGCTAGTAGTAGTACCAAGGCAAGAATGAAATGAAAAAGCGAAGGACGATTGCGGTCCCGTTGGAATTCGAGACAAGACGTGCTTCTTTGGCGTGATATTACATCACGATCGATGAATTCACTATAAGATACCACACATACAACGGCTTCAGACAAAAAGGGGGTATGATACTTTCTAACAATGCTACTTTTACCAGCTATAAACTCAACCAGAGCTCCATCAAACAAATGCCAAACTCCTCTCTACCAAACCTATCACCTTATAGAACTTGAACCTGTTGTTATGACCCAGGCAAGCGAGGACGAAATGGATACTAACCACTAACCAACTCACTCTTGGGATAACTCGTCGTAGTCTCCAACGATTCGACCGCCGTCTCTGCGCCATTCTCTCCCTGAACAGGAGCCGGCGCGGCCTCTTCAACCGTCTTCTTCTCCTCCTCGTCTTTCTTCGCCTCAGTAGCACCAGCGCCAAAAACCGAAGCCACAGCCGCACCCACAGCTGCAACAGCGGCTCCAGCAGCCCCGGTCTTCAACTTGTCAGCAGCAGCCGCCGCCTGCGCCTTCAACTCCTTCTTGCTCAACTGCAACGCCCCCTTGGCCAACGCCTCCTTGGGCAGCGGGCGGATGATGGGCTGAACCACCCACCAAGGCCTCTTATTCTCTCGCCTGGCTTTCGCCGAAGACTCCGGGTCGTTTTGGGGTTCTTTCGTCTCCTTCATCAGCTTCTCCAGTTCATCAATGTCGAATGATGCCCCGCCGGTGCGTTCGTACTCGAGAAGTCCCTGGGCGACCTTGCGCTCGACTTGCGCGAGGATGGCTTCGTATTTGAGTATATCAGCGCCGTTACGGGCGCGGGCGAGCATGTCGCGGACGTCGGTGTGCGTGGTGACGAAGTGTCGGAGGAGGTGGAAACAGTGGGGTTGCATGGAGACGAGGTTGGGAGAAGTTTGGAGGGTTTTCGGGTGGAGGTGGGGGTTTGTGGTGTCCGTGGATGTGGCGGAAGTGATGGTGGTTGTGGAGGGAGTTGAAGCGGTGCCATTGGCGGACTTGTGTTTTTTTCTTGGTGGTTCGCCGCTGTTGTTTTGGTTTTGTGTGGCTGTTGTCGTCTCTGTGGGAGTGGTGTCTTCAAGCCAAGCGACATCATCACCTGGCATGAACAGCGGTCTCCGTACCGGCGGCTCCTGCTCCAGGACGTACTTGTAGATGATATCCAGGTACCGCCTCAGCACGGCGTCGACGCGCCAGCCGCCCCGGCTGCCATCCTTGCTGCGCCAGTACTCCCTCCCTTCCTCGCCCACGGCGGGGGGCTTCGCAAAGAGACCCGGGTCACTGAGGTTGCCTTCAGCGCTCATGACGCCGTCGGCGCCCGTGGCCTCTAAGCACTTCTCTAGGTCGGAATATTGGAGAATGTTTCCATTCGCGAAAATGACCGTCTCCTTGGGCAGGTTCTCGCGCAGGTAGCGAATGTACTCCCAGTTAGCCAAACCCGTCTGGTGGCCCTTTTGCTCCCTTCGTCGGCCATGCACCGTGAGGATGCTGGCGCCGGCGCGCAGCACGTTCTGGGCGTACTTGAGGGTGGCCTCCTTGGTCTCGAGGATGCGGATCTTGGCCGTCACGGGGATGTCGAGTTCCTTGTGCAGGGTGTTGATCAGCTCGAAGATGAGCTCCTGGTTCTCTTGCAGGAAGGAGCCGTATTGGCCGCGCTTGGCGATACCCTGTGGGCAGCCGAGGTTTAGGTCGACGGCATCGCAATAGGGAGCTACGAGCTTCGCGGCGGAGAGCAGGTAGGACGGGTCGTTGGCGCAGAACTGGACGAAGAGGGAACGGTCGATCGAGGGATTACCGTCGAGGAAGGGAACGTAATCGGGCGAGCCCGGGCGCGGGCTGTTTTCGGTGAGAGGGCCGCGGATCGGTTGGTAATGGGAGTCGCGGTATTTTGGTGCTTCGGTGAACAGTCGCGCGTGGAACATGGGCGTATAGCAAAGGAGCTTATGTTGCTCTTCGGTGGGCAGGAAGGATCGGGTCAGCATGCGCCAGACCTATCATGGAAACCAAGAAACTTGTGGTTAGTCGGACGGTTTTGTGTAAATTGTTGTTCGTCACTGGACAGTCCAAGAGGACGCAAAACTCACAAACTCAGACTGGTCCACCATAGGAGCAACGATGTACTTCGGGCTACCGATGCTCTCGTAGAAAGCCCTGCCATGAAGCTTCGTCTTTTTGGGCACTTGGGGTGTCGTGGTCGCATTGCCCTCTGTTGCGCTCAGGCTGGCAGCCGCAGAGGCGGCCGAAGGAACTGCTGTCGCAGAAGGGGAAGTCATCGTGGCAAAGGACCTGAACGATTGACGATGGTGGAGGAACAGCCTCCTAGCGAGTACGGAAAGGGAAGCCACGGTGGTGGCAGGTTGTATACTTCCTTGAGCAACACGCCTCTGACCTTTTCAAGAAAAAAGTTTACTTTTGTTTACAGGGCAACTTGCATCAAAATTTAGGCCTTCTCCGCAAGGCTGACGGCTTATCAGATTTGGGGCAGTGACCACCGATAATGATTGGTTGCCCCGCAATTCTCCCCACGAACAGGAGAATGCAACACCGAGCAAGGGTCAACCCTTCACGAAGCGTGGGGGTTGGGGAAAGTCTGAGGCTCTGAGCAAGATTGTGCATTGGTTCTTGAACCAACCACAAGAAAGCGTCAGATAGCCAAGAACTTCCCCAACTGTAGCCTCGGCCATTCCCCAAAACATCACGAGTCCAATCCCATTTTCGCGTTTCGCTATCATAGCTTCCGACTGTTGTTGTCTTCCGGTCCGCATATTCACTGAATATTCGAATGATACCATGGGATTCGATCTCATAGCTCTTTTGCAACGCCAATTTCAAAGTTATTTGCAGAAGTTCGGGGCGCGTTCCATTCATTGCCTTGCAAAGATACGATCGTATCTCTGCGGTCCTCTTCAACTAGTATGGTAATTAACAAAGATGCCATGTGCGGCTGTGACACACACAGAAAAAGGAGTTTTCAAACAACTGTCAAAGACGAGTTTTTCAGCCGAAAACCTGGCCGTGATTGTCTCAGCGTTAAGCAGCAGCTGTTCCAGATACATATCAAAGCATTCAGCCCTTCCTTTGTCTGTTTTTTTTCGCCTACAGCTGTTTGGTGGTCATACATGAATCTGATCTCTTTGAGGGAGAAGTTGGATCTGATAAGTCTCAATAAGCTTTCTCTTGGCATGCTAGCATGCGCTGGGTCTCGCTAAAGAGAGTGCAGTAGTGTCAGGTACGTTCAGGAACAGCCGTCGAAGCTGAAGATCATTTTGGGAATGGAGCATGCAGGCGCTTTACTTCTAATACCAACACTTAATAAACCTAAATGCCACATGTTGAATAGTTGAGCTTCTCAGTTTGAGGTCCTATTCGGTTTAATATTTCTGGAGGCTGGGAGATTATTTCTCCATGTAACTGCTGGTGGCTCCGGGCCAAACAAAACTGACACCGACGAGAATGTAGGAACCGTTGTCAACCACTTGGACAAGACCGATTCAAATTTTAGACTGCAAAAGATTCCGCTGGTTTGCTTGATAACTAAGTAAGATAAAAATGCTTAAGACATACGAGAGAAAAATCAGAGAGGCAAACTATGACTGGCAAAACAATATCAACCTGGGAGTCCAATAAGCAAAGAAGATGCCACAATCTCAATATCAAATCGCCGTAACGCTTCCTGTCGGATTCAACATGCTGTGCTGGCCTGAAATGATCCAGTTGTAGGTTTGCTATGACGCACGATCTTGACTCTCTTCTCTTCCCGAAATAATCAAAGTAACTGAAAACAAAATGCCACACCCACTCACTAGAAGAGATTTTGTTCGAATTTGTCGCTTTTCCATATCACCCCGCTGTGGGCCGAATTGGACCCAGACTCAAACACCAGCTGCCTCAAGATAGCTCGAAGATGACCAAGGAGACGCTTGCTCCTCTGAACATTTTTCTTCGTTTGCGTGACCTCCAACATATCGAACAGCGAATCGCACTCCACCTCTTTTTGTTGTACTTCGAGCAATAAACCGCCTCAAGCTTTCTGTCTAACCGACGCCCCGGGGAAACGCCCGTGTCGTCGTTGTCGCCATCGGCCCAGCGCGAGTAGTCCAAACAAGGAGTGGTCGATGCCGTTTCCTACGCCCATTCACACACCAGAAAGTCGCTCACGACAGCAACAAAGACACAGTCGTCCGTATACACCACCATGCAGCCAGCTACCGCCTCATTTTCAAAAGGAAAGATTAGGATACTCTTGAGTGAGTCTAGAAGCAAAACAGCCCTGTTGAGAGCGACGAATTCCAGATAACGCCATAAACACCAAACAATGCTCTTTGCTGAGAGAAAAAGGAAATGCCTCGGAAACGAGAATTATGGGTGAGATGCAACCGCCGTAACGTTGGACTCGTTAGAAGAAGTGCGTGTAAATTTTGGAGTTCTCGTGAACTTCCATTTCCTAGTAAGAGAGCAAAGGTAAGCATACGGCGAAGGCGAAACCAACGATCAACAAGACCTACCATCTTGAAGCTGTTGAGTTCTTCCTTGATTTGCTGGGCCAGCACAGGTGTCAAGCGATTGCAAGTGGCGATTTCGCCGCGGCGATCGTACTCCTGGCTAGGCCACGTCTCGTAGAAAGCGATCCGTGGGCTGAATGTTGCAGATCGCTTCATGGATCCCTGGGGCGTCCCAGGCGCGCTCTTGGTGTCCTGACGAAGGCGGAGGGCTGTCACAAAATAATCCTCGTTGCCAATCGGAACCTGGCCAGCTCGGTCTTCGTTGTTGGGCGTGCTGGGAGCACTGGAGTTAGGAGAGTCAGTGATGGCACTTGGGGCATCAAGTCCTCGGTTCTCCGTAGGCCGGGGTGATGGGCTCGGCGAGTTGCTGTTGGTGTCTGTATCGATAGCTAAGTCAGCAGCAGCTAACAGGCGTAGTCCATGGAGGAGCCTTACGTTTCAGAATTCCCTTGCGGACTGCAGCAAGCACTTCAGCCCTTTCCCTTTCACCGCCGATAATGCTCTTCCTTGCAGCTGAGCCATCACTACCCAGGCTTCCCGCACGGTCCGTCACAAGACCTGGCGTTCTGCTAGCATCGAGAGAATTCCTTTCGAGGCGGGGGAATCCGGTACCGCCTCCACTCTGGGAACGAACATCAGCGTTGACATTGACTCTTTCCCTTTCAGCCTCAACAGTTATCATGGACACCGCAGCCTGCGAAGCGTCTGGCGCCTTTGCGTCGGCAGCAGGGACACCAATAACAGACTTGGGTCTGAACAGTCCAGCAAGTGACCTGGTGCTCTTCTTCATGCCACGTCCCATCTTTCGAATCATAACCGAAGCAGAGGACGCGGTCGAGGAGATGGAGAGGTTGTCGGTCGAGCCCCCAAATATCCTTGGCCCATAGATGTTGCTCCCAATACCAGCTGCCTCTTGCTGTGCTGCGATACGGGCCTGCTCAGCATCCAAAATCTCATCGGGGTTCCGATCCTTGTGCAATTTAGAGGGGCCATTCTCGGCGTCCTGATGATAGACCGCTTTCCTGAACTCTGCCGCACTGCCGAATGAAAATGCCCGACGCAGTCGTGACGTCTTGCTCTTGGGCTTGTTGTCGTTCTGACTGAGAGCAGCTAGTTGCTTCGCAGCCGGGCTGTCAACCCGCGGCGAGGGGGTAGCCTTTACCGGCGATGCCGAGCGACCGGCGGTGGCACCAGCGTTCGCGTTGGGCACGGCCTTAGTGTCCATAGCCACGGGTTTAGAGAGAGGAGAGGGGTTAGCAAGACGTTTCGTGTTGGTAGCATCGGAAGAAGACCCTCTTGGGGGGATGTTGACAAGTCGAGCGTGATCTTGGCCGTTGCTGTGATGTTGTTCTGGGATAGAAGAGTGGGCGGGGTTTCCAGTGGGGTTGGCCACATTGGCGCTACGGTTGGCAGACTGGGAAGGAGAAACCCTGAGTTAGCGAATCCTACAGGACGGCTGCACGTATGATTGGACAATGTTTAAATGGGGGGGCGTGGCAATGGATAAGTATCCGGAAGTAACTTACAGATGCTGGGCGGGTTCCACTGCTAGCAGTGCTGCGGCTCGACGAACAGCTATCAGTACTGCTGGTGCGTGTATGAGCAGCAACTCGATCAACACTCAAGTTGTTGACTGTTCGTCCAGACGATTTGATTTCCCTTTCGTTAGTCATTCGTGGCTTCGAAGACATGTCGGCGGGCTGAGCAGCGTAGAGGGGAGTTAAGGGCATCCCAAGACCGGCGGAGTCCAATGCAGGCATGCTGCGTCTCCTGGCTCTCTTGACGTCCTCCCGCACTTGACCATGAGGGAGAAGCATGTCATCGACCGCTGAGCCCCCCGATGAACCTACGAAGCTATTTGGCCGGTGTGACACCGATCCGTTTGGACCGCGCAGCATACCGCTCTTTTGCTCCGACGTGTTTGACATGGTTGATTCATTCGCTCGTTGTGCTGGCCGGCGATACCTCTCTGGCGACACCTTCGCAGGGCCCGCTGAAGCGATCAGAGGTACCGAGAAGGTTTCGCCTAGATGGGCCGAATGAGGTCGAGGTAAAGGAGCGACTCTCCTACTGCCCACCGATATAGCCGAATCGTCTCTCGAACCGCCGGCCGATGTGCCAGTGATAGTTGCAACGCTGGGAATATTTGTCATGGAGTTGCTGGATTGGTATCGCGGACGCGCGCCAGAATGATCAAAGTGCTGTACTTGGGGAACGGATGGTGTTGAAGAGGTACGGTGTTGCCTGAATTGGTGGTGGTGTTGTCCGTGGGTCGAAGCCGGCGCGTTGGTAAAAGCGTATTGTTGCACAGAGCCAGCAGCTGGACGGTACACTACTGGTGCGCCGACGACACCAGACATCCCGTGTATACTGTTTCTCTGGGACATGTTGTGACCATATTGTGAATTTGACTGCGACTGGGCAGGCTGGATGATGCCCGTGGAGGAGACCGGTCTTGTCTGAAGCATGGTAGCAGTCCCGGATTGCCGGGGATAGCCTTGCACCAAAGCAGCCATTGTCAAACCTGAGCGATCTGTCGTCCCGCCGCCGCGAGGTCAATCAGGACGATGAACGGTACTTGTAACTGAACGAAGGAGATGGTGTGATTTCAACGAAAGTAACAGTGGAGCCTTTCGCTAACAAGGAAATCTGGTTACGGCCTGCATTAGCATCTCTCGCGAAACGAAGTTAAGTTTGACAAGAGGAAAATAGGAACAGCGAAATGGCACAGGGGCTGAACTGCTGTCGAAAGGCTGTCTGACAGATTCGCGGATTGGTAGGTTGTGTTGGGAGATGCAGCGCCAGGGCTCTTGTTTTGATTGACGGGACTGCTTGACATTGGACGCAGTGCTTAAGGGGAGAGTGGTGCTGTTCTGTCTGGGGTCCTGGCACTCACCTTTTTCCGCCGCTGATGGAGGCGAGAGGATGTGGTTTCGACCTCGAACGAAGGAGGCCTTGTCGAGGGGATAGGTTTTTGAAAAAAGGTTGGAAGAACGATTGTTACTATAAAGCGAAAGACGCCTGCGACCAAAGGGGGGAGATGATGGGTTGTCTGGTGTTTGCAGGGAAGAAGTCCACTATCACCGTGAACGTTTTGCCCTTCTGTACAAAGTCGAGTCTGTCACGACCCGCCCACAGCGATAAGTGCGATGGAGGATGGACGCAGGTAATGTCACGATTGACACCGGAAGATGGTCGATTATTGGAGCGAAAGCATGGGGGATGACCAGATGTCCGGGCTACTAGAATGGTCGACGCAGATAGGAGGAGAGAAGCGATTCGGTGGAGCTCTCGAAGAGTCTCTCTGGCAGGCGGGCCTTGGATTTCCGCGGTTGTTGCGGAGTGTCGTCGGCCTGGTCTTTTTCCCCTTCCTTTACTGCTTTCGTCAAGCTCGAGAGCAGGAACACGTGCAGACGAACGACAAAAGGAGTTGTTGCGAAGAAGTAATAGACGACAACGAAGTCGCCAAGAGAGCAGATTGAGCGGAAGAGTCGGAAAATGGCAAGAGGTCCACGACCAAGAGGATGGAAGTGGAGGGCGGAAATTCGAGAAAGAAGGGGCGATTTCCAAACGAAGGGCGAGGCACTTGAGATGGAAGTTGAGGTTGGCTGAACTGAGGCCGTTTCGTTACGCGGTATGGACCTAGGTAGTGGTGACTGGTGCTTTTGCTTGTGCCTGGATCAAGTTGTGCTGCTGTTGATAGGTAAGGTAGGCACTCCAGATATGTAAAGGCATGCAGGGAAACACGGGAACCTCTTGTTGCAGGACAAAAGGGTCCGACGAACAGAGTTGATCCAAACCACAACTCTTGTGTCAGGTCAGGGCAGGGCAACCTCAACCACAGCGCGAGAAAAATAGAAGAAAAAAATCCGGGGAAGTAAACGGGCGTCGATTCGACAAGCCCAGACCCAAACAAAAGCGCAGGGGAGATCGAGGGAGGCGGCGCAAGAACGAGAGACTGATGACGATTGAAGACAGATGGGATGGGCCGTGGCGAGACGTAAGGGAAGTTTTGACAGATGACAACTTCACCACTGCGAAATGTCTGTGGAGGAGCGGGCACACGGCGGAGAGTTGCTGGAAGGACGAGACAGCCCTGCCCTGGGTGCCTGGGCATACACAGTAGGGACGGGCGTGCAGGCAGGTGTCAACGAAACAGAACCTCAATGGCCACAGGTGGGCAGGAGAGTGGATGCACAGGTGGATGCCCTGGGACTGATGGGCCGTTTTCTGCTCTCGACTTTCTCGGGAAACGGGCACTCAGAGGTGGACCCGGTTCCCCCTGTCATCTGCACTAGGATATCGGAAATAGTGGAGCTGCTTAGTGCTGCAACGCTCGATACAGTACCTAACAATACCGTTCATGGTAACCGTGACAGCAATTCAATGTTACGCCTCGAATTCTTATTCCACCATCCATCAGTCCATGGATTTCCGTGTTAGTGCTAATTGACGCCGGCCTGATGGCCCTTCGCTCCGGTGTTCACATTCCTGTCTAACAGGGTGTACTTTTCTCAAACAAATCTGTGGATGGCGGGAAGCATGATATGGAAGGTGCCCAGGGATATTGGCAAGAGGTACGATGGATGTACACTGAATGGGTAAGGTAGGTTCTTTCTTTCTCAGAGCTTGTTTCATTTGCTCAAAGGCTGGTGGGAAGTTCAAGACACGCAGGCACCTTTACTTGGCAATATTTTATAGCGTCCAGACGACCGGGTCTAAGAACCTGACACCACTTGTGTTGCGCTTCCATCTTCAATTTCAAACAATTTCAGCAACCGAACATGGCCCACCGGAATGCGAGCACGCTTATTTCCAAAGACATTGGTGAAGATTACATGACGTGGAAGGCACCTTCAGCTTTAAATATATTTCTTGCAATCTCTTCCATGAGGTCAATGCGCCGTCGATTCTTATTCCGGCTGTGGCAGATGTGCTCCTGATCCGTTCTCTTTGCAGTGAAAACATTCGCTGCAGCTGGGTGAGTCCATTCTTGCCTTGCCTTGCCTTGCCTTGCCTTGCCTTGCGTTTACATTTTGCTCTCGTGGTCAGGGGACTCCCGAATCCTATGTCCGATGGATGGATCAGTCGGTCGTTAAACAGCGAAACCGCGATGCCATGTATACACAGCCATTTCAGGAAATCTCCATGGAACAAACGGGGAGGGGCAAGATGTCTACATGTTGTTACATGGCGAGCGCTGCTACTGCAATTCCAACCGCAACGAGCACGTCCGGATTGCAACCTGCTGCAAGTTTGTGGTGCAAATATTGGATATTACCTGCATATGGGCACGGCTCATCGTCGTTCAGTCGAGACGACCAGGGCAAAATGATACAACAAGGTGCTTGAAAGCGGCGGGATAAAACCCGAAAGAAAAGGATTCCTTAGAGAAAGACAATGGCAAAACCATAAGGGAAGACGGACAAGCCATCAAGACCTTGGAAATAAGGTAACTTGACTTGGTTGTTTTCCCTTTATTGCCCTTTCCCCGTGTTCTCGCTTGCTCAGAGTAGGGAAAAGCCGCAGCAGTAGGTCTTCGCTACCACCATCTCATTTTAACATGGGCCTCAATTGGCACTTAACAGCCGCTTGATAACGACGCGCAACACGCCCTTGAAGACTCGTCGTCATCATCATGAAAAGGGACATGAAGGGTTTATTTACCCCATGCTGGACCAAACCCCAAAGAGCCCTTTCGCTCTCGGCCTCGGGTATCTTCAACAGTCCATTCTGATGAGGGCATTCGAGCCGGAATGGTGTGATTGGCCAGGCTCATCAGCGCTCCCCATAGCAATGGCATCGCTCCAAGTCGCGCTAACCAAGTCCATTTGCTGCAGCCAATTGTCGCTGAGCTGTGTCCGCAATGTGGTGCGCTGTGCTGGATGGGCATTGAATATCGTCCTTCTGTTGTCCATTCATAGATCTCTTTGCTATCATGATCTGGCCGTGATCAGCTTGGGCTTTGCTATATCCGTTGTGTCAGCAGATAGCAATGGTTATTGTCGGCAATAACATGGTCGACTTCCCGGAACGTGGCAAGAGGAACAACAAAACATGATGAGACAAAGAAGAAACGTGTGGAATGAGCAAGAAGTCCGTCTCCAAACCTTGAGTCCCGGACTGATGCCCAGTTCAATCTCTTGCGAGGTTGCGCGTGAGAGTCCCAGTGTGGGTGGTGGTGCCCCCGCGTTGTTTCCCCAGGCTCATCCAGGCACTTTGCACAGTGGCTGCCTCGTCCATCGAGACCAGGCAAGGGCAACATGAAGGTCGACTAAGTCGCATCGAGCATTCAACCTCCGGGTATCGTGGGATCGCGCGAGCGGAGTATGCAAGAATCGTTTCCCAACGAGCGTCAAGACGCTTGCGCGATTGAAGGCGACGGCAAGTCGACCAGTCAACAATTCTGTGCCCTTCTGCTGCAAGATCAACCATGCCGTTTCTGGCGCTGTGGAAAGAAGAAAGAGGCGCCAGAGGATATGGAGGATATCGTATCGGCTGCCAAGAACACGGTGGGTGGTGCTGTGATGGTGCCGTGGTGGTACCCTGAGTGAGCGCGCAATATGTGACCCCTCTGCGGCCCTACCATCTCTACCACCTCTACCACCCCTCGACCACGTCTGTCCGTCTTTCGCTTCCATCCGGGATACTCAATCGGTCGGCCAGATCTGGATTTCGGCTCGTTGTGTTTCCTTTGTGCGACAGGAATATCGTGATCATCAGGGACGTGGCCAGACGGGTCACCAGGCACTGCCGCGGCTGAATCAGGAACGACGCTCCGGACATTTCGATGATAGGGGGCAACATCCCGATTTTAATACAAGCCGTTTTCCTCACCACACTGATGGATATTGTTGATGCGCAAAGTCAAAACGCTCTTGCTTTTCTCGGCTTTGGCTACAAGTTCTACCGGCCTGCTAATGTAGGGATTTAGATGATGCATTGCGACCGCAGGACAGCGCATGACCGCGCAGCGCCGTAGGCCCAGATGGGAACGGGCAGGTGCGGGAGGGTCAATGCCCTACCGATACGGGCTGCAGTACGGGACGTAAGTTACTGTACTGCAAATACAGCCACGGCTTCAAGTTCCATCTGCATTGGATGTTTCCAAACTCGAACTCATTCAACGTCTCAGCATTCGCCAGCAAGGACAATGCAATCACATTCATGTTCGCCGCGTTTCGCAACGGTAGCGGCAGCTCACTCAGCGGCTCTGCCGATTCCGCTTCCTTCGAGCACATAATATCCGCAGATCTGTTACATTGATCCATCTGCCAGCCACCGATCATCTCGACAAGTAATGTCAATCCCAACGTTTCGACCGGTGGCCGGATAAAACGGTCGTTATCGTGGAACTTTGGGAGTGAAGGAGATTCTGTTCATAGGTACTGTGTACGTTTTCTTTCAATGCTTGACGGTCACAGACGTAGACCTCTAGCCTTGGAAGCTGCCTGTCCTTTACGTATTGTCTCACTTGGGGGACGCCCAGGAACGGGCTCAGGAACGCGAGGGTCCAATTGAGACATTGAGAATTGATGCTGAGTGATTCGACTACGAGAGGCACAGGGCGGCCATTTACCTTTGGGAATATTAGCGAAACGATAGCTGGATACCGAGGCATCTCAGGGATGATTACCAGTAACACGTCAGTAGGTTCTGGAAATGTTTCGAGATCTTCAAATCGTGTGGAATGATGACCCGATATGGAGACTCTCTTCACCCCCTTTCATCAGCGCAGTTTCATGTTGTGGTAGTCAGTCGCGATCTGAACAGCCGGACGGTGAACGTGGGACGGAGTTTCTGACTGTGCTGGCAGATGATTCAAGGTCTAAAGCCAACAACACTGGGTAATATCTGAACCCGGGCAAGGGCAATCAAAGTGCGGGCTAGAATAGTACGGCAGGTGTGGGCAGGCAGTGGCAGGCTTCATGAAGCTTTTGATAACAGGAAAGAAGCGACAAGCTTTGTGACAAGCTCGTAAAAGTTGCTGCAAACGCGGGATCCACTAGGTACTAGGTTGTTAATGCCATCACATACGCCATAAATGCGGGCCCTTCCTGCCTCCATCCCCAAGAGCCAAGCGCCCCTTGCACTTCACTTCACTGACATCCCGAGAGCAGCTTCAACATGCCCGGTAATGGAACTTCTGCTTTGGACATGGGAACCTGACAGGAGACTGTTAATTTTGGCATCGAAAAGAAGTAACAAAAGAAGACCCAAATCCATCCCGATCGGATCTCTATTCTCGCATCGTCATTATGATCTCCCCCTGATCGCCTCCAAATCTTCTTCTCGTCCTTGCACACTTCACCGGCCCCATGTTCGGAAGATAGCGGAGAGCCCACCAATATACCGGTTCGACGGGAGGAATGCTGGTCGTTGGAGTTCTGAAGGGAATAGTTCAAGGCAACCCAGCCAAGGCAAACTCAGAAACCCCGATTGCGTGCTCGGAACACAAGAGGCACTGGAGGTGAGAACCACAACCGTGCCATGTCAACATGGACAGGCGTTCGAGTTCTACCGCATCGACATCGTCGTCATGGCCCTCCTGCTCAATGCAGAGACACAACAGCGGAAGGCTGTCGAGACGGGCCAATCCCGCCCGCCGTATCATGTCCTCCTCATGCCCTCATCCGTGTCTGAATGCAAGTGTCTTCAGCCCGCTTCGGAAGGCAAACATGTCCATCGCCAGTCTGGACTGTTGAAGCTCGCCAAGCCCTGCCCGATCAATATAAGCTACCAGCTCACCACTGCATCACCGGATTCCTCCGGCCAAACTGGTGACGGTTCAAGCCGTGGGCGTTGCCATTCTTGATATTGCCGGGTAGCTTAGCTCGCCTAGTGGTGACTATATTTTTTCCGTTCTTTTTTTTTTTTTTTTTTTGGGGGGGGGGGGGGGGTTCCCCTGCGGCGTCGGCTTTGGTCGTTGGGCGCCCTACAGCACCCCCGGCACTCGTGGTTATATACGCATCAAGCGGCCAGTCATCGTCTGACTGGTGGCTATGTCCAATTGTGTCCGAAGCTGGACGCAACACGTCGACGTCTCCTCGACAACCCCAGGCCAATTTACTTCTAATGATCACAGGCCTGTTCGGAATACGAAAAACGGCAGGGCAAGCACTTGGGTCAGGTCTTGTTTTCCTGTCCTATTTTATAGTTGTCCCTGAACATACCGCACTCTGCTACATAACTGACAAGGCTATGGCTTTATGTATGATCGAATGGCCATGCTGCGCAACAATGCACTGCATATCTTGTCTCCGAGCGGTGACCGGTTTGAGAATCTGTATCCCAAACCCCAAGTCCTGTTCTCAGATCCGTGAACAACAACAAGCGTTTACCCAGCTTGGCGGGTTTTTACCTACTTGGTATTCCGTTCGCCTCATGCTTTCTTTGCCAGCAGCCTTTCATTCCGGGAAGCGGGAGAAAACAGAAAACCAAAGAGGGTAGCCAAGGGTTACGCCTCGCCTTAACTGGCGTCATCTTACTGCGTAGCTATAGGATAATGACAACAGTCAGTCAGAAAGCGAATGGCCATTATACAACAGACACTCCCCACCAATAGGTCTTATAGTCTTCGACGCCAAGACATAGGCCAGCCAGCCATCAAGAGCTTTCCTTTACCCAGTTGGATTCTCTGAGTGAGCTGACGACCTGGAGATACATTCCAGCTAACCACATCACAGGAGACGCCGAAAACATCAAACCCAGTGTCCCACCATAAAACAGCTCCCCCTCCCTACCTCCGGCTGCGGGAGGGAAAACTACCAATATATCGCCAAGCCTTTTCTTTGTGAGACCCAACCCAGCAACGGGCGGTCAAGAAGTAAGACATTTTGGTGGTGATGGAGGTCATGGTGGTTTTGACTTTGGGCTCTAACCGGACAGCCAGTCCAAGGTGCCTGCCTCATCTTGATTACCCCCGTGTGCTTGGATGTTTCATCTTCCGCCCGCCTATCGGAACCACGGATGCTCCAATCATATAGTATCCTATGGAACTATAAATTATACTTCACTTAACGTGTTGCATGCAGTATACGCGGACCACGCACTTTCTATTAGGACACAAGAAGTAGATACTCAAGTGGTGTCTCACTGATAGGTGCGTTAGCTTCGCTTCCACATTCTGTACGAAGCTGTTGTAGATACCTACGGATGGCGTGGACGGGTAGCTGACGATGGCAGGCGTTCAAGCAGGGGAAGTGCCGGGTTGCAGGCAGTGGTTGGAACTGGCAGGGAAGTCGCGAGTTGAAGATCTTCTGCAATGACTCATGGTCATAGTTGCCTCTTGAGGCAAGTAGAAGCAGTCAGTGTTTCGTACATTAACCAGCCAACATATTGAACCTCATGCACTGCTTATCCAGATCGAGTCTTGTCCTTCAGTTGTTTCAACAAGTGATTTCCCCGCAAGATCAGACCTCCGAAGCCAGAACCATGGTTCTCAAATTCCGGACTTCCAAGGAACACTCTTAAATTGACCGAAGTGAGTGATCCACATATGCAATTTCGAGGCCGGTAGTTCAAGTTTTGAGATCGAATGCCGGATCTCAATGTACGGTACTTGTCTTCACTCAATATGCTTTGAAATAAAATGCTTGAAAGAGCGAAGCGTGCAGCAACCCCCTCAGAGGTCTAAACAGCTAGATATATTAAAGCCACTTTACTTGAAGCATTATATCTCAATGCGAAAGCGGAGTTTCGTCGCCTTCAAAACGAACCATCCTCGTGGTAAGTTTGGTCCGTTATGTATGTGGTGGGCTTTGAATGATTGATGGGAAAATGTTTAACTGGACTTTTGATGAAAAGGATTTGCTGTTAACCATGGTGCGAGGTTGTTAGAGACGGGAAGTGCATGGTCTTTTGAGATCATGGATTGAAGTTAACTGTGTGGCTTACAGCATTCTGCTGCCTACTGGTTATGCTTGAAAAATCAATAACCATGGCCCGGAATCCTTTGCCTTAAGAAAGACGTTTTTTTTTGTTCTTTTTTGCTGGCTCTTCAATTAGGTAGTATGTTTGTACATTCGTTGCTTCACGGTGCTATAGGATATCATGCTTGATACCCTTCTGTTTTGTTCCCCGTTTGATACGTATATGAACATCAACGCGAGAACCGAAATTGTGATACAGGAGTCAATTGCGCGCATGTTTGCCAATAACCGAAGGCGTTGTAGAAGATGCTGTCATGTGGATAATTAGGTAAGATGATGGTTTGATATAAAGACGGACATGGCCGATCGGAAAATAACGTTGGCCGGTTGACCATTTGTACTAGTCAACAAACCGGTGAACTGTGTCTCATATATATAATGCCCCAGACTCTCCTCAACCTTGGGCAGACCTCGGCAAACAAACTTGAAACTTCTGTTCTTCCATTTGATGATCAAACACTCAGGCACACTCATCACTTAGACCACTCAAAGATACAATATCATGAACGTGTGTATGTACGGCCTCCTAACGCCATTTTATATAACAAACCCACTTCCACTCTGCTCCCGTTCTCTCTACCACAACCCCCCAGAAGAGAAAACAAACATACCCAGAACCATGAAAGAGGGTATCCAAGCGACTAACTCCACCTCCATCATCCTCACTCCCCCGTTATTCCACAGCATCACCGGCTTCCCCCTCTCCGTCGTCTCATCAATACTGCAGACCACATCACAGCCACCCTCTTCATCCTCATCATCCCCGCTTCTTGCACCCAATACGGTAGCTGTCCCATCATCATGCCTCTTCATCTTCTTCGCCGGATCCTCATCCGTAGCGTTATACACAATATCCAACCACTGAATCTGCAAATACGCCGCCTCATTAACCGTCATATTCCCGCTCCACTCGCCACCATCGCTCCACGCGTTCAGGATAACCTTGCTAGGATCCCTGGGCGTCTGGAACGAGATAGTTGCGACCTCGGTCCCATCCACATACCAGACCGTCTCCTTGGGCGTCCAGTCCAGCCTGTGCACAGCCCAGTGGGTCCAATCCGGGTGTCCATTAGGCAAGGTGACATTCTTGGTGGCGTGGTCGATCTGTTCGCCTTCCTCCGTATACGACGGCTGGTTGGTATACTGGATCGTATTGCGCGGGTCCATGGTGCGCACTTCGATATCAGACTCCTGCACGTCCGCGAGCCGGTCGGAGCCGCGGTAGGTGAAGAGGGCGGTGATGGCGCCCGGCGCGCCGACGGTGCGGGCGAGCATGCGGACGGAGAGGTACTGGAACCCTCTGCGAGACTCGATCTCGGCAGCGGTTTGGAAGTCCTTGAGACGTTGGGTGCGCAGGGTGAGCCAGGTTTGGGAGGAAGGGTTCCGGTCGCCGTTGGCCTCGATGTAGACGTTGTTGGGCGAGTTGACCATCAGTACGGTGGCGTCCTCGCGAACCTGGTGGCTGTTGTCCCAGCCTAGCACCATGAATGTATCGGTCCATTCTTTGGTCGTGAAGTATTCGCTAGTGACGGGCGCGCTCCCGCTGTCGTCAGATTTTACGATGGTGGGAGGCACGCCGGCGTTCTTAGCGAGGCTTCGGAAGTCGAAAAACCGATGGGTGGCGAAGAAGGAGGCTTGCGTCCCATTTGTTAGGTAACATTCGCATTTTGAGTCGTCGGTAAGAGTGGCTGCTGCTGATACCAGAGGGACGGCGATGGCGATCAGGGTGATGAGCGAGGATAAACTCGTATGAGGCTCTCCTCTCCGTTGATGTCTCTCCATCTTAGCTCGAGTCCAGCTTAGCCCTGCCACCAACATTTGCGAGTCTAGAACGGGAGAGAGGAGTGGCCAGACCCGAATATCGATCAACCAAAGTCGAGATCTGAGTCAAGCGGTAGCCACGTGTAGAGTGAAACGCAACCACAAAGGTTGATATTTTTCGCAAAGGAGAAAAGAACGAGGAGTAGACCCCGGTACAAGGTCGCACGAAAGGCTGAGTGTAAAAACAGGGGACCGAATTAGTCTCGTATGTAGACGCTTGTGTATAAAACCAGCCAAGTAGCATAAATAGGCAATAAGTGAATAATGCGAATAGTTCGACGTCCCAAATGTTTCCTGGGCGGAATCGTCAGGTAGGTTAAGCACAGAAGACCGCTGGATCAAGGATGAAGAGATGTCGTACTGTTTATAGCTTACAGATGCTGTGCTTTGGTGCTACCAAGTCCCAGTCGAGGCATCTCCATCTTCGGGTCGATTGGCCAATGTCAGTGCTGGTCGACCATCTAGACCAGAATAAAGCAGCAGTCGGAGAAGTGGTGATGCTAAAAAAGAAGGTAGATCGAAGTAGGCCTTTTAGTCGTTGACCCACGGAATAGAGTATTGAATCCATCTTTTCTGGTACCATCCCACTCTTCCTAGCCATGTTTGCCTAGGCCTTTCAGATATGCCAGGAACAAACGAAAGGCGAGTAGGCTGAGCAAGCTGCGGCCAACGACAGATGGAACCTCCTCTTCTCCACAGTCCAAGGTCCAAGGTCCAAGGTTCAGGATGCCTGGATCAGCATTTTGCCAAATAGCACATGTGTGCAGTTGATAGGTTTTACTATCCGGGTAAAGAGGCAACGATGGTACGGCCAGTAGATGGGTGAAGAGGGGAAGACGACCGGGTCGGAAGACAATATAAACTCACGACGCTTGCGCCGCCGAGCCCCAACTCTAGGAACCACTTCCTGGTTTTATTACCAGGTTACGCTTATTTAGTTGCAACCACGGCAAGATCCGAGGGAAGAGGCTTGTATATGATCCGAGAGGTCGCCCACCGCACCGGCTTCGATGCGATGATACTATCGCGAAGTCTATCATTCCCTGCCTGTCAACACTAGCACACACTTGTCAGATACTCGGCGCTGTTCGTTAGAGGGAGATGAGATATCTGGTGCCGGCCTATGCTGATGAGTTGGGAGTGAAGGAGAGACATCTTCTTTTTGTTGTTTAAGAGTTTCGTGGCGGAGATGTTGACATTCCGATTGGAGGCTGCACTTGAACTGATCTGCTCGGCTGCAAGGGGGCAACGAGAAAGACGCTGACAGTGACACCTGGCTGAATAAATGGTCGGTCTTTGGAAGATGATCATTCATGTCAATGTCACAGGCCACATCTCCAATCGCATGTCAGGAATTGAAGACCCGTGTTACTTGACAGGGTCAACATTTTAACAATCGTAAAAGATGAGTTAGAAGACTGAAGGGAACTGATCAAGTCAAAGGGAAGAGAAGAGATGGAACACTTCGGTTTAAGCTTAACGAGCATCAATGGGTCCCGATCCACATCCAAGACACCGTGACCCATCTTACCTTGGCACGGACCATGCAGGACGCCCCTGCAAACGCCAAGGCCCCAAGACGAGACAGATAACAGCTGCTTGCCAACTGCTCAAGCACGCACAGACAGCTGCAGCTTCGATTGCCGCCGGCATTCAGCTCTTGGGTGCAGGTACGATGGCGCCCTCCGAACGGCACTGCAGACTCTCAGCTTCCCTTCCAAAACATCATCTCCAAATCAACATCACGTAGGCTCAGCGGCAAGACGTGAATCGCCAAACTGAACCATATCAAAGTCACACTCCATTGTTTAACGCAATCAGCTTGAGTTGCCTCTGCACTCCTACCTGGTACAACACAGCGCCCTTCAACTCTTCCTCCGTCTGCAGTAATCTTTCTTTCTCCGGCACAGTAAGGCAACTGAATAAACCGTCAGGAAATGCATATACTCGCTTTAAATCTACTACACGCAAACTGGTCGGCGTTTCATTGACAAGATCTAACTCGGCAGTTAAATTACCAAACACAACCCATAGACCGCCATGTCCACACCACCTCCAAATGATTCCGCTGCCGCGCAAGAAGTTGTGCAGGAGGAGCGTACAGAAGATGGAACAAAGGTCACAGAGGTTGCCGATGGCGCACAAGAGGAGGTCGCAACAACAACAACAGAGGCCCCGGCCACCGCCGAACAAGTTCTTGAAAGCAATGAAACGGTAGAGGAATCGAACCCTCAACCAGTTGAAGAAGACCGGAAAGACCAAGAGCGGGAGGACGGTCCAGTGCCAAAGTCGAAATCCGAGTCTCCAGACGGTCAAGCTTCGTCACAAGGCCATCACGAGTCGTCGTCGTCGCCATCGCCATCCCAATCAGATCGGGACGAGAGCGCCGAACCCGGCGAAATCGACGAAAGCGCCCCTCCCCTTCCCAAAGAGCCTCTCCCGGGTCAGACAGACAAGGGCGAATCGTCCTCATCTGCACCTCCGCTACCCGCCGAGCCGGCGCCCGCACCAGAAGACGACGGCTGGGAATACCATTGGAACCCCAACGACTCGTCTTACTGGTTCTACAACCGCTTCTCTGGCGTATGGCAAAAGGAGAATCCACGAATTCCAACCGCGGCAGCAGTGCCAGCAGTGGTAGCGCCGGTGGTCGTTCCTCCCGATGCAGAACCAACAATCATCAGCAACCCCATCTCCGTCGCCGGCGGCTACAACCCCGCCATCCACGGCGACTACGACGAGAACGCGTGGTATGCCGTCAACGCTCGCGCTGCTGCCGAAGCTGCCGCTGCCGCCACCAACCCTCTTGCCGGCTTGGACCCCACCGCTGCCGGTGCCGAGTTAGCCAGCGCCGGCTACTTCAACCGTGCGACAGGGCAGTGGCAAGCGCCGGAACAGAACGTAGAGCGCCACTCGGACGAGGCCAAGAGCAAAAGGCAGCTGAATGCCTACTTTGATGTGGATGCGGCGGCGAATATGCACGACGGCCGAAGTCTCAAGGCGGAAAGGTCGGGCAAGAAGCCAACTAAGCAGGAGCTGAAGGCGTTCAAGGAAAAGAGAAGGGCAAAGAAGGAGGAGAAGAGGAGGGCTTGGTTGCGTGATTAAGATACCATCCCAGCACCGACTTTCTGGTTTTGCTTCTAGACATAGAATCAGGCTGGTGGAAAATCAGTTTCGAGGCACGCATTTCATTCTATACCCGGCTGGCGTTGAAGTTGACCACGCTTGCTTTTCCCAAGTTTCGCTACAAGTTTGGCATACATTTCTCAGCTGGATATCTTGTCTTCGGTTGGATGAAGTGGACTGGTTCTATACAGGATCTTTCAGATAGAGGTAGGTGGGTTTTGGGCTTGAGACCGAGAGTAGATAGGGACAAACAGATCATCTTTTCCTGAGAAAACCTCTATCTATACAAGTACTTTTATTTTACCATCCAAATTCTCAAAAAGGTATCAAATCTACTCTTCGTCCTCCTCATCCTCACTGTCCTCAAGCGACATGTCGATCTGGACACTCTCCCCACTATCACTATCCTCACCATCATCCTCACCCTCCTTCTGTTCCATCACAGCTATAACGGGTTTCGCCGGGGCCGGGGCCTCAGCGGGCGTAGCGACCTCCTCCACAACCTCCTCCACAATCTTAGCGGTAGTAGTCACGACAGACGCCTCGTCTTCCACCTCAAGAGTCTTTCTCCTCGAACTCCTGGTAACTCTCTTAGGAGGATTCGCGGCCTCCTCTTCAACTTTACGCTTCTTCATCGCAGCGCGTGCGGTTCTCGACTCAGGGGTGTCAACAGGGACGGTGGCAAACGGGTTCGGTTTGCTGCTAACCTCCTCAGCAGCGTCCTTTTCCGCATTAGCACCCCAAGCCCCTTTAGCAGCAGCGGCGGCCTTGCTCTTCTGTGCCGTTTGATTCTCAGCAGCAAGCTGGGCATCCGCCTCCTTATCAGCGTCCGCCTCATCCGCATCCGCATCCACCATCTCCTCGTCGTCGTCATTCTCGTCCTCGTCGTCCTTGTTGCCCGCCGCAGCAGCAACCAAATCATCAATATCCTCCGCCGGATCCCAGCTGGTAGCAACCTGCTGGCTCACGCCAGCACCGACTCTCATGAGATTCGTCCGCAACACTTCCACCTCCTGGTCGGCAGGGAACTGCCTGACCAAGAAGGGCAGGATGGTGGGGTAGTACCGACCGCGAGTGTCCTTGTACGGGTTCAGCACGCTGGCGAGCATCGCGGCCTTGCTATTGGCTAGGATGGCAGTGCGGTCGACGAGACCACGGGCTTCGGGGGAGAGGTGGCGCTGCGGGAGACGGGAGAGGAAGAGGGGGAGGAGGGAGAGGGCGGCGGCGAAGAGGGGATTGGTGGCCGGGTCGGCAGAAGAGGAGGTGCTGGAAGAGGTGAGATAGGCGTCTGCGTTGCCGGAGGACTGGGCCTGGGGCTTCATGATGCCGGCGCCGTTCTTGCCGGCGGTGGGTTTCTTGGGGTTGGGGTTGCGGTTCATGGTGGTGCTGCTGCTGTCGGCCTTGACGGGCGAGTCATAGTGGCCCGTGGCACGGAGGATATCCTGGCAGGTGGACTGGATGATGGGAGCCATGGAGTCAACGGTGAGTTTAAGGAGACCGGGGCCGGAGATCTCGAGAAGGTCCTTGGCAAGGACGTAGACTGTCTCGCGGATGGCGGGGATGTGGCGCCCGGAGGTGAAGACGCGGACCATCTGGTCGAGGATGTCGGTGGCCAGCGGCAGGGCGTTGGCGGCCAGGCGACGGAGGAGGACGGTGTGTAGCTTGAGAATGGCCATGTGGACTTCGGGAAGGACGCTCCAGAGCTCGGCCTTCTCGTCACGGCTGATGGCCGGGTTGGTTTCGATGGTGTCTTCGCCGGTGGTAGGCTTGGGGAGCGTGATGAGGGTGATGCGCGAGGCGAGGTCGAGGAGCTCTCCGACGGGAACGGTGACAGGGGCCTTAGTGGGCACCCTGAGGTACCCGATGAGCTGACCCACGAGGCCGTTGAGTCTCTCAGAACCAGCAGTGACACCGGTCCAGGTAGGGAGGGAGTCGGTCTCGTTGCCTCCTCCGGACGGCTCGCCATCGGTACGGACTGTGTCCACTCTGTAGCCGGCGGTGGATTCCCAGGATTCCCGAACGGCACGTAAGACTTGGTCGGCGGTGGCGTGGGCCTCTTTAATATAGGACTTGATGCCCTTCGCCCACTCGTCGCTGCTACCGTTCTTGGGCGCTGTGTAGTGAAGCACGACAAGCAGCGAGCGAGCGCTCTCTCGCAGGCTCTGGGGAACGGTGGCGACATCAGACATGGTAGGAGCGACGTAAATCTTGAAGGCGCCCCGGATCTGGGCGTTAAAGGGCCTTGTGGTGGTAGGATACAAGGCCACAATCTTGGCGAGAGAGACGGCAACGGTATCGACAAAGGACGTGGGGACCTTGGCGGCCTTGCTCGACGCAGGCGGCTTGACGATGTTGAGCATGGAAGTGATGAAGCTGGGGAGAGTGGGCGTGGCCATCTCTCTGACCAGTGTCTGGTAGCCCTGGAGGAGAGAGTAGATCTTGGTCAAGGTGATGACACATAGCTCCTTGGACACCAAAGGATCAGGTTTCTAAGATGATATTAGCATGCCATGTCCGTTATTTTCAAATGTTTAATTGGGGATTCTTACTCCCAAAATGCTGATCAAGCCCCTGATCCATGCGTCTGAAGCCCTCAAGCTCTCCCATCCTCCAACATCAAGGACAGCCTTAACCAGGGAAACGGCGGCAAAACGGCCGGACGCACTCTTGCCAGTAAGAAGTGTGGTGATATGAGTTCTCAATCTGTGAACAAGCGTGGCGGTTTCCGAGGACTTGTCCTTGGCCTTGGTCTCTGGCACGGCGGACAGGGCCTCTCCGCAACAAAGCACATGGCTGACGAGGAGGGGGCAGATGTGAGGAAGATCATCAACTGGTGTCGATGCGAGTCTGCGGCAAAGAACGCGAAGGTCTGGTGGTGGGATTGCCATTTTGTAAATAACACTTAACACAAATAGGTAGTTAAGTGGCGTGTTGGTGTTGAAGAAGGTTGCTGTGTTGTTCGAGTCAAAAAGGTCCAAGTTCTTTTTTTGAGTAGTGAGATTTTGAAGATTCACACGTGCGGCTGGTTTTTGAACCCAGCTTCTCAACAACAGAACTCAATTTTCGTGAATCTACAAAATCAATTCAATGGACAAGTGGTCCAAGAACGAAACCCAATGATTTTCTTAGAAAAATATCAAGACGTTCGGTCCTCATGATGGACAGTTTACAGCTCGCAGTCCGTTGCCATTCCCATATCGATAACTTTTTTTCTTTACTTTTAGCTCCGGCAGGCAAAATTCAGTCTTATCGCATGGTCCGAGTCGTCACAGCAACAGTCTTGTACATGGGGACCATACCGGTAATTACACTACTAAATTACCGCTACGTAATGATGCCCCTGACCCACCTGCTAAATGAGCACTTGTAGGGCCGGGGTCCAGACCAGTGCTGTGTCTGAGCCCTGAAAGAACCCCTTTTATAGGGGTCGGGAGCTGCTCTTCCCAGGCGGTAAAAGCACCTTGGTGCCGTGGCTCCTGCCGTCCGGGTGTCCGCTACGCTGGGCCCATGACGCCGCCACGTCCACTTCCACTTCGTCCACCTGGAGGTGGGCTTGTCGCCAGCGCCAGGACGTCCGGGTACCTGACATCAACCTACAAGGCCCATCCATCCCCTCCACTCCTTTTCTCCAAACTACGAAACAGGAACCCGACATAGCAACCAGACGAACCTGAACCTACTACCACTACCTTGCTGCTACTACCGAAACTACAGGACATTCTATATAATCTGCTGAGAATATACTCAGATCACATGCCTCGTCTCGACAAGTCTTCGTAGTACGTGCTCTTTTGTAGACCAGGCAACATGGTAAGTGACCCTTCTTCACATTACACCCACCCGCCTTTGCCTTGGCCTTCCACCTCTTCCTTTCCCCAGCGTCCCCTTCGCCTTTCCCACTTCTCTAGCCTAGGCAGCTTGCTGATTTCACTTATACAACTCTAGCCCGACGCGATAAAAGCGGCGAATTATATCCAACAGCTCGACGATGCTCGTTGCGAAGAGAACTGGGATGCTGTCCCCGAGCTGGTCCGCAAGGTGCGGAAGCATGCGCCTGACCGAACATGTATGCCTTTTACCACTCACCACGGATATAATGTTGTTTCTGAGCTTGGAAACTGACTTTCGTCTCCATTAGGTCTCACCCTGACCGCCGAAATCGAGTTGGCCATCACGAGAGCTTGCCAGAAGGCCGCGCCACAGGACAGCGATCGACCGAGTACTGCAGGAGGGCCTGCCGTGGGTATCGAGGTGGCAGGCCATATACCAAACCTCATCACCGCCATCGAGAATGAAACTCAGCATCCCCAAGAAAGTTTCCAGGCCAAGGTTTGCCTAGGATGGCTGCATTGGGTCATGAAGGACTACCCTATCGCCTTGGTTCGACTCCCCAAGAACTTCGACCTCGAGTACCCGCAGTGCGACAACTTGGATGCCCTCTCCGAATGGACCAAGGTCTGCGCCTTGAAGTCAGCTTACCTTCGGGCGAACTGCCTGGCACGCGATGGGCAGCGAGATATGGCCATGGGTGCATTCGAAGCCGCTCTACCGTCCCTCAGCAGCGTTTGGACCACCAAACTGGCCCGCCACCAGCTACGGTACTGGGCCGAACTCTTCCTGACCGAATACTGCATGCTGGCAAGCCAAGCGATTCGCGAAAACGACGAGCTCCTTTCCGACCCCAACTGTCTTGCTAGCTTTCGAACGTGGAACAAGTACTGGGCGAGCGCCAAGGGGCAACCACTGGCTGGAGGTTATGGGTTTCGAGGCTCTGTGCCTAGGCGGAAGGTGTGGTCCGAATATTATCATGTGCTCTCCGAGCTCCTACAACGGGACCTCCCGTTTCCGACGGGCTACTCCGAGCCCAGCAATGATTCGTCCGCTAGGAGCCAGTTGCGCGCCGAACTGAAGAAGGCGGAGATCATTCTCCAGGGGCTGCTATATACCGAGACAAAGTTCCCAAGGGCCGACGAGCAAAGAACAGAGGTCGAGCAGTTTGTTGATCGTGTCATGCAGAATTGGATCATTCTGAACGGTCACGGATGGAAGGAGCAGGATCTCGGCAAGGGCGGAAGAGACACCCTTAGCCACGGAACACTCGACACCTTGTATGGCGCTGCAACAAAGACATATCATTCGACATCCGTTTTGCGGCACCTCTTTACAGTTCACCTTGCCGTGGCCGAGTTCGACCTGGCTTTTGCGGCTTTCGATTCCTATTTGGACATCATTAAGAAGGGGAAAGCAAGAGTTGCCAAGACTGGGCATCCTGAACCTGGCTTGGACGATGATGCGACCATGCTCGAAACTATCGCTGCGTGTATCGCTGCCCTCTGTCGATTTGGCGGTAGAGATGCGGCTGAAAAGGCCTACCACCTGGGGCTGCAATTGGAGAATCTGCTTGAAAGGCTAGCAAATGGCGAATTGGGTGCAGAGGAGAATTTGAACGCCGCGAAAGACGGACACTTGGTTCTCACGACTGCAGAATCGTTGCCCCCTCGCGCGCTAGCCCTGACATACCAGGCCGCTGGCCTTGCTAACGCGCAATGGGCGCGGATGACATACGAATCAGAGTCTCGGACGCACTTCCAGCAAAAAGCTGTTCACTGCCTGTCCAAATCCCTGTCCCCTGAGCTCGGTTTGGGCGTGGACGTAAGGGGCGTTTTCGCCCTTGGCACTCTTCTGGCTGAGCAGCGGAATCTTCATTATGCTATCAACCTGGTCAAGACGGCGCTCTTGGAAGATGTTGATATCGATGAGAGTCAGGAGCTTTACAGAGGACCCTGCTGGCGAGAGCGATCGCTCATCCCCCTTTGGCATCTGCTGGCGCTGATGCTTAGTGCACAACAAGACTATGTCATGGCAGCTCGAGCCTGCGAAGGAGCTATGGAGCAGTTCAAGGATCCATTTATCCTCTTCGGAACCAGGGGCCTGAACGGCGGCTATCGGAGTGAGCATCTCAATGAGGCTGGTGTTGAGGATGGTGGCTATTCTAGCAATGGCATTGTCGACGAGATGGACGATTTCGAAAAAGAGAGCCTTCTCGAGATTAAGATGACTCAACTGGCTATTCTGGAGCTCGTTGAAGGGCCAACAGTTGCTGTGAATGCCAGCTCGGAGCTACTCACGCTGTTCACTAGATTGTTCGGTGATCTAGATCAAAAGACGGAACTAACAAAGCCAGAACCTCCCAGGACGGCGGTCACAGCAGTGACCAAGGAACAAAACCGAAACAGAAGAGCAAGTGTATTCGGTAGCCGGTCAGTACGATCTGGCCGTGGGATGAGGCAAAGCATTTTCGGGAGTCACGACAAGAACCTGACCGGGATCCCGCCTGTACCTCAGGCTCCCGGAGCGCCAGCGATCCAAGTCACAAACGACGAGAATGCGCAGTCGAAACGAAAATCCCATAGCCTCAGCAGGAGTGGGTCTGGGAGGAGGCACAGCTTGCGTAGGAAATCTCGTAGCGGAAGCGTAGGAGTCGCAGAAGCACCTCCTCCGATGCCTGTCAACGGGAGTTTGGCAGATTACGCTGGCAAGGATGTTGCGGTGGCTGCTCCGGCTCCTGAAGAGCCTTCTACAGATATGGTACAACGAGTCGACTCGTTTGATTCCAATGAGGACTACAACGACGGTGAGGCTTCGGTTCTTGCCGAGGTTTACGGCTCTTTGCTCCCGGTAATTCACTTTTCGCAGGAGCATAGCAAGAGGAAACGGAAGGCCATCCTCATCAAGGTCTGGCTGACCATCGCCGGATTTTACCGGAGGGCTGGCCTCGTCGCCGATGCACAACAAGCATGCACTGAGGCACAGAACATTGTGCAGGCATTGGAGGCCGAGATCCTGAACGATACGACTGGAGACGTGTCTCTGCGGGAGGCTGGTTGGGGAGAGACCAAGAGCACGGAAGAGCTTTATGCTGATGTCTGGGCAGAGGTGAGATAATCTGGGTTTGTCATTGTGGAGAAGCAAATCATCGTGCTAATATTTTTCAACAGAAGGGATATTTGTCTGTGGGATGCGGGAAGCCTTACGAGGCGCGAGCGGATTTTGAGACCGCGTTGACGCACTTCCCCGACCACGCTGTCACCATCGTTGGGCTTTCCGACATCCTTTTGGATATTTACTCGGAGAAGCTCCTCCCGCTACCTGTTGTGCCGAGTTTCAACCTGGAAGAAAGCATACTTGGCGATATCTCCACACCATTACAGGCAGCCAGCAAGTTCCCCGAACTGCCATCACAGCCTCTCGGTCTCGGTACAAGGGAAGTAGAAAGCAAGGTGGAAAAGGAGGAGGAAAACCTGGAAAACGGTATGGCTGCACTCAAGTTGAAGAGTACGCCAAATGGTGCTCCGGACCTCCCACCACCGCATAAGGCGACCTCGCTGCCACTTCACGACCGACTGGCGGCAAGGGATCGCGCATATGGATTGCTCTCGGGCTTGACCAAGTTAGGCACCGGATGGAACAACTCGGAGGCGTGGTTCACACTAGCTAGAGCTTATGAGGAGAGTGGTCAAGTGGATAAGGCCAAGGGTGCGCTTTGGTGGTGCGTCGAGTTGGAGGATGGCCGGGGAGCCAGGGAGTGGACTTGCGTTGATGCTGGCGGGTATGTCTTGTAGACGATGACCATGCGGAAGCGAGTTGAGTTGCAGCAGCTCTTTCGAATAGAGCGCGCAACAAACACGGGGACTTGATTGGGGCTATTATTTTGTTTAAATCTTTTGATCACGTCGGACTTTGCTTATCATCTACAGAGGACGATATATATCACTACGGTATGGATATAGATATGGAACGAAAGTAGGAGAGAGAGAGAGAGAGGAAGATAGAAGAGATATGGTAATCGAGTAATGCGTAATTCTCAGTCAGAGCTTACCCTTTGTTCCTCGAATATCGCGAAGCAGTGAAATTTTTAGAAGTCAGAGTCTGGAGGCGACGGGAGTGAAACATTCAACACCAAGACGCCCCACTTTTCACCACATTGTTCAGCATCGCTTCTTCACCCGGGCAACGGCAAGGGCAGTTTACAACTGACTCACAACAAGGCTGTGACAGTATCGCATCCAGCGAGAACACAACATCCAGCAAGTAAGCCCTATCAATACCCAATTAAATCACATCCCTTTCCGTTTTCGACGGTTTCCTGACATTTATGCAGGCTGGGGAACAAAGACACAAAAAAGAAAATGTCAGCCATCCTCCCCTCGATCGAGCTCACGCTCGTCCTCGCCGCCACGCGCGACATGGGAATCGGCCTCAACGGCGGTCTTCCATGGACTGGTCTCAAGAAGGAAATGGCCTACTTCGCTCGCGTAACGAAGAGATTGCCCAGTCAGGTAAATATCCTTCCTACTTTTATTTATTTTTTATTTATTTATGTGTAGCGCCAACCGAACGAAAAACTAAGTCCATATCGCAGCTCACCGGCACCAAAGCCCTCAACGCCGTAATCATGGGCCGCAAAACCTGGGACTCCATCCCGCCCAAGTTCCGTCCCTTAAAGGGTCGTCTGAACATCGTCATCAGCCGCTCTGTCACCTCTGCTGTCCCATCCCTCTCAGAAGGAAAGCTTGAAAGTGAAGAAGGACCGGTCATGGCCTCTTCCCTGGAACAAGCTATCAACTACCTTCGCCAGCAGCAACAAGAACAACAGGAACAAAAAGTGGGAAAGGTCTTTGTCATCGGCGGCGGACAAATCTACGGCGCGGCGCTGGAGCTGCCCAAGGAGGTGAGCAAGCGGATTCTGTTGACGAGGGTGTTGAGTCCGGAGTTTGAGTGTGATACGTTCTTTCCTTTGGAGTTGAAGGAACAGCAGGAGGGATCGGAATGGGTGAGGAAGAGCAAGGCGGAGTTGGATGAGTTTGTGGGTGAGGAGGTTCCTGGAGCTGTGCAGGTTGAGAATGCGACGGAGTATGAATTTCAGATGTGGGAGAGGAGGTAGGTTGGGGTGAGAGAAAAAGTGACGGTGGTTGTTAGAAGGGGAAGAGGAGAATGCTGAGGAGGGGTTGTGGGAACAGGAAACAGACGAGCGAGTTTACGTTGAGCCCATTTTTGATTCCCCAAACTATGAGTGGTATATACATCCTGTGCTTTTTTTGGTAGCACTTTTAGATCCCTTTTTACACATGTGGCCATCCATCCTGTTGATCCATCCCACCTTTACCTCCCTTTTCTTGGAGAACTCCCGATATGCTGCTATGATACAAGGTATATATGTACAGTCTCTCACTCTTCACCACCCCAACATCCCCCTCTTATTGTAATATCCCCAGCTTTAGGCAGCGGTCTTGAACTTGGGGGCCGCCTTCGGCTTCTGGGCACCCTTGGAATCGCCCTTCTGACCTGTTACCGGCGCCGCCTTCACCTCAGCCTGTCCGGCCGCCGCACCCTTACTCGTCTGCCCCTCCAACGCCGGGACCAGCTCGTCCACCACCGCCAACTCAGTATCCGCCTTATTCTTGAACAAGGTAGGGTGAAGCGCCAGACCCGCATCGTCCATGGAATCGAGGTATTTCAACTGGCTGCGCACCCAACTAACAATAGCAGCCAGCGTTCTGGCATCGATATCCTCGCGGGCCTTGAACAGGTTGCGCCACACGGCGGCAGCGAGGACGGCGTCACCCTTGACGAGACCTTCGTCGTAGGCCATGACGACGCCGCGCCACTGCACGAAAAGGTCCTGGAGGTAGCGCTGGCGCATGACGCGCGACGACATGTCGTGGGTGCGGTCCATCTTCTCCTCGGCCTGGTGGAAGAAGTGGTCGACTAGCTGGGCCTGCCAGGTGGCGTGGGCGTCCTTGTCGAGGCAGCGCAGGCGGACGACAACGAGGTAGAGGTGGAGCATGGTTACGTGGGCCCAGGTCGAGAAGGTCGGGAGGAGGCCGAATTCTGTCAAATCAGAAGTGGTTAGCTTTTTTTCCTCTTTTTTTTCCTTACTTTGCTTGGCTTGGTTGTAACTGCGTGTGATGTTCGTCCGGGACTTGAACCACCAAGCGAACTGTACGTACCCTCGTGCCAAATGCTTCCGTTACCAACACCAATCTCTTCGCCATCCGCCGTTTCCTTGACCTTTCCGGCTTTCCTGTCCTCGGGGCTGATGGTGTAGTCGGCCTGCTTGGCGCAGTCCTTGTAGATGCGCTGGGTAGCGCCATAGGCGATGTAGGATGCGCTCTGGTTGCCAGCAACGGATGCGAGAAGCTTGCGGAAGCCACCGGCCAAGCCGCCGCCGCCGCTGCTCTCGCCGCCTTCAGCCCGGCATTGGCGCGTTGTGTGTATCCGTCGGGATTGTTGTGAGAGGAGGTTCGTGCTTCTCCTGCTGCTGCTGCTGCTGGCGGTGGTGATGCTGGACTGGGAGGAAGATAGGGCGGCGCGCAAGGCGAGGGGAGTGGTGCCGGCGATGGTGGTTTCGACAAAGAGACCCTGGCGCAAGGTCGTCGATGCGGCGCGGCCGAGGCCGGATCTGCAGCTGGGGCAAGCCATTAGTCGTCGGTGATATGTTGCTCGGGCCAGAAAAGCTGATGGGAATCGGTGCTTGTCTTGGGGGGCTTGGAGGTTGGTGGATTCGGCAGCAGTTCCGGGATCTCGAAAGGTGGACGGGATGGTTCTTCACTTTCGCATTATGCCGTCATGGTGAACTGGAGCTTCTGATGGACAAAGCTCCCCAAACCGAAAATGTCTGCTAGTGGTTGCGCAGGGTTAGGGTTAGATCGTGCCCATCCAGTCCTTTGCTACGGTCTTGTCCTGCCCGTTGACATTGCATTCGTTGGTAAAGCCCAAAGGATAAGGCTCATGTATGGAAATAGCTCAACTACCGAACTTCAGTAGCATACCGACTTGTTTTTTTTTTTTTGAATTTCGAAACCTTTGTGACATTCTTCAGACTTGTAGAAGGGGCTTTGTTCAGTTTGCTCTAAGCAACCCTAACCCTTGGTAAGGCCTCAGTAGACCGGACAAGAGTTCGACTCCTCCAGCCTAACTACTCCCTAGGTATGTTTCCTTCCTTTCGACATTGTTTTGCAAGGTGATGTTGAGAAGTAGGGAGTTTGCGTATCTGAGGTTGTGTCATGGATCAAACATGTCTATACATTGGAGCTTTCCGGCCTCTATATGCAATGCGTGAGCTTCATCCGTTCTGTGAGATTCTATCCGGAAATCTTACGCCCTAGCCATGTGGTAGTGATACAAATAAATAACAGTAAGAGGAAAGCCTGGCACAAAGCCCTTATCCTAGAATTTTCCCCCAGAGCCAAGGCCATTACTCGAATTTTGAGAAGACCAGGGAGGCATTGGTGCCCCCGAAACCAAAGCTGTTGGACATGGTCACCTTGACTTCCTTTTGTTGCGCTTCGAAAGGGACAAAGTTGAAGCCGACACCAACGTTGGGATTGGTCAAGTTGAGAGTAGGTGGTATCGCCCCCTGGGTTCACAGGTTAGCAAAGGAAACAATAACACTGCTTTCAGAACACTTACCTCAGCAATGGCCAAAACCGAAAAGACAGACTCAATGGCTCCCGCCGCACCAAGGAGATGGCCAATCGCTCCTTTGGTGCTGCTAACCGTGATTTTGGATTCATTGTCCACTCCTTCTTCGCTCATCATCAGCGACTGAATGGCAATCGCCTCCGCCGCATCCCCCACAGCCGTTCCCGTAGCATGGGCATTGATATAGTCCACCTCCACCGGCTTCACACCCGCGTTCTTGAGTGCCCTCTTCATAGACAGGAACGCTCCTGAACCATCATCCCTCGGTGCCGTCATGTGGTGTGCATCACCACTGCATCCATATCCCTTCAGCTCGGCCAAGATCCTAGCACCGCGCCTCTTGGCGTGCTCGAGCTCCTCCAGAATAAGCACAGCAGCTCCCTCAGACACCACAAAGCCGGCGCGGTCCTTGTCGAAGGGTCGGCAGGCGGATGTCGGATCATGGTTATATGCGGTAGACAGTGAGCGGGACCGGCCAAAGCCAGCGAAAGTTAGCGGGTGGATACAGGACTCAGAGCCGCCGGCGACCATGACATCGGCATCGCCAAAGGCAATGAAGCGGGAGGCGTCACCGATGGAGTGAGCGCCAGTGGTGCAAGCGGTGGTGGCGGAGTGGTTGGGTCCGCGGAAACCATAGCGCATGGCGACGTGGCCGGCACCGAGGTTGATGAGGATCTTGGGGACGAAGAGAGGGGAGACCTTTTTGTAGCCCTACATTAAGAATGTTAGCCTCAGATCAGGTCCGATCAAAGGTCGAGCTGGTGCTCTTACCTCTTTGTCGTACGTGACACTGGTGCTGTAAAAGTCATCCAAGTTGCCGATTCCGCTTCCCATGCAGACACCTGTAGCTTCAAGGTCTTCCTGCCTCGTGGGCTTCCATCCAGCATCTTGCAGGGCCATCTCGGTGGCGGCAACAGAATACTGGGCAAAGAGAGACATGCGTCTCTGGTCTGACGGTTCTAGCCAGTCCGCGGCCTTCCAAGTGTTCTCCTCGGAAACATTCTGCTTGTTCCTTGAAGCTGTGGGAACAAGCCCAGCCACAGTGCTGGTGAGTTCTTTCCACTTGTCCTGGGGCTCGAGGTCGGCGACGCTGACGATGCCCGAGTGAGAGTCCAAGAGCCGGCGCCAGGTGGGGCGGACGCCGACGGCCAAGGGAGTGATGGCACCAAGGCCTGTCACTACCACTCGTCTCATTATCTTTCCATGTTCTTTTGGTTAGGGAGGGGGTTAAGAAAGAGGTGCCAACTGGCAGTTGTGGTGAAAGACAACTGCGTGGCGGAAGATGGGTGAGTGATGTTGGTGATATGTCTTGATATGTGAATATGCACAAAGTGAAGAGAAAGCGGCGACGTCAAAAAGGTTGCAGGGTTCAGCTTTCGATACGTAGGTATACTGCTGTACAAGGCTTAGCGTTGCTTTTATGCACACCTGTTTCGGACCACCTTTCAGTATTTCAGCTCCGTCAGCTCCCTGAAATACAGGGGTTGTTGACATTGGACCAGACGACGAGAACAAAGGAAAGGAGCGCCGCCTGGCGATCTCAAAAAGCCACCTTACCATTTCCATCAAAGGTACCCAATCTAGAAATGTTTGTCCGGTATCCATCGTGTATCTGTTGTCTTGGATTCAAGCTATCTTCAAGCTTCCCACTTACACGAGACTGCAAAAGGACGTGTATAGGGCTGAATAAGAGAGAAGCAGCCCGATCCACATGTGCCAACCCTGACCCTTCGTGACAACGCTGCAGCTTGGACCCTTTGACCTCTTCTGCATAACTTGACGCTTTCAACGATACTTCACAATTACCTACCAACCAGGATCCCTATCAAGACACCCAGATCGAGTCGATTAGTTGATACAAACCCAGGGTCCGGAAATGATAGTTTCGAAAGCACTGAGCCGATAACATCTCTCAAGCTCACTTGAGCGATACCCCCAGCAATGGCCTCCTATTCCAATCTCCGATCCTCCGGTGCTTCAATAGACGGCATGGAAGCTGTCGAACTGAAAGACAGAAGGACATCTATGAGCGGTCGGAAGTCGGGCGACTTGGAGGCAGGCGAGGAACATATCGGAGCACCCTCTTCCTCTTGGAATGACGCACCCGGTCCCTCCCAGTCAGGTCAACATCGCAGACAGGACTCCCACGGCGCCGATGACGAAGACGGTTCCGAGTATGAGCTTCTTCTGGACCCAAACTTGCCTGCCGAATATAGCCATAAACTTCGAGATCTCACGAGAAAGTCACTCAGCTTTGACGACAATCAAGTAGGGGTCAAGTTCGGCGAGAGTGAGGGCGAGGACGACGAGGAAGAAGCTGAGAACTCACCCTATCCAGAAGTCCGGGCTGCCGTTCCCAACTTTGATCAAGACCTGCCATGCAACACCATTAGGGCGTGGACCATTGGGTTGTCGCTCATTTTCTTGGGGGCTTCAATGAATACCATCTTCTCATTGAAAGCACCATCCATTAGTCTTGGGGCACTCATTGCCCAGATTATCGCGTGGCCGCTGGGACATGGCTGGGCGAGGTTTATGCCCGAACGTGAGTTCAACACGTTTGGTAAAAGGTGGACTTTGAACCCGGGGCCTTTCAACATCAAGGAACATTCCGTCATTGTTGTTATGGCCAGTGTCTCCTTTTCCGTGGCCTACGCTACCGACATCATCTTAGCCCAAAAGGTGTTTTATAAGCAGGACTTCGGCCTGTTATGGGGGGTTCTTCTGACGATATCCACACAAAGTTTGGGCTATGGGATTGCTGGAATGCTGAGAAGGTTTCTGGGTAAGTTTGTCACCGGCTCAGTACCACACATCACTCACTAACTTGACTTTTATCTATCTAGTCTACCCAGCTTCCATGATCTGGCCAGGAAACCTTGTGGCAGTTACATTGATGCACGCCATGTACGGCCAGAACGAGAAGAAGGATCCCACAATAATGGGTGGCTCCATCCCCCGGTACAGGTGGTTTGCCTACATCACCCTCGGCTCCTTTTTTTACTACTTCATCCCCGGATTCTTCGCTCAGTTCCTCAGCTCCTTCGCCGTTGTGACTTGGATAGCACCGAACAATCCTGTCGTCAACCAGCTGTTTGGTTACTCGACGGGCCTCTCCCTGCTTCCTATTACGTTCGATTGGGCGCAGATTACGGGATATGTTGGCTCGCCTATGGTGCCTCCATGGTAAGATCAAATGCCACCACTCCGTCGACTCTATAGGTATCAAGCAATGTTAACACTTCAGACAGGCACGCCATTGCCAATACCCTGGCCGGCGTAGTGATATTTTTCATGTTTGCTGCCAGCTTTCTGCAGTACACCGGGGCGTGGTACGGCAAGTACCTGCCAATGAGCGATTCCAGTGTCTATGACAATACGGGCAAGACATACGATGTCGCGAGAGTTCTTAGCAAGGACTTCACGCTCAACGAAGTGGCATATAACACTTACTCGCCTCTATTCTTAAGGTATGTCGGCTTTGTATTTTGTTCATTTCAAGAGCCATGGTCTAATTGCAAACAATAGTACCACCTTCGCCATAGCATATGGTCTATCCTTTGCCGCCATATCTTCATTGATCGTGTACACCTGCCTTCATCATGGAAAGACAATCTGGAGACAATGGATGAACAGCAAAAGTGAGAGGCCCGATGTACATATGAGGATGATGAGGAAGTACAAGGAGGCCCCAACATGGTGGTATATGTCGCTCTTTGCAGTGGTCAGTACTCTGTTTCTCCTCACAGACCAAAACCTCGAACTAACCAGTAATGCATCGAACTAGATGCTCGCCCTAGGTTTCTTCACCGTTCTAGGCTGGCAAACCAACCTGACCTGGTGGGCCTTCCTCCTCGCCGTCTTCATTTCCTTCGCCTTCTCCCTCCCCATCGGCATCATCCAAGCCGTCACCAATAACCAAATTGGCCTCAACGTGTTGACCGAGTTCGTATTTGGGTACATTCAGCCCGGCCGCCCCCTGGCACTCATGATGTAAGAGCTCCTCCCCCCTTCCCCTTCTTCCTTCTTCCTCTTCCTTCCTTCCTTCCTCCTCACCCTCTATATCCTTAACCTCACCCATCGTACTAACCAAACCCTCTCCCCCAAACAATAGCTTCAAAACCTTCGGCTACATAACCATGTCCCAAGCCCTCACCTTCGTCGGCGACCTCAAGTTCGGCCACTACATGAAGTTACCCCCTCGCGTCCTCTTCTCCGCCCAAGTCGTCGCCACCACCTTCTCGTGCGTGATCCAGATCCTCGTGCTCAACTACGCCCTCCGCACCATTCCCGAAGTCTGCACCCCCGCGCAACCTCAACACTTCACCTGTCCCGGCGGTCGCGTCTTTTTCTCCGCAAGCGTCATCTGGGGACTGATAGGTCCGGCAAGGATGTTCTCCCCGGGCCAGATCTACTCCTCGCTGTTCTTGTTCTTTGCCCTGGGAGCCGTCGTGCCGTTGGTTATCTGGTTCCTCCTCCGCCGTGCGCAGAGGCGGAATCCGCATACGAAGACGTGGTTGCGCTATGTCATTGCCCCCGTCATCTTTGGCGGCGCGGGCTCGATCCCGCCTGCTAGTCCGCTGAACTATTTGAGTTGGGGCATCGTCGGGTATGTGTTCCAGTACGTGGTGAGGAAGAAGCACTTTGGGTGGTGGAGCAGGTTGAATTTCTTGACGAGCTGCGGGTTGGATTTGGGGTTGGCGCTCGCCACGCTGGTTGTTTTCTTTGCATTTACGATTAATGAGATTAGCCCGCCAAGCTGGTGGGGGAATGAGGTGGTCAAGGGCACGTTGGACTTTAAGGGAATGGCGGTTAGGGCGACGGTAAAGGAGGGAGAGATCTTTGGGCCGAGGGTTTGGGCTCTTGGAGGAGGAGGAGGAGGAAAAGGAGGAGGAGGGTCTGGGTAGAGAGGCAAGTAGATTACGATTTTGTAACACTGCAGACTTAATCAAAATGTTTGAGGGGGGAAAAAGCCCTCCTCAAAAAAAGGGGATGCCAATGTATTAGAACAATCAATTATTTGTTCAACTTCAGGGCGCAGTAGTGCCTGGCTAGGGTATACAAAGTCCCGCGCACTCGTGGAACGCACGCTATCGGCTTTTGTTCTTCCCCAAATTCCTGAACGGCGATAGGAAGAACCTCACGATATTTCATTTTTCTAAAGCCCCATCCGGGAGTCGAACTCGAAACCGGACGGTGCGGGAGCTTATACGATCCCTTTGGAGATTGAAACTGGAACGAGCGGCTGGCTGGTTGGCAGGTAAGAGGTAGGGGATGAGATGGGATGGAGGGAGCAGCTGCCGGCCGGCTGGGGGAGGAAGAGAGGGAAGGTGAGCGGGGATAAGGTCAAGTATGGAACCTGGACGAGTGTACCTGCCGCGCTCTGCGAGCAACAGTATCCCACCCATACATACAAGAGTTCGTCTTTGCGAATCAGATTGCTGAACAAGAGGCTGGTCATCACGCTGCTCATCAACAGCATCTCGCGTTCGCTATCCGCAGCAAGACCTTCTCTTGCTAGACAGTACACTTTTAGCAACGGTTAATTCGGATTTTCAAGATAATAGTCAGGTCAAGGTCCAGCCTCGGTATGTACAAAATTAAGTCACTATAGCCACCCATCCGCCCTTTCCGCCTACAACTTCGTCCCCAAATGTTTGTGCAACAACATGTTTTCCACTGCTCCAGTCAGCCATGATTTTCCAGCCGAGCCGCATATATGTATGAGGACCCCCTTATCATCACCACCGTGCTTGCTGTTCCCCAGTCAGCCTCCGCGTCCGGTACCCGCAACACGGGGCATATCACCCGCCTCCCATGCTTAATGCCGCTCTCATAGCACGACTTGTCTTCTTCTTCTTCTCGTACCCAGCCACCCGTCGTTTAGTGTTTATCTCCACCAGTAGGCAGCATCTTGATCCTGTCAGCCATTGGATCAATAAGGTTATTCAGAACCATTGGCGATGGAGTGCTTTGCCGCTTTCCTGTTGTGAGATGCCACTCAAGTACTATCGGCGCAGTACCTTTGCTTTGTTTTGAGCAAATGCCAAAACCTGGACAGTATGTGATATCCTTGGTTGATAATCATCACAGTAGATGATTGATCTGCCATGAGAACTCGGGAGTAAAAAAGCGAGAAGCACCCTCGTCGTTCAGTTCCATCTTCGACATGGATCTCCAAGACCGCCAGTGAAAGCGGCCTGAAGAAGACACAAAAACAGCAACCGAGAACAGGAGCAGAACATACCATCACCAAGAGCCGCCGCATCCCACATGAACGGCATCACACATGATTGCTTTTTTTTCAGCACCTTGCCAGGTGACAGGGGTTCGTTCGAAGCTTCAAAACACCACCCTGGATGATTGCCCAGCAACGGCAGTGGTGAATGGTTGCTTGCCTTCAATGAACCGTTGGCATACCGACCCAACGGCCGAATTCCTCCCTGTAACCTGCGGGATGTTGTGGGACCTTGCATAGCAACGCCAGCAATCGACCAGCCCTTCTGGAAGAGAAAAACATGGCCCCCTGATTTTCGACTTTTGTTTCAAGGCCCCGGGAACACCGATTGTTTTCTTCATGTGGCTTTCGGTACTTTTTTTCTCTCTTTTTTTTTGGCCAGTGACCACCCCCGTGCAGCTGTCGACGAGGCCGCCAGATCGTCATTTCGATATTTGCGATTAGTGAAGATATCTCGCACCCGCCAGTTTGGGACAACCGACCGCCACGCATGGAAGTCTTGTGTTTGTGTACCGACACGGCATGCTTCCAAGCGCACAAACTCAATTTCTCCCGCTTTCCCGCACCAACTGCTGTCGTTGAACGGGACACTACAGGGAAATCGTTTCTGTGTATGCTCTTCTGGTTGGTCGACTTATCGCAATCGTTGAATATTATGCCCTCGCTCGCGAGTTGCCGGAATGAGAGTTCGGAAGGGTGCGTTTCGAGTTGTTGTTATTCGAGCTAATGGGTTTCCAATGTGTGACAATCGATGGGATGAACATGGGCAAAGGCTGTTCTTTGTGTGAAGCTGGGTAGATGGGAAGAAAGACAAAGCCCATGATGTGTCCCTCACGAATGGATGCTGGGGCCGATTAATTTCTTCGTTTCACTCCAGCCGTCCCCGTCCATCCGATAATCCTGGCACGACGAGCCGAACAAACAATCATCACACAAAGGTCTGAGCCGTTGGATATAAAAAGTGCGCCTACACCTTCTTAGTACTTTCTCGTCGTACTGGTGTTCTTGTGGATGTGAGACCTTCCTGTCAACTTTGAACATCATATATCGTTCCGCGAGATCGGTCGACATCTTCAGTATTGCCAATATCGTTTGACATCGAACCCGAGAGTTTGCATTGCCAGAAGCCCCAATACCGCCACCATGGAGAACGTTGTTATCGGCAAAGACGCCACTTTGAACCTGAGGATGGGTATCACCTTCCCCGACGACCAGGCCCCTGAAGAGGTTCAGCCCACATCGGCCAAAGAGGGCCAGTCTCTCATTGACCAGGTCATTGCGGCCACGGGGCCGAAGGCGCATCCAAGATTGGCTCAAATCATGCCCAGTCTTGTACGGCATCTCCACGAGTTCGCACGAGAAGTCAACCTGACAGTCCCGGAGTGGATGGCTGCTGTTGACATGGTACGTGATTTCTGACGAGTCCTGTTCGCCATTTTGGCGGGTTTTTCTGACCAACGCTCCTCAGCTCAACGAGTGCGGCCAAATCTCCAACGACCGACGCAACGAAACGCAGCTTCTCTGTGACATTCTCGGTCTCGAGTCCTTGGTCGACGAGATTACCTCGAACATGCTCGCTAGTTCCAACGCCGGCACGCCATCTGCAGTCCTAGGTCCGTTCTACAGGCACGACGCGCCTCTTCTACCGAACGGTAGCTCCATCGTCAAAAACCTGACGCCCGCGACACCTTGGTACAGCCAAGCCATTGCCGACTCGGCCTACATCACAGGCCGGGTCCTGTCCACCGGCGGTAAGCCCATCGCCAATGCTATCGTCGACACCTGGCTTGCCGCCCCGAACGGGCTGTACGAGCAGCAGGACAATTCCCAGACCGAGATGAACCTGAGGGGTCGGTTTGAGACTGACCGAGACGGCCGTTTTGCGTTTTATGCGCTGCGCCCGACTTCTTATCCGATTCCGTCTGATGGTCCCGCTGGCAGGTTCCTGACGTTGCTGGATCGGGACCCGAACAGGCCGGGTCATATCCACTTCATCGTTTCGGCACCGCAGCATCGCGCGCTGACGACACAGATCTTCGATGACAGGGATAAGTATCTGACACAGGATGCGGTTTTCGCAGTGAAGGATGAGTTGGTGGTCAAGTTCTTGCCCCGTAAGGGAGACCCCAAGGCACGCTGGTATCTCGAGTATGATTTCGTTTTGGGTAGGGAGAATTAGGGCTTTATCGGAGCAGAGGAGGCGGATGATTCGACAGAATGATATAGAGCTTTGAAAGGCAATATTACGATCGCCCCGCTGGGCGTAGTTGATCGTGTGTTCAGTGTTGCTTGTTTGGCGAAAGACCTTGGACACTTTTCAGTAGAATCATAATCAACCCGTCTTTCCACTCATTAATGGACATAAGCATAGGAGGACCCTGTCTCCTTTCGTGAGTTGACTTCTGGTAAATTCAGCTTAAACCATGGCTAGTGTCGCATTCGCAGAGCCGGAGAGGCCGCAAGATCTCGGGTATCCCAGCGAAGTCACATCGTTGTGATGATGTTAACCCATATTTGACATGTGAAAGATTGGCACGCTGCCACGGATTCCTGACGGTGGTATATGTGGATGTGGATCCACCCGAAGAGGATATGATACGTATGGATCGGACGAGCCCGCTGTGCTCGGGGGAAGAAACTGTGGGGCGAAATGAACCAGTTCAGGTGCTGCTGAAACGTGCGGCGCGGGCTGTAGCCAGTTGTTCCAGATGTCGTCAAATTGCCACTCGTCAGATACGTCAGGGGGGGAGTGAGTGATATGGCCAGGGCGTAGGGCGAGTGGAGGTGCCATAGGTGGAGTGGTCGACGATACTGCAGACATTCCGTTCATGATCACTTCCGGGACG
Source organism: Sordaria macrospora (assembly GCF_033870435.1). Lineage (NCBI taxonomy): Eukaryota > Fungi > Ascomycota > Sordariomycetes > Sordariales > Sordariaceae > Sordaria > Sordaria macrospora. The sequence goes on along the minus strand of NC_089374.1, from coordinate 3,259,644 downwards.
GTGGTTGAAGGGGTCGGGATAAAAACTTCGGATGCTTTCTGTGGCCGCGGAAGGGGTGGTGAGGTCATAGGAGGCTGGTGTGAAATGCTGCCTATTCTTGAGCCTGCTGGGTCCAAAGGGCTGGGGACACTCGGAGCTGAGCTGCCATTCTCCCGTGACATGCGAGAACTGGATGATTTGGCATAGAGGCAGCTAAGGTCCGCTGACAGCACTGGGGCGGAATATGAGTGGTCCTTGGTCCAGGTTTCAACCACTTGTGCAAAGCGTTCCATTATCTCGAGAACCCTCTCCGCTTGTGGGTCAATCTCTGCACAGTACTTCATGGTCGAAATCGCGTCGGTAATGGTCTTGATATATTTATCGGCGTAGTACAGTGAGGCAAACTGATTCATTAGCACGATAAGGCTCGCAGCGAAGAGGAAATATCTGAGGCATGTCAGGTAAGATTCGAGGGTATCATTAAGGATCAAAACGGATTTTGACATACATGATGAACGGATTTCTTCGTGGGAGATACCCATCCTCCCTGGCTTGTTGTATCAAGTGGATAGTCTGGTAAGATGCCACAACACAGGCTTCGGAGAACTTGACCATATGTGACTCTCGGTTCGAGGGTGGGTTCGCCTTTCCAGAGCGTTGCTGGTCGAGTTTCCAGTTGTGCATGATGAATATCTGCCTGGTCAGAAGAATAAGGGAGTGCAATGACAGGAGATTGGCGTGGAGAGCAGCTATACCCTGCTCTGGGCTTGTCGGACCTTCACGTGATTGCTGCGGCGTCAAGTTTGAGAGTGAGGGCCGCCTCCAATATTTGGCCATGTTTGCAATATCCTGGACGACCGCGGTGGAAATCTTCCGCTTCGAAAACACACGGAGTGTTACGCCAATGACGCGGCATGATTTAACACAGGCATCGAGGCATCCAAAGTGTAGTGACTCGGATCCGTTTTCCCCTACGGTTGATAAGTCGGCGATGTCATCATTAATAGTAAGCTTGCATGAGCAATCATCTTCAACAATGGCAACGGGTCTTCCAAGAGACGCGGCTAGGAACCTGTCGAGGATGAATAACGTCTTCCATAGGTTCCGTCTCACCTCCCTTTGCGTCGATTCCGGATAAATGAGCGGATGCATCGTCTCCTCTCGATGGAGGCCTAGGGCATAGGCAGACCGAACAGCCATGCCTGTTATTGATTTGTCAACCTTATGATCCGGCTTGGGGTCAAATCCAGGGGAATCTCACCCAGGTATGCATAGGCGGTATTTCGTTTGGAAACCGTGAGCATGTACACAGTCATCAGGCAAAGTGCTTGGATAGACCAGAAGTCGGCATCTTCGAACCCGTATTCGGGATCACACATGGATTTGGCACTTCGGAAGAAGAGTTCTGCCATATCCTGCTTTGTGCTGTACAGCTTCTTGACGATCTCGTCTTCGCGGCTCCCTGGCTGAGGGGCTGAAAGAAGCAATCCCAGTGCGAGCACAAGGAAAAGGTGGCATGTCGAATATGTACTGGCAGATAGGGGATCAGCGTAGATCATTTCGACACTTTCGCAAAATGATGACTTGTCAAAAACTTCGATCAAGCCCCGTGTCTAACAATCCCAGTTAGCAACAACTCAAACTGACAAGCATCGCTACCCACATTCGTAAAGTACGACTCAACCAGAACTTGCGCTGTTTCTCTGTCCGGCAGGAAGCATGGAACCTTGGTATTTTCTGGGAAATCAATAATGTTTTCCATGATACGGTGCCGCTTCGGATCATGAATAAAGGTGGACCCTAGGATAGGCCCCGCAGTGCTCTCGACGATGATGCGGATCAACTGTAGGATGGAGAGAGTAGATGAGTCCCCGATATAGACTAGGAACTGTCAGCGTTGCAAAATCCAAATGTTAAATGAGTAAACCTACGGAGTCGACCCGTCTGATCCTGTAACATCCTGGTTTCGGTATAGATAGTTGCTTCCTCTGCTTGTCCGTATGTGCTGCTTCGGCCAGAAACATTATCCGAGCTGTAAGAGGACGTTTTTCCAGGATGCTCGAGCGAAGCTGAGGACAGCGGCGCCGCCAGGCCGGACATGGAAGATTCTTCCCTTTTCAGACCCCGACTCCGCACGTCATCCCAAGGCCGATTAAAATCAGTACTCCCGATATTGGTCGGAGACCTTGTGGAGCCGTCCAGCGCGGCTGGGATTGCTTGCGGTGAAGTTTCCGTCGGCCTCCGTCTAGTAGGAGACCCAATGGTTTCGCCTGCGCCGTTCTCTGAGGCGCTGTTTGGCGTGTAAGAGCAGTTCAATCTTCTCTTCACACAAGTCTGACAGGGTTTTTGACCATTGCACTGCCGAAGAATCGTATTAGTGCATGCTCGAGGGGTTGCTTTTCAGTGTACGTTGGGCTCCATGCAGGGGAAAACTTGAAAGAGACGGGGAGATCGCGAATAAATAGAGTGCTTGAGTAAGAGTCTGGGAAGCGACAGTATCCATCAGAACCCACAAAGACCCAGAAAGATAAGAGGATGTTGTGTCCCAACCGCATACGGAGTAAGGCTGACCCAGGAGGCTAAATGATAAGGGTGCTGCTATGGGTCTGTGGCACCCAGGACGGTATCTAATACCCGAGAGTAGGATGCTTGTAAGGAAATTCATGGCTTGGGACAGACAATGATCCGGCAAGCAACATGAACGAAATCGGAAATCTCAGCCTCTTGAACCATAGGGCACAGAGATTGCGTGAAGATAGACAGGACAAGCTAAACAAACAACGAACCTTTTGCTTCCGCCGTTTGCAAGAGTCACAGGCTTGAGCTGTGCGCTGACGCTTGTCGTCAGGCACTTTTGGTCGCGTCATGACGAAGTGAGTTTATAGAGTGATAAGCACAATCATCCCTTGGTCGGGTGGTAAAGACTCTTTCTGAAACGGGATAAAGGCGAGAAAGCGCACAACGTGCGACAGACCGGAGGGCGGAGCGGGGGTTCAAGGGAAGTTGCGGATACTGGGCCTCGACTGGTATCGGAAGCGGAAGCGGCGCGGTGGTCGTTGGGTAACGGAGCGGATGATGCACGGGTGGACACCCCGGTAGCAGAGCCGGGAGTGGAGCGAAGATGATCGGGAGATGCGTATCAGCGTATGTAGGGTTTTCCTGGGGTTGAAGGGTTATTGGAGCTCGCGAAGACAGGTTCTGGTACCGGAGGCTGGTGACACGATCCGATACGCCGTGGCCGGGCCGGGTGATCAATTTGGACTTGTCGTCGTCTAGAGCCTAGTTGCTTTGTTCAGATAGCTTGATCCACGATATAACACCTAGAACGTGTCACGCAACATGGAGCCGTGATCAGCAACGAAGCCAGAATCGGGAGCAGGGTGAGATTTGTTGGATGATGAAGGAAAAGCGAGACAAAAGCATCGGGTAGGGGGCGGGGAAGACACGAAGAGGCGATGGGAAGAGAGGGACTCGGCTCCAAGTGTCAAGTGTCTGTTTGCCGTCTCGTACTGTCAATGGTTCGTATGTCGTAAGGTGGATAAATCGATCTGTGGTTTGTCGATGTACCTCGAACTCGGTTCTGTTGCTTTGCGCCCAAGGATACCCAAACCCAACAAGTGCTCGCATAGGCCTTGTTAGGTAGACAGTGACGAGAAAGCCGGCTCAGTTGGGCACGATTCGGACGTGAACACACGGAGGAGAAGGTACAGCATAACAGGTGCAGCCGAATGGACGACTAGGGTGGCAGCTGCAGCACTACCTTGCGGATATTGCAATCAAATACGGGAAGCGTCCAGATGTCGAGAATCCTAGTCGATAGAGCGACAGCTTTGCTAGAAGGCCGCACCAGGATAACCTTTTGCTCCCGTGCTCTGTATAATCTGTGTCAATAAACCATGGTCCATGACGCCGTGCAGAGCACTCAAATAGCTCCATGCTCCGATGACTGCTGTACCGAGGTCGCAGTGCCTTCTGTAAATACGTACAGCAAGTTGTACAGCAGATAGACCGAACATGTCCTAGGTCCCCGGCCACCGTCACGCATGTCTGTGTGCTTGACGGTGAGGCACCAAGCGGAAGCCTTGGTATTGGATGACGGAGAAATAATGGCACTGGGGACCCTGAGCCTGACGACAGGGAGGCTTGCCTGTGGCGTCCATTCAGAGACGGCCAATGCCATCAGCGCCACACCACGGACATGCCTTCCTCATCACTTTTGTTTTTTTGGTCATAAGCGAGAGTTGAATACGGTGCCCGTATCGGAATCAGCACTGCTTCCAAGTGCCTCGGGAATCCTGTCTCGTCTGGCTCCCCTGTCGCGCCTGTTTTCGAGTGTGTAGAGGTCAGCTTCGGGAACACAGCCGGGGATTAATACGACCAGGGCCGCAAGGAATATCCCATAGGTATCTGGTTGCCTCGATTTCTGTGTTCTCAGCTCGACCAGGACGGCCGTCCCGTGTAAGGTGTGTAAAGGCTGGGCCAGATCGAGGTCCGCGACCATTTTCAGTCTCCAACTAGGTAAGTCCATGGATGTTTTCATGTTTGCAAAAGGTAGGTTGCGGCACTGGCGCCTTGCAACTGCAAGTTTGTGCAGCGTGATACATCACGTCGGCTGAACCCGTTTCTTCTGTTCGACTCTTGGCATCGAGAGGTAGGTAGGATCCATCAAAGAGGCACAAAGTACGTACCCAAGGGTATTTGTGCGTTGATATGAAGAGGGTACAGCCATATACGTTGTCGGGTTGAAGTTGAGGTTTGAAGTTTGAAGTTGAAAGTGTATTGAGGTTCAAGAGAGATGGAAGGAGTAGTTCTAGAGGTGAGGTTGAAAGTGGAGAGAAGATCCACCGGCCGGTCGGCTGAGTGCTGTCTCCGCTCCCTGTGCACCCGCTGTAACATACCTGGGGGGGGGGGGCCACCTGCCAATAACAGCCCAGCGCTACAGGCATGAGTTTTGATGTCCTAACGATGACGGAAAGGCCCTGTATTTCATCGGATAATGCACCTAGACTCGGGCTCTTTTCTCTTGGCCTTTTTCGTCCTTTACCCGAGCATCTGACTTTCTTGGAGTCACGACATCCTGGATGTCCTCGAGTTCTTCAAGCACCCAATATCACCAGTCCAATCATCAACAACGCACCATGATCACATGTCCACGAGGCAAGTAAGATCTGACTTTCAGCTTCTCCTCCTGCCTCAGCAAAAGAAAAGACAGGAGAGCCATCAAGGTGTGCTATCGTAGTGGTGTAGTGGCATCGGCATGTCGAAGAAGAATTATGGTGATGCTAGCCTTAACAGTTTCCCTGCAAGTCGCTTAAACATCATGTTAACGGCTACATACAACCACATCTAGGTAACCTCACGTTCAAGTCCAACTTCATGATGGAACGCATGAGCTTTTCCATTCTTGGACTTTTGCCGGAACACCCAATCCTGATTCCGTCCTCACTCTCCAAGGTTGGGCTTGTTGGGTCGCTTACGATAATAGTTGTGAACAGGTCCTGATAAGCCCAAGAATCCAACTCATCCTGAGCTTGTTCAAGTCGAGATCACCTCTCTCACTCTTGAACTGACGCGTAAGTATGACACCACCCCTACCATAAATGCACGTTGGTTGTTTACTAGCACCCTTTTCATGCTTCAAAACATGGATACCATCAGAGCATGACCGGTGAAAAGGAAGGAAGCTGGCAAATCACTTCCAGTCTCCCCGGTCTTCTGCTTCTCTATGCTGCTTTAACCATGTAAAACTAGCTCGCCGACACGCAAGTCTCACTCATCACTCATGTCACACTTGGACGAGGCGAATAGAAGGCATCCGAACTTGGTCACTTCGCAGCGGAAAGCGAAAGAAAAAAAAGTCGATCAGTCGTTTTTACCATGACTTCGGATACTTCTTCGTTGTCGGATCGACAGGCATGAGAGTAATCTCAGGTTGAATGCGGAACTCCAGGGCTGGTCGACAGGGCCTTCGAGCCTAGTTCCATGTTCTCATCTTACAAGAGGCCAATAGTTCGCTGGACCTTTGCTGTTCGTTAATTGCGACGCGGAAATTGGTCCTCACGGGTTGCCTCTTGGAGTCAGGAAACACGGAATGTGACACAGCTCAGCTCCGGCAAAGCGTCCCCAAGCCTCCAACTTCAAAGCTTGCCGAGCTAACACAAAATCATGTTTGTCTTTGAGCGGCTCACTCAACCTTCTGGATGGCTTCTGGATATCAAAGTGCAACTGCTACGCCAGATGTAACCGGACTTACCCTGTTCAGCCTTCCAGAGGCGCTCAGAAGGGCAACAACTTTACCACCACGTGCTGACAGCCATTGTTACATGGCTGTTGAGCTCCCACACATGCATCTGAGCCCTTCGGGAATGCCTTTATTCGAAGCAGGCTTGTGGCTTATCCAAGTTACCACGGGCCGCCCCCAGATTTCAACTGTTCAACATGCGGTGAATGTGCATGCAAGATACCAGTCAAGTCTTCGGCTACTCCCTACAGGCCAAACACTCGACATCACACACGGATACCCCACGTCTGAGATCCCTCTCAAGCCCCCAATGCGCGGGTAGATGGGTGCGGAGTGCAGCACACTCCACGCACGTTCATCGTAGGCTGGGATTCTTTCGTGTAACCGGCCCAAGAGATCCAACAAGATAACAGCCTCTGCCGCTCCCTTCCCCCCAGAAACTTCCCCCCCCCCCCCGGTCGGGTGCAGCGTAGTAGCGTGGCCCTTCTTTACCTCGTGACGGCGTTCCGAGGAACCGAGGGTCAGGATGTTGTCCAACCTCTTATAGACGGCCGAGTTACCCCCCAATGGTACCCATGTCCTGCCAGGTCCCGATGAAACTGCCGGGACATTATGCCCTTGGAACGGTATCCTGAGCCAGGTCTTATGCAGAATCTTTGTCGACGCATATTAGTCCAATTTGGCACGTCATTATGTTCACCAAACCTCTGGACGCCTCATCAGCCTCGCCGGTTTGGCTAGGTAGCTAGAGATATCCTTGAAACAAGCTGGGAATGCTGGTGGGATGAACGGTTTCTGACCGCGCCCCCTTTTCTGTTTCACCTAGCACTCGGTTCCCTTAACTCTGTCTGATATGGCATGAACCACAAGAAATACTGTTTGAAGAAGAGTAGAGGCAACTTTTATAAGGTCATGGCGGGTAAGTTATGTTTTGGGGGCTCGGGATAATATCGGACCAAGACAAGATCACATTTCACTCTCACTTTTGTCTGTTGCCACCCCTTCCCTTAACCAGTCCGCTCCCTTCACTGACCAACCGGATTCAAACCACGTTTCCAAGAGTGGGGAGTGAATAAGGGAACAATCCCCTTCACTCGTTATTTCCCCGCCTGCCTTTCGTCCGAGGGATGATAACTCGGGATGGTATGATCATGGGGACTGGTCGGTGAACAATGTTCCTCGGTAACCTTTAAGCGACCTTGAAAGCGACAGTTCAAAGAGAACACTAGCCATTCACTTTGGGGAACCTTGAAGTTTTGCACGGCAGGTGTATAAAAGAACCCCGTGGCTGCAGGAATTTCCGAGCTCTCCTCTTTTCTCCCTTCCTTACCAAGAAACTCCTCAGCAATAATTCGCAGATATTCGGTCTGTGTGTCTCATCCACCCGACCCAGTACTCTGAGCATCGGCGGTATCCCAGCATCCAACAGCATGGACAAGTCAACTACTCGACCCTATTCTGTCGCCATTGGCGCATCAGAGGCTTTTGGCGAGCTTTTGAAGCAATGCAAAGGTCAAATTCCCAAAGAGTTTCGCTCCTATTCCGGCAACGTCAAGTTCGCTCCTTCCATCCATGGGGACCAAGTCTACCTCCCGAGTCCTTGCCGAGAGCAAGATGTCATAGCAGCCATCAAGGCTCTTGAGGCATGTGCTGCTGCTGCCATTGGTGACCTTCATCATGGAAAGAAGTCACGATCGATCAAAGTGGATCTCGACAAGGCGGCCTGCTTCCTAATGTCGGCTTACCTTGCTACCATTGACGGCAAGAGCAAGGGACAGACTCCGAAGGGTTTGATTCCAGGTAAGACACTCATCTTCTCTTACAATTTCCATGCAGCAATTTAGGCACTACATGGTATTTGGGACACACCTCACTAACTTGACCACAGACACCGACTACAACCAGGCTCAGTCCATACAGTATCGCCGACTCTCTGCGAACCTCTACGAGACCAAGGAGAATGGCAGATATTACCATATTCATGGCTCACTTGACGCCACTACTCAACTCCGCATGATCGGTCTTCCGCCTTTCAATCCTCAATTGACCGACTACAAGAAGTGTATTGACACAATCGAAGCTGCAGTGAAAAAGTTTACCGTTGCAGAACTAGAGGAAATGAATAACAAGCACGGACAAGCTGGTGTGGAGGCCCTCAAGTGGGAAGACTTCCTCAAAACGTCTCACGGAAAGGCCATTTCAGCGTTGCCTCCTTTCACCGTAGAGGCCATCAAGGCACCCCAAATGTCGGCACCGGAGACTCCACCGCACACACCCACGGAGGGGGGATTCCAGAGTCATTTCTGGCCCAAGGTGCCCGCAAACGGCCCTCAGTACGCCCTGCGTGGCATCAAAGTCATCGAGATGTGCCGCGTCATAGCCGGTCCGACCATTGGCCGCTCTCTTGCCGCGCACGGCGCCCAAGTGCTCAAGGTGACCGGTCCCAAACTTCCCGATGTCCCTTTCTTCCAAGTCGACGTCAACACCGGCAAGCACACCACCCATCTGGACCTTCGCAACCAGACAGATCTCAAAACATTCCAGAACCTCCTCGCGGAAGCCGACGTTCTCATTGACGGATACCGGCCCGGCGCCCTCGCCAAGTTTGGCTGCGACCCGGCATCTCTGGCCAAGCTAGCCCAACAGCGCGGCAACCGCGGGTTCGTCTACGTGGCCGAAGACTGCTTCGGGGGAACAGGCGTTCCCGGAGCCGAGTGGGCCGGCCGCCGCGGCTGGCAGCAGATTGCCGACTGCGTCACGGGCGTCGCCTGGGCTCAGGGAATGTTCATGAGTCTGGAAAATGAGCCCAGCGTGCCGCCCATGCCTATGTCAGACTACGGCACCGGCGCTTTGGGTTGCGTGGCCGCCATGGTGGGCCTGTACCAGCGCGAGACCAAGGGCGGGTCGTGGATGTGTCGGACCAGTCTCTGCCAGTACGACATCTTCTTGCTCAAGCTGGGGCTGCTTCCACAGCAGGAGCAGGAGCGTTTAAGAGCTGTGTTCGCAGGCCCGTTCTTCAAGTTGCGTCACTATGACTCTGTCGACAAGGTCAGTGGAGAGGCGCTCAAAGCTATGCAGCGCGCGTACCCGCATCTGTTTGGGCCGGAGTTGATGCTCAAGGCGAAGAGCAAAGGGTTCAATGGCAAGGAGATTCGCTGGCCGAGGGAGGCGATCGAGGTGGGTGGACTGTTGATTCAGCATGAGCGTGCCTCAAGGCCAAACGGATTTGATAGGCCTGGCTGGCAGGGCTGGGAGACTGATTCGATCATGGATGATGGGGTCACCAAATCTGCCACTGTTGACCAACAACAGCAAGCTGGAAGTGGAAACATGAACTCTGCTCCACAGCGTCGTAATAGGATTGCGACTGTGAACACTATTCTCGCCACGGCCTAGGAGGAGCGTGGAAGGGGTGATTCGAAGTCGGCGAAATGAAAGCGCGGTTTGGTGAGACAGAGAGTGATTATTTGGTTTTTTTTTCAAGAGACATACCGAAGGGATAGGGGATGGGGTGACGACCAAGTGTGTGCGTTTCCAAAAAAAAATCAGGCGGCTGAGCGTTGTTTTTTGTGGTTTATGGCATGCCTGCATGCCAAAGGATATTAGTAGCCATGCCTAGGGAGTCTGCACTTTTACATATCATTATTTCTATTGAAGGGTTTCCGCTTCGAGTAGGGTGTGATGTGGAAAGTCGTTGGTATTGTTGTTTTCTTAAGCCAATAGGATGACTGTTGCTGCAAAGTGCGAGATTGGTCTTCATCGCGCAAGATTGCACGCAAAGACTTGTGTACTATAAGTATATGTTCATGCACCCTTCCTCAACAAGGGACCTTGGCGCAGTTGGCTAGCGCGCAGGTCTCATACCCTGTATGATCTGGCTTAACGTCAGAGTAATCCTGAGGTCGGGAGTTCGAGCCTCCCAGGTCCCATGTTTTTTGCTTTTTCTCTGTTCACTAAAGGATTGATTTGTCTCGACTGACAAAAACTTGATATTTTTGGCTTTTTTTCCCCCCGTTCGTTGCTTTTCCCTTGTTCCTTTTTTTCTGTGGTATGGGCAACCAATTTCCATGATGGCCAACATGGAAAAACAACTCCAGCACATCTCTCCTGTCACGCATTATGCTTAAATATAGAAACTGTTTACTTTAGTAGGTAGGTTTAACAAAAACCTCATTGTTGTTAGTATTTCGATACTAATATAACGCTCCCATCGGACAGTTCAGGTGTGATCGAGCTTTGACGAACGAACGAATACCTCAAGGCGCTGGCTAATCAAGACATGCCGTCTGGTCCTGAAGGCAACGACATGGACACACTTCCAAACATCCAATCTTTATAACTCGAAAGTCAATTCTTTCTGTCCATCCTGACTCCATACCATCCGCTTATGATCATACATATATGCTACAGTAGTCTACACAATGGTATCGTATCCTACAAGTTCAAGGCCTCGGGGGTTACAAAACCTACCTCAACTCCCTTCCTTCTCTTCTCACCATCCCATCCAAGTACGCCCCGCTCAAAGAGCATTGATGTTCGCACTCGGCTTGACATGAACCAACCGATCAATAGCCCTCCCATCATCCAACGCCCACCCTGAGGTCATATCCAACTTATACTCCACGCCCCTGAGATAGACCTTAGCAAAGCCCTCACGATAAAATGACCTCCTGAGCCCCTCATACGCCCCACGGAAGACCTTGGCCGCGTCCCTGAACGGCAAGGTAAGCAGGTGCTGCATCCTTTCCTTGCGCTCCTTTTCCCTGGCAACCTTCTGCTTGCTTGCGGCAATCATCTGCCCCGTCTTGGTGGCGGGGAGGTTCTTCGCCACCACCTTCTGCGCCGTTAGGGAGTTCAGCTTCTCGCAAAGCAGCTGCATGCGGAAGGGCATCTCGACCTCGGAAGGGTGGTAGTACTCCTTCTTGTTGGGCAGGAAGGGGATGGCACGGCTGTAGGCGACCTCGATGTAGATCGGGGTCGGACTGGTCACGGGGACGGCCTTGGGCTTGATGGTGAGGAGCTCGGCCCAGCCCTTGGACGACGCCGACTTCTTGGTCGCACCCGAAGCGGCGCCGCCGCCGGCGCCGGTGATGAGGTGGGAGGCGACCTGCGAGGCTGGCACGGCCTCCATGTGTCGGACGATCCGCCGCATGCCCATGAAGAAGTAGCCGCCCATGCCGATGGTCATGGCGCAGATGACGCCGTAGGCATAGGGGACCCAGGTGGGCAGGTCGTCAGGGGGGTTGAGGTGGACGCTCCAATAGTTGTAGAGCGAGTAGGCGACGCAGAAGCTGCCGGTGGTGAAGCTGGCGAAGCGGAACCAGGCGTGGGAGGAAGCCTCGTAAAGGAGGGTCCGGCCCTTCTTGGCTAGCTGTTCGGCATAGGAGGCGGGAACGGTGGTGGGAGGGGCAGAGACGGTGGTGATGGTGGTGGTTGATGGTGCTGGCTTCTTTACTGCCTTCTTAGCCTTGGAGGCAAAGAAGCGTGCCGTTTGGGCGGTGCGGAAGCTGGAGCCGGAGCCGGAGCTGAAGGCCAGGGCGAAACGTGTTGCTGAAGCTTGGATTGGAGTCCTGGCGCATGGCGCCGTCCGGTGTGCAAATAGCACGAACTGGCTGCTGAGCCTACTGGAAATGGAAGCCATGGTAGGTTGTTGTGACCGTAGTGCGGATGCCGGGTGGTAGTTCTGTACGGCGCCGGGGACGGGGATCGGCAACGGGGCTTTATGTGGATTTTGAGAACGAGCGGCTCCGGTCCGGGTCCTTGTCAGTTATCGGCGGGGTGGGAAACTGGATCACGGTGCGGCCCGGCCACCTGGTACCATTTCGTCTCGTTTCGTTTCGGGTCCAGTTCAAAATCAATTCGTTATCTTCGGATCCGGCCCCGCTCCCAGGTCTCGAATATTTTAAGCGGATCCCTCCACTCTCAGGAGCTCCGCTGGTGGGAACCGGTTCTTGGCGGCAGGGGAGTGACGAGGATGTCCCAACCCTTGCTGGCTCTAGCGCAAAGATGACAACTCCAACTTCCACTTGGCTCCAATTCTTAGCGCGTCCTGCGTAGAGACGGCTGCACGGCGCTGCACGCCAGTGGTGAAGACGTCGCCAAAAGAGCTGCCCAGAAGGGTTTGGGGACATGGGGCGCGGGGGTTCATCGGAGGACTTGGAGGGTGGCCCAAGCTTCTCACGTCGGTTTCCCCAACATGTCCCTCATCGACCCTCACCTGCATCCACAAAAGCTGGCAACAGCTTTTTCTGGGTTTCCATCCGTTTTCTGTCGCCGCCGGGCCCGCTGCCAGATTTCTTGACAGGAAACAAAAAGATCCACTGCCCGCGCCCATCCCGTCCTCGTCGCGAGTGGGATTTAGCATTGAACCTGACTCGTTTTACATACGTCAAGCATAAGGCTCAATTGGAGATCCCCAGCAAGCAGCAACCACGAACCCCATTCTCGAGATTCCTTGCTTGGAAACCACCACAGCCCTACCGCGATATCCACGTCAACTACCTTACGCATTTCGCATCGTCTCTTCGCGACAAAACCACATACCCAACAGTCAGCCATGGCTTCGCTAACAGCAGCTTGTCGCATCTCTGCCAGAATGGCAAGGCAGTCTGTCAGAGGTCGGTTCCCTCCGTCACCTGCCCGTCAAACATGTTCCCTGCTTTGGGTGGTCTGGGTTTAAAAGTCATCACGTACTGACTGGGGGAAACATGTCGTGTAAACAGGTTTCCGTACCTCTGCCGCTGCTCTCGCCGCTCAAAACTTTACCATGCCTGCTCTTTCGCCGACAATGACGGAGGGCAACATTGCGACCTGGAGGGTGAAGGAGGGCGACAAGTTCTCTGCCGGTGATGTGTTGTTGGAGATCGAAACCGACAAGGCTACCATGGACGTCGAGGCACAGGATGATGGTATCATGGTCAAGATCATGCAGACCGATGGTGCCAAGGGTGTTCCTGTCGGTACTCGGATAGCAGTCATTGCGGAGGAAGGAGACGACATTAGCTCTCTCGAGATCCCGGCCGATGCGGCCCCACAGTCCAAGCCAGCCGAGTCAGCACCTTCGGCACCTCCCCCACCGACCACCGCGGACCAGTCCAACGTTGCCGTTCCCGAATCCGCCCCTCAGAAGTCCTCGTCCAAGTCGGTCCCCAAGGTCCCGAGCAGGCAATACCCCCTCTATCCTTCCGTCGCCCATCTGCTCAAGATCAACGGCGTTGATGCCGATGTCGTTAAGGACATCATCCCAACCGGCCCCGGTGGTCGTCTGCTGAAGGGTGACGTTCTTGCCTACCTTGGCAAGATCAATGCCCAGACTCCGGCCACCGTCTCCGAGAGGTTCGAGAAGCAGTCGCATCTTGACCTTAGCAACATCAAGGTTGCCAAGAGCACCGAGGCCATCAAAGCCACCACCGAGAAGGCTCAGTCCAAGAAGCTGGATACCCCTGCTCCTCCTCCCGTAGCCGTTGTTACCGCTCCTATCTCTCTGTCTGCCGTCATTGAGGTTCAGAAGAAGGTCCACCAGACCATCGGCGTCTTCCTCCCTCTTTCGACCTTTATTGCCCGGGCCACCGAGATCGCCAACCAGAAGCTCCCCCTTCCAGCGAACTACCAGCCTACCGCCGATGAGCTCTTTGACCAGGTTCTCGGTCTCGACAAGGTCAAGCGCAAGGAATCCCGCGGCTCTTATACTCCCACATTTGGCTCATTCGTGGCCCCTCAGCGGGCGCAGCGCAAGGCCGATATTCTTGACATTCTTGCCGGCCCCTCCAAGCCCGTCGCCGCTTCCAAGCCCGCCACTCCCGGTCTTACCACCTCTGGGCCCAACGTTTTCAGCCTGCAGGTTCCCAAGTCGGAAGAGAAGAGGGCCCAGGCATTCCTTTCTAAGATGAAGCTTGTTCTGGAGCAGGAGGCTGACAAGCTTGTGCGGGCATAAACATTCTAATGATCTGTTTGTTCTTTATTCGCTTCATGCGCTCCCTCATCAGCTTTTTATAGAGAGGGGATAAAATGCACAAAATGCACATGGGGTTTATCTGTTTGACATATGTTGGTATTGGATTGTATGGAGTAACTGTTAGCACTAGACTTCCACTTTTATGGCTTCATGATCTACATTCTCTTCTCATAATGCTCTGGCGGAGAACACTCGGCTGCGTGCGTACGTCCCGACCGCTTGTCTTCACATTTTAGCGATAGAAGGGCTGAGATAAAATTGCATGTGGTTGGCATGCTTTGTTTCGCTCATGAGCTCTACGCTCAGTCGTGCAGTTATCAGCTTGTATGGGCCGGAGATAGTTGGCAGACTTAGGGCATGTTCTGACCATTTCATTAACTCGTACGCCCAAATGCTGTACATCTCTTGTCAATGAGCAGGAAGACTGACTTGGCCTTCAAAAGTCATCTGCCAAAATCTCGAGATTCAAGAAGGGAAAATCCCAGTTCTAGACCGATCGCAATCGAGAATGAAAGCTAGGTGCCCCGCCACACAGCGATGAGTTATATGGTGTGTTCGTCACATGGAAGCCGTCATGGGAGAGATCATCTACGTTCGGATACATTTTCCAGGGAATGTGACTAGTTTATATTATGTCAAAAAAAGTTTCTTGACGTGAATGACAACTTGTAAGACTTTCTGGGACTCATAACGTTCGCCATGGAGCTCTCCCAGATGAAAGAACTAGCTTTTTCGACTGTTCTCGTCCCAGGTTTGTCGCTATTGTCTTGCTCGTGAGCTGGAAATTCAAAGAGCATTTATTTCACGCTTATCAAAGATAAAAAAAACTGTGCGCCATACATCGAAACATTTTGCCTCTGCAACCTGAAATGGACAGTCAACCTTATGAAACCCATAGAGTTATAGGTAACTGAACCCTTCCAACCGGGTGATTGTAGCTCTCTGGTCGTCTCTCCAGCCAGTCTCTCCTCACAGGCCCACAATACCCAGCATCTCTCGCAGAGAGCCTACAACATCGTGGCATTACTTGACCATGCACAAGTACAGAACTACTATATTATGAAGCACGCGTCAGCACATGGTCAACGCTATTAAGAAGGGGACCATGAATCTAGACCTCATATCAGCTTACAAAATTCACTCATTCATCATGTATCCCAAAACAGAGACGAAGATAAGGTATGTAACCGTTCCCATGAGAAGTCTTACTTTTGAACACCAACACCAAGTAGGACTCGGACTATCTTACCTTTCTATCTCGATATAGTATCTATGGCGCCAGGATCGTCTCAACGACAGCAAGCAAGGACTTTCCTTACTCCGTGTATACTATAGATGTATACAGCAACATCTGGGCAACCGCTTTTGAGAGTTGATGTGGCGTGTACTCAAAGACAAAATACGGTAGGTAGGTAGAGGGAATGTACTCACAACCGACTTCATGTTAGAGAGAATCTATGAGTGGACGACATCCTACCACGATTCCAAGGCATCAAGGGACTTCAGGGTCCCCCTCATTCCGGGCCCGGACCCGGATATAGCCTCAAGTCTCAAATCTTGAAACCGGTGAAGCCAGCACGTAGTTCGCCTCCTACATAATGTTGGTCTGACATAATCAGAGGATGAAATCATTTCTCTGGTACACTTACTAGCCAAACACATACTCCCCACATCCATGGAGAGAAAAAGCCAAAGATTTTGTCTCTGTGTGCCCACCATGTACCCTCACACTGTATAGAAAGCAATGGCATGGCATACATACATACACCTCAATCAAGCTCGAGCCGGAACAGAACATATATACCCTCCCATCAGCACCACCAATCAAGTCTTACATACTTCCCATTTCTTGCCTCCAGTCTCGCCCCATATTCTTCATCAAAGCCAGCCCAGACCGTTGACTGATTGATATCCCAATGCCGACTCACCGGCTTCAACAACATGAACTGCGGCTGTCTTCGGGTCCGGACCCGTAGGGCCCTTGGTGGCTTGATGCCTTGACCGGTTTGCTCTTACCGTTGCGTTATCTGATGGTCAGATGGGGCGAGTATTGGAAGGAGATACATACATACATACATACATACATACATACATACATACATACATACATACATACATACATACATACATACATACATACATACATACATACATACATACATACATACATACATACATACATACATACATACATACATACATACATACATACATACATACATACATACATACATACATACATACATACATACATACATACATACATACATACATATACACGAGATATTTTCTAAATGCGTGTGATGCAGATTGTGGGATGTGTGTGAGCGGACGGGGTTGAGGGGATACTGAAGTGAGTGAGGGGAGTGAGGCAGTGAGTGGGAGAACTAACCTTTTTGTTTGGCAACGGACCTTTCGGCTTTTTGTTGCTCGAGGTGAGGCGGATGATGATAATGTTGTGGAACGACTGCACGGTTAAAACCCGGAAGATGAATTCGAGTTAAAGACTCCAATGTCGCTCTGCTTTAGGTTGATGCCCCCAGCTTGTCGGTGGTTCTTTCCTTCTACGACTTGATCATGGTTGTGGCAAGTGCCCTTTGAGGAGCATTTTTGTGTCTTACTAAGGTATGTGGAAGTTCCCTTCCTTCCCGTCCCAATTCCCAGGGGCATTTCTACCCCCGGTCTTTCCCACCGCCTTGCTTGCTTGGTAGATCGTGCCTGCCCCCTTCTCACTCACAACTACGACCATCGGTGATTTGAATCAGTCTCAGGTCCCCGCAACTTTGTGCCCCCTCCTGATCTTGAACTGAGCGCGGCAACAACCTGCCTCATAAAGGTTTAAAGTTCTTCAAACTGGATTTGACCAGGCTCAAATGTGCAACTGGATTGAAACAGATTGAACACCAAGGGCCGCGCGGCGTGTCTTAGACACTCGTGGATAACGAAACTCTCCAAAGAAGGCATCTTGCCCCGATATACTGGGGACCAAAATCTAAAGAGCGACGGTATATGTCCCCAATTTTTAGTCCAGCAGGACTGGAGTATGTATCCTACCCCAGCAAAGTTCCAAATCTTAGATGGATAACCAAGACCATCCACGCTGGAGAATTTTAGAATCCGGTAGGTAGGTCGGGTGTCATCGAAACCAAAGCTGTGACACAAATCCACAACAGAACAGGCAGTATGTCGGCGCATAAATATACGTCGTACACACCTACCCGGGGTACCCTATCCGATCCGACCGGGGGCATATCACACAGGTGTCAAATGAACCACAACAGCAACAGGATGAGGCGAGATCGGATGAGATAAGGCCATACTTGGTTCATTATCAGACAACCAACCGTTGCCCCGGATATGTCGGTGATGTCAGAAGAAGCTTTGGAGACTCTTGACTGGGATTGGTATGTGTATAAACTGTGTATGGTACGGGTTTTCTTTGTGACTCCGAGGGGCACGTGCTAGGATACGTATCTTAACCATTGACCTTGGGGTATGCTCGGATAGTGTCGAAGATGGTGGGCAGAGAAAAGGACGAGATGAAGAACGAAATCGAGCAAGGGAGGACGGACTTTGAAGCTGGTCTCGTCCAGAGCATTGTTGAAGTTGTAGTTACGCAACTAACGCAAGGCAGTCATCTCACTAGGGTGGGTATCGCAGCAGTAGCCTTATGTGCGTAATGTAGAATGAAGTGTGATATCTCGAGGTGAGGTGAGATGTGTGTAAGTGTTAGCCTGTAAGTACCCTCTGTATAACTTATTTCTTCACTTTGTCGTACAATGCCGTGTGGGTGTTGCCTTTTTGTCGTCCCGTCCATGGCAAACCGAAAGATGTCCGACTTCGGCAACCCGGCAGTATGTGTTTTCTTTCCACCACCATCTGTGATGTCGTCGATACCCTATCCATTGTGAAACGTGAGCCTTTGTCACTTGACCATTTCAATGGCGGAAGGGTGCGCGGGAAGAAGCGAGACAGCGTCGTCTTTGTTCGGTTTGGAATGAGCAACCTTGCCTCGCCTTACCTCACTCTCAGCCTGCGGTCCCATGTCAACGATCAATGTAGGCATGTACAGTATTGACCTGACAAAAAGATCAAGGTGATCGAGCCAGCCACTCCCAGTGATCGTACTATATGGAAGTGGGATCCAGGGAAAGGCTTTCCACCATCGGCATATTGTTTGAAATCTGGGAACTTTTCCCTATCTGCCTCCGCAATACATACGAATGTGAAAGAAAAAGGCTCTATGGAGCTGCAACCGCGTTCCTATAGTCCTATCATTCGATACATATGATCATGTGTATGCGAGCAAAAAGGTCTCCGCGTTGATGTGTCAAGAGCCTTGTCCGGCAGATTTCGATAGCTGGTGAACCAGATGATCGCTCACGTCGGGAGAGTCTAGATCTCCTCATAAAGTCTGTTTCTCATGTCGTAATATTTCAGACTCTGCACCTGTTATTTCACTGTCAGCACGGCCATGGCTAAGATGTGTCACGGAAAAAAAGCACGCAGATAAACAGGAAAGACGGGAGGAATGGAGCATGGAACGACATGAGAAAAGAAGACATCCGGACGAAGTTGAGGCTCCCATGACCCCGGAGCCCCGTCCTCGCCCGTACCCCACTACAATGGTCCGTGCACCTCGAGATGCATTAACTCAAAAGTGTGCTAGCGCAATGCAGGAAAGGCTGCATCCACAACAGCAAAAAGGGAAAGAACCCACTGCCTGCATCGTCTTTCCTGCACACACTTTGTAAAACGTCCAGATGTTGGCGGCACACACCCATCCTCTCAGCCATGTTCTCTTACACCCTCACATATGGGAGGATGATATCGGGAGAACACCCTCTTTTCAACATTCATCGCGAAATATTGTATGCGACATACATCTAGCGGGATGAGCGGTGAGCGGCGGTTCGAATTGGCGTATCATAAGCCATTGAACAATCCAGCCGTTGTGTGCGTTATGTGTGTGACTTGGGGGCTGGGGCGCACGCAGGGAGGAGAGGAAGCGGAAGCAGAAGAGGGAGAAAAAAACATCGAAATCAACAAAGAGGTCGGAGGCTGTCCAGATCCGCCGACGAGCGACGGGCGAGGGAAGAGATCCTCCCGCGGGGTAACAAAACAATGAAGCAGGGGAAGGGTGGTCGGTCGGGTGGGTGTTGGTGTTGTTGAAAAAGTCCAGTCCCAGTCCAGCCGTCAAGGTGCATTGAATCTCGCAAAAGGTGGGGTGCTTTTGTGCTGCTTCCCTTGCTCTGTCAGGCCCGTGGCACCGTTCGTTCGTGGGGACTTCCCAGGACGACTGGACGAGGAGGAAGATCGGAATCCGAATCGAATCAGATCAGATGAGGAGTCCCATCATATCACCAGTCCAGTCAACAGTGTCCGTTCAACAGCGGATCGCGAGAACAAAACGGAGGACGGAAGAGGGACATTGAATGACTCCGGAGCCCATGAGCCCCATGTGCTAGGAATCCTTGCTCGTTGCGCATTCCCCATCATGACTTGAGGAATCAGCCGCCCTTGGCGCCCTCGCAGACGCTTTTTTATGGCTTGGGAGTTCCCCCAGCCGAGCCAGCTCCCCAGCTCCCAGCCGTGCCAGCCATGGATGACAGACAGACAGACAGACAGACAGACAGGGCCTCATGGAGGGTCTGCCGGAAAATGGCGAATCCTGAATCAGAAGATGGAGGAATGGAAAACAAAAAGACATCGAGATATTGCCGCTAGGGTATTTCACTGCCCTGTACACTACGATCCCAACAAGTGCACACCAGTGGGTTATGAAGGGACAAGTGCCGTATGTACGTCATTGTGGTCTTAGTCTTGGAGGATGAATGCTTTCCAAGATTCTCCCAAAGATCCACTGATTTTGACCTGAGCCGTTAATTGATTTTGCAAAGTGCCAAAGTCAGGAAAGAGAAAGTGTCAGGGCCCTGCTCTGCTGTTGGGCAGATCTACCTAGCAGGCCGTGACAGAACCACCAGCTTCCATTGGAGAGCATCATTCGCCTTGGCGCTTGAAGAGGGTTGCTTGTGGACCGTACGTGCTCGATGTCGTACATGCCGTCGGAGCCGATAGCCGTTTGGTTGAGTGAAGTTTGGTGTGTAGAGAAGTGTCTTTCTACAAAAGATCATCGGCACCGGGCAGTAAAAGAGTGGCGCGGGGTTATCATGAACCTGGAAAAATCACTTGACCACATGGGCGTTGCGTCTCGAACAGCAATGTCTAACATGCCAAGGGAGCATCCAGTTGTCGTAGGTAAGTAATAAATGAGACTCAAGTCCGGGATGTTATCGATAGAGATCTTTCAGAGTTTCAGAGACCACTTCCGAAGATGAAGCGGGAAAAAAGAGGAAAATCTGGCCCCAGTTCTGGAATCCCCTGATAGACCTGAGGTTTCAATCGGTTCGGCATGATTTAGCAAACATCATGGCTGGTCTTGTCCATATGCTTTTGTCTTCAATCACCACGCGGAGCTCATGGGTCGAGATGAGGCGGGAATGGTAACCAATGGAAGCCTGGATTTGGCCACGCTCGACAAGGACATGTAACCATCTCGCCGCACTTGCCTTTGTCCAAACAATGCTCATCGGGACTCCGTCCAACGGCGAGATAGCATCTGAACGATGGGTGGTTGTTGTAAGCGGGTGCCTAGCGAAGATCTGGCTCAACCCCGAGGTATAGCGGGCGGGGGAGTGGGACTTTGTGACCAAGTTCATACCAACCGTGATGATATCTACTGTACATCTACCTACCTCCCGTCTACCTATACAAGGAATATAGAAGCCGCAAAACGGGAGGCGGTGAGCGCGCAGTGCTCTCTCTCGCATGCTGTAACGGTGAGGTTGTAGCAGCGCCGGCACTTTGGCGCCTTTGTGATGGTTTATGTCGGTGGAGCAGAAGCGATAGGTAGGGGGAAGAAGAAATGGGGGTTATACACAGTAGGTAGTCGCAGTCGCATGCATTTGTCCGCAACGACGAACATTGGCAACATCAGCGTCTCAAGGATTGTGATGACCGACAGTGGAATTGTTTTCTTTGGTCTTTTGGTCGGATCCAGAAATTTGCAACGGGTCTGAAGTTGAAACGTGCTGATCACAAGATCTGATTCTCTTCCCCGCTCCATCACGTCCTTGTGTTTGGAGGTTGATTTGGTCCATGCGCTCAGTGCTGTACTGGTAACCATCACTGTATTCATTCAGCTCGCACGAACTGACGGATGGGCTTTGATTAAGGTAGGTATAGACAGACAGTCAATAAAGATAAGATAAAGAATTGCGAATTTACTGGCACAGGACAAGCCACAACACTGCAAGGCTGAGCTGAATTGGAAAAAAACAAAAAAAAAAACCCCGAAAATCTTTGACGAAAGACAAATTGCCCTGGTCAAATCTCAATCTGGCATACTCAAGGGGCCGAATGAGGCGACCTCGGAAATTGTAACGTCAGGTTTTCTCGTCACTGTCACCCACTAAAAGGCCACAATTGACGGAGCCGACTGGGTGCCTGGATAAGCTACCCGGGGGTCAGATACATATCAGGCGTACTAGCCGCTACCGAGTAGTAACATGGCCCGACCCAAACCTGAAGAGGACTTCCCGAGAAACTCCACCAAGTGAAGAGGGAACTTCAAACGCTATCTGCGATAAAGCTAAAGGCTAGAAGGCTAGGTATCACATCCATTGAAGCCCTGTCATCACATAGCTCCCAAGCATTGTACCTAGCGAAATCTGTTCCTGGTGGTTTGAGCTAACGGTATGGCGGCTGTGAAGAATGCCGGCTTGCCGTTAGTCTGTCGTGCCTGATACTCTCTTCATGGCAGTTATGCCCGACGAGAAGGATTCGACACACCACGCGGTATCGTGGAAGAGAAAAACTGCTGGGTTTCGTCGACAGTGTCAGATAACGGTACTGATTGACTGGGTACCTGAGGTGATCTTCCTGTGGCGTTAGAGTTTTCCGGTGCTCTGAGGCCATACAGTGCCGTAGATACCAGCCAACCAGGCATGCCTGAGTCCAAGCTACCTACGGTCGTCTACCCGCCTGGCATGTGAGAGGGGTCGGTTCAAATTCCGTTGAAGCTGTCAGGTTGATTTTCATTTGCTCTTCTGGGAGATTGTTTGCAGGTCATCTGCCCTTTTATCGAAAATCTTTGTTGTCCTCGGTTTCCCCACGCGTTTTTACGTCCTGTTGCTACATGATGCGTACTCGCTACCATCCTTTCGGAGGAGCATTGACAGGTTGTGCACGGATGGGTGTCTTTGTCCAGGTCACCCCGGCAGACATGGATCACTGAGGAAAAAGCTCCTTGGACCCTGGGCCAAGTCCCTCAGAAGTCAGAACCCTGAGGCCTTGGCCTTGGGCACTGTGGACCCTAAAAAGACTTAGGGTTGAATTCCCCTTTCCAGGGCTCTGATAGAGAGAATCGCATTCGCAAGGTATGCAGTCTCTTCATGGTAAAAAGAAGCAAGGGATGGCTCACGGACCTGTATCGATGTCATGCAGATTCTGTCGGAAAGTGGGAGTGTGACATAGGCAGCCAGCAGAGTTTTCATCCTCGGGATTTGCCAGGACGACGGCCGAGTTGAGGGAGATGCCATCTCCGATCGTACGGGCGCGCGAGGGTAGGTAGAGGAGCGCAATGGCCTCGAATGGCAGACCAGACCGGCCTATCACCCTGTCGCCATGCTACGCCGCGATAAGGCGACCGCAATCTTAAATTTGGGGCAGATAACCACTTAACGTCAAGGCATAAACATCCCTCCCATGGTTTAACCAACGCTCTCGGGCTCTCGCGAGCAAGGGGCGGAACGAAAAACTTTCCTGCCGAAGCGTTAGCCCAAAGTGAACAAGGGGGGCTGGACTGTTCCCAACGTAAACACACGGGACAGCGACCCGGGCGCAACTTCGCTTCAAAAAAATTTGGGAATGTTTCTCGGATGACGGACTGAGACCGTGAGCTGAGCCCCAGGACAGAAAACCCATCATGACGGAGCAACCAAGGATATAACGAGGAGCAATTGGAATACCAGCCTATCTCTTTCGGTACGCGAGTCTGCCAGATGGTCAACAGCCCAAAGTTGTCGCTCTGCTTTGAGGCTTCAACAAAACACTGGAGCTTGGCTCCTTCGGTCCCGCACAGTGTCCTGCCACTGTGATCGGTCTCTGGGAACCCAAATGAGCCAAAGTCACCCCCGCATAACGGAAATCGTGCTACTTCACCGTGATAACACAAGAGATCGTCTCGAAGTCTTTTCAACTACTTATGCGTCTGAAGGGGGCACTTTTGATGTGTGAAGTATCGGTCAAGAAAAACGAACAAATTGGTGAGAATAAAAAAGGCGGCTCTTTACAAGAGGAACAACCTTTCGGAGTTGAAGCTTGAATTCGGTGGCTTCTTGTGTTTGGTCCGATCGCTGTTGTCCTATCGACAACAGGTTCTATTGCTGCTTTGTGGGTAGGTGAAATGAGACTTGCATTGCGTCCTGCAAATGCCCTGCACTGCATCTCTGATCTCGAAGCCATCATTGGCCTTTTCCCAGGTTCTGAATGCTTTTGGCCTGGACTGCTTGAGCGGCTGCTTCAACAACAACACAACAACTGAAACCCAGGCAAGCCATAATCTAAGAGAGCCGAGAGACAGACACACTTTGGCGTTGTATGATAGTAAATTCCACAGGATTCTAATATAGGACTGCTACCTTTTTGGCTTGAGGTTCTGAATTTACTGGCGCTGTACATGTACGACGATGATATGTCGGAGGGTAGCGGTCAAGTCAGCATGGAGCACGATATCTGCGAGGGACAATTAGCAACTGTCAAGCACCGAGTAAATAGAGGTAGTGTAGGAGGTATCGGTAGGGCCATATAAGTTGGTTATAGGCATGTAGACTACTGTATATCTGCCCGCATATTCTCCAATGAGACAAAGGCTTCGACCTCGTGCTTCCCAACATTCCACGTCCAAGTTGAAGAAGTCTCTGTTCCAAGGAAAGGGACCGATCCAGAGTCCGGAGTGTCTTGATGTCCCTGGGTCTTTTCGGACAAAAGGACTCTGACACCAGCTTCGGCGATGCAAAACCACCTGAAGTGAATCATCCACGCCGCCTAACCATCACGGTTGACGATCATCGACCGAGTCACCTCATCCTCATCGGTTCCCGGCCTCTTACCTTCAGCAACCCTGAGACAGTGGGGACATGACTGTAACTGCAACGAGGGCTGAGGGGGACGGCCGTGCGAACACGAAGAGACGAACACAGGGGACATGTCGGGAGATGTGGTCCACGGCTTGGGAAATCGCATTGCTGAAATTGCCTGGGGTAGCAATGGGCAGTTCAACCCACGGCTTGGTCCAGGTTTCCAAGTTTCGTCGCTACCTTAGCCCCGCCCCCAAGCTGGTAACCGTGGTGTACCATCTTCCCTATTCCTGTTAGCGCGCCAACGTGCCCCGCTACAGAGAGCAACACGCAGGAAATCAATCAAAATTGCGCGATGGAACTGTGAGGGCACAATGGGACCCCCGAGACGTAGTTTCCACTGTTGAGGCTTCCTAGCAGCGATCCCAAAGCGTTGGAAGCGGAACGCGTGGTGGTTTCCCGTTTGCAAGTGAGGCGGGCCGCTAACAGAGAGGTACTCGCGAAGCGCAGGCGGCTGCCGTGCCCCTACCTTTCGTCGTGGTGCTAGCGCCGCCAATCTCATCTGCCCAGTCACTACCCAAAACCCACTTGCCTATTGGAGCCCAGCGGTCGACTGGACTGGACCGACGGCGTGCTGCCCTCCTGCTGGTAGAGGGAGGGGACGGGGGGCCCCCGATTGTGAAGGGACTCGCAGGTTCGCAGCCCGCCCGTATTTTAATTTAGTCACCGTCCGCCCCCCCGACCGACCGACTATCAGGAAGACCCTTCTTTTTCTTCTCTTCCCTCCTTCCCCCCTCCGTGGTTTTGTGGTTGCGCCGGACAGCAGCACCACCCAAACACGCGATATCGAGAAGAGTTTGTGTACAGAGGGAGCGCACTCGGACTTTCACATACCTCACTCCAACCAAGGTATCATCATCCTGTCCTGTGCTCGTCCACGTCCACCTCGTCCTCCCGTCATCCATCCGCCTTTTTTCTCCGCCCTCCGTCCCGCCTCCCGTCCACCTCACAAACCCGATCTCCAGCAAGGTCCCCGCCCTTAGTTGTCCTGCCACCGAGGTTCTACCTGACCTTAGTGTGTTCCCGTTGGGCACGTCACCTCAACAACTTCCTCAGCTCTCTTCAGCTCGCCCACCTCCCCCGAGCGAGTATCGACTTCCCGCCGACTTCCCGTCGCCGCCTTGTATTCACTCGCGTGCGTGTCTGTCCGCCGACACGTTTCGCGGCCGCATCATTGCATACAAAAGTCGTCGAGTGCGCCCTCGGGATTGGACCCGAAACCGTCCTTGGTTCTTTGTAGGAGACTGGTCACCGTGAGACGAACGGTCGCGCCAGATTGTGTGGACTCGGTGAGTTGCCTGATGTTTCTTTGGCCTCCTTTCCGCCCGTTCTACCGTTGTTCCCCCTTCTTGTTCTGCTGGGCCAGTGCCGGCCAGCCAGCCAGCTTGCTCGCATCGCATCGTCGTCGCATCGTCGTCGCATCATATCGCTCCCAGCGCATCGCCAGTCAGTCGTCATCGTGCTCCTCTTCTTCGGCTTCTATTCCACAACATGGAGGGCTTTTCGGTCGTTCTTGGTGGTTTCTCCAGCACTCTCGATCCCCATCCCATCCGAGTCCATCTTGCAGCGGAGATCGCCGTCCTCGACAGACCTACTGTTTGGTGCTGCGGCGCCGACCCAGGCCACACTGGCACAGCATGGAAGGAAATCATCTTGTGACTGGCCCGCCCAACCTCAAGTTGGCCTCTTGCTAGCCTATGCGAGGACATGACACCCCTCCTCCATCGGTGTGCACGCGTGATCGGTGGCTCATTCCGTCCTCGTATACTTGCTGCACCCTACTGCTGCATCTCTGCGTGGATTCCACCTTTGGGCTCTACACTACCAATTCTCAACCACTGGATTTGGTCCGCCATTTCTGCTGCCGCGGTATCGGTATCTGCGTCGTCTCCAGCTGCCGGGAGATCACCGCCTCGATACCGCTACTTTGCTACAACCTGGACTACCGACTACAAGTCGGCTTTGAAACCGCCGAGCACGACTGAAACTGTTGGGTGAACACGCACACACCGCAACCGGTGGCCCGACAACGACCCGCCCTTCAAGTACCTATCCGTCGCACAGAAACTGGAACCTCTGCTTGCCGCCGAACCACATCTGCACACCTTACACACCTACATAATACGCGCCGCATTGTCGCCAGTATCCTCGCACTCGACATATCTTGGACCCGACTTTGATGCCGAATGGGATCATTTCCACCAGATATACGCCCACTCTGCTGAACCCATAACGGCCCTCATAACCTTCTCCGATCTCATCGACCTCGATTTCCGCGACTTGAGCGAGCTCCAAGCGGTCGCTGTGCCAGACAAGAAGGGCTTGCCGAAAGAACGAGGCGTCTGTGCCTGTGCGAGGTGACGGCTCGACTAACTAACACATGACATTACGCAGACCGACTGCTGTCCGACTTTTGCCACGACAATCACCCGCAAACTCCCTACAGACCGCACGATCACAAGCGTAGCCTTCCGAGTCCGAGCTGCACATAAACACTTCCCAGCGCCGACACCGTCTTCTCTGACACGCCTTTCCCCGCTGTCCGAGCCTGGGAAACGCAACCCTTTTTACATACAAACGTTCCAACCCGTTATGCATATTAAATGCTGAATATGGATTCGGAAGACGGGGAGTTTTTCATCAAGGTAGGAGGATTCTTTGGCGCGTAAACTGCATTGCATTTTCCGATTCTAGAGAATAATCATGCTAATCAACCATACCATTTTCTAGCAACTGGCGAGCTTCGTGCGGACCCATGAAAAGGCCCTCGCCAACGCGCTACAGTTTAGGAGACAAACCACTCCTCGCCATGCATCTTCACAGAGCGTTTCGGTGCTCTCCACCTCGGCCCCAACCACCTCTTCTCTCCCTGAGCGACCTTCGACGTCTTCATCGCCTTCGAGCACCTTGGCTGCAGCTCTATCCCTGGGCTCCTTGAACTTCACATCCCACAACGTTAAGTCGGCGAAACTGGCTCTTACCGCCCACCACCTGTTCTATCTACTCTCCCGATTCGAAGAGCTGGCTATTCCTGTCGGTCCCATGAAGGTTCGCCTGGAGAATCTGCACGACAATCGAAATTCAGGAAACTATGTATCCTTCCTCAGCCAAACGCAACGGTCCAAGAGCCGTGGCTCCGACGTCGGCTCAATTCACTCTGTGTCAAGCATCAGGAGTGTCATGTCGGGCATGTCTGCTCTGTGGTCGAGTTTTGGAATCGGCTCTAGCATATCCGCCGCTCGTTCTGAGAAGCAGAAGGCTGCCATTCAGGCTGACCTCAAGTACTTGTACTCTGCCTTCACAAAGATCCCTTGCCTACGCCTCGCCCCCGACTTCCGCGCGCGGTTGATCAAAGGATATGAGGAATTTCCTTTCGACTCGGCCGTCCCTCTTTATGTCTTCAAGAACGTCCAGGCCCTAGAAGTGAGCGACACCGACTTCAGGCAGTTTTTCGGTTGGGACCGGCTAGCCGAGCAGCTTCGCTCTCTCACGCTCAAGCGCGCCAGTCTCGATGACCCTGCAGATGTTCTGATTGATATCGTGCTGGACGACATGGATAAGAGGCGTCGCCGCTCGTCAAAAGCGCAGTCTTCCCCAACCGGACCTTGGGCCGCACCAAGTCCTCGGAGAAGTCCCACAATCCCGCAGGCGGCGCAGAAGTCGAACTCGCCACCTAGTTCTCCAGATGCGAGGGCCTCTAACACCGAGATACCGGTTGGTTCGTTAAACAGCGAATCTGGACCTGACCACTTGGGAGCGGCTTTACATAACAGCAGGCGTCCGTCCGTCGTGAGGGTGGACAGCGATGAGTCCAGGACACCAACAAAGGACGGGCGACCACGAAGCCACTCCCCGCGCAGGCCTACCAGCTCCAGGAATGGCTCAAGCAACGTCCGGGGGAACCACAAGATCCGGCGGTCTGGGTCTGGAAGCTCACACTCGAGCCTTTCAGATTCCTGGTACAACTCTCGTGGAAGTTCCTCGAACTTGCTCAATATGGGAACACTTCCTCCCTCGAAGTGGCGTTTCCTCAAGCATTTGAGCCTCGCCGACAACTCCCTTACCTCGATCCCGGCGGCCAGTCTGGCGCCATTGGCTAATACTCTCCACTCCCTCGACCTGTCAGCGAACTTGTTCACCCAGATTCCTGACAGCCTTGCAACCCTTACAGCCCTTCGCGCCTTGAACCTGGCTCATTGCATGATCGACTCGCTCCATTCGCTTATCCGGTGTCCTCTTCCCGCTATTACAGCCCTCAACCTCCGCGCCAACCGCTTGACGTCGATTGTGGGCATTGAGAAGCTCTACCCCTTGGAGAGACTGGATTTGAGGGACAATCAAGTTGCCGATCCTATGGAGTTGGCCCGTCTCACTGGTATCCCGGAACTCCGGGAAATCTATGTGGAGGGCAATCCTTTTACGCGAACCCACCGCGACTACCGCATTACCATTTTTAACCTGTTCCGTCAGACACCGGGATATACCGAAGATATCACTATCGATGGGTCGGGGCCCAGCTACTCGGAGAAGCGGTACCTGGTTGAACGGGCAGCAGAGCCGCCAGCCGTTCCCGTCATCAAACCTGCACCGCAGGAATTGCCCGCGGTGGATGTCAGCAAGCCTACGTTTGTTTACGAGCCGCCTCCAAGAGAACCGACTGTCCTTAGGAAGGAGAGGCCCATGCCCAAAAGTACATCAAGCGAACTCAACACTGCGTCTACGCGCCGTCGGAAAGCACCCAAACGACGAATTGTGGATCTCGCTACTAACGAGACGCCGGCTCCTGTAGCTCTCGTTGACGATCGCACCAGGCCTGGTGATAGAGCCGCTTCGGGTCACAACGAACATTATCGTATTTCACAACCTACCGAGGTGCACGCACCTCAGGAGGCACTTGTGGCTAGCCCTTTGCCCGACTCCCGAGCGCCTGCCGACATCCCCAGGATTGAGTCCACCGTCATTCCCAGCATACCCCCTCTTTATCCCTCCCACAAAGGTTCATCCGAGTCTCAGTCGTGGAGGGACAACGGCAACTGGGATGTCGACGGCGAACTGTACCGTCGGAAGATCGAGTCACTTCGTGACAAAGTGGGAAGTCGCTATTTGAGTGCACTCAACGAGGAAGGATGGGATCACACTTCGCTTCCGCCCAACTACCGCGAGGGCAACTTTGGTTCTCCCTCCCCCCTGCTTGCAGACCCAACAGCTCCTAGAGCCGCATCTGTGCAGGCGATCCATAGTGGTCGGACACTTGGATGAAGTCTTTGATGATATACCCCCAGGCTTTTGTAAAAGCATGTTTTGACTTCTGGAGCGTTGTATGAATTGTAAGCTGTTCGCTGGACGATGCTGCGATACCCTACCCGCTACCTCTACGCATTTCCCTCCCCCCAAACTCTTGAAGCAACTTGTGTAGGACTGGACCGGTTTTGCATTTACACAAAAAAAAGAGATATCATATAAGCATAGCGTATTGGCGTTTTGGAACGGAAGGGCGTTGAAGGAAGGGGAAGAAGAAATATTTATTGTTGTATTGCATAACGCAACCCCCCTACACCCATCTGCAATGCCTCCCGTGTGTTTTTTTTAGCTATGCACATTTCTTTGCTGGCGATATTGCATCTTGGCACTTTTGGGATGGTGAAACTTTTGTGCTTCTACAATACCTATCCATTGGCATTGATATCCATACGGCTGGACATGATCCGGCTACCCTTTTTCTTATTAGGACGGGTTTAGTTGGTGGCGGCGGCATTCGAGTTCGAGAGAGTAAAGACAGAAAGATCGGTGGGAGGCACTGCGAGTCCTTTTACAGTTACGACGATGACGACGATGACGATGGGCGGCCTTGGTGGATGTCTTTGCTGTTATCAGGTGTCACGCACGAGGTGGTTGGATGATGACGATGATGATGATTGGCGTTATTTCCGAGGGCATTTGAGTGAGGTCAAAAAGCAGAGTACAGGAGCAAGAAGCGAGAAATTATGCATATTGGTCTTTTCCCCCAGATATCTCATGTGTCTCTATTTCGGTTGATGGCTGTTTATTTCGTGTTGTCTCATATGCTCCTTAAGTCGTACCGACCTTCATGATTGTTGGGATTTGTTGGTCATTTTGATCTGTTCCAGTCATGGGGAAATTGATGTCTCCTTGTATGATCATCACGCATGTTGGCATTCAGTACCTAGCCAGATAGCAATACGTCTATTAAACTTCATTGTCCCGTATGCACACCCATACTTCGTCCTGAAGTCTCGTGGTATCAGACAGCGCACATGTGTGGACACCGACCGTACTCCAGCAACGATCTCTGTTGTCATTTCTGAATCATTCCTCTAGACCTCTGGCTGGCTGGGGTTGGAGTGGTGATACTCTCTCCGGCTGTTCAGGCGACGGTGTGTGTCTGCCTCTTGGAAGGTGCTTGTGGGTGTGATCCACGGAAGGGCTCGAGGAAATGGGGATGATTGATGGTGCATACACAGTAGTGAAATGCATGAGTTGGCACTTTAGGTGAGGGATCAAGCCGAGGCCGGTTTGCTCGTCAATGGATTCTGAACGCACGCTTTGTTGTTGGTAAATTGAGCGATTCAAGCCCTGTCGTGGGGAGCTAGATAAATTTCATCAGCGAGAAGGAGAATTGCATTGCGCATCCTTACAAGGGTCGCGAGTTGCAAATTTATACAGAGGAGTTCAGGTTCTTGAATCGATTCGGAACCAATTGCAAATGTAAACAAACCGGAACGTGAGAGTTGAGTAAGGCAGGAAGAAATTTCCGGGCTAGGAATACCGGGGAAACCAAAACACCATGTCGACCGCAATGACATCAATCGCGAACCCAAGAGAATCACAAGCTCGTGGGTTTCTAGAACCGGGATTTGATCGTGAACTGGTGGATCTCTTGTGCGTCTCGGCAACGGATCCGAGCGGACGGACGGGTTCGTCGGGGGTTCATACATAGATCGATGGGGTTCGGGGGTTTTCAAGCTTAAACTCCGGACAGCGTCCTCCTTGTCGATCCCCTCAGAAAATTCCACAGCATTTGATGTGTTGGTCAACCATTTCCATGACAGGAGAATGCTCTCTTTGGGCTTGTGCGTTTTGGCGTTGCTGGATTCCATGTCATGTTGCATATCTAACGGTCCCTCAACCGACATGGTACAACCAATTTACGATACCTTTATTGAGCACAAACGGAAGTTAGCAGATAACACCATGAATGAAAAGCAATTGACCAGAACTATTTCCGTGTACGGTCCATATTCGCTCCTGCAGTCTGTCCGTTTCTGTAAGGCCCCCCAGGGGATTCCGGTGGCCTGGATCCGACGAGGAGGGGTCCAATCAAACGCCGAGCGCATCCAGGATCATGCGTCTTGCGTGGTGTGAATGTTACTTTTTTTTTTTTTCCTTTTCTCACTGCTGAGTTGGCGAGACTGAATGGTCAAATCAAAAATGCATGAACGGATGGGGGCCAGGGGCCCGTGGGCCGTGGGAAAGGTGAGTGGGGGGAGCCGCCAAGACAGTGCAACTAATCGATACTACCGCACACGGGGAGACTGGATTCGCATCCTTTGTTGAAGAATTACATCATGGTTTAGCGGTGGACGTGGCTGTTGTAGGTAGCCTTGTTCTTTTCTATGTTGTTGACCTAGGGAAAGGATGATATGGTTCCTTTGAAGACAGTTTGATGTTTGGGCAAACTAGGGAGTATGGATTACTTGTTGAAATCGCACATGGAAGAGAGAAAGAGCCAAAACTCACTGCAGCGGTCGCCGGAGCCGACATGGCCGACTGACCAAGTATTGTTGTTGTTGGTGTTGGTCCCTTCATCCTCCTCCCTGTGATGGAGACGGTTAGTGAAAATATTGATTGTGCCACCAAACAGTTCGCTCTAAAACAAAGCGTGACGTTCGCTAACAAAAGTCAAATGTTTGCCACTGAAATTGAAACCGTTGTTGAATCTGCCAAGTGGAAGCTCGGATTTGGATTCTGGGGGATCTTCTGGGGTGGTTGGGATTAGGGATCGAAATGTTCAAAACCGTTTGGTGAACAAGTGAAAATGACCCACGCAGGCTGCAACAACCGATTCAAGCTCAAAAGGCTAGGCCCAAACGAGCGGCAAGCCCCTCCCAGCCCCTGGGACCCCCTGCTCTTGTCGATTTTAGGGTCCGTGACATGCGTGCGGGTTCTGTTACGTAAGCAGCTAGCCGGTGGGGCACATGTTCCACCCTTGACCGTGACTTGTTGATTGGCTGGCCGTCACTCGAGCCTCGCGTTTTCCAGAACGTCACGTCTTCAACCTACCGGACTCCCTCACGCTTCCCGCATCGTTGACCATCGCTCAACCGCTTCTTTCTGCCTTCTAGCCCACGGTCGCGTATCTACGCTTCCTCCACCAATGATCGAGCCGAACCGCCGACCGTCTCGAGTGATTCCGCAACCACCATCTCCGACGCGGTGATTCCCCTTAAACTAACCGCCTACCCATCACTCAGCCGTCACTTTCGACCCATATCTATCCGCCTTTTCGCTCCTCCATCAAGCAGCCATGGCCCCGGTGCCATCAACCCCGCGGCGGCGACCCCAGAGTCGGCCCAAGGCTCGTCCGAGGGCTGGGGGTTCTGTGACGACCTCCCGTAGCAAGAGACACGCCTCAGGCGCCCCGGCAACTGAGCCACCCCTTAAGAAGAGACGATACGTTCCTGGCGGCCCCGGCGGTGGCGGACGTTTCATTGACGAGGATGGCGTCGAAACACCGGCCGAGCCATCTGGCTCCGCATCAAGAGTACGAACATCGGCCGCCCACGCCTCCCCAAGCGTTTTCCCGAAACGAGAGCGAAGCACAAGGATACGGACCGCCGTAAATCGCGACAAACTCGATGATATGCAATACAGCTCTGCTGCCGCCGTGGTGGCCGCCGTTGTTCAGAGCGAGGGATACAAGCCCCGAGAGGAGCGTGGCTGGGAAGAGTTTCACCCAAACCTGGATATCGAGGGGACATTTATGATCTTCCCAGCCGACGAGGTGGACGGTATCTTGAGGGAGGCACCTCCAACACCGGCTGTCCAGCAACAACAAATGGGCGGTCAAGAGAATGGCGCCACTACTCCTACGAAGAGTACCAACAACAACATAGCCTCAACGGACGCTCCAAATGCAACACCCAGTGGGCAGGATAGGCCTCTACTTGTTGGTTCGGTCACAGATACGCCTAGCAGACGTAGACCACTGCGGCCAACGAGGGAATCATCGTCCCTTTATGCCAACCGTCCGTTGGACTTTGGAATCACACCAAAAACACCCAAAGTCCTTCCGATCCACAACCAGACGCCAAAGGAGCGTCTGGACCTCAAACTACCATCATACCGGAAAACCGACCGAATAGCCCTTTTCGAGAGCAAGACTTTCGGGCAAGCACGATACGTCGACAAATCCATGTCCAACGTGGGCTATCAGGAGAGCGACAACTTTGTTCGGTCAGATCGGAAACTCATCAAGGCCACGGATGGGAACGTCGAGGAAGATGTCGATCCTGTGACCATAACACAACCAAATGGCGAATCGACGCACACTTCGGCGGGTGCTGTGGGCAGGGTCGAATACGACATGGATGAGCAAGATGATATGTGGCTCGAAACACTCAACAGGCGCCGCAAAGACTCGAATCTCGATACCATAACCCGTGAGATCTTCGAAATCACAATCACAAAAATCGAGAAGGAGTGGCATGCGCTAGAGAAGAGGATACCGAAGCCAAATCCGAAACCACCACAAACTCACAGGCCAAGGTCGAGCTCAGCAGCAGCAGTCAACGGCGAACCGCAGACCGGCGAGGAGCAGGATTCCAAGTGCGCCATTTGCGACGATGGGGATTGCGAAAACACCAATGCGATTGTCTTCTGCGACGGTTGTGATCTTGCAGTACACCAAGAGTGTTACGGTGTACCCTTTATCCCAGAGGGCCAGTGGCTATGCCGAAAATGCCAGCTTATTGGGCGTGGTATTCCAACCTGCATCTTCTGTCCCAACACCGACGGAGCATTCAAGCAAACGAACTCATCAAAATGGGCACATCTTCTGTGTGCCATGTGGATTCCAGAAGTGTCACTCGGGAATCACACCTTCATGGAGCCGGTGATGGAAGTGGAAAAGGTCCCCAAGAACAGGTGGAAACTCGTGTGCTACATCTGCAGTCAGAAGATGGGGGCCTGCATCCAGTGCTCTAACAAAAACTGTTTCCAGGCTTTCCACGTCACCTGCGCCAGACGAAGTCGGCTATATCTCAAAATGAAGAACAGCCAGGGTGCTCTCGCAGTTTTGGAAGGCGGACTCCCGCTCAAAGCATATTGCGACAAACACTGTCCTCAGGACTACGCCAAGGAGAACGATGTGGTTCAGGCGACAAAAGATGCCAAGCGCTTCTATAAACGCGCCATGAAGGGCCGTATCTGGGCTGATAGTCAAGCTTCAGCCCTGCAACTGGCCGCTACCCACCGGCACGCCATTACCGAACACCCTCCTGACGAATCACAGATGACGGGGGCCAAGGTTTCTGCTGTCCTGGGAGAAAACAAGAACGGCCAGCCAGGCAAGCCTATATGGAAGCTGCCATCTGGAGCGCCAATTATTCCACAAGCTGTCTACGACCTAGTGGAGAGTGCTCTGGCACGCTTCACCATCCTCAAGAGGAAGGACTTTATCGCCGAAGCATGTCGTTATTGGACCCTCAAACGCGAAGCTCGCAGGGGTGCTGCTTTGTTGAAGCGCCTTCAGCTTCAGATGGAGACATTCTCCTCGATGGAGTTGACCAGGCGGAACTTCGCAGCTATGGGACCATCGGGCCAGACAAGGTTGGCTAGGAGGATTGAGTTTGCGCGGACATTGTTGAGAGACCTTGAACACCTCAAGGCTTTGTCGGAAGAGATTGTGCAGCGCGAGGCCAGCAAGCTTGATGCCGCCGAGATGGAACGCGATTTTGTGGACAGCTGCTATTTCCCTGTCTATGAGATGTTGATTCCGGTGCTCCAGAAGGCCGTCCAGTACGTCTCTTGAACCTCCACTGTTGTATGGGGAATCTTACGCTAACAAACGGGAATAGGTCGGATAGGGACGTCTTCGCGAAGGGCTTGTCCGAACTGCAGGTTAAAATGGACAAGCGCTACTACACGACAACCTTGCAGTTTACCCACGATCTCTGCCAAGTCATCAGTGCTGAGATTGCCTCTGCAATTAACCCACATGCTGGCTTAGACCCAGATGTCGAACCTTCATATGCATCACCCACTAAGAACGGCGCCAATGCCGAGGTTAAGAAACGCAAGCAGATGGGCAAGAGGATATTGAAGCAGGTTCAACCATACCTCGAAGCAGCACTGCAAGCAGAGGCGGATATCTGCAGCAAACCCTACGATGCCCTTCATCAAGAACTCGAAGGCATGCTCGATGCGAGCCTGGAAGTCAGGCAACCCACAATCACAGTATCCAGCCATGACGATGTCGTGGCTGAAGACGTTGAGATGGCCGATGCCCCAGAAGAGGGCGGCCAGATCATCGTAGCCGATCAGAGCGACGGTGAAGCAGATGGGGAGGGTGAAGAAGACGGGGGCGATAAAGCGGACGCGAATACTAAACCCGACGGTGAACCGGATGACATGAACGTTGACGCCTCAGAAGAGAAGGCAGATGTGGGCAGCATAGAAGTAAACACATCAGAGGTCGACAATGCACCAAAAACTAACGGAGCCCTCTCAGCCCACCAGTCAATCACTGGCGGACAAGAAGAGAAGGAGAACAAGGAAGATTTCCAACAGCTTCAGCTTCCTGACATAACCAAAGACTCCGGCACTCCCCCCTCTTTACCCGGCGAAGGTCCCGACCATGCCACGAATGTTCCCCAACTATCGCATTCTCAACAGTCCGGTCCGCTCACACCACCTCAATCCAACAATAGCTTCGGTCGCGACCCCGCCAGCAACATCCTCACCGAGGGTGGCGCACCAACTTACCTTCACGGCTTCCAGATCGAGGGTACTTCTGTCATAGAAGAACAATGGCCCGGCAGAGAGGCCGTGCGGAGCCTAAGTGAGGAACTTACAGACATGGATGATGACGCCCTAAAGGACCTCGAGTTTGATGTCGATGAAGTATCTGCTGATACCGTCACGGCGACTCCCGACCTTGCTATCCCTCTTCTAGCTGCGGAAATAGCAGTCGAGGCGAGTATCAGTAAGGATGCTTCTTCCACTGCTGCTGCTGCTGCTGCTTCCGTCGCTGTTGCGGCTGCTACTGCTGCTACCTTATCAGCACCGCCAACGACGAGGAACAGGAGCCAGAGGTCAAACCCAGCTAGGGCAAGGAAAGGTGTCAGAACTTCAGCCAGGAGGAGGTGATGATGATGATGATGATGATGAGAGGGTGAGCTAGCGTATTATCGTTTTTGAGGTCGATAAGGTTGCGCTGGGCTGTGCCTCTTGTGTTTGGGTTATTTTTTCTACCAAGTTTAATTCTCGGGCATATTCTTTTTTTTTTTTTTTTTTTTTTTTTTTCCCACTTCGATTCTCATCATCCTCTCTTCCTCTCACTTGTTTGCTTTACCTGTTCTTCTGGAGGAGCATTGTTGTATTGTGCGTACGGATACATCGGTTACCTCTGCCATAACGGCGGCGGCGGCGCCTTAGTTTTTTCATGGATGGGTGGATGGATGGGCTTTTACACACTTCGTTGGCTCAGTAATCGCCTCGTTATTTTTCCATGTCTTGAGTTTGCCTGTTCAACAGCGATCGACCTCTCCTGCAATGTGGAAATGAGAGAGCAAGGGGTCTCTGCCTTTTTGTCGTTATTCTTTTTTGGAAGTTTTCCAATTGTTTTATTTTCATCTATCTTGAGTATATTATATAGGCAAACGGAGGGGAATATGGAATGGGTTTGGTGGGGGGGCAGGCGCGAAGATGGATGGATTTTTAGTGTTCTGAACATGATAACCAGGCAGACAGACAGGCGAAGAGGCGTGAAACGAAGATTTCAAACATTGTTCTTTTACAACGGGATTACATACAATGATCCTTGGTACTACTGCTTTATCTTTCGTGGTATATCTTTGGTTCCTGATTAGGTATCATTAACCTCACGCTGGATAATTCTGGCTCCCTCCGTTTATATACCAGTTATCATAGTTTATTACTTCCTCGACGCAACATGCCATTTCTCGCCGTTGTGTGATTTCCTTCTCTCTCCTTTCAGCATGCTATACATCCCTACCTTGGTAGCGGTCTCTCACCTTTCTCAATGTCAAAAGCATGACAAGAACCAAAGAACCACATACGTGATTTATCTGCATCATGTCCTCGAATCACTTAGGGCCAATGTCATCCATCGTAGCTAACCTTTTTGGAGTTATGAGCATATCAACGGATGGGCTGAAGTAGAGTCCAGTCGCGATAGCTGTATACCATCATACATACGCTGTGTAACTATGAGACATGACATACACTGCTGAAGACAGTCTTCCTCTTTTGACCCCAGATTCACCCTATACCATAATCAAATGGGGAAACGAAGGTCTAGATGCAAACTCTTCCATGTTTTCCGTGGATATGCTGTCACTATACGCAGATGTGTTGTTGACAAAATCGACTTTGCTTCAGCCTAACCCAGACAAATTACCATAGGCAGTTGTTTTCGTTGCAGACATGTAAGTAAGTGATCGGTGATCTGATCTATCAGATTGATCTTCGTGGTTGTTTCCGTTATTCCACACCATAAGTGATGTGATGTCAGGCTATGTCTTCATACTACACTACACTCTCGGTAGTCTTGAGTCTTGATGTTGTTGTTTCTCTCTTTCATTCTTTCCGTTTCTCTGCCGAGCAAGCCGAGAGTCTCTTATCCATGCATGTCTGCTTTCCACATCCACATCCGCACGTACGTACGAGATCGTGGTCCCCCATCCTTCCGTTGCGGATCAGGGCATGACTTGCAGATTGTTTAGATCACTGTGGTGGGCCCATGACATAGAATAGCATGAGGACGGATGGGTGGGCGAGGTGTGGGATAGGATGGCACGGATGAGAGGGACGAAGATCGTTTGATGGAAGTCAGGGTATTTGAGGGTGGATGAACCCTGGGTGCATATCCATACTTCTCTGTTAGCAGGCTTCCCCATCGTTAAAAGACCTGGTAACGGTATGGTATTTTTTCTTGGATATGTTGAGAGTAGATGTTGACGAGTATGGCTCACTCTGTCATACCCAGCTAGAGAGTTACCTCATGTAAGTTATGTCTCGGAGCATTAGGATTCGAGGAAAGATGAACAGAAAGACAATCACCTATCATTGTTCATGTGACAGTGAATAATGCTATTCAACGGGCGATGAGCAGTGAAATGCAACAAATGTGGACAAATGGATTCGGAACTTGCGCACAATGACAGCATAGGGATGGAGGGGCATGGATGGAATCGAGTCCAGGGAGTGTGGATAATACCATAGGACAGCGGCGTCCCTTTTTGA
Organism: Sordaria macrospora; assembly: GCF_033870435.1. Classification (NCBI taxonomy): domain Eukaryota; kingdom Fungi; phylum Ascomycota; class Sordariomycetes; order Sordariales; family Sordariaceae; genus Sordaria; species Sordaria macrospora. Next base: position 3,220,766 of record NC_089374.1, on the reverse strand, counting down.
ACATTTTTTTCAAAGCAGCGCCCCGGTACCGGTCACAGTTCAGAACTGAAGATGGTGGAGGGGTTTTGAGGAAGGGGGGGCAGGGCGCGCTCCATACTGCGGAGGAGGGGGCTCTCGAGCTGGAGGGGGGGAAAATGAAAATGGGGGGAGGGGGCGCCTAAATGGAGGGGTCTGCCCCGCCTTCCGTGGTAACCCGAACTCTGCCACTGGGCAGTCTAGGCCTTGTGGAGGGGCAACATGAACGACAAGAGAGCTGTTCCGGTCAAGTCGTTCGAATGCAGTGTGTATAAAGTCCGTCTTGACCGGTATTGATTAAGGAGAGGGCGAGGGTGCTGACGGGATGACAAGACCAAAAAATCATGGAAACAGGAGACGAAATAGAGCTTTGGGTGTGATTCGGACTCGATGGCAAGGCAGATGAGTCGATCCCCGCTGTACCTAGCAATAATAGACAGAGGCGAACACTTGAGAAGCCGATGCCACTCGAGCCTTGAGCCTCTTGGCTTCCAGAAGCGGATGATGAATGCCGTGTTTTACGGAGTGTCCCAGATGGTCAAATTGGAACAGTTTGGTGGGTAGTGGGGCAGGCTATGCACTTGGGATGATGCATGAGCTGCGGTTGGAAGACTGCAAATCAGGAGCCGTTCCGTCTCACGAAACGGAGTTGTGATCCGGAGAGTCGATCGAAGCGGCAACGAGGTGAAAGTGACAAGGGAGAGCTCGACACACTGCCGAAACATCTGTAGTCTCCGAGATCCATATCGTAGGTCAGACGCCGTTGGCGCCAGGTGCAAGCTGAGGGCTACCAAAGGTTTAGTCTAGACATTGTGGCGCCTACCAGTAGTTGTTGGTTTCGTGTGTGTGTGTGATGCTTTGCTATGTCTTGTTGTGGTGATAACCCAATGCGACCAACTACAACTTCAAGGGATAAAATTATGCAAGTTCCCATGCTCTGATGCCACAGTTGCGATGGTGATTTCTCTTTTCGACGTATGGCGGTTTAGGCTGAGCATTGCCGTAACCGACCAACACCTGACCCAACTTGGACCTATCAAAATATCTCCCTGGTGTTATGGTGATGGTGGTTCAAAGAGACCTATGTTGACACTAGTCGTCGTTGACAAGGTACCGAGTTCTTGGTGACCTGGTAATTTTGCCAAAGGGCCTCCTTTTCGACGGAAACTGGCATCCTTGAGCGACCAGAATCTCAGGTTTCTATATGCAGCTAAGCATCACCTATGACCGCAGAGAAGTAGATCCCCAAGATCCTCAGCAGCCTGACTGAGGCTTTGCCAAAATGCTGCCGAGCTTCCCTGTCACTGGTTTTCCAGATACACGTCGGCGGCTGAGTCGCTCGAATGTTTCCTCGAGTGCTCACTTGATATCGATTGCCTGTCGACCTGTCTCTATACCTAGGTACCTACCTCTTCGTTTCGAGCTGTTGTAATCATGCAGACCAAGTGCTTGTGCCTGACATGGTAGGCCAGGGAGCCAGACTGCCTATATTTGCGTCTGCGGAAACTGATGTTGATGGAGGGGAAAACGACAAAAGAACAAACCTCAAAATTAGCCGGAATATTGGTGTAAAGTAACAACAAGGCGACCAAGAAGGCATTCCCGTCTTTGTTGTTGTTACCGCGTACATGCCTACCTTTTATGTAAGGTATTACACACTACCTCGACACAGAGTGAGAGTCAGGGAGGAGGAAGTTGGAGGGCTGGAAGAGATGGGAAGTTCCAGGTGACATCCACCATCGGGATCGCGAGCGGCTTAGGCGAACCAATCCCAGGCCTAGGCCCGCCAAGGAGGGTCCGGTGTTCGGGACTCGCGCTAACAGAGCCGCTCGCAGTTTGCGGGGGCAGGCAGCGCAACTCTTACCCCGTCGCGTTAGTGAGCAACATGCAATTCGACCTATGTACTCATCATCATACCTGCTCCCCCCCCCCCAGAGGCGAGTGCATGCAATTTTTCTCGAGCCAAGTTGGAAGGGCCGCTTCACTGCAACTGGAAAGGGCAAGAAGGCTCGGCCAGGATCTGACGGAGATTCAGAACGGGCACTAAGCTCACGCTCAATTTGAGTCTGTCCTTGTTGTGGTGGTTTTCAGCCGTTCGTTTAGTTGGAGTTGAGGGTTGTTCTTGCCTGCCATCGCGTCGGATGTTTCGAGTTTTCCGTTGTCACTGCTGTTTTGTTCATAGATGAGAGCCCAGTCGGCAAGAACACACCTGCACCGAAGCCCGACCAGAACGCCTGTCGTGGTTGTAACGATAAGGTACCTGACCTTTAAGGAACGCGGATTCGACCTTCCTTTCTGCCCTGGACCTAGACCTCCACTGCCTGCCTTCGTGCCTGCCTGCCCCATTGCTCTGCTAGTTCTACCATACCTAGTAATTAGCGTACATGGTCTGGAGCCCTGTGCGTTCCTGCTGCGTTGCGTGCGTGCGAATCTTGCTGCTCCATCGGCCCAGTACTTAGCCCCAAGCCAATAGCCCAATCCCTTCCTCTGCTCGCCAGTCGCCAGTCTCTAGCCCATCGCTCGGCCGGACCCCCCAGCAGCGGGCAGCCAAGTGGAAGCGTCTGCGCTCGTCCCTCTCCTCCAAAAGTCTCCAAGCAACCACCACCGACGTTGATTTTTTCTCCCGACGCTTTCTATCCCAACCAAAATAGGGCGACGTCTTTAACCACAAGAACGCGCATTTCCAACCCCACCCTGGCGATAGAAGTCCTAGCATCATAGGCATCATCTCTCGGCATCTCGTCTTTTGGCCGTCGGTCTCAATTAGACGCAGCTTTTTCCAGCGACCCTCCGACCCGCCCACCAGCGCTCTGCACTGCACCTCACTGCAGCTCTTTGCACTCTCCCGGGCAGCCCATCGACCAGTCTTCCCCGACCGTGGTTTTGGCAGTTGGCAGTGACAACAGCCTCTCCATCCCGCAGTCTCAGGACCACTTGATCTCCCCTTCTACACCTTCTCCGACTCGGGTTTTCGACGACGACACGGCCTTTTGCCTCAGCCCGTCCGCGCGACAAAAACCACGTCACCTCACAAAGGACGATCAGAGACTTCTGGACCCGTCTCCTTTCTCCATCATTGCTAACCCTCTTGTCGCCGCGTACCACCGGACCGATTTCTTCGCACCTCCGACGACGCTGCGCTAGATTTGCTTGCGCTTGCTCTAGACCGTTCGCACCTCCGCATAACCCGGTGACGACTTACTAAAACAAAAAAAACCACAAAAACACAACATTGGGTATCCGAAAGAATACCTATCTCAAGAAAAACATTACCGCTTGCTGTATCCCCAAGGAGAACGCGCTCGCATCTCCGAAACCCCCCAACAATCGCTTTTTGCTGGGATCGCTTCTGAGCGTAAGTTGATCAACTCAAACTTCTGTTACATTGCCGCTTCCCAGTCTCTGCCCAGTCCTCGCTCCTCCTTCACTTTCCCGCCATCGCGATCGCGTGCTGCAAAACTCAACATAAAAATTTGCGTCGTCATAGGCAACGTGTCTAACGTTTTTATCAATCATCTAGCTTTGCAGAAGTGCATCTTCCCCAGTTTTCTACTCCTTACGCGTGCCGCTCTTTTAGGACCGTCCCATCCGACTAGTTGGGGTCTGTCGGTCGTTACCGTGACTTCGAAACCTTGTGCGCGGTATCTCTCCGGTTGGTGAGGATTTTGCAATGGCGGACCATACCGAAGTCGATCTCGACTCTATAATCGACCGCCTCTTGGAGGTGCGGGGCAGCCGGCCTGGTAAGCAGGTGCAGCTGCTGGAAGCCGAGATTCGCTATCTCTGCACCAAGGCCCGTGAGATCTTCATTTCTCAGCCCATCCTGCTCGAGCTCGAGGCTCCCATCAAGGTAAGCGTTACATCCTCCTGATTATACCTTCACATGGCCCCATCGTGCGCCATACTGCCCTTTCTGCAGTGTTCATGGCTAACATCGTGCCCCACCTTGCTAGATTTGCGGCGATATCCACGGTCAATACTATGATCTCCTCCGTCTCTTCGAGTACGGTGGCTTCCCTCCCGAGGCCAACTACCTCTTCCTAGGTGATTACGTCGATCGCGGCAAGCAGTCTCTCGAGACCATCTGCCTGCTCCTCGCCTACAAGATCAAGTACCCCGAGAACTTCTTCATCCTTCGTGGCAACCACGAATGCGCGTCCATCAACCGTATCTATGGTTTCTACGACGAGTGCAAGCGCAGGTACAACATCAAGCTTTGGAAGACATTCACCGACTGCTTCAACTGCCTACCGATCGCTGCCATTATCGACGAGAAGATTTTCACGATGCACGGTGGCTTGAGCCCGGATCTCAACTCCATGGAGCAGATCCGCCGAGTCATGCGACCAACTGACGTACGTTACATCATTCATGTCCAAGTCTCCCCCTTGCTCGGGGAATTGCTGTAACGTGAAAAGCTAACAAACCCCCAGATTCCTGACTGTGGTCTTCTTTGCGATCTTCTGTGGTCCGACCCCGATAAGGATATTACTGGCTGGAGCGAAAACGACCGTGGTGTTTCCTTCACGTTTGGTCCGGATGTTGTTTCGCGCTTCCTCCAAAAACACGATATGGATTTGATCTGCCGTGCTCACCAGGTTGTCGAGGACGGATACGAGTTCTTCTCGAAGCGCCAACTCGTTACTTTGTTTAGTGCCCCCAATTACTGCGGCGAGTTTGACAACGCTGGTGCTATGATGAGCGTCGATGAAAGTTTGCTCTGCTCTTTCCAGGTACGTTTGCATTGCCCTGGCAAGTCCAAGACCATTACGCTCTTTCTAACCCCCCCTCGCAGATTCTCAAGCCCGCAGAGAAGAAACAGAAGTACGTTCCCAGTCTCAAAGGAGGCACTAGCAAAATCATGACCCCCAGGAAGCACAAGTAAAGAGTTTTTTTTACGAACAACCCCGTTTTTTTAGGTTCGGCCGCCGATAAACGCCTGATACTTTCGCCCACTAGCAACGAACATGAGTATCTTGCCGCCAGCTTGTCTATCGACTCCGTCTTTCTTGATCGCCAGGGCTCCCAACCATCATCCCGTCTGCCATCTATTCCGACCACTTGTTTCCGGGAGGTCTTCGCCCCTCCTGCCGCGCCAACGAAACGAAAGCCACGTCTGCCCGTCCTGTCTCTCCGTCCGTCCGGTATCCACGCAACTCGAGAGGGTAGGAAGGGAGGGGAATCTTTTTATATTTCGGGGGGATGAATAACGAACGACCTTTTCTTTTTCTTGTCTGGTCACTACTCCTGCTAGGAAAGGTATAGATAAGCAGTGTGTGTCTTAGGGGGAAACTAGTTGTTTTGTTTCGCTTTTCACCGAAAGCATATGTCATTCTGTCATGGGAGAGTGTATTGAAAATTTGTCTGTTTACATCCGCTCCAGCATCTCTGACTACGGCATGCTGTGTCTCGCCACTCCGATATCCTCCGCTCATGGTTCGATCTCGAAAGGTATCCACATCAGAGCAGCGTCCACACGTGTCTTCAGCCTAATCAACCAGCTCATCGATCCGGTTGAACAGTCCTCGCCATACCTTACTCTACAGCTCTCGCAACTTAGGCCATTATATTTCCGGATGCTGGAAACGCTAGGATTCCATCCTGGAGGTAAACTACGACCGGTGCAAACGGGTGTGACGGAACAGTGAGTGATACAAGAAGGGAGAGGATGGGATGAAAGACAGCGGTCATCTGGGCCCTGGTTCTTGTCTGACATGACGAGGACACCCTGATGGGTAGAGAGCAGACAGCACTGGGCAGGACAGGAGAAGAAAAAGAACTATCACATCAGGTCACAATATATGGGCATACAGAGAGGACAGGATGTGTGGCAAGCTCGGGTTTTTGGGGGTTCCTTCTTGGTGTTGTGAGTTATGAAGCGTGTCCGAAAATAAAGGCCAGTGGACCAGCGGATAAGAGTACGTATGGCTCTGACTTGACGGTCGAGGATCAGGCTCGGTTCAAAAGCATGGACTGGCGGTGGCTCTGGGATGACAGCGAGGCGAAAGCGGTATTGAGATACGGGCTGTTGTTTTGTGGTTGAAGTATTTGTATGTTTACCGGCCTGAGTATACGTTACGAGGGAAGGAGAAAGGGACAAAAATGTCGTGGTCGGGTGAGTCAAGCAAAGCGAATGGGTGGGATGAACAGTGGGAAGGGGAAACGTAGCGGGCTTGTGAGTTACGTAAGGAGGTTGGAGAGAGAGGCTAAGAGAAGGTGGCTGAGCTTGGGCAAGGAGTGAAGATATGTCGGATGTCAACTCATCCTTTTCTTTTCACCGTTTTGTTTTCGTACTTCATGCTTAAGGTTTCATCTCTTTTCATGTCTTTCCCAAGTGATTGACTCGCCTTACCTCTCTCCAAGATTCCGTTACCGTCAGTGTTTTCGTCATTCCGTGCTATTCGGTTTTGTTATTCACCTCAAGTCAGATAAGAGATATGTGAAATCAAGGAAAATCGATTATACTCTCTTGTTCAGCAGCTCCCACAAAAACTGTTGCCAATAACATCTCATATAGATAGCTTTTCTGCTCGACATCTTGCTGTACACATCGCTTCAACACTGCTTATGGTAGTCGTTGAGTGTCGACACGTGCAGTAAGCTGAACTCTGAAGGGAGGGAGTGATTGTGAACCTTTATCACTGCTTCACCTTCGCCTTCTGCACTGCCTTGTGAACTTTACGGTATCTACCTGCTCAGGAGTATATATGTAAGCGCCTTTAACATTCATACCCGACACCGGCTTCCTGGTTCATCTGCCCTGTTCTAGGCACACTCTGGACTCCTGTGGAGGCATCGTCACTTTTGTCTTTTTCCCCTCAACGTTTCAGTTGGAAGAAGATTCCATCAATTACTCCTATTTGTGCAAAGAGCGGAGTGTCCCTACCTAACGTAACCTAACCTAACCATCCGTGACCACAAGCATTCATTGAAACAACCACTCGTCCATTTATTCATTCCTTCATTCCCATTCACTGTCTACCCCCCTCCTACTGCTCCAAGTCCTGATAAGTCTCCTCACTCATCCAGTCCGTACCAGCCGCCTTCTTCTCTCCGCTCTCCTGTTCCTTTCCACCACTTCCCCCCGCTCCCACCGACTCCGTTTTCTCCGTCTTAGTCTGCTGCCCGCTTCCATCCCCAACACCGAATGAATGACCCCCCTCAACATCCCTATAAGTCTCCTCCGTCAAGTTATCGCAATCAGCACACTCCGTCTTGCCAGCGCCACTTTTGGAAGAACAAGCAGGGGCAGCTTCAGTAGCAGCAGACTTATTGGAGCCATAATCCCGATCAACATGCCCCAGGTTCCTGTCCGGTTGGATAACGTCTCGCACGCGGCGCTTGAGTTCCTTGGTTTCGGGGAAGCCGCCGTCTGTTTTGCGGTCCCAGAGTGTCTTGGTTTGAATCTCGGGGTCGGTGGGGGTTTGGTTTTGATTGTCCATGTTGATTGTGGAGTTGGAGTAGGTGATGTCTACGACAAACGTGCCGCCTGTTGAGGGCTGGAGAGCGACTTCGCCTAGGGAAGTGGAGAAGGTTGAGAGGAGTTCTTGGGCGTACTATATATTACAGAGTATGAGGTTAGCATGGTCTGAAGGTTCTAGTGAGGGGTGTGAATGAGGGGATGGCTAGGCAGGAGGATGGGTAAACTGGATGAGTTGGATGGGTGGTAGGATGGGTGAAAGGTGGATGGTGAATGGTATAGATGAAGTTGGAGGATGAATGGATGAGACGGAAGTGAGGAGTGTAGACAAGCCGATGGGAACGAGGGAAATGCGTGATAGTGATGACCAGGTAACGGCTGAACTATATTGTGGAATGTCAAACTCACATAAGCTGCCCTTAGCATCCACTTGCACTGAGTACAAAAGCGGATGGTAATTCTCGGTAGTAGAGTCGGGGTTGGGGCACTGGTAGTAAGAGTTGGAGTTTGGTCCGTCATCTTTTGCGTGTACTGGGCAACGTGCTATATCAACGTTGAGATAGATATATGCAATCGCTTAGACGGAGGCCTCTAGATCGTATGTGGCCTTTGCGTGTTTCGTCACTGCTGGTAGGTTCTTGGTGGTGGCGTGTAAGTGGAAGTTCATGTGATGGAGGAAAAGTCCACTCACGAAACACTCGAATCCCGGAGCCGTAGTCAAGCTCCATCGAACGGGCGGGTTCCGCACCCCGAGTCGCCTGTGCGTCATCTCGCCTCCGAACTAAACTTCAGTTCACCAACAACCGGAGCGAGATCCAGTGTGGATAACAAATGCTTCCTACTACCTATCATTTCAAGATTTGCCAATCATGTTAGTGCACTTACAAGAGACATTTACCTAGTTCGTTTCGTAACTGCAGCATTCACATCATCCTGGACACCACGACATCGGACCTGATACCTCGTTGAAAAGCGAGATAAAAGCTATCTTAATGCATTTCATCCCAATATCATGCGTTTGAGTTAGAATAGTCTAGTGCATTTCATTTGCCTCACTTATCGTGTCGTAAAGCCCCTTCCTTTCCAGACCCAGAAGGGGAAGCCGCGCGAGAAAAAGCGCTTCATGAAGCAGGATATACACATGTAAAATGACAAAAACAGGGAATCGAGAAAGGCCGAGCTAAAAGAGTACAACCGGGGAATAAGAAGTGAAAAAAGAAAAGGGAAAAATAAAAAAAAATAAAAAGGTGTTACATGCTGAAGAGTCTGCCGAGCCTGCCTGCCGTGAGATCCGAAGTATGCCGGATGGGGGTATTTGAATAAGCATTATGGTCAGGCCAGCCGTCGTATCTTCACTCCTCAAAACCTTTCTCCCCGGTTTGGCGTATCGTGATGATGGCGGCGAAAAGGACGGGCCGCAAGAATGTCGACCTTATTCCCTTCCGGTGATGGCCATATGATCGCTCATGATCTTCGATAACGCTCTCGGCCTCGCAAACTAACTCCGTCCGGATCCAATCCCGCTTGCGAACGACGGTGTCCGCTCACCAAGAGAGTTTCGTAGGAATCGCTGTGCCGGGATGTTGAATTGATCGCCCGTGCAAAACTGAGTAGTTCGAGTGTCCTCCCCTATTGTCGCCGCATTGATGTCGTATTTTGTGGAAGTTCGAGGTTTACATGACAACGCAGCACCCGCTGCTTTGTTGTGGCAAGTACGGGTCTTCGGCCTTGGGCACCTGCCCCCAAACACTTGGTACCATGTAATCTCTTGTGCTGTTGCAGTAGGCGATTATGCTGTAAGGAGAAAAAGAAACGACTGTCAGCCTCAATGAACTGCGACCGGCAAATGTGCCGAAACGACCGAGCAACAACGAAGGCTGGATCTCACCTCTTGGCCGCCTGGCTAACCGGAATCCTTTCCCTTTCCAAATCCTCACGTAGTCGGTTGTTGAGTTCGGTCAATCGGCGGAGTTTTAGGTCGGCCATGCTCTGCTTGTTCTTCTTGATTTGCGACGGGTCGCCGACATCGCGAGAGGCGTACTGAGGCATTTTGGCTGAGCTTGTCGAAGCCTGGGCTCCGAGGTGGGAATTAAAGGAGTGTTGGAGTGTCGTCGGGGACGTGGGCGACAATGGTGCCGCGATAAAAGGCGAGAATTGGTCGGAAAAGCTTTGTGGTGAAGATGGGTCGCGAGTGGAATTGGGGGTTGGCGGCGCTGTGGGTATTTCACGATAGGAATTGTGCTGCTCAAACATGTCGTGTCAGTCGTGTTGTTCAGATGTGCCGTCGTCAATCGCCATTCAATCACTCCAGTTCGGTCGTCGGTCGGGGGCGCGCTGATGCTTGCTCGAGTCGGGACGAGATGGAAAAATAGTTGTTAAGGTTCGGGTTCCTCCTCCCGCGTTCCTTTGTCCTTGCTAATACCAACGTCTAGCGAATGGGCGGCCACGAATGGGACGGATGGCGGTGCTTGACGTGAAGTTGAAGGGCGACGGCCGCGATGGAGCAACTGGAAATTGCGGCAAGCTGAGATGGAACGATCACGAATCGCGAATACGTACCGGACACTCTTGGTAAGCGGCAACCTCCTGGCACTTGAGAAAACGTTGACAGTCGATAGTTGGGTTAAGCGAAGGGTCGGAGGAGGCGCAAATGGATTATCATTGACTGCTGCTGGTCCAGAGTATAGAAGCTGAGAGAAATGGAGGACGACCGGACAACGATGCCAACCTATGCTGCTTTGCAAAAGACCGACAACACGATTGACGATTCCTAACAGCAAGTCTTGGGAAGAGAAGGGGCGCCCATATGGAAGTTCCTTCATTCCTTCAGTGCCACTGGCGGGCCCCGGACCGCGACGGTGGCCAGTGCGCAGCCTGTAGAAGCAGTCTCGAGCCAGTAGCAGCGCAACAGAACCTGAAGGGAACGGTTCGGCAGGTGGGTGCAGTCCGTGCAATCCCCCATTCCCCCTGCTTGGCCTGCTGCAGTGCTGCGCTTTTGCCTGCACTTGCACTGCTGCAATGCTGGTCGCTTCGGTGCTGTACTCCCCTTCTGGGCGGGCAAAGCAACCCAAGGCAACATGAAAAAAAGGGCCAGGTGCAAATGAGACGGACCAGGGGGTCGCTTAGCAAGGTTTTGTTAGATTACTCAACACTAACTACGACCGTAGACGGAATCGGTGCAGGCCCGTTAGTATCAGCTATCAGGATAATCCGGCCTCCTAGCTTCTCTCCCCTCCCTATTGTCCGGCCCCATCCGTGCCATTGTGATGGACATTGTTGGCAAGCTTCTGGAAGACTGCTGGGAAGTCAAGATCTGGGAAGGAAAAAGGAAGATGGAAAAGCCGTTGAAGATGGGCTGCTGCCAGCTCCTTCTGGATAGGGACAGGATTAGCCCGACCAGCCGACCTTCCATTTGGACGGGCTGTCGGTGCTGTGCATAAATAGGTACTGCAGCAAATCCATGGCAAATGCAGCCAGAACACGACGGAGTCCCGCCCCCACTTTATCCCCTTTGATGTTTGCGGAACCACCCCGGCTCCAGCAGGCATCGCCGGTCGGGATAGGATTGGGAATGGCGCCAGTGGGTGGGTGGATGCCCACTTGCTCCGACCGACGATGGACGCTTGAACGCTTTGGGTGGGATGATGAGGATGACGAATAGAAGCCCCTGTTTCTGCATATAAAGTAGGTCCCAGAGCTTTATGCATTTACCAGTAAATATTTTATCTACAGAGAAGAGGCTCAATGCCCACTGCGATGGTTGAAGCAGTAGTTGTACCTATGCACTGAAGGCACCTATGCAGTAATTGGGCATTTCATTTCAAGATCAGACCGAAGCCCGCAAAGATTCCAGTCCCAAGCCTCAGAGCAACGTTCTCAATGACAGCCGTTAGAAAGCTTGGCAAGACTGTCGGCGGTCCGTCACCCAAGGCGGGGGTCCGTGGCTCGGCAGAAAAGAACGAACGGCGCCAGCGGGCTGGGAACTCCCGCACGAACAAAGAAAAAGCAGCCGCACGCACACACTTTCCACGCTGGACAGCACTGCACCAAGTCCCAAGATTGGCTGAACATCCCACTTGCCCTTTGCGACCTACAAACTCTAACCTCTACCATTGTGCAAAATAGCCTCACAATCAGATCGAGTCAATTCCAAGAAATTTTATTTCCATCCATCCCAACTGCTCAGAGGAAGTGACCAAACATCGCACAGCTTGCACTTTCTGCCTCTGAGTTGTTCAAGGCAGCAGCGCCAGCAGCGGGTTCTATAAGCTGTGTATCACGTGACTGTCCCGCATCATCCCAGCCCACAAAGTGCTCCTCAGCAAAATCGAGCCTCCAACCTTGCCAGGGCTTTCGTACTAGCAAACCGAACTTCTCCACGAGGCGAAAAAATCGTCCTGGACAGCGCAGCCTCAGCCAAAGTCTCCAGCATTTCTACGTGCTGCTTTGCGCGCCGCGTCCCTAACACCACTTTATCCATATCTCCTCTAGATTAGCCAAGTGCAGAGGAGTCGCCCATCATGGTAAGTTGGGAATACAGCCTACCTAGCCTTATGGTTATGGCTTCGAGTTCATATTATCATTACTGCCCCTCCTTTTGACTGGAAAGCCCAACTCCATCGTCGCCTACCTCATCACCGCCCACCCTGCCCTCACCCCCCTCCTCGAACCCTCGACCACCCCCGCTCCCCGCCTGTCCCGCTCAACCTCCAAGTGTTGTCGAGTATCATGACCCTCGGTGACCGTCACTGACCATCAACAGCCTCCCCCACCCCACCAAAAGCCTGAGAATGTTCTCAAGCGCGCCCACGAGCTCATCGGGGTCAACCAGGCCTCCGCCGCCTTGACCCTGCTCCACGAGCACATCACCTCGAAGCGCTCCCGCAATGTCCCCATCGCCTCCCTGGAGCCCGTGATGCTCCTCCTCGTCGAGCTCTCCGTCGAGCAGAAGAAGGGCAAGCTTGCCAAGGACGCCCTCTACCAGTACAAGAACATCGCCCAGAACACCAACGTCGCCACCATCGAGTTGGTCCTCAAGAAGTTCATCGAGCTCGCCGCCGAGAAGGTCACCGTTGCCCAGGCCAAGGCCGACGAGGTCCAGTCCAGCATCGAGGCCACCACCTCCAACATCGACGATCTCGAGGCCTCCGAGACCCCCGAGTCCATCCTGCTCGCTACCGTTTCCGGTGAGCAGTCTCGCGACCGTACCGACCGCGCTATCGTCACCCCTTGGCTTAAGTTCCTTTGGGAGGCCTACCGCACTGTTCTGGATATTCTCAGGAACAATGCTCGTCTTGAGATCCTCTACCAGAGCACCGCCATGCAGGCCTTCGACTTCTGCCTCAAGTACATCCGCAAGACCGAGTTCCGCCGCCTTTGCGAGCTTCTCCGCAACCATGTCCAAACCGCCGCCAAGTACTCGGCTCAGATGCACGCTATTAACCTGAACGACCCCGATACTCTGCAGCGTCACCTTGAGACCCGCTTCCAGCAGCTCAACGTCGCCGTTGAGCTCGAGCTCTGGCAGGAGGCTTTTCGCAGTGTTGAGGATATCCACACCCTCCTCAGCCTCAGCAAGCGCCCCGCCAAGAACGTCATGATGGCCAACTACTACGAGAAGCTTACCCGTATCTTCCTCGTCGGCGAGAACTACCTTTTCCACGCCGCTGCTTGGGCCCGCTATTACAACCTCTTGCGCCAGTCTGCTGCTCTCATTGCTTCCGGCCACAGCAAGAAGGCTGATAACCCGGCTTGCAGCGATGCTGACCTCCAGAGGGCTGCCACTTTCGTTATTCTCTCCGCCCTCTCCATCCCCGTCATCAGCACCTCGCGCTCCCGCGGTGCCATGGTCGACTTCGATGAGGCCCGCAAGAACAAGAACTCTCGCTTGACCCACCTGCTCGGCATGGCCCAGGCCCCTACCCGTGCTGGTCTCTTCCGCGATGCTCTTTCCAAGTCGCTCCTCCGCCGCGCCCAGCCCCAGATTCGCGATCTCTACAACATCCTCGAGGTCGACTTCCACCCTCTTTCCATTTGCCAGAAGATCTCCCCCATTCTTGCCGAGATTGGCGCCGATGCCGAGATGCAGAAGTACATCCTTCCTCTTCAGCAGGTCATTCTCACCCGTCTGTTCCAGCAGCTTTCGCAGGTGTATGAGACTGTCGACCTCGAGTTCGTCGAGAGCTTGGCTCAGTTCCCCGAGCCTTTCCAGGTCACCCGCGGCACCATTGAGAAGTTCATCATGAACGGCAACAAGAAGGGCGATCTTGCCATCCGCATGGACCACGCCACTGGCGTCCTTAGCTTCGACGCCGACGTCTTCTCTTCCGCCAAGGCCGTCCACGCTGGTTCTTCTGCTGGCTCTGCCGAGAGCGAGACTGGCTCTGTCCAGCGTCTCCAGAGCACTCCCTCCCAGATTGTGCGCTCTCAGCTCACTCGCCTTGCTGAGGCCCTCTACACCACCTGCCGCTACATCGACCCTAGCTTCAACGAGGCTCGCATCAAGGCTCGCGATGAGGCCCTTGCTCGCGCCAAGGCTGGTGCCGAGAAGGAGCACCAGGAGGTACTTGCTCGCAAGGAGATCATTCAGAAGCGCAAGGACAAGGCTTCTGAGGCTCATGCCCAGAAGGAGAAGGAGAATGCCCGCAAGAAGCTTCTCCAGGAGCAGGCCCTCCAGCAGGCTGAGGCCGCTCGTCTTGCTGAGGAGCAGAAGCTCCGCGAGGCCAAGCGTCTTGCCAACGAGCGTGAGCAAATCAAGAGGAAGGAGGTTGAGGCTCTGCTCAAGGACATGAAGCTCGAGGAGCTCAAGGGTGAGGATATCGAGACCCTTGACAGCAGCAAGATCCGCATGATCAAGCTCCAGCAGCTCGAGCGTGAGAAGAACAGCGTCTCCGAGAAGCTCCGTATCACCGGCAAGCGTCTTGACCATCTCGAGCGTGCCTTCAGGAAGGAGGAGGCTAAGAAGCTCCCCGAAGACTACGCCAAGCAGCGCGAGCGCGATCTCGCTGCCTACGAGCGTACCAAGGCCCAGACTCTCAAGGAGGCTGAGCTTAAGCACAAGGCTGATGTTGAGCTCAAGCACCGTCTTACTCGCCTCATGCCCTTCTACGAGTCGTTCAGGTCTGACCTGCACGAGCGTCGCCGTGATGAGTTCGAGAAGCGCCGCCGTGATGCCGAGCGTGAGATGGAGAAGCAGATCAACGCCCGCCGCAAGGAGGCCCGCGAGAAGAGGATCCGTGAGAAGCGCGAGCGTGAGGAGCGTGAGCGTCAACTCCGCGAGGCCGAGGAGCGCGCCGCCAGGGAGAAGGAGGAAGAGAGGAAGCGTCTGGAGGCTCGCAGGGAGGAGCTCCAGCGCCTCAAGGAGGAGAAGGAGAAGGAGCGCGAGAAGCTGCGCGAGATTGCTGCCCGCCAGCAACAGCGCGAGGAGGAGGCCATGGCCAGGCGCAAGGCCGAGAAGGAGAAGCTTGCTGCTACTCCTTCTGCCTACAGACCCCCCGCGGCTACGGAGCGCACCGAGGCTGCTGCTCCTCCCCGCATTGCCCTCGCTGGCAACCGCCCCAGCTGGAGAGAGCGCGAGGCCGCCAAGGCCGCTGGCGAGACCGCCGCTCCCGCCCCCGCTGCTGCCGCTGAGCCCGTTGCTGAGAGACCCCGTGTCGTTGCTCCCCCTGCCGAGAGGACAGAAGCTGCTGCTCCTCCCCGTCTGCCCCTTGCCGGCAGCCGTCCCAGCTGGCGTGAGAGAGAGGCTGCCAAGGCCGCCTCTGGAGGTAGCACCCCTGCCCCCGCCCCCGAGAGGAGCGCTCCTCCTCTCAGGGCTGCGGCCCCTCGCCCTGCTGCCGAGAGGACTGGATCTGGTCGTGAGAACGACAAGGACGTCCCTTCTGCGGAGCCCTTGAAGGCGAGCGGTGCTCCCGGCAAGTACGTTCCCAAGTGGAGACGTGAGGGTGCTTAAGAGGTTTGTCTCTTTGCACTTGTTCACAATGGAGTTTAAGGGTTGTTCGCGCTCCCTTCTTTACGAGGTTCATGTAAATTAGCATCACGTAATATGGGGAGCACCTCTTGCAGCATAGACTGGACTAAAAGTGGTTGTGCGTTTTTCTTCACGTTTATCATTCATTCATTCAAAATGGACCCAGTCCTCCCAGCGTTGATTGAGGGTTAATGGTCATGACAAGTTCCCAAAGCCTATTCGCAAAACGAGGTGATTCTGCTGATACCAGTCCGTGCGTTCTAAGTACGAAGTATTCAGTGGTTAACATCCTGTAGTAGCATACGTTAGTTGTAATTCAGCGAAGAAAAGGCCAAGGATCATAACGCTCGGAAGAAATCGAAATTGCGTTGCAATATCAAAGGACGAGAAATTCTCCGCCCGGCGTTGCAGCTCCACTGTTCAAAATGAGGACGGAGCACCGATCGACCCCGGAGCCCCGTTGCTTGGGAACACCCCGGTTGACGATCACGGCAAATTCACGATGGTTGACGGCGCCCAAAATCTTTAACGAAGTTTTTCTTTTCTTCGTTTTTCCAATTTCAAGGGAAAATCTGTTTCATTGGTTCCGTTTCACACCTACCCTGAGTCCTTCGTCGCATCAGTCTCCTCTCTTCGCTTCCATCGTGTCGTGTCGTATAGTATCGTGTCGTGTTTCCCCGGCCGTCGCTTGCTTTTGTTGCATCATACCATACCCGTCTGTCGTTTCGGTGCCGCACCTAGCCGTTGTCAATATTGCGGTTTTCGACATTGATCTAGCATTGCAACAACGTGTATCAGATTATACCAGGGACTTGGACTTGGAAACAAGCATTGCGAAACTTCTGGAAAACGAAACAACCCGGGAGGACGTTTTCGGAGATGGTGTAAAGGTGGCTGGGAGAACTCTAATGGGAAGGTTAAAGTTAATGAGGGACGGCTAAACGGATGTATGGTCATAAATAGCTTAGGTATCTCGGTCGAGCTGGCTAGACATGTATTTTTGGTGAATATGTCCCGTTGTCCTCCGCGGTGAGGAACTCCCGCGCAAAAGACAGAAGTTGCCCGTGCTTACTTGCTGCGCTACATTTGCTGTGTGATGATCGATGCTCTCATATGAGAAAGTTACAATAGCAAAAGATGCACACCCTACACGAGGTTGTTGTGGCTGATAACCCTTTCCGATGTTTGTTTTCTAGCGCGAACACACGCACATACACACACACACACACGTTCAACGGTCTGTCAACTGTCAACGACAGAATCGGGCAAACATGTGAGTGATGAATCAGATTCGGGCAAGCAATACATAGCTGGATTTGGATCGCCTCTGATACGCCTCATGTCTTCTTTTGGACGGGAACGATGCGGGTTCATAGCGGAAATTTTCAAAGGAATTTAGTGTACCGTGCCATAAAAGGACGACTCGGAGGAAAGAAGGCGGGAATGTGGGAACAAAAGAGGGTTTGTACGACGGTGATGAAGCGTTCGGGGAGATGCTAAGACATATGTACTTGGGTCTTTATTGCGTACCTAGGTCTGGGTTTTAGATTGACAGATACTCACGTCAGGTTGTTCCGCATTTTTGTTGTTTCTCGGTGGTTTCTATGCTTCTTTTTCGTTTCCTTGATACGACATGTGAAGAAGGCGCAATACCATTTACTGCATGTCTCAGCATTAACACACCAAGTATGAATCTTCACAGGTGAAGTATTGGAGATAATGATGACCCCTGAACCTAATTACTCAGCCACAACATCGTGACAATAGTTCGAGTTCGTCTGTTTCAAGACAGTAGTAATTCTTGCGAAGTTAGAGGAAATATGCGAAATGAGGTACAGTTCATCATGTCATAAGAGACCGTTGAGGATTTTATCAAGGTGCAAAATCGAGGTGTCTTTATGAAATCACACAGATCAATGTGCAAGAACAGTCCTCCAACCCAACATGAGATGGACATAGCCTCCTTTCCATGCAGTTTGCTCTCAGGCCTATCAAACGGTTGCAGACATCAAGAGTGGAAAACACGTACTACCAGGGTGTTGAAGCATATTACTTATCGTCACGCCCAGGAAAGTCCAAACTGACAATTGTAGCTCGAGTGCCTTTGAATCAAAATAAGATGATCGGCTTCTTTTTCCCATCTCCCAGTAACTTGCGCCCTATTGTTTGATTGTATTTTCTGATATGAATAAATAGGTTGTGAGACTTTTACGGCCCTTTTTGGCTCTGACCTACCTGTACATCACCAGTCGAAAGACAAAAAGAAGAGAAAGAGAAGACGACATTTGAAGGAAGTTGGGATCAAAAAGGCAGCTGCAGGGTCCAGGCTGGCGCTGTGGGGTACCTTGGATGGAGCGAATGCAGGTACCCGTTCCCTAAAACAGCAAGACACAGGTGCATGAGCACCTTCTCTCTACAAGTGGAAACCTTATCAGTTATCGCAGTTCCTTAACAGCTCCTCCTCAGCTCCTTCCCTTACGACAACATTTTGACCTTCCAGTCCTCTTGCATTATGTACAAAGTCACATTGAAGGTGCAAAGTGGTGGTCTGGACCTCTCGCTAAGGTAATACATGTTATCTAGTCTTCAATAATACTACCTCCTCTCTACAACATACCTATAAACGGAAGAGAACATCAGATCAGATCAGATCACGCCCCGTCCCGTCCTGTTCGGTTCCCCCGCTCCCGTTCTCAGCTGAAGACTCCCCGAAGGTTGATTGATGGCTACCACATACCGGAACCATGGACCACACTCCAAGACCCGATCCCAATCCAAGAGAGGGAACGATGCACACAAATAAGGTTACTTGCCCCGAAATCCACGAAACCAAAAATCACCATCTCCTGCGACGTGAAAGTGTGATGGCCAACGCCATGGCTTTACATATGAGGCCCAACACGAGGAAGGGCTTGACATATATATCGGAACGACACTTGGTCGGGCCTGTTCGCTCAGCCTAGCCACTTATCCCATCATTGTCTTACTACCACGCCATGGCGATGACAGCTCTTTGGTACACGTGGTAGATGGACTCGGTGAGAGCTCGCGTAAACCCCACTTTTTCAGCTTGCTACCTTGCAGCAGTTCTCGTACTCAGCTTCTCCAACGTACCTCATCGAAGGTATTTCGCTCGCTAAAGCTGCAGGTAGGTACCATGGCAGGAAATAATATGCCGCCGTAGAATCTTCACATGCACGGAATACTCTTTTTGCCAGGAACAAGGGATTGGATATCACTGATCTTTGCATTTTCGGGTCCGCAAAGCTTCTTGACCGGATGTTCAACGTGATGTGGCGTTGTTGTATTGATTCCAGACTGGACTCCGGGGAGGCCACTTCGATATTCGCTTCCGAGATGCTTGCAGAATGTATCTCGCATTGTTTCCTTTGGATCATGACCACTTCACCGTCTTGATAATCATATAAGACGGCCATCTGGCTTCTTCAACCTGTCTCTTGTTGCTCAATATCCGCAGCCCTTTCCCCAGCAGCACTCCAACCATCCTGAAGATTTCCCACGGCATCCATATTGCCTGTCACCATGACTTCCCACGCCCTTCGAGCTGCAGCCTTAGCAGCCCTCGCCCTAGTTCCCGGGCTGGGTGTCCGCGCAACAACCATCGAACTCCCTCCTTGCCTTGACCCCTTCCAGCCTTTCATCTACTCAGGCTGCTACGCCGACACCGGCAACCCGCACGCTCTCAGCCTGCGCAGCCAGCTCGACCAACAGAACATGACCATCGAGAAATGCGTCTCCGTCTGCAAGGGCAACGGCTTCCGCTACGCCGGGCTGGAGTACTATGGCGTGTGCTATTGCGGCAACACCGTTAACGGCCAGCAGCTTGACGAGAGCCAGTGCAACTACCCTTGCACCGGCAACTCCTCGCAGACCTGTGGTGGGAGTGATATCATCTCCATCTATCAGGATCCGACTTTCTTGCCGGTTGATGAGGTCACCGTAGCGGATTATGACCATTTGGGATGCTGGACTGATGATTCCGAGTATGGAAGGGCGCTGGCTTATCCCCAGGACCAGCTTAATGGGCCAACTCTGACGACTGAGAAGTGCTTGGAAGCTTGCCGGGGAGGCGGATATCCGCTTGCTGGGACTGAGTTTGGCGGTATGTTGCAACTTTTTTTGCTTATTCATTGGCGTCCTGTGAATGAAAGCATCGGATGCTAACTGCTTATCTTCCGCTAGGCGAGTGTTGGTGTGGTGTTGTCATAGGCAACGGGACCTTCTCTGCCCCTGACAACGAGTGCGATATTCCTTGCAACGGAAACTCCACGCAGGCTTGTGGCGGACGTGCTCGTCTCAACCTCTACGTCGCCACTGAGCTTCAGTCCCTCGAGCCCTGTGGCTATGAGCCACCTACCCCGGGTAGCAGCAGCACATCGTCATCATCAACGACTTCAGCTGCTTCTTCTTCCTCGTCCACCCCCGACGTAATCAGCTCGACGACAACAACTTCTGACACACCCTCTTCCACCACTACTTCTTATACCCTCAGCTCAAACACGGCCACTTCCACCACTCTGGACACCTCCACCATTTCACCACCGCCTACTACCACCTCACCACCGTCTATTACCACCACAAAAACCACTTCCACTACCACCTCCTCCATCTGCAAAGAAACCGTCACCCTCCCACCCACCTGCGAGTACAAGTGCGGCAAATGGTGTTCCTCCCCCTTGCCTGACTGGGACTCCCCGCAGTCCTGTTTCCCTAGCCACGTCAACTGCTTCCTCCAAGTATCCGCCTGCTTCAAGCAAGCCGGGTGGCCCGGCGCGCTCGAGTGCTTCGGGTTTGCCGAGTGGTGTTCCGCTCTGAGCACCTACTGCAAGGGCTCCGGTAAACCAGGAGGCATCTGCTCCAAGAAGGACTTCTGGAACCACAAGCCGCCCTCGGTTCCCGGACCTGGTGCTCCTACCACGACGGTGATCACGGTTCCTTGTTTGCCTGTTAGCACCGGCAAGCCTACTTCCACCAAGCCGGCCACGTCCACCACCACCAAACCGGCTGCAAGCACCAGCACGCAATGCCCAATCCCCACCTCTACCTCCCTTTGCAACCCTCCCAAGAATAACAAGCCCCCCGTAGGCGGGATTCCGCTTCCAGTGGTAACCTGCAACGATCTCCTCCTCTCCTTTAACTCGGGCCACCCCTTCAAGCTGTATACGGACTCGGACTCCAGAAAGTGCAAGTCGTACGCTCGCTCGTCGCTCGCGGCGGCCTGCTTGGACGCGTGCCAGGAGCAGTACGATGATTGCGTTGATGTGTACGCCAAGGGGTGCAAGGAGGGCAAGTACAAGGAGGATTCCTATGCCGGGGCGGTGATCAAGTGCAAGGAGCAGTATGCGGATTGTTGGTTGGCTAATTGGGGGGTGAGTGCGGATAAGAAGTGTAAGGTCTGGGGGACGGGGCCTTGGTAGACGTGTGGTTTGATGTGACAGGGGAAAGGAGGAGAAGGAAGCTGGGGAGAGGTGATGTTAATGAGAATGTTTTCTGGACATGCGAGGGTTGGGAATAAGACGATGGCGGTCAGCTGAGACGGAAGTTCTTGGATTCTCGAGTCCATGTTTTTATAAGAGTGTGTACCCCATCCCTGGTCTGTATAACTGACATACGTAATTAATTCGAACATTCGCTATTGAACAGCAGCGGAAAATCTAGTCAGACATCAGCATGAGAAACCTGGAGGAAACAAGGCTCTTGGTACCTCGTATGCCCAGGTCTTGTTCAGCAATAGCACTTGAACGTACAGGACAACGACTGATCAGACGCATGTGAAGTTCTGAATGGGCCTTTTATTCAACTAGAGGAACACGCTGTGCTCTTCTTGTTGCCCCTTGGAGCGAGTCCAACCCTCCCAAAATGGTTCAAAATATGATGTGTAAAATTTCAACCCGAACGCCCTCGCTAATGCAATTTTGTGTATTTTCTTACCAAAGACTGGGTCGCCCCTATTATCCCATGATGGGTTCTGTAGGTTTCCTTTTACTGCAGGAGCTCCTCGCAGGTCCAGTCCTCGTAGCTACGTAGCAACGTTAGTGAAAACTGTCCCAGCCAGGTGCCGAGGAATGGCGTAGTGACTTACAATCCATCAGGCATGTAACGACGGACGATAAGAGGAATCTTCTTCTCGCGCAGCTCCTTGATGGCGATCTGAAGAGGATCCGTCTCGCCCTCAAGGTCAACCAGCACTGGCGCGTTCATGCTACAAAGAGTAATTCCTTGTCAGTCCAAGTTCGTCCCTAAAGGTCTTCCAAGCACCGCCAATTCAATAACCCACCTGATTTGAAGAGCGCGTGTGCCGAGGATACGAGCCTTCTCGTACTTGGTCATGTAGGGTGTCGTCTGACGCTGGTCGTTGGGGATCTTCTTGTCCTTGTGGGACTTCTCATTGCCCTTGCCAGCGTTGGCGGCCGCATTAGGGTCACCCGACGTGACAATGTTATTATCGTTCTCCGCCTCATCGACTTCGTCGCCGGGTCTGCCCGCTAGGTCGTCGTCCGCGGGCTCGGGTTCGGGCTCGTAGTACTCATCCGGGTCCTCATCGAAGGCGGGCTCATCGCTGGCGTCTACCTGTTAGCATCTCTTGCTCTGCGCATGAGCTGCGGTATTGTGGGTGTGTAGAGGTTGATGTCAGTAACTGGGTAGGTGGCGTTGGGAAACGT
The DNA here is from genome assembly GCF_033870435.1 of Sordaria macrospora. Lineage (NCBI taxonomy): Eukaryota > Fungi > Ascomycota > Sordariomycetes > Sordariales > Sordariaceae > Sordaria > Sordaria macrospora. The sequence goes on along the minus strand of NC_089374.1, from coordinate 3,198,682 downwards.
ACATAGGCTCGCGATCATCGTCACCGTGGTCACCGTAGTCGGACATTTTGGTTGTGTTTGTTTTGGAGTTGATTGAGGATAAAAAAATAGTAGGATATGGGCTGCAGCTGCACAAGTATGTCGCCAAGTTGGGTCACCCAAAAGCGCGTGGAGGTCGAAGACTGGACGTGTTTGCCAACCGTGACTGAATGCGCTGGGTGGTGAGGGAAGGCGAAGGGCTGACAAAGGACGACAGAAAATTCGAGTGGGGCCGGTGGTTATGCAAGGCTGAACCGCGCCAAGACAGGGAAACTGGAAAGGACATGGGTTGGGGGCCAATGGGGCATCGAGTCCTTGTCGGAGCCTGTGAATTGTTGCGAGATTCCGGTTGCCTGCCGGCGCTGGAACCTCAGCTGCGGAAAGAAGGTCAAATAAACTTTTTGAAGCGGCAGGGACACCCACCCCGGACGAAAAGTCCAATCGGCAGGTGCAATGCAAAGGTTCCGTCACAAATGTGAAGTCCAAAATTTCCAATCCAAGCGAATTCCCCCCAAGCTCGGAGCTCTTCTCTCCAATGTTGGAGCTTCAACCTCGGAGCTTGCAACAAAGTCCAGGGTAGCAGGCCACGGTGACCAGTGCTGCTACTCCAGGCAGGTCACAAAATGAAGCGGAAACAGGACAACGAGGGCCCTGATGGCCATGACGGCGCCGGCCATGCCCAAGTCCAGTCGTCCAAGAAAAGAGCTACTGATTGGGTCTATCAGCAAAAGAAGGAACAACACTCTCAAGACGAGCAGCTAGAGGCACCAGGAGAGGGACCAGGCTCGACCTCGCAATCGCAATCACCCGCTGGTGCAGCAGAGGCGACAGCTGATAACAACGGCAACGACAACGGCAACGACAGCCCCGAACTCGACCCTGACTCGGCCTCGGTCGCCTCGGTCGCCAACACCTCCCTTACCTACGCCGGCCCGACGACTACGGTAGCAGCAACTAGTATCAACACTACCACGACTCGTGCTTCGCGCCGCTTCCCCTCCGACCTCAAGACCATCAGTTGCACGTTCGCCGGTTGCACCAAGACCTTCAACCGCCCTGCCCGTCTTGCTGCCCACCTCCGATCCCACACCAACGATCGCCCGTTCAAGTGCCCCTACGATGACTGCGACAAAGACTATCTCGAAGAAAAGCATCTGTCCCAGCACATCAAGGGTTCCCATACCAACGATCGAAAGTACAATTGCCCCGAGCCCGGTTGCGGGAAGTCCTTCGTGACCAATACTCGACTTCGCCGCCATGCTCTCGTCCACGAGGGCGCCGATCGCTACCGCTGCCGCGGCTACGGGGACTGTGTCCAGAGCTTCCGAAAGCACCAAACCCTTCAGAGACACATCCGAACCGCCCATCTAGGTCAATCGGCGTACCCATGCGGTAACGATGGATGCGACGCCGGCTTCGACACTGCGAGTGCCCTGAGAAGGCACGTAGACCGTGAGCATGGTGATCTCAAGTTCTGGTGTGACGAATGCAACGCCGAGGCAGAGGGTGACGACAATGGGTGCCGCCGTGTCGGATTTACCACGATGCTGCTGCTTCAAGCTCATATGAAGAAGGAGCACAACAACTGCGCCTTCTGCGGTGTCAGATGCGGTACACAAAACGACATGATGCGCCACGTCGAGCTCTACCACTCAGCCAAGACGGTCGAAGATCGAAAGACCATCGCTTGTAGTTGGGAGGGCTGTGACAAAAAGTTCACGCGTGTCTCTAACCTCAACACGCATATCAAGTCTGCCCACGAAGGCCATCGCTTCGTCTGCGGACAGACTGATACCTACGATGCAAAGGCCCCGGAGATTGCAGACTGGAACTTTGCGGAAGAGGGCTGTGGTCAGGGATTTACAACCAGGGTGAAGCTGGAGGAGCATGTTCTTCATGTGCATCTTGGCAAGAAGCGTCCACCCAAGTTGTATCCCGTCCCTTTAATGGTCGCACAAGCTCAGCAAACTCAACAGGCCTTGCTGGACAGTCGTGACCTTGCTTGCCCCGTGCACGGATGCACCACTCGCTTCATCCGCCATGCTGATCTGGATAGACATATTCAGAATGATCATGGTGGTAACAATGGTATCAAAGAAGAGCAGCTGCAGCTTCTGCAGTTACCTCAATTGCACACAGGCGAGGAACAGGCAGCCATGGCGCCATTCCCGAATGCTACCAACTTGGGCGTCGACGAGCTGGGATATGCTATCGATCCTAGTCTTGAACCCCGACTTCAGCAAGGAGATGTCCACTCTGGATTCACCACCGCTGGCGCTGCCCCTCCCCCTCAGATGGAGCAATTCACGAATGTCCCAGTTAGCGATGGCGGAAGTCCTGGCGCTGTGCCTTTCTGGCTTGGTGACCATGGAGACCCGTTCTCACCCCAACACCCGCCGCCTGTCTTTGAAGATTGGGCTGCCGATATGCAGCTGTTAATGGGCCAGGATGCCGAGGGGTCGGACCTGCAGCTTGCCAGAGCGTAGGACACATGGCGAGTTCAGTGAATGGCTTACAACGAGGAGTTTATGTTACCGCAAAAGAAGACAAGACAGAGATAGACGGGAACGCTGACGGAAATATTGATACCCTTTTCATTATGTGGCTTAGTGACTGTGCACATCGCAGGGATGAATAAATAGGCATTATGGTTTACGACGTTTTGGAAGGAATAAAAATAAAGGTCACAAACAGTTTCGCTTGCCGTGTATTATAGAACTATACGTGAAGCGTCTGCTTTTCAAAAGACAATACAGAAACTTTAGCTCAGCCAAAACACCGCAGCCAACGTACTGACATGTTAGGGAGGGGGGGCAACCATGGAGATGTATTCTTTGCTCAGCCAGCTCTGTTGCCGTCTGTCTACTTGATCAAAGCTCCCTCGCTCACGCTCCGGCGGGGTGTCTTGTCTATCCGGATAACAACGAACCTAACCAACCAAGTTCCTCGAGGAAAAATAAATCCCCATTAGTTGCAAGCGATTGTAATCCCTGTCTTTCTTTCTTTTTCTGCCATTCCTTCGTTCCGCCTCTTCTTAGTGTTGGTCGTCTTGTCTTGTCTCGGTTGGGTATACGTTCACACCACTCTACCAGTAATCAACACATCCATTTTCCCAGTCAACCTCACCACCACCAAAAGGGTATCGGTACCCCCCATGCCAACCTGGGATTTTGTGGCTATGGTAGCCATGTAACTGGTTTGATTAATCATCATCAGCAGCCAATCTTTCGACATAACTAGAGTAGGCAAAGGCAACATACCAACCCCATCGCCCACTCCACCCCCTTTTATCGACCTAGTCTTAACCAGACTGGTACTTCTTCTTGCTATAAGCAGTGGTGGTCGAAGCCTCCGTCTCCTCGGGCTTCTGGTCCTTTGAGGACTCGTCCTTGGAAGAAGACTCGTCCTTCTTGGAGGTGTCGGTGGTGGTGGTGGAGTCCTTGGGAACTTGCTCGTCACCGGGGAAGGTGGTACCACCGGTGGTGGTGTCTTGGCCAGAGGTCTGTTCGTTGAGATTAGAAGATGAATTGACGGTGATAATGGGCAGGAAGGGGTGTCTGGTGCGGTAGATTATGATATGGTTGTGGTGATTGGGGTTCTGTGTGGATAGACTGGTGAGGTTGGGTTGGGGATAGTGGAGCGGGTTGTATGATGAGAACGGAGGAGGATAAAGACGGTTGGGATGAAGGGATGTGAGATTAGGGTCTCCTCACAAATGTCTCCTCGCGAGTCTGTTGGGATGGAGGAAGAAGACAGAAGTGAGGCTTAGCAAAGATGTGTCTTGTGTGATCATGATCGTGAAGATGAAAATGAAGATGAAGAGGTTAGGGTGAAGAGAAAGAGACAACGTACGTTCTCGTAGGACGACATGGTGGGTGAATTGCGAGGTGGGTAAGAAAAGTGGTTGAGTGATGATTGTAGTAGAATGCTATAGAGTTATCAGACAGACGAGGAAAAAAGACTCTCGATGTTCTTCTTCTACATCTTTTTCTTCCAGCCCGGCGAGGTCCTGATATTTATACTTTTTTTCCTCCCCTCTAACCCTAATTCTCGTCCTTTTGGGGTTTCTCTTCCTTGCTCTTCTTTTCCTCTTTCCCACCCAAGAAAAGTTGCCGAGTAACCTCACCACCTTTCTCTCCTCCTCGAACGCTTTCATCCCTAACCAAACAAGTTCTTTCCCCACCGTACACAAAAAGAACGGCGACGGATCCCGCGCAACACCACCGCAACCATTCCCTCACTCCTTGAAACCACAATCATACCCATCTCTTCCCGCTTTTTGCCTTTCCACGATCCAACCCCACCTCGGTTGTTTGCCGCCCATCCAGCTTTTCTCAGGTATGTTGAGGTAACCGGAGACACTTCGGCAAGGGCTTCAGAAGGCGGGCGGTAGGAGAGAATGAGCCGATTTCGACGTGGCCTTCTCCCTCCCTCCTCCCCCATCGCCTTGCGGCTGGTTATCGTGATCGTGCTATGTAACTTGTCCCACACTTTCGGCGTCTGGACTCTGGCGTACCCTCATGTGGAAGCTCAGAGTACTTATTCCCCATCCACTAACTCGCTCTGCCTTTCGGTCTTGCCATTCAATTGTAGCCCAGTTGCCTCACCGTAATGTGTCTCTGACTTTCTGTTTGTCTTCCAGCACGAAATGATGCTTCCTCTTCTTCTCTTCCGCTCACCTCCCGTTCCAACCGATTTTCCCCCACCCTCCTCAAGTCCAACATCGAAAGGTAGGTAAAGTATGAAGCGAAGGTGTATCTGTCGTGTATGGTGGTATATGTGATAGAGGTAACCAAACTAAAGCCTGCGTAATCTGCTCCTTTCCCATTATTGCCTTTCCACCGCTTTTCTCCTCCTCGTCGTATTCAAGAAAAGAATCCGAGACAATTTGCCGCGCGGACACAAACAACCGGTCAGAAACAGAAACAGGGCGGCCGCAGGGCCATGTGGTTCCCTCATGGCTTCCGTCCTCGTCTCCGACACCTCGATGTTATGACCGAAAATGAGATGCCATGCGTGCTGCGAAGGAAGAGAAAAAGAGAGGGAAAGAGCGAGATTAGAGACAACGACAGAACAAGATTGCGTGGTTGTTTTGCGAAGTTAGGGAAGGTGCAACCTTGAACTGTATCATCTCTGCACGTCCCGTAATTGGACAAGAGTGGGGAGGGAAATGAAAGGCTCGGTCGGTGTACCACCTACCGCCGTTGGGGGGATCAGACGGTGAGTTTTCTGTAGGTGTATGTGGGCAAGATACGCGCTTCTCGAATGGTTGTCGTTATCCTGCTCACGAGAAACATGACCAAGTTTTTCATGTTGTTTTGGCATTGCAAGCAAAGCGGTCATCAATCCAGCCTCATGGGGCTTCAATGCTGAAAATCGATAGGATCAAGAGGTTAGTCTGCTGATGACGCTGCCCTACTAGACTAAGAAGCTGGGCGTGCCACGCTGTCACGCCCTTCATCCATTGACGCAACTGCGACTTGAGATGTTGTTCGTTCGAGAAGCAGACGAGAAGAGCAGTTGGACAAGAAAAGAGTACAAGGCGTATCAGCTTGAGCAAAGTGTTACGACCAGCCGCGTAAGCCCGCGGGCTAGCGGGTGGACAAGCGAGAACACTACAGACTGCTGGTTTGGCAAAAGAAGAAGAAGGGGGTATCGACGTATTATTTTGAGAACTGAGAAACTTCCATGATGCTTTTTACTGACGTAGGGAGAGAGAGAAACATGTCATTATTCCATATGCAAGAAAGAAGACAGGACAAGAACAATCAGAGCTTGGCTCGGTCCATGTTGTTCTGAATGGCACCACTCATCATGGGCACTTCAGGAAGTCCTCCTTGAGATCCGTAGAGAACGGCTTGCCTGCCTCCCTTTGTCCCCCACCATGCGACACCAATAGCCGATCTCTCGACGTCCATTTCTCCGCTGACCAAAATCTCCCAGAACCGTCTCTTGGCAGCCTCCCTCATGGCCACGTCCTCGATCTGGTTCACAGCATGAGCGGCCAACGTTAGCCAATCCTCAAAGATCTTGAGGTGGAGGAACGGCAAAGAGTCTATCAAGGTCATCACCAAGGTACTCTGCTCAGACACGGGTAGCTCGGGAGTGCCCGACTGGACTTGGGTTTCAGGAGGCGGCAATGGCACCTTGCTTGCAACACCTATGCGGAATCGGACCATCTCTAAAAGTGTCTCAGCCAGCTGCGGGTGGGTTGACGAGATGGGGTACGGGGGAGAGAGGATCTGCATCAAGGTCTTGAAGGCCAGGCGGAACTGGCGCGGTGAAATGTGAGTGGGGAAGGCCGAGAACAGAGCCTCGGCATAAAAAGGGGCGAGCTTTACGGTGACGGGTGCGTTGTGTGGGCACGAGAGAACCGAAAGGACAGCGCTGTGTGCTGCCTCGAACAACTCGAGCATGCGTGGCGAGAGGGGAGTTGAGTGAGTCAGGTAGGCCATGGCCGGTTGCACAATGAGCGAGTCGCAGTCCTCAGGTGTCAGCTTGAGCGGGAGGTGTTCGGCAACGTTCAGGTAGAACAAGTCCAGGGTTCTGTGAAGGGGATGTGGAGGAATGGTGCCCGGGTTAAGTGGCTTCGTATCGCGTAGAAATGCGGCACAGGCGTCCGAGTACCTCGCCAGGTTGTCAACGGACGTAAGGTACGTGAAGGTGTATACCTGGAAGGCATCGCTTCCGTTCCGAGACGAAATGAAGTAGAGGTAGCGGAGGGCCTTGAGGGTCTTGCTAGCCACGACGGGTGCCATGGTATCATTCCTCATCCGAGGATCGAGCAGGCTGCGAGCCACAATGGTCTGCAACACAGCAACTGAGCCATACATGACCTTCCTCAAGAGTGTCCACAGAGCCACCCAAGGACCTTGTAGAGTATCTTGGGTAAGGTACACTTCCTCCTCGGAGATTTCGATTTCCGAGAGCTTGCTAGCCTCCCATTCGTGCAAGAGCTTTTGGGTGAACGTGAGCAGGTCGTTCTGAGCTTGCAGGACAACATTGGCATCACGCGCATGTTCGATGGCAAATCCAACAACCTTTGACAGAGGTCCAAGACCATTGACGAGAGGCTTTTGCTCAAGCTGGCGGAGAAGAAGGGCAGACGGCGAACTCTCCTGCCAGGTAAAATGGTTTCCTGACTGCTTGAGATCTCCATCGATAGTGCAAAGGAACAGGCCGTCTTGGAGGCCATCTGCTCCAGTCATGCCATTCAGAGCAACGGGCACAATAGCATCACAGTCCAAGGCAAGGCGAGACGACTTGGAGAGTAACGGGAAAGCGTAGGTAAGGGCCAGGGCTATCGGGCCTGGGGGAGCGGGGGGCTCTAGTTCGCGTTGTTGCCCGTGTGGTTGCTCATGGGGACGGAGAGCAAGGTTGACGGCGGTGACGATGGCCTCCTCGACGGTATTGCGCATCGAGTAGCTCAGGCCATGGCGGTTCCTGGGGTCTTTCTGACTTGTCATGCCAAGGAGGATGCCGCAGAAGACAAGCAGATGCTGCCACCTGCTGGACTTGTCGTCAGCACCCTTGAGGACGGCTGATACCCAGTCATCGCACGACAGCCCACCACCGGTGCGTGGCGCCTGTGGCACCGGTGGTCCTGCCTGAGATCCCCTCGAACCTGGCGGCGGGCCCTGCGACCCTCGCGACCCGGGCGGCCCATGCAGTGCCGGGTGCGTCTGAAGTGGAAGTGGCTGAGGCGGCTGCTTGTTGTGTTTGGCTTGCTCCTGTAGCTTGGCAGCCTCTAACTCCTTTTTGCGTACGTGGGTGGCAGCGCTGTTGAAGATGCTGATGACGCGATAGCAGGCCCTCATTCCATCGCCGCGTTCCCATATCGCCGGCGCATTGAGCAGTTGTGAGGTGAGGACGGTGATGTTGAGCGGGTTGGAGAGGTGGGTCAGCAGCGTGGTGGTGGTTGAGTATAACTGTTCGGTGCGATCATCGTCATGGACGTCCTGGTATAACCGAAGGACGTTGGTCAGAAGTCGTTCGACCGACATGGCGTGCTTCGTGGATGGGTCGCTTGCCGTCCGTTATCGTCGTGCTCGTCGTCGTCGTTGCCGTCGCAGTCGCAGTCGTTGTCAATGCGTCGTCGGATATTAGAGATTAATGGGGCGGCGGTATGTAATATCAGCGATGGACAACTAATCGAGATGATAGTCACGGCGGAACCATGTCATGTCAGTTGCAACCGGAAAGAAACATTCAAGATGGGGAGGTTGTGACCGACGTTGTTTGCCGGGGCCGAGGTACTGAAAGGAGGAAACTAGAATTACGTGGTAGGGAGTGAGGAGGCTCCCGTCTCTGGGGCTCCAGCAAGTGAGTTCCGTCTCCAGCTGAACCCGACCCGATCTTCCTTCCTGCCCCCATTTCAGCTGCTCCATGACACGGGGATGCCCCATATCGAATAGTCGGGGTGTCAGTTACCTTACCGTAACGTAATCGGTTATTGGCCTTGGCACCTGTAATTCTGTAAGTAACGAATGGTTACAAACGGGACTTTTCTTACAAGGCCAACGACAACAAGCACAGCCAAACCCAAAGAACATCACCAGACATTACCAGACTACCTACTGAATCCATCCAGGCTATCCAATACCATCAGACAAGCAGCATCAACCAAGCCAGCCACTTTTCAGGCTTTACACCAATCAATCTCATGCCACTAGACATTACACACCACAAAATAGCCAACATCTGGCCAGGCTCTGTCTTTGCAACTCAATGGAACCGGCATCATCTCCCATGGAGACTCCCTCGTACGGGTTTTGACTAGTTCCCCAATGTGGTGTATTGAAGACTGCTAACAACCATACTTGCAGTATCATCCGGCGCGATAAACCAGCTGGCTATGTTACTCCTCCCTTTCCCTCACTACACTGGCCTCCTCAACATGACACGTACAGCCTCTACGACCTCGGGGACATGTGGCGCTTCACGCTTCTCTGGACCCTCATTATCTATGGCCTTGTCCACCTCGGCGCTGCCGGCATCGCCCTCATGATGCAAGTGGGCAAGAAGAAGTCCAACTGGAAGTTCCTTTGGCTTGTCCCTTTGCTCTATGCTGCTGTTGCTGGCGCCGAGGCTCTGCTGGCCGGAAGTCTTGTTGGGCTGGTGGTGGGAGCTACTTACAAGGCGGGCGCATTCACCATGTCGACGTGGATCCCCTTCATCTGGGGTTGGGTCAACGTGCTCATCTTGATCTTGTCGTCCTTCAGAATCCAGGGCGGTCTTTAGTGGGACGTCTGGCTTCTCTGCAAGGTCAATAAGCTATGTGCTTTCTGGGAGTGTTCAGCATACGTCCACCGTCTGTTCAGGCACAGAGCCCAACGTTAAGCTGAGGTGAAGACGGCCCCGGGAGGGAACGCCATGTTTTTGGATGGAACCCATCCAACCAACTCACCCCTGAGACCCCTTTTTCTGGACATGGCGATCAGGGATCCGGACGATACGGCGTTCTCTAGGAGCACCTCAGGGCACCTCACAGGCGCGTCAGGGGCTCTGTAAACAGTGGACAGGCTATGCCCTGTCCATGGGACTGGAATTGCTTGCAGGGATTCCACGTTGCGTCATAACGTTCACAGCACCCCGGCCCCTGTACGCAGCGCTGTCAGCGGGTTCGAGGCGGGGGCACAACGGGCATCCGGGGCCGAGTCGACCGAGCCTAGGGAAGTGCATTGCAGTTCTGATATTTACTGATATTACCTAGTTATTCCACCTTCGCATCTTCCCAACATCACCACTTTGTTGTGCCGGCCTTTGACGCAAGGGAGGGAAATCGGTTGGCGTGTCAGACGACAATGAGAAAGGAAATGGTGGGGGCGCAACAACAATATCTACGACTACAAACACCTCAACCTTGACCGAATCGCGAATCGCTTTCTCGACCGCATCCCGACCGACCTTTCAACGAATACGTACCATCAGCTCTTCCGCACCCGGAAACCTGCAATTGACAGGCGTTCGAAATAATGGAATCCTCACCCAACGTGCGCCAGTGGTCGCAAGATGGGTAAGTCTCTCCTAAATTCTATTGTTTGGTTTTCTTGCCATTGTTCTCTGTTGCGGCGTTGCCGTCCCCGGGTGCGGTGCCAGCATATGATATGTATCTTTGCTACCTCTCACTTCGCTGTCGCCAAAGTGTCTTGCCCACCTTCCCCACTCCTTTGCACTACATCACCAGATTAGTTTACCATGTCTGGATCTCCGTCAATACCTTCGCCGTCGATGCCTTTGGCTACTGGTCGCAGTGGTGGTCCATCTACCCACAACCGTCGGCATTCGCGCGGACAAACCACCCACATCAACATCACCACCGCTACCGATTCCACTACTCATGACTCTACGGAAGAAGCTGACCTCTCCCTTCCAACCGATAGCCCAACCAGCGCAAATTCCAACTCCAACCTCGTCAACGACCGAGTCTACTTCCCCTACCAACCCAAGTCCCTAGCTGGCATCGCCACGCGCTCCTTTTGCCTCGGTATCGCCTTGACCATCGGCGTCGGCGCAACCGGCGCAACCCTTCTATATACATCGAGCCCGCTCTGGCGCCTGCCCTTCTTTCTCGCCGCCCTCGCGACCTTCCACTTCCTCGAGTTCTGGACCACAGCCGCCTACAACACACGCGCCGCCGATGTCAAGTCCTTCCTGCTGACGGCCAACTGGCCCGGCTACGCCATCGCGCACGGCTTCGCGACCCTCGAATGTCTGTTGACCAACATCTTGTGGCCGAACCGCGCGTGGGCGCCGTTCGGCACCGGCGCGCTGCTGTGTCTGGCTGGTTTGGCTCTGACAGTCATCGGCCAGGTGGTGCGCAGTGTGGCCATGGTGCAGGCAGGACCGAGCTTCAACCACTTGGTGCAGCGCCAGCGTAGCTCGGCGCATGTGCTGGTGACGTCGGGGATATATGGGAAATTCAGACACCCGAGTTACTTTGGGTTCTTTTGGTGGGCGTTGGGGACGCAGATGGCTATGGGCAATGCCGTTAGCTTCGTGGCTTATGCGGCGGTGCTGTGGAAGTTCTTTAGTTCGAGAATCAGGCATGAGGAGGAGTTCTTGATTAAGTTCTTTGGGCAAGAGTATGTGGATTATCGGAGGAGGGTGGGAACCAAGATTCCATTTGTTCCCTGATTTGGACATCTGGTTTTGGGATGGTGCTCTTGAAAGGGAGCCATTGCTTTTCGCATGTTGTCTCTTTACTTGATATACAGGATGAAAAGAATAGATCCAGAAAGTTTCATCAAAATCAAATAGTTCAACCAGTCCCAAGAAAACGGTGCCGTACCATATTGCCCTTGTTTATTACGTACACAATAACATCGTAGCCCCGGTATAACGCCCTCGAACACCATGGCTGAAGCAAATCGGTCTATCAAGGAACCTCATACAGATGATGCCTGAACACCAACTGAGAATCTCATTTCACTGCCCTTTTGATTATGTCCAGTATCTATCTTCCCCCGTGTTTTTCTTCCCCCAAGCGATCAAATAAAGCCAACCACACTCAACTAACCAAGAGGAGGGCAAGTCCCCTGCCCCTGTTCGACAAGCTGTTGCATAGTAGCCATCTTGCTTACGCTCCCATACTTGGCCTGCCACGCGTAAAAGTACATGAGGGCGGCAAAAGGTTGACCAAAGATGGTAAAGGAGACCCAGAAGATGGTGTTGCCCAGCAGCTTGCCGTTTGGAGACGTCTTCTTCTCCAAGGGCTTGGTGAGCTGGATGAGCGGCAACTGGAGGAACATGCCGAGGAAAGCGACGCCTGTTGGGATTTGTGTCAGTTAAACATGATCGTCCTAACAACGACTGTGAAATTGAAGGAATAAAAAAAAGAGAGGACATACCAATAATGTTATGAGTAGGCACACCAACCAACAACTCATGCAACACGGCACTCAAAAAGAACACGGCCAAACTTGCCGTCCCATTGCTCCACCCCCTCGACCGCATCGGTGAGTACACATGGCGCTTGAAGTACTGATAGACCGGCTTGTTCCACGTGCGCCAGTACACGCCCAAGCTCTCGCTGTTCCACCACTCATCGTAGAACGACCGGTCCGCAAACCTCATCACCTCCGCCAGCGCGTTCAGGAAGCTCTGGAATAACGCAAAGAAGCCCGCCAGCCAGATGATCAAGGAAATGGTGCTCAGCTTTAGCAGGCGCTCGACAATGCTCGGGATATCGAGCGAAGCGATCTTATCCAGCGAGTTGCGCAGCACAGGAGTAGCGTATTGCGCCGAAGTGAACCAGATGAACACGCTCAGGCAAACTACCTCGCCACATCGCTTGGCCACGAAGCTCCAGCGGATCTTGTTGGTGCGTGGATAGACGGGCTGGTAGACCAGTGTCGGGGCCCACCAAAAGTAACAGAGGTTGCCCATGGTGATGTTTTCCGGGTAAGGGCACTGCGCGTACAGTTCTGGTAAGGCGTCGAGCTCGCCGCGGGCCGGGTGCAGGTAGGCGTGGCGCAGGTCGCGGTTGGTGAATGCGTACGAGGCCGTCTTGAGCCAGACCACGATGGCGTGCACCTCCGTCAGGGTGCCGATTAAAGGGTGGTGGATATGGTAGTAGACCACGTACGAGGTGAGGGCGAGGGCGGTGGTCACGTTGATGGCGTGGAGGAGGCGGACGAGTTTCCAGGTGGACTGGAACTTGCGGTGCTGTTCTTCAGTCGGGCTGCTGGTGCCGTCTTGGTGGTTCCCCTCCCCTTTCTTGGCCTCGCTGGCTGCATTACGCTCAGCACGGGCCTGGACGGCGGCGTAGTACTCGATGATGTAGGCGATGAAGAGGTGGCAGGGGATCAGGAAGTAGAGGAGCAGCCCCATGTTGATGTCGGATTTGCGGAAGTCATGGCAGCCGATGCAGATAAGGACGCCGTACTGTTGGGGACGTTAGCTGTCTGATCTAATACAGATAGACTGGTTAAAGTGAGCTTCCTAGGAGATGGCACAACCTTTTGGATGTTTTCAATGATGAGACGAAGGTTGCCGACAACTGGAAATACCGTTAGCCAACTGATATCTTTCAAATATGAAAAGGGGTCAAGATATTTACCCAAGACAATGACCATCAGGTTGCGGAACCCGAGGAAGCTGGGGCTCTCGGTCGTGTCATGGCTCAGGCAGGATGGTCTTGACTGAGAGTGAACGGCCTCGACATGACGATATTTACTCCGAATTGCCTTCTTCATTTGTTTTCTGGTGTCGTTATCGCTGTCAACGGAGCCATTGGCCTCGCCATTAGAAATTTTGCTGTTTTCTGGACCATGAGTCCGACGGATGACGTTGTCGTTCTGGACAGCGGGGTCAAGCCCCGTTGCCGTCGTCGTTGGACTACTCATCTTGCAAGCATACGCCGGCAATGGATGAAGTAGCTGAAGAGTTGTGAAATATCCCTTTGTCTGTAGCTTAAGAATTTGATCGTGGGATGAGGAAGGGGTGTCGTTGTTATTGTATATTCATGAAATAAAGTGTGAATGAAGGTGGCAAGGGTGTGTGTATCTCCGGGCCAAGCCGAGTCGGGTTGGGCGCTTGCTCGTAGTTTAGCTACGAACAGGTCGCTGTCAATGTTGGCTGGGGCACGCCGCCGGACCCTGCCCCGAAGATCAAGTTTTTCTAAACGGTCAAAGCCTCGGAATGACACGGTGGAGGCCGAGGGTATGATAACATTTTATGCAAGGGAACCTTTTTGGACGGAGTCTGTGGAATGAATCCGTTGGTTGAGGTTGTTCAAGAGACAAGAAGGGCAGCTACGTCTAGCTAGAGGTGGTCTTGGAAGCTCTGTAGCGTACACACACACAGATGGCTATAGCAGCACGCGAAATTGGTGACCGGGCGTTCCAGTTACAATCCAGTAACAACCCTGAAATACAGGGAACTAGGGATTGTTTATTTCGAGGACCAAAAAGGGGTTACGGTTCCGCTATATGAACGGCCACCGCCCGCTACCGTACCTGGAGCCCATATTATACAACCTCGTTGTCTTCAAGGTCTGTAACTCTCGGCCTCCGAAACAGAAGCGACAATCCAAGACGAAATTTCCGTTGATGTCGTTCTAGCTCCACGCTCCGAGATTTCAAGTTCCATGCAATGGACCCTTGTTTGGGCATCCTCACCTGAAGAAGTGGGACACGAATGTAACTCAAGATGCCCCTTCCACTTGAAGCTAGAATAACGGGAGCTGGAAAGGGAGGGAGTTCACGGAGCCTTAAAAATTGGAGGTCGAAGCTCCCTCGATGCATGTGAAAGTATCCAGGGCATTGACAGGTGCAAGGGCAGGGGTGGTGCGTTACCACTTCATTAACCGGTAACAATCATATAAAAGGAAAGACACAGCAAGAATATGTAATCCACATGGTGAATACTTTACTTGTATAGAGAACTTGGACAAGAGAAAAGATCATAACATATACTCAAACATGATCACCAACCAGGCCATTCTATCTGTCTGTTGTTGCACAAACCGTTGAAGAATAGGGGCTAGGAAAGGGAACTTGGAAACCGTGGTTCTTGTGTGTATAGGTGGTAGTACCTTTACGGTAAGATAAAGTGACGGGGCCTCTTCCATCCCTCTTCCATCCCATGCCCGGAAGCATTGACTCTTCGTAAAGTGAACTCGGATGGGCAACTGTTCAGGGCTGACCTGAAGCGTTCCTGCTGTGGTTGGGATGGAAACATCATCAACACGGGCAGTGGAGGCAGGCGCTGTGAACTCAAGCGGAAGGCTTGGCCCGTGCACTAGAGGGATGCCGGCCGCGTTTGTTGCAGCCTGCCATTCCTGAACGAAACCACCAGGGCACAGACCATCTGCCGACTTCCATTCAACCTTCATCACTGGTTCACCTTGCGGCCTGTCCAACCAAACCACCAACACAACTCCAACAAATAACGCTTCAAGTGAAGTGAGTCTATCCGTCCTTGAAAGTTCAGGGTGGAGCATGCAGCTAATAACTGAATACATTTAGACATCCGTCATCACAAAAGTTCAGAGAATTACACGCGCTTAGGAGAAACAAACCATCATCCTCAAACGCGACCAAAAGTCATCATCATTCAACCGCGTCGGCTTCAGAATTCAGTCGCTTGATTATCATGTCATACGAGCACAGGGGAGATCATGACAAGGGCTATGGAGGGGGAGGAGGGCACGACGGCCCGCCCCGAAATAGAGGCAGACGTAAGTTCATGCTTCGGATACGACCAAGTTCTACCTCTAGCGAATATACCTTGTATACACAGTCCATGTTGCCAGACACCATACATCACAATATTCTGTCCATCAATCATGACGGCGTCCCAGGTGACAACAGTTATCCGTTTGCTCCGTGATGGCGTAGCTTTTGTTGCCGACCATGGCCTGGACATCACCGACGTCAATACGCTCAACCACGTTGACACTCGCCCTTCTCACTTGATTCTCACTTTTTGTTCACCCTCCGTTCCCAAGCCCCACTGCCATCGTCTCACATCACCATCCCCGGCTGCCCCCGTGGCATTCTTTCCCTCACCCAGCTCGATAGCACCTGTTATTCACAATCCGTTCGCCAATGAAGAAACTAACCCCAGACTCAGGCCCCGTCACCGACTATGGTGCTTCAGTAGTTCACTACATGCGCCACAGGCAACCGAGATACCGAGGATCGTATGCTGGAGAAGTTGAAAGGCCCAGTCCTAGTTATATTGTGGATGTGAGGACAAATGTGAGCCATGAGACGCACTGATCCACGCTAACTTCTGATATAGATTCTACCACCGTACGCCCGAGTCACCAACCCAGCAGACTCGGTACCATCACGGCATCTTCACTCTTCCCTCAACAAAATCAAGCACCCTATCAATGTTGTACGATGGACGCCAGAGGGACGAAGGTTGTTGACTGCTAGCAGCAGTGGAGAGTTTACGCTCTGGAACGGCACTGGATTCAACTTCGAAACGATCATGCAGGCCCATGATTCTGCCATTCGTGCTCTAGTATATTCCCACAGCGACGACTGGCTCGTGTCTGCAGATCACGACGGTTTCATCAAATATTGGCAGCCGAATTTCAACAACGTCGAGAGCATTAGGGGTCATACAGATCCCATCCGCGACCTCGCCTTCAGCCCCAACGACACCAAATTCGTCACGGCATCAGATGATCAGACACTCAAAGTCTTTGACTTTGCTGGCGGCACGACGGATATGACCTTGACAGGGCATGGTTGGGACGCGAAAAGTTGCGACTGGCATCCCAGTAAAGGCCTGATTGTCTCTGGTTCGAAAGATCATTTGGTCAAGCTGTGGGATCCCAGGACAGGTAGATGCCTGACAACGCTTCACGGGCACAAGAACACCATCACCAAAACCCTCTTCGAGAGGGTCCAAGGAAACTGCCTGGCAACTTCGGCCAGGGACCAAACAGCTCGAGTTTTCGATCTCCGAATGATGCGGGACATCGCTCTTCTTAGGGGCCACGAAAAGGACATATCGACCTTGACGTGGCATCCAGTCCACTCCAACCTCCTAAGCACCGGCGGCAACGACGGCTCGCTATTCCACTACCTCCTTGACGAGCCGAACACCGCACCCGACGGCTCAGTTATGCCGATTCCGGCAGTTTACGACAGCACCGACCCTTCCTCTGCACCTGCCCAACCCATCTACCCAGCCCATAGAATCCCTTACGCCCACGACTTCGCCATCTGGTCGCTCGACTGGCATCCGCTCGGCCACATCCTCGCCTCGGGATCCAACGATCGCATCACCCGCTTCTGGTCCCGTGCCAGACCCGGCGAAGCTCCCGAGTCCTTCAACGACCGGTATCACATCGGCGAAGCAGCCGCCGAAGCCCAAGGCACCTGGGACCGCCGCGGCGGCCGTCACATGCGGCAAGTCGAAGAGGAGCAGGAGCTGGAGGACGAGATGGACGGCCTGGTGGACCAGAAGATGCCCATTAAGGGGCAGCCCGGCGTCGGCGGCGGCGGAATGCCTATGCCCGGTCTTTCCTTCCCCAGCATTCCCGGCCTTCCTCTCCAGCAAGTTCCTGGCGGCGGTGTTATGCCGCCGCCGCCCCTCATCCCTGGCGTCGGCGGTACCGCGGGTGTGCCGCCTCCTCTCCCGTTCCACATACCCGGCATGCCCGGTCTGCCTGCTGGTGTCCCCCCGCCGCCCATTCCCGGCTTTGACCTGAAGAATCCTCCCGACCCGAGCGTGATCGCCGAGATGATGAAGAAGCACGGAATCCAACCGCCGCCGCCGCCAGGCTCAGTTGGTGCACCGATGCCGCCTCCCGGAATGCTACCTCCTGGCCTTATCCCCCCGCCGGGCGCCACGGGCTTCCCTATGCCCCCTCCTGGGTTCGCGCCTCCGCCGTCGATTCCCGGTGGTGTTATGATCCCAGGAGGAGTTACTCACGCGGACGGTGGTAACGACCAGTATGACTCTTCGGGCAGGAGACGCGCGCCGCTGCCTAGCCAGGAAGAGAGCCTGAGGATGGAGCAGAGCAAGGGCAATTATACGCGTATAAGATAAGATGGTGGGAGAAATTGCGGAGGAGAGATGTAGCTCTGCTTTTTGTGGCTATGCTATTTAGCTTTGAGGAGGTTGGTTGGGCAGTCCATCACTGTTCGGTGACTCAACGGGCGGGGGGAACATGGTGGGAGAACAGGGTGTGGCGAGAGTCTCGAAAGGGACATGAGAAGAAGGAAATTACGGGAAATGAGAGAAAGACATTCAAAGGACCGAGAAGAGATGTAAAAGATGTAATGATAGGTACTCGTCAGGTCTAGAAACGCCTCTGACCCCTTCCGCAGTCTAAGGGCGTTTCTAGCCCAGACGAGTAAGCCTCATCTAGTTATCGAAGTGTGGTACCGATAAACATGGCTTTGCCGAGTGAGTTCACTGACTTGGTTGTGTCCATTTTACGGTGCATCGCAATGTGTAATGATCCTGTTCCCTTCCAAATGGGTATAATTATAAACGCTAAACTATGCTCATGTATGATGCTATGCACAACCCGCCTATATGCAAGTAGGATAAGCCTCGCAGGGGCCTTCAAGTTCTCCGCTGCTTCCCCATTATCGACCTCATCCCCATCGACCTCATCCCCAACAGCCCTTCTCCAACTCAAGAAGAAGAGTGTGTACAAGAGTATATCTTGAACAATACCGGCCCTTATACGATCCAAGTCTCTCTATCTTCTCCTAATATTACGTACGCCACCCCCTTACTGTTTCCTGCCAAAAGAGTTCTGCCTCTGAGCATACTCCTTCACAATAACGGAGCAGTTCGTCTCCGCACACAGCCTCTTCCGCCTCTGCACCGGCAACTTGTTGGCAAACTCGAGACCGCTGGCCCTCTCGACCGCCTCGAGGGGCACCTCAAAGTCCTGCAGCGGCTTATCGTTGGGGATCTTGGCGTTGGGCAGCACGAAGGCGCCCAGCGCAACGTTTCCGCCCTTGTTGCCGTCCTCGGCGAAAATGACCTTGTAAAAGTGCGTCGGCACGGCGACGTTGGGCGGCTGCCCGATCATCTCGTACTTGACGTACCACTTGTTATCCTGGGGGTCGCGCTTGGGCAGGTATAGCGGGCCCGTGACGATGCGGACCGAAGGGTACTGCTTCGTCAAGCGACGGC
Organism: Sordaria macrospora; assembly: GCF_033870435.1. NCBI lineage: Eukaryota > Fungi > Ascomycota > Sordariomycetes > Sordariales > Sordariaceae > Sordaria > Sordaria macrospora. The sequence continues at coordinate 3,180,046 of NC_089374.1, read as the reverse complement.
AGAAATCCTCAAAGTGCGCCCAGTAGTCGCGGTTGAACCCTTCGCCCACTTGCGGGCACATGTTGGACAGGTAGAAGGTCTCGTCCATGGCCTGCTGCGACCACTTGCAGTCAGCGGCGGGAACCTGGTGGCCCCGGTCGAAGCCGGAGCGGAAGTAGTCCTTGAGCTTGCCGCGGAACTTTTCGGGGATCGCGTCGTCTTCGAGGAAAGTGGACTTCTTGCGGTCGCCGTTGGAGATGGACAAGGACTCGGGCGTGATGTGCTCGACTGTCCAGTGAGGGTTCTTGCTGCGCCGGTCGTACGAGGACACGAAGCCTTGGCGGGTCGCCAGGTCGGCGACGGGGCCCGGGAAGCCATACTCAAAGAGGCCCGAGGGGTCGACGATCTTGGGACTGCCGGCGGCAGGAGGGAGAGGAGCGGCAGCGGGAACGGGGGCGGGCGCGCTGAAGACCTGGCTGGCGGGGACTGGGGCGGGCTTGGGAGAAGTAGCGACGGGAGCGTTGAGAGGGGTGTCGATCTTCTTGTCACTCTTGAGGGAGAACATGGCAGCGGTGGCCGCAGCACCACCGGCGGCGCTCACGGCGGCAATAACGGCGATGGTAGCCTTCGACATGGTGGGCAGGTCTCTCTTGGTGGGGGGCCTGCTTGCGGTCGGTTGGGTTGCGCACAAGGGGAGGTCGGTAGTGATGAGATTCAGAGAAGGTGCAAAGTTAAAGACGCCTGACGCTAAAGCTAAAATTTACCACGATCCATGATCCGCGACCCGCGATTTGCGACCCGCGCTCCCGCGGTATCTCGGCCGCCCCATGCAGCAAGGGACACCCGACCCAATGACCCCGGCTTCCCCGGTGGGTGACACGGCGACGAGCGATAGTGGGGAGGTCGGCAACATCTACCCCACGTGTCCACCGGCAACCACACACTGTACCGTACAGTACCATATCACAAACACATGGGCTTGAAACAATCTTCATCTGATCCAGCGCATAGCCATAGTGATTGAATTAGGATGTTCTTCAGTCCTTTAGACACACAGGTTTGTCAGGGAGCCTGAGATGGAGCAATTTATCAACCGTCCCGACGGATCACGGTTTGGTATACCTAGAGGTACGGACAAGTACTCGTAGTCTTCTCGGTCTTGGAAGCACAAAAAGTCCGACTGACGGGCCCTGACTCGCCCATGTGAGGCTAGAGAAGATGCTAGATCAAATAGCACGTAAAATGGACAATGGTCAACGACAGCGGACAAAAGAGCTTGACAAAGTGGGCCAAGTCAAGATTGGGGATTTGTTGTCAACAATGCCAAGAAGGGGACCTATGATGGCATTGATCAACGATCCTTGTCCCTTTCGCTGCTTCTTATCACGACTAACGGATGGTCCTTGTTAAAAAGCCTGCGAGAGCCGCACTTGTTCGCCTTGACAACCTCAGCTTGGATATCTCCAAAATCAATCGACTTTGAACGTCAAACATCGACTTTACAGTAGCAGATAAGCAGATCCTGTCGACCTGCCAGCTCCTTGCAGCCGACAATCCTCCAAGGCTGCAACCTAAGTTTCCACCGGCATCCGCCCTGCATTGTCTTCTCCGCACTCGGCGCTACACTCCATACCTCCCGACCGACAGAAAAATCTGATCCATTGGCTTTTTTTCTTCCATCCAATCTGATCACCTGCTTACCTTTGCGACTGCCAACAGCTCATCCAGGGGGCGGCTATCGTGAACCAGCAAGGTTCTCAAAACTAGCCCACACCATCTTTGACCCAAGTTTCGATCTACAAACGCCATTCCGCATCACCAACCTAAGCCAAACCCATACCCGCCGACAAGGGACAAAGAGCAGGCTCCAGTTGATTGTCTTGTGTCATAAAATTGTCTGGGCTTGGGTGTGGCCGTTGAGGTTCTCAAACGCGACCTGTCGATTCTCGCCTCCGCCTGATCCTGCCTCGCCGCCTTTTCCATCCCAACGCCGTCTTTATCAAACTGGTGACACTCGCTCATCCATCCGACTTCTGTTAACGCCAACTCCTATTTCTTGGACATCCTCAACCCATACCGATATACACACGATTTCTACAGCTACGCTACTCGACCTTTCGCTGTTCCCGCAAGCAGAGTTATCCATCATCCTCTCCTTCTATGCTACACACGCCGAGGTCACCATTAGAAGAGACTGCGGAGACCGACTGCAGACGGGCGACGTAGAACAATAATTCGGCAATCTCCCACCAGAGCCAATGTCGCCCGCGATGCTTACAACCGGGATCGACAATGACACCCGAGGGTGGATCATGACCGCTGTGAGCGGCCTGGGTACGTAACCATCTCCTTGAACTGTCGGATCGTACCGGTTGGGCTTCCTCGAGTATCCAGGCTGACCAACAATATCTAGCATGCATTGTCGGATCAACCATTATTTGCGTCGACATCCCTATCCGTTGGATCAACAAAAAGAGCAAGTTTAGTATACAAGAGAGCAATGTCTTCATATCAGGCTCGTTAAGTTTGAGTTTTGGGGTTATGGTTAGTCTGCCTAGGACCAGGTGATGGTGGCTTCACTCTTAAAGAACACAATGAGCTAACAGAGAGATGTACAGATATTCTCGGCCCTGTTTAGCATGCTTCCATCTGCTTTACGATACCTCCAAAAAGACGGGCGAGACGAGAAGACCGCGGGTCTTATCAACATGGGCTGTTACATCGCTGGCTTTTTCGGCATTCAGGTCATCTCCCGAGTCCTCCACCGATTTATACCCTCCCACGTTGTTGGGTGCGACCATTCCCATAACCCACACGCAAACGCCCACCATCACGCCCATCACGATGATCATCATCACCAGCCGCCTTGGGCGAGCCGTACCCATGGACAGTCCGTCGCGACGCTATCCTCGGAATCTCCAGATACACCAACCATGGTCCAGGTGAACGGACATGCGACCGAATCAACCCCGTTGCTACCAACCGAAGCCGACCACGAGGCGCATGCCGATTTACCAGTTAGGTCTAATTCTTTGGGCCATTCTCATACCGTTGGGAGGCAGGCCCGCAGCACAACTGGCATCCAAAGCAGAAGACCATCGGTACGCCAGATGACGAGCAGAGTACTATCTTTTGTTAAGGACACCAAGCTTCACTGCGATGGCGATGGCCCATGTTTTGGATATACGGATCCCTGCGGGCAGGAGTGCTTCAGGCACATTGGTACACGCTCTACTCATCCCGGACGTTCCGCCACCTTCCCAGTTCTACGCTCCGGAGGCTCCGTAGGGACGGGCGAGGTGCCGGAATCCCTCAACAGTCCCATATATCAGGTACGGAGTAGAACATTTTCCCGAGACTCGTCTGTCGGATACGCAGACCACGCCGACTTCGATGGACACCATGACCATTACGACCAAGACGATCATGAGACTTGCTGTTCAGAGGTAGAGGAGGATATCGAAGCTCAACACCATCATCACGTACCGACGAACGCCTTCCTCTCCATTGGCTTGCAGACTGTCATCGCCATTGCTCTGCACAAATTCCCCGAGGGCTTCATCACTTACGCCACCAACCACGTGAACCCTTCACTCGGACTCAATGTCTTCATGGCCCTGTTCGTCCACAACATTGCCGAGGGATTCTCTATGGCCCTGCCCCTGTACATGGCTCTGAACAGCCGGTTCAAGGCCATTGTCTGGGCCACATTGCTCGGTGGTCTCAGCCAGCCAGTGGGCGCCGGGGTTGCAGTGCTCTGGTTTAAGGTTGCTAAGCGTAGCAACATCACTATCAACGGCACAGCGTATGGATGCCTGTTTTCTGTTACGGCGGGTATCATGACCAGCGTGGCGCTGCAACTTTTTGGGGAGAGCTTGAGTTTGAGCCATAACCGGAACTTGAGCATATTTTTTGCTTTCCTGGGCATGACTATGCTTGGCGTTTGTGATGCCATTGCTGAGGAGTAAAAGAAGAACGACACCCTTTTGAATACGTTTATAGACGGAAGACCAGAACATAACTGCTAGAATGGTTTTGATGTAGCTGTTTGTCTACTTGGCGTTGACAGTTGGATCAGGGGCGTTCATCGCATGAGTCCTAACGATAATGACAATTGGGAACAAATACAACGATCGGACACGGGGCGTTTTTGGAACATTGGACATTGGAGAAGTCATGAGTTTCAACTTGGGAAAAGAAGTGCCAGCGATGAGCTTTTGCGATATAGCAATTTATTGAATATCAGTACCCGTTCGATACATTTTATAGACGTCGTCGTGTTGTAGTTAACGTTAAGATATGTTGAATGAATGCTACGACGGAGCTACTCCACTTTCAAGTACTATCCAACCCCTCACAACCCCCGAATTTTCCCCTCCCTCCTATGGTTCTCCCGAGGTCGCTCTTAAGCCAAGTCCCACCAAGTAAGTATCAATGGTGTGGCCAAATGTACTGAGGTGTATCTAACCTCGGGACAGTGACAATCCATCGAGCCGATCGGATATTGGCGGGCATAACTATTAACTACTAGTGTCTCGAGATGCATGAAATCAAGAAAGGAAGTTGAGGGGAAAAGCCGATCTCCTCTTACAAGTATATGGATGGCAAGGTCACAACATACGACAGCTAGACATTATCGCCCATCTTTCTTTCTACAACACAACACAACTTTTGGAAGTGTACCTATCTAGTCGCCAATTTCCTTGAACAGACGGAGCTCAAGTCAAGTCAACAAACACCATTACGAGTAGGCCTGTACTAGGTACCTAGCAATCACCGAATGCCAAGAAAAGAATCGAAAATGTCGACCGAACCACCAAAGAAGACAATGAAGGCCGTGGTCTTTGATGGACCCAAGAAGGTTTCTGTTCAGGAGAGGCCGATTCCTGAGTGTATGTCCATGTCCTGCTCTTTCATCACTCATTCCCAACCATCAATCACATCACCTTTTTCCGAACTCCAGCGAGAAAGGTCTGGGGAAACAGAAAATAAAAATCGCGGGCTTCCTAAATGGATTAGAGTGGTGGCAGTGGAATCACCATCTACATCATCTACATCATCATCATCATCATGACCATCACTACAGTATTTCTTGTGAAGCTGGCTAACTTTAGCGTATGAATGAATGAACAGTGCAAGATCCCAGGGATATCATTGTCAAGGTGCAGATGACTGCTTTGTGCGGCTCGTAGGTTTCTTGTTTAAATTTTTTTTTTTTTGCTTTTCCATGTTATCATGACAGCTACTAGTCTACCATCCCACTCACCACACTTATCGACTTACTTCTACCCACCCCCATATCCAACGTCCCGTAAAAGCTAACTGACCAAACCCCCTCAAAGTGAACTCCACACCTACCGCGGCCGCGAAGCCTCCACCCCCGGCTTCATCATGGGCCACGAATTCACCGGCACCGCCCACGCCGTCGGCTCCGCCGTCAAGACCATCAAAGTAGGTGACAAGATCGTCGCCCCCTTCACTGTCTCCTGCGGCACCTGCTTCTACTGCGCCCACGGCTTCTCATCCCGCTGCGCCTCCTCTTTGCTCTTTGGATCCCCCAAGCTGGACGGCGGTCAAGCCGAGTACGTCCGCATCCCCCTCGCCGACGGGACCGCGGTGGTGGCTCCGCCTGAGATTGAGGATGAGAGGGCCCTGGTGTTGATGGCGGATATTTTCCCAACTGGGTACTTTGGGGCCAAGAACGCGTTTGGGCTGTTGCCCGGTGACCTAAAGGCGGAGGAGGCGACGGTGGTGGTGGTTGGTTGTGGCCCCGTGGGACTGTGTGCGGTCGTGAGTGCTTTGGAGTACAAGCCTAAGCATCTGTTTGCTGTGGATTGCGTGGAGAGCAGACTTCAGTTGGCGAAGGAGTTGGGAGCGGAGCCGTTGAATTTTGCGGAGGTTGAGAAGGGCGGGGTCGGATTGGAGGGCATGGTGAAGAGGGTTAAGGAGGTGACAGAGGGGAGAGGGGCGGATGCGGTGGTTGAGGTTGTCGGGAGCAGGCCGGCGCTCAAGACGGCGTATGAGCTTTTGAGGCCGTTCGGAGTGATTAGCAGTATTGGTGTCCAGGGAGCCTATGATCTGCCGTGGACAGGTAATGATGGGTATAAGTGAGTTTTTGCTCCCCGGCTCGTGGAATGATGGTAGATGGGATGATTGGCTAATCCGGTGAACAGCAAAAACTTGAGAGTACAGATGGGCCGGTGCCCAGTGCGGTCCATCTTCCCGGAGTCGTTGGAGGTGATGGCTAGAAACCAGCACAAGTTTGGGCAAGTACTGATCGGTGTGGTTCGTGCCAAAGTTGACCCAAAATGCTGACCAGCCGTCGTATATAGCTTTATGTTCGACAAGATCATGCCCCTTGCCGAGGCTGTCGAAGGATATAATCTCTTTGATAACATGAAGGTGCAGAAGGTGATCTTCACGCCCTGATTCTTGAGAGGCATGTTTTCTGCCGGGCCGAAGATGACATACGGTATGGGTAGAGTATTCGAAGCGTACCAGATAGCCTAACCATCTACAAGTACTTCAACACAGAGACACCACCACATTACACTGACGGATGTGAAACGTTGTGTGTCTGGTAGAGGTAACCCTCTCAGTTCTGTCTGGGCTTCACGAGGCCGTTGTGCATCCAGTAATACGTGACAGTGGAATCATCCTGGACGGTCGCGAGCAAGATGCGCTTGTCACGCTTTGGTCCCCTCCATAACTGCCACTGAGCATCCTCATTGGGGTTCACAGATTCACCTCCGGGAGGGATGGCTGTGATGGCATCAAAGACGGCCGAAAAGTCGCTGATGGACCACTTCTCCGCCAGGTGCAGCGGCAAAACCCATTCAAGCTCAGGCTCCTGGGGAATTCGCTCGTTCAGCTCCTTCTCGGCCTTGATGATCTCGATCTGCTCATCGGGGTGCACATAGAGGCGCTTGGGTGGGAGTCCGTAGAGGAGAGGTCGGGGGAGGTTGTCCTGGTTGTGTCTCTGAACCTGGGTCCAGTCGTGTTGGTTTTCCAGGTTGTTCACCACAACCTTTGTGAGAGCTTGGAGGTGTTGATCGGCCGACATGCTGACGATGGATTGGACAGCTCTGCCGTTTGATGTGACTGACTGGTTGGCTGTGGTGTGGTGAGAGGTTCGTGTCGATGTGGTCCGAGCTACGAAGCTTGAAGATGTCCAGTCTCTTTCATTTTTGTTTGGCGGGGTTGATCCAGACTCAAATGTTCAGTGGGTCTCACCCACAAAAAGAAGCCTGAAAGGGACGCGATCAGCAGGGGTCCCTTAACAGTGGAGAGCGGGAGTGGGTCACTGAAGAAGATCAGTCGAGCCTGGAACACATGGAGGGCCGCTGGCCGCCGAAAGACGGCAAACAGCATGGACAACTTTTGTTTGGATGGAATGATTCAGATTTTGTTTCAATATCATCTTCACATCACCTCGACACGACGAATTTGAACGCCTTTTCCGATCCAGTCTGTGATTTGAAGCCTCAGCCACATGCGTCATGACATCACTGCTACGTCGGCCGTGTTTGGTCCCGTCAAGCCAACCTTCCCGGGCGTCACCAGCTCCCACAGTGAGCAGGCCGAGATTGCGACGGGAAAGGTTCACCAATGAAATGAGGGCCCAAGACATTTCTGTTGGGCAGGGTGCGATTCTGGAGGATGGTGTGACGATGGGGCTGAGTGTCTGCTCGGCAGGTTCCCAGGCTGGCTCCGGCTGCTACGTTAGGTAGGTAGTGGCAGTTGGGATGAGGTCTGGCCCGTCAATCGCCCCCCCAGTCGCCGCTACCTCGGGCGGTTTGTCAATTCCATCCTTCCTCGCTTTCTCTCCTGCCACTTGCCCGTGCCCGTGCAGTCGTCAGTGATGCGGTAGGTCGGTGCGTCGGTTCGGTGCAAGTGAGGTGACCCTCCTGTGTCGTCAGTTGCAGGTACCGTGCCCTTTGAGAAGGAAGGGTCCAAGTTGGTTCTGGGACCAATAATTTGACTGTGACGACGATTGTTATCGGTCGGACCCCTTGACCTCTTGGCCGCCCCTTCACTTTTTCTCCATCCTTTCTCTTTCCCCCTCTATCTATCTTTGCTCATACGACCCGACTGTTGAGCCAGTCGAACATAATCAGTCTCTGATCCATCTCCTAGCAACATCTTCTCACCATACATCCGTCTACAATATTTGTATTATACACCACCGTTATTTTGCCAGGGCATTTACGAACATCAAGTACATAATCTTTAATCAACCCCCACGCTTTGACAACCACGGCCGCCAACAACTCCCCTTCGATCAACGGGCTTTCTCAAAGAAGCTGCCATGGTTCAAAGCAACCATGTCGCAGCCCAGGGTTTAACCCACCCCAACGACAACCTATCTTCTTCAAATGATCGAATCATGGAGAACTTGAAACCGGTCACATCAGAACAGTCACTCGCCAGCCGCCAAGTCTCGCAGCAAACGGACAACATAAAGCCGGCTCGATTATCGTCAGATGATGCCACGTTGGCAGTACCAGCAGAACGCGTGCCCGAAGAGACGGATTACACACGGCCCTTCGACAATGGCTACCACTTTCCACCCAAGTACCCCTGGAAGGAGTCGACCAAGACAGGGCTCGCCTCGTTCTGGAAGTTCTTTACGACGCCGATGGGGGCCTTCTGGACGTTCTACGGTCTCAACGTTGTTGCCTGGGGTGGCATGTTGTTCCTCCTCATTTGTAACGCCGCGCCAGCCATGTGCCATCCAACATGCGACGACATCAACTCGCCTAGGCGGAAATGGGTTGAGTGGGACTCGCAAGTTCTCACGGGACTGTTCTGCGTCACTGCGTTCGGACTGGCGCCATGGCGCTTCCGAGATCTGTGGCTTCTGATGAAGTACCGGATTAAGGGCCAGCAGGAAGGCCTTCTCAGGCTCGCTGGGATCCACCGCAGCTGGTATCGTCTCCCTGGCACGGAGGCGCTGTCTCCGGATATTGGACCGGACAACCTCCCGGCTGATGTACCTAAGCAGTGCGTCCCCATTCCGCAGGAGAAGATGCCCAACGCGCCATTGACGGGCATCCGAGCGCCGGCCACCAAGGTTTGGAAGATGGACTTTATGATCTGGTGCATGATTGTCAATACTTTGGCTCAGGTCGGTCTGTGTGGCATAATGTGGGGCATGAACCGGTATGACCGCCCGAGTTGGTCGACGGGGTTTCTGGTGGCTATCGGCTGCATCATCGCTATGGTCGGTGGACTGGTCATGTGGCTTGAGGGAAGAAAGGTGAAGAGGATCGAAGGTGTTCCTTGCAGCGAGCGAGATCTGCAGAAGCTGGCGGAGGATAAGGAAAAGGGCATCTTGCATTACAACAACATCAAAGACAAGAAGCCCAAGGAGAAGAAGATGAAGCTAAGCGATCCTGAGAAATAGGGAGTTGTTGGAAGAGGCATTCGGCATTTGTGCTTTCGGACCAGGCGTTAATTGACGGAATAAGTTTTGGCAACAACCCAGGAGGTTATTATGACGGGAGTTTGGGAAATGATATTGAACATTGTTATGTTGTTGTATGGGCTAGGAGAATGAGTGCGATACCCCTTCTTTATAAAAAGATGCCATGAAACACAGAACACGATACCATAGAGAGTTACGGCTAGTAATATGTATGAACAGTCTATGTGGAACCCACAAGGAGAGATCGCCATCTCACAGCCCAAGGCACTCCATGAACAAGGTCTGAAAGTGAGGCGGTGAATATCTGGATCTGTCCATATATCTATCACCAGGCTGTCCATGAACCGTCGTTTGCCCTGAGCACGGCACTCAGCACATGACAAACCTAAACGTTGATATTCCTACGTAATCGTGTGGTTATTATTGGGTTGACGCACCGCAGTAATTTGATCATGTGAAGCATCAAGGGGTTGGGCCATTGTGGCTTGAGAACCTCAATCGAAATTCAACAAGAGTTGAACACCTTGATGGCCTCTTCCGGCGTATTCAAGCCACATTGACCAACCTCAATGTGGCCCTCTCTTTCCGTTTCACCACTGAGAGGCCCTGTGGATATCCGCTGTGGAAATGATCAGCGGGCGTTTATCTGGGGTGCCGCAGTCTGAATGCCTGCTGAGGACGTCAGCCTTGGGACCCGCACCCTCCCACCGCTCCACTCCTCGTTTGTCACCCACCCGACCCGGCTGTTCGCCCTGGCATGGCAGCACTGTCTACAAAACAAAGAAACGGAACGGACGGATTGACTCGTACACTCACCCAGTATTCGAGGCCAAACCTCAAGGTGTTCTTTTGGTCCATCTAGAACCAATCCAAGTGTTTCATAGAAACACCTTCACGCAGAACCGCATCGCATCATCCCCAACCTCAGGCACACCGAAGTAGGCAGCTAGCCTCTCCGCGCAGTAGCGCATACTTTAGCGCCCCCATTGATCGTCCAAGAGGGAAGGTTACCGATATCGTTATCAGTCCTGGCATCATATCACTTGATCAACCTCCCGTCCCCCCCGATCCGATCATCCCTCCGTCAACCGGTCATCCGTTCATAGAGGTGACCTCTTCGACCTTCCAGTCCTTCCTGCCGAAGCTTTCCTCCGGACATATCAACTCACCAAACCTTAGCTGAAGGGAAGAGAGAGACACCGACAACGATGACTTCGATAATACCCGCCCGGGCAATCATCCCCTTCCTGGTGGGAATGATGTTGCTTACAGGAGTGTGCAATACGCTCTTGACCAAATACCAGGCAAGGAATCCACAGCTCTCAAAGTAGGGTATTTCCCATCATCCATCAATGCTGACCGTGATCCTGTTTTGCTGCATCTATAGGACAACCAATGCGTTCGCAACTGTGACGACCCTGACCCGCTTAAGCGGAAACACTTCGAGCAGCCCGTCATCCAGACCCTCCAGATGTTCGTCGGTGAGATGGGCTGCTGGGTGGTCGTAGGCATCATGTCACTCTGGACCCGTTACGTTTCCAAATTCACTACGTACGAACGCATCGACAATCGGGCGGCCGCGGCCGAGGACGATGTTCCCGACGACGCCAGCATCCGCTCCCACACCCCTCTCACCGACTCGCCCGCTGCTTCATCCAAGTACGACGGCCCATCGGTCCTCCGCGGCTGGCGTGTCGTGCTGCTCTCGCTCCCCGCCATCTGCGACATCTGCGGCACCACCCTCATGAACGCCGGCCTGCTGCTCGTGGCGGCCTCCATCTACCAGATGACGCGCGGCGCGCTGGTGCTCTTCGTTGGCGTCTTCAGCGTTGTTTTCCTGCGTCGCAAGCTGTACGCCTTCCAGTGGCTGTCGCTGGTGGGAGTCATGGTGGGCGTGGCTCTCGTTGGACTGGCTGGTGCGATTCAGCCGGATCCGAAACATCCTAGTGCGGAGGCGGCGGATGTGGGTGCCGATGCCCTGAAAGTGATCATTGGTGTGTTGATGATTGCTGGAGCGCAGATCTTCACTGCTACACAGTTTGTGCTGGAGGAGTACATCCTGGAGCGGTCGACGATTGAGCCCATTCGTGTTGTCGGGTGGGAGGGCCTCTTCGGCTTTACGGTCACGCTCCTGGGCATGGTCATCTTGCACTTTGCCATTGGACGGACCGAGGCTGGAAGGTATGGGCCGTTTGACATGGTGGAGGGATGGAGACAGTTTTGGGAGTACAAGTCTGTCTTCGTCTCGAGTGTGTTGATTATGATTAGCATCGGGTAAGTTCTTTCCCCATCCACCCCCCTTTCCCTCCTCGCCAATATCCCGATGAAATCGCTCACTAACACGTCCGTTTAACAGTGGCTTCAACTTCTTTGGTCTCTCGGTAACCCGCTCGGTGAGCGCCACTTCGCGCTCCACCATCGACACCTGCCGCACGCTCTTCATCTGGATCGTCTCGCTCGGTCTCGGCTGGGAAACCTTCAAGTGGCTGCAGGTTGCCGGTTTCGCCCTGCTCGTCTACTTTACTTTCCTGTTCAACGGCATCGTCCAGCCTCCGTTCGAGTTCCTCCGCGTAAGGGAGGTGGAGGAGTTGTTGCCCGAGGAGCCTATTGAGCATAACTGAGAGCTGTGTCATGTCATGTCATGTCATGGCAGGGTGTAACATTAACGTATCTGACACATATCAACGATGAACGGGCAGGGGACCATAGTTTGTACTGGCTTTTTTTTTTGTGTATATGTCTTTTTAGGGTATCTAGTCTGGCGGGCTTTTCAATGTCGGGTAGGGAAGGAAGGTATTACTGTTCGTCGATATGGTGATACATGTTCAGGTTGGTCGGTCACCTTAGGGACGTAAGGCGTTCAATAGGTTGGCTCCGGGGTTTGTTTCGGATGACACGGACGACAAAGGATCTCTCTCTCGATGGTGGTTCACTTCTTGCAGCAGTAGTATATATATACACACATATACAGGTGATGTATCGTATCGTACATCACCTTTTCAGCCAAATGATGAAGACATGATCATATTCTATCACCCGCTACAACTTACTGGTTGGTGAGTGTCGGGTGTGAGTTGAAGACTTTTTGGACGGATTTATTAAGACAGTTGAGATGATTGATGTCTCGGCAGGAAGGGGGTCTGGGTCATGGTTCTAAGTGCACACAGATCACGAAGCAATGGGTCATTCTGCGACAAAGAGACAAAGAGATGGGTGTTCATGAACACACACCGCGGTGAAGAGGAAGTCGATTTCTAAACTTGAAAGATAACTACCTCCAGGTCACTGGTTGCCTAAGAGCGGGAACATATTTCATGCGAACGACGCAGAAGACGTTCGAACGTGATTGAAATTGCAACCGAAAATACAATATATCTAATATCCTCACTGCCACATACTTACAGTGATCGCTTGAACAAGTTGAATCTTCTCTCCCTTTCCCTTTCCATAGTATGTCCTTAAAACTCTGGGCCGTGCGTGCCTATAAGCTTGCCTGCGTCCGCCCTGCGGCCATGATTCCGCCTGTGCCCTGCTGCCTATGATCCTGCCCTGCTTCTGCTGTATGTAGAGGTAGTCTGTTCATGCCGGTATCGTCTTGTTATTCCTTCCGTGCCGTATCGTGTCGTATCATGTCATAAACCATCCCATCCATCCATCTGTCCCGCTGTCACTCCATTCCGCCCATCTGTCGTTTCGTCCTGCGCCATCTGGACCCAACTCAACCTCTCTTTCTTGTCTCATCAACATCCATACATCAGATCCGCACCAAACCCCCAGATCCCGCCAGGTAAAAGGAACTAGTTAACATTGGCAAGCAACTCGGCCTCCAAAATGAATTTGCCCTCCTTGTACTTCTCGCTAGGCTCGTAGGCTTTGTCGTACTTCCACCCAACGACCTCCTTGCACTGACGGCAGAAAATGTCCCGCACGACGTGGCGGCCGGTCGTCATATTACGCTCGCCGGCATCGCCCGTCTCGACGTTGACGACGCTGTTGAAAAGGTAGGCTTTACCGTGTTGGCCTCTGAAGTTCTGTTTTGGGTGAAAGACGAAAATAAGTTAGTGAATCGAAGGGAAAATAGGAATGAGGAGGAGGGTGTTGGTTGATGGAAGGGCCTGGGAAGTGGGACGGGGAAGGGTTAAGGGAGGGAGGGAGGGGAATGCGGTAAAGAGGGACAAAGGGAAGGGCGAAGGCGACTTACCCTGCTGATGATATCCTCATGATTAGCCAAATGGGTCTTGCAGTTCCTGCATCCATAAATCTTGCCGCTGTTGAGGTAGACGTTGTATGCGAGACCCATGTTGTCGTTTGTTACGCCGTATGCGCTGGGATGTATTATGTTGTATCCGTGATTACTGTTGAAAGCGGTGGGTGTCGTTCCTGAGGCTGCCGCGTCGCTGACGGTAGTCGTAGTGGTGACGCTGACACGGATGACTCCGGCGTCCTCCTCCGCTGATGCTGGTACCGGCTCGGGCTCAGGTGCTGCTGCGCGGGCCCTGTTTCTTTCGTAGGCGTTGTTGTCGCTGATATCGAGACGCTGAACCTGCTGCTGAACGTCTTCGACTTGGGCGTTCTGCTCTTGAGCTTGCTGATGCTGGTGTTGATGCTGATGGTGGACTTCCGGTTCCTGTACGATTCGCTCAAGGCTCCTCCCAAAGCCGCGGGGTTCGCTTTCGATCATCTATAGATGTCACAAGACAGAGTGATGAGTGTTTGTTATTCCGTGTGCGAGCGAAGCAGAGAATCAGTTGCAAAAAGGAGACACACAGATAAAAGGGCAGGTCACAAGAATGGGATGGAAAACAACGGATGGGATGAATGAATCGATGAAACAAGAATGGTAATCATTGATCGACCAATTGGTCTGGAGGATTGCTGTTGAATGTCGGGGTTGTCTGTCCGACGGCGGCGAAGCGAACTTGAACGACTAACAAGCGGACGGAGCGGAGAGTAATAAGAGGACGAACGTTTGCGGTTAGAGTACGCTAATGTACTACTCGATGTACCCTTGTGATAACAACGACCGCTGACGTCGTTCAGCGGAGCCTATTTAGCGTGGCTTTAGTGTGGTTGCTCTGTCAACCGATTGTCAGTGACTGTACCATAAGCCAGATGAGATGACCAAACAAAGAATGTCTGTCAAACAACGCAGGGTGTCACTTACTGGGCAACAAATTGTCACGATGTGAGGTCGAAAACAGGCAGGTCAGTTCACTCTGAGGAGATTCTGAGAAAGATGAACGGATGAGAAACCGTACGACCCAAAGTTGAATTAACTTAGGCAAGAGCAAGCGGGGAAAGTGGTGTTATACGTGCAAGTCCGGGTGCAATGGGGGGCATAACACCGGAAGGTACTCCGGAAGTGGAATGCTGTCACCTGCCAATGCATGTGGCTGCACTTTCCGGCTTCAGAGGGACGACACTGCGAAGGTAAAGATATGCACTACGGTTGCGCTTGCCTTCCAGTGAGTAGATAGTAGCACGCTCGGCGTCAAGTCGCATTCGTGATCCCCTCACTTACACCTGGCAAAGCAAGCCTTAGCGTAGAGCTTAGACAGCCTACCTATGTCCGGTTATTAGGCAGCTGTACTATTCAAAATGCAGCGAATCCGTACAGTCTGCCGATACGTGCTCGTACTGTATGTCTCTGCCGTACCTACATCTACCTCCTATCGTCCACTTCAGATGGGCAGATCGGGGTTCTTGATTGTTCGAAGGCGTCAACTGCAGTTTGCTCTCCACTCTCTATGAATAGTTACCGGGCTGAGCTAAGGGCCCGCGACTACTATATAAAAGTTCGTTGGGTGTCAACCAAATCATTCCTAGCCACTTCTAGAAAATTATGATTTCTGCGTTTGATAAGAAATTATTGACAGGAAATACTTCACTCATTCGATATACACAACCCTTTGACTTAGTGTAGCCTCCCCGTGTTTTTTACTTGAAGGGAACCCGTCCCCCTTTTCCAATTATCACCTTTGTTTACCTTTGGCTCGAAAGGGGATGGTCAACCAACCGCCACCATTTCGAACAGCATTGAACACGACATGACAAGTTTGGGTACGTCTCATTGCGATATAGTTATTTAAATAAGTGAATACTATGCTATCTTTTGCCTACCAACGCAACCGCCCAGATAGAAAAGAAGGGATGGGAACCTCATGTACAAGAATGTCCATTGCACATTTCGCAAAACGGAAATGACAGTGATGTGTGATAAAAACAGGGAATATGTCCGGTCCGCGCGCAGAGAGAGCTTGTCCCCGAAAGACCAGCCATGATATGTACGACAAGACGGGTTGAGCGATTTTCTTTTCAAATAGCAGAAATGTGAGTTCATATCTCATAACCTCAAGCCTTTTTTGCCTGTTACCAATTCCAACGGAATTTTCCTCTACGTTCACCAAGAAAACGCCTCCTCGACGAAGTCAATCGCACCGTTGTATTGCTTGTTCCTGACAGCGCGACGGACCTCGTCGCTGAGCGCACCAGGGCCACACACCGAGACGCCCATGTGGCCCACCTGGTCTTCCATCTCCCTTGCTAGTAGCGTGTCGATGTTCGGCCTGCCCGGGAACATCTGCACTGTTGAGCTTGGGCTGTGAATCTCCTTTGTCGAGCGCGGCCTGCTGACGAAAAGCATGATACGGAGTACCTCGCGGCGCTTCTCCATACCCAAAACCTCCGTCATCCAGGGGCGGATCCACTCCAAGTGCTCAGGGCTCTGGATAGTCCAGACCAAGATAATCTTGCGCGTAGCCGCCATGCCGTTGCTGTAGGCAATGACCAGATCACGGACGTGGGGCACCGCCTGTGTGATACCAACACCGCCGGCAAAGAGCATGACGGTACCGTACGAGTGCATTTGATGCATGCCTCCGTAGGGACCTTCAACGAGGCACCTCGTCACCATCCTGCCGTCGACGCATGAAGCAGCCTTTTCATACAAGTTGCCAGTCATGCCCGTGCGACCACGAATGATGAAAGAAACGGTCGTCTTCTTCATAGCGAGCACGTCGCTGCGGGCCATGGGAAGTTTTTCACTGAGCGACTCGGCCTCTTCGCTCCATGCGACGGAGAACGGGTGAGATTGCCAGAGGCTGACGGATGGCAAGTAGAGGTAAGCGTGCTGGCCGGGCTTGAAAAACCAGGGGCGCGCCATGGTCACAGTGACGCGTGTGGCACCGCCAGGGAGAGCCTCAACGAGAGCCTTGCCGCCGCCAGATCCGAAGTTGTAGTACGCCACCCGGAGGAAGCGAGCAGCACGGTCAAAAGCCCACAAGACCATGACCGGGTAGAGGTACTTGATCTGCGGGAACCCCTTAGGTCCGAGGTGGTAGTACAGGCCAACGACGGAGGCAATGGCCAAGGCGATGTGCAAGATCTTGAAGATCTCGTAGAAGGCGTGCCTGAAAATGCTGGTCGCCTGAATGGCGATGAGGATAAAAGCAGCGGTTGCCTAAGAGCATGTTAGCTGCTGTACTTCACGCACTGACCATCAAAATACAATATTTACATACCACGAAACCGTAGATGAGGAAGTCGCTCTTGAAGATACCCTGGAAAGCCACAGCCCAGCCCTTGGAAGCAGCTGAACGGTAAAGGTAGCCCAGGGTGTGAGCAAGAGCCTCCAAAGCCACAATACGCCCCAACCAGCGGTGAAGGAGGTTGAAGGTATCGAACGAGATACCCAACCAGTTGATGAGGGGATTGTTCCGGCCGGCCATGAGGAACAATGGGATCATGTTGGCGACAGCGAGGGTTCCAGTACGGTTGATGAACACAGTGGCGGACGCGCCCACTGGCTGCGAGAAGTCGATCCCCATAACACAGAATGCGACATTGGTGGAGAAGTAGCCGAGGAGGAAGACGAGTTGAAGGCGGGTGGGAAGAGTTCCAACGTTAATGGCCGAGCTGAGTTGGAACTCGCGGTTGTGCCTCTTGCTGAGAATGGGCGAGTACTGGATATTCTTCTTGAACCACGACCACTTGGCGCCTGCCCTAGCAAAGTATTTCTGCGTATCGTTGTTGAGGCAGGAAACATGTCGTACGTATTTGCTGAGGCCTGTGCTGAGTCTCCAGATGATCAGAGCAGCGGAGATACATCCCAGGACCAGAAGTAGATATCCCGAGAGCATGTCGTTGATGATGGCGGCTTCATCCGGACCTTCAGCAGCTGCACCTCCACCTCCACCTCCACCTCCACCTCCACCTCCAGCAGCACTTCCTGCATGCCCCCCTTGCGCTCCCGCCGTTGCGTTCCCTTGTGGCTGAGCTGACATTTTGATTTATCCTTTCTTTTCTCGTTTCCGGTAAGTAGTTGTTGATGTTGTGATACAAGTGATAGACGCCTGAGAGCGTCGTTTTGGCGTGTAACAGTCCTAAAGCATAGGCTGAAGTCTAGATGGTCGATATGGCTCTTGACGAATGAATGGTTGATATACGACCCCAAGGTTGCCCGAGTCCAGCGCGGGTAGCTTCTGAGTGTCGTAACGGCGTGTCGAGTGAATGTCTAATGATAGTGACGTCCTGTCCCTGGGCCGCCAGCGTGGGACTGATGAGTTGAAGATTGGGTGACCGGGATTGGGTGTGTGGTGAGTGTTTCTATGATTGCCGAATTCGGGTTGACGGTTGAGCCTCCGGGGTAAGATGTGGAAAGAAGGGATCCTTTCGAAGGCGCGTAGTGAATGTAGGTCGTGTTCGGTCAACGATCAACACTGACAAGGGAAGGAATGGTGAATGACGGTTGAAAGAAGGAGGGCGACGAAAAAAAGGCCAAAATTGTCGACAGGTGACAGCCAAGTTACGACTGGCACGATGGATGGAGCCTTTTGCGGGTGAAAAAAGATGACGGAACCCAGGAGTTGGGGAAGGGAGTGGAGGGAGGAAAATTGAACGATGGAAGATGGAAAATGGAGAAGGGGGATTCCTGGGCATAAAATGAGAGAGAATGGATGGCAAGAATGCGAATGGGTCAACGGGTTCGAGAAGGAGGGTGTGACTGGGCAGGCGTGCTCGGCCTTGCTCGAGGCGTGGTTAAGTCCCAGAGTGGGTTTTGTGTGGTGGGTTTATCGCCGGCGCGATCGTCCAAATGGAACTTGAGAAGGTGGACTTGGTGGAGGGTGAGACCAGGGGCGGGGGGAGCATGCCCTCGTCCAATCCCTGACCACGCGTACCTTTTAATTCATGCGCCTGTGTGGTTGTGTACCAGTTCACCCAGCTGTACCTTTCTTTTCATGGCCGTCCGCCACAGAGAAGGCGTCTTGTGGTCTCTGTTCGTGTTTTCAGTTGCTGCATGTTGTGGTTGTTGTGTGTTGTTTTTATGTGGTTGCCCCTGGATAATGCGCTCAGCATCAACACTCAGAGTCAAAGAGGGAGTACAACGGGACTTGCCAGACGCCTCTCATGCACATCGGGATGTACTATGTCTAGCTTCCAAACGATGATTATAGTAGTGATAGTGGTGTTGGTCAGATCTCCCTAATAGAGTTGCAATTGCGTTTCTATTTCCTCCTGCTGACGACATTCCAGCCGGTGGTCACGGTGATACAGATCTTTCCACGCAAGGGGAGACATCAGATGTCGTGTGGCATGCACATCCGTCACAAAGCGCCGTCACTGCGACCCAGCGAGTGGTTGTGGATTCCATATAGAGAATTCCAGCAGCGTCCATTCTGACGTGCCACTCGATACCTAGTAGATAGTCGACTGCGGATCTCCGTTTGGGTGTTTCTGGGTCACTTGGGATATTCCCCACGATCAGTCCATCTCCATGGGGTGCCGTGCATGTGGTTCGTCTGAAGTTTTCAACGACAAGACAACCTCAAGGCAATCAAGGCCGAGTTATCCATGTCGTCTGGCGTATCAATTTCCCCTGGTTTTTCCGCCGCCGCTGCCGTTGCCGGGGCTTAGGTTAGTGGAGTCCACGCCGGGCAGGATTCAGAGCTGGGACCACCTGAAATACCTGGCCCTCCTTGGCCTCCTCCTGCAATAACAATATGGGATCGGGTGTCCCTGCATTGTGGCGGCTGCAGTGCTGCGAATGGAAGTGATGCTCTATCCACCGCCGGGTCGCAGCGCTGAAAACAACGAGTTTGCAAACACTCACTCTTCGACACTGCAGTGGTCTGGATGGTCAACGAAAAGAGACGAGAGAGAGAAAACCGAAAAAGAGACGAACGGGAACTCCCAAAATGGGGTTCGTATGTGCACCTTTCAGCGGGAGCCAATTGGAAGGCTCCCCTGAAGTCGCTGCTCTCACTGAAATCGCCCCTTCGCCAGTCATCCTATCGTTCCAAAATTCAACCATCAGCCTCCCGGATGTCTGGCCAGAAGCTGCCATGTTCCCGAACACGCGCACGTCGGCTGAAACGGCCTCTGAGCCACCAGAACCACCCATCAGCCAACGGTTGGATGAACCAACATCTCCACATGGAAGCAGGTCTCGGGGCAGCTGTTCAGTCTCTTCCATCTCATCACGCCCACGGGAATGCACCTCAGCATCTCTTTTGCTGTGAACAGCAACAACATCAGTCACCGACGACAAGCTGCAGAGAAGTCGGTTTGATAGAAAGCCACTGCCCACACAATCACGTCTCGCAGGAATCACCGACTCTTTCTGTGCAAACATCCACATGGTACTCATCACGGACATCCCCCATTGACACGCATATCGTCCCAAAACTCATCAGCCAAGCAAAGGCCATGTGCCGTAACCCCTGCCACGCATCCCAAACAGTTACGTTTACAACACCTCCAAGGCCATCAATGCCTACATACCAAGAAACCCGTACCCTGAACGGGCTCGTCTACTGGGGAACGAGAAACGAGAGCAGAGGTCATCTTTGTGGATCTCGTTTGCAACCCAAGGTCTTGAAGAGGAGGTTATCGCCGTGTGGTCTCTAGGGTCTTCAACCGCCGAGCATTCTGTCTATACACGTAATCTCCCTCACCCCAAGTCCCCAGTCCCGCCGTTGCGAAGCCAAGCGTGTGTCGAAACAGACCCCCGGATAGCCAATAGCTAGGCACTTCATTACAGTATCTCCAGGTCACCCCGTCAGTCACTCTCCGAAAAACAATTCAAAGCTCAGGACTTGGTTGACTTTTAGGTCGTAGTGTTTTATAAAACTTTTTTCCTCTTTTCCTCTTTTCCAGTTTCCACCCTGACGAGCCTGAATGATCAAACCAACCTTGTCCTGGTCTCTTGGATCAACATCATGGAAAGTTCATCGTCGAGTTTGGGAGTTTGAGTTTGAGACGAACCCCTGGCGGTAGTAGATAAGACCGTCTCCTCTAGGGTAATCTGGCGTTGCCGAAGTCGAATGAGCTTGTTTATAGCCTGCGCGGCTCACCGAAACGGGACCGGTTCGAACGTTGGTCATCACATAGCTCCGTCATCGCCATCTCAACCGAATGGGCCAGTGGCCACCATCACCACAACTTTCACTCCCGGTCACCAACAACGGAAACAATGGACGGGCCGGAAAAAAGAGTGTGTGAGAGAGCCTCAACAACGACTACCTACCGTGCCATGCGGCGTCATCACACACACACACACACACACCTGATGAAACCCACTCATACGCCATTACAGTTGTTTGTGAAGCACCGCCCGACACCGAGTCCTACGCCTAAACCGCTGGCTGAGGGAGGCTCAGTAGAGAAATCCTTCAGGCACCTGGCACCGTAGTGTATGTCGAAACATGCATTCCCCCATCGTGCCATCTCGCAGCCAGCAGCAGCAATCTAATCTTGTTCCTGGATTGGGATCCAAGTCAAACACCGCACACCAAATTACCTACATACCTAAATCGTTCTCTAGGAGTCTAGGCCCTCACACTGGACTCACTGGTGCTTGTCCCTCCCCAGGTTGCCTTCCCGTTGGTAAATGGTTGTGTAACACGTGACATGACGGACCGTCTTTTAAGAAAAGTCTTCCCGTCTCTTCCATTCCAAGTCCCTTTTAAGGAGAAGAAGGAGAAGGAGGAGCAGGTTCTCGGTTGACGACTGATGGATTCATGGATTAAGTGACGGGTACCCGTCCTAGAGACATGAATAATTCGCGTATGAGTGAGATCCCCGCCCCAATCCTTTATACTGGGGAAAGATGGGTACCTCTATGTAAGTACTCTTCTGCCTTTTGAGACCAGAGCTTCGTAGCTCAAGGGTAGGTATCAAGTATACAAGAAAGAACAAGGTAGATAGATTGATATGATAACAACCCGATGACGGGCTTCCCCGGTAGACCACTGAGCACAGCCCGGATATCCAAGAGTATATACACTTCTCAGCACGTCAGATATGTCGTCACGGGGACCACTGGTCACGGTCGATTTTTTTTTAAAAAAAAAACAATTCCCCCCCCCCCCCCCCCCCCAAAAGAAAAAAAACCAAAAAAAAAACCCCCCCCAAAAAAAAACCGATATAACGAGAACCGGACCAAAACTCGCAAGCGAGCGAGAAACTGGGGGCAAGTATACGCGCGGCGGAGTCTGAGCTTCGTGGGGAAAGTAGCCTAAACCACCTAGACCGACCTAGACAAGGGGCAAAGGTAAGGTAAGGCGAAGCGCAGTGGGGTTGGGGGGATGTTTCAAATGTACAAGTTCATCTTGTCTCGACGGGAGGGGGTGGTGCAGGAGACAGGAAGGATGGCAAGGAGGAGGCATGTACAAAGTAGAGGTAGAAAAACGTCAGCAGAGGCAATCGGGCAAGGTAAGGTAAGGTTGAAGATTTGATCATGTGATAATAATCGATATTTGATGGTGTGTTCTCAAACACGATATCTATTCTAGTCTAACATTACCTCTTTCAAGAGATATCATCTATACAAATGTGTAACCAACCAACTCCAAGTCATGTGTGCTCAGAACCGAATCTAGCATCCAGCAAGTAGCCAATGTCAATGTTAGGTAAGAACAATCGGGGTATTCTGACCTTTCGTTCTTTTCTCCGTTTCTTTCTTGTCCCCCTATTTCTATCCGGGAGAGATCATAATCCAACAATCCTGCAAAGTAAACCAATTGTGAAGCAAAAAGTGAGTAGTCGACGAGAATGCTTCTTCGTCTGTTCCAAATGCTTATACCTAGCCAAGTTCATCTTCGCTGGTATCTTCATGAACCGCCCTGCCACTGCCGCTGCTACCGGCATATCTCCCGAGTGACCGCCGGGCAGTTCGGCCACCACCACTGGTGCCGCTGCCGCTAGCAGTAGCAATACCACTGGCAGTAGAACTAGCACCAGAAGTAGCAGTAGCAGCAGCCAATGAAGCCCTCGTCCGAGGCCTTTTAGCCACAGGACAACGTATGAGGTTATCGTTGTCGTCATCCTCATTGGAGTCCCCTTCTTGGCCGTCCTCATCCTCGTCCTCAGTATCGAGAGGTCTCAACTTTCGCTTGTTGCCGCTCAGCCGCCGCCGTTGCGGTTGCGGTTGCGGTTGCGTTCTTGGAGGAGGTGGTTGTGTTCTTGGGGTTGGTATCTGCTGATGGCGTGTTTTGTTTAAGCCTACGACATTTGATGTTTCAAAGTCGGAATCCCATTCAGAATCTGAGGCGACGTCAGCATCGGTTTGAGATGTGGTAGTGGAGGTTTCAGAGCTGTTGTCGTCTTCTTCGTCATTTTCGAGGTCGTCGTCGTCATCGACTGTGTTATCGTCGGTGGCAGGCGTTGTTGTAGTAGAGGCCGAGCTAGATCGTAACAGGCGCGTACCGCGCGTTGGTCTGCGATTGGTCCCTGATGTAGATGTAGATGCGGATGCAACGGCAGCTGGTGTAGCAGTCGTAGGAGAAGGATACTGTTGGAGCGCATCCGTCTTAGGTGGGCACCTTGTCGACCTCCTCGTCATTCGACCTCCGCCTACTCCCACGGGCGATTCAGGGGAGTCTAGCGTGACCCACTCGCTCAGAGCATCGTCCCACTTGAATCCTGAAAAGGGCTTACCCTCCGACTCCCCCCTGGCGCGGATGCGCTCTTCGTAGTAGGGCGTCGGCTTCATCCAGGTGTAAGAGCAGGTGACGGAGTTCTTCTTGGCCCATAGCTTTTCAGCGTAGGCAAGGTCCTGGAGATCGTTGGTCTGGAACGCAACGGCGAAGGCGACGTCAATGTCAATGTTCTCAAACGGGTGGTAGGGGAGCTTGTCGGGAATCTGCAGCACTTTCAGCTTGTCACAGATTTGGGGAATGTAGGTGTGGGCGCTGGTTGACCCATTTTCCCGACTGTAGTTGCTCACTATCGTGCTCAAAACTCCCAGTGTGGTCAAGTATTGCTCGTCCCGACGGTCAATGCGCTGGCCGCTCTTTACCTCTTTCCATGCTGCTGAGGCAATGGTTGCGGCCGAGGACTCGGTTCTGAATGCGAGGAAATCGCAGAGACTGATAAGATACACAGCGGGAGTTGGGAGACCCGTCGTCTTTCTGGCATGAAGGAGGTATGCGCGGAAGATGTACCGCACGCGGTGAACAAACACCGCTCGCTGAGCCGGCGTCAGCGTGGGCCGTTCCCTGTCAGGGTCGTCCAAATAACTGAGCACCTCTGACACCAGCGTTGCCATGCCCCCAGTTAGGACTGCGGCTGCTTCTTGGTGCGGATTTTTGTCAGTGGAAGAACAAGAAGCTGAAGCCAGCGTCTTCTTTTTCCTCCATGCTGACATCAAAGGGGAAAGAACGTTGATCATGGTGATCATGAAATCAACACAGTCTTGCCCGGCGCCGTAGAACATTTTCGCCATGGCATCTAGGCGCGTGTTCTTGAAGGCATCGACGAGCAACCACTCCGCCGGCAAAGAGCCATCGCCAAAAAGATCGGCCAGTTTTCCAAGCATGAAGCGTTTAGTCGTCCCATTGCCCAATCCAAACGCCCAGAGCGGAAATAGAGCAGGTGCTTTCACCGTGAGCCCGTCACGCACGGAGGGATCTGGTGGTGAGTATTGACGCGAAATAAAAACATCGATAAGACCCATGGATTCGACAAACGGTAGGTACATACAACAGAGACCGATGAGCGTAGTTGCCACTCGATCCTCTACCAAACCGTCCCTGATGGCACCCTGGATAATCTGGACGCCATGGGCTCTGACTACTGTGCGGAGATGTTTCCATCCTCCCAACGCACCCAGCGACTCAAGCTCAGAGTAGATGTAGAATGACGCTTTGGGCTCTTGTATGACGGACTTGGTCTTGTTTGCCTCGGCGTCCGTTTTCTCCCAGTATTCGAGCTCTGCGATGTAATCCGGTATTCTCCGCAAGCACATGGCGAGGAGGGACTTGGAGGAGCCGCTGGTTTGAGGCTCTGGAGGACAGGTAGCTCGGAGCAAGGCATCCAGCGCGCGGAAGACAGCCTCATATGTTGAGTACATCTCTCGGTCCACCGTTTCCCGAAGTTGACTCAACGACGCCTCCAGCATGCATCGACCTCCCTTATAGCCTCTGTGAACACACCTTGCGCTTCCTCCAGGTTCGTTGGTTAAGGTGTTTTCTGTTGGAGCAAATAAAACGGGCTGAGCTGGAGACGATGCTAGATGGTGGTTCGTAGTATGCCTAAGGTAGGGAGTAGGTACTGCATTTTCTTGGACAGGCCTTCTGCCAGCTCGTTGTCGCCGCGGTTTCTCGGGCGTCTTCAAGTGTGCTCGTGATGATGCCTTGCTGTGGTATATTGTCTGTCTTGAACCACCTCGACCTTTTTGCTTACTTGGACTCGCGTTCGGTGGGCCATTTCCGTCGTCTATGCTGTCGGTTACTCCCGACCGTCGCGCTTTCTCCTTCTTCAAAGTGCCGATATGGGCAAGTAGAGGGCGAAGTAGGCGGTGACATCTCGTCGCTGTCCAGGGCTGGGCTTGTTCATTTTTTGCCGTTCCGGTCTGATGCGGTGGTCTTCGTTTTGGTGATTGCCATGATGGTTGCGGAGAGGTTGGCGGGGAATAGTCCATGAAGCGAAAATAATATTAAGCAAATTGCTTTGATGCCGGCGACGAATATCAAGTTGACCCAAAGATTCTCGATTAAACTAAAGCGATTAAAGAACAAATGTTGTTGTCGAATGTCCATACGCCAAAAAATACCGTCGAGTCCTTTGTTCAACGCTGATACATGTTTGGTCGGTGGATTTCTGTTTGTCGGAATGCTGTGATTGAGATTGCTTTCTGGTCGCGTTTCTGGAATGCCCGATATTGATGTTTACTTGCATGCCGTCTTTGGACTAGCGTCTTTGGCGGGGTGGAGCAACTGGATCGAGGCGCAAATATGGGGCTTGGTCGCAATCAGCCAACCAGATCGCATGGAAACAGGAATCGCCCTTTGTACAAGCTCAAGCCACCTTGCGTCCTCTGCTTCGGTTGTCGGGACTCGGGAGTGACATGTTGCAGTGAACTTCTTAGGTCTTGCTGTCCTTGCTCTGAACTGGACGTCGCGAGCTGCTTCGGAGGGCGGGCACTGAGCGCTGTGACCTGTGAGTGGCGATCGCCGGAGGGGAAGTGCTGAAGGCGGGGGAATGGAGAGGAAGCATGGACCCTCTCACACCCACCCGCCTGTCCGCCTTTGCCCGCCTCGAGTCATGCCCTGGTAACGGGCTGTTGCCGGCCGCTAGACCCGGCAGTAATCTGCATCATAGGCCGAGACGAGAAAAAAAAAGTTGATGTCTGATCCGAACGCCCCCAGAATTTGGTGAAGGCCGAAGGTGAGGGAAAGAGTCATTTACACGTCCTGCATGCCTGACGATACCGTGAAATATATTTACACTTTGAGACATCCTCTCTGCAACTTTCGCCTCTTTGAACTTGTCTAATCTCCTCCCAATTGGACTCTCTGAATTTGTCTTTTTTTGTCGCCTTGCCCGGTTCAAGGGACTTGTAGAATTCCACTTTTAAACCACTCTTTTTTGTGTGCCTCGAATCCCGAGACCAGGACCAGGCCTAGGACCAGGACCGTATCTCGACCGAGTTTCCGTCCCCATCCCCTCCTTTCAACCTCATTTCATATACCTCAGCCTGTCGTCTTTTCTGTTTCCCACTACACCTTGCTGCGCTAGTCCACAAGGTATCAACACACAATCATGGCGGACGCATCCCAAGCAACCACTCCCGCTGTCGAGGGTAAGAAGAAGAAGAAGAAGAAGAAGAAGAAGCCAACTCAAACATCAAGTCCCAAACACAGCTGTTGTTGTACATATCAAACTCGAGACGGGGCGAGCCCGGACCTGTCATACCTATCTACCTGTCCACCCACCTACCTACCCGCTGCATACATGTTGTCTGCCAGACCTACCTACCTGCCGCTGTCGCTGTCACCGTTGCCGCCGTCCATACATCGTTGCTAACACAAGCCTTCTCTCCCAATAGGCAACCCCGTCCCCGAGGTTCCCGAGACCCAGACGCCTCCGGCCGACGTCAATGGCACAACAGAACAGGAACAGACGGAGGAGGACGCCGAGCAGGCCCTCGAGGACCAGCCCTTCGTCGTCACCATCGTTCTCCCCCACACCACCGAGACACTTGATATCCCTGTATGTGTTCCATGACCGCATGTCACCACCAAATAACCAGTCTTCTAAGACGGCGCAACAGGTGTCCCCTATGGAGCAGATCCACGAGATCCGCCAGTCGATAATCGAGCACCCCATCGCCATCGAGTTCTCGTGCTTCCACCTTGAGTTCAACGGCAAGAAGATCAACGACTTCATCCAGGTTTCCGACGTCGAGGGTCTTGAGAACGGCGCCCAGCTACATGTTGTCGAGGACCCCTACACCGAGAAGGAGGCCCGCATTCACCTCATCCGCATTCGCGAGCTGATTGGCGCTTCCGGAGACCGCACCGATACCGTCCACGGCGTTCTTGCCGGCGTTTCCGTTCACGACGATATTGTGGTCGAGAACCCCGACGCCCCCGAGGCCGAGATCAAGGAGTACGACTTCCAGGCTCCCGCTGACCTCGCCATCCTGCTCCCCAAGGAGACCGGCCCGGCTCCCAAGACCATCAAGTCCATCTCTCTATCCCCGTGGAACCCTCCTCCTGCCTACTGGAGGCAAAAGGGTCACCTTCTCTACCTCGTCGTCCAGACCAACGAGGGTGAGCAGCACCACGTTACCGCCCATGCTGGTGGCTTCTTCGTCAACAGGTGCAGCAACGCCAAGTTCGACCCTCTCCCCAAGCCGGCCCCCAAGGATTGCGCCTCCCACTCTCTCTTCACTCTTCTCAAGAAGCTTTCTCCTTCTTTCGAGGAGTCGTTCAAGAAGTTCCAGGAGTTCTCCAGCCAAAAGGACCCCTTGGCAACCTTCCAGGTCGGCAACACCTTCCCGTCTGCGCCGTGGTTGGTTCCTTCCAACAACTCTTCCCTTACTGCCCACGAGGCCGACAACACCCGCTCGCAGGAGACCTACCTGCTCGGCGGCGCTGAGAACGTTGACTCTCTGAGGGATTGGAACGAGGAGTTCCAGTCTGCCAAGGAGCTTCCCAAGGAGACCATCCAGGATCGCGTCTTCAGGGAGCGTCTGCTCGCTAAGCTCTTTGCTGACTACACTGATGCCGCTGCCCGCGGTGCCGTCCTCGTCGCTCGCGGCGAGGTTGCTCCCCTCAACCCTACTGAGGACAAGGATGCGCAGATCTTCGTCTACAACAACATATTCTTCTCCTTCGGCGCTGACGGTGTCGGCACTTTCACCAGCGAGGGTGGTGATGAGGCTGCCCGTGTTGCCACCGGCAAGGATGTTCTTGGTGTCAAGCTCGTGAACCAGCTTGACATTGACGGTCTCTACACTCCCGGCACCGTTGTTATCGACTATCTCGGTAAGCGCATTGTCGGCCAGAGCATCGTTCCTGGCATCTTCAAGCAGCCCGAGGCTGGCGAGAACCAGATCCACTACGGTGCTGTTGATGGCAAGGACATCGTTGCCGCTGATGAGCGCTTCGCTCCTTCTTTCGAGAAGCTCGCCACTGCCCTGCGCGTCAAGAAGCACGCCGTTTGGGACAAGGAGAACAAGCGCCACGACCTCGAGGCCAGTGTTGAGATGAAGGGTCTCCTCGGAACTGATGGACGCAAGTACGTTTTGGACTTGTACCGCATCACTCCCCTGGATATTGCCTGGATGGAGGAGAGCGGACCTGAGGGCTCTGAGTACCCCCACCGCATGACTGTGCTCCGCCCCGAGCTCGTTGAGTCTTTGGCCAAGCAGAAGACCAGGGAGTATGTCCAGGCTGAGCTTCTGAAGCGCGGCGTCATCAAGAAGCCCGAGGAGAAGAAGGAGGGCGAGGAGGCCACTGAGGCCACTGAGGAGGCCAAGACTGAAGAGACCAAGACCGAGGAAGGCGAGAAGTCTGAGGAGCCCAAGGCTGAGGAGACCAAGGTTGAGGAGGCTGCTGAGTCCACCGAGGTTGCCGAGAAGAAGGATGAGGAGGAGGCTGCCAAGGAGGATGAGCGCATCGATATCAGCAACTTCAAGTTTGCCCTGAACCCCGACGTTTTCAGCGGCCAGGTTCCTCAGACTGAGGAGGAGAAGGCCGAGATGGCCCAGGATGAGCAGGACGTCCGTGACGCCTGCACCTACCTCCGTGACTCTGTCATCCCTGCCCTTTTGAACGATCTTAAGGAGTCCGATATCAGCTTCCCCATGGATGGCCGTTCGCTCACCCGCCTCCTCCACCGCCGCGGTATCAACATGCGTTACCTCGGTAAGCTCGCCACCCTCGCCGAGGGTACCCGTGTCGAGTGCTTCCGTCAGCTCTGCGTTCGTGAGATGATCGCCAGAGCTTTCAAGCACGTCGCCGCCAAGTACTTGAGGTACCTGCCTCTTCCTTTGACTTCTGCCTGCTTGGCCCACCTCCTGAATTGCTTCTTGGGCTTCGGTCTTAACTCGTCCCCTGCCGCCGAGGTTGATGAGGAGCTCCGCAAGGTGTTCAGCGATGCCGACTACAGCTTCGAGAAGGTCACTCCCGAGAGCTTGAGGGAGGCTATGCAGCAGGAGATTCTCCACCGCTTCCGATTCACTCTGGACGATGGCTGGTTCAACCAGCTCCAGCACATCCAGATGCTCCGCGAGGTTTCTCAGAAGCTCGGTCTGCAGATTCAGAACAAGAAGTACGCTTTCGTTGCCACCGAGGGCGAGGCTGAGCCTGTTGCTGAGAAGGCTGCTGCCCCCGCTCCTGCCCCCGTTGAGGATGGCAACAAGAAGAAGAAGAAGAAGAAGGCAGCTCGTGAGACCTCCCCTGTGGCCGCCGCCCCTGTTGTGACTGTGCCCCACACCTTCAGCCCTGACGACTTCGTCAACGTTGTTCCTATCGTCAAGGACTCTACCCCCCGTAGCGCCCTTGCCGAGGAGGCTCTCGAGGCTGGCCGTCTCTCCATCTACCAGAACCAGAAGAAACTCGGCGAGGACCTTCTCCTCGAGTCCCTCTCTCTGCATGAGCAGATCTATGGTCTCGTCCACCCCGAGGTCGCCCAGATGTACCACACTCTGTCGCAGCTCTACTACCAGCTGGGCCAGAAGGATGCCGCTGTTGAGCTGTCCCGCAAGGCTGCCATCGTTGCCGAGCGGACCGTCGGTCTTGATTCGGCTGAGACTGTGTTGAACTACCTCAACCTCTCTCTTTTCCTCCACCAGCGTGGTGACAGCCAGCAGGCTCTTCTCTACGCCAGACATGCTCTTGATCTCTGGAAGGTCATCTATGGACCTGACCATCCCGATACCATCACCACCATGAACAACTATGCCGTCATGTTGCAGAGCATCAAGGCCTACCACGAGTCTCGTCGTTGGTTCGAGGAGTCCCTCCGTGTTTGCAACAAGGTCTTCGGCGAGCAGACTGTTCACTCCGCCACTCTCTTGTTCCAGCTTGCTCAGGCCCTTGCCCTCGACCAAGACGCTAAGAGGGCCGTCGACCGCATGCGCGAGAGTTACAACATCTTCAAGACCCTCTTGGGCCCTGAGGACAAGAACACCAAGGAGGCCGAGCACTGGCTCACTCAGCTGACCCATAACGCTGTGTC
This sequence comes from Sordaria macrospora, assembly GCF_033870435.1. Lineage (NCBI taxonomy): Eukaryota > Fungi > Ascomycota > Sordariomycetes > Sordariales > Sordariaceae > Sordaria > Sordaria macrospora. The sequence goes on along the minus strand of NC_089374.1, from coordinate 3,149,673 downwards.
GGTCGCCAAGGCCACCAAGGAGCTCCAGGCCCGCCGCGCGAAGGGTACCCTCGGCTTCAGCCCTCGCAACGCCACCGCTGGCGCGGCTGGTATTGGAAGTGTTGTTCCCAGCGCCGTCGGTGTTGACAACCGCAGCCTCGATGAGCTCGTCAAGTTTGTTGAGGGCAGCGAGAAGAAGAAGGGCGGCAAGAAGTCCAAGGGACCCAGCAACCCCAAGAAGCGTGGCGGCAAGGCCTAAGCGTGTTGACCCTGTCATGTCTTTGTTATCGATGGTACCATGACTGCCATGTCATTGCTCTTTGACTGAACCGTTACTTGATGTATACGATCATCCATTGTTATCCATCATCATCAAACAAAATTTAGGTACCGGATATGGCTGGCGTTCCTGGGCTTGTGGGGGCACCTTTTTGGAATTCTCTTGGCTGGTTGGCGTCTTTTTAAAAGCACTCTGTATGTATCTGTATTAACACACAAATAAGGGAGGCCACATGGAAAAGGCCCAACAAGTCATGGAAATATCCTTGTATATGGAGATCAAAAATTCATAAAGGGAGAAATAAAGGGGAAAAGGTAGTACGTTAGAAGCATTTATAAAGCGGTCAAGAAGAGGAGGCAAGCATACAGACACACCCCACTTTTTTTTTCTTTAGAATTTCCTATGTTGTTTTCATGTTGGGATGAGCGAGTAGTTGAAACACCCAGTTCCAGTTACAGAACCTTTCTACATAGACGGTTCCGTTGGCTTGAGAAAATGCACATACCTTCGAACTAATCTCCGACTCTCTGACGGCTTAGAGTTGTGCTAGTTGGGAAGGGTTGAGTTGGTTGGTAAGTTGCCCCGGATGAAGCGTTCACAAGATACACAAACAGTGTACCAAGAAGACACTGGAGAAAATCGGACAGAGCTGGTGACAGCATGCAGGTTCAGGACAGTTCCTGGAGAAGGGGGTGGCTGGAGACTTGAAGGAAAAAGAAGAAAAGAAACAAAAGTTTGTTTACTTGCACAATGCGTATGGGTGGCATCTCCGCCTCCCCCTTTTTCTTCTGTCAATCTCGGCGCGCTGCGTGGGCGAGGTCACACTGCTTTTTGCGTGCAGTGCCGAATTACCGTTTCAGCGGTAGAGGTAAACCGAAGATAGCGTGAAAGGTAACTGCTCCTGTGATCTGACATTCTTTGCTCAAAAGCCTGCAAGACCAAACTATACCAAAGGATGTAAACGATATAAGTCCGTACATGATCGAAGTTATAGAGATCTTTCTACATCATGACCAAAGAAACGCCAACCACAAACTTCCATCCCAGCAAAAGCCCCGCCAGGCGCCAACCCCCAAACAACATACATACCCGAATCTGATCGAGGCTGGCAGTGAGTGGTGTTCAGGTACCCGCCCCCGCCCCCAGAGTCCCCAAGTCCCAGCCATTCGCCAGCCATTCCCGCCCTTCAAATTGACTTTGGCCATTGAAGTGCTGCGGGAAGGGGAAAGACAGTTCAATTCGGCATCCCCCCTGATTGATGTAAACAAACCTTTGCCATGCGACTGAAGGTTGCGTAGTGATTGCTTTGTTTGCGGTGTCTTGAATAGGGCCCAAGGTTCTGCTTGCACATTTCACCGCACACGAGAAACATAGTTGAACTCAATAGTGAAGCATCATATGTGGTTGCTTTTTTCATCTTTGCTCTGTTGCAAAAACAATCATTAGGAACACGGGGAAATCGAAGGAGGTCCGTTGTTGGTTGGCCCTCTGGCAGTCTGGCACTGCTGCACCGAACGGCGTTGGGTTGCGTTGCCGCGTTCCTTTCGAAAAGCGAGTGATGACGAACAGAAGTTGGACGGAAGCTTTAAAACACGTGAATGCTCCACCACCTGCCCCGCTAAAACCCCAAAAACCTGACGCAGTCATTGGCCAGTGGCCGGCCTGTGCCTGCTTCAATCCGCATTCTGCGCATGCCTCCCAAATCCCAATTGCTGTTGCACGCGAAAAACCTGGGATTCGGAGCAAGCGTCGCCGGGTCAATTAAACAAATGTCAAAAGCAACCTTTCCATTTGCTGCAGTGTTTGTGTGTGGTGTTCACAAATATCCTTTTTAGTTCACTTACAACCCAAGACACCGCCCGCATTCGACCACGGCCCCTTCAAGCTATCAATATTCCAAGGTTGACTGAATCTTTGGGGCCAAGAACCTTTTTTATCTTCTTTCTTCTTTAACCCCCACCCCCATCACGCATTCAGCCAAAAGTTGAAGCTTCAAAGAAGGAAGGAAAGAACCGCTCTAAAGCTGTCCCCCAAATCGACGCGCTCCTATTCATCAGTCTCACAGCGCCCTTTGACGATCCCGAGGCCCCCTTTCCATTGTCTTCAACAAGCTTATTGACGTTGTCTGGCTGTCCCGGCCTGCAGACATTGGTACGTAATTGGAACCTCGAAGGCTTGGCGGCCCCTTGCAGCATCTGCCATCAGCGCAGGACTGGGGAACTGAGTGGTTCTAATCCATGGAACTTTATGAAGTTCAGTAAATTTGTCGCAATCCATCTTCGTCCACACTTCACCACCTTCATTGCCCGCAACCGCACGCACACCAATCCGGCACCTGCGCCGCCCTCCGATCTGCCAATATTGATTACGTCTGCCAACGTCGCCCTCCGGCCTCCGCTACACTACCCAGACCAACAGTAGATGCCTACCCACTTCCACCACCCGGGCCCCTGACCTGCTCTTGTTTACTTACAACATACGAAACCCCTCCGTTCCCCGAGCTCGATCAGACCTCAACAAAAGCGCATGTGCTAGCGCTTTCTCCCACCCACAATGTCGCCTTCGCCACCGAAGCACACGGCGAGCTTCAACACTGCCGACCAGCAAAATCTCAGCGATCCAGTTACTGGAGACTCGTCGCCTTCGCGGCCCTCGAAGCGTCGCAAGAAGGTAAAAGCGCACCCTGCCCTGCTCTCGCATACCCCTCTCACTTTGCCACGCTTTGTTACCATCGTGCGCTTCTTTGACTACCCCCCATAAGCTGCCTACCTGATCCAAACTAACCAGGCCTTTCTTCTTTGCTGCAGGATGACGATGCGCCGACCGATCTCGCCGACGAGGCCGACTCGTCATTAGTCGCCGACCAGTCAGCTCTAGACATGAACGACGATGACCAGGTGGTCGCACGCGTGATACAGTATCTCGAGATGCCCAAGAATGTTCAGGCTAGCAAGGACCACTCGAACAGCATCCACGAATCGAGCCAGGGCGTTCAGGCATTCGCTAAGATTGCAGCCTTCGACTGGACCTACTACATCACGAGCCTCACTGTCAATATCGGCCGCTCCTCCGAACCTATACAAGGTGCCACCGGCCAGAGCCAGGACGAGGACCCTAGCAAAATGGTACACATCGATCTCGGCCCCAACAAGCAAGTTTCTCGTCAGCATGCTCTCATCTACTTCAAGCCTACAGAGGAGCAGTGGTGGCTGCGCGTCAAGGGTCGCAATGCGCTCAAGGTTGATGGCGTTCCGTGGAAAGTGGGCGACGAGGGTCCTTTGAGAAGCGGCGAGGTCATCGAGATTGGCGGCATGGAGATGATGTTTGTCCTGCCGGCTGATATCAGTCCTCTTCAGATTAAGAGGGACTACCTCGAGCGAGCTGGCATTGTTCCCCCAGACTCACACACTTCTCCTCGTCAAGCCCGCCATCCCCTTCCTTCGGTAGGGGAGCCGCATGCTTTTCAGGCCGTGTCTCCGACTAGCCAGGCCGCTCCCCGGAATCAAGGACCACAAAAGGCATTGGCTCCGGCTCCTCCAGACTACAGGAGAGGCATTACCCCTCCCCTTAACCTTCCTCGGCCGCCAATGCACAGGGCGGTTCATGAAGGTTTGGCAGGCCCGCTTGTCATGACCAACAACGAGGTCGATCTTAGTCTCGACGAAAATCAACATATCAAGCCGCAGTTCAGCTATGCCCAAATGATCACGCAGGCGATCATGAACACAGAAGACCAGAAGCTCAACCTTTCTGGCATTTATCAGTTTATCATGAACCGCTATTCATACTATAGGCATCAACCCGCTGGTGGCTGGCAGGTACGTTTCTCAGCAGTTGCTGTACTCTCGTATACTTGGATAACTAACTTGGCTGCGTTGCTAGAACTCGATTCGTCATAATCTTTCGTTGAACAAGTCATTCGAGAAGGTCGCAAGGTCGACAGACGAGCCCGGCAAGGGCATGAAGTGGCAGATTGTTGCCGACGCTCGTGACGACATGATCCGCAACGCCTACCGAGGTGGTCGTGGTGGACATAGAGGCACCTCTAACCCAGCTTCTCCTAGTGCCCTGAACTACATCACGCAGGGTCCGAAGGACATGGCCGCCAAGGAGCCTCCGTTGTCTCGTAAGCGGAAGATTTCGCCGTCCGGCTCGCCACAACCACAACCGCACCCGACAATCCGCGACTCGCAATCAACGCCTGCGCGCGCCGCCCAGCGCAAACCTCTCCCTGACAAAGCGGAGGATGGTACGGAGGCTGCTAGCCCGCTGTCGACGATCCGGAAGCCCGCGACAACGAGTACATCGGGGATAGTGGAGGATACGCCTGCATCGCCGACGTTAGGGTCGTCGTACCTGCAGGAAGATGGTGCGTCTCTCGTTACGCCGGCTCCAAACCGAGTTAATCCCCGGCTTGTACCCCCCAGCACGGCCCAACGGCCTAGTCAACACATGCCGACCAGCTCACCCGCCCCGTTCTGGAGATATGCCGATATTGCAAGTACGCCGCTAAAGCCTGCTCAGTACGACGCCAGCCCCTCCAAGACACACGGGAACCTGCCATCGCAGAGCAGCAGCCCCCCGCCGCCGGCCCGGAGTAAGTCGCCTGCCGGGAGTGCAAGCCCGACTAGAACGACCAGCCGTGGCGCTACCGTCGGCGTAGAAGAACCCCCGAGCCCTGCTGAGGAGGAGGACCGAGCTTTCGATCTCACAAAGTAAGTTCAAAACAGGACTCTAGTGGCTCGTCTGACCGTATATACTAAACATGTCTTAGGGGATTCCAAAGCATCGGTAGTTATCATGCTCCTGTCAGTCGTGGCAAGGAGGTCCAGCCGGCTACACATGGCGATGTGCCCTCTATGGCGCCGCTAAGCTCCTAGAAGGGCACAGAGCCGAGAGCCCAGCTCCAATACCGATTTCAAAAAATATACCATGCGGCCAGGACCACTTACGCATTATCGTTCATCTAAGTGGGCTTTTGCTCACATTTCCTGCATCATCATTCTTGACTTCCTCCTTGTCGTTTGTCACATCTTGATCAATCACGAGTAATTCAGTTTTGTCTTCAGGGGTATTCGGTACCGGGTCTCATATTCATCAGTTTGTGTGTGATACCATGGGATGGGTTCGATGATTCAAATAACGAGAAAAGGCTCGATGGGTTCCCTACTCTCGAAGCGCAATCTTCTTTTTATCATCGTTATCCTTTCTTCTTCTCATGTTCAGTTTTTGTTCCGGGTTTTGAGGCGGTTAGTTGTTTGAGTGTGAAAGGTGTAAAACACAAATGGGCGGGAAACGGAGATTTGAGGCCGAGGATAAGGTGGACAATGAGGTCATAATATCATGTTCCTCGTCTTTTTCCATCAATCTGGGACGGGTTTGGTTGGGTCAGTTCGGTTCAGATCGTCTCGCGAAGGAGGTCATTGTCTTTTTTTCCATCTCCTACTACTCAACGGTGTTTTTTGACGGGGTGGTCTGAATGGCTTTGATGTTGATATCCCAAGGTTGCGGTCCTTCAAATTTTTTTAAATTTTTTTTTCCAGTTTTTTTTCATTTTCAGAAGAGCCGTCCTTTTCAGAGATTGTGGTACCGGGCGTAGGAGATGTGGATTAGCAAGGCCACGCGGATGTGTCTAGGCAGAAGAAAGAAACCACGTGGACGGTCACACACACGGATACTACGCCTCTTGGTTGGAGTTCAAGGTGGTTATGATGGGAGATATGCGGTGGTGTAACCTCATGTCACTCGCATCGCAGGCAGAGGTGCCCAGAATAGCGATGGATTTATGGTTTCAACTGAGCAGAGCTGGGGGTAGTTGTTACTCGGCAAATCCTACTCGATCAGATGGTTGCGGAAAGAAGATACTCAGTATGGATCTGTATGGGTAAACGTAAACCAACATCTTCTTTCACCGATCCTGTACTAGGTATTGCTTGACATTTACTATGTGTGGTGGCTTCAGGCCTGCCATGGTAAATAAATGCAGTTCCTGACGGAACGGGAGAAAGTCCGACGGGTATGTTGCAAAATCCAAAAGGGTCTGAAATGTTCAGGGTTTAGAGTCTAGTGGCGTTGTTGTGCATGTGCTTGTCTATGTTCAACGTTTCGGGGTCGCGGTCGGCCCCAGTTAGGCTCGGTCCGGCCATCACCAAACAAACTCTCTCGGCCCGAGTTTCATGTACACTACACACCTGAGGGAGGGCCGAGTTGAGGTTGATGAAGACACGGCCGATGCAGATATCGAAAGATCATATAGACAATCAAATTAGACCAAAAGAAATATGCGTTCGGCAGACAACATGATTCAACTACAACAGCAATATGAACTTGTATAGTCCCAATGAAGAACTGGGCAGCAAAAGCGGCTAGTAGTTGGCTAGCTCATTCACTTTGTACAAGTAAAGAAAAAGCAAACTTTGTTCGGTTACCGTTCAACCACGTTGGACCATCCATGCTGTTGTTCAGTATACCACGTGGTTGGGAGATGTCACTTTGAGCACAGTGCTGGGAGAAAGAAGATGACGACTTAAATTCAGAGTTCTTGACTGAACCGTCCCGTTGGCTGTTGGTGGTTGATTTAATCAACATGTGTGTACTGATGCTTGGAGTTGTTAATGAGGGCAATTTCGGGTTTGGCAGCTTCTTGTAGAAGAGAGTTCCATTCTGGTTATCTCCAATTGTGTGCAACCTCTTTGATCATCATCTATTTAGTCATATCCCGCGTTCGGGTACAACTTCCCTCCTGCTCCTTCCCTAATTCATCCAAGATTGACAGACGTATACACATCCGCTAGCATGCAACCTCCCGTCTAACGTTGGCTAGAGCCTTCTGCCTTCCGACGACACATTCTTCTCAAAACGGTAACAACGTTCAACAGTTTTTTTTTCAGTTTTTTTTTGCCGCTGATGCCGTACTTAGCCGGCTGGGTATGCAACTTTAGGTCCTTGATCCTCTCGCGTGGCGCAAGCATCACTGATCCTGTCATCCATCGGTCCAGTTAGTAGTACTCGGGAAGCGGAACGGGATTCAGTCAAGTCAGCGTCTCCCGTCCCTCAGCATCAGAGCCGAAATGTATAGACACAAACCACTGTCACTTCTACTTCTCAATGGCTCTTACTACCCGCGGAAGGAACGGCCCTGCTTCTGATACTCTTCCGACTTGCGAGCTGACTATGGTAAACGTTCCTTTTCTGTTTCCCTTTTTGTGTTTTCTTTCGAATATCTCATGGCCGCATCCGCCTATTGCGGCTCGTTGTGGTTACGGTGATACCCGTCTCCACGTCTCTAGTTCACCGGTCCGTTGGCCAGATGCAATTCACGGCAAAAGTGGTGTATGGATGACAGGAAACACGCATGCTCACTAATGTACAACATCTACACTTAATCATGACTGGAAGACTGTCACTGCTGCTCCTAGAAATAATTCTTCCTCAAGCACCTCGGACCGTGGGAGAAAAGTACCTACACCTTTCACGATGCCCACTAGGATATTTATGTGTTGATTCCTCACGACGGTCATGATGGATTAAAGCCTTGAACTCCTCCTCCATCTAGAAGAACAACCATCTTTTCCATTTGTCTATCACGAGGTCTTCACTTCTCTTCTCTAGACGAATTTCTTTATACATCTTTCACCATACTTGACCGACAAAAGATGGACCAGCGTCTTCCTACCACCACCGTCAACGATACCGCTCCCTCAAAACCATGTCCAACCAATAAGCATCATCAACATCAAAGATACCAGACCTGTCCGACTCCGCCTACGAGACCGGCACAGAATCTGAACACTCTAGCAGCAACGATGAATCTCCCTGTCCCTCTCCCTCTTCCACAAGCAAGAGCCAGCAGCCCCAACATCACCAAGCTGAGGATGATGACGAACCCCTCCCACAACTAGCCAAAGCAAAAGGCCACTACTGGATTACCACCACCGGCTCCAAAATCCTCGACGCCTGCGGCGGTGCCGGCGTGGCCTGCATCGGCCACGGACGCAAGGAGGTGATCAAAGCCATCACCAATCAAATGACCTCATGCTCATATCCGAGCTATGCTCACTTCAAGCTTGATCCCGTGGAACGGTTGAGCGAGTGGTTTGTTGAAAGCACAGGGGAAAGGATGAAAAAGGTTTATTTGATGTGTTCTGGTATGCTTTTTGTCCTCTCTCCCCTTCCTTTTGAGCTCCTATGATGCCCTACGGTGGTTCCATCCATTCATCCCATCTCTCCATCAGTCAGTAATAATACTAATATGGAGGACAGGCTCCGAAGCAATAGAAGCAGCCCTCAAACTCTCTCGAATTCCACTCCTGGACTGGTTCAACCAAGAGAACAAACTTCATAACCCGCACCCCCTCCTACCACGGCACCACCATCGCCTCCCTCTCCGCCTCCTCCCACTATTCCCAACGTGCTCCCTTCCTCTCCTCCAACATTTTGCTCCCCGGCCACTTCCACCCCATTCCAGCATGCAGCCCCTACCGCGACCAACATCCCTCCGAAGCCCTCCCCACTTATGTTGCTTGCAAGCTATCCGAGCTCGAATCCATGTTCCTCCGCCTAGGTCCCGAGACAGTAGCAGCAGTCACCATGGAACCCATCGTCGGCGCTGCGTTAGGTTGCGTGCCTCCCCCGTCGGGTTACATGAGGGGCGTCAAGAAGCTATGTGAGCGGTACGGGGCGCTGTTGGTTTTTGACGAGGTCATGTGCGGGATGGGACGGTGCGGGAGTCTTCACGCCTGGCAGTCGATCGAACGATGGTCCATAAACGAAAACAACGGAAAAGAGGAAGGGGGAGCGGAAGAGGTGGTGCCCGATCTGCAAACTATTGGAAAGGGGTTTACGGGGGGGTATACACCTGGTTCGGCACTACTTATCGGTAGCAAGATCGCGGAGGTGATGGAGAAGGGGAAAAAAGTGTTTACGCATGGACATACGTATCAGAATAATCTGGTGGTGGCGGCGGCGACGTTGGCGGTACAGAAGGGGGTTGGTGAAAAGGAGGGATTGGTTGACAAGGTGAGGGAGAATGGAGCCGTGTTGGAAAGGCTGCTGAGGAATCGATTGAGTGGACATCCACATGTGGGTGATATCCGATGCCGGGGATTGTTTTGGGGGATAGAATTTGTGAAAGATAGGAAGACCAAGGAGCCGTTTGACGTCGATTTGAATGTAGCGCAGATGGTGCACAAGACGGCGATGAAGGAGTTTGGGGTTTTGGTGTATAATGGCCAGGGATGTGCTGGAGAGGGAAGGGGGGATCATGTTATGGTTATGCCGGCCTATGAGATTTCTGTGGATGAGTTGGAGCTGATGGTGGATGGTCTTGGGAAGGCGGTTGAGTATGTGTTTGAGAAGCTTGGTGCGAACCGAGGAGAGAGTAGGAAAAGGACTGCACGTCGACATTAGCTCGGGTCACGGTTCAAGATTGGATCTAGATGTAGTGGGTGGGTAGGTAGGATAAAATCAAACACAAAGACGACGAGGTCAAGAAACCAAAATGCATTGCGTAAAAATCGTTTTCTCAACTCCATCGCATTCGAGTGCTAAACACTCGCTGGGGTCCGCTACCTCTAGGGTGATATACCACCTCGTCTGGTTGACGCGCGCTTCTCCCACCTAGGTTTCTTCCTATCTGTCTAAGAGTGACCGCTGATAAAGTGGAAATGTCATATCCTTCGTGCCCAATTGCTATAAACCGACCTCGGATGGGCCAGGCAAATGAGACTATGCCAACACACCCTGAATCGACTTTGAAAGAATAGCTCGTTAACTCCTTTCCTTTGAGCGCATATTAACATACAAGCTGAGCCCCAAGGCTAATGGAAGACTATTCTAATACCGAGTCGTAAATCCCTTAGTTATAAAGATCGTCATCATTGCCAGCATCGCCAAACGAGTTGCCAGCACCACCGTTGCCGCTGCTCTCAACACCACCCTCAGGGAACTTGAAGAAGGCACCCGGACCAGCGTTCTTCATCTGCTGGGAGAAAGCCTCATAGCGACGGATCTCGACATCACTGACGGAGCGACGAGCCATCGACATGGCCTCCTCGAAGTGACGCTTGGTGAGCTCGGGAACGGGGTCCTCAACCTCATCCTCCATCTCGACATCCTCGCCAGCAGCCTCGCGCTCCTTGGTGCGCTGGATATCGGCGGTGATGGACTCCTTGATAGCAATCTTGACAGCACGCTGAGTGATGAAGCCAAGATCGGCACCAGAGAAGCCGTGGGTCTTGGAGGCGATGTAGTTCAGGTCAACATCGGAAGCAACAGGAGTCTTGCGGAGCTGAGCCTTGAGAATGCCGAGACGGCCAGCCTCATCGGGAAGAGGAACATAGATGAGGGAGTCGAGACGACCGGGACGGCAGAGCGCGGGGTCGAGCTGCTCGGGACGGTTGGTAGCGCCAATAACGAAGACGTTCTTCTTGGAGGTCATACCGTCCATTTCTATAGACATAGTTAGCATCGAAAGGTAGCAGAAAGCCAATCAGCATTAACTTACCGGTAAGAAGCTGGTTGACAACACGGTCAGAGGCGCCACCAGCATCACCAACAGAGCCACCACGGGCCTTGGCAATGGAATCCAACTCGTCAAGGAAGACGACGCAAGGAGCAGCAGCACGGGCCTTGTCGAAGATATCACGGATGTTGCTCTCAGACTCGCCGAACCACATAGAAAGCAGTTCGGGACCCTTGACGGAGATGAAGTTGGCTGCACACTCGTTGGCAACAGCCTTGGCCAACATTGTCTTACCGGTACCGGGAGGACCGTAGAAAAGAACACCACGAGATGGTGAAAGACCGAACTTGAGGAACTTTTCGGGATGGTCGACGGGGTACTGGACGCTCTCCCTGAGCTCCTGCTTGACGGTCTCGAGACCACCGATATCCTCCCAACGAACGTTGGGAACCTCGACAACGGCAACCTCGCGGAGGGCCGAGGGATTGGAGACACCGAGAGCGAAGCGGAAGTTCTCCTGGGTAACACCAAGAGAGTCAAGGACTTCGGCGTCGATGGTATCCTCATCAAGGTCAATGAGATCCATCTTCTCACGAATCTGCTGCATGGCAGCCTCGGAGCAGAGGGCAGCAATATCGGAACCAACGTAACCGTGGGTCTCGGCAGCAATCTGCTCAAGATCGACGTCATCGCCGAGCTTCATGTTCTTGGTGTGGATCTGGAGAATCTCGAGACGGCCGGTAGGGTCGGGGATGCCGATATCAACCTCACGATCGAAACGACCGAAACGACGGAGAGCGGGATCGATCGAGTTGGGACGGTTGGTGGCAGCCATGACAACGACGTTGGAACGGGCCTTCATGCCATCCATGAGGGTAAGAAGCTGGGAGACGACGCGACGCTCCACTTCGCCGTTGGTCTTGTCACGCTTGGGGGCAATAGAGTCAATCTCATCGATGAAGATGATGGCGGGCGAGTTCTTCTCAGCCTCCTCGAAGGCCTTGCGCAGATTCGACTCAGACTCACCAGCCATCTTGGACATGATCTCGGGGCCGTTGATCAAGAAGAAGAAGGCACCAGTCTCGTTGGCGACGGCGCGAGCCATCAGAGTCTTACCGGTACCAGGGGGGCCATAAAGCAGGACACCACGGGGCGGCTTGATACCAATGGACTTGAAAAGCTGAGGATGCCTGAGGGGCAGTTCAACCATTTCGCGGATCTGGGCCATCTGCTTACGGCAGCCACCGATATCATCGTAGCCGACCTCATTAAGGTTGTTCTCCTCCTCGTCACGCTGGATGGGCTCGCCTTCGCAGTGGATGACGGTATCCTGAGCGACAATACCATACTCTGGTGGGTCGACCTCGACGACCTTGAACTCGACTTGCCTCATACCGCCGCGGACAATAAAGAGATCGCCTTGCCTAACAGGGCGGTAGGCCTCGCGGAAGTAGGGAGCAAGGAAGACGTCGAAGAGGGATCCGGTGATGCCTTCAACGGTATCGGCGATAGGAAGGACGGCGATACGCTTGGCCTGCGAGAGAATCTATGTGTCAACAAAAAGTGCATCACAGAGGTAGGCGACTGCTTCAGAACTAACATATTTGATATCAGGGCAGGGGTGGATGGTGATAATGTCGCCGTGCTTGACGCGGAGGTTGTGGCGAACAACGCGGTTGAGGCGGGCGCTGCCATCGTCGAGATCGTCATCGGCAAGGACAATCAAGACAGTGTCCTTTCTCTTCTTTCCGCGGACGAGAACGGTATCACCACGGAAGAGTTGGAGCTGCTCCATGGTGTTGTTGGAGAGGGCGATAATCGAGTTATCATCGTTGACCGCATCAGTAACCCTGCATACTGTTAGCTCATGTTGCTGTGCCCCGCATCGTCGACGTCAACATACATCAGCTGGTTGGGCTTCTTCTTCTTCTTAAGGATAGCAGTGGCAGTATCATCTTCCTGTTGAATCGGTCAGTACGAGCTACTCTCATCGAGGGGTCTTTCGCGGGCAAGCGAGGTTAAACGTACGGCCTTGTGCTCAGCACCAGAAGCGTCCCTGTTTGGCTTCAAGTCAGCTTGGCGTCATTCGCAAGGAGGGGGGGCGCGACAGCTTCGAGAGCTCTCGCATTCGGGGTCGCTGCTTTACGTACATCAAGTTGACCTTCTTCTTGTGCTCGACATGGTCGGGATTAGGTTCGGGGGCCATCTTGACGTCTGTGTTGATGGATCTCTAGAATAAATGGGTGTTTTTGGGTATCGCGGACGGTGATGCTAATCCACGGAGAGGATGTAGCGGGAAGAAGTGGTTTTGTAGTAGAAAAGAAATAAATTCGTAGCCTCAAGACCCGCAGATAAAGGGATTCTTGAAGGGCTGGACGGCAACGGTGAATGTGAATGGTGTTGGGATGGAAAAGATGGACCAGTCGGAGGGACGAAAGTGCCTTTGCGTCTTTGGTGTTGGAGGTTGGTTGCGTTTACGTTCAGGTCGTTACGGCGGAAGAACGGTTCGAGCCAAAGCAAGCACCACTCACTGCGCCGACGCCAGAGTGGCACCGCTTCATCCCTCCAGCATCCAAGGTCAGCCAACCAGGGGCAGGCAGCTGGTGGCCAGCAGCTGGGAGCGGCAAGAGCAACAGCAACCTTAGACTGACAAACCGCCCCGCCAGGCGACAATTTGGATGACGAAGTATGAGCGGAGCCTTTTCTGGGGCGATAAAGGTCCGTGCTTTTCGCCCATTCACCTTCATTCTGCCACCTTGTTCTGCTTGTTCAGGGCGGCCAGGCACCGCTTCTACCAATCTGCCATCCCTCCGAGGGGAGAGGATCTTCAGGTCGACACACCTGGCAAAGCAACGGTGCCGCCGGAACCTTCGAATGCGTTCCATTCTACCGTTGCCGAACCTGCTGACAGATCAAAAGGCTTTATCTTGTTGGCTTGGAGTTCATTCCATTCACTTCAGTTCTCGACATGAGTGAAGGGAGGTTCGGATGCTGTAGCGCTGATATCCAGATGGCCAGGCTGTCACCTAGTTTTAGGTCTTGGATCCATGACATTGGATGCTTGGACTGATTTGCCCCTCCCCCGCAGTACGAACAACAAGGCGGTCAGTGTTGTCGCATGCACCACGGTGGCCTGTACAGATGCCGTGCTCGATTCCACAGGTCAACGGTGGTACTGTCACAGACACGACGCGAAATGGGACAGAATAACGGCCGGCAAGCTGGCTGACTGCAGCTGTCGTCTTATCGAGATTCGAGGGAGATCCGTTTGAAGACTGATATGAGTCCGCTCCGGACGTCGCAGGAACCCGCATGTCGCTTTGGCTGGCGCAAGCGAGTGACGTTTGATCTTTGCGGCCAAGACGGTCGGAGTGGACAAGGAGAGCAAACGACGACAACCTGCGAACCGACCCGAGAACGGCCCCAGGGGTATCAAGGGGCATGTCCGTGTTTATAGACAGGGTGCGCCGGCCGTACGGCTCCGCCCCGGCAAGCCGATACCCAGCACCTCCTGGAGTCTCTCCCCGGGCTGCTCGGGGCCCGGCTTGTTGAAGGCCGGGCTAGAAGCCAGGGAGCTCGGCACTCAATGTAGCGTAGTGCTTGTACCTATCGCGGGTATTGCCTACCCCGCTGTAACCCTAGAAGGCCGAAGACGCTGCGGCACGCCGCCCAGCTGACCATTCAGGGTCCAAGGGGACCTTCCGAAGTCCGATACCTCCACGATCCGGATCCGATATAACTGTAACCCGCGCTGAGCCAGAACGGGGCTGAGCTCGACAGAGTTGACCATTTCTTTCCCAGGCGACAGAATATAATTCGAAACCAGCCTGTCAATGCCAGGGCCTATATCAAAACTAGTTGTAGCCCTAGGCTTCACGATATTCACATGTCGTGTTGGCGCAAGTAGGGCTTGGTGGTTCCATCATCATGCATGAAGCTATCTTCGGTCGGTTAGACCGTTGTCTTTCAGCCCGGCATGCGTTCTACCTCCACTGCCCCAGCCACGAATTACTCGGAAGCCTGATTGAGTTCTGACACTTTTTCTAAACATAGTACTCTCATCGTGCCCGCTGTTGTGAGATCTGAGCCTAGGGTATCAACTAAGATTCGATATGGACAAAGTGAATACATTCGTCACCAGGCGAACCCAGCTGGATGACGAAGGCTTAGAGACGCATCTACTGCAAGTGTAAGAAGGCGCAAGGCTCTCAGGAGCTGCTGGCTGAGACGGGAAGCTCATTTCCCCGGCATCATGTCCAGGACAGCAAAACATCTTGAGTCCATGACGGAGGCGTGGAATCAAAAGAAGACCAAGTAACATCCGTTGTTCACTGAACCATTGGTGGACACATGGAACTTACCCTGCCCCCATATCTGCCCTCCTTTTACTTTGTCAATGCACCATTTTTGCAGTCTTGAAAGGAGGTAGTACATCCCAAACTCACTTCCCCTTATACCGCCCACTCGGAACTAAGCAAGGTACCAAGCCTCTCCCGCTCTCAAGCAGACCAGGAAGCGGAATTCTGCTGCCTGTTGCTATCTCGACTTTGGAACCATCTTGCAGCCGTCAGTGGCACAATAAGCGCCGTTTTCGTCTAATTTCACGGTTTTAGGAATGAGGACCGACGACGTCCGGTCCGTGGCCATGGCGTATGGGATTCGATTCCGGTCTGGCTCGTTTGGATGGGACACTCGGGCAATAAGGACTGGGATCTACGAGTGACAAGATGGGATTACGTCTCCAGGACCCTTCTTACCAGGACCCATCAAATATTTCCGTATTCTACAATATTGGGGCTTGTAATGGGTGGTGTACATCACATCATCTTCCTTGTGGCAATGTAACAGCATCGATCTTTTGGGATGACCAGAACTTTGGTCAAAGTCACGTTCACTGCCCCCGATCAGGAATCATTGTGGGTATCTATCTAGAGGTAGAGATCAAATCCTAAGCGGCAAGTGTGATAAAGGAACGCAATCTCAAGGGGGAAGGAGTGAAGAGGACCGGGTATCTAGGTAGTGTTCTAGTGCCTGTGCTGGCTCAAGTAGGGCAGGAATGACCCTGGTATGCGCCGAGTTGAAAACTTGAGTTTTCATCCATCCACCTCTTTTCACTGCACTCGTCCAGCTCTCCGAGAATCAAGAATCTTGACACACATGGATGGATGTATGAAACTGATCTATCACCGAATACGCTCTCCCAGTTCCTCAACGCGACATCTTCCCCCCCCCTTTCGTCTGATACCTACATGTACCTGCCTAGGGGTAGGCATACATCCAGACACCAAACCAACAGAACATAGGAGTGTGAGTGCCATATGGGCAGCGTCAAATATTCAGCTGTGAAGGGAAACAAACTCACTCAAAGCCAATGAATCATCTTCATAGAGTCCTATGCAGGACCTGGAGCAAGTCGAACGTCAAGGAAAAAAACCCTGGGAAGCGTCATGACAAGTTGTTTCGGGTTTCCCCTCCCCTTTGTATCAAGTAGTGCTTTGTATCCAATACTCTGCCACGAATTCTACTGTACAGGTACTTATGTCTTCGTCTGCGTCATGAAAACATGGAGCAGTTAAAGCAGGATAGGAAGGTGAGAAGACAATGCTCGATTCAATGGGATGTGTTGAACAAGTCAACAGTGTCACCAAGGGGGTTAGGTACATGATTTCTCAAAAGCCTTTCTGGAGGAGCATAATTCGGTGTGGTATTAGGTACCGAATCCTTAATGGTAAAGATCGCGTGCGGAGTAACGTCCGGTTGTGGCGCAAGGGTATTCAGTTTGAGTTTAAGATGTAGTCTAGGCACATACATACGTAGATGGAAAGTTTATCTTGCATGTGTCATGTGTGTAGCAGTGAGTAGAGTAGGTGTGTGAGTATTGGACGAGAACGGTAATGCTAAGCGATGGTAGAGATAGTAGTCGCTGTCTGGTTCCGGGGGTACGCTACAGTGAAAGATGGACAAAGTACCTCTAGGTAAGGTAGGTAGATTGGTAGGGTAGGGCGCACTGGTTGTTGATGTGAAGTGATGATTGAAAGTTCATTCCCAGTCGCCATAGTTGGAAGCGATTGGATGGGTTTAGTCAAGCACCTTTAGGCACTGGAGACGGGAAAGGGGAGAAAAGGAGAATTAAGATGCATGGCCGGTCCTTCATGTCTGTGGCACAGCCTTTTCTTTCATATTTTCCCGTTTATTTAATGCTTTTGTCTGGTTTTAACCGGTATTCAGGGATAGTCCTGGTCTTGGGGTAGTTTGTCTCTGCAGATGCCATCGCGAACAGGATTTGTAAAGCGTAATGTGAGCAACATGGAGGATATGGAATGGTACAGTTTCTAGTACCCTTAGTTGTAAATGCATTTGGATGGGCATAATCGAGTACCGAAGACGGGAAAGGGGAAGTGGAAGGAGGAACGATGCATGAGCGGATGTCTGGCACCGCACTGTTTCTTTTTCTTTTTTTCTCCTTTTTTTTCCTGCCACGGGCATTATGATCCGGAGACTGTCTTAAGTGTGCTTTTCGTGTAGATGCCATTGAGAACAATACCAGGCAGGTGGCTGGAGATTCGGCTGTGTTGAAGTCAAGTCACACATTGTCCTTCCACTTTCTTTCTCTGCATTTAGAAGCCTCTCTTCCTTCCACATCATCTCCGTTCCAGACGCGCGCTTAAAACCAAGACGGACATGCAAAAGAGCATGTCTTCGTCAAGTTGAGTGGGTGTGTTGATGCGCTTTGCCTTATTCCAACATCGGGTAAGTAACATGTGGGCGTCTTTGGTAAGTGTGATGTTCACCAAATTCGGCAACGACAAGCCTACCGCATGTCCGCGTCTATTCCAGCTGGGCCAAAAGCATCTTGCTCTCGGTATTGATAGCATATACCGCTAATTCTCATTCGATTTGGATACCTTAAAAGGGGGAGCTAAACTTCTAACAATCAAGACTGGCCCCCAGTTACAAGCCCGCTGTAACCCTCTGGGTGCTAAACTCTCGCTTCAAGACCCAGATCGGGTATGGTGGTCCGCTAAGGGGAGCTAAGAGGAATCCAAATCGAATGAGAATTAGCGGTATGCGCGTATGTGTCCAGTAGTCGAGTAGGTGATGGGAAGTGGGAAGCGGGTTGTATTTAGGTTGGGGGAAGGTTAGTGGTTGCAGGGGTATGAAAAGTCCGAGGTGCTCGCACTTATACAAGTGGGACCGTGACTGGACCAGACCGTTCTTTTTTTTTTTCATTCTCGCCTGGTGCCGCATGAAATACAAAGCTACGCTGCCAATTCAGCGAATGAGTCAAAGAGCCCGCCATTCCATCAGCGAAATGATATCGTTCCTTACCTGGTTTGGCGGTGTGGCGCAGGGCTTGGTGGTGGATGTTGAATGTTGCCCAAGCGAGTGTCGTGGAAAGAAGGTTAAACTTGCTCAAAATAAAGAGGTGGGGGAAATGATGGTCATGGCACGTAACCGCACCAGTCCAATTTCCGCAGCAGAGGTGAAGCTTACGCCTATAATGCTCTGGGGAGATGATATTCCCGTCTTGTTGTGCTTAGCTGGAAATTGCTTGTTGACCACCAACCAAATGCCGTCGCCGCATATGGATTTTTGGTCGTTTAAGGTGGGGAAGCTGTGATGTAAAGCCGAACATATGAAGTTGATACAAGGTGATCGATTTCAGCCTTGAGTCGCTTGATGAGGCGCGTTCAAACCATCTACATCCGAATCACACCCCCATATAGGACTTGTGAGTGCATGGGATGCTGCGGCCATGCGGGCCTAGCGAGTAGTTTATTTTCTTGCCCGATAGAATCTGACAAGTGTCTTGCTTGGGCCCAGCCCTATGCGCATCGAGGCTGATAAGGGGAACCGCTGGCCGCTTGGGTCTTATATCCGCCGATATTTCCAAGCCATCCGGCGTTACACGAATATTATGTCTTGAAGATGGTGCTCGGTGATACGGTCCTTCGCTGAAACGAAGTATTGGTGATAGGAGGATGTTGTTGTTCTAGGACTCAAAATGAGAAGTATCTTAAGTTCCGTGAATAGCTTGGCCTTATCTGGCATAGAGAAGCCTGAAGTACTGCGGATGTCGAACGGAGAGGACGAAGCCGGTGACGGAGATGGAGCTTGGAGACGGAGAGGCTCGGAGGCCGGAACACGGAACACGGGATACGGAAGGGCGGTGTGGCTAACAACGCCGATCCACCGGAAGGGGGCCATGAGGTGAAAGGAAAAGAAACGATAGGTATCATGTGTTGAGGTCCCATACAGACAAGTGCCTGCATCATGTTGGACAAAGGGCGCGTTACGCAGCCTGTCGGGAAATCAAGTAGAACCGTGCATTTAAGGTTGCATGGTCTCATCTGTTGGAAAGCTTAAAGAGTGGAAGCGAGGGGACAGGTATTTGCCTGTTGATCATCGGCACGAATTGGATTACATCCTGGTTGTCTAAAACTTTATCGTGCCCGGCCGCCCTGCTGGATGGTGTATTTTTTTTCATTCGTTGGTTTGCGAGGTGATGGTGACCGTGAAACCTTTCAAGGTGAACATGGAAGAACTGCCGTCCTCGTTGCTGTGTCTCCTCTCGATGATGGAGTTATACTCTCAACGTCCACGATGGTCGTGTTTGAAGGTTGGCACATGTTGACTGGTGGTTGATGGTGGCAGGGCAAACAAGGTGGGCGAAATACTGTATGGGAAAGGTCAAAGAGTCTTAAAACGACAGAAAACCTTACATGTGAGATCATGCGAAGAATCGGGTAGGGGACAAGTGGGGGGTCAACCAATAGTGCGAAGGCCCAAAGAGGGGGGAATGCTATAATACGCGGACCTGGAACAATGACTCTTAGGGTCAAGCCCAATTGGACGGTACTTGGTGCCACCTTTATCCGTCAAAATTTCGGTGTTATGGATCTGCTCATGAAAGAAAGCACGACTTTGAATTTCAGGACCGCTGGTGTTTAGGTTGTTGAAGACTGGAAGTTGATAACGGGAAGTTGCGTTGACTGGGCTCACTGGGCTAAGTTGCTGTTTCCTAGAATATTCCTCTGGATGGAAACAGTTGTTAGGTGCCGTGCTTTGCTGTTATCGATAGCTGTGAGCGAAGGCTAGAGATAACAGCTTAGCCGCCAACTCCGTTGTTAGACATCACAGCGTAAGCACTAACACCACGTTCTTGCCCGAGCCCCCCGGCAGTCAGCAACCCTTGCTTTGATCTTTGGATTGTCAACCCCTCAATGACAGGGCTGTGAAAGTGACAAGCAAGTGTAGCCCCAGCAACAACAAGTACCAAACCCGACGAAAGCAACGAACAACGAACGACCGGTGCAGATCTATCCTGCTTCTGTATTATCAATGACTTCAGGGATCGAGGGTCTTTCCATATCGCCGAGGATAGTTAGCACCGTCTCCCGTTCACTGCCCCGATCTCTCTTCGTTATGCCTCACCTCAACGGCCACTGTTTCAAAGTCAACGGGACCTTAAACGGCTGCCTGATTTCGATGGCCAACAATTTCCCAGGATCGATCATGTTCCCTCTCGTCCGCGGTCCTCGATGCTGTTGGTCATGCTTGCCGGTGTAACATAACATGGCGGCCACCTCTGGGAAGCTTTCCTTGCCCCGGCTTGGCGGTTTCTGGATTGTCACCAAATCCTTCTGCCTGTCTTCCTCTTCCAGCACAGATTTTCCATGTTCTGGAGGCCAAGGGGGCGTACGAAACCATCTCCTGGTGGCTTTCCAATCTATGATGGGGGTGACACCGTCCTGCATCCATCCAGACGGCCATTGGCCATTGTACCGCGCCTACCCCCTTTTCGTCTGCCCGAACCTGTCGTCACAAGTCTGAGAGCCAGTATACGCAGCCGTGGTGGTGTATATGGTCCCTGTTTCGTGGTATGACAAGACGGGCACAGACGAGAAAGGCATTGATTTGAGTTGAGCATGCCCAGAACTATGGCACACCATGGGAATCCTCTCGTTCTCGCTGCGGTACCTCTTCCTCCACACCTTCAGAGAACACACGTGCTTAGCAAGCCATGTACTTTGTATTTTACTGTTCCAATGCTACTGCTACCCTTCGCTGATGCGATTGGCGCCTTGCAGTGACAAGGAGACAAGTACAGAATCATACCATCCGATCAAGGGACGGGGCAAGAAAGGGCACCTTCCTGGTTCGCTCGAGTGTGAGGCGGCATGCACCTACGCTACCGGCAGCATCATACCCTTCCTCATCCCATCCCATTTCCATTTTAAACCTCCCTCGTGGCTTTGTTTGGGGTTCCATCCTGGGCGGGGTGTATATGACCAAGATATGATATGGATATGTACTGCCCTAAGCCCAGGGCTTATTTCATCCTCTCTCACCTGGCCAGGTACAACCGCCTTGTATGCTTTTCGTTTATATGGGAGGGCACAACCGCTTCGGCCTTCTACCCTTGATCCACAAAGCTTATTCTCGGTCAACTTGATATCTTACCCATTCATGCTCTACACCTTGCAATCCAGCTCGCCTTCTTTCCTTTTTTCTCAACGAAGGCACACTTTATCCTGGGCCCTTCTTTCCTCCTCGTCAAGTTCCCGAACCAGAACCAGTACAGCTCGGATTTCATGAACAGTCTCTGAGTCCGAACTTGGCCTCCTACGAACCCTCCACAAACAAAGATGCAGCAGCAAATAGGGATGAGTTATCACCGAGCTAAGGGTACCAGGGAGGCCATGACTATCATGGGTCCTCGTCCAGACTCTTTGGGAGCATCATCTTCTACACGTCCTGCTCAGTCGGGAAGGAAAGGATCGAAGAAAGTAAGAACTGGATGTCTAACCTGCAAGTAAGTCCGAGCTCCCCCATCCTCAGCTACCCAGTCTCGCCCAAAAAAAACCGGTTTTATGGATACATCAACAACCGGATTTCCTCTTGACGCCCTCAACCAATTGGAAAATTGAGTCTAACACTCGCGTATAGAATCCGCAAAGTCAAGTGTGATGAGGCGAAACCGTTTTGTGTCCGTTGCACAAAGACTGGCCGAAGATGCGATGGATACTTGGACGCAAAAGCCATGATCAGCAGGAGGCCCCGAAGGTCCGGCGGCGTGTCCCATACCGGTGCCAACAGCCCTCACGGCTCGCTATCTGTCTTTTACGAATGGGCCTCCTCCGACGAAAAGCGTTCCTTCCACTTCTTCCAGGACGTTACGGCACCTTGTCTTTCCGGTGACTTCGACGGTGCTTTTTGGCGTGTGCTTGTGCTCCAGATATGCGAATCCGAGCCGGCAGTGAAACACGCCGTGTTGGCTGTTAGCAGCTTGCACGAGGTAATGGTACGCAGTGCGGTGGCGCCCTACGTCGACATTACCGGCAAGCAGTCATTTGCGCTATTCCAATACAACAAGGCCATTTCTTGTCTCTTAGACCGGATGCCAGACGTCGACTCAAGGCCCCTTGTACCACTTCTCACCTGCATCCTCTTCGTCTTTCTCGAGTTTATGCAATTCAAGGATGTCGAATCACTTATCCACTTAAACCAAGGGCATCAGATATTGAGCGAGCTCGAACGAAAACCGTCGCTACGGGGGAATCCCGAATTCGCGATCATACGAGATCACATCGTTCCCATGTACACTCGAATCAGTCTAACTTTGTTGATGGTCGGTGGAGATCCCACTGCTATACCAGTACCCCTGAAGACGACGATCGACGTTCCGATGACCTTCGAAACGATTGATCAAGTTCGGTACGCTCTACACGACTTCATGGAAGAGTGTCTCAGGTTCACAAAGAAATCAAAGCCGGCAAAGTATCAACAAGTATCACCAGAAGAACTGCGGGTACTGGAAGGGGAGCAGGATCTATTGATGAGGAAGCTGTCCAGATTCAACGTCGCATTCTCGCTCTTCCTTTCAAGAAACCAAAAACTTCTCCCACTGGGATGTGTCGACCTGATCGAAATACACACCAAGACCATCCACATTTGGATATCAACAGCATTGAGCACTAACGAAACCGCATTTGATGACCACATCTCCTTCTTTTCCGCCATCATTCCCCGGGCAGCCGCCTTCATCGAAACTCTTTCCAGCCCTACAACACGTGAAAATCAGACGATCAAAGCCAGGACAGTGACAGCAGCAGGAACAGCAGCCTCGCCAACAGACGCACGCCGCTTCTCCGCCATGTTCACCTTCGAAACTCACGTCATAGCCCCCTTGTTCTTTGTCGCTATCAAATGCCGTCATCCCGAAGTTCGCCGTGCCGCTCTTGATTTGCTTCGTCGCAACCCGGCCCGCTGCGAGAATGTCTGGCGCGCCGACATCATGGCATCGATAGCCGATTACACTATCAAGCTCGAGGAGAGGCATTTGCACCCCTCTGACTCCGATTACGCACCATCACACCAAGCTTCTCCCCCAGACGCGACCGGCTCGCCGTTCTCGTACCCTCTCGCCCCTGGTGAGATGTGGTCCAGCGAGCTACAAGACACACCTTTCGGTTACAACGATCCTGACGGCACGGCCACCATAGTTTCCTCATCAGGATCCGGATCGGGATCAGTCGGCTCAGGAACAATCGACCTGGCCCAGTTAGACCTCAGCATGAGCCCGCATGATCTCCCCGTCGACCCATCCCTGCTGCTGGCTGAAGATCAGCACTCAGTACACTCGCTCGGCGGTTGCTCCTACTCGGCTGCGTCATCGTACGAAATGGACGCTACTGAGCCCGGCGGCACGATGTACATGGACGTGGACGTACACAATGCGCCAGTAACAGTTCAAATGACACTATCATCGGCAATCACCGCAGCAACATCAACGACAATATCAGCGACCTCACCCGCCTGGACAACCACAACAGGCACATACTCAACCCCGAGCATCTTTCTCGAACCACCCACCCCGCTTGTTCAAACCCAACAACAACAACAACAACAAGAACAACAAGAACAACAACAACAACAACAACAACAACAACAACAACAACAACAGATGAACTGGAGTCCGATCCCCACGACAACCGCCCACCACTCATATTCCACAACTCAATCACACTCACACTCGCCACATTCACGGAAACAATCATCTCGCATGGCCTTCAGTCCTAGACACTCACCGCCAACGCAATCTCAACACCGGATGCGCAGCCCCGACTCTCCCTACGACGTCCCAGAGCACTTCCGTGTACATACAGCAGCGCTAATGTCGGACTGTGAGGACGGAAAAGAGGAGGCGACGGGCTCGAGGAGGAGGAGTAGCAGTAAAGTGGTGTTGTTGAGGAAGCTGAGGGGGTTGGGATCTGAGTGGGACGTCCAGATGGAGTATTTGGCTGTTAGTTGAGTGGTGATTTAAGGTGGTTTAAGAGAGAGGATAATAGGCTGGGTAAGTGTTGTCACACAGACATTGCAAGCGTCCGGTCTTGAGGATTGGGAGGAGACCTTTAACCTGAAAATTGGTGAAGGGCAGGTGTCAGGGGACGAGCAAACGGAATGGCCAAGAAACAAAGCACATAGGTAGATGGTATGGACAAGGTAGAAAGTTAACACGGAACAACTCCATTCAATCAAGAGCATAATATTGAGAACACAGCAATTGCAGGGTTCTTGTCACTGCATATCCGACTTCCTGACACTCCTATTCATTTTCATCCACTAGGTTTATCATTTTGCTTTTAACGTAATAAGACTTCCCCCCATTTCATGCTAGAAAGAAAGGCCTTCATGGAAACTTCCTTGGTCCCATTATTTCACGATGCCAGCCAACCCAAACACCCACAAAAACATGCAGCACACCGAACACCAATTACCGCCCCAACAAAGACTTTCAAAACCCATCCCACGGCGAAGAAACAACAATCTCATACTAAGCCTTCCCGTTCTTCTTCGATTTGACACTCCCATTCCCCTGCCCCGGCCCACCATACTGTTCCTCCAAAACCTCCACCGCCCTCTTCAGATCTGGCACCTCACTGGCATCCTGCGGCACGCCAACCCACCTCACAAACCCCATCCTATCCACCGCAAACGCTCCTCCCATCTGCCAGACACTTCCCGAGCTGTACGTGCCTCCCGTCCTCTCGTGCACACTCATTCCTTTTCCATCACCACTGTGGTCATCGCTCGAATTCGATCCCACGCTAGCCGCCCTTGGCTTCTCCTTGCGTCCCCAGATCCCCTCGGCAACACCCAGCTTGTACGTATTCCACAGCGCCCACGGCTTGTACGCGTACCAGGTGGATGTGGTCCCCAAGCCCCACTGGGCGTACAAGGCGCGGGACTCGTCGACGATCACGTCAGCTTCCCACTCGCCGCCGACGTCGATGACCCAGGCGTCGGTGTCTTGGGGGGACGAGTGGGAGACGGCGAGGAAGTGCAGGTTGGGGTGCGAGACGGAGAGGGCGGTGAGGATCCGGAAGGCTTTTTCTGCGACTTTTTTTTGGGGGGGTGGTGTAAGTACCCGGCAAGGGAAAGAAAAGAAAGAAAGAAAAGACAGGAAAGCGCGGAGATAATGAGAGAAAGACAAATAAAGTGAAAAGATGGGGGGGGGGGGGGGGGGGGGGGAAGTGAGAAAAGGGAATACAAACTTACAAGGACACCCACAATGCCTCAAAAACAAAATCACGGTCGGCTTGGCGCTAGGAAACCGAATCTGCTCCGACTGAGGCGCTCGGCCTCCCACTTGGGGAGCGGGGGCAACCTCGTGCGGATGCTTTTCGGCATCGTGTCGGTTGTGTTGGCTTTGGGCGTTCGGCGGGATGGTGGGTGGGAAGGTGGTGGTGTCGGATGAGGCCGAGGAGGGGGTGTACAGGTGTGGTGTGCCGTCTTCGCCGGCATAGATGGGCATCTTTGGCAAAATTATTTGAGAAGTTGGTTATTACAGTGAGTTGTTTTTTTATTAAGAGTTGAAAGAAGTGCGGTGAAGGTGTTTGTTCAGGTACAATGACAGACTTTGTCGGTCAGAATGTTGATACGAATGGGTTGGTGGCGTGGTGTAAGGAGCTTCCTTTTAGTAGGGGTCAATTTGTATAAGTGCCCCGGTGAACGGGAAAGCTGAATGTAGACGACCGAGGTGAATCAAGCCAAAAAGCTCACGGTGGTGCACTAATTGGTATGTGTGTGTGTGCTGTAGGTCTAGGAATAGGTTACCGTGGGCTGAGAGTTGAAGCTGTTAAATCAACTCGAGTGAGGTCATTGATGTGCAATGGCTATAAGTAGAGGTGGAAAACTGTTGGCCCGCGCTTCCCGAGCTCAAGCTATGCTCGACCGCCCATTGTATTGTGGTGGGTGTGCACTTGCCCCTCGATTCTATGGATTCTTTGGAGGTTCTAGGCGAGTCTACGGGCCACCCGACTAACACCGGATAGCGAGGGGTACGTGCCCCGGGGTTATGGCTTGTACAGAAAAGGGCCGGGCTTAAGATAACTAGTTATTAAACCAAGTGCTATCCAATAGACGGGTTCATTGTCAAACTCATCCTAATATAACTATGCCCTCTCTTTTTAAGCCGCCCTTGAGCTCATTCGCATTTTGATTGATGGGCGCCTGTACAATATAATGGCCATGGAGTCTAGGCAGCTATCGCTGTAAGTTCTCATATTTTGTAGACCATCATCACCCTAGCCCATTTTTTGGGTTGGACGACATCACACCCACATTGGCCTTCTTTCCCTTAAAGGATGTGCATTGTCCCAGAACCCTTTGCGAAACATATTATAAGATACTGTTCTGAACCAGCTGATGGAATGAAAACCAAGCAGTCACCAAGCCATGATGTTGTTTGTGCCATATATGTACCGAGGCTATGGATTCACTGGCGGCCCGTCAAGGCGACCGGTTACATCAGGTTCCCAGCTATGTACATGCCATCTAGACAATCCTCGGCGATTCCTGTTTCCCCAACACAGCCATGCTATCTAACTCAGTTGCCCTGAGGAGCCTGCCCTGACAGCTGTCCCTACGGTGTCTTGAGTCTGAGGTGCCTCCGGCGCACTGCTCAGTTCAGTATGTGATGCGCTAGGCTGAGGTTTCAACTGTGGCTGTGGTTGAACATGTGTGCGGGTTGGAGCTCCAGGCAGGGGACGTCGAGCGGTTTGGTGTTGTTGGGGTTGTTGTGGATGTTGGTGTTGAGCCTCGTGATGCCCCTGATCTTGAGGCCGAATATCATAAAACCTCTGGGGCAACAAGCCGGCTCTCCGAAGAGCATTCGGTAGGGCGTTGGTTACTCTTGGGTGATGTCTTCTGACAATCTCTCGTTGATCGTCATCGGATATCGACGGGTCATCCTCTGTGGTGGCCGCTGCTAGTGTCGAATCTGAGACAACACCTTGGTTGCGACCATCGCTTTCCTCCTCCTCTTTCTCGCCGCCGTTGATACCCTGACCGTGACCACCATCGATATGATTGGGATGACTGTCAACTTGACAGTAGACTCGATCGTCTCTTGACGATGACAGTTTCCTTCGTTTATTGCTTCCCTCAGTTCCCAGCCCAACTGGCTGCTTACTGTTGGCGCCGGCGCCAGACCCCTATAACGAAATACCAAAGCCGAGGTCAGCAACGGTACTGGCCTTTTTTTTTTTTGTGTACATCGCCGCAGGAATGACATGGATTCTGAGGATTTGTGTGTAATAAAAAGATAATCAAAACTGGATGGGTGTGCTCTGTGTGTATGACCTGGTTCAAGTTTTCTTGTTTTGGGGGGAATCAAACATGTCACGTCGCCCCGTTCGCCTCAATCTCACACACCATCTCCAGGCTTTCGCGCGTGACTTTGAGCGCGTCATTGATAACGGCCTGCGGAACCGCTAGGCTGGGTGCTGTCGTTGTCGCAGCGGGAACGTTGCCGTTGGTAGTGTCGGCGCCGTTGGCTAGCTTCTTTCCGTTTACACCGCCTCCGTTGGCATCGCCCGAGGGAGCATTGGCTGTGTCGTGGCGCACATCTTCCAAGACTCGTCGTAGAAGGGCGGGGAAGGTACTGATTTCGCCGGAGCGGAGGAGCGCGAGGGCGTGGTTCTGGACCGTCGTGGGCCAGTTGGACGAGTGGGCATGTAGCGAATGCAAGAGGTGGTCTTGGATCCTGTTTGGGAAAACAACAAGGTGACCGGGTCAACAGGGCTCATCTCCAAAGGAACATGGGAAGGGGTTACGTACTTGCCGACATGGCCCTCTTCGATCAAGACCGAATTGATGGCGGACCGCAACTCAGGATCCAGGGTCGCAGGTGTGTAATTGGCTGCCGAGCCGGAGACCTTGACGGGCGCCGACGAGTTCTTGCTTGCCATGGCAGCAAAGAAGCAAAGCGAGGTGTATGCTATACAGCTAACGGATTCGGAGTTCAAGGACGAGGCGCGAGGCTCGCAAGCAACTAATCGGGGGAGTACGATTGCGCCAGAGAGGGTTGACGGAAGGGTACGGTCGGGAGTCTGTTGAATCGGGTAATGGTTCTGAATGCAAGTCCCAAGTCAAGAGACGGAAAAGCTGGTGGTAGAATACCGCAGAATGGTAAAAGGTGGTGCAAGTTGAAGAATGACTTTTCAGATGGAAGGCGACGGATGTTGGAAAACGCGGCGGACAATGACGGGCCCAGAAGACGAGGCTCCAGCTGTGAGAGGAACGGAAGTTCCAGTGGAGGTTCTGGTTCAGTGTTGGGTTGCAGCCAGAGGTCTGAGGTTAGGTACCTTACTGTGTACTTACCTCTACTGGGCAAGTACCGGGGCAAAATCTAGGTGTTTAGCTCTAGGGTCCGTGCAGCAGCAGCATTGGTAAACAAGCAGGTCCATCCATGGTCAATAAGCCATCTTGGAGGCTGCCCGACTTAATTATCCGCTTAGGCTGCTGGTATGTGCTCGTTCCCACTTATACAGACCGAACGAACTTCGTCACAGGTCTTCTTCGACCTTCAACTTCAACTTCCATCATGCCATCTCTTCCTTCTTCCTGCACCACTTACAGTACTGCGCAGAACACATGTGATGGCTACTTATTGAGCGTCTTTTTGGGACACCGCCACCCTCCACACCTCAAAGGCGCAGAGCCCTTACAAAAAATCAACAATGCCGTTGTCGTTTCAATAATACATCTGTCCCCAGCTTCTCGTCCAAACCTCAACATGGTGCTACCAGTTTGTAGCAACCAATGTCGACCGGCAGCGCCGTACACTTCAACAAGTGAATAGCTGCATCTTGTCCCATTACGCAAACTCCGTGGAGTATCATTCCGTCGTTATGTCCTGCCATCCCGATCCTCTTCTCCTTCACCATCATGGATTGCGTTGCGTTGCTTATTACCTAGATATATGGATATCGTACCTTGATGGCACGCACTGCCTTCTGCACTGCATAGACTCAACGCACATGTCCGCTACCTTGGTCACGGAGCATTTGAACCAGGAATTTTCCCCAGGTCGTTCCGTCACCTTGCTTCTGAGGTAAAACTTTGGAGAATCACATGCCATATCCATGTGCCAGGTTTTCTCTGCCTGTGCCAGCAAAAATGAAAAAGTCTCCTTTCACTCGCGTTGCTTCCACGCCTGTCCTCGAATCCTTTACAACACTATCCAAGCCAACGTAGATTTCATATTGAGAAACTTCAGTATCGGCCAGTGCCTGGTCAGAAAACCAACATGCCTCTGAGTTGTCTTCGCACCAGCGTGGCGGCGATCCTGCTTGTTGGCGGTGTCGCTGCCCTACCGCTCTTAACCGCAGACACGACTAGCCGCGGCATTATGGTTTCCGACTCGGTCAGCTGGTAAGTTGCCTTCCAACAAGCCACCCATCTCATTCTTTTGGACAGACGCTGACCTCGGCTCATACAGCTATGGCGATCCACTTGACACTCATTGTATAACTTGGGATAACCCGTGGGCGACATCGCTTCCACACCAGAAGATCAGACGTGATCTTTCTGTTTCCACCACTCAGGCCGGAGATGATGACGACGAGGACGATGGCGACGACGAGGACGAGGATGACGACGGTGGCTCTAATGGTCACAACAACAACAACAACAACAACAACAACCAGAACAACAACAGCAACAACAATAGGCCCCCATGGGGCAATGGTCCTCCCCCTTGGCTTCGTAACGGTCAGGGCGGCCAAGGAGGTCAGGGCCAGGGTCAGGGCGGCTTTGCCCAAAATGGTCAGCGTCAAGGTGGACAACAGAACGGTGGCCAGAACCGAGGCAACCAGGAGCAAGGACGTAGAAACGGGGTTGGAAACCAGCAGGGAAATCGCCAGGGGAATCAGCAGGGCAACAACCGGCAGTGGGGCCAGGGCGGCTTCGGCGGCCAGAAAAACAACAACAACCAAGGCAACAACTTCAACGGCGAAAATCGAGGTAACCAGCAATTCGGCAACCGCCAGGGCGGACAGGGCGGACAGGGAGGCCAGAACAACAACCAAGGCAATCGCAATCAGCAGTTTGGTAACCAAGGAAACAATGGCCAGGGCGGCTTCAACAATAAAAACTATAGGAACGGCCAGCGCGAGGGCAACGACAACAACAACCAGCAGTTTGGTAACCGTCAAGGAGGCTTCAATGGTCAGAACCAGCAAGGCAACAACAACAACCGCAACGAGGATCAAGGCGGCTTTAATGGCCAAAACCAGCAAGGCTTCAACAACAACAACAACAACAACAACAACAACAACAACAACAACAACAACAACCAACAACAAGGAAACATCCAGGGCCAAGGCAACAACCGCAACCAGGGCAACAACCTAAACCAGAACCAGAACCATGGCAATGGCAATGGTCAGAACCAAGGGAACAACCAGAACCAAGGGAACAACCAGAACCAAGGGAACAACCAGAACCAAGGGAACAACCAGAACCAAGGTAACAACCAGAATAAGGGTCAAAGCGGGAACAATGGCCAGAACCAGCAAGGCTTCAACAACAACAACCAACAACAGCAAGGGAATAACCAGGGTCAGGGTCAGGCTGGCAACAACCGGAATCAGGACCACGTCAATGGTAATGGCAATGGCAATCAGCAAGGTGTCAATAACCAAGAGCTGAACAACCAGCAGAATGGCAACCAGCAGAATGGTAACCAGCAGGGTGCCAATGGTGCTCAAGGTGGTCAGAATGGCCAGGGTGTTGGTGGCGGCGCTGGTGGTGCTGGTGGTGCCCAAGGGGTTCAGGGCGCTCAAGGTGGTCAAGGTGGTCAAGGAGATCAAGGTGTTGGTCAGCAAGGTGCCGCTGGTGGCCAACACCAAGAAAACCAACAGTCTGGTCAACAAGGTGTTCAAGGTGCCGGTGCCGGTGGTGCTGGAGGTGGAGGCGCCGGCGGCCAAAACGGCCCCGGTGGTCAACAACAACAAAATCAGGGTAACCAGGGGCAGCCAGGCTTCCCCGGCCGTCCCGATGGCTTCGGCCCCGGAGGTGGCTATGGTGGCGCGCATCAAGGTCCTGCTGGCGTCGGTCAAAGAGCCGGCGCCGGCCAGGGTCAAAACGGTGGTGGCCAGAACCAGAACCAGAACCAGAACAACAATCAAAATAGCGTCGGTAACCAGGAAGGTGGTGCCCAAGGTGCTCAAGGCTTCAACAATGGTGCCCAGCAGCAGGGACAGTCTGCAAACCAGAATGGGCCCAGATCTGGTGGTGGACCCGGTGGTGGTGGACGTCGTCGTCTTCAAGGCTTTCAGAACCCTTACGCAAATCATCACAATGGCTAAGGTACTAGTGAAGAGTCTATCAGAAGCACGATGGGTAAATCAGGGAAGTCTACCATCATGTCGGGGTGGAAAGGCTGTCTATTATCAGGAACAACAAATGGTGGTAAGCAGAAGGATATATGGGCGGCATATATTTTACAAGGCGCGTTGATAGTGTTCTCTTATGGCCATGATGGTATGCAGCATGGTACAAATGGAAGAAATCATTGCACAACTTGTGCGTTTGTGCCATACCGACTTGCTGACCACAGATCAACTCATCCACTGGATATTGGGAATCGGGTCATCATGATGAGCGTTTGATTCGGGACTGTCCAAAAGACCAGATCGACTACCAAACTTCTCTGTAATGGCGCAACTTACGAAGTCAACGATCGTTCTCTCAAGGCCAGTTTGTGTTAAAGGAGAAGCTTTTACCAGTCATCCAACATGTCGAACATTCGGTATCGAAAGTTTGCTTTCAAAATCAAGATTTTGAAGCAACCATTGCTCTCCAACATCGATGCTTGATTGCTAACACCAAACGCAGGATTCCAATATCTGTTCATAGAGAGAAGAGCAGGAAGTTTGCGCATCTCGCAATATTCAGGCCTCGAGATATATAAGCATCCGCGAGGATGCTACTGGAAGGTGGTACGGCTGATATCGTTCGACAGAATCTTTCGAGTATACCAGCAAGAAGATATAGATATCCCTTACTATCTTACTATCACGATAAGTGTCGTCACAAGAAGGGGAGACACCATACCAGAACATTACTGCCTTAGAGTCACAACCTCGAGAGACTACACTCACCATGTCCAGTTCCAACTCAATCACCAACACAACTTCCTCCTCCACTATCGGAGGCAGTAAGTCCATTTACTTGTAGATCCTTCCCTTCTCCCCGGTCTCCAACCCCCTTCATCACCCCGCCCCCCCATCTCTTTCTTTCACTTCCTCTTTCACTTTCCCATACCCTACCCATTTCCATATAATTTATTCCTAGAGGGTACATATATATCATACTCACCACCTTCCTCCCTCTCCCCTTTCCCAAAATAGCATCCTCTCTATCCACCACCCCAAAAACCAGTTTCTTCATCCACAACATCGCCTCCACCACCAGCACATACAAGCCCACAACCGATGTAGCCCACAAAACCTTCGCCAACAGCCCAGGCTGCATCTACCCTGGCCGACAACCCAAATTCACCGAGCACTTCGAGTACAGCGAGTGGAAGGACATGTCGAGCGTTGTTGACCACAGCAAACACTTTTGAGTTAATGGCTGTGGGTGTTGAGCATGAGAGGAAAGAAGCGGAGGCGAAGGATAAGGGGAAGAAGCCCAAATGGTAGGTGTAGCTGTAAAAAGGGGAGAAAAAAAAAAAAAAAGGTAGGTAAGTTTGGGAAGTTGTTAACGGAGGGGGGAAGTAACGTTGATACACAGTAAAGGTAGAGAGGTACCGGCAAGGCAGAAGGAAAAGACGTATGCGTGGAGGTAAAGCATGGAAGGTAAAGAAAGGGATTAACTTGGGTCATGTACCTACCTAGGTAGGTAGTGGAAAAGTAAGTGACTGGCTGCGGGTGTCCAAAATAGATATCTAGGTAGGTAGGTACTTACCTCAAGAGGTATCCCCTGGTAGTCGCGGTATTAGGCCTGGACTCAGTGCTGAGTTTCAAGGCTTGGACCTATCATTAACTGGTACCTAACACCTACCCGATCTGTGAAGACAGTGAAGTGGATATTCTAGTAGAGTTAAACAGAGAGATCACGTCCCATTGCATTGGATACCGTACTGAGCCCAAGCTTCAGAGTGGCGGACAACTCCGACATACGGAAACTTCAGTTCTGGGAAGGATGAAAGAACACAGAGAGAGAGGAGAAGCAGGAGAAGCAGGAGAAGAAGACGGAGTCTGCAAAAGCTAGTCGAGTATCTGTAAGGTACGCTACGGAAGTAACCGACCGGCATCTGGAAGGAACCAGCACCATTGGAGAGACTCGGTCGACCTTCCTCTAACTGGTTGGGGCAGAAAGGACTCGATATGTGGTACCTACCGAGCGCACTAGTCTCAAGTCGAGGCAAGAGCCACTCACGTAGTTGACTGCATCAAGGCACAATTCACCCGCAGTCATGACACACCTGACAAACACCATCTAGTACAAGACAGTTCATCTTTTCAACGACTGACTACAAACGTACTAACACGCTAAACTCACTGGGTATTCACCTCTCTGTCACGCATCTTCCCTTTTATGCGATGAGTGAAAAAAAAAAAAAAAAAAAAAACCCCAAAATTTTAAAAAAAGAATTCAAAAAGAATTTCACTCGACATCAACCCCATTCCCCCAACACCATCACTCTGGGTATTTTGCCCTTTCCCCTCTCCCACCCCTCCCACACACACAGCTCATGATAATGCAAATGGCCACCCTGTAAAGACAATTCAATGACAACTCGCTCATATACTACCAAACATTGCTCGGTTGCTGGCTTGCAAATGTTTCGTGACCAGGGACAGACAGATAGACTGAAAGAGAGAAACAGGAAGACAAAAGTCTCGCTCATAATCGAACAAACAGACAGACAAGGGAGAGATACGGGGATAGAGAACATATGCAGGGACAGGATGGAAAGGGAAATGATGCTGTTATCAACGGCCTAGTAGCCATCGACTGGATGAAATGATCAGTGTCTCTTTGTGTGTTCTTTGGAAAACCACCATCACAAGTGGAAACCGGTAACTCCTTTCCCCGAGGGGCCTGTAAGGCTGTGACTCGAAATCACAGAACAACCACTAATATGGTATTAAGATAACCCCGTGTATGTTTTTATCCCGCCATGCACATCCTCTATTGACCGGTTCTCCCCCATCTGCCCTGTCCTATGCCGGGCCGCTGGAAGAGCAAAGCATGAAAAGGCAAACCAGAGTGTAACACACCATGACACACGGCTCTTGATGCACGAAAAAAAAAGGAGGCAACATGCCAAGAAGAAGGGGAAAAAAAAAGGAAAAGGCGGCGTATATCACTGGGCCAGAGCCCCCCAAGAAATTGAAGTGTAAATGGACAAAAACGGCCCAGTATTGCATTTAAGGAAATCTCCACCAACGCCAGCCGTGCTTGGGAATCTTATCTCATGGTTCTCGTCTCTCGTTAAGCGGCGTTTATGAATATGAAAAGGAGAACAGGAAGAGACTTTATAGACAAAAACGAAATGTGAAAGGGGTGATTATTACGATCCCGCCACGGGACCAGTTGATGCATCGCTGAGAACGAAAGGAAAAAAAGAGAAACCAAAACATGCAATATGTCCAGCATGGCTTCGACGAGCGAGGTGACTCAGCTTGTCGCCTCATGGTGACCGGATATTAGGTGTGGCTGTGTCGCGAATGTAGAGACTCTCGCTTAACACTGATGCATCGTTAAGTGGGGCGTTGGGAGGCCTCATGTGCTGGCTCGTACCCTTGGTGGCAAAGAGTAACTTGAGGACAGCCTTGAACGCGAGGCATATGAGGCTGATAGCGATTGACCATTGTCTCTACGTCCAGCAATTGGCTGTATCGTCGCTGTTCGCGGTTGGTAGGTATTGTTGTGGTTATCCTCCCCATGGGAATCATCGCTAGCTTCGTCATGCAGAGTTCCCTCCGATCCACTGACCGAAGCGCTGCTGTCATCATCCGAGTGTGAGCTAGTACCCCTGTGAGAAGTGGTGTCTGACTCGTTGTCCGGCGTTGAGGAACCGACAGATGGGCTTTTCAGCCCCGTCCGCAGAATACCAGATGAGACCATGCTGTCGCAATCATCCGAGTGATCGTCGTCTCGTGAGAGGTTGGCTCGACTCAACAATTTCTGGGCCTTCAGAGTCGCTTTTAGAGCGTGCTCAGCGGCGCGCTCAGCACGACAATGCTTCTCCCACATGGAAGCGTAGCGGCCGCCTAGAGCCAGGAGCTCCTCGTGTGTGCCTTTTTCGACCATGGTGCCAGCGTGAAGGACGATGATTTGATCCGCATGCGTGATAGTTGACAACCGATGCCTGTAAAACATGTGTGTTAGCAAATATCAAAGTGATTGTTAGGAGGGGGGGCACATACGCAATGATCAAGAGCGTACGGTCCTTGCCGAAGTTGCCGCTGATTAGCTTGTTCTGGATCTTCTGCTCCGTCTCGCCATCCAAAGCCGATGTAGCCTCGTCCAACATGATGATTTGAGGGTTCTTCAAGATTGTACGTGCGATAGCGACACGTTGCTTCTCGCCGCCGCTCAAGCGAAGACCACGCTCGCCAACTTTGGTGGCGTAGCCGTCCGGGAAACTCAGGATGCGGTCATGAATAGCAGCGGCCCGGCAAGCATCATACACATCCTCCTCTGTTGCGGTCGGGTTGGCATACTTGAGGTTGTACATCAGGGTTTCGTTGAAGAGGATAGTATCTTGCGGGACAACACCGATGAATCGGCGGACGGAGTCGATGGTCAAGTCTTTGACGTCATGGCCGTCCATCTCAATACTTCCCTCCTGGCAGTTGTAATATCGGAACATCAAACGGAACACGGTAGACTTTCCGCCTCCTGACTCACCGACAAAAGCGGTAGTAGTTCCGGGCTTGCACTCGAAAGACAAGTCGTGGAGTGCAGGTCTGCGCTTGTCATACGAGAACCCGACGTTCTTCCATTTCAGGTGGCCGCTGCAGCGCGCCAAGTCAACGACTTCGGGACCGTCAATGACGGAAGGCTGGATTTTGAACAGTTCGAGGAGCCTCTCTCCAGAAATCATGGCTTGCTGGACGGTCCGATAGAAAGTACCAAAGAAGTTGAGCGGCCCTTGTAGCTGGCCGAGATAGGTCATCAACGACACAAACTCACCCAAGGTCCGGGTGCCTTGGCTAACCTGGTAGGCGCAGGTCATCATGATGACAAGAAAGCCGCACATGAAAACCATGGACTGGCACATGTTCATGTGATTCATGCCCCAGGTTACCTTGGCCTCGGCTGCCTGGAAGCTGAGTATCGCATTGCGGTAGCGCGCAAACTCGTACTTCTCGGCGTTGAAGTATTTGACCGTTTCGTAAGACGTGATCGAATCGTTCTTGACTGCCTCTTCCTCTCTATCCGCATTGACCATATCGCGTCGCTGGTCAGCCCTAGTTGCCGCCATGCGGATCGTCAAATACAAATAGTAAAAGGTGATAACCGAGACGAACAAGGCGTACATCGGCCCGAACTTGACGTAGAAGAAGATGATGGCGATGAAAAGATCGACAAGCATGGGAACCACTTGGAAAGTTGTCTGCTCCAAGAACTGGTTGATAGAGGCTCCCTTGTTGAGGGCCGAAAGGACCTCTCCAGTGCGTTTGCCAAGGTGGAAATCCAGTGACAAGGAATGCACATGCTCAAACGCAGCTGTCGTCAATGCTCGGTAAGTATGCTGCGATACAGGAATCCAGAGGATCGACCTGAGAGATCCAAGCAATCCAGAAGGCCCTTGGAGCAGCTTGTATAGTACCAGGAGTCCAACCTGCGCCCACGGCATTGTGAAAACCCCGTCCTTGGGCTCTAGTGTGTCGGTAACCTTGCCCATTTGAGCGGGGACCGCAATGTTGACAACGCGCTGGAAGACAACCAACACAAAGCACACAAGGATGATACCCTGGAGCTTTAGAGAGTTTGCTGGCCAAAGATAAGGGAAGAAGACCGAATAACCGCGGCAGTATTCGAACCAGGTCTTGTGAGGGAGCTTCTCAGGTCGGTAGAATGCTGCTTCCGCATCACGCTGCTGACAACCTGCTTCCCCAGCCCCATTTCCGGTCGCAAATCCAGAGTCGGTCCGTGGAAGTCTGCGATCATCGCATCTGTTGGAGCCGGTCTGGTAGTTTAGGTGGTTTCCGTTAAGCAAAGGACTTGATTCTTCGCTGTCAGAGTGGCTTGCTTCTTCGTCGTATCGCTGTTTCTCCTTGATACACTTCCTGGTCGTAAGAGCCGCATAGGTGAACACCATAATCGTTATGAGCAAAATACGGACGGCACCGATGCTGAGATCCACGAGGTCCCAACCGTCCGGGCCATTGGCGAGTTTCGGTATCGAATCGTGAGCGCCAAGGTTGGGGTAGTGGCTTCCGGTAACAATGAGAGCAAATGATAATAGGACGACAAGTTCGCCGCCGAGGCCGAGAATCCATGTGATGAAGTGGACTATATTCGGGCTGTTTTCCCAGTCAAACAAGGTGATGAGAACGTATACGTAAAAGAAAGCCGACCCAGCAACGTAGACCTTTAAGCGGAGTTGTAAGTATATCAAGCCAATAGTTTGACGGCCCATGATGACCAAATACTTGGAAGTGGGAAAAGACTTACTATGCGCTGTTCCTCGCACCACCAATCGCCCACCTCCCCTTTCTCTCCACGAGCTGACAAGGCACGAAGGGCGATAGCAGCACCGTTGGCAACAAATGATAGTACAAGGCCAGCCGAGAGGTACTGAAACACGGTCTTGGCCACGTCGCCGTTGTGAACAAAGGGTGCTTGAGTGTCGTGATGCTCGCGCCTTCGCTTGGTAAATGGTAGAGGTTTTCCGCCGGGGCCCTTGACGGTTGGGGCAACCACTTCCTCCTCGGTCTTGGAAGTTACGATGCTGTGGATGCCGGCTGAGATGATGAAGGCGAATAATAGAACGACTGGATAGCATAGCTGAGAGTTCCTAAAGATGACTTCGGCGAGGCTGGGCTGAAAGCCTCGTCCATCCTTGAGTGCTTCCATTTTGGGCCTGCACAAGATGGAGGGTTAGAAGAGAGTCGGTAGGGTGTTTGAGTAAGAGGATTTGAGGGGGAAAGGTTGAGAAAGAAATAAAGAATGAGTTTGAGAAGAAGAGATGTAGTATCCAAGGTGGGGAGGCAAGGAGTACCTCTTTTGGGAGGTCAGGGGATGGAAAGGCAGAGCAGGTGAATGGTCAGAAGGTGGCACTGCATGCTAGCTCGACGAGCCCAGGCAATGCTTGACGGGAGCTAACATACAGGAAAAGACAGGATTTAGAGAGGAGAGGAGAAGACGACGACGAGGCAGAGGCAAGGCCGCCAGATCATGACCCTCGGGAACCCTCGAGATGTGCTTGGCGATTTTGAGTGGTGGTCTCGGTCGGGTTTAAGTGGACGTTGCGGTCGAGGTTCCGGCTGCGCGCAGTGGCGGCAAACTGCAACCAAACTGGTAAAAGTGAATGTGGACGGCGGCAGAAGAAGCGAGCGTGTGTTTTGAATAGAGGGCCGAGCCTGAAGAAGGTCAAGGGAACCCGAAAGATAGGCAGATGGTAACGTTAGGGTAGGAGGAGGAGGATGAAGCTGCAGACGGCTGCCGGGGTGATGGCGTAGCAGGGCCGGCGGGAGTGTATATTAGAGACGGGACGATGTAGATGAGATGCCGTACTCGCTCACTATCGCGCGCTGCGTGTGCGCGTGCAGTGTCTCTGGATGAACCCTCGAGCCCACACTCTTGTCCCGCTGCTGAACGCTTTTGGGTCGATGGGTTGTTGTCGGATGGTAAAAAGGTCTCTTTACTAGGAGGTGCGAGACGGTTCAAGTTTCCGTCGACTTGAGCACCGAGACCAATTCTTCCAATTCCAGTAAAGGTACTGTAAGAGAAGTACCTCGATCGAGTCGGCGGCCTGTAGTTTATAGATGATGGTGGGGCAGCGCCGCAGGCGGAAGCAGGTGACGACGGGGTTGGTGGTGCGGCTTTTGCCACTTGAAGGATCGGGGGCCGATCCGAGTCAAGAGATGTTGCTGCTGATGAATGTCCAGCTGAAAGGCAGCCGCCTGGTTTAACTGAACTGATCTCAGGGAAGCCGCTTGAACCGTCATTAACCTGGAGAACAAAAGCTGTGAATTTCTAAGCCTCCAGTCCGAGTCCACTTCCACTTTGGTGGTCGGGGCAGGTGCGACCGAGTAGATAGATGCAGGAGGAGCGGTGTTCTATCGGCTGTATCGTGGCTGCCAAAAAAAGACAAAGCTCGAGCAGCCAGGATTCGTGGATCCAAAACGGGATGCAAGCCTACAACTACACAGAGGAAGTTGTATGGTACTGTACTTAGTACCCGAAGCACACACAAGATGCACAACGGAGATCAAGGACAGGTTGTAGTGTAGGGCAGCCGTATGGAGATGATGGCAGAGGGCCCGGGGGGAAGGGTCGAGGAGGGCAAGGGAGGAGACGGGGGGAGAAACCAGAACGAAAACGAGCGTGGTGAGATGCAAGATGGAAAGTTGAAAAAGAGATGAGTGAGGTTGTTGGGGAGAGCTGATGAACGTCCGGTAGAAAGCCGCAACAGCTTTCAGACGAAGGAAGACACGGGACGGCAGACGGATACCATACCTTACCTCACAAACGGGACGACGGAGGGGTCGAGGTCCTTCTTGGGTTGAAGCTAACAAGAAGGTAGAGAGGATCCTCAGTCGTCCCAGGTCTCGAAGCCCGGCCAGTGCATGTACAGTACCGTAGTGGACCTAGCTTGCAAGGTACAATACCTGCAGCTGAAGGAGCCGGGTCGGCGCTGTCGTCTTGGTTGTTGTTTCTTTCCATGACAGAACCCGTACAAACTCCCCACCACGGCATTGAAGACGACCATATACCTAGCGTACGGCCCCACTGGTTGGCTTTTAGACGCCCGATAGACGTTAATGCACACCCTCTATTCTTTACACAATCAACACAATGAAAGGCACAGGTGTTTTGTCATTTGCGATACTTGCGACTCGCTTTCATTGTCGTTGGAAAGACGCTGTGCGACTCTGGCCATGTTGGTGACATTCCTCACTAGTTGCATGGAGTCTCCAGCTGCAGTGCGAGTCCCCGGAGAGAAGTGGAGGGGCTCCTTCTCCACACACACACACACACAACACGCCCACACCCACAGCAACATCGCCTTCGAGCTAAAGCAGAGGTGCTTCAAACATCAGCCAATCACAGCCGTCGAAGCGGCCCTGACAAGGGCGGCCGCAATGGGGAGGTTGGCCCAGGCCCCTCCGAAAAGTCGGAGTCAAGAGGTGTCTTTTTCTGGCTGGATCAAGACATCATGTTTGAACTCCCATTGTGAACCTTTTTACTCTTTGTTCCGCAGCATCGAAATCTGGGGCTTGTATCACGGATATAAAAACCTGAATATCACTTAGTACAACATATCAACCTACGTCCGGGTCCATGGTGACAGTGCTGTGGTACCTTATACATATAAGAGGCGAATATGTAGTAGTGCTCTCGGTACCTTACAGAGAGTTTACAGGTACCTACCTGATGTCCTGATCGATCCCCACAACGTCCCCAGAGCACATGTCTCATGCCACGCTCGCCTGGCATGGAATATCAATAGCTCTTCCAATAAGTAAAGCTATGTGCCTGTACTTTGCGTGTGTCATAATCATTGTTGGTTTATCTTTTTTTATCTTCTTCTTCTTCTTCTTCTTCTTCTTCTTCAACCATGAAACTATACTGTGTCTATTCTGTCCTGATCACGAATGACAGACAGGCGAGGTGGTGGTGTACCACTATGGAAACCAGCTTGACAAAGTGGTACTTTAGAGGCTCCACTGGCCTTGGAACATTGGTGAGTGGTGAGTGGTCATCTTCGCATGTCTAGTTTGGAAGAAACGCCGCATAATGATTGGTTGACCCTCTGCACCAGCTCTCGATGTAACCGCTGTTTCCTATTGTCCTCCCACATGGGAGAACTCGAGGATATCTGTGTGCTGCTGGATTACCTAGCGGACAAAGATATCTATTCTCGTACAGTGCAGCATAAGTAATGGACATATCATGTTGGTAGAGTAGGATAATCTCGTACAAACTTTTGACTATGTAAGCTGATGGCTGGGGAGGTGAGAGCCATGAGATCCGAGAACATGTTTGGGTATTGCACCAAGCTTGAAGCCCATCGATCTGGAGACCTGTGGACGACCCGGCGAGCAATGCCCTTCGCCCGGCGATGGGCCAGAGACCTTTTTTCTTTCTTTTTCTTCTTCTTCAGTTCTCTTCCTTGTCCACATTCCTCTGGTCCTCGGCCTGTCGCTCCTCGGGCTCCCGCGGTCTGCCTGCCTCTCTCTGACAGTGAGTGGATAGGGTCTCACTCCCACCACTTCCACCACTTCCACATGGGCGACGGGGATGGATACTCGGGGGCTGGCCGGGGAGATGGCCGGGGATACATATGGGGCGGACGGAATGAGGTGCTGTCCGGGATTGCAGATGCCCATGGAAGTTTTGATGGAAGCGAAATTCCCCCCATAGAAGCCCTGCCCTACCCGGGGCAGCAGCACCATAACGGGATGGTGATGACCGGCGTGACGATGGATCAAGTGCTCATCAATCTCACCCTGCTGGTCGTCCGGGACTTACTGCAGTATTGGGCCGTGATGGAACCGCGATGGAACCGTGATCGAAGGGCCGGACTCGGGCCTTTCCTTCCTTGCCCTTTCCCAAAGTGACGATGTGAAACTGACCGAGGATGAAGACTGAAAAGCGATAGTGCGTTGCCCCGCCCATTCTGCATTGCACCCTGCCGTGCAAGTCCTCGGCGTACACAGTAGATTGGAGTTGCACTCTCGTCATCGCCGGTCTGGAAACCCCAGGCGTTCTCGAGGAACCAGGGCAGCGTGGCTGGATGTGTTACGTGCTCGATTTTGCCGGGCCCGGGCTGCCCTGCCTGCCGGTAGTGCGCCTGGTGATGCGGGTCCGTTTCCATAGCCTTTTGAGGATCGGAGCGAGACGAGGTTCGAGATTCATGTTGCCAAGGCTATCCGGCCCAGCCCGACGGGACGGCAGGTCGGACAGTGGAGGATCAATGCGACATTTGCGTTTCGATGAGAACTCGGCTGTAACACTGATAAAGTCTATTTGGTGAAATAAGAGCCGAAGTATGATGCTTGGTGTCCCAAATGGCTCGGACGGAGGCAGAAAATTCTTGTTCGTTTGCGTGCGGAATGAAGCCCGGATGCTGAGGCCAAGGGAGTTGAAGGTCAGGACCGACCTGCCGAGAGCAGCTCCGCAGTTCTCCGTCCAGGTACCGGTACCGAGCGGCAGGCTCAAGTACCGTCCCGATGTCCACACCCACCATTGCGGTTAGGTCATCAGTCATCACATCACTCTTGGCACCGTCCAGCTCGTTGCGTCTTCACCAGGTCGGGTACAAGTATATGTCCGTAATAAGGCTTTGTAACTTTCCCTGTTGTGGTAGCAAATCCCCAAACTCGGCAAGGCATAGGACATCAGAATAGGTTACGATAACCGCGGTAAAGGACAAGAAAGAAAAAGAAAGAGATACAAAAGGGGAGATAAAAGGCCTGACATGTTTCAAATCGCAGAGGTACATGCGGTATCGGTGTCCATGCAGACACGTCCATCTACCTACTTGGTAAGTGTGTGTGTCTCGTGCCCCACCGTACTGCTTGGGGCCAACGGGTATGATTGGCCGAAAATACTACATCATCGATTTATCATTCCATCCTCAACTGACCGGCTTCATACCTTTGTGAACTTGGCCGTTCTGACCAACAAGGTACAACACCCAAAACTAAACTATGGTAACCACGCAATCCTCAACCAATGCCAGCTTGCACACCCTTTCTATCACCGCCCCTTCACCGCCTTGCCGCTATTTCAGGTGATGAGACCGCGACGACCTGCTTCATGCATGCATGCCACATCGGACCGCATACAGCGGGACTAGGTACACTAGGCACGACTAGCTGAGGTAGCAGTATGTAATGCTACGACCTCTTGGTTCTGCGCTACCACAATGCTAGCTTCAGGAACATCATCGACAAGACTTTGCGAGTCAACACAGCAGAAACAAAACGAGGCAGAAGCAAGACTGCCTTACTGCCTAGCTTGAGGGCTCAGAACATGAACTCATTGGCAGAGAACGACGATAGGGGTCTGCTGTTTCGCGGAAACTGTCGCCTTTTTTGTCGTGCGTAACGCGCGTGCGCACTATATCGAGATAACATGTGGTGCTATGTGACCACCGACTGCCTGGAAAGAGCATGGGAGTTCGACTGGGCGTGAAATGCTTCTGCCCGTTCGTCCGTGTGCTACAACAGCAACCCTGGGGAGACGAGGACATGAGAGTATCCGGACGGGGGGGGGGGGGGGGGGGGGGGGGGGGGGGGGGGCCACGGGAGAAGACGGAAGAAGTGAATGGGACTTCCGCCGACGGAGCCGTACGGGCCGGCCACCGGGACATCCATGTGGTTTTCTGTTTGAACACACGGCATGAAGCTCCCGGAAGCTCTTTCCCGGCACGGCTACTACGTTCTTGACATGCTGAATTTTCTTCTTAGCCGGTGCGAAACTGGAGGAAAGCTCTTCCCAACTTGAGAGCTCTTACTTATCAAGTGACACTGGCAAACTGGAAGGAACTACGGGTTATTGTGTGCCAAGGAGGAAAGGGTGCTTCACTCGACTTTCGCAAAAGTTGACGTGATCCTTTTCAACTTCGGTTCCTTCGTCGGAAAGTTATGCCGTGGTTTTCTCGAGTGGCATCGTTCCAGAGTACTTAACTGACGGCTATGTGGTTGCGGGATGTTTCCCATCAGTAACACTGGCCTGGAATTTTCGATGAATGAATGAAGCATGAGGCCAAGCAGGGAAAGGTGAGAAGGGAAACATAGGCCCACTACTAGTACTAACAGTTCAACGAGAAGATGGGCCTCTATGGCGGCAGGGAGAAAAAAACAAAACCTCGCATCACAAAATCATGCCCGAGTGACGATTTTCTCATGCGGCCAGGCCCAGCAACCAACAGAAATGGGCCTCGCCGTCGTCCTCCTTGTGCCTA
Source organism: Sordaria macrospora (assembly GCF_033870435.1). Classification (NCBI taxonomy): domain Eukaryota; kingdom Fungi; phylum Ascomycota; class Sordariomycetes; order Sordariales; family Sordariaceae; genus Sordaria; species Sordaria macrospora. The sequence goes on along the minus strand of NC_089374.1, from coordinate 3,105,501 downwards.
TCCAAACACCCAAGGCTTGCTGGCAGAAAATCCAGGGCAAATTCAGGGGATAATGCTCAAAACTGCCTACTGTCTTCCGGTCCGCAGTCAGCAAATCCGCTCAAAATTCAACGTGTTTCGAAACCCAACACCCTTGGCGTCGCGGAATGCAGAAACTACGTCGAAATGATACTTTTCCATCGCTACGTTCTCTGCCTTCTTTCGCCCATTCGCCTAAATCAGTGCTGCACACAAGGCAAGTCAAGGTAAGTTTGACCCCTGACTTGCCTTGCCTTGCTAGCTTGCATAACCTATATACACAGATCATTACCGGGGTTACTATACTCGAAAGTACCTAATATTCCATGGGCCGGAGGGGTATTTTATCGGTTGGAAAGCAAGATACAAGTTCGCAAGCCTAACAAAGCAAGCCGACCCCGAAACTTGCCTTAACTTGTCCAAATTTTAGCCTGACTTGCCTTGAGTAGGTTTGCCTTGTGTGCAGCACTGGCCTAAATCCCGAACCCCTGGGCGGCATGGCACTAACGTGGGTTAAAGCAGACTAAACACTGCGTAGTATTAGCCTCTCCGGAGTATCCCCATCTTTCCCATAAACTCTTACTGACAGCCATACGGATGAAAAGGGGAAGAAAATTTTTAACTGCCGAATCCGCTATGATACGCAAATGTTGAGAAGCTACGAGAAAGAATTCTTCCATGTGCCTCGACTTCAAAGCGCTTCTTCACCGACAAAACACGATTATGCATAGCGACGCAGGCCTAAGGCAACCGGTCAGGGTGTGGACCCCGGAACGGAATCCTCAGTCGACACCCTCCCAAGTTGAAGCTCTGGGAGACCATTCAGATGGGTTTCCATTCCCGTCTCTTGACCAGAGACCAAAAAGGACGCTGTCAGATGCCCGGCTATTGCCCTGGCCGGTACCATAGTATCCAACGAACTCCTCTCCGACGGCCTCGACCCGACGGAAATGTAGCACGGCGATAAGTTTGTAACATCGAAGCTCGGGTCCGAATTGCTACCTACATGACACTTTATTATGTGCTACGCGTCGAGATAGTGGCCAACAGACTCACTGGTTCTTTAAAACACCGAAACCATACTTATCCAGCTGCCTATCATACACTCTGCGCGTCTCTGCTGTAAGGTACTTGTTTGCTGAGAGCATGAGTACTCTATCCTGCATCAAAAAGTGCAGAATACCATGTTCTGTTCTCCCCCCTTCTCTCAGATCCATGGGCGGGGACGGGGGCCAGTGGTCCATCATCATCTGGGTTTCAAGGAGTTCTTGGAGGAGAAGATTTCCAGGGTGCATAGAGTCACGATAAGGAATCAACGGAGTCTCTTCCCGGCCCGTCAACCCTTACCCTGCTCCCATTCGTCGCCCTAGAATCTTCCGATTTGGGTACAGATGCATCAACAACACAGCTCACTTACACCTACTACGCCTCGTCACGAATCCTTCCGAGCCTAAATGGAGTTAGGACAGGTTACGTATACGAACTCGGCTTGTTCCTATGCCGAAGATTCCCTCAATGTTCTCCCAGAGATCGACAGGGCACATTGCTCCGAATGTCAGTGTGGTGGTTCTGGACTCCAAGCGTATCGACAGTAGCCCGAGTCCTTACATGTAGGGACATGTTGGTCGTGTAACTTATATTCTATGCAGCTATATACTTCTACGTAAAGGTGTATACACCGTCATCTAGACTACGACACCTCAATGGATGGGTATCGTCCCGGTAGCAGCCTTACCGTATGTATAAGCATGCTAAACTTGGTTTTGAATGCAACATGTTACCCAATGAGCGTATCCGCATCAACAAAGCTACTGTCAAGGCGCAAGAACTACGTATGAACAACGAAGAACGCTGTGAATAGCTGTGCTTTGCTGTGGGTGAACAATAGGGAAGGGGGACATACTCAACCTCAACAGTTCCCGTTGTCTTGGACAAAAACGCATGGCCGGAAGCCATCTGACAGGTAAAAGAAACGGCGGAACCTCATGATCGAAAATCAATCGTCAACTAGGCCATTATGAGGCCCCATCCCGAAGCAAGGCTTTGTAGATATTTACGTGTTCATTCAGTGTGTACATCCAATCGCACCAGTCGTGTTACAGCCATCATTCTTCCGCATGCCCAGCGAAGCTTATACAAAACATAAGTTGAATACTGGTTGAAACTCTCCCAAGAGAAAAAGCCTTTCCAACTCGGACAACTCTCGAAGCTAATGTGCTTCTGTCAACATAACACTCCTATAACTCTTGTTCCATCTATCGTCCATTCATTCATACCACCATTCACCGAGCATGTGATACACAGTACGTATATATAGTATAAAATAAAATAAAACAGCCCAATAGAATAACCTTGACTTTCTCCCAATGGGACCTTCCAGGTATGTGCCGCTGATCCCCTTGCCTCTCTTTTAGCAAGTCCCGTGATGATCCCCCGCACTATCGTGATGCGGCTGTTGGCACATCCAGAAGGGAAGCAGCCGCGAAAAGCAACCACACATCAAACCTTGTGAGAGCGAGAAGCAGACATCCGCTCCACCATCACTATTATCACCACTGCTGATTTTCCTGTTGGCACCAAGGTTCTACCATAGAAATAGGTACAGTCTAGCCAAGTAAACCCGGACACTTGGGAGTTCACAACTCTTACTTTCCCATTCCATTCTCGTCCTCCGAGTCTCTCCAGGTTTGAAAGCACATGCATATATATACCACTACATGCTATCACCACCGTAGCCACATACTAGTTTCGGCCGAGTTTGCCATCTGGGGATGAACGATATGCCTTTCCCCGATGCATAGCATTAAGCATCCCGGGAAAGTTTTCCTTGTTCATGTTTAGCAACACCCACCCCATCCCCAGTCCCCAGTCCTGTCCAAGTCCAGCCAGTGTTACGATTTAGTATGCTACATATTGTATTTCATCATACCTGTTCTGACAACGGCAGCTGCCGCTTTGCTTTTTCCTTTACCGAATGTCTGGGGTACAGTAAGAGATATCAACGACCCAGGAAAAACTGACCTTTTGGATCTCTTCCCGTTCTCGTCATCCAGTCCTTCTTCCTTGCTTGTCTCACATGTCCGTTTCCATATAAAACACCATTATCAGCAGGCCTATGGATGGACCTTTGCCAGTCACCTATCAACGCCAACAATGGCTTTGTCTCCGAGAGATCAAACAATTGCTTGCTTATCCAGCGTGGGGGCCCCCTTACATATGAGTGGGTTTGGTCGGATACCTGCCTCTGCCTTGTAATGACAACATTCGGAAACATACACGTTATATGGAAGACAGCACCTCTACAACGTATTTCATCAAGCAAAGAAACAACACCACAAAGCATATGGAGAAACAACTGAAAAGTACAGGAATCTGACAAAGTGAACGAATAACCCGTCAGCTTTTCCAAGACTTTAACTCCCCACTGCACCATCTTACCAACTTCCATTCCACTCCGAGAGCCTACCATCCAGCTGCCCACCATTTTCCTTGCTCCCGTGATTTATCTTACTTTTCGCTACCGACCTCCCGGGATAGCTTTTCCCTGCCTTGCCTGCCTTGCCTGCCTTTCGGGGCATGTCTCCCCCCCCCCCCCCCCCTTTCCCCTCAATTCTTACTACATTCTTATGTGTACTATGCCACATGCAATCCCTCGCTCCCCTTCCTGATCGAGACAGTTTAACCGATCACACAACACAACACAGCCTGAATACTTTTCTGTCCCTTTTTTTTTTCTGGTGTTTTTTTTGTTTTTTTTCCTTCTTCGGCAACAATGAGGGGAAACAAAAGCCAAGAAAGATATCACGATCTCTTGATCTTCTTGCAAACCTCTTCCACTTCTGCTTCCGCTTCCCGTTGGTACTATTGCCGTTGCCGCTGCCGCTGCCGTTGTCATCAATTCTGATTGGCGAGGCGAAGCGAGTCCGTGGAGGCTTTGAAATCCTGCTCGGCTGCCAATTGAATAGGTACGTATCGAATGTGATCGTGAGTGCCGAAGTCGTAACTTCCCTGCTGAAACTATCGAAATTTCTTGATGATTGTTCAGCAACTGAAAGGTGCAGTGCGGTCGTGCGGATGGAGGGCAGGAGGAGGTGCAGGAGGGGTCAGCGAAAAAAAAGAGATCTACAACGTCACTTCCCTTATTGGACAAAATTTTCCTGCTTGAAGCCCTGGCAACAGGCACGTCTACAAGTCTAACATGTAAGATGCAAGTTCCATGTTTGGCAGTGAAAGAGTTGGGTCTGGCCAGCCGATCAATTCATGGAACTCCATTCATTCCACCACGAAAATGTGGAAAGGAAATCCAAATCCAATGGAACGAACACATAAACGAACCGCGGAACTGCCGATTGGAGAGTCAAGCATAGTAGACCTAGACTAACTGCCCGAAAACGAAGACCCAGCTGAGAGAAGAAGCATCACGATTATCGGTTTGTCTTCCATTCGATCGATCTCGGTATCCGTCCCTCCGGGAAGGCATGTCAGTCGAAGACTCAAACTCAAGCCTTTTCTTGTCAGTCACCCTCCAAGTCTACCTAGGTACTGTATCCCGTTCTCGCCCTGTGATCGTGATGGATGTCTCTCATTACTCGGGCACTTGCCCCGTTCGAGCGTCAATCTGTCCATCTGTCAATCTTACCTACCTTACCTTACCCTACACCCGTGACTGCCCGCCCGGTGATGGTCGCTGATTTGCAGACTGATGTGCAATAAAGTACACTATTATGGGGATACGAAGAACATAAAACGAAGCTTCGTTTTCCTCAGCATGGGCACAATTGACACTGGTGTCTGTCTGAATGGAGATACGGTCGAAAACTCATGAGAACCTAACTGTCCAAGTGTTGGGGTTTAAAGCATTCCGTCCGCCTTCATCACGAAATCAGTAATAAGCAAGAAAATTCGTGGGGTGGAAAACTTTCTATGGAAAACCTTGATGTACAAACCTGGTGTGATGTCTTGCAAGACCTGTGAAATGGAATAAGCTCGCCGTATTAACGAATATCTGTAATTTTACCCTCTATTTACAACTACGTATTAAACCCGTTTTTTGCATGTCCCCTGTCAATCTCTATGATGTGTGTTCTATCTACCCTTGATTAATCTACCCTTGATTAATCAATATCAGCATATCTTTTCACCTCTCTCGGGCTCTCATTATTTTCTTCCTAGTGTCCCGTCCCAAAAGTAACCACCTTCACCTTCTCTTCTCTGTCTTTCGCATACACTCCCTCTCTCTTCACCTCACAACGCATTCCCCGGAAACACTCTCAAAATATCCTCCAAGCTAGGCGACTGCTTCGACCATCCCTCGTACGGAATTCTCGTTGTTGTTGTTGTTGTCGTTGGCGTGCTCCTGCTCCTGCTTCCGCTTCCAGACCTGTACCCTGTAATGTTATCCCTCAACATACTCAAGTCCCTCTTCTTGTTCGTTTTTGTCCATGGTGGACTCGTTGTTGCTGACGACGATGACGACGACGACGACCACGAGTGTATTGAGCAGCGATCTGAGGAAGACGAGGACTTGGGAGAGGAGGACCTTGACTTGGGAGAGAGAAACTTCGTCTTGGTCTTGATGGTCAAAGTCCCAGTTTCCAAAGCTGGTGGTTGATAGCCAGGAGGCGGCGGGGAGCCGTCACGAATTGGAGCCATGTTTGCTTGCTGCTGCTCCTCGTTTCGCTGTTGCTGTTGATTCGTGACACGAATCGTGAGGGATTCTATTGGCGTTCGTTCGTTCTAGCTCCGGGTCTTGCACGTCGCTGGATCGGTGGTCTCTGCTCGTTTGATCGATCTTCTTGGGTGGCACTGGCTGGTTAAATTAGGTACTGGACTTAATCTTTCAATAACAGCTAGTTTAGGAGTGGAACGTATACATACGCGTTACCGCTCATCATTTGTCTCTTTCGTTGGCAATCCCCTTCCTGTCCCCCTTGGTGAATCATTCACAGCATAAGGTATGTGACCGTTTCGATGCCATATTTCGTTCGTTATTCACCAACCAGCCACCTCACCGTTACCCGTTCGTGTCAAGAGAAGGATTGCTGAATAATTGATCATCACGCCCGACATTCGGTGTTTGAAGTCGGAGTTCGATGTAGAAGACCATGAGTGTCATCGGGTGAGCGCAGATGTGTGGATGGATCAAATTCTTAAAAGTCGGTAAGAAGGTGGATATATATCGATACGGACGGCCCAAATATTCAGTCCGGATGGACCGACATTCTCGAACATGACGAAGTCATGAGGTCCAGATTGTAATGTGTCACTTAAGTCTTGGGCCGATTCTGTGACTGAGCATTGTGGTAATGTGCTTCTTGGAAGCCTTGGAAGTCTGTGTTATTGCTAATACCTCTCCACACGGGCACTATGCGTTACGTAAACCGTTCCCACGTTGTTTATTTACTTACCCCTATTTGTCCTTTGCACAAATGTGGCAATGCCCAAGAGGTGCCGCTTGCCAGGGAAAGGAAGGCATGACCAAGTACTGATCAATTATTCTTATTAACTTTTTTTTTTTTGCCTGCACACAAGATGTGCAAGTATCCCTTCTTTCTTTCTTTGATGCTTTTCTCTCCCAGCCCTTTCTATTTCCTTTCCCAAGCCTTCCCAAGCCTTCCCAAATATTCATAGGGTCTGTGGTTCGTTTCCTTTCGGTTACAGATGATATACCTCGTCGTTGCCATTCCCACCTCTTATTTTTCATACACAAACGTGATGGGATAAACACATAAAAAATCCCGCCGTACAGTAAGTAGATAGATATAACTGAACATCATACATCACCACCCTAAAACCTCCCATTATAGTTGACTCTAATACATGCTCATATCGGTAATGATAACAGAAAGATGCTCATCACTGCCCCGACCAATCTACCTCTTCTTGGTGGTAGATAGAGCCTTAGTCAAAAGACTTGACATCATTCTGGTTTCCGACCTCTTCTTCCAACTCTGACTCATCATCGCTGCGGTCATCCTTGGCAACCTTATGTACAACGAAGCGGTAGGCGATGCGGATGATGAAGAACAGCCAGAAAAGGTTGAGGGCCTGGAGGGACCCGAGCAGGGCGAGCGTGATGACGAAGGAGATGTTGCACTTGTACTGCTGAGTCTCCCAGTTGAGCTCGTAAGGGCCGACGGTCTTAAACTCGGTGAACAGACTCCAGAGAATGCGCAGGTTGAGGTAGTGGCGCAGGTAGATCCACACGCACATGAAGGTGAAGTAGTAAGGCCCGGTGAGCACGTGGTCGAGATAGTTAAGAGTCTTGGATGTCTGGAGAGAAAAACACGGGCGAAGTTAGCAAATGCTGCGCAGGCTCTGACTCACAACGGGGTAATTCTGGATCAAGACTTACCGCCAAGAAGAAATCACTGATATCGTGGGTGATGTACACGGCAAGACCAATGTAGGTGAAGTGGAAGCGGTAGCTCAAGCCGATCAAGGCCAAGCTGACAATGTGATGGCAGACCAACTCCCTGAAGTCCTTGCGGGGCTTTTCCATTCCCAGGAGAAGCACAATGGCCTGCTGCGCCCAGTAGGCGGCCTGGAAGAGGTAGTAGAACTTGAAACAAGCCATATGGGTCTTGTGCGGGAAGTTCTCGTACATGCCGACGGTGTTGAAGTACCAGACGGGCGTGTGGCTCATGACGTACATGCCAACGGGTCCCATGATTCCAAAGTAGAGGGCCGTGTACATTTGCTCCATGTAGCGAGCCTGCTTTCCGCGCGACTTGAGGCCGGCCCAGCGCGCCATGGGGCGCAGAACCTCCTGCATGATGAACTCGCGGGTGAAGGATAGAACGACGGTATAGAAGGATACAAAGGCGATATCCCAGAGACCCTTGCCATATTGCGGGATCTCATCGGCGCTCGAGGTCGGCAGCTTGTACGAGAGGAAGATGAAGTGGTGGATCGGGTTGCTCTCGGTCGGGTTGATGGCGTAGAGAGCTAGGAAGGCCATCAGGAGGGCCAAGGGCAAGGCCCAGGTGTGCTTGATCGCATAGTTTCTGGCGCGGCGGAGGAGGGAGCGCGCCTTGCGCCGCTTGGAGAATTTCTTGCCTGGTGCTGCGGCGACATCTTTGGAATCCTGTATGACACAACTGCGGTCAGCTTCTCTTCTTGCTGCCCCGTTTGTCCTTCCGTCTGTGGCCTGGTGTTCAAGAGGGGGCAGGTTTCTTACCTTCTGTGAGAGGGCAAGACTGGTGGCCAAGGCGGGTGCGCCAGTGTCACCGACGCGCAAGGCTTGTCCAAGGCCGCTCGACTTTCTGCGGCGACGGGCTGCGGTGGCCTCGGAGTGTAATTGGCGGTCTGCGGCCGAGCTGAGCTCCGGGAATGGTTCTGATTTTGTCGAGGGCGCCATTGTGGGCGGTGGGTAGGTAGCGATGGTAGTGGTGGATGGCTGGTCAGTCGGACACCCTCCGGGATGGAAGACGAAGCGCAAGACTCGAGAGATTCTAAGTATCCAAAGGTCGTTGCTGCTTTTCTGTTCTCCTTCAAAGCCGCCGTCAGACGCTGACTGTCTCTTGGTTTGCGCCGAATCAGATGTCACGATAAAACGCCGAAGGAGTAGGAGTTCGCGTGCGCTTGTTACACTGGCTGGTTAAGAAAAAAAAAAGAGAAAAAGGAGGGGCGTGACCGAGTCCCGTGAAACTTGGGGGGGAATTAAAACAAGAATAAGAGTAAGCTGCTGCTGCTGCTGCTGCTGCTTCTGGTGCGCCCCTTTCTGGTAACGGAAAGAGGTCCCGCTGCGGTCTAGGATTACAGCAGCCAAGTAAGCTGCAAGCACTCAAGTGAATGCTAAAACAGCACCGTAAAAAGAAAGTAAAAAGAGTTTCTTGTGAAGAATGTTTGGAAAACAGAGCAAGAGAAGTGTTGCAAGGGGGCAATTCCGAGATTTTGAAGATGGTCTTTTTCTTTTTGGAGGGGGAGTGGCCTCACCAGTCGAGACGGGGGGGTCCAGAGCTACACACCCACGTATCGCTCAGCCGCGGGACGGAAGGCGGTAGGGACCACATCTCGAACGGCCTCAGCGCAGCGCCCGGGATGGACTCCATAAACGCAGGACTAGGGGGCTGACATGACGCTAAAATGCTTCAACTTGTCCCGACAACAACCAAATTTCCCCTGTTCGGGTCTTCCGCTGCGGCCGACCCCACAGACCGCTTAACTGGACCCTGGTTTCCACCGCCGTGACCAGGAGGACCCAAACAACCCATCCAATGCTTCTGGATTTGAGGTGAGAAGTCGATGAAGTGAAGATTGAAGAATATGCGGGAAGGGTAAAGTGTCACAACCAGAGTCCATCATCGTCTGCAAAAGTTTGCAAAAACTCTCCAAAGTTTTCTTCTGCCCTACCCCATCAGGTCAAACGCCAAGCTTACTCGCTATTAGTTTCGTCAAAACGAACATTCATTGGCCTCTTTGTGTGAGGACACTGGAGAAGTTCGACGGTGATGATGATGATCAGGGGTTTTTGTCTTTGGAGACCCGAGGCAGCCCCAGGACTGGACAACTGAACTCTCTGACGGAGTCGGGAGACGGGACTTCTGCAGGTCCCGATGGGGACGGGAGTGCAACTCCAAAAAAGCTGCCGAGTCCGCGGGACCCTGCTGACTGGCTGCAGGAGGAGCCACTACAGATTATAGGGCAAGGAGCGGTACGAACAGAATGTATGCCCGCCATTATTCTGTAGCAAGTGGGTTGTCCGTAGAAAAGGGGCTCACACTTACAAAAGGGATTTCAGTTAACGTCAGGCCATCGCCACCGGCGCCCTTAAACAACTCTATTTGTTGACATCGCCAAGGCGCATGACGAATAGAAGACAAAACCTGACAAGGCAATTTAATACTTGTGAAATTTATGTATCCTTCATGGAGGCTGGGTATCTCAAAATGCCTTCAAGCCAAAGATTAAGATCATGATGAACATCCCGAAAGATTGAATTACATATAATGTACATTCAGACATATAACAATAGATATATCCTCTCCCTTTCCCTCTTCCGCGGGTCCCGGGTATCCCATGGTGATGATGACAATGCATAAATAAAAGCGTAATAGCCTCACCCCAAAGCCTCCCAACCTGAACGCCCTTTTTTTGATCCTCGCCAGACGCCAAAACAGTGCAAATAACAAGTGGTATCTCCTATAGAAAAGGGACATGGAAACAACCCCAACCAAAAATGCCCAGTGGTAGATGGAAACGCGTGCACCAACCCATGTCATGTCAAGGAGACGGTGTCGTTGTCGAGTCGCTTCTCGCCGGTTGCTTACCGAGAGCAACTGGCGACGGTGACTGCGGCTGCGATGGTGCTCTGGCCGAGTCCTGACGTAGTGGAGCTGGTATTACCGTCACTGGCAGGTGGTTATACCGGCTGTTGTTGGTAAAAGAACCCTGAGTGACGATTGGACTGAGCCGTGGCCGCGACGTTTGCGCTGTGCTCATGCTGCTGCTTGCCGCACGTGGTGGAGGAAAGGAGGCTTGTGTTGGTGATTGTGTAGCCTCTCCCGCAGTCACCATTCCCGAAGCATTGCTATTCCAGCTCTCTTCCCTGGCCACTCCCTCCCTTGATGAAATATTAAGCTCTTCATCCTCACGAAGCTGGGCGAGGGCGGCGCCTCTTCGCGGCGGCGCCGGGATGACGGTTACCGGCAAGTTGTTGGTATCCAGCGTCGGGCGGAATTTCTCACGCAGCTTCTCTGCCTGGGTAGCCGCGAACTCCTCGACTCTAGCTCGCAGATCCCATCGGGAATTCTCATCGCGCTGCATCTTGCTGCTTCCTCGTGACTCCGAGCGCGGCACGAAATCCCTGCTCGAAGTCGCCGGGACAAGTGCGTGCCACCTACTTCCTGCCGATGGTGTTTCCGTTTGGGTGTGGGAATTTTGCGTTGGGCGGGCGTCTTGAGCAGGAGTCGAGCCAGGACTCGTGCTCCCGTAGTCTCCATGTCGACTGGAACCACGACTCTCGCTTCTAGACAAACGCCCCATACTGTGTATCGGCGGTGGCGTTCCATACATTGTTGGTTCTGTCATGGTATTGTACCTGACAGCGTATATAGTACTAGCAGCGCTAGTAGTGTCCGTCCGACTCACTGGTGTCGCTGCCGGAGTGGGTCGCGCGGGCCATAACGGCGGTGGTCGGAACCGTGGCCTCTCGTCGTCGTTTGTAGTATCCGCCACCGGTGAACTTTCCCGGTTGGTCTCGTTCCTGGAGCCGTGCTCCGCCCGGTCTTTTGATGTCAAGTTGCTAATCCTCGGCCAGGCACCGAACCTCGATAGACTTGATCCGCCGCCCTTTTCACCCCTGCCACTTTCCGTGTCTTGCGAATCCGAACCGCCCGAACCCTTTCTCCTCCTCTTTGGCCAGGCATGTTCCGACTGTGAGGCCTCGAGCATCTCGTCTCCATCGAACACTTCTCTTCCCAATATTCCATCCTTCTTTTCTTCCCTTTCCAATGCCTCGATTCTTTCTACCCACTCCCACACAATGACACTAGCTGCTGCTGCCCCCACCCATCTGACGTAGTCTCCCCAGCCCGCAATACCGGTTTTCGACATATCGAGGATGAAGAATACAACAGGAACGAGAACGGAGAGCACAGACAGGAAAGCCACGAGGATCATGTTCTTCATCAAGGGGTGGTAAAACGCGTACCGCTTCTTCATCAGTGAGTAATATAAGACCCAAGCAGCATAGAGGACCCCTAGGGCGAGGGCGAACAGATAACTGAGGGCCGGCACGGCCTCAGTGAACTTGGGCCGTGTGACGTCGGAGCCCTGATACTTGAAGCTGTTGAGACATTGAAAAACGACATCTAGCGTGATGAGTGCAAATGCCGTCCATTTGATAATCACCTTTTCTCTCTGGCGTGGGAAGAGGCGAATTAGGGTTTGCGCTTGGGCGAGCCATAGGAAAGTGTTGGATATGATGCGGATGACTTTGAGCTCGGTCCCACCAAGAACATCTTCCTGTAGTTGCGTGGCATTTTGGGTCCCCCAGGAATACTGGAGCTCGGCGACGCGAAACGTAGCTGCGTTGGCGATGGTCAGTGAGATGGCGACCGTGAGAGCTGCAATTTTCTGCAACCAAGGACGTCCGCCAATACTGGTGCCGCCCCCGCCGTTCGTGAACCCCTTGCGCCCCAGAACAACCACTCCGCCATCGAGAAAGGACCTGGGTGTGATAAAGAGCATGATGACCAAGGTATATGCAATAATTGTCGTCGCCGCAAGAGCGTAGACTTGCGGAAATGTTGACGCATAGAACGGATCGTGGAAGTCCGAAAAGTGGGCGTCGTCATCTGTCTTCAGTCCCATGGTGCTACCTCCAGTCCCAGCAATGATGTTCGGAACGGAACGAATGGCGAGGCCGCAGGATGGTGGGTTGAAGGCGGCCGGACCGCTAAGCGTAATGATCTCGCCGTTCGGGAGTTGGAGAATGCCTCCTTCAGGGAGGTTGAAAGAAGCGCAGTTGAGAGCATTGTTGACGGCCTCGGCGGTAGATGTCGGATCGGCCGCCGAGTCGCTGAAGAGCTGTCGCGGTTCCATGCTGGATCGGTCGCTGGTGGCGGCAAAAAACCGCTGGGAATGCGCTTTGGCAATCCTTCTGCCTCCTGGCTATCTATGCCTCAATCGCCATGAAGTATGACCTCCTCGGTGTCGCATCTGACGCGCGCGCAACGCCGTGGTCGTGACTGTGGCCGGTGCTCGTTGTTTTCAGTTGTCGGAGTTGATGTCGCAAATGTGGCTCTAAGGTATTGCCGAAATCCAGTGTTTGCCCGTCGGGGTGTCGTTCAATTATCCTCACGGAGGCCCCTCTCCGATCTCCCCCGCTTGATTGTCCTTCGGATAGTTCGCAATCAATTCCCCGGCATGTAGTTCGATCGCTATTCGCGACAAGTATGATATCGTGATAGCGAAGTAGGGCACGAAGAGTGTTCTGAAGGCACTGAGCTTCAGAGGCTGGGCGCCGAGAAATCGTGATCGTAGGTGGCCTGGACTGCCGGAAAATAGGGATCGAGTCGCAATTGGCAGGCCAAGAGACGAAAATTGCGTCGCGGCGTTAAACTGGCACGGTCAAGGGTGAAGAGTAATTCTGGCTCTGAAGATTGACGTTCGTATGTTGCTCGGCGGGATCTGCGGACAGGAAGTTGTCAAGTTGAACGTTTCCGGTCAGGATAGAAAAGATTGGTGGTGTATTCTGCAGTGTGTCTCAAGAGCGTTTGGAGCTCGGTGGTTCCCGTCTCTTCGCTTCGCATTCAAGGGAATGAGGGCCGGGGAATTGCGGTAGGAATGGCACCTTCTTCACGATATACCTAAGGTAGCGGGCTTAACTTGTCTCCAACGCTCCTGTAAAGCGGGGATACCAATACCGTATCCCAAACTGGATGTGCACTGTTCATCTCGGCTCACTGCACTCTTGCAGAGACGCGCCGCAGGGTGTTCCCAGACTCAGCCAGGGCAGATCAGTGGATGGGGCCGCCACTAAAAAGGTGAACTGGAGCCCCGTCGGCATCGTGAGTCCCGTGCTTCACCTTTGTCAGGCTGTGGATTTTGTTCAAAAGTGGAAACGTTTTCTTCTGTCCTCTACTCGATTGCTCAACTCACAACTACATACCAAGGACATTGTACTGATCAAACGAGCAATATGGTGTTGAGCAGCGAGGTACTGTACATAACTGGAGGTAGAGTGTGGAGTGTTCCAGATGTAGTGTAGTTTTCGGCTGGAGATTAGCGTCTCCTTAACGGTACTTTGGTCTTTCACACTTTTGTTCTAGTGCCGAGGTACCTACTGAAATGGTCCGGTCGCGATCGATGTACGAAACACACACACATTTCATCTTCAGCCCTCAGACTTGCCTCCATGTGTGAATGCTCAAACAAAATGTCATGATCAGATCTTAGTATGATCAAGATGAGGACTCGTCTCTAGCTGTCCGTACAGTCAGCATCGTAACACCGATCCATGTGGTACGGAAGAGAAGAATCAAAGTGAAGGGCTCTCACTCCTCCTGATTTCTGTTCTTGTCTTAGCAACTTTCGGCTCTTCACACTGTGTTTCTAATCGGGCTCAGTCCGCGATCACGATTTGCGGGGCGGATCCAGACCCATCAACAGGACACACACCCACCCTCAAAGTAAACGAGCAGAAACCACACTTTCTGTCAAGCTCAACAGGCTCACATGAACCATTACAGAAAGGGTTGGAAACAGCTTTGCATTTCTACCCCGCTCCTAGGACAGATCATCTTTCTGGAGCTCTTCAAGCTTGTGCCCAACGTGGAACCGCTGGCAGCGAGATGCTTGCAAGAGCCGATGATCATCATGATGTTGTGCCGAGGACATTGTCATAAGGGAGAGAGCTTCAGAAGGAGACCCGGCATTTCAGTCATCCCGTCTCAGTCGAGATGACCGTACAAGCACAGTCTCCTGCTATTTTTCGTGCGGTTGCTTTCAATATTCATTTCACACAACATGTACGTGCTATCACATGGCTCAGTTCTATGGTGTGAACACTGCAATATCTAGGCCCCGAAAGAGACCACTTTATGATGAAAAGGGTACCAAACTCCTCTCTGTTCCAACACAGATTTTATTTAGTCCAAAAGAAGGGATTCAATACCCAACCCTCGGATCTAAGTCAAAGATCCGAAGGAAGAAAACTTTCATGATTTCATCCCAACGATCTGCCAAGCACCGTTGACAGCCTGGGGCATAATTGCTTGGCAAAGGCTTGTCCCTCGTGGGGAAAAGGTCTGGGCAGCCGTCCGGCCAGTCACCATCAGGCCGGCGTGTTCGGGGCCACGGGGTCGAAGCTAGCGTCACCGTCCCGGCGGGAACAAGGTTGCAAACTGCCTGTCATGCACGACAGCACGTCTTGGTGATGCTGATGTGAACAACGAAGGCTCGCCTTCGGCACGAGTTTGCTGGTTCTTCTCAGAGTCCAAGGGCCAACGTGCAAGCCAGGCCGTAGTTAGCAGAGGTGGTTGGACCGTTGGGATAACCGTAGGGAATCGCGTCAACTGTACAGACCAGGCCGCTTGCAGGTTTCCTACCTCATGATATTGCATTCAGGCATGGCAAAATCCATCGAGCTTCTACAGTACCCATGCTTGGATGAACGGCCAGTAAAGTTTTGCTGTGTCGTGACCCAATGAATTCTGGTTTTATGTAGTTGGTAGTCCTCGCTAACTATCTCCTCATCTTCAGTAGATGGCAGACGAGTGGCGGTTGGACACTTTACGCTCTTTGGGAGTATCTCCTGCGTAGAACTACTATGGTAGTCGGCAAGGCTCTAAAGTCTAGCAAGACCTAAAACGCGTGCAAGAATGACATCCTGAACGATAGTCGCCAGGGATGTTGGTTACTGCTTCTGATGGAGGCATTGCCCATCTATTTAGAGTAGGTAGATCCTTTGTCTGCGATTGGAAATATCCAAGTCATTAAAGCTTCCCTAATCTGTTGCGGGGCCGGTTGCGAGTTGCTCCAGCCCATGGGTAAGGGCAACTTTGGATGGGGAACATGGCTGGAGTGGAAAACAGCCGACAAGGCCGGGCCCGGACGCCGGAGTAAGTTCGATATTGTCTATCCAAAAAGATCTCTGCTCTGTACTCCTCGTTTCTCGCTATTTCGATTGGTGAGGATTCTGCGGAACTGTGTGGTTTCGGTCCTATAACTAGTGTAGGAAGGTCAGGCACCTCGCGGCCGGAATACGATATTGCCGATTAGCCCAGGGGCATGGCTGATAGCAGCGACCTAAGAGTTTGTCCCTATACCGAGCACGTGAAGGATGTCAGCATCACCATATCAAGAAAAGTGAAATAACAACATATCGAGACTCAAATGGCATGTCGTGTGTAAGACAAACTTGGTGAATATGGTAGCGAGACATACCTAATCTTAGGTGGTTAACGTCCCGGCCACAATGTTGTTTGGACCTTGCGAGTTGGGACGTCAGACGGCACCGATGGAAGTTCAATGAAACCCCACCCGCGAGTGGAGGGCAGCATTTGAACCGGGAAGCCCCTGGCGGAAAACGCGCTGTTTCAAGTCCAAATCCCCAGCGACTCCAGGCCTCCCAGCTGTCCGTGCTTCGCTGCAGGTGCTGACGGGGCCCTTCTGTGCCTGGGAGTTGGGCTGCCGCCCTGGCGCGGCGTGGCCCCAGCGACGGGCGGGGATTATTTTGATTTTCAGGCAGGTACACAGCCTTGTACTTTCCATTCCTCTTGTTTCCGAATCATTACCATCTTCTGGGCATCAACGAACATGTGCCGTGATTACACCTTTCTCAGGTTGACGACCTCTAAAAGTAAAAAGGCATATAGCAAGAGCCATAACAGATACAATTGCCACTCCCTCTTGAAGTGCCCAAATCTTCTTCTTGCGCCGCAATCGGTTTTAAAACCAAAGCCTAATTTTACTCGTCAACCCCAACTTATCCCGGTCAGGCTAGATCCCCGGCCCATCAACACTTTTTTATCTCGTTACATATCCTCTAGAGGGTACCTTACATCGGTAGAGGAGCATCCGGGTTTCTTCCCCCTGGAGCCAAATCCGATTTTGTCCTATTTTTCCAACACCAACGGGTAACTTGGAAATTGTCAATCCAACAACGACCTCAACTTTCCCATCCATCATTCAATACTTCCAACTTCCTTCATCACCGCCTCCTTTCGTTCCACCAGGACCAGGACCAGGACCCTCTTTTTATCGACCCGACCACCTGTGTAACGCCCATTGTTGTTCGCTTTTTCGTCTTTTCGCATAACGGCACTCTGTTATTTTCTCGGTACAACTACCCTCAGGCCTCAGCTCGGCACCGTGTCCGCCCAGCTTCGAGGCTGTCGCCTACTACCGGTATCCGTCATCTTACTTGTTTCAGCAGTCACCCCTTGTCCTTCATTTCTCGACACTCTATTCCATCCACTCGCTGGCTCTCCTTTTACCATCAATCGCATCGGTTTCGTTGCAAGCTGCGACATCGCCAACCCAATTAAAGCACCTGCTTCCACCCGTCCTACATCAAGACATTGCATTGCGCAGAACCGACACAGCGCTTCTTTGTAGACTACTTGGAACCACCTGCAGGTCGTAGCCGCGACAGCAGTACCAACATCCCGTGTATATCGTTCAACAGCCTTGTTTGTTTGCAAAAAGGCGCTTGACGCGGAGCGCGCGCCAGGCTCACCAGTTGTTAGACGTATAGGGCTAGAAGAGACAGCGTTAGAGATACTAGCTGCTTCATGACCGATTAAGACTGACGGTGTAACTACCTCAGTCTCCTTGTCTCACATCTTGAGCCACCAGGGCCCTAGCCACTGTTGTGAACTTAACAGGAATCAACGTGCAACTATTGAAGGGGCGCTTGCAGAGCCGCTTGCATCAACATGACAAGACCCGAGATTATTCGTGCCGGTATGCCCCGTTCTCTTCATCTCGCTCTCACACACACCCCCGTCCCCTAGTCGCAAACTGTCCAGACCCTGGCTTCTCGTGGCTGCAAGGGCCTTGCGTTTCTTCTCAGACATACACTCTTCTTGGTTACATACATACCTTATCCATCTCCTTCAGTTACTAACTCCTGTCTCCTATTCCATCCAGACACGATCGACCTCCAAGGCCGCGGCGCGCACTCTACCCAAGGCTACCATAGCTCGACATACAACCACGGATCCCTGGCTCCGCACCAGGCTGAGACCCTTCGTGAAGTTGCGGCGGAGACGGCTGAGGAATCGATTCATAGCCCCCGAGTCTCTTGGTCCGGAGGCGAGACTGGTGGCCTCCATCACTACGCTGACGATCACGATCACGAAACAGGCATTGGCCAGGCTCACGACAACCTACAAAGCCAGCTCTATAACGGCGGTGGAAACAATATGGCTTCCCGCTCGCACCAGGATCCCTTGGCCGTTGCGCAGAATGGCGGGCATTCCGACTTTGACGAAGACGTCGACGACGATAACGAGATTGATGACGACGATGACGGAATGGACAAGATCTCCAGCTCGCCTTCGATAGAAGACGGTGGGTCTTCCTTTACTCTTCCACCCCTGCCGTCACACAGTTGCGACGGCCTTACCCTCCCCCGAGGCTCACCCGAAAGTTCGTCGGCTTCGTCTCCAGTCAGCGACGTGAGGTCTTCCTCTCCGTACCTCGACCGTCCTGATTACTTACCTCCTGGTCATTCGACCCGAGCCATGGGCGAGAATTCCCCCAACACTCTTCGTCGCCATCATCATCATGAGGGTAAGTATGGGAACTTCGACCTAACGGATGGTCCGACGCCAGGAGCCGAAGCGCACGCCTTTCTAGAGGAGGAGACGGATCTAAGCCGCAAAGAGACAACGACCGAGCCGCAAGATGAGGACTAGAACTCCCGCTGGTTGCTTTCGGAATACTCGTCTAGGCGGAATGGCCATAAAACTAGCGCTTTTGCCTCAACAAGGAATACCTCGGGAATGGCAGACACTCGAACATCAATGGAACCTTTAGGGTCGGATGGCGACAGTCCGGGGTTGACGATACCATACGAGTCCGACACAGATGATGATGGCGATTTCTCACACGTTCACGACGAACACTTTCTCGAATCCGGCTGGGGTGGAGAGTGCTTACAAGATACAGAGGACATCGATTTCGAGTTTGTTTACGCCCTCCACACCTTTGTCGCTACTGTTGAAGGGCAGGCCAACGCGACAAAAGGCGACACCATGGTTTTGCTCGACGACAGCAACAGCTACTGGTGGTTAGTGCGCGTCGTGAAAGACAGCAGCATTGGTAGGTCTTCCCTGGGTGGCCGACACATCGGTTTGCTGTAGGCTAATTTGATCTGTTTTGTAGGCTACCTTCCCGCCGAACATATCGAGACGCCAACGGAGAGATTGGCACGTTTGAATAAACACCGAAACATAGACGTATGATCAACCCTCCAGTGTCTTCCCAAACTAGATCTATGTGCTGACAGTGCCTAGCTATCTGCGACTATGCTTGGGGATCAAGCTGACAAGCCCCGGAACGCCATAATGTCTGCGATGAAACGAACGAAGCGAAAGACGGTCCAGTTTGCTGCTCCCACATACGTTGATTATTCTGATATTGATTACTCCACGGAAGAAGAAGACCTAGAAGCGGAATATTTCGGTCAGCAGCAACAGGCACAGAAAACG
Source organism: Sordaria macrospora (assembly GCF_033870435.1). NCBI lineage: Eukaryota > Fungi > Ascomycota > Sordariomycetes > Sordariales > Sordariaceae > Sordaria > Sordaria macrospora. The sequence goes on along the minus strand of NC_089374.1, from coordinate 3,086,320 downwards.
CAGCAGTCGAATGTTCAGCAAATAGAACCCGACACAGACCCCGAGGACGAGACAGCAAAGGTTGAGCCTCTCAAGCCCAGGCCACTGCAAACAAAGGACAGCAAAACGAGTGAAGACAGCGTAGGCCGACCCAATAGCGAAGAAATCTTCGAGTCAAAACCGAGCGAGGGGCCTAAGAAGTCCAGCGACGGAAATGTTCGGGATTCCTTCTTCAAGGACGATGTTGAAACCAAGAAGATCACCCTTACTCCTAACCTTCTCCGCGATGATAGCGGTACGAGGACATCCAGTGATTCAGTCCAGCTGAAGCAGCGTCCAAGCTTGGATAAACTCGAGAAAGATAGCCCGACCAATAAAGACGACAAGAAGAGGAAGGAGAAGGAGAACTCGAAGAAGCCTAGTGCAATCCGAAGCTTCTTCTCCCGAAAAGACAAGAGGAAGGGACACGAAGATGATGAGGCTCATGGGAAATCGTCTCAGGATGCTGACGGCCACGAAAGGGAACATGAGGAGGACGAGCGCAATATCCTTTCATCGCCAGAGAGAGCACCAGCCCCGCAACGAAATCCGAGCAAGCTGCAAAAGTCACAACCCACCAACGCAAAGCCCATTGCTGGGATACTCAAGGATACCAGCATGGATGCGCCAAACTACATGTCTGCTGGAAGAATTAACAATGTCTCAAACACTCCTCCTTCAACAATGCGCCTGGTAGAACCGGAATCAACCGATACGACAGAAGGAGGCCCGCAAGAGCAAGGAGGGAAAGGGGAACAGTCGCCAGAAACTTCCAGGAAGCAGGAGAGCGTGGGTCAATCTCGGGATGCTGGCGCTCAGCAGATCACCCAGGCTCAACCCCGTTCAGAGATGGACTTGGATTCTGACGAAGATGACAACACGAGTTCTGTACAACACCCACCAGCAATGGCTCAAGAACCACAGAGGCAGCAAGAGCGGTCTGCGCCAAGTTCTCGCAACCCGTTCGCTGCCGCACAGCCTGCGGCTTCTAGTGTGGCACCGTCACATCAGCACCATGTTGAGCGCTTGTCTGAGTCTCCTGTACATGTTTCACCTATTCAAGCCGATCACCGGACTTCGCCAACACCTCCTCTGATGGCTGACTCGTCCAGCCAAGAGGATCGATCCTCGGAAAGACTTACGCCGTCACCAGAATTGGTCGAGCATGACGACGATGGAGCGGATGATAAGGATATTGCTCCTCCTTCACCAATTTCAGCTAGTACGCCCACCTGGAATGATGCTAGTCTTCGTGCCTTCTTCGACTCGGGATCTGAAATTCGGGATATGCTTGTTGTGGTCTACGACAAGTCGGATGTTGAACCTGTTGGGCCAGATCACCCCATTGCCGGCTCTTTGTTCAAGGAGCAGAATGCCAAGCTGGCGGAAATCACGACGGTAAGTTTACATAATCACTTGACCCTTTTCACGGGTTCGCCGTTTCTAACGTGACATTTCAATAGCAACTCGACAACATGCTCGGTGACTGGCTATCTCGCAAGCAGAGGCTGAGGGGTGTTGTTTGAACGTCGCGTCTTGATCTTGTTGTTCATTAAAGACCCGGCGAAGGCTGTCCTGCCTACCCTGAGCGTGACTGGACAGGGACTCATGCATTTACGACTCTGTATGCTCGATTCTTTCTCTTCCATTTTGCCCTTTCCTTCTTTGTCATGTTGTCTATTTTCTCTCCACCTATAAACGGTGGTGTTTCGATCTTGCTCAAACTTGTTTGGCTTGGCGTCTGAGAGACGGCGTCACGGAAGGGTTGATGGGTACGTCAGGTGGGTATCAACCTGTGTTTGTTTACTAGAAATGGGCGATCTTTTGCGACAAGTAGCCCAGACGGAAAAGTGAGCCACCCTCGGCGGGAGTTCAGAGGATCTGTGATTCCTATATACCTTTCTCAGTATCATCATTATCATCAAAGTCATCACTGACACGGATTTCCTTTGTCTTGTACACCTTCCTTCTCCCTCTTTCTCCCTTCTGGCGACGGTTTGAGATATTGTTGGATGGACGACGGGAAGCGTTTGTCATGCGTGATGGAGCACAAAAGTCAAATCTGGCGGTGGATCATGAAGCGGGATTCTTCATGGATTCCACAATCTGCATGTCCAAATCTTGGTGCTTTGTATCTACTAGTCCCAGTGGTATACCCCCTTCCTAGGTAGCTGAAGATTCCAAATGGCTAATGGTAATGCTCATAGTTCGAGAGGCCCCCGTGAGTGCACAGGAGGAGAATATGCTCCTCGAGTCCCAATGGTCTTTCCATCTCTTTTTGCTAGTTGGGCATCTAGTGTCAGGTTTTGTGAAACGAATTCAAGTCGAGATCAAAGCACCTGCCGTCTCATTTCTCGCACCTTCCGTTTGCGCTTTCTTTTCTTCTGCTGTCCTCCTTCCCCACTCCGCTACTTCTCACCTTTTCAAAATTCTGTGGTCCCCTTGAAACGCATGCCGTCATGGGAATTGCCCAGGCCTTTCGTGAATCTTCGTCGGTTTGTTCAACCTGAACTCAATCGCCTTCTTTCCTATCCCGCGTATGACCTCGCCGCATTGGTCTCGCAATCACACCACCTGAGTCTACAGGCTCGTTCGCGCTCGGAGTTTTGACGAGCACACTTGACGCGACAAAAGACCACCGGTTATTCCTCCGTGGCTCAAGTATCGGGTATCGCGGCGAGACACCACTCGGTGACGACTCTCTCTCCCCACGACATTGGACGGGAAAAATCAGAAACGAAAAGGAAGGACATCCAGACAGGTGAATTGATCCTTCTGCGGGCTTCCATGTGCGGCTATGGTCAGAGACGGGGACAATTACTCGAGAGTACTAACATATTGGCAAAATGTAGCTAGGAACCCATCGCATCCTCCCACCCAACTCGTACTTCCGCATCACCAAGCCCTCAGACGCCAACACCGGCGTCTTTCGTCGGCGTGCAATCTCTAATCGAAGAAGCAACCCCGACAACTTGACAATCGCGATTGCTCGATCCATTTACCGTTACCCCCTACCGATTCATCCACACAGTCACAACAACCAACCCGAAACTATCATCACAAAACACTGTCACCAATGGAGAACCCGCGGGCTGCTAAGATTTTGCAGTGGCTTGCGCTGTTTATCATGGCCATAACGGCCTCTGCCTCCATATCACTCGACGACATCCAACCCATCACCTCCCTGTCAATCTCTCGCAACTGCCTTCTTACCTACAGAATACCAATTCAAGGCTGTAGCAAGGACGACTTTAGTGGCGTCAAGTGCTCAAGAAACTGTGCGTCAGGCATCCTCCGGATTGAGGCTATTCTCCAGCTCTCATGTCCCGATGACACCGCTCCGGCAGACTCGCTTCTCGCACTGGCACTGGGAGACCAATTGCTTGACAACTTGTGCCCGGACGAGCCCCAGACCATACCCACCCCTTTCATATCCGAGGGCACAACATTGACACTCACCTCGGTTCAGCCGGAGGGGACAACCACAGCCAAGGCTTGGCCGACACTTACCATGAGGACTTCGACAACCGAGATGCCCACCGAGTCGACAATGTCTGAAAGCCTCATGCCCTCGGAGGGCGGCAAACCGCCCATTGCCCCTGAACAGACCGTCACCTCAGAGTCAGAGCCCTCTTCAACAACGACTATGTCACTTTCAACAACCCTAGGATTGACCCTTCAGACAAGTGACACTATAAGCGGCGCAACTACCAGCTCGGTCCAGACCATTGTCGGAAATCGTCCTATAAGGGGTGGTGGTGGGAGCCCTTTTGACCTTCCTGCTAATGTTCGAAGTGGTCAGCAAAAGCTCTCCATATCGGCATTTGGGACTGCCGTCGGCACTCTTTTTCTAGGAGCGTTGTATCTGTGGTTTTAAATACGGGCTAGTGTTGCGGGGATGGGTATCGGTTCACATTCGAGCTGGAAGCTAGAAGCATTAGATGGTATCTAAGCTGATGATAATGTGTAATGTTGACCACGTTGTGTATGTTCTGAGGTTATGGGATGTGAGTGGATTGTACCAAGTGAAGAATCGAGAGAGCAAGGAGGGCATCTCTTCCTAATATATCCTGAAAAATGAACAAATTGTTCGTGCGAAGTAGGCCTCAAAAAGTAGCACCTGGCGCCTTTGACATGCAGCGGAAATTTTCGCGGTAGGGCCCATGTATTATTGCTCTGCACATGCGAGTGATATGGTAATGACTTGAGGTATACACAAGTTAACAGTGTTCTCGAGGTTGATGAGTCAGCGTGTCTCATGAACCAATACCTGATAGTCGACATGTCAAGGGATATCGGGTAGTATACACTAAATGGAAGAGAATGTATAATAACAACACTCCATCAGAAAAACCAGCCAAAATAAACATTATAACAAGAATTAACTCACTCTTCCAACGCCACCCGATGACCCAACAATATTGTTTTTTATACGCCACCATCGCCCGAGACATAACATTAGAAGAACCATACCTATCACATTTCATCACGTTATTATAATCATGAAATCATGACCTCTTGGCACCAACACCCATCTCCTCCCCGCCAAACTCCTCCCACTCATCCAGCCCCGACCAGCCGCCTGACCCCCCGGGAGAATTATACGTGCCCGCTCCCATCTTCCTCCCCACCCAAATCCCTAACGCCGTCAGTCCGCTGGCCACCAAAAACCACCCCTCAAACCAGCGATCCACGAACCCGGGCTCCAACGCGCTCTCCAGGGCATCCCCCACCGACCTCCCCACCTCCCTCGGCAAATTACTCCTGAGCAACAGCGCCGAACTGATCACGTACGTGGCCGCGATCTGAGCCGTCAGCAGCGCCAGGTTGGCTTGCGCTTGGTACAGCAGACCGGGCATCCACTTGGCGAAGATGCGGAAGGTGACGATGACGGAGTTGGCTGACCCGAGCAGGATGACCCCTGACAAGAAAAAGGAGATTTGGCGCGCCCAGGCTACTTGGTCTAGTTTCGGGTCCCAGTGTTTTGCCAGGAGGGAGAGGAAGCGGTTTATCGGGTCGGTGGAGGAGAATGTGCTACCACTAGTGGTAGATTCTGAAGGGTTGGTGGATGATGATGAGAAGAAAAGGAGGGAGAAAAGGGAGAAGTTGTTTCGGCGGAGGGTGGTCAAGGTGGTGGCGAGCACGCGGTAGATGCAGTAGAGGCTGAAGATGTAGGATGGCAGTGACAGGAGACGGCCGAGAGGAGTGCCGTCACGGGCGTGGGCGGCTTGCCGCGTGCGGAGGATGGAGAGCGAGGAGGAGAGGTTGGATTCCATTGTTTCGAGCCCGGAGATTTCCATTTGTAGGGACTTGATCTCGGCTGCTTCTGCTGAGGAGCCGGTGGCTATGCCCTTGAGGGAGCCGAGCATTTTGCCAACTAGACTGCTGCCGTTACTTCCAGCGTTGTTGTGATGGCTGGAAGCAGCTGAAGCTTCTGCTCGTCTGGCGACCTTGTCCTGGAGAGAGCGCAGACGATGTCGCTTGGTGGCTAACATCTCACTCGTGGCGTCCAGCCCAGCTTGCTTGCGGGCAATGTCTGTGTCGGTAATGGGCCGCTTGCGAAAGGCCCGGTTGTCGGCAAAGGTGTGCCAGGGGCTCGAGACGCTGGCGAAGCCGGAAAGCAAAGCCATGAGCAGAATGCCAATGACGCCGATTCGCTCAAGGCACGCGCGCGAGAGCCTGCCGCCTACGAGAACGTCGCCTACCGATTCGGCTTTGGCCTCGGCCCGGCCAATAGTCAGCGCGGTGCTGTCGAACCCGGCCCCGTCACTGCTGGCTATCCCCCACAGGTACTCGGTCCCGTCGGGCCGGGGCACCGCTTTGCCTAGAGACCAGAAAACGAAGAGCCAGCCGCCGAAGCCGAGGAGTTGCAACGTCCATGCGATTCGTGGGACACGCCCCTTGGCTGTGCGCTGGAAGGTGGCCAGGCTAGACACGACAGACTGGAGCTCGAGGAACGGTATGAGAACTACGAGCATGAAGAGAAGCGTTGGCACCGTGAACCGCAATGCTAGGGCGCGGGCTTCGGGACTGACGAGGTCCGAGATCTCGGCCAGGATGAGCTCCCCAAGCACGGCGGCCAGGCCTATTGTTGCGGAGAACGTCATGGCGGCTACTCGGCGGCGCATCGATCGGGCTCCGCGCTCGGCGTGCGCTTGTTGGAGACTCGGAGGCGCTGAAGGAGGCAGGTAGTGGCCTTCGCCATCGTCACGGTCGTCTTGTACGCGGGAGAGCTTCGGGAATACCTTGCCGCCGATAACCGAGCTGACAATGACAAAGGTTGCGATAAATGGTGAAAGCGAGAATAGGGTGCCGATGGGCGAGGCCGGAATGGGCGCACCGCACGAGTCGACGCCGCAGGGCATTGGAACTGCGGTCGGTATGTATAGGTGGTGATATTCGGGATGGTAAACGTCAAAATGTTGTTGGGCGCTTTACCGCAAACTTGGCCTCTCTTTATCCTTCTTCCTCCTCTCTTTCGCCCACCAGATGGTTATCTCGAATGTCTTTATGAGAAAGTAGCCGTAGTCGCAACGCGGATCCAGAGGTCGATGCCAGGCTCGGTCGGCATCGTGTGTTTGTGTTTCAGCTTGTTTTGCAATTTAGTCGTCGAGGTCCAGGTTGGAGTTGAAATAGGTGTTTTGACGGTCTCTCGAGTCTCGGCTACTCTTCTGGAGGATTCGGATAAGCAGTTGCCTCAGCTGTGTTGAGGTTGGTCGATATGGAGATAGGTCAACGATGTGCGGAAGGAAGTGTGTATGGTGAGGTGGTTGCTGACTTGTGACGTTTAAAATGGGATCTATACACTAGGTAGATGACGACTTGCCTACAGAAAACGTAAGGTACATGCGCTAAAACGCAACCAGGCACCACCCGACCCCAGTTTTCCCCGGCTTCAAAATGAGACAGAGGGGTGCACCCCCTATTTGTGGTTCTTTGCACGCCTGCAAAACGCGCCGCTTATCTCCATACACTACAGCTTGTATCTTTCCCCCACATCCCCACCGTTAAACGGCAATTGGAATCTCTCCACGAGCAGTGTGCCCCCACATCAAGATCAGATCTGGGCATTTACCATAGCATTTCTCTTGTTTCATGTTGGAAGATCATCGCAGGAAGAGAGTAAAAGAGAACTTTTTGTAAAAGCAGGGAGAAAGTGATAGATATTGTGTGGAGATTTATTTGGCTATGACGGTGATTACTCGGTAAAACCTTTATGGCCTATGCCCATTACCACTACTTGAGATCCCAAAGACACCGGCCAGGTCCAAAACAATGGCAGGTCGAGAGTCCGACGCTGTCGTTTTCCTTAATACTCCAGGCTCCATGCAGTCTAGGAACACATCTCTGACCCCTAATATCTACTCCGGTATAGCAAAGAGGAGAGTTTCACGAGCTCACTGTTGTTGTAACCGTCCCTGAAGTGGGCCACCTGAGCACCTTCAGGGCCCTTGATAACAATACTGGCTGATTTATGCTGAACGTATGGCAGGCGCCAAAAAAAGAATCCCGTGGTCAAAAACTAGCACCGCTGCAAACTGGGCGGGTGTCATCTGGGAAGATGCTCCCCTGTTCGTATCTCAGTTATGCTCTGTAGCTTCCTTCGCAGCTCGAATAGCCAGATCTCATGGTCTGGTTTTGTCGCTCGTTCGCCCCTGGGTATCGTCCTCCTCATCCTCATCGTCCGAATCCTTTGATTTCCCTGACTGCCCCGACTTGAGCAAGGCAGCCGCTTCTCCTACTTCCATAGCGTGGAGTCGCTTCTTTTGCTCTCTTTCAAGTGCCAATTTCGTCCTTCCATCTGCTGCTAGCAACTGGTCGCCCGAAACCGCCTCAATCTCGTACTCATCTTCCTCCTCGCCCGTATCTTCGTCGCCACTTTCGTTCGCTTGCGTCGTCCGCGACGGAGAAACGGAGCTCGGTCCAGCTGCCGTGGGAGAAGGAGCGGAGGGCGGAGATGTTCGTCGGTAGCGAGGCTTGTTAGGCTCGTACGGTTTGATGGTCGGATCGAACGCTGCTGGAAGCCCAATCGCGGCAGCCACTCGGTGCGCCTCCTCGTCCGGAGAAATGTTCTTTTCCATCTCGTAAAGACTGCTTGCGTCACTATCGGCCTCGTGTTTTCCGTCGTTGTATGCCAGCATGGCAGCATAGCTCTGTCGGCTCGGATCGTGGATACGTTTTTCCTTCTTTTTGAGTCGCTTGTCGTCTGGCCGAACAACGACCACGGGGACAGGGCTGTACTGAAGGCAGTATTTCGAGAACGAGTTACGCGTGTTCATCAGGCCCTGGATTCCGCCGAGAGACCTGCCCTTTGTGCCGACAACAAGCATCGAGGGTTGGTGGAGATGAAGCTACATTTATGCTCGTCTGTCAGTAAAGAAAAGACGGGTTGGGGCAGTGGTCAGAAAGAAAACGTACCAATTTCTGGAAAGTAGAATGCAATTTTCCAACGGCCCACTCGAGGATAATGCTGATAGCCCTATTCTGCTCGTTCTTGGATTGAATGGTTTGCAACAGCTTCTTCGCATCCTCCTGGTACGACTTCTCCCCTGGGCGGATGGGATTCTCAATGACGCGAACACATACTACCTGGTCTCCATCGTCGACCATGTTGTTTAGCAGCCAGACCAGCGCATAATCGGAATAGGCGTGCTCGTCCACACCCACCATAAAGGTACGAGACCTTCGAGATGGCTGGTACCCCTGATGTTTCACATGGAGTGTAAAGGAGGACGTGTTGTTCTTGGTCGAATCGCCGGCGGGTAAGTTGTCAAAACCAACGTGCTGTCGGAACCTGGGAGCCGCATTGGAGTTGTTTGTTAGCGATGACATGACACCAAAATTGACGGCGACTCTGCAGGCGGCAAGGTGAAGTGTCTAAAAGGACAGGATGTATTGCAGAAGTGAAATTAGAAGCAGATTGTGCGTGATGGCATGAAAAGATGCCGAGAAGGAGTAAGGACTGCAGATGAGCAATGTAGCAGATTGTTCCTGTGCCCCTGGTAAACAAATCCCGAACTTGTCGAGAGGTTCAAAGAAGAAGAAAAAGATGCCGGGAGCATTGCATGAACGATAGAAAGGGGAACAGAGCATCATGACAGGATGCGCATGTGGATGTGCAGATTTGAAGGGTCTCGACTTGCCCGTCATCCCCCACCAAAGCGCTGCATGAGCGCAAAATTCCCACGAAACACCGCCCATCGCCCGGCCCAGAGCTCCCCAGAAAAAGCCCAGAAGAGGGGTTACGGAGAAGCCCCCTTGGCCGCCCCTTGGCACCCGTAGAGGTGCTGGAAACGGTAACCGCGACCGGCGCCTGAGCAGAGCCCGGTGGGGTAGCAGGGTTGTAAGCTAAGCGGACCGCTGGCGAATGGGGTCTTCTGATGGAGGGATGAGGCCAGAACGACGCCGGGCCTGAGCCTGAGCTTTTGGCGTGATGCGGGTCCAGTTCCCGCGAGAGAACGGACTCGATCGAGGCTTGTCAGCCAGTGCACTGCTCAATTGTCCGGCCAGGCTGTTGATGTAATCCCGCAACTGTCCGCGCTCTCCAATGGCACCACAATCGTCATGATTCGACGACGTCTGCTTCCCCCAGCCCTTCCACGCAAACAAGACGACGATCCTCAATGCGGCGCAACATGTCAACTGCATGAGACTGCGCCTGTTGGGTTCGCTTTGTTGCGTTTGTGACATCATCCAGTGATGCTACAACAAATGACTCTTTGCGAAGCACAGCCAACTGGAGGGCCGATTGGCCATCGTCGAAAGGGGAGATGGCCTTGACTACTGGGTCCGCGAAATGGGGGAGGCCATGGAGCAAGCTTTCCGGTGACGGACCGTGGGGAGAAAAAAAGCTTAAAGTCACGCCAGGGATGGAGAACGAGTCAAGCACAGGCTATCCCCGTTTGAAAAAGGCACCACTGGGGCCGCACATCGAACGGGTTTGGGCGGGGCGGGTGATGCAGATGGGTTTATATGGTACGGTATTGGACGTGAGAAAGGTCGGAAAGCAAACAACTCTCGCAGAAAGAGGACTTACCTCACGGGGGAAGGCGATGACGCTCGCAGCCGTCTGTTGTCGGTTTTTCGGGGCTTGCCCTGCGGAAGTGAAGGATGGCGCGGAGCCTGGAAGGATATGGAGACGGTGGAGGATTTTCTAGATCCGACAGGAGGGCGGTCGCTACTGCTTCCGCCGCTCTGTGACGTCCGCCGAGACTCATCCTGAAAGCTATCGGCCAGGGAAAGAGGAGAGGCAATGCTGACACGCCTCGAGGCGCTGGTCCCGCTGGTGGGAGAAGTGGTTGCTGCTCGGTAATCGACCGCGGGGGTCGTGTTCTCGGAGTCGCTGGAATGGACCTTTAGTTGCGGCGAGAAATAGTCCTTGGGCTTCGAAGGGTTCTGGGTCCTAGGTGACACATCCGAATCCGGGCTCTTCACGGCCGAGGGAGGCGATATCAGCTCCACCATGTCGGGGAGACTCTTTGCCATCGCGGTGATGGTGGTGGATGGGGGCACGATGACGGGTTTGAGGAATTACGATTCCAAAGCCTATTATCCAGGCGACTGATTGGCCTCGAGCGGAGGCCAGCAAGGGTTATCTGGCTTCAACGGGCATCAGAGGTCGGTTAGGGATCGCGAGATGCTCGAGAGAAGCTGGCGTGAAGGGTCCGTTCACGCAGCTTTTTAGGCGCTAGGGGTCGAAAACAACGCCGCCAGCGTGGGGTCTAGCGAGTATATACGGCCGTGTCGTGAAGAAGGGAGGGAGGCTGAAAGGTTGTGGGATTTGAGGTGAAACCCGCAAGTTCTGGAAGTGATGACGATGATGTTTGCCTGGACTGGGTGGCGCGCAGGTGGTTGGCAAGGCTGAAGGCTGTTGCTGTAAAAAAAGAAAAAAGATGTGAAGAGTCGTCGCGGAAGGAGGAGATGAGACGAAGGGATCCACGGCCAGGTGGGTTATCGGGAGGAGGTCCTGATATCGGATGGAATCTCGCCTGATTTTAGGTATGGAATGCGCAGGGGTACGTTGTACGAGTAGAGCTGGTCTGCTCGTAATGAGGTATGCGGTAAGGTAGATTGCGGCTATCTTGATTGTAAAGATAGCTCAGATCCCTGGGTGTCGAGGTGATTTGAGGTGGAGGTGAAAGACGGGACGAGGGCGGGTTGGGCAGATGGAAGGTGCCAGTGCCGGCCAAGGGTGCGTAGGTGTAGAAGTAGGTAAGAGGCAGAGGTAGTGGTAGGTATATGTGTGTGAGTGCGTGCGTGCGTGCGTGTGTGTATGTGTACCGGCATGTATATGAGCCGTGTAGGTGTTTTAGGTACCGTGTGAGAGCGTGTCTGGCTATAGCGTCATCTGTCGAATCCAAGCTTTCAAGGGAACCAAGGGCTCTGCATTCCGCTGCTTGGCGTTGGTCTGTTGCTGGCCCGAGACAGTGGCAGAGAAACCAACACACACGTCAGGCTACCTCTTCTTCTATGCAAAAAACCCCTGGGAGAAAAACCTGGAACGGAAGCGTGCCTTTGGGCGAGACAGACCCCGAGCGTGGTTGGCAACACCAGTGATTTAAATATCACCGCCCAAGCTGGAGTCGACGGCTTCCCCAGTGGCCCAGACTCCTTGTGACTGGAGCGACTGGAGTCCTTTCGGCTGTCTCATGCTTCGATTTTTCTCCTTTTGTCTTGGCGACCCTTTCGAGTGGGCTTTGGTGGGTAAAAGTCTGGCAGGTACCATCCACCCCCGTCTGCCTCTGCAAGGGAACGAGCCGGCGGCAGACACTGACCGAATGAGCAAACCCATCTGTGGATGGACTGCCCGTGGACTGTCAGAATGACTGGTGAGCCTCTGCTGCCTGCCAAGTGCCCGTCCACTAGACAGCCGGTCCTACGCTACTCCCACTACCGAATAGCTCCCTTGTTTTAGTCGGTCTGCACCAAATTGCTTCCTTTCCCGCGCCTGGTGCTCGGTATTGAGCATCTGAATGGCAGCACGAATGCAACCTCCCCACTGCCCTATCAAGCTAACGTGTTCTGGAATATCTAGTCTGTCTTTTTTTCTCCTTTCCGCCAGTAGTCTCGATCACTGTCGATGAACGGGTGTTGACATGCTTCGATAGCCGACCACTGTAGCGGATAGACCAAAGTTCTCTATTCCCCAGTTCTCACAGCCCAGACATACGACTTCTCTGACTCTCTTATTCATCCCCTGCTCGGGCTGCCGTCTGGGGAATGTCTTAACGACGACGTCGGCTCACACGCAAAGAGAACAAATGCTACCATGTGTTTTGTACGGCGAGCACGACAGGCCAAGCTTTCTCTGTGATCCAAGAACGAGTGCTTGGCAGTGCCAACCACGGCATGAACCTGTGATAGCCCGGCTCGCCTTGGTGTTACCGGTGACCTCAAGATGGATGGTCGTTTTACGGTCGAGGGAAGGTTAGGTATTCACCCTGTCCAGGGCCCCAGACTATTGACCCTCCTCCGGCAGACGTCTAGGCACAGTTAGGGTCACAGAATGCGCATGAAACATAAGTTCAGTTGGGTTGTATTCCGACTAAACACCCATTCACCAGCAGTACCTAACAGAAGACACTCTCCTGATGACCATAACACATGGCATTCTCCCTCATTCACAAGCAGGTTTCCTTGCTCATCCACTGGCGAGCCCATCGATACTGTTCAGGTCCCAAGATGAGATCGTCAACTCTTTCACACAAAAACCCTGGCACGGCCCTTGAGAGCCCCAGGAGCCCTCACAAAAGGGGTAACGACGAGGTTTCGGCACCTGTCCGCCAAGTCGCTAATCAGTGGGGTATCACTGCCCGTCCTGTCAATCCTGCTCGTCCGCTGTGAGAGCTGAGCAAGCGGTCTATGTACACACTACCGCCGCGCAATGCACTGTCCGGTCGCTTTATAAGGAACCTTGCCTGGGGGAGCCCTGCCAATGAAGTGATTGGAGGGCCTGGAACGATGCTCTAGGATACTGAAGGAACGTCACAGAAGGATGTGTCCGACGGGAGATGGGAGGGTGGATTGTCCAGTGAAGATTGTCAAAAGACGAACGGCCGCTGCCGGAATCCTACCAAACAGCCGCAGACCAGAGGTGAGTCCTGCATTTGGATGTTACATTTCAGTCGAACTACGTCTCATTCCGAGGAGATGAGTACTGTGTAGATGTTCAATATACTGATAAGTAGGATCAATGACGGTAGTACAAAGACCTATCTGCACACCCTGTGTAGAATTCCATACTATCACATGCAGATGGGTAGATAGACAACGGCAGGTTGGCTTGGCTGTCGACATGTTGCACGATACACTAGATGCTGGACATGTCCTGCCCTTACGAGACCGAAACCACACAAGGAAGAGCGGCCACATGATGATTATGGACTCCTTGTATGGTAAAGCAATCGATTACTCACTCGTCCGAGAACTCACATTAAACCTATCCTCCAAAAGTATAGTAGGTATCCATACCTACACGAGGAAAGACATAAGCAGCCAGCCCTAGAAGGCCGACACATGGATGCATAGATAGGCTGCACGCATACTCCATCCTTCCTCGCTCCCCATACATATATTCATTGTAAATATACATCACATACCTAACTGTTTGTCTGGGGGAACTTACCTACAACTGGGATGCTACCTCTGCTGTTAAAATTCCAAAAGATCATGACTTCCGGCAGTGGCTACATCATTTTAACGAAAAAAAAGAGTGAGAGTGAGCTGTGCAATAGGCATATATGTATACATATGGAAGGCAAGAAGAAGAAGAAGAACTCAGTCTTCCCAACCTCCTCTTTGGCAACACTCAGGTCCATGTCCATGTCCGTTGCTATGTATCTAATGTACTAGGTACGGAAGAAAGTAGATCTTAACTCGATTCTTACAAATTCGTCGTGATCCTCAACTTCTCTCCATCAAACATCAAACCTCCAGTCCAGTCCAGCCTCAAAATGTCCTCCGAGAGTTATATGTAACCTACGAAGCCACTTCCTCTTTCTTGATTGAACGGAGGCTTCCGAACGGACGGACAGAGAGGCTCTGGGAGGCCTCCCACCCACCCACGCGCCAAATCCAAGCATAAACTATGCGTCAATGTACATATGATGGATGGATGGTTAAGGATGTGTCTGTCGTCGGAGATTCCATGGACCATGTCAAGTTGCGTTAGCTTGGGTCTCGGCACTGGCAATGCTTGGATGTGTCATCGACTCATCGCTCGTTCGGGTTATGCGGTCTTGGCGATATCTCTCTTTTCCTACCGTCCCATCGTACAGTACCCGACCGCATACATACATACGTATCTTATTGTCAGAGAAAGTCTGGGCGCCAATCACCCACCTCATCGGTCATCTGCGATGGTTGCCGTGATTCCCGTCTTGGAATATGCAGATACTGTAATATCGATCTCAGCCCTGCTTTTACTACCACCATCGGATGACTGGGCTCTACATATGCTGTGGTTGTTGTATCCAGGTCTTGGCCGCAGAAAGAGCCTCCTCTCGACGCCAAGTTAGCATGGGATTTTTTTATTGGGAGGCCTCCAACCCTTGGCTAGACGGACGCTTTTCCTTCTTTGAATGCTTCACAATCCAAGATTGGGTGTGAGATGTCAATGTAACAAACTGATCGAACGGACCCTTCTCTTGGTCTTTTGTAGCTAAGATAACTCTCTAGGTGGTATAGAAAACAAGGGATAAACATCTCTCGCGCTGGCAAAAAAAAAAAGCAGGTGAACCCTTTCTAAATATCGCTTTGTTTTTTCCTAACCCCATTGTGTTAACGTACGTACTAATTGGTCGTGTAGTAAAGTACGCATTTCCAAACTGCGTATCAACACCCCTAGATAGACCGATGTGGGTGCAACAAGAGGAGCTAACCTACGCGGCGTGCCAGCCGCGGCGGTGATTGCGGTATCTATGCGGTTCCATCTTTGACTCTCCACGGGCCCTATCTGGGGAGATAGAGCCTGGTTCGATGTTTGGGAAAAGACCATCTTGGCTTTTCGGCAGTACTGGTACCCTTTTTTTGTAGCCTGGTCCCAGCACAGCACCCTCCCATTCACCTACGGGCAGTTGGTTCGTGATCCTCTCCTCTTGTTGCCAGATGGATTGCTTTTGTGTTTGCCGACCTCCCACCCTCCCTGAGATTTTCCTTGGAATAGACCAATCCCATTGACGCCTAATGCAAATGCTGCTGACAAAGACCTGCGTAGCCCCTGACACTCCCGCCAATTACAAAAATGACAAAGACGACGAGAAAGAGACGAATCTCCGCCCCAGCAGCGCATGCCCGTCCCAGCAGCGCTTAGAAACCCGTTCAAGCATAGGTGCGCGAAAGGTTGCGGAGGTACCAGTCAACCAACTTGCGGCCGACCTTGGCCTCGGAGATGTGGATGAGGTCCTGCAGGATACTGTTAGCACCGAAACTACACTTTCCAAGTTCCGGCACGGTTAAAAAGGAATTACTTACACCCTGGAGAGCATAGTCGAGATCGCTGACGTTGACAAGCTCACCCTCCAGAAGGCCACCGTCGGTCCAGCGCAGCTGCTTGGTGCGCTGCTTGTTGACCATGAGCCAGCCGCGGAGCTCCTCAGGCTTGACCTCGAGGAAACCGGCGAGCTTCTTGAGGTCCATGGTGGTGTAGAGGCGGAGGTAAGACTTGATGGTGGGGTTGAACATGTTGGTCTTGACCTCGTCCATAAAGACGGAAAGGTGGTGCTCGATGGGGTCGATGTTGGCCTCGGGCTCGTCGAAGTTGGGAGGAACGGGGGAGATGAACTTGGGGCAGGCGGTGCGGAAGAGCTCCTCGTAGATGGGGAGGGCCTCGGGGCCGCCGCGCTGGAGCTTGAGGAGCTGGTCGCCGTATTTCTCGCGGAGGGCGGTGTGGATGGTGTCATCCAGACGGGTGGGCTGGAAGGCAACGCAGATGGCGATGAGGGCGTACATTTGGTCGTTCTTCTTGGTGATGGAGTCGTACTGGGCGTTCTTCTGGAAGTTCTTGGTGCGAGAAACGTAGACCAGGATGTGGCTGAACATGCGGATGGCATCGGCGTAGCGGCGCATCATCATGTAGGAGAAACCGACATAGTAGTAGGTGGTGAAGTGGGCAGCCATGACGCGGGCGAACATGGCCTTCTTGTTGAGCTCGATGTCATCGAGGGTCTTGAGAGCGAGGCTGAAGTCACCGAGGAGGGTGTGGACGCGGAGCAGACCGATGATGGAGAAATAGCCAAGCATCTTGTAGAGGTTCTTGGAACCGTACTCGCCGGCGACGGCCGCGGGATCCTCGTTGCGCTTCATGGCGGCCAACTGCTCGGTGATCTGCGACTTCTGGATCAGGGAGTAGAGGACGTTGAGGACGCTGTAGCAGCCCCAGGTGTTGGGGTTCTCGCGGAGCATGGTGATCTCCTCCTCATTGTTACCTTGGCGGGCGATGCGAGCTCTGTACGAAGAGAACGAGTTGAACTGGTAGATGAACTCATCGATGACATCCCAAGCCCAGTAGTACTAGCAAGAATAAAAAAGCATGTGTCAGCACATGGCTACGATCCCATGAAACCATGACCCCCAAGGGTATCTATCAACTATCATGATGCAAGCGGAGCGGAGGAGTAGACTAACGGAAGGGGGCTCGAGGTCGACGGGGCCCTCGGAGTTCAAGATGAAGTGGAACAAGCTGCAGTATGAGTCGTAGCTCGAGAACTTGACCTCGAGACCGGCCGAGTAGTCGAGGGGCTGGGCGGCAGCGGCGAGGCGCGACTGGATGTCGTCGGTCTGGGCGGCGAGGGAGAGCTGGGTGGACTCGGCATCATCCTCCTCATACTGGACCTGCTCTTTGTAGTCGTTGACGAGAGCCTCCTCCTCGACGTCCGAATCGGGGTCGATGGCGCGGGCGGGCGCTTGCGCTTGCTGGAAGGCGCTCATGATGGGCTATGTATGAGGGAGTCGGGAAGGGATAATCCGACGTCGCGTCCGGGTCGAGAGAGATCACTACGGGGTCGGGGGGTCCGGAGTGAGTGGTGGTGGTGTGGGTGAGGTCGGTTGGTGTCTCTGTGGTCGCGAAGAGTGGCCCGAACCGAATCGACAGGACTTTGCTTGGCGGGGCTCAATTTTTTGCAGTGTGGCCCGCCGTGTGCTTCTTTCACCCAGTTTGCTCGCATTGTGGGGGCGGGGCCCGCGCTAGGTCGCTTCCATTTCCGTTGGGGTTTTGGACAGAAAAGCGGAGTGTATGCACTTTTAGGGTTTGGCCTTGGGGGCTCTCTGGCGGACAAAGAAGAGCCAATCATGCGTTTACGACAATTACAGACTCGCTTTGAACGATGGAAGGCAGAGCATAAGGATATTTCATTCAACTATCAAGCTTGCAGTGGAATAACAGGTCAGACAGGTGGCAGGCAATGAGGGGCAACTGGAAGCACCCCCGTCCATCAAGGTTGATATCCAATCCGATGCCATCAATTATCTCAGTGCTCAGGCCTACTTTCTTTTTTAAGCAGGGGCGGTGACCTGCGGCCCGTGCGCTTCGCGCAAATCAATTAAATCTTTTCAATATTTCTAATTGTAGTCTCTGTATGTATTTCTTCTAGTGTATTTGTATGTATTAACTAAGAATGCCTAAAAAAGAGATTTAAGCTATTGATACGGAAAAGTCTGATTCGTTATATAAATATAAAAAATCTATACTGAAAAATGTCTTTACTCTTAAAGAGTATGATTATTAGCAGATATATTAAAGAATATAGATATATATATAAGTAGAAGTTCTATAGTAATTATTATAGTATTATTCTGTTTTTATTAATATACTTTAAAAGCAAAACTTTTATTAAAAAAAAGAGTAAAAAAAATAATTATTAGAAAATAAGTTGTGAGTATTACAGTTGTAATTAGTATCCTTTTTCATTCTAATTTTTTGAAAGGTTTTATGTATAATTTCTAATATCTCTCTATACTCTGAGTAACTTTTTTTTTTAGTTGTATTGCGTATAATATTATTTTTCTGCTTTAATAATATTAATACTACTATAAATAATAGCAACGGCTTTATTAATCACTAATGTATGATGCGAGTAATGCGTACTATTATTGGCGATGGAAAGGAAGTCAAAGAAGGATAGATTATAATAATTTTTAAATTTGTATATAAATGAAAAGATACAATATTAGTCATAGCAATAGAATATAGTGAAAGTATTATTCTATATTCATTTTCAGCGCTTCTTAATAAATTATCATTCAGATTGGACTTTTCACGAAATTTGGTGAAGTATAGATATATGATATTACTATAAAGGTAGAGAGTTTAAAGTTTACATAGATTAATAGAGATATGATAAAAAAATGAATTTCTCTACTGATAGTAAAAAGTAACGAAAAAAGAGAGAAGATATGCAGTAATAATGATCATTAAATGGAATAGGAATATATAAGAAGAATACAAATAAGGAAAATATATTTATATTTTACTGAATTTTAAATGAGTGTTCAATTTACGATTTAAAGCCGTGTTTTGCCTCCTTGATGTCTACTTAAAAATCAACCTTTTTGCTATTTACGAACTATATATTATAGTACAATAGGGAAAAGACTTCTCAAAAGACTTCTAGTATCTCTATGCTTTATAACTTTTATTACCACAAAATATTCCATAGTTCAATTGCACTACTGCGACAGCCTGGTCATCTATCGCAACTGTATAAGACTACTTGAGCGACTGAACTACCAGCTTTAGTTACTTGTATCATTTTGCAAAGACATGGTCTGGTTAGTGTAGTAGTCTGCTACCGCCGTGACAACTACTATATTAGTTAGTATATATTAAATTAAGAAGGCCGGGTTCCAATCCAGTATTGAAATTCTTGAAACTTCTATAAATAAACTAGAAACATTTATTATCGTATAACCTTTACTATATAATTGTATTAACAATTTCAGTTGTTTTCTTTTCTTAGTTGAAGGTGCTACCTTTAAGAATTGATGATAAAATCAGAAGATAATAATTCATATTGACAATAAAAGTACGTTCTTAACAGTTTGTACTACTATTATTAAATTCCTATATTAGTATGACAGGCTGGGGTGCATATGCCCAGACGGCCAAACCTACAAAAGATAGGACGATGTTCTGCTTGCAAGGCAGAACTCGGAATGCACACTATATAGCCAATGTCAACCTGTGACAATTAGTGATGTAACTTTAATAAAATAGTTGATTGTAAGGTCATTTGTTTTAATATTAGTTTAGTTTCTTTTATTGATAAAAATATTATTTTGAAAGATTTTATAGAAAATACAAATATAAAGTCATTTATAACACCACTACTCTTAGCATAGGATTGAATATACTGGATGTTAATAGAGTAATTTAATTTGGACTATCTTTAAAGAATCCAAGCTTTGCAAATTTCTAGCAGCGTTTTAAAAGAGTTATTAATATAGAAAAGGTCCAATGGCTAAATAGAAGTATAACTTTTCGCTTCTTTTTATTTATTTGACTATTTGAGGTTAAATAAAAACTAACCTAAGTAGCCGCAAATCCAAATTCGCTAACCGTATATATTTTGTATATGTAATCAATTAATGAATCTTATAATGAATTATAATAATAAAAGAAAAAAGGGTAGTAGTAGTAGTAATAATGACGCTACTAGTTACGGAGGTAATGCTAACCCATTTGAAATTAAACTTTAATTTTAACTTAATAGTAGTATGAGATTTTATTCTCTTTACAAAATATATTTGATCAAGTTATTAAAATAGAAAATGGTAAAAGAATAAAATAGAGTTTACTGTTTTTGATTCGTTTAATGCACTATATTTTTGTTGAGTAATGCTTCATTTTTCCCAAGAGCTATATTATAATCCGTATTTTGAATATAAACGCCTAGTTTTTAAGAAAAATACTACAATTATATTATATGTACTCTATAGTTAGGAAAACTTCTTTAAGGCCTATTAAGGTATAAACTAGAGATAAGGCATTTAATAAGCTATTTAACAGTGATTTTGCTGATATGGCTACTATTTGCCTATTAAAATGGTATAAAAGGTATATTCAAGCATTAGTTTCAGCTGAAATTTAAGCTTTTAAGATATTTTTAAAAATGTTTATACGTTATAAATTTTAAGATGCTATGGTACGATTACTAGTTGACGGTAGAAAGAAGCTATTAAGACTACTATTTAATGTCATGGGGCTGGCGCCTAGGGGTGTTTGCCTGGCTTGAACTCTATGAAAGCTAGGCCTGCCCTCTGACTGGGTGCACTCCTGGGGTATGCCGCACGAACCACATTTTCGACCTTGGCGTTTCTAGCACCTTCGATATACGCACCTCTCTTGTGTATTTAGCTGTAAGCTCCATGCCATACTGGCACAGACTTCCCTTTTCCTCTTTGTCGAATATTATCACTTTCACCAAGGCCTACCTGTGTGTATACCTCGTAGAACCCTTACATTTAATAATATAGCTAAGTTAGACGGTAAATTCCTAGAGTTGAGGATTTAGTAGTAGCAATATTACCAGTATAGTAATAGATTGATTAGTTTCTATAAAGAATTTATTCTTCAGATTAACAAGGAATGGGAAACTTTAAAACCAATATTAAGAGATATTAATGCTTTTGTTAATACTAATATTAATTAGCAAAACAATTTAGCTGCTTCCGCTAACTTAATTTCTTTTTTTTTTTCACTTCAAGAAGGAGTGTGATGGCAGCCTTGCAGTTGTGCCTCTCGACTGCCAACACAACTATATAAGACCACTTGAGCGACCGAATTGCGAGCTTCGGTTACTTGTATCCTTTTGGAACATAGCCTAGTGATGTAGTGGTCCGCTAGCGCCGTGACAAGAAGGGTTACTAAAATCCATTAGAACAACCTATAAAAACAATTAGCAAATTGGATTCTACCACAAAGAAGAGTAATTAATATAGTAGTAATAGTAATAACTGAACCTATTAGAGATAAAGCTAATAAAGTTAATTTCGTTAATAAAAATAAAGAAGAGAAAGAGTAAGAAGTAATTTAAAAATTTTAACACTAGTAAAAACTTTATTACGCTATTATACATTTAATAAATTACTCCGGCTCTTATATTTACACTAAGAGTTCCTGTATGAAAGGCTACTATTAAACTGTCACAGGTTGGCATTGGCTATATAGTATGCATTCCGAGTTCTGCCTTGCAAGCAGAACATCATTCTATCTTTTGTAGGTTTGGCCGTCTGGGCATGTGCATCCTAGCCTGTCATAATAGTTCAATCAGCCTTCTATACTACAATGTAGTATAAGGCAGTTACGAGGCACAGTACTACTTACATGTTAACAAAAATTTAGTAAATCTTTATATTTAATTCATTTAATTGTACCTATATGCTGTGGGACTTTAAGAGAACGATTATTGTTTTCCTTTACAAAAGGATATTCGAGAATATATTCTAACAATTATTTTAATTCTTTCTAAAAATATTCTAGCGCTTGGGAAGTAAATACTTGATAAGTATTTTAAAAATAAAAGAATATGTACGTCAAATAGACAATTGTCAAAAATGGCTTTATAATTATGAGCAAATTATTAAGTAAACTATTTTAAAGTTAACTATTTCATTTCATCTTCTAGTAGCTATCTTACGAATAGTATTCTTAAATTTGAAATCATTATATATAATAATATTACGAGAGTTTATAATAGTAAATTTAAATTTCTACTTAATTTTGATAATTATATCATTAAGTATACCATCAAATATAATATAAAAAGAAATAATACTAATACCGGACAATATTCAAATAATTGTTTTAAGTGACAGGGAATGCATGTCACAGGTTGACATTAGCTATATAGTGTGCATTCCGAGTTCTACCTTGCAAGCAGAACATCGTCCTATCTTTTGTAGATTTGGCCGTCTGAGCATATGCACCCCAGCCTGTCATAGTATGTTCTGCTTAAACGGTGGGTTCGATTCCCGACCGTGGCAATTTCGAAGGCGATTTTGGGATACTCTTGTCGGCACTTAGTCGAGCACAGCTCCTAAGAATGAAATGACAATTGAGGACCATGTATGCAAATCGAAGAGTACCGAAATGCCACGTATCGGCCCATTAGAAAATGTCCAACTTAGCGGGAAGTTGCATTTTCAGGTAGTGCTATATAAGCCGTCACATTGCGATAAATCCTCCGCGACATTGTCGCCCTCGGAAATGGGGCCGGGGCCGAGGTCTTATCTTGAAGATTATCGAAAGATAACTTCGCTTTAAGGGGAGGTAGTGTCACAGGTTGATATTGGCTATATAGTGTGCATTCCGAGTTCTGCCTTGCAAGCAGAACATCGTCCTATCTTTTGTAGGTTTGGCTGTCTGAGCATTTGCACCCCAGCCTGTCATAATGCACTCAGGTGCCTGTTCCGGAACAAACTATATAAGACCACTTGAGCGACCGAACTGCCAGCTTCGGTTACTTGTATTCTTTTAGAACATAGCTTAGTGGTGTAGTGGTCCGCTGGCGCCGTGACATTAAAAGTACTACTAGAAAGAAAGTATAATTTAAGAATATAGCAAATAAATATATAAGTGTTTTTGGTATAATTAGTTATAAAGTTAAGAAGGATATAATTATAATAATACGGCTGCTATACACCTCGCTAGTTTTAACCTTTTTCATCATTTTATTAAAAAACTGCCAATTTTATATAGTTTGTAATTAAAAAGAAATAAGCATAAGCGTATAAGTTTGATTTGTTAGTTATATTCTTTAAATATATTTTTTATTTAAAAGAAATTATATAACCGTAAAATAAGTATTAGCTTTTATTCTTTATGCGGATTAACTTTTATTAGTTTGAATTTATTGAAAATCAGCTATTCAAGAAGAGTTTGCATTTTTTTACATATAGTAATTATATGATAATTAAATCTATTAAGGATATTGCGATTTTATAAAGAAACTGGTAGATTAACGTATAATTTTATAAATATCGTTATTTATTTTAATTTTAGAAAAGGATAATCTTAATAAAAGTTCTTTAACTATGGAAAAATAAATAACTTTGAATTATAATTTTTTAGTCCAATTCCTATACTAATACTTGTATATACTAACTTAAAGCACTTCTATGTTACTAAATGTCACGGCGCTGGCGGACCACTACATCACTAGGCTATGTTCCAAAAGGATACAAGTAACCGAAGCTGGCAATTCGGTCGCTCAAGTGGTCTTATATAGTGGTGATGGCAGTCGAGAGGCATAACTGCAAGGCTGCTATCATACTAAAGTAGTTGTAATAATATTACAATTTTCATTATTATTATTATTATTATTATTATTATTATTATTATTATTATTATTATTATTATTATTATTATTATTATTATTATTATTATTATTATTATTATTATTATTATTATTATTATTATTATTATTATTATTATTATTATTATTATTATTATTATTATTATTATTATTATTATTATTATTATCATTATTATTATTATTATTATTATTATTATTGTTATTATTATTATTATTATTTATTGATTTGAAAAAGAGTCGTAAGATTGCCAGAAGTATATATATGTTAGAGAGCATTTTAGTTCTAATCATAATTTGACGCATTACTAGAAGAGTTGCCGTTTATAATAAGTACTAAATGAAAAAGTCAATTTACGCAGTAATAATACAGTCAAAGTTCTAGTGATGCAATAAGAATTGGTAAAGTCATAGTAGTGTTATTAATATTAGAAGCTGGAAATCTGACAATTATTTTCAAGATTCTTAAAGAGAGCACATTGTTAATTCAGACTTCTTAGAGCGTATGCTAATAATAATATCCAAAATAGCAATCATAGCATTTTATTGATAAATTAAATTTATGAAAGATAATATGGTTCGTGCGTTACGCCTCGATAGAGAGGTCTGAGCGTTGAGATAAGCCATCAATCAACTTGCGCTCTTCAGTTTGTACATAAGTGTACACCATTCAGAATGAATCATCCAAAGTCAACTTTGAAGTCAAGCACCGCCGAGCCAGACATTGTCGACGTCGGGTGAAGGAGCATATGTATATACTTCTCGGCTTTACGGAAGTACTTAGCGGACATTGTCAGGAATTGCAGAAAATATACAACACGATCCTTCTTACATAAAAATGCACCTTGGCTGTGGTTCTCTTTCCAGCTTGTCTGGCTCTAGCTTTTCTTCCCTTGACTTTTTTAAAAGTTGCCCCGCTAAAAAAGTTGCCTAGATCGACTTCCAAGACTCCCTCCATATCTTTGCCAATACCCATATTAACCAGCGATAACTTCAACCACCTTCCTTGGGCTCACCAAATATATCAACACAACACCTACATCGACACATTTTACGGCAGGTCCGACACCAGACCCGAAATACCATCCATCCACTCAAGAGATATTTATCGATTGTAGATTATCATCATGCCTGTCGTCCAGCCAGAAAAGCTGGCCAAGCTCCAGCAAAATGCTGACGACGTGAGGAATGTAAGTTGACCTCCATGTGCTCTGCATTCTGTGCAAAATTTAGAAAATCTTCAGGGACATCAGGCTAACCAAATACTCTTCAGATTTGTATCCTGGCCCACGTTGTAAGTATCCGTCTATCCCAGACAACAAGTCTGGCGTCCATGTTGTTATTGTTTCAAAGACTTACATTTCACCGTAGGACCATGGAAAAACATCACTCACAGATGCCCTTCTCGCCACCAATGGCATCATCTCACCAAAACTCGCCGGCAAGATTCGTTACCTCGACTCCCGACCAGATGAGCAGCAAAGAGGTATCACCATGGAGTCTTCGGCCATCTCGCTATACTTTTCCATGCTGAGGAGGTCGGCCCCCGATGCTACTCCCGAGGCCAAGGAGTACCTTATCAACTTGATTGACTCCCCCGGACACATCGATTTCAGCAGTGAAGTGTCCACCGCTTCCCGTCTTTGTGATGGCGCCGTTGTTTTGGTTGATGCTGTCGAAGGCGTCTGCAGTCAAACAGTAACCGTTTTGCGTCAAGCATGGACCGAGAAGCTCAAGCCCCTCCTCGTTATCAACAAGATCGACCGCTTGGTTACTGAGTTGAAGATGACCCCGGGCGAGGCTTATATCCACCTCACCAAAATTCTCGAACAAGTCAATGCTGTGCTTGGAAGCTTCTTCCAGGGCGAGCGCATGGAAGAGGATCTCAATTGGCGTGACCGGATGGAGGAGAGGGTGGCTGCTGCTGCCGCCAAAGAGGCTCAAATAGTTGCCGGTCAGCCCGACTCTGGTGAGCTACAGTTCCAGGAGAAGGACGACGAGGAGCTTTACTTTGCGCCAGAGAAGAACAACGTTATTTTCGGCAGTGCCATTGACGGGTGGGCTTTCACTGTTCGTCAGTTTGCCGGCATGTACGAGAAGAAACTCGGTATCAAGCGCGGCTTGCTGGAAAAGGTTCTCTGGGGCAACTTCTACATGGACCCCAAGACGAAAAAGGTCCTTGGACCTAAGCATCTCAAGGGCCGGCCTCTGAAGCCCATCTTTGTCCAGTTGGTGTTGGAACCGATTTGGGCGGTTTACAATGCCACGGTGGGCGGTGACTCCGGCAAGGGCGATCCAGCTCTTCTGGAAAAGATAACCAAGTCTCTGAACCTCACTGTACCGCCTCATATCCTCCGCTCTCGGGATCCCAAGCTCCTCCTTACGACAGTGTTTGCTTCCTGGCTGCCTCTTTCTACCGCCTTGCTGGTGTCAGTGGTGGAGTCATTGCCTTCGCCAAAGGCAGCTCAGGCCGACCGTCTCCCAGATCTTCTGGCAAACGTACCTGGCGCAGATCACATCGATCCCAAGGTCAAGGATGCTATGGTCTCGTTTCAGAAGGGCCCGTCTGCGCCCATGGTCGCATACGTCAGCAAAATGGTATCCGTACCTGAGAGCGAACTGCCGGAAAACAAGCGCCGTGGACCGCTCAGTCCCGAAGAGGCTCGCGAGCTGGCGAGAAAGAAGCGTGCCGAGGCCATCCGGGCCCAAGGAGGCGCTGACGCTGACCCCGACATGAACGATCTTGCCAACGCCTTCAACAGCACCATCCTGACTGACAGCGCTGTCCCGGAACTCGAGGAGAAGTCTGTGGAACCCGAGCATCTCATCGGTTTTGCACGCATCTACTCGGGCACTTTGTCCGTTGGGGACAAGATCTACGTCCTACCTCCCAAATTCTCCCCTGCCGACCCATACGCCCAGCCCGTGCCTAAGAAGGTGACGGTTACCGCCCTCTACATGCTCATGGGCCGAAATCTCGAGGCTCTTCCCTCCGTCCCAGCTGGTGTCGTGTTCGGTATTCGCGGTCTGGAAGGTAGCGGCCTTCTCAAGTCCGGAACCCTCTGCAGCCAGCTCGAGGGCTCGGTCAACTTGGCTGGTATCGCCAACCTGGCCGGCCGCCCCATCGTCCGTGTCGCTCTTGAACCTGTCAACCCTTATGACCTGGACAAGATGATTCAGGGTCTTCACCTCCTCGTCCAGAGCGATCCCTGTGCTGAGTATGAGCACTTCTCCAGCGGCGAGCACGTCCTCTCCACCGCCGGCGAGTTGCATCTTGAACGGTGCCTTACGGATCTGCGTGAGCGCTTTGCACGCTGCGAGATTCAGCCCGGCGCCCCCATCGTGCCGTACCGGGAGACGATCGTCCGCGCCCAAGAGATGCGCCCTCCTGTGAACAAGGAGCTAGGCCGCGGTGTGGTTGTGGGCGTTACAAGCTCCAAGCAAATGACAGTGACCCTGCGCGTCAGGCCTCTCCCGGCTCCCGTGACCGAGTTCCTCCTGAAGAACGCGGCCGGCATCAAGCGACTGTACGCAGACCGCCAAAAGGCAGCCGGTGTCGAGGACGGCGCTGAGTCGCCCTCAGTTGAAGCCACCTTGGAGAACGGCGCTCCCTCGGACGTCAAGATCGAAGAAGACGAAGAAGTCTCGCAAGCCACCACCACGCTCACGCCCGAGGAGCTTAAGAAGCAGCTCGAGGCTCAGTTCGAGGGCATCAAAGACAAGGAAGTCTGGAAGGACGTGATCGACCGCATCGCCTCCTTCGGACCCAAGAGAACGGGAGCCAACATCCTCGTTGATGCTACACCCGGTCAGCTCTTCAGTAAGGCCTTCTCGGCCGACAAGATCCGCAATCAGGCGCCCACGGGCGACGAGAAGCTGCACCCGGCCCACTTCAGCGATAAGATCATGTACGGTTTCCAGCTGGCCACGCAGCAAGGACCGCTGTGCAATGAGCCCGTGCAGGGCATCGCCGTCTTCGTGGAGGAGGTTCTGGTGGCGCAGACGGAGGACGACGAGGCTTCCTCGGCCCGCGACAGGATCGGTCGCTTGACGGGCGAGGTCATCAAGACGGTACAGCAGTCGATTCACAAGGGGTTCTTGGACTGGTCGCCGCGCTTGATGTTGGCTATGTACTCGTGCGAGATTCAAGCGAGCAGTAAGTTTTCTCTTCTCCTTCCTTCCTCTTTTTATCCCCCGTCCACACACCCCATACCCACCTTTATCAAGAAACCCATACTAACCCCCCTCAAGCCGAAGTCCTAGGCCGCGTCTACGACGTGCTCACCCGCCGCCGCGGCCGTGTTCAGTCGGAAGCCATGAACGAGGGCACGCCCTTCTTCACCATCCAGGCTCTGCTGCCCGTGGCCGAGTCGTTCGGGTTCGCCGACGACATGCGCAAGCGCACGTCGGGCGCCGCGCAGCCGCAGCTGATTTTCACGGGTTACGAGATTCTGGACGAGGATCCCTTCTGGGTTCCCTTCACGGAGGACGACCTGGAAGATCTGGGCGAGTTTGGCGACAGGGAGAATGTGGCCAAGAGGTACATGGACAGTGTCCGCAGGAGGAAGGGATTGTTGGTGGAGGGAAGGAATGTGGCTACAAATGCTGAGAAGCAGAAGACGCTGAAGAGGTAGACGGGGATACTTGGTTAGTGTGACAGTGTGGCTCCCCATGGCTGATATAATAAGAAATCCCCATTGTTGGGCAATTTCCATGCTGTAGAACTACATGGTAAACACATCCGATTTCAAAGGAGTTTCCAACGTACCTATCTTCAGGCACGGGTACATACGTTATTGTTCCCTAGTATGTGTGATGGATTTGGCGCATGGTAGCTCGGTCAATACACGTGAATGACTCTTCGAACACTCATCATTCCATCGAACATTCTCGGATCCAGGCTGCAATGCATGTAGATTAATCAATTGGTCGATGGAATCCAGGAATACTTGGGAATCCTTTCCTTCCTTGAGAGCTTGCTTCTATTTCCAGTCTTTCTCGTCTTCTCTTTTCTTTTCCCACTGCACACAACGGCCGACCGCTTGGTGCAGAAGAACGGGAGAAGAAGAAGGACTTCCAAGAAAAAGTCTAGAACCCGAGATTCGGCGGCAGATATGTTGCCATGTGTTACTTGTGATATCTATCTATACTCGGCCCGAGACAATCCCACGTTCAGGTTCAACGAAGGAATAACATCAGAAGACGGACGGGAATCTTCAAAGCCGTCCGTCGCATTCTTTTTTTCCACAGAACATTTCCCCGCGCAAATTGTCGTCATCGTCAACGACGTCAGCCAAGCAAGTTTCACTACCCAGCCGAGCCAGATCTAGTGCTTTACATTAGTCTCCTTTTATAGTGCATGCATATGATCGAGACACCACCATTCGGACAACTATCTGGGGATGCCGAGCAGCCGGGCTCGACCGAGCAAGGACTCGGGTCAATGTGGCTATATTTGTATATATGAACCGCGCGAGAGTATCTGAGCGAACTGGAAGAAGAAAACAAACAAAAGATAAGAAAAGCAGAAAAAAAATACTTTACTTCGCTGGGAAAACCCAGACCACGCTTGTGAAATCGGCTAGGTGTTTTAAGATATTCGCTAATAGATATTCACCTCCTCCACATGTTCCTTTAGATATTTCGCTAGATTTTTTTTCTTCGCTGGAGATAAGTATACTCGCTAGGTACACTACGGCGAGTGGACTCACCATGGGAGAGTGCCCAGGCCTTGCCCAGACAGCTCTTCCATAGTTGTCGAAAAGTTCACCCTCAATGTAAGTCGAACGCGTAACTTTCGAATTTCTTAAGAGGCAACGCGGGAGCCACTCTGCCACTGAACCAGTTCTGGCTGTTGTTATCCACTTGACCTGAGCGTTAAGCCTATAAAGGCATAGACGTCTCCGAATTTCCCCGCACAAACAGTTGAGATTAAAAGTGTTATGGTCCTGCAGGGTTCGCACTTGACAGCGTCGTTTTATCTTAACGAACTCTGACAAAAGGGATGAGAAGGCTTTCGGCTCGGTCTAAAATTGTTCTTTCTTTCTTTTATTTCATTTTTCCCCATTCCTGCTTTCTGCCTGTCTACTTTCGGCTCTGGCATGGCAAGGACATGGAATTGGCATGACATGCAGATGGTGGGCATGGCTTTCGGTGCCTCGATACGCTTGCGGAAATGCAACATGGCGTTTCATGAGCTCTGATTCGGTGGGAGGGGTTTGTCTGAAGAATCAAGGAGGCTGGAGGCAGACAAGAACGGGAGATTTTAGTCGGAGGGGGAGCGCTTGTTGGAGGGGTAAGGTAGGGTGTCCGTGTAATCTGGCTGGTAGGTGCGAGGTAGACTGGAGGTAGCGTATTGTAGGTGCGGCGTCATGCCGGTATGAGAGACTTGAATTGCAGAATTGCATGGACGGGCTGAGATGTGCCTAGGCGCTGTCATTGTTGTTTTCCGAGTACGAAGATGGAGGTGTTGAAGATGGATGTTGATGACTTGCATCTGTCTTTTTTTTTTTTTTGAACAGAAAAAACAAGAAAAGACGAACGTGGAGGATGATGGTGGGTTGATCTGCCTTGTCCGGATGAACTTCCCCATGGTGATTCGCGGAGATCTCCCGAGCCTGATCTGTACCAGCCATCAATCGACAGTGCCGTGTGGGTAAAAGTAAACAACAAGTGCGGTTTGAGACTGTGAGAGGATCTTTGAGTGGGCAAGAGTGGTCAGATATAGTCTCTGGGACTATAAAACTGACCAACGAAGCTGTTTGTTGTTGTTATATAAGTCGGCAGCCTCCTGCATCGTCTCAGATAGAGTGCCTTCCCTAGTGCCTTGATGGACCAACGATGCCCTGACTAGAAATAGGATACATATGCATGGAACAAGATGGTATGTTTTGATCAAGTTTGGTACCTCTTGTTCCACCAACCGCATGGCCATGCTATGGGACGGATTGGTGTTGACGCAACTGCGACCTCCGGTTCTTTGCATCCAGATTGACATCCAAGCAAATGCTCCAATCGCTCTGTGTAAAGGGATGGCTGCTTGCTGCATGGGAGATGTCGCAAGCTGTGTTCATGCTGGGTGCATCAACAAAGAGAGGCAGGAATGTTCCGAAGCCGCGGTTACGGACATCACTTTGTTCCACTGCTCTTGCTGAGTGAGGTGGTGGGATGAGCAGATGAGACTGGAAGGAGATAAGACAGGAGGAAGCAAGAGAGAGGCACCGCACGAGGGGATAAAAACGGAAGACAAGATTGGTCCGAATTAGACGCGGAAGTGCAATGGCGGGCAGGCGGGGTAAACGTTGGTCCTGTTTCAAAGCAAGGAAACGAGGGAGTGGAAACCGGAAGGAGGCCTGGGGCGCTAGTCTAGGCGGTTCCGGTTTGTGGTTAAAAGAGCCTCTCAAGAGCTCTTATCCCAGCTCTTGTCCCAGGCTGAGCCATCAGGGCCAAGATTCATGCAAGGAGGGGAAGAGAAGGGGAGGAGAATTCATGATGGCTCGGACCTACCTGCCTCTAGTGAACCATACGAGGTAGTCTGAGGCTCACTCTCCCTTCCACTTCTTCCACCGAGTGAGACATTCTTTTCCCTTGGGTTCGTCGCTCACAATTCCACGAACATCAAGGCGCTGGAAACCGAAGACTGCTTACCGTGCTGTGCTTCCACTTATCGTCCTCTCTGCTGGGACCCGACTCAGGCCGGAGCAGGTTGACGGGAGGACCTGGAGAGCGGGGCCTGTGCTGTGGGGCGCATCGGGATCTGACACTAAAAGCGGGCGTTGCTCTGGATACGACGAGAAACAGGCGCCAAACAGCCGCACGCCAGGCCGTCCTCGTCCGTGCTCTGCCCGTCGCAAACACTGAAAAACAGCCAGTGGAGTGGGCTGAGTGGTCGGTGGTTGGTGCTTCAAAGGACCAGGATCCTGTCAAGTAATACCTCCCGTCTGCCATGCACACCACCTGGGTACGTACGTACCTGAAAAGTACCTGAAGAGTCTCAGCTTCGAACCTGGATTCCAAGCAAAAAGTTGCATCTTGGAACGGGCAGAACGGCTCAGAAGTGGAAGTCAGTCAAGATCGGCCACAATCCGACATTTCCTCAACTTCCACTTGGTCCCGAAACTAGGTACCTTCTTTCCGTCATCCCATCTCTCTCTCCCTTCCTTCCTTCCAACTTTCTTTCTTCTCATCACCTCATCCTCACCCACCGTCGCTTTTGTGCGCATTCCTTTTTTTGCTTCTTCCCGGCCAGCGACCTCGTCCACCGTCGCCTGTTCTTCTTTTCCGCCTTCAAGGACGGAATGTTTGTGTGCCTCTTGATTTGAGCGCATCGCATATTTCTATACACTTTCGCGACCCGACTGCTGCGGTGGAATCTCCCGTCAACTCGACTCGTGTAAACCCAGCTGCCCGCCCGCCGTGTAGTTCTAGGCCTCACAGCTGCAGACCAGAAGCAAGTCCCAGCTGCACGTCATAACTCGCCCATACTTTAGACCTCTCGCTGCAGCCAGATACCACCCTATTGGCACGCCCCGCGCCTGAAACTAGCAGCCACATCCTCTCGACACGACGCTTCACGACGACGACAGTCTGTCTCACCGTCGTCACTTGCGCCATACCCATCGTTCCACCCACACTCGTTATACCATATCCGAGAGAGTAAAAGTTCCATCCAACATGGATACCAGCTACCTGGCGCAACAGGTCAACACCATTATCGGCCAGCTGCATGGCTTGTTTGACGAGATTGGTGTTGCCCACAATGATCGCGAGCATAGAGAAGCCGAGGTAAGCAAAAAACATGCAAAGGCGACAATTGCGCGCGTACCAGCTAACCCGTTTCCGAAACAGCTCTTTGCAGCTCTCTCTGAGGCACTGCAGAATCAAGTGCGCCGTGTGACAAACGAGAAGCAGGAGATGATCGAGGAGGCACAGAGGATCATCACAACAATCCGGCAAATGGAGGTGGCTATGGATGATACCAAGAAGGCTCGCCGGTCACTTGAAGACGACGGACTCAAGGTCACATACCCACTCATCCAATGCATTCAGGGTCTCCAAGAAAAGCACAGCCAGGTCGCCAGGGCTCACAGAGAACGGTACGAGGAGATCAAGAGTACGTTTTTCGCACCCTCCTTTCACGAAAACCCCCCGACATGTACTGACACTATTACAGAATTGGCGCAAGCACTTGAATCATACTCTCTGCACCTGGAACCAGGCTTTGTCCGGCTCGAACTACCACCCACCGGACCCGATCAGCCAGTTTCTACAACTTTCGATTTGACCGACTCATATGTGCAGAAGCTGGATGAAGAGTTCACCAGAGTCTTCGAGGAGTACACCCGACGAGTCGCAGCCGTAAAGTCTGTGTCAGAAGAGATTATTCAGCTATGGGCTGAGCTTGGGACATCGCAAGCGCAAACGGATGGTGCTATAGTCAAGTACTACCGGGATGCGCCAGAACAGCTGGGTCTCCACCAAGTAGACATCGAACGACTCCGAGCCAAGAAGGACAAGCTGGCCGATGAGAAGCAGAGCCGGGAAAACCGCCTGACCAACCTCAAGACAACAATTGGAGAACTCTGGGAAAAGCTTGGGGTCGACGAGAGCGCGCGCAAGGCCTTCCTTAACAGCAACCGTGGCTGCGGCATGCGACAGATCAACGAGTTTGAGGATGAGCTGTCGCGCTTGAACGAGCTCAAGCGCCAGAATATGCACATTTTCATTGAGGATGCTCGCGTCAAGCTTCAGGGGCTGTGGGATGCTCTGTATTACTCGGAGGATGAGATGCTTGAGTTCACCCCAGCCTTCTCCGACGTGTACAGCGACGCTCTTTTGGAGGCACATGAGCGCGAAATCACTCGTCTGGAGACCTTGAAAGAGCAGAGAGCTCCATTGCTGTCGCTCATTGACAAGTACAAGAGTCTCGTTGCTGACCGTGAGGAATTGGCGGCCTCTAGCCAGGATGCCTCGCGCTTGTTGATGAAGGGACAAAAGGGCGAGAGACGCGATCCCGGCAAGCTTCTTCGGGAGGAGAAAATGAGAAAGCGGATTGCAAAGGAGCTGCCCAAGGTCACAGTGGATCTCCGCAAGTCTTTGGAGCAGTGGGAAGAGGAATATGGCCGGCCGTTCCTGGTCCAGGGAGAACGGTTCCTTGATGCCATTGAGGAGGAAGATCCCAAGGCCGGGCTTGGGACGAGCAGACCCAAGACACCCGGGGTATCTGCTTCGGCAGTCAAGCCCAGAGAAAGGGCCGCCACATTAAACCGTGCTAACAGTGCCCATGCGTTGAGGGGACAACCACCAAAGAGCCCTACCAAGACTCCAAGCGCCAGCACCTCGGCACTCCCGGCGAGGAGCGCCACTGTGAATGGGAAGACCGGCAGCCCAACCCGTCTCCCAGCGCGAGCGCCCCTTTCAAACCTTACTTTTATCAACAGCGCTCCGGCTGACCGTATCACTGGTCGGCCGGAATCGAGGGTGGATGGGACCGGATCGCTCCGGGGCGCTCCATTGTTGAGAGCCCCGCCACCCAAGATGCGTTCCCTCCTGCCAGCACCGGACCTCGAGAAGCCCAATAACCCTTACAACGGTGCTAATCTTAGGTCGAGCATCACCCTTGTTCGGGAAGTTGAGGCAGAAGACATGTACGACGATCGGGGCTCATCCAGGTCCTCCACTCGGCCTGGTCATTCTAACTCGATCTCGTCGCACACGTCCCGCACTTCACATTCCTCTTTGACTTCCTACACGGCATCACAGTCGTCATTCAAGCAACTGCCACAAGCACCACCTCCGCGCCATATTGCCGACCGCGAATCTGTAGGCTCAGCAGTGTCGGAGTCGGAGAACTGGCAGACGTACGAGGACGGTTCAGATCTTGAGGAAGAGGCCGGGAATCTATACCTGCATAAGGTGCGGGGGGCTCGCAGTCTGGGAGGATTCAGACGGTCGACGCCAGATGATTCCCGACCTCAGTCACATGCTAGCCAGCATAGCCAGTCACAGCACGGGTTTGGGCAGCTTCAGCAGGCGGCGCAAATACGAGCAATGAAGCAGAGCGGGCTTCAACCACCGGCACATGCAGGCCGTGTCGCCTTAGTGGATGCTGACGGGGATAGGATTATGGGTGGGCAAAGCGAGTGGGCTGATGAGGATGGGTATTCTCATTACCATTGAATGTAGGGATTGAAGGATACAGCATGGATAGGCTAGGTCGGTTTGGATGGATTCTCTGGTTTTTTTGGGGGGGGGGTTTTTTCTTTTTTTGTGGCTTTCGATTCCCATTCTGTTTTTACTTTTTCCGTTCTTGTCGTTCATATGGTGATTTCTTCATTCTCTTCTCTTGTCTCATTTACCTTTTCCGGCATTTACCTGGGTTTTGTTGGGTTTCCAGCGGTTGGCGGGATGAAGTATGGGTCGAAAAGGCGGAATTCAGCCACATAGCATGCCATGTACAGAGAGGTTAGCATGAAGTGATGAGTGCAAGGGAATGGAAGGCGTTAAAAGGGATTTGTCTCTGGACATTTTCTTTCAATCACTGCCCGTATATCAAAAAGCTTTCCTTCATCAACACTTTTTCAGCAATTCCGCCTTGCCGGACAAACGAGAACAAACAGAATTACAAGATCTATGTACAATGATCTTGTCACTTGAGGACGTCCTGTTGTCTCTTGATCCGATGTTTTTGAACAATGTAGTGTGCACCACAGGTGGCTATGTAAATATAACACCGGCACTTGTTGTATAACAATAGGCGTGGTGGCAGAGTGGTCTAATGCGCAAGACTAGAAATCTTGTTCCTTCGGGAGCGTCTGTTCGAATCAGGCCCACGTCGCACGATGACCATGAAAAACTTCTTTTTTGACCTTTTTTCCTTCCCTCGTTAGAAAATTCCACATTGTGGTTGTGTGCTTAGACCTCCCTATGGAGGTAAGAACTCAGGGATCATTATAGGTAGGGCGTAGCTCCTCCTAGCTCCTGCCCTCCGTGCGGCTATGCAGGGGCACCCCACCGGACTGGTCCACTGTTACATCAGACGGACCCTGCTGAAACCGCCTGCTGGAGAGCTGACACCTCCATGGGACTGGCGGGATGCGCCCCTGACACTTGACAACCCGCACCTGATAACCTCCCGAACAGGAACCGTACCGCAACATTCTTTTTTCGCTGGAAGAGACGGGACCACTGGTGACGATCCCATTCACAGACGTCAGACCAAATCAGCAAAGGCCTTCAGAAAGGGGGGTCGTTTGTATGGCAGGTCGAATGACTGGTAGCTTATATCTTGACAGCTTTTACGAGGGAAAACAACCTGAACAGAAGCACCCGACCTCAGTCTCGAATCAAACACCGGACGAAAGTGAAAAGCTGCACTGGACGGAAGTGAAAGTGCTAAAACGTTCCTGCCAATCACCGGGATCGCTTCCAGGGGTATTACCTCTAGTGTGCTGACTGCGCGCATCCATCCATCTCCCTGGAACCTCTTTTCTTTGCGGACTCGTCCAAACCCCATCTCTACAGTATTCTCTCCTATGTTCTCGGGGATACCGTAATGTCCAGGTGAAAAAAAAGACACCCAAGACCCACGTTACCAAACGCAGACCGCAGATCCAGTTCCGGTTTCTGCTACTTTCTGCTTTTGGTGGGCACTTTTGCTGTTACGCCGTGGAGGGTATCCGACCTTTTCAACCGTCCCCGTCAACAGCAAGCTAAGGACTCCGGCTGTTAAGAACACCAAGACCAGCACCAACCCCAAGCCCCCAACTTCACCTCATGCCCACCTCAGTAGCTTCCAGCGATGGCCGTGGTCCTGCCAGTTCAGCCTCGTCTCTGACAGGGGGGTCTGCGAATCCCGCTACTTCCGGTCTTGCTGCTGCTCTCAAGGGCGCAACCTTGGCTTTTCAACAACAGCAGAAGACGGCGGCGGCTAAAGGCAGCGATACCGCCGTTCCACGGGGTCTTGGGGTTTCACGGGTACCGACCCCAGGGACAACCGTCTCGGCATCAACCTCTAGGACAGTTGGCGGCAGCAACGGGGCACTCCTGGCGGCCAACATTGCTGCTAGAGAACACTCACCTCCATCAACCACCTCTAAGAACGAAGCATCACGAGTAGTCACCTCAACGCCATCTTCTTCTTCAAGTGTCGGATCAGCGGGCAGGACGAACAGGCAGGAACCGCACGGCCAGGCCGCTGGCGGGAGCTCGCAACAACCACAACATGTCGAAGCTCGGGCAAACGATCATGCGCCAAACAAACGGCCAAAGATGCGCTCGAGGAGGCCTTCTTTAGCTTCTGTGTCTAGCCAAACACCAGGCAACTCCCACTCTCATCCTCCTACTCCAACGACCTCAAAGCCTGGTCCTGAGCCCAAGTCGGCTTCTTGGATTGCTGCAACACTGGCCGCCAGTAGGTCCGGTACGCCATCACCAAGCCCTTCATTGAGCTCAATGAATCAGCAAACACACCCGGTCCTTTCTCAGCAACATATCCGATCAGGCCGAACACGCAGCTCAAGTGTAGCTACCTATGACACACCTTCTCCCCCGGCACTTGATCCCCAACATCTGGACACCGCATCCATTCCACCCACGACATCCTTGGTCGCTATCTTTGACGGTAAACATGAGGAAGCGGAACCTGCCAAGAGAAACAAGAAACCTCGTCCGGCATCGAAAACAGAATATCGCCAAACACTAACGTCGCCATCTCCTACGCCATCGGAAAGCCCCAGCATGGAAAGACAGCCTGGAACCGCTGGAGAACCTGCTATTGCATCAGGGAAGACGAAGGTTGCCCCAAAACCGAAACCTAAGCCAAGAAGGGACATCTCACTCAGTACCGTGGAATCGATAGCAAGCTCGACTGGGGTCATGGAACGGGAGGGCGAGTCCGGTAACCAGGGACAAGATGAGACACGGAACCGTAACGGAGATGTCCGTGGTAAAGCTAGCAGAGAGGGAAGATCTCAAGCCACGGAAACGGGAGCCAAGGGTTTAGCATCCGAGGGAACGAGTGGGCGGAATAGTCAACAGAAGGCTCCTGCAATGCTCCGAACCGTGCAGTCGATGCAAGGGATGGAAACTCCTACGGACAAACGACCATCAACGCCGCCTGTTCCTCAACACGCTCAGATATCCGAGACAAAGATTGTCTCCCCGCAGCCCAGAAGAGTCGTTTCGACACCACGCCTTGAATCTTCTCCGGCTCTCCCAAAAACATCCAAGCCCATTACCAGCCCGAGACCTGACAACAAGCCAACCATCAGGAAAAGTTCTCGGGTTGTCTCGTCGAGCATGGACCAATCTAAGACAACCCGACAAAGCACTGAGACCAGTCTCGGGGACCGCCGTTTGTCTCAAAACTCTACCTCGTCCGACGAAACTTTTGTCTCAGCCTCCTCTAGCCCATCTCCACGACCTCAGTCTCCTGTCAAGGAACCAGAAAGAGTTCGCCCTCGATTGTCCAGGACCAATACCGGCACCTCATCCAGGGCGTCCCGAGTGAGTACGCCGGCGTCTGTGCGGTCGCTGGTATCGCAAACCCGACCGTCACCCATCTTACGCCCGGGGACCGGGCTACACAGTTACAGCACTGGGGCCAGGCCAACTCCTGAGATGAGCCTTGACTCTCTTACCAATGCCATGATAGCCAGCAACCTCGCGTCATCACGTCTGGCAGCACTGACCCAAACATCCGTGGAATCACCGGGCCTTCCACCCGTCCCCCCTCCCCGGCGTGGCCATCGTCATCACCACCACCATCATCCCCATCTGCGCCACCACACACAGAGCCCTCCCCATGCCAGTCCTCTGGTACCACAACACACCGCCGACAGTCTTCCACTCCGAACGGGACCCAGCCGCCAGACAGAATACAGCCACCCAACCAGTCTCCTCAAGACGCTTCGCGCGCCCCGCTCTCATTCAGACGACGAAGACTTGCGCCTAAAAACGCACCGCCACCGCAAGAAGCACCTAGGCGGCAAGAAGCATGCGCACAATGAGGGCGCCCGCCGGCGCTGGCGCGACGAGATCACGATGCGTCAGCGACGGCGGTACGAAGCCGTCTGGGCCAGCAACCGAGGTCTCTTTCTGCGTCCCGGCTTCGCGTTCGAGCACCCGGATAACTGGCAGCCGCTCCCGCCGCCGGACGACTCGCTGCACCAGGTCGACCTAGCGCGGGCGTGGGAAGGTCCCGAGGCGGATCTGGTGGTGAACATTGTGGTTAGGGATATCTGGAGTCGCAGCCGGCTGCCGGTGGACGAGCTGGCGGAGGTGTGGGAGCTGGTGGACAGGCGGCAGTGCGGGGCGCTGGATAAGCAGGAGTTTGTGGTGGGCATGTGGTTGATTGATCAACGACTGAGGGGCAGGAAGATACCGACGGTGGTAGGCGAGGGTGTGTGGGAGAGCGCGAGGGATCGCGTCATGAGTGTTAATGTGAAGGCGCCCAAGGCGCATCACCATCATCATCGTTATCATCATAAGGGGAGGGCGAAGGGGCATTTGAAGGGCGCGTTTTAGGAAGACTCCTTTGGGATGGATGTGCCGATGGCGTGGTAAACATTAGGAAGCGTTGACCTGGACTGGGCATAATGGGATATAGAGTAGACTATTTAATGCATATTTATCTTATTATATCTCATGATTTGTTCTATTTCGGTATATTTGACTTTCATGATATACACTTGTTAAGATGGGTTGGGAGGTTGAGTGTGTGTTGAGTGTTCAAGAGTCTGTCAACAAACCTGCCAGTTGTCGAAGCCCTAGCGGCCTGGTGGGCAGCTGTCGGCTTAACAACCTCTATCGGTTGCACTTCTACAGCCGTCATCCCTACAAGTGCTATCCACTGGACAGGAACAGGGGTTCCGGACAACCTCCACACTTGCGCACTTGCCCCGCGGAGCCGAGGCATTCACAAAAAGATTCGATCAGATAACTGTGTGCGCGGGCGCGGGGCCTGGAAACAAGTGGTGAAACTGGAAGCAATCTGGGGAAAAGGAACTGGCCTTCTCTTGGTGATTGATGGTTGTGTGTGTATGTGTGTGTGTGTCTGCGCAAGCTGACTTCTGTGGTGGAATTGACACAATCACAGGTTTCTATATAGGGACAGGAACATGAGTAAAGAGCCGGCTGTGTTGAATCGGGAGACTCCGTGCTTCATCAAATAAAGATTAAAAACGTGGTGTTGTTGGATACCGCTCCCGTCCAAAACATTGGAGAAAGCAAGCACGACATTCCCCTCTCCGTCCCTCTTCGTCCCCCTCCCGTACCTTGACACTTTGACAAGTGGAAGCTAGCTCCCCACATCTTACGGACCGAGCATCGGCACATCGACCACCGACCCCAGACCATCATACCATTTCCTCTCTCTTTTTATCTTCTTGGGTCCAGACTCGAATCTCTTGGGAGGAACTCAAGCGAGCTTTTGTTGAGGGACATTATTACCCATTGCTCAATTTCTCCGCAATCTATCTATACACGTGGGAGCTTCCCGTCAACCGAGTGGTTTCCTGTAACTTTTTTGTTTCTTCCCGTCCGTCCTCTTTCCAATTCAACTTAACCGTCTCTCTCCAACAACATCATACCTACCATAGCAATTCGGCAAATCTTCAACCACACATCACGACACCAACCATTACCACCACCCACCCCAAAACAATAATCATAATGTCCGACCAAGTAGCAGAGCCTGTCGCGCCCGTCGCCGACCTTCCCTCCGGGGAGCCCATCCCCCCTCCCTCGGCCGCCGCCGCCCTCGAGCCCATCACCTCCATCGACGAAAAGAAGCCCCAGCCATCCCCAGCGGCGCTGACCAAGGCCCTCCACGCCTCCGATGCCTTCCTCGCCCGGCTCAATAAGTGTCTGTCCACGCCCACCGGCATCGACACCGTCCTCCTCCTCCTCTGCTACACCTCCAAGTTCTCCGCCTCCATCTTGGGTGTCCTCTCGCGCTCCATCCTCCAGCGCTCCTTGCGCGAGTGGCTCGCCGTCATCGCCGGCTCCGTGCCCCAGGGCGCCACCACCGCGGTGGTCGTAGACTCCAAGACCGCAGCGGCCGTCGCCCCCGCCGCCGCCCGCGCCCTCGTCCACGCCAAGCGCCTCAACGCCCTCTCCACCCTGCTGTCCGAGGCCCGCACCATGACCCGTCTCTGGGCCTTGGTAGGCATGTACTTCTGGGGAAAGGGCATCCTGGCCAAGACGGCGGCCGTCTGGCGCGCGAAGCGCAACTCTTCTTCCGTTTCCGCTTCCGAAAAGGAACAGCTCCCTACGGTCACGGAAACGACCATCTCCCTCTTGCAGTTTTCCCTCTGCGTCGCGCTGCAGATCCTCGAGAACGGCGCCTACCTGTCGTCCAAGGGCGTGCTGGGCTGGCAACCCGCGCGCATCGGCAAGGCCTACCTGTGGAGCGCAAGGCTCTGGGCCGCGTACGTGGGCATTGAGATCGGACGGCTCCTGGCGCTGGAGCCCAAGGAGAAGAGGAAGGAGGATAGCTGGAGGGGTAACCTGACGAAGAACTTGGCGTGGGCGCCGTTGACGGTGCATTGGAGTAGCGAGAAGGGGCTGGTGAGCGAGATGGTGGTGGGCTTGTTGGGAAGTATTCCTGGCTTGGTACAGATGAGGGAGTTGTGGGCTTCTACTGCTTGAATTGGTGACTGAAGGAGGGGGGAGTTGAGTTGAGAGATAGATGGCTTTGGATATGTGATAGGGAAAAGCACGGGTATCAATTGATGTTGTCATGTTATGACATATATATATATATTTACAGATGGATGAGGCAAGCGTTGGGGGTGATGTTCATGCTACGTTCTTCCCTTCCGGGAGAGGAAGATATTTTATGATGTTAGGAATCTGTCTGATGCGAATTAAGTCTTTTAAAACGGTGTCTTAGTTCAGGAACATTCCCAAGACAGATAGAAATACGCGTTGAAGTTCTCAAGATCCCTTGCTTCCTCTTAAGAACGCCACCAGACCAGATACCGGGGACTGAACGAAACCATTATGGCCTGGGGACAAGATTATGTCATGTTTTCGTCCGCTCTCTGGCTTTGATGTAGTACTGCTTAATGTCTTGCTTTGCGGGTATCAAGACTTACTAACCACGACACCAACACTCAACATCAAGTTAAGGGAAATCGTTGTCTGGTTTCTATATCTTTTAGGAGTCTTGACTACTGTGTACACTACGCCCCGTTACTCGGCAGGGAATGGGAGGGAAGCTGTCAGGATGACCACTGCACCCATGGGTGAGGTTATTTCCGCTTTTCTTTCCTCTTGTGACAAGCGTCCGATGTCTTAGGAAGGGAGGGGATGTTCCGGCCGGGTGGTGACGGCAGAGGCAGCGACGGAGGGAAAGACGTGGTGGAATGAATCTCATCAAAACACAAACGAGTGTCAATAGAGGTACGTACGTACCTAGTCTTTGGTCTACCGTAGTAGTCATGACCTTCGTTCGAGACTTTTTTTTTTCAGGGACGGCTGCTGCTCTGACGAGGGAAGGGGTATCCCGAGTTACGGAGGTCCTATAGAGTATCAAATATCGTAGGCATTTGCAAGTGATATCAACGAGTTGTTGTCATTCATCTGTACCCATGTCTACCATACTACGTTGTGTTGAGCGGCCAAAGTTAGATTTAGGTCTCTCTTTCCGAGTATCACCAGATAATTTACCATCAGAGGTGGAATATGAGGTTGACGTTAGTTGAACGAATAGGTTTGGATGAAATTAAATGAATATAAGCCGCTTTCAACAAGGACCGAGAGGCTAACAGGGAGTGAAGGGTCAACAGTAACAAGTGTCGAGTACTTCGGTACCTTTAGACACTTCAAAATGAGTAGCCGAAGAGTACCTTGACTGCTTTAAGACTGACGGATTGGTTGGGAATAGAAACGCGAGAACACCGTCACTTCTATCGTGGCTGTCACAGTCCGAGCTACGTACGGATGGGCATGAAAGAATTTGCCATTGAAATAACTCTCGCCCATCATCCCTGTGTCAGGAAACCTTTTATAGAATCTCTCACTAATGCATGAGAATAGCGTAGCGTAGATAATTGTTTTAATAAATCTATCTGATAATGATCTTCTTAATATTTAAGGAGAGAGTTCGTTAATCAAGAGTTAATATTAATATTGCTTTATATAAGTGTACTACATAGCGACTATTATAATTTAAGTGCCTACTCTAGTTTGATGAGGCTGTTAAAGCACTTGCAATAGTCAATTGTAGGAAGTCTTATGTTAATATCTTTTTCTAGTGAAAAAATAATAATATCTTTGTTGTATTAGCTATTATGCAAGTTAACATTAAAATATTAACGATCTTATAATACCTATTTAATTTTTTCTGTAGAATATAGCTATATACTAAGTGTATTTACTATTGTAGTTATTTACTATAAGATACTTCTTATAAATACTATATTCAAATATATAAGAACTGGTCTTCTTCTTTTAGAAAACTATCATAGGTTGTCAAGGAGCTAGTGCCCGCGGCTGAGATGCCTGGCAATCTTGCCAAGCGAGTACTCTACTCTCGCGGCAGGCAACATTGGCCTGTGCGCGCGCACGTCTCTTCTTTAGAACAGCCGGCCAGACTGTCCAGAGAGCGTCCTTTTCTCCTCTTCTCTCTTCGTAGAACCTTATCAATTCTTTTGGCCAGCATCTGTGTCAACTATGCTGAATCTCTTACAGCTTTCAATTTTCTAATCGAACTTCATTTTCTTTTTTATATTATTAAATTGTCTTATAGTATTAAGAGTTTCGCTAATATTTCTTTTGTTGTTTTTATTTTCTTCATTTAATAAAAAGAATAAATCCAAATTGGAATTGTTGATTTTAAAAAAACTAAAAAACTTTATATATTAGAAACTAGGTTTTTGTGACGAACGGCAGTCTGATCTGCCTAAGTGGGATAGCTGAAGGTAAACACTATCAGAAGACGTTCGGTGAAGCTAAAGAGTTCACAACAAGTATGTCTGCAATACTGGTCTCGGTGATAATGATCAATTGACTACTGTCGAACTATCTGACAATCTGAGTTCTCCCGTAGTCCCTTTATACCTGCTCGCCCTCTGCGAGATATCTGTCTCCGGATGCTCTTGTCAAGCCCCATAGGTCTATCTAATGTGTGGTGGCTCACGATGCCCTCCTGGCTCACAGGTGAGCCCTTCGTACTGGTGAGCCCGTGCGTGCGCCTTCCTGATCCGTTGGTCCTGTAGGGTAACACGGCCTTGTCCGTTTGGGTCTTGTTGTGCTACCAGTGCTGTGGTTGCCCCGTGTGTCCTCATAAGTTCGTAACAGTTTTTAAGCTTTTTTTAACAATTATTTACTTTTTAGTATTAAATTGTTTTTTAATGGTAGTGAATTTCTTAATATTGTAAGAGTTCTACGAGGTATACACGCAGGTAGGCCTTGGTAAAAGTGATAATATTCGACAAAGAGGAAAATGGAAGTCTGTACCAGTATGGCATAGAGCTTACAGCTAAATACACAAGAGAGGTGCGGATATTGAAGGTGCTAGAAACGCCAAGGTCGAAAATGTGGTTCGTGCGGCGCACCCCAGGAGTGCACCCAGTTGGAGAGCAGGCTTGGCTTACATAGAGTTCAATCTAGACAAACACCCCCAGGCGCCAGC
Source organism: Sordaria macrospora (assembly GCF_033870435.1). Lineage (NCBI taxonomy): Eukaryota > Fungi > Ascomycota > Sordariomycetes > Sordariales > Sordariaceae > Sordaria > Sordaria macrospora. The sequence goes on along the minus strand of NC_089374.1, from coordinate 3,042,358 downwards.
CTCATGACAAATATTAATAAGTTTAGATACCTTATCTTCACTAGTAATTTTATTGACGTCGGAATTATTACTACTAACTTCCTTTTTATTAATATTAATAAATTATAATAAATTAATTACTGTATTAAAATATCTTAAAAAATTATTCCTCTCCATATATTAAATATTACTAATTGAAAAGATTTCAATATCAATGCTAATATAATTACACGTTCTGAACTCGAAGGATTTACTAAAAATACAAATTCAACTACGCTATATAGGTCTTAATAAGATAGTATAATACTTGTATTAAAATACCTCGTAAATGAGATTGGTATATGTTTTTATAGTGATATTTGGTTTAATGCTGATAATATAGCTTGAGATATATTAATCTTTAAAAGATTTGAAAGTTTTTCAAGAATTCGAAATATAATTATCAAGAATAAAAATTTTATTATTCTTCTTACGAATTTAATAATTGTAATTATTTTTTATAACAATTATAGCTGTTTAAATACTAAATTTAAAATTATAAATAAATTTTCGTATTGCTAATATTTTACTTCTTATTAATGATTTAACTTATTTAATAAAGATTTTTAAATTTCTATTATCCACCTTAATAATGGAATATTCGCTAATACATCTTATTGCAAATTTTTACTTATATTTCATTATAGTAACATTCGCTTCAATATTCTGATAAATTAAGAATACGAATAGTTTTCAGCTACAATCTGAATTATATTGAATTTTAAATTTAATTCATATGTAATATTGATATTTGTCACAGGTTAGCATTGGCTATATAATGTGCATTCCGAGTTCTGCTTTGCAAGCAGAACATTGTCTTATTTTTAATAAGTTTGGCCGTTTGGGCATATACACCCTAGCCTGTCATACCTGTGTTACTTATTTATAAGGTTAGTCACTAAGCTATTCTTGTCCCCATAGGCTACCAGATATAAGACTATCGTAATTTGAAGCAGAGAAGCTAACGAGGTCAATAAATCACTGGCTGACTGACTGACTGACTGGCTTGAGTATCTCAGACATAGCTTCCATGTTTAGTGTTGTACAGCGATCCATTTCCTTTTCTTATTTTCTTCTCCTCATGATCTCTGTTGCGTACTCCCATGTTAGATTTACTAGACCTTGAGGCACCTTGAGGAATTATGAATCCAGTGTCTCTACGCAGATTCAGTAAAGACAATCCACCCATGTCTAGAGTGTCATGACCATCATCCTACCCTACATACACGATGTAAGAACATGATCCGCCACAATTGTAGTGATACTAATGGCCTCTTCAAGCAGTCTTCTTGGAAGACCCAATTGTCAGGCCACGAGCACATCGCAGTATCTGCGCGGCATGAAGGAATGACCTGGTACCTAGATGTCCGAATATCTTTTTTTGTTCCTTGCTTAGGTTAGTTGTGACCATCTTTCAAAATCAAAGGAAGGCGCAACTCAGATAAGGTACGCATCCCAAACAACAGGGTTTTTTTTTTTTTTTTTTTTTTTTTTTTTTTTGAGAAATCCTCATGTTTTTGGGAAGGTGCGACTGCCTCCTTTTGTCCTCCAACCTTTCTTTCACTTTAGGCCTCTTCACACACTGCACCGGATGAAATCTCCGAGCCTCCCTGGTAGACATGTTCTTCGCAAAACGATTCCCCTTCTCCTCTAACCGTCTTGGGTTCCTCTACTACTACTGAAAAGGCAGATTTTGTCCGCCGTCCGGACCTCCTACTAGTCGTAAAATTCTTTCCACGTCATTTTCCACTATTCTATTTATTGGCACATCATCTTCTTACATATTCCAACTTCCCGTCCTGAAAACTGCGTAGTGTGAGTGTATGTGAGAGTGAATGAATCGACGTCATCAGGTGGTCCCGTCGTAGCTTTCAGAATCCTTATCACCGTTGTAGCGGTAGTACTACCTGCACCTAGTACCAAACAGTGTCTCCCAGTACCAGACCCAGACCGAGGGCTCGGAATCCTGTCCTGCTTTGAATGTGATTGTACATATAGCAAAATGGTTCCATTCCATTCGCAAGAGATATCCGGGCGGTTTGACAAAACCCGTCGGGAAAAACAAACAATGCGATTCTTATATAAGTCCTATGTCTGTCTGGACCCCTTTATTTGATTGATTGATTCCTTTATGTATCCGATCTTGATAACATCGTATGAATGACAAAGCCAATGCGGACGTATGGTACTTATGGTGCCTATGCCGTGTTCCGTGTTCCGTAGTGTACCTGGGTGTGACAGATAACCAGAACCACAAACCGAAGATCGGAACTCAATCTGGCAACTGGCACCGTGATGTCTTTCCAGTTCCCGCTGTCGTGCAAGTGTGCGTGCGCAAGAAAAATTTCCAGTCAAGCATTTTGCACCTTATCATCGTTCATTCCGTCCGTTCAGTTATCAACTACTCTTGTGTAGATACCAGCGAAAGCAAGAAATCAGGGCAGGCAGCACCAGGAACAAATGTTCCGATAAAGCAACTGGTGCCGGTATAAGGTACCGATACACCATTGCGAAAGGAAAGCAGATTGGATGGATGGCCGGGAACGGGAATGGGGGATTGTTGCACGGTTCCCGAAGACGAACAACGCATACTATTCGGAATAACATCATTTATTGCCACCGTGCGTACTTGGTATCAAGGAACGGGAGTTTCTGCGTTGGATGGCTACACCAAACGGGCAAGTATGATGAGCGATCGCTGTGGCAGAAAACAAAAGTCACCAGCATGACCAGAAATCACAGACAAGCCATAGCATGATGAAAATGTATGAATATGCTATGTACTAGATACGTATCTAACTGTATGCACTTCTTTTCTCTCTAAAAGGTAAATGCCCATATGCATGCGAAGATTGCAGTGGTATCTTTCATTCCTTCGCCATGTCCAAGTGACCACTAACCAAATCCCCACCCACCCTAGAATAACCAAGTTCTAAACGCCTCTCCAAATGCCATGCCTGATGATGATATGCTAGAATAACGCCGATGATGTGTTTTCCCCTTCCGCCGTCTTCCAGAAAAGCAGAAGCCACATGTGTGACAATGGAAAGGAGATGGGTATGTAACGATGCAATGCCGAAAACCCCCCCCCCCCCAAAAAAAAAAAAAAAAAAGAACGAAATAAGCAATGTACAAGGTGATCTTTCGGGCACAAGATGACCGACACCTAGAGGAGAAATGATGCCAAGGGCCAGAATGTTCCAACTTATCACACCAGTGTTCTCAGCCAAGCAACCACCAACCTCGAAAATCCCGCGAAGACTCGAGAAGACTTTGATCGGGCCGCTGTTGCGTGTTGGGTCATTGGAGGACGTTGGGCTGAGTTTTCCTGACAGAAAACCATTCGATCGGTCGGCAGGCAGTTTTCAAGCTGCCCGGCAGTCCAATCCCGTGCGCATCGTGAAGAGCTTTGAACCATCTTCGAAGCGCAAAAAAGAGGGTGTCAACGGACCCACTCCCACGCATGCCCGCGTGGGAGGAAACCTGACCCATCCGGCGAATTGGTGCCATTGAACCGGAGTCCTTGTTGACCTTCCCAAACCAGCGGCGGCCGATCGGATTCTTTGCACCGAGAAAAAATAAATTATCCTGGTCCAAAGAATTTCCAGAGTTTACTCAGAATTTTGATTGCCAATCATGAGTAATGACCGGCTAAACGCCCCGTCCAAAAGCAATGCCCAGCCGCCTCTGTAAAACCGCGCCAGATGTGTCAGACTTAGGTTTCTCATGTTGGAGTTATGACTGTGAATCAACGACCGCGAGTGTCCTTGAGAACTGCGCCACGCTCGAATCTCATCTCAGCTAGACAGTCCACCAACCTCGCGATATCTCGCGACGCGGCCGGCAACCAATGAGGATAATTGTTTGATCCAACATCACGTGCGGTGGAACTGTGACCGCCAGTTGTGTTGTAAGCTGGTGGATATTGAGCAATGGCCAAAACCTTACTAGATGCAGGACGTCGGTGGCCGAGAGCGCTGCAGAAATGGGCATCGTGGTTGAATTTTGTCGCTCGGGACAGGGTGTTCGGCGGAATGTGACGTAAAAAGTTGCTCTTAGCTCCTTGGAAAAATGCGGAGAGCATTGGTTCCCGTTTAAGCCAGACATATTTTATGCGTCGGGGTCTGGTGTTGGTGGATCTTCAAGACGCGCCGGCTACGTAGCTAGTACGTGTAAGTGACGGCGACCCATCGAGCAGGCACCCCATCGGTCCCAACCACATACGGCTTCGTGCTCGTCTTACGGGGAGGAAGCGCCCATCGAGCTCGGCCCGGCTTCTGGTCATCAAGCTTGCCGCATTTCCGCATCGCCATCTCCATCACTGCAATGCGGATGAAATCCGAGTTCTCACGTATCTCGCGCTGCCTTGGCCCAGGCATAGGATACTCGGGTTTGGCATTGGAGGGTTGCTGCGTCTGCGCCGTGGATGAGAGGCCAACGGATGGGCAAGGGATCCGGCCGGAGGAAGCAGAGGAACCCCGGGCTCGCTGGACCCTATACGTTTGCATCTGGATAGACGCCGTGAAGGTTTTGGTAGTCGGCGCCTGGTTGGCAGAATGAGGCTGCTCCAGCCGAACGGTCGTAGTCGGGTTAAGGTAGCGACGAAGAGCGGCCGTCGGCTCCTCCTCGAGTAGCGGAGGCCTGCGTTCGTCGGTAAAAGGGACTTGTGGGTCGAGTGTCAAGATCGATCGGGTTAGAAAGTCCTCCGGAGGAATAGAGGGGAAGTTTAGCGTAGAAAAGGACTTGGCAGCCTGACGAAGCGCACGCAACGACGCAGTAAGATTCGACTTGAAGGCCGACTTGAAGGGCTTGAACGCGAGCATGGACTGTTTCTTTTCCTCCACGTCTTCTGGCTTGTCCTCGAAAACGCTGAAATCCAACTCATCATCCACAATCTCGGGAGATGACAATGGGTGGTCCTCCAGATCTCCCATGGGGGAAGATACGGGCTCCAAGGACCGCCGGGTTGGGTGGATCTTGCGTTTCCGGTATGGTGTAGGGGGTGTTTCCAGTGACGACAGCGTGTCAGTGTCGAAAGAATCGCTGAGCGATGGCATCGAGTCTGAAGAGATGGTCCTGGCCGAAAGTAGGGATCCAATGTTGCTATCACTAATGGAGGAAGAATCGTCATCCTCCAAAAGCTCGGGTGGCGTAAGAAGCAGGTCCATAGGGCCTTTGTTACCCAACGACAGACTGAACTCCTTCTCAGATTCGTGTGACTGGGCAATGATGGACTCGACTGTCATCCTCCTCTCCCGGAGCGTCTTGGCCTGACGAGCGCTTCGGGCAGCCCTTGGTTTGGGGATGCTCGTCATGGCTAGTAGGGCGGCCATCGAGGGCGGAATGGCATCGGGGGAGTGCACATCCTTGGGACGGTGCGCGGAGTGGTGTCTCCTCTGCTTCTGCTGATGGGCGGCGTCACGAGACTTTGGCCTCACGGGGATCTGAACGGGACTCGAAGGCATTGCCTGGACGTAGGGAGCGGTAGAAGGCATTTCGATAACGGGTTTTATGGTGGTGTTGTTGGTGTTGGTGTATCGGCTTTGTGTTTCCTGGGCATCCTTAACACGAAAGGATCCTGATTCTGGGCGCCAAGAAGGCGATGGTAACGATGTCGTGATAGGAGTTGTCAAAGTTGGATCGGATGAAAAGTCATCGAGTTTCGAGAGCGGTAGGTGAATTTGCATGTGTGGAGGCGTTGCTGTTGGCTTGTAGAGTTGCTGCTTGGGATGGGAGGAATGACGTTGAGATTGCCGCTGGCGCGAGACAAGGAACGAAGAGGCAGTGATCATGATGAAGAGGTATCGGTGCAGGCGCGCTTCATTAATAGGGAAGGACGCAAGCTGTGCCTAGCAGTGGCCAGCCAATGGCGTGTTGCGTGTGTCACTGCCCAGTGGGAACTTGACAGTGGCAGGAAGCTGACCGAAGTACCACAGTACCCAGCTACCAGCCAGCCCGAGGCGCTGGGATGTGAGGCGATTTGGAGCCCTGGAGCCCTGGCGAGGCTTCTTTTCAGTGGGAAATTCAACAGATTGAACACCAGCAGATTGGATGGAAATTAGGTAGGGGCGTGCCGGGCCTCGCGTGTTTGTCGGTGCTGTTGCTGCCGTTGCAGGGGGGCCAGACGACGCCGGAGGGTTCAATTGAGTACGTAAAAGAGCGTCCGGATTGGAAGGTACGACAATGGGGCCGCTTGGGTGGCTTCTGACGGGATCCACCGATTCGGGACCCTTTTTTTCCCTCGAGATCGATTGGGTTCGGAAATTAGAGTTTCAGGAACTTGCGAAAAAGTTTGTAGGGAATGAGGATGAGTCGAGCATGAGTCGAAAGAAGAATGTTTGATAGGTGAAGTTGCCAGAGGTGAGACCTGGGGGAGGTTAAGGTTGGCCTCGATAGTCGGTGGGATCTCTTATCAATCTCAAAAGTGAGTCGTTCGCCTCTTTACTTATTTCGGTTGTGCCTGCCTGGCGTAGCAGCTCGTTGTCGTCACCTGAAAGGCACATACACTGGGCGGGGGTGCTGGGTATCTCTAGTGTAGGCTGTGGTGCTGGGTGCACAAGAGGTTCTCAGATAGTCTTCCTGCAGCGTGCTCTTGTTTCCAGTCATCCAAGCGAATGCCCAACAGGTCCTTGAGTTGGCTGAGGTGTGGCTTGCCGCTGCCCTATCGTGCTCTGTGAACCTGTGCTGCTTTGTCAGGGGGGTGGTAATTGGGTGTCGCTCTCAGTGATCAGTCAGCGTGTCGTTAACTTCCTGCAACCTATCTCGAGACTAGTCACACCAAATAAAGACTGGCCAAGTTTCAGAAGTTAAATTCACACAGACGCGAAGGAACATCCAGATCTACCGTGGCTGCTATGTACACCTTTACTGGGATAAAAAAGGTTAATTTTTGTAATTTTGAATTTTGGTGCAAATCAGTAACAAAAGGTAACGAGGGCAATTACTGAATACTGAGAAAGTACTTTTTTTAAGAAATTTTATAGCAAAGTATCTAGTTTTTTTAAAAGTAGACTTGGAAAAAACCTCAAATCTCATCTTTTTTCCATCTTTTTATCTTTCTTTTTACTATGCTTTCTCAAACCTAAGTTATAGCTTTACGAGGTATTATTATTAATGATCTCTTTAATCTACTACTTTCTTTAATATTAAAGAAAAAAGACTACTATTAGTATTTATTTTAAGATGAAAGAATGAAGATTAGAGAGTTGATGTCTCAGCACGTAAATCTCGAGGGCAATGCATATGAATAATTTGACGAATGTAGTAAATAATTAACTATGAGAAATAAAAGAAGGAAGAGAAAGTGCTGTCTCTAGCTGGCACGATTAAATACAGAGATAAAGTGAGTCTAGAGACGAGAAGAGTGGACCGTTGTGAATAGATGCATACAATCAGAAGGTATGGATCTCAGCTATGACAGTTAAAAAAACATCTTCATCTCACTTAAAAAAAATTGTTCGAATTATTTTCTTTTCTGCTCGCCAAATCAGAAAAGCCTTGACCGGTTCAGTTACTCCACAAAAGCGCAAACTTCAAGTAAATCAAATCCGAACTCCAAGGAAAAATCTTCTCTAAAATTAGCTAAATGAAAATCATTCTTTGGGCGGATTTTCCTCTTTATTTTCCTTTACTACTTAATGAATTTAAACAGTACGCTATTACTAATACTTTGTATGACGGCTGGCACCATCTGAGCTGTTATATGCCTACCATCAAGGCTCCTATTTACATGGGTGCTGTTTAGTTAGATCATCCTATTCACAAGTTTAGCTGTCATCGGTTGTCGCCTGTGGTCTGGATATAAAACCCAGCTCTGGCATCGAGCCTTCTCTTTTGAGATTTCTTCCCTCTTCAGCTTCTTATTCTTAGTCCAAGTTAATAAAATCGTACACAACGTGCTCTCTGGTTACGCCGTGACACTTTGCATTTTCTTGTATTGTTGCGAAAAGTTTACCTGAGGAGAATATATTTTTCTTCAAGAACAAATGAGCTCTGGGTAAAGTAGTACTGGAAGATACTCTATTTTTATCTCCAGCTAGAAGATTAGGAATCAGTACTTTTTTTTAATGAAGTTTGGGCAATTAATAATCCAATGTGGAAATAATAGGTAATTTTGGGAGCGGACGAAGACCTTGTAGAGTTCACTTTATTAAAGAAAAAGTCCTTTAGATAGATGCTTTGAGGATTTTTTGCTAGAGGAAAGAAACATCTAACTTTTATTTGGGAAAAGAAATTTGGAGGAGTTTCTACTCAAAAGTATATCTTTTTCATTCTTTCGATAGTTGCTATTTATTGCAAAGAAGAGTATATTACTGCATTTTAATAAAATAATATTCCTTCTTACTAAGCGAAATCTACTTGGTATGATGGCAGCCTTGCAGTTGTGCCTCTCGACTACTATCACAACTATATAAGACCACTTGAGCAACCGAATTGCCAGCTTCGGCTACTTGTATCCTTTTAGAATATAGCTTAGTAATAAAGTAGTCCGCCAACGCTGTGACACTTGGAAAGTTAGCAAATTTATAGAAATTCCGCTTCTTAAAGTAAAATTTCTGGTATATTCTCCGGATCTAAATCTGATCAAAAACGATTAGTATAAAGTCAAATCTGTCACGGGGTTACCTGTAGTTCTAGCTATATAATATACACTTCAGGTTTTATCTTGCAAGTAGAATTACGTCTATCTTTTATCGAACAGTTTAGTGGATATAGTTATAGTATACGCTTGTTCCTGTTATAAAACCTTTCTTAAAAATAAACTACACTTTGCAATCTCTCGAAGAGAAATAATTGCAAGAGGCTGTTCACGAAGCTTAGAACTTTGTTCCAGAAGAATTTCTTCTTTATTTTTGTCATTCAATACTAAAGAAAATAGAAATAATGATAGCAGCTAAAGAAGCGATAATAGATTATTGAACAATAAATTCATAGCTTTTTTATATATTAATCCTAATAAACTGTAGCGCCTAGCGTCTTGGCAGGTATCACGCTAACCTTTTCTACCCCGGTAGAGGTGTATGCAAATGTACGCTACGAGGGCTGCGTGGTCTTGATACATGCAACTTTAACCACGATTCATCGCGGTGGACACCAGCTGATAAGACACATCGGGGGGGGGGGGGGGGGGGGGGGGGGGGGGGACATGGCTGGCCTGTCATGGTGTCGGACAACTATTTGATTTCCTTCCACATGTGCATGCCTGGCGATATGCCTGAGATAGGGAGGTGTAACACGTCCAGTCGTCGCCCAGCTTTGTGACTTTCCGACTCCCGTTTCGTGGTCTCGTGGCACAAACCCCCAAGGCCCAAAAATGGCAAACGGTAGCCATGATAAGCCTGACAGACATCAGCCAAGAGTTTTAGCATGGTGTAATACCGACCGCAACACGAAGTTCATACAGAGTGCCATCGGATAGTTTCTGCTTGAGCCAGAGTTCTTCTCGCCAATCTCTACCGTATCCAAGCCAAAGCTATTGGGGTAGGTCGTCTTGAGGCTGGTAGCTATCGATATCTTGGTCGACTACCTATATAGTAAACTTCCCGGAGGGCTCCGGCCTGCCTGATATGGCTTGAACTTACTGTACTATCAAAGGGTACTTGGCGGCGGGCGGACTTGTGCAAGAACCACAAGCCTGTCTTGGCCCGTCCAGCAGGTATCGCTCGTTGTGGGGGTTCCGCCCCTTGTCAGTCAGGTCGTTCTTGTCATTCGGGCTACACACCTGGGCTTGTGTGTGCTGCACGGTACGACAATGCGCTGCAGGTGACAAAGACAGACTCTCTCTTTTTTATTCTTTGATATCGCGCTTCACCGAAATCTGTCTTACCTCAGCTTCAGATATATTCCCCTTTTCGTAACGAATCGATTTCGCGCCAATACAAAAGTCGGGGTTCAACGGGGTTTGTCTGGCTTTGTGGAGAACCGAGACAAGAGCGGATCGCTGCAAAGGAAAGCGGAGCGACTGACCAAGTGGGCTCGTCCGGCAGCTACCTCTACCACCGACGAATTGGCGGTTTGCGAATTCCGACCTCTCTTTCGAGCGAGCAAGTTTCGCCGACCAAGTTCGCTGTCCCCCAGCCCAGCCTTCGGATCGGGCGGCATGCGCAAACTGTTGGGGTTGCACACCGCACACCACGGCTCTAGAAATCGACATGTCTTTCTGAGCCTCGGGAAGTTTTACAGACAGTCAGACACCAGCCTCGTGGATTGCTGCTTAAGGTTTCCAGCAGTCCAATTATCAATCTGATGTCGGCCGCTTTGGGAAGTACAGAGGCATTCCTCGATGGTCTAGCCCTTCCGGGACTAACTCGTAGCCTTGTTTGCGCCTTCCTGTCGCTGTCGTGGAAACGAAATGCACGTCAAAATTTGCGCTTTCTCCATGATAAAAATATGGGTGGACCTTGATGATTTTTTCCCTTGCCCAGAGCGCCAAATTGGCCGCCGAGGCTCAGAAAATTTCTCAATTTGCCCCGACATTCGAGACCCTGGATCTTCTCGAAGATTTCCCAATTTGTGCATCACTCCCGATACCGGCGGAGCGGCGACTCGTTCATCTCAGGAGTCCATGCCATACGCAAATGCGGAGCTTAGGTTGAACACACGGACATCGGCCGAAACTCCTCCGTCCCAGCTATGCTATGTACAGTATAGTACTGTATCAACTTCTCCGAGTTGCTGGGTCCGTAGATACGGTGAGGTTCTCGGCGCTACCCAGCCTTTGACTCCGAATGTTTCCGTCCACGAACGACACCATGAACGCCGATAACACTGGCATTCCATTCCTGCACCCCACACGCCGCCATGAACGCCGGGTCTTTTGATGCCCCACCCCCAATAATACCAAGGATAAATCCCGGCCGACGATTCGGACGCTTTCAACACGGACAGGCACCGGGGCTGGGTGGTCCTCTACGCCGTGGATAGTTCACATTTTCAACGGATATAAATCCAACCACTCTTCTTAATACAAGTGATCGGCATCAACCAAGATAACCCTAAAACAACGCTTCGTTTGTTGCCTGGCAAAGCCAAGATATGTCCGTTGTCTTGTCACTTTATCAGCAGGTTCGAACATAAAGGGAAACCTATGCCACTGGATGGCCTGCACCACCCCAACAAGAAGAAGATCGATCCACGTGTGAGATCAAGCCTCACACCACCCGCTCATCCCTTTCATTCCCGTCCACTCAAACGATATCAAACATGGAGGGCTCCACCATCTTCTCGCTGAAGTGGTGGGCAACAATGCGGGGTGCATTAAGCCTGGGCAGACCTGAAGCCCAAAGCTCTAAAAAGAGATAGACATGATGGGGCCGGCCATTGTGTTCAGTGATGATTTCACATTGACCAGACGCGCCAGAATGCAGGCAGCCCAAAGAGGTTACAGGTATGTGATTGTGGAGGCAAAGTGTCCCGAGATATGAGGAGGTCTATTAAGCGGCGCTTGGCTCTCCTGCTCATTAAACGACCGACCACAAAGAAGAGATCGGACAAAGCCTTGAGGAGAGAAAGCTCAAAAAGACCCCTCCGGTTGAAGAACACGAGACGATACCAAAGCCCAGGACAAGCAGATTACTGTTCTAAAGAGCCAAGACAGAACGGCAAAACGACCTTCTGGAATTGTTCTTTTGCGCCGAAAGTGGGCTTGGGTAGCAGCGTACCAGGCCTCCGCATTTCTCATGATGCTGTGGCGCTCCTGGCGCTTCTCAAAGCCAAATTCAGGTCAGATATCGACTGTAATGTTGACAGGCCGTGTCTCCACCAACTCCATCTGTCAAAAAAAAAAAAAAAAAAAAAAAACCTTTATCGAAAGGCTCGTATGAATTCGTGTCTCCAGCAACAACCGAATTGAGAAGGCAGCATTGTCTGGAGAAAGACAGACCAGGGGTGATGATATGATTACCTGTGCAGCATCGAGATTTTGAAATTTCATGAACCAACAGTACCGATCCATACCGTTGGTAGCCGTATCCCACGCGCGGCTTATATTCCTTATCAGTCGAGTGGACGGATCTGAAAAGAAACAAGATGTCATGCCATGCCATGTCATGATGCCATTCAGGCACTGACTACCCGTGCCACGCCGCCCACTTCTCCATAAATGGTACCTACGTATGTATGGTGGTGTAGCATTGACAAGAATTCCCCGCGGCGAGAGAGAATAAAAGCTTATCTTTGGCCGCAACGTCATAATCCATCAGGTCCTTTTACAACTACCGATAGCTTTCAGCCCTCAGCTCGGCAGCAATGTGCTTGGAGAAGCTGCGGTAGTAATTACAAAAGAAGGACACGGTGTTGCTTGTGGCGAAAAAAGGTAATTTCAACCTCTCGTCTCGTCTATCAATATCAACCTTCCGCCTCAACCGGGTTCATGACAGTCAACAAGTGACCACGCCGCAGGCATGTCAGTGACCTTCAAACTAGCACTATCATATCGACAACACGACGGGAACCTCTACGCCCTTTCCCAGCGTCCTCCACACCAAGCACCTGGGTGATACCATACATACTACCTACATAGGACCAAAAAGTCCGGGGTTACATACTCGCTCGCATATATGCCTTCCCCCAAAAGCCAAGACTCAAAGAGAGCTGCTCACCATCACCCAGATAGGAAGGACACAATAGAAGGTCCTGCTGCTTTAAAATTTGCATGAGCTACAAAAGGCCTGCCGACCCAGCCTCTTTATAATGTACAGTACCTAGGCAAAGGCAGCTCGGCGATCACTTAGCAGCTGCCGCCAAACAAAAACTACTCCATAACCTTATGGCACGATGTACCTAGAGTAACATGGCATGGCATGGGCATTATGCGCCCCATCGTGTTGAAGTGTGTTCTTATGTTTCCTGACGGTTACGTACCGGTATGTTCTCATGCATATTGAGAGAGAGAGAGATCGACGAGAACATTGACACACAAGAAATTATGCTTTTCTCGTATCGTATAAATCTCAATCTCGATCTCGAGCCTTCGAGGCAAGCAAGCAAGCAAGTATGCATGCATATTACCATACAGCACACACACGCGCGTTCTGTTTTGGTCGAGAAAACGTGGGGGGATACCAACAGTGTCAAAGCAGCCGAACACAACACAACTCAACAATTCGGGGAATAAACCCTCCGGCCATTTTGGATTGGGGGAGCAGAAAGGCCACATACGGGAGAGAGAACACCTAACAGCAATGGGTGATTTCTTTTCAGTCTCTCTCTCTCAAACGGGAAGGTAACTGTAAAAAGAGGGGGTGAAAACGTTGCAAACAACCGCAGAGATTAGAACAAAACTTATTACACCCATAATCTTCAGACGAACCTTAGCTTCCTAACCATGTTCCCATGAGAGAGACGCACGCAATACAAGACCTTCATTTTAACGTCAATTGTCGACTGAGGAAGGAAGAAAATAGAGAGATGAAAAGTGTGCCATAAAACAGAAAGGAAAAAAAATTGGCGAAAAAAGACATACAACACCAGGGATTCGCTGGTCGTCACCGACCCAACTACTAGTCTGGCCCTCAGTGTTCTTATCTATGGGAGCGGGAAGGACAGGAAACGGGTCTTTTAATCACGTGGTAGGGTCAAGAAACTGAACCATCAGCTCCCATATCCATATCGTTCGGACGGAGGCAAGACGGTAAGTGGGGATGCGGCGCTAAAAAGATGAATATAATTGAGTGGATTATGAGCAAAGTAGACTGTCCTGATACTGCGGCTAGATCTTTTACACGGATAACACCAAGATTGCAATCCGTCAAAAGACCATTCCTAATTGGTTCTTTGTACTCCTCGGCCCAGTAGTTATGTGTATGCAGATGAAAGCGTGGCAAGGGAATCTCTCGCTCTTGTCTTGTTGGATCACGGTTTGCTGATCCACTACGACAAACTGATCACGATCAACCTCCTTTATGGACCTGCCTTAACCTACCTCCTTCATCTGCCTGCATTAGCCCATCTTTTCACTTTCATTCTGGCATTTCATAACATGGTGGTGGCTTGCATAAAGAGCAAGTTAGAGGAAGAGCAAATAAAGGAAGGAGGAGAAAGAAGGAGCGAGGGAGAAAGAGGGAGAAAGAGGGAGGAAGAGGGAGGAAGAGGGAGGAAGAGGGAGGAAGAGGGAGGAAGAGGGAGGAAGAGGGAGGAAGAGGGAGGAAGGACATCCCCCAATTCTTGGTTGCCTTATTCTCATCACATCCTATCCTTGTATGATCAAGTTGATTGCTGAGAGCTGCATGCCAGGGCTTCAACTCCTCGATGGAACAATGACTGCACACAACGTCTCAAGGAAGCACGGCTATCAGACACGGTCTACATGGAGCAGTACAACAAGAAGGAGCTCAAGAAAGACTACGAGAAGCTCGACGATCTGCTGTACCAGAAGAACCGCCTCTGGGTTTCAGAATCGCTGAAAATGGAAGTCATCATCTCCGAGCACGACACCAAGGTTGCTGGCCCCATGGGAATGGATAAAACCATGAAGATTATTACCCGGAGCATCTGGTGGCCCAAAATGTGTATCTGTTACGGTTCTGCACATAGCATTAACACTACTGCACTAGTTCAAAATGAGGTGATTGGGACCGCTAATCTCGATGGAAGATGGCCAGAGGTGCCAGACTCCACTTTTTGAAAACTGGCAGGTCGCGGGAGCAGCAAAGGAAACCCCCGGACTTAGGCAGCTGCAGAGCCCAGTAAGGCCAAAGAATCATTAGAACCAATCAGTGGTGGTTCTCCCCCTCCTCCCTTCTCCCAAAAAATAAAAATAAAATAATTTTTTTATTTATTAAAGACAAGTGCTTCATTCAATGCAGGTTTGTTTGATTGTGGTTTGGTTTTTTGGCGTCTTCCTGTTCCGCAGCTTTGCCCTGTATGCATTAACTAGTATACAAAGGTGTTGGCGGCTGCGCCAACCGTGTTGCAAGCTATGAATGGTTACAACATGCCAAAACAAACAAACCTGTATTGAATCGTAAGGCACTCGGGTCTTTTTCAGCAAAACCACTACTGATTGGCTCCAATGACTCCTTGGCCTTGCTACGCTCTGCAGCTGCCTATAAGTCTGTAAATTTTCTTCGCTGCCTCCGTAACTTGTCAGATTTTAAAAGGTGGAGTCTGGCACCTCTAGCCATCCTTTATTGAGATTAGCGGTCCTAATCACCTTATTTTGGACTACTGTAGTGGTGTTAATGTCATGTGCAGAACCGTAACAGATTTTGGTGAAAATTGCACCTATTCCTGTTAGTAATCTGAACACCTCAATCACGGGCCTGAGCCGGCTAACTAGAGAACCCAATAGTTTCCAGCATCACGTGGTCTATCACGCCAATGTCTGGGTCCATAATTAGTGGATCTTTACTTACTCCACTCTTCTTTCAATAACCAGCATTGTTTGTTTACCATCTTCATTGCCCATCCATTTCCCACACAATCAGCAATTCCCAGCACGTCCTTTCTCAAAATGACTCTTTTAGAAGAACAGAAGGAGATCATTTCAGAACGTCCGCTTGGTGATTCACTTGACCGCGTTCGAGATAAATTGCGCGACGCCAACGAAGCCGACGATGCGTACCGGGAATCTATTGCATCCCTTTTAGGGGCGCTTGTCTTGTCTCCCGCAGCGTTCAAACTACCCTCTTCCGACGGAAACAGTAATGTGGCAGCCAGACTTTTCCCTATACAACAGGATCTCCAAGGAGGGAAGATAGCGAACCTCGACCCATTTCGCCCTCTCGTCCGCCTTGTCGTCGACAACTCCGACGACACCGCCATTTGGGCTGCCGTCTTCAGTCTCCTCGACACCTTGACTCCCCGCACTCCCTGTCTTCGCCCCACAGTTCCGTCTACGTTCAAAGGAACGCCTGTCAAGACCAGTTCGAATCGGCTTGCTGATAGTGCAACGTGCGAGGTGGTGGAAAAGGAACTGTTCCACGAGATCAAAAACTGCACCTTCCGCGATGTAGGGGGTTTTTTGGACAAGTTCTTTGACCTCAAAGACTGGCGCAGCGAACAGAAGGCAATGTTAGAGAAGATCAAGACAGCCCATAACGGAACGAAATGGACGGGCTTCCCGGCCAATCCTGATGAAAAACCGGTCTGGGAATGGCTTTGCTCCCTGGAAGAGCGCTTCCTAGCCGGGGCACCGAACAAGCTCCATACCACCGCATCTGCCCACCAGTTTAAAGAAGGGAAAGACCAGATGGATATATTCTTCCAAGCGTCAACTACAGAAGCGGGTACCCTTTATGAATACAAGAACATTCTGGTTGTTGGGGAGCAAAAGAAGTTAAAAGAGAAGCGCAGGTTTAAGATGGATTTCCTGCAACTCTCCCGCTACGTGCGCAAGGTATTCGCCGACCAGCCGACCCGTCGATTCGTCCACGCCTTCCTTCTCTGCGCCTCCGAGATGGAGCTCTGGATTTTCGATCGGGCTGGGGCGTATAGTTCCGGGTTCTTCGATATTCACCAAAACACGGACATGTTTGCGCGCGCTCTTGTCGGCTATGCTACGATGGATGCTGAGGCGATGGGCCTGGATACCTTCATTGAGCGAGTTATCGAGGGAGGAAGAAAAAAACGCTACATTACGCTAAACGACACAGGCGGTCAAGCAACGAGGATCAGGTTGGATAGGGCGATGTATAGGCAGAAGGCCATCGTAAGTCGCGGCACTACCTGCTATACGACCGAAGACAACAGCGTTGTCAAATTCGCTTGGGCATCGGGTAAACGGACGGCGGAGGTAGACCACCTAACGCAAGCAAAGGAAAAGGGTGTTAAAGGGGTAGCTGGAATAGTAGCGCATCATCGAATCGCTACCATTGCAGAAATACGGAAGAAACTGGAGTTCCCAACGGCTCACCGGTTTCAGAACGGGGCGGACGACCCTTCATTGGCTTCAACAAGCACTAGTATATCGGGCAATAAGCGCAAGTCGTCATCTAGCGCCACCGACACCGTATCCAGATCCAATAAGAGGCAGCGATCCGATAGCCAGAAGCTAAATCGAAAGCTGAGCATCCAGCCGTCGTCGTCGACAAGCAAGACCAAGCCGACCCTATCTACGCCTAGCGAGGACCTGTGGGAAGATCGGATCTATTCCTGCCTCGTCATCTCACCTGCCGGTCGCGTCATCAGCGAGTTTACTGATATCAAGCAACTGCTAGAATCAATGCGAGATGCGATCAAGGCGCACCAATCTCTCTTTGTCACTGGCAATATTCTCCACCGCGATATCTCTCCAAACAACATCATCATCACGGACCCTGAAACAGCAGATGGCTTCAAGGGAATGTTGATCGACCTTGACATGGCTAAAGCGCAAAATAGCGGCCCAAGCGGAGCGCGAAAAATAACTGGCACGATCCAGTTCATGGCGATTGAAGTATTGCGCAACATCAACCACACATATCGTCACGACCTCGAATCGTTTTTCTATGTCCTTCTTTGGATGTGTGCGCGCCAATCGTGGTATAACGGATTTTCTGGCAACAAGAAGGCGCCTCAGGAGAGCGTTTTTCAGCAATGGGAGATCGGAAGTTTCAGTCAGATTGCTAGAGCGAAGGAAGGCGACATGTATGTAAGTGGGCTTGAAAGGATTGTGAATGAATTCCCAGAGAAATTGGACAAGGTTAAGCCGCTTTGTATGAGGATCAGGAAGATTCTTTTTCCTTATGACGAAGAGGGAAGAATATTCTTGGGAACTCCAGGGGATGAGGACTACCTCTACAAGCCTATCATAGCAGCTTATGATGAGGCCATCAGCGAGCTATAGAGATTACAACAGATAGGGAGAAAGACAATAGAATAGGTGGTTAATTTTAACCTAGACCTTACTGTTAGAAAGAACCGAGAAGGTGCCTCCGGAGCAAAGGGCATAACCCGCATGCGATCACACTTCATGTCGATACGATACGGAGGAAGCGGAGCACATCATCGGTCATGTGGAGGGTAAAATCGACCGGGATATGGATGATGTGCGATGGGATTTGGTAGACAAATTGTTTGGCGAGGCGCGGGAGCTTGTGATGGAGATGACGGAGGAGCAGAAGTCACAGTTGTGGGCCGACATGCGGGACGACTTGATGGAGGAGATGCGGCGGGAGATCAAGGAGGAACTGATGGCCGAACTGAGACGGGAATTGGTAGCAGAGGTCAAGACGGAGCTGTTCAAGGATATGGTGCAGGCGATGATGAGGGCGGCGTGCGGTGATGGTGGTGGAAAGTCTTGGAAAGGCATGTCACAAAGCACATAGAGCACGGATTGTACTCAAGTGAGGCACGCTATCGACTGGTCCGATACCTTCATCTCACGATCTCACGAATGAACAGGATCTCTTCCCCCTGCCCCACGGTAAGTTTGGCTAAGACTCGTGACTCGTGACCGGCGTGTGCTTGATGTTTTGACCATTATGGTGTTACGATCCAATCAAAGATCACTCATGTAAGCAGATTAGCTAGCCAATAGGTTGTTGTTGTTGTTGTTGTTATTTTTAACGTCTACTTCCGCCTCCCGTAGGGCATGAGACGTGCCACATCGGTGAGTCTAGCGTACAAAGTTATGAGCAGTGCCCTAATTGTCCACCAAAACCATTAACCCGAGGGCAACCCGAGGCCTATTGCCAGTGTATATCATGTGTTGCCCATAGCGTAAACGCGGCCCAACACTTTCAGTCCAATCGCCCAATGGGCGAGCCGCCAGTATACGGCGAGACCTGTAGAACAAAAGAAAAGACATAACAAAGGGCAAGATTACTCCTCCCCGTTTCCCCTCTCACTACTCTCCTCCTGCAAAGCCTCCTCCCGTCTCTTTACACGGTAAACAAGCCTGTCCAGGTCCACCGTTACCCTCTCGATATCGTGGCCGTGGCCAACCTCCACCCCTTCACCCCGTAAAAACCCCGTAAGGTTGTCAGCGGTGCCTCCGTTGACAATGTGTTGTTGCCAGAGTGACTGGCGCCATGCCTTTCTCGTGCAAGTCCACGAAAAGAAGTGCGAGGTCTGGATCCTAGCGATGAAACGCTGCCAGTAAATCCCAATAGCAAGGGAGAGATTCTCCCGCGTAGCCGCCTCGCCTGTGACAGGGGAAGTCGCATATGCCTTCCTGCAGAAAAAGGGGTGGAAGGGATTCTTCCAGCTTCCGCAAAAGCATCTTAGCAAGGCGTCCTCGTGCTCGAAGCGCTCATGGTAGTCCTTGAAATCCCCGTGGCCAGACCTGGCTGCGAGGAGGTGGTGTAAAGAGCGTCTGTCCAACTCTTTTAGTTCGTCATTAGGCTTGATAGAGGCCATCCGTCGCGGCGGCTGTCAATGCATATATCCTGCACAAGGTGGATGACCTAGCAGAGCTGAAGAAGTATGGTCCAAAGACAAAGAAGACCGTTCAGGACTACCTGTGCTCCAACGCGCAGGACACGTTCCTCTGGGTGGCGTTGGTCTGCCAAGTACTTGCAGGCCCGGAGGTTAAGAAATGGCGTACCGAAGAAATGCTACGCAAATTTCCGCCCGGGCTGGATGCTCTATATGCGCGGATGAGAGAGAACATGAGCCGGTCCGAGGATTCCGATTACTGCAAGCGCATTCTTGCTGTTGTTGCAATTGTTCGCCGGCCAATCAGCCTTCAAGAACTAACCACTCTTGTCGAGGTGCCTGATGTTATTTGCGACGACCTTGAATCTCTAAAAGAGATTATAGGGCTTTGCGGTTCATTTCTAACGCTACGAGAACAAACTATTTATTTTGTCCATCAATCAGCCAAGGACTTTTTACTTGACAATGCCTCTGATAAAGCTGGCAACCAAGCTTCTCAGGAGGCGTTCAAGTAGATTTTTCCTGCTGGAAAAGAAGATGTGAACTATACCATCTTCTTGAGGTCACTTGATGCCATGTCTAGAGTATTGCGACGCGACATATACAGCTTAAGAGCACCGGGATTTTCAAGTGACAAGGTCCAAGTACCGGATCCGGACCCGCTAGCGACGGTGCGGTACTCATGCGTCTACTGGGTTGATCACTTGTGTGACTCAGTTTCTGGCACGAACACAAAATGGCATAATCATTTACGGGATGAGAAGATTGTCCATGAATTTCTTGAGACGAAGTACCTTTACTGGCTGGAAGCTCTAAGTCTACTCCAAGCTATGCCTGCGGGCATTGTTGCTATTGGAAAGCTCGAGAGCCTACTAGTAAGTACAAGTCTAACTCCACCTAAGGAACTTGGTCTAACTAAAGATACAGGGAGGTAATGGTCAGTCGCAGTTGTCAAAGCTTGTTTGGGATGCTTACCGGTTTGCTCTATCAAATAAGTCAATAATAGAGCAAGCTCCACTTCAAGCATACATATCAGCGCTTGTATTTGCTCCAAGCAGGAGCTTGATAAAGAGAAATTTCAAAGGAGAAGAACCTGAATGGATTCAAACGAAGCCGGCTATGGAATTGGACTGGAATGCCTGCCTCCAAACCCTCGAAGGCCATAGCATCAGGGTTAATTCCGTGGCCTTCTCGCCTGATGGCCAGCGGCTGGCGTCCGGTTCGCATAACACGATCAAGATCTGGGATCCGGCGTCGGGGAGCTGCCTCCAAACCCTCAAAGGCCATAGAAGCATCGTTAATTCCGTGGTCTTCTCGCCTGATGGCCAGCGGCTGGCGTCCGGTTCGCATGACAACACGATCAAGATCTGGAATCCGGCGTCAGGGAGCTGCCTCCAAACGATTCCTACTACTACTAGTATAACCGATATCTCATTTGATCCTACCAATCGCTACCTACGTACCAACGTTGGACATATTAATATAGTTACAGAAACTACCGAACGCCAAGTTGTACTAGATAACTCAGAAAGCCATAGCTATAACTTGGGACAGGATAAGTCTTGGATTACTTGCAACGGCCAGAACGTACTTTGGCTACCACCAAATTACCGACCGTCTTGGTGTTATGTTCAGGAACAGATGATATCCTTCATCTGCGCATCGGGACAAATTTGGTTTATTAGCGTGTCGCAAGACATATAGTTTATTCCATTTCGTTCTCAATTCTTGTCTCTTTATTTCTTTTTTTCTAGCGTGCCACCAGAAGGGTCTGGGAGGACAGGTAAATTTATAAGAATTTTGTACATTCTGGTACCTTCTACTGTTGTCAAGATGACGTATTCTATTATGAAGAAGCAAGACTGTTCCATCCTTGACTGCCCTTTTGCAGGTGCCTGTGCGATCCAGATGCCATGGGATTAACCCGTGACTGCCCAATTTTCACCAGGTTAGCCTGTGACATTGTCGCACTGCACGTCCGCTGAATCGTTTAATCATAATTTATTTTTAAGTAGACGTTAAAAATAACAACAACAACAACTGCACGTCCGCGCACACGGACTGGCCTGTCTGGGCTCTCGCCCATATAGCCAGTCCTTCACGCACATCCTCCTTTTCTCTCCTTCGCACGACAACGCATATCTTACCATACCCTTCTGATGTTCACCAAAGCTAACCACACCTCCCAATTAAAAGTATCAAGTATATAGAGTAGGTGTCGGGGGTAAATGGCAGGGGTAAGTACCTTGTGTAGTATATGTCTAGCCTACTCAGCTGGGCTTGGCGTAAGTGGAACGGTGCACTCGACGGCGAAGGCAATGGGAAACGGTTCTCGAAACGGGAGCGGCGTTTTCAGCTGAGTCATCCAAATCCCTGTCAAAAAATGGCTCCCATAGATAAGCCACCCCTCACTGGCTTATCTATGGGAGAGCGGACGGGATCCCGAGTTTTCCAGTGGGTATGGTCGTATGTACTATATCCAGTAAAAGTGGTAACCTATGAAAGCATCTAGCATCTTTGTTTCTTGGGAGTCTGCCTGATGAGCCGAGGAGGGAAGATGGAAGGTTGCGAATGATCCAAACTAGTCTACAAGCTGTTTTCAATACGACTGACTATTTCAGTTTAGTGTTATGACTGAAGTGCCTGCTGTCTTTAACGAGGAATAGGCGGGAATATGCAGGGGAGGAAGAAGACGAGGAATAGGCGAGAATGTGTAGCGGAGAAAGGAGGACACGCAACTATGCCGGATCCTCTTTGTCTGGTAGTCACTGACTATGTACCTTTTATCATGAAGAGAAACGGACGGAATTCTGACAAGTGTCTGTGAGCTTCTAGGTATATCCAAACCCCCAGGGATGTATGTGCATTATTTGTGACACCAGGGGAAAAAGTTGTCTGAGATCGAACAAAAACATATGAAAATTTAAACATCAGGCTTTTGTGAAATTGAAAAAAAGGAAAAAAAAAAGACAACCGAACCCTATATACAAAAGTTACTACAAAAGCGCCTGGGCATGCTTCTCCTTTTTTCCTTGCCTGTCTCTCTTATCTATAACCGTATGTCGACTTGGCTGGGCGGCAGCAAAACCCTAGCCCGTCTTTCTTCTTCTTCTTCTTCTGCTTCCCAGTAGGTGGTATAACACATCGCAAACCAAACACAACCGTCAAAGGGGATATCATCACATCTACTCCTCATCACTCTCCTCCTCGTCCTCCTGGGCCGCAGCGTTAGCAGCAGTCTTCTTCCTTTCCGCTGCGGTCCTCGCCCACTCCTGCGCCTTGGCGCTGACCTTCTCCCTGCTCTTCTTGTCACCGTTCTTCTCCTCCCACTGGGCCCACCTCCTGAACCAGGCCTTGGCCTGGCGGGGCTTGAGGCCCTTGACCTTGCTGCCGCGATCGAACAGATCGCGGATGACACCCTTGTCGGCGTCGGCCGCAGAGGTCTCGAGGTCGATAAGCTGGTTCCACAAGTCGAACTTCTTGGGGTAGGTGGCCAGCAGGTTCTCGAAGAGGGTGCGACCCTGCTCCTTGTCGCCGTTGGGCGAGCGGAACTCAAGCGCGGCGAACTTGGGCAGGAGCGCGATGTACAGATGCGTCTCCTTGCCGAGAACCTGGGTGGCGCGCTTAAGAAGGGCGCGGGCGCGGTCGGGCGAGTGCATGGTCGTGTGCAGGAAGTGGGCGTAATTGACCCAGACTTCGGGCGACTTGTAGCCGAACTCCTTGACGATCTTCTCAAAGAGGTCATCGGCTTCCTGTTGTTGAGGAATTATGTTAGCGAATCTGTAATCATAGAGGTCTATAGTGTGTGGTATAAGCTTACCTTGCGCTTGCCGGACTGGATGTAGATACTGGCTAGACGCTCGTAGACCTCCTGCTTGTCGTTGTACGTGCAAGCACGCTTGAACACCTCATCGACGGTCTCCTCGTTGCCATACGCAACCTCCAAGTTGAGATAGGCAATCCAGACGTTCAACTTCTCAATCTCCTCCTTGATGTTGATGGTCTTGATGGCACGCTCAGCAACTTGTCTGGCAGCGGCCAAATCGCTCACCTGCATCTGGAAGGCCATGTAGGCGATCCAGAGCTGGGAGGAGTCGGGCTGACCAAGAAGGAGACGCTCGTAGTCACTGGCGGTTTGAGGTCCGTTAACATCGAGCGAGGCAGTCTTATCGACAGTAATCTGAGGCTCACGGCGAGCCTTCTTCTTCTTGGCCAAAGCCTCAAGATCAGCCGCAGAAGCGTCGGCCTTCTCGCCATCCTCCAAAGAAGCAGACCAGTCGAAACCGCCGGCTTCGAGACCCTTGACGTCAGAGGCATCAGCCATCTCGACATCGCTGCCCTCGTCTTCATCTTCAGAGTCCTCCTCAATGTTGTCGGTGCCAGTGATTTGGACGGCACCGTCAGCGTCGCTCATATCCTCATCAGAGTCGTCACCCTCGCTGTCCTCAGCAGCCTCCTCATCAACATCCATCTCATCCTCGTCACCCTGCTCGCCGAAGTAGGAAGGCTTCAAGCCGAGGTTGATTCTCTTGGCAGTAGCATCCACCTTGAGGACCTTGGCCTTGACCTTGTCGCCTTCCTCATACAACTTGCGAGCATCCTTGACGGCCTTGTCGGACATTTCGCTGCGATGGCACAGGCCAGAGAGGTTGTCGGAGCCATCAATGTCGATGAAGGCACCGAACTCCTCAACCTTGCGGACGCGACCAGTGATGGTCTGGCCCTCCTTGAGGTCGGAGATGGTGGTGAGGGGAACGTAGTCCTTGTCGACAACAGAGGGCTTCAAGCTCATCTCGATACGGCCGTTAGCAACAGAGACGATGCGGCCCTTGACGAGCTGATCGACCTGAAACTGCTCCTTCCAGTACTTGAGGTAAGCATCAGAGAGGTTCTTGATCTGGACAAAGGCAGTGACATTGCCACCGAGGGTAACGAAGAGACCCTTGTCAGAAACGTTCTTCACGAAACCACGGACAATCTCGCCGACTTCAAGCTTGGTGTGCTGAACAATCTCCTTATCCTTGACAGGAAGCGAAGAGTTGAGGATGCGAGAAGGTCTGGTAGACAGACGTATCCTTTTGTTGCTCTTGTCAACTTCGACGACAGCAACGCGGACGATCTCGTTCTTGGCAAACTTGGCAGGGTTGGCCTCCTCGTAGTCATCAGCAAGATCAACCTTGTGTACGGGACCAGCAAGAGTCTCACTGAGCTTGACAATGACCTGGCGCTCATCGACCTTGGTAACCTTGCCGACAAGGATGACATCCTGCGCGATCTTGTCCCAAGTCAACTCGTCCTCGGAACCAGGAGATCTGGCAGAGAGATCGAGGCGCTTGGACTCGGCATCCACAGAGACGACGCGGACACGAAGGGCCGAGCCGATAGGGAAGTTCTTCGCAAGGTTGGTCAACAACGACACATCATCGGAGGCCTCCATAGCGTTGACTCTGCCGCGAACGGTGGGGGAAAGGTTGACCCAAAGGTGGCCCTGGCCAACATTGTTGACGAAGCCCACGTAGCTGGAACCAACCTTGAGGTTGTCGAAGGACAGGGCCTCGGAAGAGGCACCCTCCTTGACATCGCTCGGCTTCGCGGACAGTTCAAGGACGGAATGGCTGGACCTGTGGGAGATGGGGAGGAAGCGATGGTTGCGAGCGTCGTGGACGCCCAACACACGGACAGGGACGACCTGCTTGGGCTGGAACTTCTTCAAGGGCTTCTTGGTGTCCTTGATCTGCTCCCAGTTGTCGTACACCTGAGAAACATCGATACGACCCTGGATGTTGTCAGCGAGCTGGACGTTGACCTGGGTATCCTTGACGGACACAACGCGAGCCTTGGTCAGCTTGCCGATGGAGATGTCATCCAAGGAGGTGATGGATTCATCCACAGGGTTAGCGAGCTTCTCGCCCTTGGTATCGACCCTCTTGACCTGCTCCGTAGCACCGGGGACAGCAACAACCAGGCGGTTGAGCTCGTTGTTAACGGAGGTGATCTTGACAGTAATAGACTGAGACTTGAACATGCCGAAGTCGGGCTTGTCTTGATCCTCCTTGGGAATCATAGACTTGGGAAGCAAGGCAGTCAGCTTGCCACCGAACTGGACGAAGACAGCCGTAGCAGTGATGTTGCGAACGTAACCGGCAACCTCCTCTCCGACACGAGCGCCATCGAGGCTAGTAAGGAACTTGCCCTCCTTGGTAGCCTTGACGAGGATGGGCTTCTGAGAGAGGATGATGGAACGGCGAGCCTCGTTCTTCTCCAAGATTACCAACTCGGAAAGAGTCTGGTTGACATGGATCTTCTTGAGGGCAGACTGAGTCTTGCTGACCGACTTATCCGTCAAGTGAGCAACGGGGAGGATGGCCTTGAGAGAGCTATCGGCAAGCTCAACGAAGACATCGTCGTCAGTCTTTTGCGTGACCTTGGCCGACACCACATCACCGATCTGAAGCTTCTTGAGGGCCAACTGCTTCTCAAGACCGAAGGCAGCTGGGTCCTTGCAAGAAACAATAAGCTTGGCGGCGTCGGGATCGAAGCTGATGACGTAGATGCTGACAGTCTGGCCAACACGGAAGTGCTCCTTGGGGTCGTGGATGTAAGCCTCGCTCATCTCGGAGACTGGCAAGAAACCACGGAGCCTGCCGTAGAACTGCACAATCGCACCGTGTTGCAAGACGTTGATGATGGTACCGAGCGCCTGTTGGCCAACGGTAATCTCATCGTAAGTCTGGATGGCGGGGAGATCAGAGTTGACGAGCGTCTTCTTGAGAGTAAGGCGGATCTGGCGAGAGGCAGCATCAGTCGAGAGCACACGGGCCTTCACCTTCAGGCCTTCCCGGAACTTCTTCTCAGGGTTCTGAAGGTGAACATCAGCGAAGTGCATCTCGGGTACCAAACCAGAGATACCATCAGCGATCTTGACGATAAGGCCGCCAACACCGGCCGCGTTGAGGACCATCTTCTCAACCACACCAGAAACAACAGCACCAACGGGAATGTCCTCGATGCGAAGGAATGGCTGCTCGAGAACACTCTTCTCCAACGAGATGAGGTACATGCCGTCGAAGGCATTGTAACCAACAACTCTACCAGCGTGAACAGATCCCACCTTATAAGGACCGCTGTTCTCAAAAAGAGCATCAACCTTGCCATCCTTGACACGGGAAATGTGGACGAAACCAGACACGTCCTCGACACCGACATCGACGTAGAGACCGATCTCGGGCTCGACCTGCTTGACGGTGCACTTCTCCACGATTGTCGAGTGAGGAAGAGCCTGCAATGGCACAACTGGTTGCTCGTCCTTGGAAGCAGTCTTGGGCTTCAACGAGGTGACGTGTTTTAGTACGGAGATACCCAACTTGGGGTTCTTCGCAGTAGGGAAGTTGCAGATTACTCTGGCCTTTAGGCGAGAGCCAACCTTGTATGTGTCCTCGAGATCAACGCCATCAGGGCCAGCACCGGAGTGAACCAAATCAGCAGTGACATCCAGCGAT
This sequence comes from Sordaria macrospora, assembly GCF_033870435.1. NCBI lineage: Eukaryota > Fungi > Ascomycota > Sordariomycetes > Sordariales > Sordariaceae > Sordaria > Sordaria macrospora. The sequence continues at coordinate 3,015,545 of NC_089374.1, read as the reverse complement.
CCCATAATCTTGCCAACAATTCCGTGGTTGGAAACCTCGGACACGAGCACGTCGGCGGCAGTACCGGGAAGGAAAGTGTCGATAGTGGTGGCAGCCGCCGGGACGTTCTCAACGTTGCCAATGGTTTCACCCAATGTGGACAACTGAACGATCTTGCCCTTGGCGCTCTTGGTGACCATGCAGAGAAGGACAGCACCCGGCTGAAGGGCCTCCTGGGGAATGCTCTTGTCGACCTGCTTGCGAGCAAGGAAACCTTGCAACTTTGAATCGGCGATCTCAATATCCATGACATAACCGTGGTCCTCCACACTGGCAATAGCGGCCATAACTGTGCTGTTCACAACAACGTCCTGCTCCGCCATACCGGTGTTGGCGAGAGAGGGCTGAAGAGAGAGTTCGATATGGCGCTTAGCCTTTCCAGGAGTGTGTGTAGAGGCCTCGTCGACGGTGGATACAACGTAGGCGCGCACATACTGGCCGATCTGGAAGATGGATTCGAGGTCAACGTCGTTCTCGTTCTCGTCGTCCGACTCTTCAGCGTCGTCGTCGCCGGCGCTTGCCTCCAGGCGTTTTGTGAGGGGGGCGGAAATCGCAGTAATGGGGACATGGCCGATGATATTATTTGGTAGAGCAACGGCAATGTCGAGGGCGTTGATGGCGCAGACGGAACCAAGGACCAAAGAGCCCTTGACCAGACGCTACGAGAAGTTAGCACTTTGACCGGACTGGAGAATCCATGAGAGCTTCCGGCGCATACCTTGAAGTTAAGACTCTCGACCTTGACGGCGTCCTCGTCAGGCTTAGCGGGTGTGTCGTCGCCCTTTGACCTCTTCTTGGACTTCTTTTGCTTGCCCTCCTTCTCACCACCAGCCTTCTTTGCGTCGGCCTTGCCTGACTGCTCCTCGAACAGGGCGTCGCTCCTGGCCTGGACTTGGATTTGCTTGTATTCAAGAGGTGTCAGGACGCTGGCGCCGCCTCTGGGGAACATGGGCTCCTCTTCCTTGAGCAGCGACGAGTTGGCCGGGGCGGTAGGAGCAGGAGGAGCGGGCTTGTCGGACTTGGGGCCGGGCTTCTTTGCGCCCGCCTTCTTGTTGGGGGCATCGTTGGACTTTGGCCGCTTCGAAGGTCTCGTCGATTCGGAAGCTGATTGTGTTGATTTGTTGACCGGGGCGCCGCCCGGGCCTTCCTTGCGCTTTTGCGCACCCATCATGAATGATATATGGGTATAAAGAAAGGATGGGATGGATGGATGTGTTGGAGTTGCAAATTGGAGAGATATCCGCACTGGATCCCTCGTCCCTTTGCCCGCCTTCACACTTCAGAATCGATCGAACAGCACTGACAAAAACTGACCCAGGCCGCTTCCACTGTACATCCGCTGCCGAAAATTTTTGGTGGGTCCGTCGCCGTTCGCTGCGGCCCGATAACGATAAGGAAGGCGGTCGGCAGCGGCTGTCATTCTGCCAATGTCTACCTCTACGGCGTGCATCCACTGGCATTGGGGTCGTTTCTTGCGGGGTGTCCCTGTCTCGCCTGTCCACGAGTGCCACGGCATCAGCTGACAGGACGCTGTCACATTGGCCAGGTACCTTTTGCACAGCGGGTCAGCCGCATGCGTTGCAGGGAAGGTGAGGTAGAATACTGTACGGTACTGCACTTGCAGGCCGTTATTAAGAACGAGAAACTGCGATTGGGAAGTTATTGGATGAGTGTGAGGTACAACTGGGCATCCTTCGGGGTTTGCGATTTCGCGTTTTTGAATCCCATTTTGATACGGGATTGAAACATTCTTCAATCTGATGGAAGATGTTCGATCAAAAGAATTTGACACTAACGATATCAGCATTCGTTCACGTGGTTCTTCAGGTACCTCTTTGGTTCCCTGGACTGTGCGCTACCTGGCAAATGACGTACATGCATCCGAGCTGGAGCCTTTGATAATGGATGAAAGCGCTGCCTCTCCCCGGTGACCGCGTGTAAGCAGAAGTACCTTAGGTACCTTACATAGGTATCCGGATTGATTGTAAGCCTGAGCGGTGCCTGGTCTTGTCAACTTGTCCCTATGGGCGCCACGCAACATTTGTCGCATTCCCATTTCCTTCCATCATTTCGACTCGACAACTCAACAAAACAAACGGCAATGGGGCCCAAGTTCGCCCTATAATCTTAGAGGCATCCGTTGTTGGCCTTGCTCGCCATGGTCTTCACCATGGGTCCTCGAAAGAAGGCGAAGCCAAACCCTTCCACAGAGACGGCCGATGGTAGTGCTGTCACCGAATCCTCAACGCCCACACCCGATATGCCGCCGAAATCATCATCGAGTCTGGCAGCCTCCATATGGCGTTCAAAAACCGTTCCTACGCCGACCGCTTCGAGCCCGGCTTCGACGACGACCTCGACACCCGAAAATGCTCTCTCAACGTCTCAACCTAATGCGACCGCAGATACAATATCCATCTCGAGCAAGAGGGCTCTGAAAGAGGTAGCCTATTCCTCTTCCGCCACCATATCTAGCCTGTTAGTGTTACACACAAATGCTAACAGACTCCCAGCCCCATAAAGCTCGAAGTTGGTACGGCTCATGGCCACGCAAATCGACACCCTCAACACAAGTCGCCCGCGAAACAATAATGGGCGGAACACTCAACCCGAAAAAGCGAGCAGACTTTAGCCGCTTTGATACAGGAAGAAGCTCCGACAGTGTCAGTCTCGACGGTGCAGCTTCATCTTCGTCTCTTCCAAACATGTCACGATCCGAGAACCTTGATGATAGGGGATCCACAGGCGGTGAGGTACCGAAGTCGGGGCAGGCAGTGGACGATAACGCTGCCAAGACCGACCAAGTCGCTGTTAGTACCACTGGCAGCAATGAAGCCGAGGATCGCCCATCACAAGACACCGAACAACAGCGACAACCACAACCGACGACAGATACAAATGGTACACAGCAGCCTGCCGAGTCACAGTCTATTACCAAAGAACCACAATCGGGAGAAGCTGCTTCATCTAGCTGGCTAGGGTGGTTGGGACAGTCTGCATACTATTATTATCCAGTGTTAACTGCCGGTGCCCCGCCTATGCCAAAGCCTAGCGAACTCAAGTCCAACGAGAACGAGCCCGAAGCACCTGAACCATCCAAACCAACCGACGAACCAGAAAACAACATGCCGTCAGACGAAGATCCGCCAAAGGCGCCAGATGCCCAAGTACCTACGCCACAGGCTACAACTCAGGAAAAGCCGACTTATACTTATGGAAGTTATCTGTTTGGGTTCTGGCCTGGGAGTGGATCGACGGAAACGAAACAACAGACGGACTCAACGGCGTCGACAGGGGAACCACAGGAGGAATCAACAAACCAACCGCCAAAGGATTCGGAGGATGGTGAAATGCAGGATGCGCCTCCAGTAGAAGAGGCTAAACCGGCCCCAGCTCAACAGCCAAAGTTGGGTTCCACTTGGGCGTTCTGGTATCGTGATTCGGGATCGACGCCAAATAAGAAAGACGGACAGAAAAAGGAAACTGGCCAGCTGGCTGTGGTGGGGGAAAGTTCAGAGTCTCAACCGAAGAACGCAAATGCGACCGAGCCGGAGACAGAGCCAACCAAGGAGCCATCATTAAAGTCGGTTAGGGCTATCACACCTCCGTTAACGGAAAACTCATCGACCAAAGGCAAACGGGCAAGACCTCAATCGATGGTCGAGGAGCCCATTTCCCGCCCTGATACACCCAAGGTTGAGCCTATTGCCAAGACTGAGGGAACACCTAAAGCTGGAACGTCCAAGAGTTCGAGTTCGATCAAACTGCCGCCTCCCAATCTTGTCCTCCCATCATTCCACAACGTGTACCGGATGAAAGAGAACCCTTCTATTGTCCGCCAGATAAAAAATTACCTGCTTCGAACTCAACAGCCGGCGCCCAAGCATGTCAACATTGCCAGGGAGCCGCCCAAGATCAAAAAGGCTATCGCGTTTGGAGTACACGGGTTGATCCCCACATACTATCTGCGCCCGTTAACAGGACAGCCGACTGGAACATCGATTAAGTTTGCGAACCACGGTGCTGAAGCGATCAGAAGATGGGCTGAAAGTCACGCTTGCGGAGACTGCGAGATCGAAAAGGTCGCCCTTGAGGGCGAGGGCAAGATCGAAGAGCGCGTGGAAAACCTGTGGAAGCTGTTGTTGAACTGGATTGACAAGATTCGTCAGGCGGACGTCGTGATCTTGGCATGCCATTCCCAGGGAGTTCCCGTTAGCATCATGCTGTTGGCGAAACTCTATGAGCTGGGCGTAATCTCTCCCACAGCCAAGGTCGGTGTTTGTGCCATGGCGGGTGTATCTCTCGGCCCATTCCCAGATTATAAGACCGGGTTGGGTATCCTCATGGGGTCTGCAGCTGAACTATGGGAGTTTGGAGACCCGCAAAGCGAGGTATCAAAGAGGCTTGAAACGGCTGTCAAGGCGGTGTTGAGCTATGGGGCTCGAATCACGTATATCGGCAGCATCGACGACCAGCTTGTCCCCTTGGAATCCGCCATTTACGCTCTCGCTCATCATCCGTACATTTACCGGGCCGTATTCATCGACGGCCGGATCCATGCACCTGACTTGTAAGTGACCTTCGATACCAGGCCAAGTGTGCTTTGCTAACACGGTCGGTCAATTCCCAGCATCGCTCACCTAGTCGGCTTCGCACTAAAACTTCGAAACCTCGGCGTCACCGACCACGGACTTATTCGTGAACTCTCCGTCCCTCTTGCTGGTAGCTTATACACAGGCGATGGCCACTCTCGTCTTTACGACGATGAGCAAGTTTACGAGTACGTTCGACCCCAGCCTTCCCCTTTACCTTTCCCCTTCCCCTTCAAACCCCTGCCCTCCTTTCCTCTTTTTTCCCACCTACCCCCCTCCGAAACCTTCGAAACTTCTCACTAACAACCCCTCTCCCCAAACAGCCTAGCGATCTCCCACGCCCTAGAAACCACCTCCATCAGCACACTCACCACCACCAACAACACCACTAAAACATCATCATCCGTGCCCTGCGACATGGCAACCCGGCAACCCGGCACCCTCTCCAACCCTAACCCATACCATCTACCTTGGATCATGCGCGGCCTGTTGGAAGAGGACTTTGTCAAGTCGGAACTGTCGAATGAGGTGGAGGAATTGCTCAAGCAGTTTGACGACTGGAAGCCGACGACTAAGGCGCTGAAGGATGTTAAGTATAGGTTGGAGGCTGTTAGGTCAAAGCTTTGAAGTTGGAGTTTCAGGGGTGTTTGGTAAGGTATGCTTGGCGGTGGTCGTGGAGTGATGTGGGTTTTGGATTGGTTGGAGTCCATTAGCGATGGGTTGTTTATATACGTCAAGCAAGAAGAGGTGTTTTTGGTGTTTTAGCGATCATGTTTTTAGAGGGGGTCGGGCCCTGGGAGTTGGGATATAAGGGCGGAGAAGGAGGCGAGGCGAGGGTTTTACAGCACCTTTACATGGCTTCACTCACTGTACACGCATTCTAATGAGGAGTTAAGAGGGTAGGTAGCGTTGCTTCTATTGGTTTGGGGTGGCAAGATGTTTGGATATCTATCTGCTTTTAAGTCTACGCTTGATGTACAAACGAGGAACAGATAAATAACGGTAGAGAACTGAGATGGTTATACCGAAGTCACTTTGTCATTATAACTACAAAAGCACAAGATGAGTTTTGACTTTTTAATGTATTCAGAAATCTTACTATAGTACAGTTGTTGGATATGGTAAATGCTATACATCTCGTACAACTCACCAAGAAAAAAGTTGTGATTGTACATGCAAAGAGCAGCAACCATCTAACCTCTTTCCTTCTATTGCCATCCCGTCGATGCTCATATGGAGACCTAAACGCCCTTTTGCTCGTTCGTTCCGGCTCGCTACGTCCAATGCAAACACCTCACACATTTCCACACCCAGTTTTTGCTCTTGCTCATCAGGTTTTCTTCTTAGCAGACTTTTACCGTCTACCAAGCCTCCACTGAGCAATCGTATCCTGGATCTGGTCCCATCCCAGCTCGGTAGTCTTGAGCCCCTGCACCGTCGCCTCCTGCAGCACCACCGTCGGCGCGCCGCTTCCCTGGCCGGCGTTATTCGCCATACCACCAACCACGCGCTTGGCAACCCTCCGGAGGTCCTTAACCGTCAGTTCGTTGATACGGCGCGTCATCTCGCGCACGGGAATCTTGCGACCATGGACCTGGACCTGGCGGCCTAGATCCTCGAGCTCGACCATGCGGCTCTCGAGGTTCATCAGCAGGCTGCTGCGGAGCTGGTTCTTGGCGCGCGAAACCTCGATCTCGCCCAAGGCCGAGTAGCCGTGTTCGGCCGTGAGGGAGTGCAGCTCGCGGCACATGACCTGCAGCATGGGCAGGGTGCGACCGGGATAGCACGAGGCGGCGATGCCGAAGAGACCCGAGTCCGTGTACGAGTGGTTGAAGGCCACGCAGGACTCAACCCAGCCGTGCTGGTTGAGCACGTTGGTGTACAGGCGCGAGTACATGCCCTTGCCGGGACCACCGGCGGAGAAGGAGCCGCCGCCGCCGAGGAGGGTCTGAAGTGTGGCGAGGGCATAGATGTCGTCGTCCGAGATGGCGAGGCCCTCGAAGGCGAGCTGAATGTGGGTGAAGGTAGGCAGGTTGGGGTTGAGCGGTGGGGGCTGTGGTGGGAGGGTGAGGAATCCGCCGGTGTAGCGAGCGGACCGGGTCAAATCTTCGGTGCTGATAGGTACCCGGGTAAGGAAGGGGTTGGGGGTGGCCTTCTTGGGCTTGGGAGAGAAGAGCTTGGATAGAAGCCCACCGCTCGACTCGGAAGAGTCAGATGAGGATGAAGATTCACTAGAGGCCTCGCTGGACTCGGACGCTAGTGAGTCGAGAGAGGTTTCGGAACCAGTCCTTGAGAGACCGGGGGCATCAGAGGCCTTCATATCACCGAAATACTTCTCGGCGAGCTGGACGGCCTTCTCATGAGGAACACCAGCAAAGGCGACAACAAGGCGCTCAGGCCTGTAGAAAGCGTCGCGGTATGTTTGGATGACGTCCCGGTTGATGTAGTCTAACCTCTCCTTGGGGCAAAGTAAAGGGTTGCCGAGAGTGTTGTCCTTGAAAGCAGCCATGTGCACCAGCTCGGGCAGAATAAGCTCGGCCTTGGACCAAATCTCGTTGACCTCATATTGCGCCGTCATGATCTGTCCCTCAAGCTCCTCGTCCGTAAGCTTGGGATCGCGGATGGTCTCGGCCATGAGCTCAACGGCGGTGGGAATAGCCTTGTTGAAGGTAGCCGCCTGGTACATCATGGACTCGCGAGACGAGGCACACTGAATGTTACCGCCGAGCTTCTCAACGGTCTCAAGCATCTCGTCGGCAGTCCTCGTACTTGTGGACTTGAAGGCTAGTCGGTCCATGATGTGACTGGCACCCCGAACATAGTCGTTCTCGTAACGGGACCCCGCATCGATGTAGACACCCACACCGGAGAAGGCATCGGGAAGGTCCTCGGAAGCAACACGGACGCCATTAGAGAGAGTGGTGATGTTGTCGCGTTCGGTCGGTTCCTAGAGTCATAGTCAGCACTTTGCCCAATGGCATGGCATCATCATGGCCCAAATTTTGGAGCTTCTTCAGACTTGGAAGGGGGGCGTACCTTGGTGTTGATAGCGCCGGCTCTCGTAGCCAAGGTCCTGATATTGCTAACGGGCAAAGGGCCTGCCCGCGTCCTCTTCAAGGACGAGCATCTGGAGGATTGGGCTACTAGCCGCGCTGGCCGAAAGCGATTCAGCATTATGGCTGCAACAGTTGTGATCCGGCAGCGTGATGTGGGTGGTCTACCTCGTCCGGTATAATGTCATTGCTTAACCGCGACTTCTGGGCACTTGGATGCAAATCCAATGTGAGTGCTGCCGTGCCGCCAGTGGCCACTCAGTGTTGCCGCCAGTGAAAATGCGGCACCAGCCCACCAGGCAGCTTGCCAGCCCACCACCTCATGCCCGGACAGTGCAGGTGGTGCAGCGGCCAGCGGGCGGCAGTAAAGCAGGGAGCCTGGAGCAACGGCCGGGGGAAGGCACCATTAACGCACGCTTCATCGGCCCAGCGTCAATGCGCAGGTCGTGCTAACTTCAATCCACTTTGCCCCACAGAGCCATCCTAGGCCCTAGCTCCCCTGCAAAGACGCCTTATCGATATGATTAGCGGGCCTTGGCCAAGGCTATCGTGCGGAGCCCATGTCCACATGTGAGATGGCCCACAGCGACTTGGCACGTAAGCACTTTGACCAGCTGAGCACTGTGGGACTCTTTTTGGAGGTTGCGGTTGCTGCCGCGTGAGTGCGAAAAATGGGAGAGTTACACTCGAGGGTCTCATGGAGGTTTAAAATGGTTCCAATCAATATGATGCTCCCTTGAATCGAGTACCTACTGTACGATTCAGCATGGAGATGATTGTCCGGAAGCAGCCCCTCGGTGGTAGATGTCATGAGTGGGTGCGTTCTTCAGATGAGAGAGACTTCGCATGTCGACAACATCGCAGACAACGGACAACGCGCAGAAGTGTACCTACAGATCTCATGTACACATACGGCAGCCTTATGGTCTGAGGATTCGTGAAGATGGATTCGTGAAGATGTCAGGATAAGAAGAGTACCGGTACACTAGTGTATAGGGGCAGCTGAGGTGTCATATGGGGGTCAGTATCCAGGTCCCAACTTTTCCACCCTAAGCATTTAGTCGAGTACACCTTACGATATTTCAAATTCTAGCAACGTATCCAACTTCGGGTATCTTTTACTAAGATAATTGCAAACTGATTGCGCAAACTGCTCAATATTTGCTAGGGAACTCCTTTTCGCAATTCAGCTGGCCCAAAAGGGGGCTTTTTGGGGTGAATTGCTGTATTCTGGGTTGCAAAGAACGTTTGCTGGAGTATCTTGAGACGGAAAGAGGTCTGTGCAACTTCTGGAACAAGTTAGTTTTTGGGACCTGGATAACGACCCCCGTCATATCCAATGTGCACCTGGCCTCATATCAAAGTCAGGATCTGTACAATATGATGCTGGTTTGGGCGTTAGTTCGGTACCTACTCTTAGCACATTGGACGAAATGTATCTCAAACCATCCCAACCCTTACAAGACAAGATATAATGACACGCATGGCTAGGTACAATTTAGAAAGACATCAACAAGATCCAGGATGGCATATCAAAATTCCATGACAGCATAGAGGTACAGAAAGTAAAGTTCATGCCTTCGTTAAAGAGCGAGTCTGTTCTATCGGGTTTATGAACGCCTGGAAAGGTTGACCAGAGGTCTCGAGCTAACAGACAAACCAGTATTGGACTGTATAGCGACGTCGCCGCATAGGGAAAGGTCGACTATTACACTGTGCCAGCCAAGAACAGCCCTTTGTGCTTTTTCCAATCCATGCCTCATCTCCCACGCCAGACTCCTGCAGCAAGGTGCATTCATCAGCGGGCATCTAGGGAGGCAGCTGAACGGGAACCACACAAGTCAGCACCCATTCGGGCGTCAACTACGGCAGTCATTACACCATTCCTTACATCAAGGCCAATATCAAGGGCATCATGAACATCATGAACACCATGTATGGACAACGGTCGCATAACCTAGGTATGTGGATGGATGGTCCGAGGGCCTCATAGTGACGACGTGACGGGTACGTAGAAGGTATCTAGGTATGGATGGACCGGATGGATCACGAATGGGCCATGGGTGCGCACCCACCCCAATCCATCCATCCATCATACCCATTTCCACTTTGGATCGCTTGTCTCCTCCGAGTCTGGGTCCTCTGGCTTGGTCGGCACAGCTCGACAGGCACGACAGGATGTGAGGCTTTGAGAATCGCCCCGGGACTGGTAGAGGACCGCCATCAGGGCCACCAGAGGACCCAGGGCCCCCCATTTGACCTTGGAACTGGGCTAGACTCCTGGTCAACTTCCGGGTTGTTTGTGGTGGTGGATGGGGTGGATGGTGCGGATAACGGCTCTCTGTTAAAATAAAAACATTAACAATACAAAGTTGACTCTACCATGCACTGTTTCTGACCTATGAATCTCTCCATATCTTTTTTTACTAAACCGACCGCCGCCTCGCTGCAGTGTTATTTCTTTTCTCTCCTTTTCCGGTCCCTGACTCGAGTTGTTCCTACCTTGTATATGAGAGTATTCTTCACTCCGCCCAACCTCTTGCTCCTTCTGTTTGTTTATAATTAGACAACTGTCACAACTTCCCCCCTTGTTCCTGCCTCTACTACCGCTGGTCGATTCGTACACGTCGGATCTGATACATGCCCGGAAATCGATCCATCGCTGCCTGCACAACTGTCACTGGCACCTTCCTCTACCATACCCTCTGGGCTCCTACCGACCTCACCTTCCTTGCCTGTTAGGTACTTCTAGAGGGGATGTTCACCCACTCGACCCCAACGCCCGCATATCCGGGGTTTGCAAGTGATTCAGTCGCTTCTTCGCCAGGTGTTGCTGCCTCACCCACGTCCGGCGCCGCTGCCACTGGAAGTTCAGGGTCAACGTCAAGGACAAGTCGACTCCGTGGGCTGAGTTACCTCCGGAATTATACCCAGACTCACATCCTGTCGCGGGATCACTCTTCGCAGACGGCGACGCCCAACTCGCCCGTCAACGCCTCGGGACAACACTCCGTGACCTCCAACTCGTCAAGCGGCACGGTCAGCAGCACCACCTCTGCTGGCCCTGGTTCGGGCCCCGAAGCCCCCACAGCCACAGCTCCAGCGCCCGTGGGAAGTGGAAAAGCTGCCGCTAACAACAACAATAACACCGCCGCCGTCGCCAGCGCAAACAACAACCTCGTCGGCACCCAACACCACCACGGCCGCGCCCATCACCAGAATTCCTCCTCTCTCTCCGCCATCCATATTCCCTTCATTTCCCGCGGCCAAAGCGACCCTGCGCGCCTGCCCCGACATTCGCCTTCGCTCTCCACCAACGACGCGACTGCAAATACCAACCACCACTCGGCCTCTGTGCGGTCTAATCGAACGCCATTCTCTCTTCTCACCTCTCGCTCCCATTCCCTCACCGACGGCATCCCGTCTGCGTCTCTGGAGTCGCCTACCACCGCCACGCCGACGACATCAGCTCCCCCAGGCACAGTTCCTCCTTCGGATGACAACGGCAATCGGGTGGCTGCAGACACATACGATAGCAACAGCTCCTCTTCGGATAACATTAATAATAACAGTAACGCGGCCACCATGACCAGGGCTCGATCCGCGACTACAAGCGACGTTGCGAGCAGGGCTGAAACCGGCGGAAACATGGAGTCACTTCCTTCGATACGCTTTAGCACCTTCTACGACCCTAGGGCAACACGCCCGTCGCTTACCTTCTCGCCAATCTCACGCACCCTACCAACCGGAAAAGAAATCATTCGCGTCGGCAGATACTCCGAAAGAGATAAACCTTCAGCGGTGCCGCATAATATGCCCTCGGCAGCGCCCGTAGGATTTAAAAGCAAGGTCGTCAGTAGGCGGCATTGCGAGTTCTGGTATGAAGACGGAAAATGGTTCATCAAAGACGTCAAAAGCAGTAGCGGAACCTTCCTCAACCATATACGCCTTAGTCCTCCAGGAACCGAATCCAAGCCCTTCCCAGTTAACGATGGCGATATCGTGCAGCTGGGCATCGACTTCAAGGGAGGCGAAGAAATGATATTCCGCTGTGTGAAAATGAGGCTCGAGCTTAACCGTGGCTGGCAGGCCAAACTCAACGCCTTCAAGTTAGTATTCCACCGCTTGCCGTCTTGTCCTTCGCTGCCGGCTCTTTAACCTGTCGTGCCTTCTCTGTGACATATCAGCTGACCTCTTTGCAGTATGCAAACGCACAAGAGGCTTAGAAACATGACAGCCCAAAATTCCGCGAATGGCGCCTCTCAGTCATATTCGCAAGACTGCTCGATCTGTCTTAACAGCATAGCGGTTAGTACCCATAGTCTCGTCCCATCAGCTTTCTTTCATCTTGTTCTGGTGACTAACTAACTCTTCGCATGACAGCCCTGCCAGTCTCTGTTTGTTGCCCCCTGCTCGCATACATGGCATTACAAGTGCATCCGGTCATTATTGTCATCGCCATCCTATCCCCAGTTTATATGCCCGAACTGCCGTGCCGCTGCCGATCTTGAGGCTGAGGTTGACGACCCGGAGGATTGGGAGCAACTGGAAGCAGACGAACAGATGGAAGATGCTGTGTACGTTCAGGATGAAAGCCAAACCAGCTCCAACGACGCCCAACCTCGACCGGCAGCCGTCACGCCGATTCACCAGCACGAAACAGACGCTAGCGGTGACGTAACGATGCTGTATTCGAACCCGCAGCAGCCCGCAGCATCTAACCCCTTCGACGGGACTAGCCGCCCCGTGGCCTTGCATAACTCCACGTCGCAGCCTGTGCCCATTCGGCAGAACCCAGCTGCAGTCAACGGTCAAGCAGGCGAAAGCCATCGAGATGCCGCCAGGACCCCGTCGCCCACTGGAATCGCTCACGTCGTCGCCGCTCACGAGGGACCCATAACACCGCGCAACGATGTCGGACCTTGGGTTTTTGATGGCGGCAGCACCACACGCACGCGAACCAACGGAGAACTAGACAGTACTTCGAGAGTAGCGAGTCTCGAAGCCGCAGTAGCAGGTGCTCACATCACACAGGGTACTGGGAGTACATAGCCTCTGTCCCTGTCTCCAGCACAGACTACAGTCTGCGATCAACTCAGCTATTCAGTAGCTTACACACGATGGGTCCCCCATTGCACGGGCTAATACGGTGGTCTACGGCGTACGGCCCAGAAGCAATTCAGCTATCTAGCAGGCACGTTGACACTCTGCTTAGCATTTACTGCATGTGGCGTTATTTGTTCTTCACGATCTCTTCTTCGTTCGGTCATGGTCGAGTGATTTTTCTTATACTATATGCTGTCGGTTTGGTCTCTGTCGAATAAGGAGTATGGACGCTGGCATCTAATGGAGTTGCGAGGTCTTTGTTGCTCTGGGAAAGAAGTCAAAGGAGGGAATGTTTGCAAAGTTTTCTGTCGTAAACGACGCGGCCGGGCACATGTCAAAATGAGAAGCATAAACCCATTGCCCGGTGGTCGATCTCTACTTTGGCCTTCAACGCAGCAGCTATCTACGCCAGGTAGGAGAGAGGCAACGTGGCTGATTGGGGAAGTGAGAATAGAGGAGGAAGAAACGATTACATATTGTTATTGAGAGGGGAGGATAAGTTGATAAGTATGTATGTAGACAGCATCATCATTGTTTGTGCCTTGAGGAGTTCTGTAGTGGGGGGAAAAGAAAGGCTTGATTCATTTTCTCGGATAACACGAATCACGGGTTGGGCTGGCATAATTACTGTTCTGTCGGACCTACACATAGCGATCTTAACCATGGCGATATAATGGGGGCATAGCGAGACGAGTTTACTTGGCCGCCAGATAATATACGTGTCGAAGTCTTGTTGATTTGGTTTGAGGGAGTATAATGATACCAAGTTTGATCATGGAACCTCCTCTCATTGATGAGTGACCGAAGAAATATAGGAAGGGTCTGTCTCCCTCATGCTCTGTTCATCTTGAAGCCGTCTGATCCAAAGTCATACCATACCATGTTTATTCGAATCCTCATGAGGAAAAAAAAGCATACTAACAAAAACCAAAGAAAAAGCCCGAATTCGTAATCTTCATATACTCATTTATCAATCACCGCCTAAAAACACTCTGTCCCAACCGTTCAATCTCCCTCCCCTCCTGCGAGCCCCTACCCGCCTCCTCCAGCAGCCGCGCCCAGCTCTCCGCGTCCTTGTACTTGACCGCCTCCTCAGCAGCCTTGACGCGCATCCCGCACTTCTCGTACATGCCAATCGTCGTTCCTTGCTCCATCGAGGGTGCGCACTTGGGGATAAAAGTCGCCGCCAGCCGCTGGTTACCTGCTTGCAGCACTTGGGTGTAAAAGGGTTCCCAGCCGATGGGCGACTTGCGGTTTTTGGATGAGAGGTCTTCGATTTCGGACCAGTCGCGTTTGGAGACTAGGGCTTGGAGGCTATTTTTTTTTTGAGGGCCTCTGTTAGTATAGCAAATGGGATGGGGATGGGGATGAAGTTGGGATGGGGTGGACGGACATAAAAGGGGTAAGGAAGGGTGGAGGAAACGGAGGGAAAGAAAGGGGGAGAGGGAAAGGGCAAAGGTGGAAAAGGGGGGAAAAGGACGACAAGAAACAAAAACACATACCGAATCCACCAAGCAACCTTCTCCGTAACCTTGAACTCGCTCTGCACCTTCTTCGCCCGTCCATGATATCCCAGCCTAATCAGCTTGAACACGGTCTGATTGACCGACAGGCCCGTGAACGTCTCCGGGTGCAGGTCGCGATCAAACGCCTCCTGCATCCTCAGCAGCGTCGTCGCCTCTTTCAGGGCAGACAGCTCAAACGCGTTTTCCTTGGCGTTGTCCGACAGCAACTTGGCTGCCAGCGCTAGCTTGTCGGCTGCCGTTCGGGCCTCGGGTTGGCGTAGCGCTTCGCGCACAAACACGTCGGAGCCGTCGACCCGGCGGTCATCTTGGTAGTAGAGGTCTTTGAGCAGGGCGGTGTCCTCGCACGTGGTGTTGCCGCTGCCGGATTGGTTGTAGTGGGAATGATGGTCTTCGTCGACGTTCCCGAGGACCACACCGCCTCCCAAGCGGGCCGACGTCTCCACCAGCGCCGTGGCCGTGGGCCGGCTGCTGATGACCCGGAAGAAGGTCGCCAGGGGCAGCTTGCGCTTGAGCTGGTGCAGTACGAAATAGACGAGGTCGGTGTCGCCGGACTCGATGGCCTTGTCGAGCGCCACTTCGTCTTCTTCCATGTTGAGCAGCAACGGCACCTGTCTACCAGCGCGCGGCTCGTGGTTGAGCAGTTCGGTCGCCAGCCGGCCGCGGCCTTCATCGTAGGCGGCGCGGGCGATGGCTTCGAAGGAGATGCCTGGCTTGCCTGAGAGCTTGTCAACGATCTTGCGGCATATGGTGTCGTCGTCTTCGGCGCCGACGCGGACCTTGGCCGAGGCCCAGTGCACGTAGATCTTGTCGGTGGGGAGGCGGAGGTAGCCGGCGATCTTGAGGGCGAGGAGATATTCGCGGCGGTTGAGGAGACGGGCAATTAAACCGGAAGGGGAGAGGCGCTGGTATTGCTCGTAGGATAGGGGCAGGCCAATCTCAAAGAAGCGCACGGCGTTGAGCACGCGCAGGGTCTCGCACATGTCGACGAAGTCGTCACTGTTGTAAATGTCAAGGACGGATTTGCCGAAGGAGGCGGCTTTTAGGAGCTGTTTCTGCCAATGGATGCTGAATTCCTGGCCGGCGGCGTTGACACACGTGTCGACGGCTTCGACGAGGTTGGACCGGATGAGCTGGATGTTGTCGTCGGCCTTTGGTGATTGCATCTCGAGCTGTTCGACGGCGTCTAGCAAGATGGATGCGGGCGAGTCGGTACCCAGACGGAAGACCTCGTCGATCACCTCGGGGACTTTTTGAAGGAAGTCGCAAGTGTCGTTGGCGAGAACGCGCACGCCGTCGAAGTCGGGCAGGATATGGATCCGGCCATTGTCGTAATAGAACCTGGCTAGGGAGCCCCCTGGGCCGACGAGACGGACTTCATCCTCCCAGGCGATAACGACGGCGTCGTTGCCGCACCACTCGAAGTACTGTGGCGGAATCTTGGATTTGGAGACGTATTCGCTCAGCCGAGTCTGGAAATCGCTGCTGATGACATGAGCCTTGCCAGTTGTTGTATACAAGGCTACAAACTTGCCATTTGGCGAGATGCTGATGTGTGAGAACGGTCCGATATCGATGTAGCGGTCTTCGCATTCGCTGGCATCAGAGACGTAGATGGTTTGGCCGATGCTTAGCAAAACCTCGACGGACCGAGACAAGGTGTAAGCAGGTGGAACGAGAGACCATGAGTTGACCTGGCCTTCGGGAGGTTGCGCCAGGAGTTTGGGTCTCGGTTCATCATAAGCCGAGACTGATACGAGCGAGTTGTTGTTTAGGAGAGCAACGAGACCGTGGCCGTAGAACTTGCATGCCCGAACCCCAACCTCATCGGCATCGTGTCCAAGCGAAAACTGGGTGAAGTCGCCCTGGAGATCGTAGTAACACCTCACGGTGCCGTCGCCCGTGACAACCAGCAGCTTCTCGTCTTCCGACCAGCCTAGGCCCTTGATCGAGCCCTTATCCCACGGAATGCGCCTGATGAGTTTCCCGGCACAGCTGTAGATGTCTATGCTCGGTTTCGAAGGCCTTCCTGCGGCGAATGCTACCAACTTGTCCTCATCTCGGTATAGAGCTGTGATGGCAATGTCAGAGCATGACCTTTCTGGGACACGTCATCATAGAGAGTGGGATCACAAGGAAAACAATACCAACAGCTCCGCCATAGGGGGCACCGGCGACAATGTAGTTGTCCAGGTCTAGGTCCGCATCAAAAATTTGGGTGTACAGTTGGGTTTTGCGGTAAAACTTTTCGCCAACCTGTTCCCATCCTGCTGTTGGATGAGGGACCTCCATCATATCATCATGTTTGCATATTGTGAGTGTGAGTAAGAGTGATGAGAATGAGCATGAGGTGTTCTCCAACAAGGTACGAGATTCCGCGTGTGTGTGGAGGTGTTGTCGTTCCTTCCCCAACAGCCCCCGGCTCAGGCTGCAGTGTGGTTACAGATAGGTACGCTAGCGGATGTTCCTTGGATGACCTGGCAGGCGCGCACAGTTGGATGCCTCCCCCCTGCTCCTGTCGTTGATCAGGCCTGCCCCATGGAGTCACCATGTGGAGACAGTACCCAGTTGTCAGCCCCACAAGCCCCTCCATGAGCTCCCCCCCTCTTGTGCGCTAAAGACAAAGCTCCCGGTCCGACTAATGTTTGCATCATCTACATCCTCCGGCACAGGAACGAATCATGCCGGTTAATTTGTACCAACTCCCAACTTCCCGGATCCTTATTCTTCTGACTTACCGCTTCTTGTTTGTTTGAGAGCCATCTCTCCCCCAGCCCATCTGTACGTTCCGGACCTCCTCTCCGCATCGGCCACAGCAGATCCAATTCGTAACCCACCAAAATGCCGGGCTGGCGCGATGAATACCTTTCATCCCTCGTGGATGCCGACCAGCGGAATCCCGTCAACCGAGAGCTTGTGGATACCTGTCAGTTGCCTTGCCCCGGCCTCCATTGCCCTGCTTCTTTGTCTTGTCTCGTCCTGTCTTGTCTTGCTTGCTTAAAGTTCTCACCACAACTCCCTTTGATTCCTTATTGAAAAACTTACCACCCAGCAAACATCATCCTAAACATGCAAGTGTTCCAGGCCAGCAACTCTTCGACCGCATATCCCTACTAGAAGCCGAAAAGGCGGCCCTCCAACAACAAGTCGAGACCTACCTATCTTCCTCCTCGTCAAGTAGCGGCGCCGCCAACAAGCCCCGAGACCGAGACACTACCAAGACCGTTGCCGCCGCCGCCGCCGCTGACTCGACAACAACTGCACCGAACACCGCCGATTCCGCCCTTCTCGCCCGCCTCCGTGTCGATCTAGCCGAAGCCCTCCGTGCAAAAGGCGACTTCCAACGGCGACTAAATGTAGTTGAAGAGGAGCTCGTCCGCTTGCGGACCAAGACGACAACCGATAACAAGACAATACAAACATTGACGGCCGAGAGGAAAACGCTCACCATCAAGCTCCGAGACCGCGAGGAAGAGCTGCGTGCCAAGAGCAAGATGTTGGCGGACGTGCAGGATGAGTTGCAGGTACTCAACACCCACCTGGATCTCGTCGAGAAGCGGCGTTCCGAGATGGAGGCGGAGAATAAGCAGCTAGTAGCCCGCTTCATGAAGCGGGTTGGGCAGGAGGCGGAGGCCATGAACATGGCGAATGATACGACGTCGGGTTCTGGCCATCGGTCATCTGGTTCCAGGAGGAGATAGGATGGAAACCCGGGAATATCGAATGTGCCCAACCCGATAGGGACGGAGAGCACCACACCGAGAGATACACGTATAGACGACAAGAGGAGGGCAAAGAGGGCCGTCTGAGGACGCAGCGAGGTTTCGACGATCCTTTCCGGTCTTCCAGCTCCTTGATCTACCAGCGCCAAAGATACCACGAGGAAAGGCGGATGATTCACAGTAATTCAGTTGGCATAGCGCGGGAGTTTTGGTTGGGTATCTTTGGTTATAAGCTTGCACAGCCAGCGTATTATTTACTACACACGGGGGCTGTTACAAAAGGTATGTACGTATGTACTTGATATAAGAACCCGGTATCTTTCCCTTTCCCTTTTACCTTTCCGATTCCCTTCCATTCCCTTCCACCTCTATTTTACGCGTACATCTGGATATATCAGATTGAAATAAAAACCCATACAACGCGGAGATGATATAAGCACGCTTTTGCAGGCGCGCCATCCAGAAAACCGCTATGCTAGAAAATAAGACACACCATACGCGCATCATACTCCTAGGAATATCTTGATCCAGGTATCATCATCGGGGATGGTACCAAGAGCCCCGCCAAAGCAGGAAAGAGCTCGCTAACCTCCTCTTTTCATTCAAATCCAGCGCGAGTGCCCCCCTTCATCACCTCCGGGTCGAGATACAATATGTCCCGCTAGCGCCAGTCCAGCTGACATAGCCTTCAGGATACGTCAAGTGCTCGACATCCAGGATCGACGTGGCCACATCGTTCTCGGCATTCTTGTTGTCGTGCACAAACGTCTTGAGCGAGATGATCTTGCATCCGATCTTGAGATCCAGGAACATGCTGACGAGGTTATCGTTGAGCTGCGACGTGAAGGCCTGATTGTTGACGAGCACCACGTCGGCCCGCTTGAGCACCTCGAGGATCTTCTCGTTCTTACGGAAATCCCCTCTCTCCAGGCGCACTTTGCCGGGCTTGACCCCCCAGAGCCGACAGCGGGCCAAAAACTCGTCGTACTGCGCCTCGGCCAGGTTGCACGCGTTCTCCATCATCTCGCAGCCCCAGCTCTCGCATCCAATCTCCAGCGCCGCCTGGAGCGTCACGTTGCCGACGCCCGAGCCGAGATCGACAAAAACCTTGTCCGAGGTCAGGTTAGTCCTTTCCAAAATGTCCGAGATGAAGGGGTGGTTGAGTTCGCCGTAGACGTTGTCGCTGCCGTTCTGGTACTTGGCCAAGAGCTCGACCCGTGGGGCGACGGTGCGGTCGTAGACCTGGTCGAGGATAAAGTCGACCAGCTCGCGCGGTATCCCGTGCATCTTGTCGAGGTTTCGCACAATGACGCCCTTGCGCATGAGCTTGAGGAGTTCGTCGTTGTATTCGCGGAGGGCGGCTTTGAAGCCGGGGCCGTCGGATCGGTTTTTGCTCTTGACGAGTTTTCGGAGGATGCCGGTCTGGTGGTCAAGGAAGATCTTGGCCTCTTCGTCTGTGAGATAAGTTGAGGCCACTAGTTGTACTACTTTTTCGATATCCTTGACGGCATCAATCTTATCTTTGCCTTCTACCAGTTCGTATCTGTACCATGCACACAGGTGACAAAGTTAGCTTCATGTTATGTTTTAAGGCGGGGTATGTATGAATGGGATGAAGGGGGTGTAAAAGGTGAAGAGAAGGGAATCGTAGAAAGGACTACCCACCGTTCAGGATACCTGACCCCAGGGTACTGCAACCGCACAGCAACCTCCTCGTTCTTCAAGTTCAAAGCGGGCTTGCACTTGTGTTCCAGGCTCGCGACCTTGGCCGCATGTATGATGCCCGGGCCGGGTATCCGCTCCACCTGGTCCGCATCCTCGCCCTTCCATATCTTGGGGTGTCGTAACTTCCGGTTCACGTCCACGGGTCGTTCGTCGTGCACCCGCTTGCGACGCTTGCGCGCATCCAGGTTGTCCTCCCAGTTCTCGTCCCCGTTGCTGTCGGAATCTGAGTCCTCAGAGAAGTGAGGGCTGATGGGCGACCGGCTCGAGGCCTTGGTCGCGCGGCGCTTGCGGCTGCTCCGGCCGTCGCCGTTGATGGATGGGTTGGGCGACGCGCTCTGGACCCGTCGTGAAAGCGTGGTGGTGCTGACCTTGGTGAGGGAAGCGCGGGCGGAGGAGGAGGTAGAGGAGGTGGTGTGGCTCGTTCCGTTGAGTCTGGACGTAGACGAGGCGCGCGACAGAGATGACCCCGCCCCCGCAGTCCGGACGTTTCTGGAGTGCTGTGAGGAACCGGTGGTGGGTATGCTCGAGGAGGATGTCGACGCTTTGAGTTTGGGGCGCTCAACGGTCTCGCGGACGGTGCGGATCTCGGTCTTGATTTTGAACTTTGATTTTTGGTTGAAAATGCTCATGTTTCTTGTCTTTTCCGCCTCCCGGTCGTTCGGTCGTTTCGCTTTGCGTTGGCCGGCTGTTGATTGTACCTTGACAATAAAGTATATGGTGTTACTGATAACAGAAAAAAACTGAATAGAGATAGACAAGAATGGGACGGCGACTTATGACGACGAAGAGGGGCGCAAGGCGTTGAGAGAGACAGAGACTAGTCAAGCTGTACGGCGTAGCTAGGTAAGGGTATCGATACGCTTTTTTGGACTTTGTGATAAGGCAGAGGACGACGGAAGTGGGTTCGAAGATCGAGCTTCAGGTTCGTGGAGCAGGCTCAGCAGGAAAAAAGATACTGTAGTATGGATTGGGGTCTCTTCGCTTCGGGAGGCCTGCGCCGAGAAAAGGCGCGGCGCGACGGAAAGGTGGACTCGCTCCGTTCTTAGTTCGGTGGATTGTTCGGTGGGTATCCCGTCTCGGCGGGATCCTGTAACGAGTAACGAAATGCCTTTGCGTCTCTGGTCCGGTCCGCGGGGGCAGGGAGTGAGTAGGGTGTTTTGATGTGTATGTAGGTAGTGTAAGTACACGCTCGCTACACTTCTGTATGTCGAGAAACTGTTCGGGATCGAAAGGCTGAAATATGTAAATGGGCGCTCGGCGACAGGTGAACCAAATCTAATGGGTATATGGCATAGCAAGGCTGGGCTGAGGGATGTGCAACAAAGAAGTATCTTCCTGCAGGTGTTTGATCTCTGAGATGAAGAAAAGGGCAGAAAAGTGGATACGGTAACAGACAAGAGGGACAGTGACAGACAAAAAAAGATGAGGAAAAGTCAAATGCAGATTCCATCCACCACTGCATGCCACTGCACAACAGAAACCCCAACACTGGCAGCCTGCACTAGCAGAATCGCCTGGACTCCCAAGATTCCCCAGGCGGGTGCGACCTTGCGACCCTGACCTTCCCGTCGGCGTCCAATCCCGCTGCTTGTTGGGGAGCGCTGGAACACGGCGTGAGGCGATTTGACAGCTGCAATATCTCGCCGCATGGCCGGGCAGTCCTGTAGCCTGCAGCTGCTGCAGCCAAGTCATTCCAATCCCGTCTTTCTCCAGGCTTCCAGCTCTCGCTTGGCGCGACTCGACATTTTTGAGATTCGTGATCATGTGACTCTATTCGCTTATAGAGACTGCACGGACCAGCATCTTATTGTTTCCGTTCACCGAGGTGAGATGGCTGGTCCGGGTCCCCTTCGCCCTCACCGACGGTGAACAGTCCGTTCCGGGCCAAGCCCGGGCATCAAGATCGCGATCTTTAACTTTACGTCAGTCAGGATGCGGATGGACCGGTAAATTTAGCTGATCTGATTGGTTTCATCGACATGTTATATGCGACTGAGTATCTCATCTAACGTGAAGAGACATTGAACATTTACCTTTCCGTCGCTCCGTGCCTGTCACAAATGTTGACATTCCATCCTGTCGGGTTGTTTCTTGGATGAGAAATCATCTGGCTTTGGTGAGATTTGGAATCTTGAATCTTTCCATGCTCCCATCGTGGATCCGATAACCGGAGGATGGACCTGTCATTGTAAGTATGGCAGGGACGAGCGATAGGCCTGCCCTTATGAAGCAGCAAGGTTGACAGCTTGAGATTATTTCGACGTCGCTTTACAGCCCACAGCCTTATAAGCCGCGCTTCAAATCTGTGATGTCCACACCCCGGCATAGCCATCAACAATGCAGTCGGTAGTGCACACCTTACCGACGTAAGCACTCAAATACCGGCCCGCCTATAGTTGAGCTACAGAAATCGCACATAACGGTTTAGGTACCTCTCGTCATCACAAGTACACTCATCGGAGGCAAGGGAATCAAAACGGTTGATCGATGATCGTTATCGACAATCACAACCCGTTCTCTACCGAATGTGTTGTGGCCGACAGCGGCCCATTCGGAGTCCGTCTTGGCAATGGCATGCGTTGAATGTCAACGACTGGCAAAGGACGATGGCTGGCAAAAAAAACATGATGCAAGGTGGCTTGGAGGTTCACCAAATTTGTGATGATGAAGCTCGATGATTTTCGATGGCTTCAAGTTTTTCAGGGTCTTGGGCTTGTTTTGTTTGTTCAGTAACAGTTGATGATGCGCGGAACGAGGTTGCGTTGATTGTGGCCCTACAGTGTCCAGACCGCGCCAAGCATTTCCATGACCCATAAGCCGGCAGTCCCACTCTCTGTGACGTCATGGGCTTGCGATCTCATGTGTTGGATCCTTGAACTTGATCAAAGTCGCGTTTGTAACAGCGCACGGAATTGGGTCTCCTTTTCAGTTTTTTGTGCTTGATGTGAGCCAATGACCCAATGCCGTAGCGAGCCTCTTTCATATCGGAAGTTACGTCAAGCAAACTTATGATATCTGGCACATTCTAGTCACGGGTTGGGAGAAGAGAGGAGAAGCTTTGACACTCGGAGGGAGTTCAGTCATTCTCGATCAAAGGGACTGATGGATGATGGACATACCGGTATGTCATATCAGTTTTAGTGCGGCGGCCCACCGAGTGCTCCAGATGAGATGGAGATGACCCTGATGCCCACATGGTACGGGTCTCCATCCCGATGTCAGGCAGCTCACTCGGATTTGTTTCGTTTTTCACTGCAGAATGAAAACAGAAACGTGGACGTTAGGGAAAAGGATGAATGAGATCGATTTGCAATCGCGTCTGTCCCAGCAGGGCTGGGGAAGGAAGCCAGCCTAAGTGCTGCCCTGGCTGCCCTGTTGAGGCAGACCCGAGCAGTTGTATCACCAAGATGGCTGGCCACCGCAGCAAGAAAACACAGACACAAGCGAGTGGCCTGATATTCTCGAGAGTGACAAAGAGACACCTAGAGGCATCTTGAGGCCGTCTGAACTGTCGTTTAATTAGCCTGAGGGACTGATTCACACTGCGGACGTCGCGCAAGTGCTCCGTTTGTGTGCATCTCGGTGCAGCCACGGGGTGTGCTAGCCCCTCACCTGGAAGGTCTTTGTTTCAAGACGAACCAGAAAATGACCATTTTCGACATCTAGGAGAGGGTTGAAGGTGTGACGCACGTATTGAATTGTGGTGCATCTTGAAAACAGAAGCTTGGTCTGCTTTGGTGAAGCTCACACGGCTCAGTCCCCCCGGCCACCCAATTGGCGTCAAGATCCTCGTCAATATCTCAACCGATCGTCACGGTTACCACCCGAGTCCCAACTTTTCCATGGAGTGTCCCTTGAGCTTCACCCTTGTCTGGCAGAGAGCTCCGTGAAGGGGGCCGACTCGATAATCACCTGGAATGTGCTTACTGTGGTTCACTAGGTCTAACCCTTCTAGGAAGTAAATAACAGGTAAATGCGCGTGTTAAGGAGAGAAAATACCAGGGACATTGGCCAAGACTGATGAGCAAAAGTGAAAAAGGGAAAGGGCATGGCATCGTCACTCTCTCAGATTCCCTTTTCTTTTTCTTCAGAGATTTCTTCTGCACCCCTGCCTTCACGAGTAGACCCCCTGCTTCTCCTTACCTACCCACCGGAAACAGGTCTGGGCTTTCTGCTTCCTCAAAGGCTGTCCAACCCCGATGTCTTGCGTGCCTTCCCTATGACGCATACCATCCCTCCGCGCCGAAGGTTGCTCCCACGTCACTCAAGAACCAGAACCTGGCGTCAAGCATCAAGCAAGCTGCCTGCCCAGAAACGCACGAGGAACTCTGGCTTTGGTCCCTTCCTGCTATAAACCAACTTATACCGCCCACCCCGTCCCCATTTCAACCCTTCATCTGCATCGATCTCGACTTGGACCTATTCACCAATTAATTTTTTCCTTAGTACCATAACAACAACAATACGATACCCGATACCCAATACCCGATACCCCCCGCATTCGTCCGCGTTTAATCGTCGTTTGCTTTTCCAACTTGAGGACCGATATTACGATATTTCAGCATCCTACCCGCCTTTTTTCACCTCACGGTTTTCTATTTTGTTTTCCGGTGATACCCAGCAGCCATACCAACAGACACCTTAATACCTCTGCGTGTCCTTTGATTTCAGTTCTTTAATCAGTCAACATGGCGACCGTCAACGGAAAGGCAAACGTCAACCGGCCAGTTGATGCCAAGCAGAAGGAGGCCGACGTCAACCGCAAACTTCAGTTCTACGGAATCGCCAGCGCTTTCCAGCACGGCAAGGTTCCTTCGGTATGGACTACCCACAACTAGGTCCAGTCGCAGTTGGATATGAAGCATGACGCTGACTGTTTTTATGTAGAACGACCAAATCGATGTCGCGTTGAACAGCTTCCTCCAGTCCAGGGCGCTCGCAAACCCATCCAAGAAGCTCTCCACCGAGGGACAGGCGCTTGTTGCCGATTTCCGGGAGGTTGTGAGACAGGCCAAGAATCTCCTGCTCTCCAAGAACGACGGAAACCTCCTTCAGGATTTCATTTGGCAGACACAGCAATGGGACCCCAAGGCTGTCAACGTCCCTGGTGCCCCTGTGAATAAGGAACAGGCCCAGCAGCATGGCAACCAGGCCCTCGAGGGATTGCGCACTCTGGGCACCCTTATTATTACCAACGGCCAGTTCCGTAAGCTGCGTAAGTTGAACTGTCTAACCTAACTGTAGACATTTGCTCGGGAAAAATGCTAACAATTACCAGTCAAGGATGCCACTGTTCTCCTCCGTGACATCGCTGGCGATGCTGCTACCAATGCCGCAGCTCGCGTGAGACCTTCCCAGGAGGATCTCCAGCAGATTGATGCGCCCGCTGCCGATAACACTTGGCACGAGAAGCCTGAGCTTTCCCGCGATCAGGTGAAGAGCAAGTTCAATGACTTCTACAAGGGAAACCCCAAGGAGGACGCAAAGCACATTATGGGCGAGGCCACCTCTGCTGCTCACCCTGATGGGTCTGCCAACCCCAGAGATCTAGCCAACACCGCTGCTCACGATGGCCGCACTGGCGGCTCTTCCGGAATCGACGCTCAGAAGGGTGTCTCTGCTGCTGCGAACACCGCTCAGCAAAAGATTGACCAGAACCTCGATGATGAGACCAGGGAGAAGGCTAAGAATAAGAAAGAGGAGTACAGGGCCCGCACCAGGGAGTACTTCCAGAAGAAGGTTCCCCAGGAGCGTCGTGAGCAAACCATTTGGCGCTTGAAGGTATTTTCACGCCGAACCGTGGTTATTTCAGCCGGAAAAAAATGCTAACATTATATGTAGAAAATGGTCGTTGAATGCCAGCAACACCCTGATTACCAGCGTGCGATTACCACTTTGCTCAACCTCGCCGAGGAGTACGGTAGCCACGCCAACAGACTTGCTCAGGGGGGCACTGGTACTGTGAAGGAGACCCGTACCGCTTTGGCTCAGGCCGAGGGTGATCTCAAGACCCTCATCGAGCGCTTCGCCAACGGCACATCCAGCGATGATCTGTGGGCTTCTATCAACACCATCTATGAGGATGCCGACAGAGATCCCGAGTTGAAGAACTGGTTCAAGGCTATGAATAGCTACATTCGCCGCTGCCTCAGGGAGGAGGGCTACATTCTCGACGATGCATCCAACGAGGAGTGGAACCGCCTCTACGACCACGGCAACTACCTCCTCCGCAACAAGTATCGCGCCCATACTGACCGCATTGTTGATGAGCTCAAGTTCTTGGCCGATCAGTTCGACCAGGATCCTCAAAACCAGAGCTTTGCGGCTTCCCTCAACAAGCTGTTCGCCGACCTGGGCAACGATGAGAACGGCAAGCCTACCTTCAAGCCCCATCTCATCAAGGATTTGACCGACGTAATCATTCCCGCCATGTTCGAGAATGTTGCTTACATTCCGGTTCCCCGTATCGAGTACTCGGATCCCCAGATCGACGCCGTCATCGAGAATCTCGTCCTTGAAAGCGACAACTTCATGCCCAATGTCCTCGAAGTTGCTAGTGAAAACTACATGCGCTTTGGTCGCAAGAAGATCGCCAACAAGAACAGGATGGCCGTTGACGTCAAGGTTGCTGGTATCCAGATGGATCTGCGCGATGTGAGCTACTACATCAAGCGGAAGCAGGGCTTCCCATCGCTCAGCGACACCGGTATCTTCAACATTCTGCTTGAAGGCGATGGCTTCACCTTCAGGATGAAGATGTCTTCTGCAGATGCTAAGGACAGGCAGAACTTCTTCAAGATTGACAAGGTGGATGTCGATGTCAAGAACTTGCGTATCAAGTTGGTCAAGTCCAACCACAAGCTGCTTTTCAACCTCTTCAAGCCCATCATGCTCAAGGTTCTCCGCCCTGGCCTCCAGAAGGCTCTTGAGAAGGCCATTCGCGACCAGGCTGCCAGACTTGACAGCATGCTGTACGAGATCAAGCAGGAGGCTGACAGGGCTCTTGATGAGGCTCGTGAGGATCCCGAGAAAACTCCCAACATCTACAACCGCTACGTCACGGCGGCTCAGAAGAAGATCCTCCAGGGCAAGCAGAAGGCCCAGGGCGTTGTTGCAGACAAGAAGGTCAACTATGCTGTCACCAAGGAGGACAGCATATTCCCCCACATCCACCTTCCTGGCGGAATCAGCTCCAAGGCCACGGAGTACAAGGACCTCGCTCGCAAGGGAGACAAGTGGGAGAGCCCCGTCTTCTCAATTGGCTCTGCTGGCAAGAGCCACGACATCCCTGGCGCTCCTCATGTTGTTCGCAAGCCGCACGCTGCCAGTAACCCGCACACTGCCAGTAACCCGCACGCTGCCACTAATGGTGCAGCCCACGGTTCTGGCAACGGGTACGCGCTCCACGGCGGTCCTGGCGCGAACGTCGGCAACGGTGGCCTGAACGTTCCCGGTGGCAACTACCTTCCTAGCGACCCTGCTATGGGCGGCCATGGTATGAAGACTGTCGGCACTGCCCCTAACGGCCGCGTTGCTGTCGGTGTTTAAAGACATGACGAGACGACGTTTCTTTGAAATGACCTGGAAAGATGGCTTTGCCAAAATAATGACTGAATGCTGAATACGGACGGAAGGAGTACTGAAAGGTACATGATTTATACCCATTGCAGTCTAGTTGTAGGATGGAGGAAGCAAGTCAAAAAAATACCCAAGTAGGAAGGAGAAGAAAGGGATACCCAGAGACTGCGTAATACGGTTCGATTGGCTTTACTGAGCACCTAATTTTCCTTTGTAATATTTCAGCTACAGTTTATTAACACTACGATCCCTACGAAGCCTCAGTCAAGGAAGATAGTCAGTTGATTCTACTTATTCTTAAAACTTGATTACTCTTGTTGCACTCGTGATGGTCGGTCGTTGTGCTCGTGTAAGTGGTAGTACAAAACGATCCAAGGGTTAGGGTTTGATCAGTGTCTATCAAAGTGCCAAGTTTCAAATGCGATGCTGTAGCCTACCCTACCTGCTCCTGTAATCCATAGCGCGTCATAGTGAACTCTTGCTCCAGGCAACAACCGCGTTCTGAACATTGATAAAAAGAAGTGAGATAAGAGTGGTTTAACTTGGACACTACTCGACAGTTCTTTTGGGTCGACTTTGATACTTCTTTTTATTTCCGCAAGAATTTTGAATCTAGGTTGTGTCTGAAAGCCGTGATCTCATTGTGATGGTTTAACACACCCAGACATCGTTGAATTACCTTGAAAACAACACAACCATTTCGAAGCAGCGAGTGTGAAAGGCCATCACACATTCACACATTCACAATGAATACCAACAGGCGATCCAGATCCCCAGACGAGGAGGCATTGGAGGAAGACCAGCACCAGTACGGTGCCGGTACCATGAGCATAGAAGAACTAGATGAGCAGTGAGTTCACATCTCCATGGAGGAAGCAGATCCCCATCATATGTATTTCCAATCCAGTCCACTAACCCGAAACCCCAGCTTTCCAAACCGACCCCATAACCACTCCAAAACCTTCCCCTTCTCCGATCTCTACCGCACCCTCTTCAACCCCCTCATAGACTGCAAACCCTCCACCTCCGGGGGCGGCCCTGTCCGCGGCCCCAAGCCAGGTCGGGGCGGCCACTTCTCCTCCACGGTATCTTACCATGAGCAGCGCCGCCACATCATCGAGCGCTTCATGTCCCGCTGGCGCTCCGAAGTAGGCAACGACTTCTATCCGGCCATGCGCCTGATCCTGCCCGACAAGGATCGCGATCGCGGGGTGTACGGGCTGAAGGAGAATAGCATTGGGAGGTTGCTGGTGAAGGTGATGAAGATCGATCGCAACTCCGAGGATGGATATAATCTTATGCACTGGAAATTGCCAGGGCAGAGCGGGATTAGTAGGTCGGTGGGCGACTTTGCGGGGAGGGTGTTTGAGGTTGTCAGCAAGCGGGCGATGAGGAGCGAGCCGGGAAACATGACGGTGGCGGATGTCAATGTTTTGCTTGACAGGCTGGCGGGGGCCAGTGGCGAGGCGGAGCAGATGCCGATTTTCGACGAGTTTTACAGACAAATGAATGCCGAGGAGGTGATGTGGTTGGTGAGGATCATTCTCAAGGATATGAGGGTCGGCGCGACGGAGCGGACATTTCTTAACTTGTGGCATCCGGATGCCGAGGCGCTGTTTAGTGTGTCTTCGAGCTTGAGGAGGGTGTGTTGGGAGTTGTATGATCCGGAGTTTCGGCTGGAGCAGCAGGAGACGGGGATCACGCTGATGCAGTGCTTCCAGTCGCAGCTGGCGCAGTTTCAGATGACGACGACGTTTGATAAATTGGTGAAGAATCTGGGCGTTACAGAGGAGGGCCAGGAGTTTTGGATCGAGGAGAAGCTGGATGGTGAAAGGATGCAGATGCATATGATGGAGGACGATACCGTGCCGGGAGGGTTCAGGTTTGCGTTTTGGTCCAGGAAGGCGAAGGATTACACATATCTTTATGGCGAGAGCTTGGGCGATGAGCAGTCCGCTCTGACACGGCATCTGCGCAACGCCTTTGCCGACGGCGTAAGGAACTTGATTCTTGACGGAGAGATGATTACGTGGGACATCGATATCGACAAGATGGTCCCCTTTGGAACGCTCAAGACGGCCGCGCTGGAGCAGCAAAAGAACCCATCCAAGGCCGGTCCTCGTCCGCTTTACCGTGTCTTCGACATCATGCTCCTAAACGACAAGCCGCTTACCGAGTACACCCTCAACGACCGGCGGAAAGCCCTCGAACGCGCCGTCGTCGGCGTCCACCGCCGCTTGGAGATTCTTCCCTTCGAGCGAGCCACCTCCCCAGACGCCATCGAGCCGCTTCTACGACGAGTCGTAGCCGAAGCATCGGAGGGTCTTGTCCTCAAGAACCCGCGCTCGCGTTACTCGCTGAACAGTCGCAACAACGACTGGATCAAGGTCAAACCCGAGTACATGTCCGAGTTCGGCGAGTCGATGGACTGCGTGGTAGTAGGTGGCTACTTCGGCTCCGGCCGGCGAGGCGGCACGCTCTCTTCCTTCCTCTGCGGTCTGCGCGTCTCTCAAAACTTGATCGAAAGCGGCAAAGCAGCGACCGCCGAAAAATGTCTTTCCTTCTTCAAAGTCGGCGGCGGTCTCAAGGCGGAGGACTACGCCGAGATCCGGCATCACACTGAAGGGAAATGGCAGGACTGGGACGCTGCCAATCCGCCCACAGAATACATCGAGCTCGGCGGAGGAGAGAGGTTGCAATATGAGAAGCCGGACGTGTGGATCCGACCGAGCGACTCGGTCGTCATCTCAGTGAAAGCCGCCAGCATCACGCCAACGGACCAGTTCGCCATGGGCTGGACGTTGCGGTTCCCACGGTTCCGTAAGCTGCGGCTGGATCGCACGTGGGACTCGGCGCTGGACATGGACGAGTTTGAAGTCCTACGATCCAAGATCAAGGACCAGGAACAGGAACGCAAAAAGATGGAGATGGAGAGTCGCAAGCGGAAACCGGCAACCAAGCGCGCCAGGAAAGATCTGGTTATTGCGGGCATGTCTAATCCCTCCTTGTCATCTTCTGCTACACCCTTCGTTGCCCCGCGAGCAACGCGCGAAGCCAGCACCCACTTATTCATAGGCTTGGACTTTTGCGTCCTTTCAGAGTCTCTCAAACCAAACAAGATGGCCAAGCCAGCTTTGGAGAAACTCATAAAAGACCACGGCGGCCGCATCTACCAGCAGGTGGTAGACCGCTCTGGTGACCAGGAAAAGATAATCATCCCCATAGCAGATAAGAACGTGGTCAAAGTGGCTTCCCTCAAAAAGGCCCACCCGGAGATGGACATCATCAGGCCGAAATGGGTGTTTGACTGTCTTGCGCAGCCAATGTCACGAAAGGAAAAGGGTTACCTCCTCCCCTTTGAACCTATCCACATCTTCCACGCTGGTAGCGAACAAACAGAGCAAGAAGCAGAAGAAGCAGTGGATAGATTTGGAGATAGCTACGCTCGTGACTTGGCTGACATAGACGAGTTGAAGGCGGTTATGGAGGGGATGGACCAGTCTGATGAGTATGTTTCTGACTCGGACTGGGATTCGGATTCCGGTTCTAAGAAGAACAGAGGAGGAGGGTTCGATATGAATCACTTCCTTGGCCACCTAGAAGCGCAGGGCGCGGCTTCGCTGGATGAGTTGCGCTCGTTCATGTTTCGGCGGTGCCGGGTTTTTTTTGCTTTAGCTGATGCTGACGACAACGGCGAAGCATCTACACTCTGTGAAAGCAAAGCCTTGAAATTAGAGAACTATGTACGGTTTGGTAACGGGACGGTAGTTGACGAGCTGGAACAGGCGACGCATGTGGTTGTTTTTACTGCTTCTGAAGGCTCGGAAGGGAGTAAGAAAAAGGAGAGAGAGATGGTGGCGGAGATTAGGTATAAGATTAGCTTGGGAGAGATGGGGAGTCCGGTGCCGAGGATTGTGAAGGGGGAATGGGTGGAGGAGTCGTGGAAGGAGGGCACGGTGGTTGATGAGGAGGCGTATGTGGCTAGGTAGGTTTTCTGTGACCTAGGGTTGTATCTTCGTGTTAGGTTCTTTTGTTTGTGTACAATATTGGTGTTGGGAGGGCAACGGGTGGTTCTGCTTTCAGGTTGTTGAGTGCCTTAGTTCGAGCTGGCGCCTGGTGACTTCCTGTTGTTTTTCTTGACAACCTGAAGGCATGGATGTTTTGCCCGTGGAAAAGAAACCTTTCTCGGCTCCCCCTTACAAGTCGCCGCGTTCAATGTAACGGCCCATTCAAGGCTGTAAGGGTTCGTTTTGACTGCTAGGTTTCTACTCCCTTCTCCCCTTCACCTCCTGATCTTGGGTATCAGCCGTCTAATCCACCTTGACCGACGGTATGTGTCCGCTGTGTCTTTCCTCTACAAGATTGTCTGGTTGTCTACATTCCCCGTACGGCCCATACTGTTTTCATTAGACGCGTTCAAGGTGATATTGCGGTGATTGGAAAATAAATGGCATTGGTTTTTCACATATTTATGCCCTTGTACGCTCGAGTTCAATGGCACAACACAGGAGATGGAGTCTGGTGACTGACTGACCAAGTGACTGACTGCCAGTTGGAGTTGTTGATATGGCGTAGGTAGGTTCTAGTGGTTCACTTGTTTTCTTTCGCAAGTCACCACGTACGTTAAAGGTGACTGACTGTTCTTTGAAGGTTGTTACGGGGCAAAAAATATTGCCAACATTGATTGGGCTTTGCACAAAAACGCGTCTCGACTTCACCTTGCTGGACTTTTGTACGCGGTCGTCTAGGTAACTTAGGTATCCTACATCCTTTGGCCGACCCACTTTTCCTTCTTCTTGATGATAACCTGCCTTCAAAAGTTCCCAAGAGACATTTTGCCATGAGTCGGCTGGATACTCGCCTTGAAGTGTCTTACTATGCTAGACGTGGTTCTAATTTTGTTGCCATACTAGTCGGGTAAAAGGTCTTTACAGTAGGTTCGTGGACTTGAGAACCTTGGCCTACGCGTCAGGGGTTGAAGGACCTCTGACACTTTCCGCCCATGGGAATGGACGCGATTTTAGACCTGGCGAGTAGATATAGCGTGCTCTCCACGAGTATCCATTCAATTCAGTTTTAGGCCACGTGTATTTACTTTTTATGGTGGAGAATGGACCGGAAGCTACCAGAGCTGGCAGCGTCCCAGGGCCTTCATCCGAACTTTTGATGGTATTGTGCTTGGGCAGGAGCCCAAAAGATCCCACACGCAGCCCATTTCCCACAATAAATTTGTCTTGGTTCCCATGGAGAGCGTGACCCTTTGTGATTTCTGTTTAGTTACCCTTGATTCATCCTGGGAGAGGACATCTCTAAAGCAGGGTGGCGGGACTCAAAAAGCTGGGCCATCGAACGCGCTTCAAACATCGGACGGACACTCGAAAATTTCGTAATGCTTTACTTGAAATTTTCAAGAGTAACCAGCATCATGGAAAATGGCATGTCTGAAAGA
Organism: Sordaria macrospora; assembly: GCF_033870435.1. Taxonomy (NCBI): domain Eukaryota; kingdom Fungi; phylum Ascomycota; class Sordariomycetes; order Sordariales; family Sordariaceae; genus Sordaria; species Sordaria macrospora. The sequence continues at coordinate 2,982,758 of NC_089374.1, read as the reverse complement.
AACAATGAAGCTCGGTTTGGGCTTGTTTGTGTGGTTTTGCCTGGTGAAAATTTGAACAAAGTGTTGGGCGTAGGATCGCTTGGGGCATATCGCCCCAAAAGAATTCCTCACATTGAACACTTCTTCCATCAATACCCCCCAGGGCGTTGAGAGTAAAAAAGAAATGAAAACCAAAATAGCCTTAATGACAAAGAGCTTGACTATGTGGTTGATACTGGTGCCAGCAGCTTTAATGAAAGCTGCTCTGAGCCTGAAGGCAGATCTCACCGTGATGCTGTGGCCGGAAACTAACGTGGCTGGATGTATGTTTCACGTATGGCAATAGTCCAGTATTGAAAGATCACGTTCACGTTGTCCTGTTTTGCCTCCCAGGCAATATCTAGACCATGTCTGTGACTCGTCAAGATCACGATCCTGCTGGTGCCCATGGTCTCCTGGCCAGCAGGAACCAGGCCGAGGACTAGGCGACAGTATACTCGGTCTCCATGTAAACAAGCCCCGTGAATCTGCTCTCACCATACTTTCAACATCATGCACCAGAATCAGGCCGGTACTTTCACCTCTACTTGCCGCCCCACGCGAGCCCGGGTACCTTCCAAGCAGCCCCCCATCTTCCTCTCCCTCCCGCCCGTCCCCACAGACCATTTTCACTGCCAAGGTACGACTAGGAGACCTATTGTAAACCTTATTCATTCAACTGTCCCTCTGCCGCATAATAGCAACCCCTTCACTGAAACCACCCCGCCCACGTTTGGTGTTTCTATTCTCGAATTCGACAATACGTTCTGGCCCCCCTATCTCTCCCTCGACCTTTTAAAAGACTTCCTCGACCAACACTTGTATTCCCTTTGTAACAATCGCTTTCTACCTTACTAGATTTCGACCGATTCATTCTGAGCTTCCGTCGTCTTCGACATCTAGTCTTATTCAAGATCAACGAACTCAAAGCAACTACTTGCTACTACAAATTTCGCGTAACCCGCCAATACACCACATTCTCCCACCTTTCCCTCACCGTCATCATGGATAAGACTGCGTCTAAAAAACTTTCCACAATGGCTAAGACTGCGTCTAAGAAACCGTCCGCCATGGACAAGACTAAGCTCAAGAAATGGTAAGTCCTAGTAGCAAACTACGCGTTCCCTTTCGCACCGGTGGCAAACATCCGGCCCTCAACAAGATGGAGATGAGATTCTTCCGTAGCATCAGCACCACAATCACCCACTTCTTAGTCTACTGGCAGTTGGGCGCTCCTGTTTCTTCGGTCCCTCCTCTTCGTCATGGGAAATCCAAACCTACTTAGCATATCACTAACTCATCACCTCGTAGTATTCTCGCCATCGATCTTGGCAGCACCGCGCTCCGCGCCGCCTTCGTTGAGTGCGAAGCGCCCTACACTTACCATCCGATTCAAAACAGAGATGTAGACGCCGTTCGACAGTTTGGCGCACCCGTTACCTGCAGGGGCGACTTTCCGGTGTCATGCTGTCCCCTCCGCGAAAACCCCTTTGACAAGATAGGAGCGGATGCTGTCACCGATCCTGGCCAAATTTCTGCCAAATATCTGATGTACATCCTCGCCAAGGTCGATGACTCGGTCATGGCCGATTACCCTCTCCCGGCAGACATTCTGGCCATGAAAGACGACGATTTGCTCCTCAGTGACTGCCGAACCATCTTGGCCAAGCTGTTTTCAGGTCTGAAAGACCACGTGGACGACTTCACTGGGAGAAAGCGCCTGTGTTTTGACGAGATTGTCCTGACGATTCCCAGCCAGTGGAACGCAACTTTCGAGAATGTTTACACGTCCATCATCGAGGACGTTTTCAGTTATGAGAACGAGGACGGCGAGAAGATGAAGAAGGAGGTCCACTACTGCGGCGAGGCTGACGCGCTGGCGCGATATGTCATCCTCAACGAAGAAAATGAGCTTGAAGACTGGGAGGTTGTCCTCTTCCTCGACTTTGGAGGCCATTCCATGTCTTACAGCCTGATGGAGCTGAAGAGAACCAAAAACACTGGAGGCTCTGGTAACTCCAACATGACCTTCTTTGAGTTGGGTTCTGGCGGCTGTGCCGGTGGAAGCGAGATGTGGTCTCACCAAGTCCGTCAGTTGATTAGCGAAAAGCTCGAGGACAACGGAGTATCAGACCCTCATGGAGAGATAACCTTCCAGCTTCTTCAAAATTTCAATACCAAGAAGGGTCAACATCTCATTCCGAACATGGAAGATGGTGTGATCGGCCTTGCTTCCGAGGATGAACAAGGTGCTATCGCGACCACCGTTAATCTACCACGCAGGGAAGTCAAGCGCTGCTTCGACGCGGCGCTTAAGAAACCATTCGCAATGGCCAAGAGGCAGCTCAAGAAGTTGAAAGGCTTTAGTCGAGACTATGAGATCGGCGTCGTGGTAGCCGGAGGAACTCTCATGAGCACCACAGCAAGGAGAGCAGTCTTCGCCGATAGCGCTATCCCGGAAGAACGGATCAAGTATACAGCCGACATCGATGTCATCTGGCTTTCATCGTGCAACTGCCACGGCGCAGCATTGGCCCACGCGAAGAAGATGACAGTGGCCCAGTTCTTCGCGAATGGCGCCGTGATTGCTCTCCAGCGAAAGGTTGGTCGCGGACGCGATTATGCTTGGGAGCATTTTGCCTATCTCCTGGTCGGGAATGATAAGAAGTACGTTGCGAGCGTATACAACGCATTCAAGGGCACGCAGATGAGGCTCGTCTGCAACCCCACCTATTTCGAGGAAGATGCGGCAGACAAGAACAAGCAGGACAACGTGCCTGAAGACATCAGCGAGTCGGACCCCAACACCAATGTCAAAATCCCTATGGGGGATTTCTATGACCTACACTACCTTGGTTCCCAGAGGGCAGGAAGGCTTATCATCGAGGCATCCTTGACCTCACCAAGCGGCACTGCATCACCGGAGAGGACTCTTCATGTGTCTATCAGCCACAAGAGCCGACGAGACGCTCCAAAAGTCAAAGTCGACGAGCTAAACCTCCCCCTATGCCTCGACCCCGGACACAACGCTGTTCATGTTGACATCGACACGCTCGGCTCAGAGGTGCGCGATGAGCAAGCAGAGCTGAGGCAGCGTGAGGGGGAGACGGCAGATGGAAATTCGGGATCCAGACCTAGTAGTTCTAGGAAGAAGTCAGCCACATCAAATGCATCTAGAACCAAACGGAAGCGGGAGGACACAGATGCTGCTCCTGACCAACCCAGCAAGAGGCCACGAACCCGTGCCGCTCCTGGCTCCGACGACCATGTGCAACTTGACAATTATGGCCCCCCTGGGGCTGTGACGAGCAGCAAAAGAAAGGCGACTGCTGCCCCTGAATCTTCCACAACAGCAACGAAGAAAGCGCGGATTGCCACCTCTGCTAAGCAACCCAACACCAAGAATATTCCTGACAACAATCAGTCAGATGAAAACACCCAACAAGGTCAGCTCCAAGAGCAGCCGGCCCTAGAGTCCAATGCCGCCCAAGATAGCGAGCAAACCGAGGAGCAGCCACAAGAGCGCTCCGATACCCAAGATGCGTCTCAGCACAATGACGAGGAGGACACAAATCTCCATACCGATGATCAGCCTGACAACGAGCTGGATCAAAACCACGATGCTGCCGCCACAGAGAGCAGGAGCAACAACCAACAACCATCCACTCCCCCCTATGTTTGCCCTACGTGCCAAAAGACGTTCGTAAGTGCAGCAAACCTCAGGCGACACAGCAAGCTCCACACGGGCGAAAAGCCGTATTCATGCTCAAAATGCGGCATGAGGTTTTCTCGAGGGGATTATTTAAGGGAGCACACTAGAGCACCTGGTGGATGTACCGGTCACCAAGGAGATTCTGGAGATGAGAATAACGATGGCGTGAGCACGACCGGAGCAGATGAATCGGGGGTGTCGAATATGCACAAAGGTGCTTCACAGGGCGAATCTTCGGCGGCGGCGGAAGAGCGCCGTTCCTCTGAGCACAACAGCTCCAACAACAACTCCAACCTCAACCCCAACAACAACGGCAATACCTCCCGTTCCACTCGAAACCAAACCGCCGAAAATGCCAGGGGGGCTACGGCCACAAGGGACAGATCCCATGCCCCTACTGCGACTGCCGACCGGCCGGCAACAACCACAGCAACAACAACAACAACAACAACACATACCAACAGCAGGTTTGTCCCAAGGAGCAGCCCGCCTAAGAGCCGGAGGAGGCACCAAACGGAATCTCCTCCGGAACAACGTTTGCAGCCCCAGCCCCAGGCTCAGGCCCAGCCACAGCCCAAGCGATCACCTCGCAAGCAACAACAACAAAAGAAGAAGGCACCGGCGGTTGCCTTGACAACAGCAGCTACGCGGCAACAACAGCAGGCTAGACCTCAGGCTCATGCCGGGTCATCACGGTTCCAAGCCCAAGCCCAACAAGCCCTCAAAATCCTCCAGAAAGATGAGGAGAAGATAGCGGATTCTATCACGGTCAAGATCTCTCCTGACCCTCCTAACAGTTCTCTGGCTGGTCAACAAGTCGTTGATGAGGATGAGGCTGAGGAGGAGAAGCAGGATGAGGGCGACGACGAGGATGACTATGACAACGGCGGTAATGGCGGTGATGACGACGACGATGGCGACGATCATCCCTCAGGGTCTGGAGATCTTGGGCTTAGGAGGATATTCTTTTCTTCCATGGAGCGGGAGAGGGAGAATCTGGGACGACCATCTTCACCTATTCTGGGGGAGGAGGGGGGAAGCAGTAGCCGTGTCAGTGGCCGTGGCAACAGCAATGGCACCACCAATGGCAGAAGCAGTGGCAATGAGGGCAACGCAGAGGAGCAAGACCATATTCCCGGCCCTCTGAGTATTTCTCGACTTCAGCGGACAGTCCAGGCAGAGGTTCGCGCCTCTAGTTCTCCACAGAGGGCGCACGGCGGTAGTAGGGCCGTTGGCGCCGCTGGGAGGAATAAGGAGAACCGGCGGGAGCAGATAATTGGGACCGGGACTGTGGCTGCGGCTGCGCCTCAAGTCTTGACTGAGGAGGGAAGCCGACGCAGACCTACCAGAGAAGAAAAAGGCAAGGGGAAGGCAGTTGACGAACCTGTGCCCAAGCCCAAGCCCGCTACCGCTTCCAGGGCAGACCCGCACCCGCTCGTCCCGCGGATGTTTTATGGTCAAGTCTCCTCTGGCTTTGCCTCTTCCTCTTCCTCCGGCTTCGCATCTTCCTCATCCTCTGCCCCCGCCCCTACCATCCCCAGCACCACCACCACTACCACTACCGGCACGTCCGCCAGAGCATCCTCCTCCACTGGCACCACCATCCCGGCCACTCCACGTCCTACAAGGAATGGCAGAGGCAAGGCCCAGGCCCAGACCAAGGCCAAAGAAACTGTCACCACCACAAGACCCCCCCTTCCCCTGAGAACTTTTGCTCTCCTCGATCCTCTCTTCCAGCGCATGCCCGCCCAACCAGCCAACCCCGCGGCCAAACGAAAAATCACCAACATGTTCGACCCTGTTGCCTCCAACATCGACCTCCAGCGCTTGATAGCATCCACGGCGCCTTCGCCCGTGCCTGACTGTCACGAACCCACCCGCCCAGCGGCAGCAGCAGCACCGGCACCGGCAGCAGCAGCAGTCCAGCCCGCAGACATTCCGCCGAGCGCTCTGCCCAGAAATTCTTCTGCGTCGAGGGCTGGGACGGAAGTCAACGGGGGCCGGGAACGGGTCTTGGAGGGGGAAGGCTCGGATGGAGATGGGGATAGTCTCGACCGAGGGAATGAGATCCTGCACAGTGCCAGCAGGAAGAGAAAAGTTAGGGATGACGAGACGGCTGTTCCGGTTGCGGAGAGCAACGATGGTAGAACCAGGGCTAGGACACAACAACAATCCCAGTCTCCTCGACCTCGAGAAAAAAATGAAGATGAAGATGAAGGTTCACAGCGAGCCCGCAAAAGGCAAAAAAGAACAGGCGACAGCACAAACAGGTGCACCCCCACGGAACACAACTCCTCCACCCTTTTTCCTAATCTTCGTCCGGCGCCCGCATCTGTGTCTGTGTCTGTGTCACCCGGACCTCAGCAGCAGCAGCAGCAGCAGCAGCCAAGAAGGCCCGCTTCTACTTCCGCTTCCGCTTCTGCTTCTGCATATGGTGCCGCTTCTGTTCCTGCGTCTGTTCCCGCTTCCGCTTCTGTTCCTACTTCTGCTCCTGGGGCTAGGGCCGGACCAAGCACGAGAGGGAAAGAAGGAAAGCGAGCAGGAGAAACTTCGAATGCGCAGAAGAACAAGAAGAGAAAGAAGCGCTCTTGAGGGCGGAGCTTCTCGTTGGTGTGTTTGTACTTGAGAGAGTCAGAGAGGGCGCAAAAAGAGGGAATGAGTTATTGAAAGGGGGGATGATATGAAGGAAAGATGGAAAGAGAACGTACAGTTCACGGATTTGTTTGCTTTAGTTGAGATTGATTTGCTTTTGCTTTTGTTGGTTTTCTTTTTGCTCTTTTTTACCTCGTGTGAAAGGGGTTGGCTGGATAGGGAGCATATTTGTTTGCATCATAAGATGCTTTGTTTTGGTCAGTTTCGTTGCTCGTTAGACATTTTCTTTGCTCTAGAGAGTTGCTAGTTTATTAGCTTTGCTTGTCCAGACAGACAGATCTGTGGCCGAGGTCTTTGGCGATTCGATTGCTCTTTCCGGGATTTGGTATAATACAGGTTAGCGCAATAACATTAATTAGCTAGAGTTAGAGAGGGGGTGTCGTGTTCTAAACATTAAAGGTATTATTTACCAGATTCTTGCTTCCCGTTCATCATCGCCCATCGTTCTTTGCAAATGTAAACAACTTCCCCATGAGTGACGAACGCCCGTCTTTCCAGGTAGACCAACCCCTATCATCTCGATTATTTACCTGGTACCACCACATAACTCCTTGTCATCAATGAACACACTTGACCTCCCCAAACCCCTTCGTCCACCTCAAACTCCCCATTATCACCACCAACAACGCCAACCCCCCACCCACACTCGCCCCGCCATAAACATACGCATTCCTCCTCCTCAACGCGGCCAACTCGACCGCCCACGTGCTCACCGTCGTCAAACATCCGCAAAACCCATCCGCCACCCCCTGCAGCACCTGACACCCCACCACCCCTCCGCCAGGAAGTGACACATGCTCCAAGTCCCACGCCATACCCAGCACCGCCGTGCCCAACATATTCACCACAAACGTGCCCAAGGGAAAATTAGGTAGTCGCCCGTTGAGATGCGCTGACGTGTAAAAGCGCAGGAGACACCCCAGGGGAGCGAAGACGAGGGCGAAAGTTGCTGTGCCGCGCCACTTCTCATTGACAGAGTCGTTGAGGATGGAGAGGGAGTATCTGTCAGGCGGCCAGATGCTCAAGAAAACGGATCCCAACCAACATCCGAACCCAAGCAAGACAGCGAGGCGGTCGAGGACTTTGCTCGTGAAGCCGTAGGGCAGGGTCAGATTAAACCTTAGGAAAAGGGGAGCGATGGCGATGGCGAGGTGGGCCCCCAAAGATAAGCCGGAGAGGGAGAGGGAGATTGTGGTGATGAGGACGGATAATATTGCCATGAAGGAGTAGCCGCCGTTTCGAGAGTGCATGGTAGGGGTATCGGGCGAGGAGGAGGCAGAAAGGTCGTTGGATAAAGCTAAAAAGATGTCTCGGATGAAAGACGAAAAAGAAGTGAAGGAGCCGCAGAAACCGGTGGCGAGACCAATGTAGAGCGGGATGGTCTTTTTAAGAGCCAGGTGGGCCTTTTTGGTTGTTGCTGGATCGATTTTGGGTTCGACCGGGACACTGCCGGTTTCTTGGTCATCGCTTTTCTTACTGGGAGCTGGGTCTTGGCCCCAGTCTGACCTGAAGAGCATGCGGTCCTCGGCTAGAAAACCCATGACCACGCAGCCGGCAAAGTTGGGCCATATTGATGGGAAAATGATGGGTGATTGAGGGTAATTGGAGGTGAGGGCTTGGAGGCCTAGTCTGGCGAGGGTGCCGAGGAGGGAGAAGAGGATGAGATAGGAGACGGTGTAGAGTTCTGTGGCGAGGCGGGAGACTTTGTGGCTTTTGGCGATGCCAGTTTGTTGCTGACCCTTTTCCCTGTCGTAGTCTTCTGATGACTCGGCCGCTTGTGGTTGTTGTTGGTGGTCAACATGCCGAAGTTGTGATTCCCGTCTTTGTTGCTTTTGCTCCCGGATATAATCCCTATCACGACTCCTAACTTGTTCTAGAGTCTCATGGCGTGTGATGGGCTCTTCGTCTGGATTCTGGACAGGCGATATATTGGATGCTTCGAGGTTTGCATAGTCGTCTGGAACATTGTAGTTGACGGGAGATACAACTGAGGCACGACGTGAAGAGGCACGAGAGAAGCGGCGTTGTGGTTGTGCCTGGTGGTGAGGATGAGGATGTAACTCTGTCCCGGTTACATGTTGTCCATCATTGTGCCCGTGGTTGTGACTGTGGTCGTCGACGAGGTTGCGGTCAGGTGAATCAGGGGGGCCTCCTCTGTATCCCTCGGTATTACTTGGGGCCGCCGTCATCATCACTATCACCCAATTCACAATATCGATAAGGGCCGTCCAACAGTCCGTGGGGGAGAGATATGGGATGCTACGGCAGATGGAGAAAGACGATCCCTTGTCAAAGGGCCCCGCACCCCACTTGATCGTCCTGAATGCGGAGACCGTCCCAATCATTGACAGAGTGACCTTCCCTGTAAGGTACCTTGCTGTCCTTCCCCCTCTTTGATGACTTCCAATGTTCACCATCTGCAGTCCCTTGAAACCGAGTGCTGTTGCCAGAGTCGAGGTTCAGTTCTCTCTAGGGACTCCAGGTAATGTGACTAAAGGATTCAAATATGAGTTAAGTTGTGTTATCAGTACCGGACCCAAACCCGAGTCCGTCGTCTACAAACCTCACGATTACCCGAGACAAAGACACAAACACCGGCCCACTCGGAGTGCTGAGCAGAAGGTGAGTTGCTGATAGATTCGCGGATAACAATGGAAAAGCTACGCTAGAGAACTGAGTGCAACCTGCCCGAGGGAAGCTCCAATCCCACTCGGAAGACGGCCATGGGAGCTTCGTGCCATCTCACTCGCCGGAGTCGCCCTCTCAGCTTCGGCCCAATCCTACTCGGGGCCTGTCTCTGTCTGATAGGAGCTTGAAGAAGACCGGGACAAGACAATATGTAGGACCGGCCACTTCCTCTCCTCAGTTTCGTGGAAAGTTAGACCGTATACTTTCTCTCTTTCCTCCCCCCTTCTTAGTCCTATACCTCAGCTCTTTGTTGTCCAAACCGCCCATCATGACTTCTCTACCACCCAACGTCCACATCTCCACGCACCCCTGCCTCGTGGCCAAGCTCTCCCAGCTTCGCTCCAAGTCCACCAGCGCGCGAGACGTCAAGAACCTGATCCACGAGATCTCTCTGCTGCTTGGATCGGAAGCCCTCGCAAAGGCCATGACCACTAGCCCGGGTCCCCAGGGAGAAACACCCCTCGGGTTTACTTATGAGACCACCACGGCGTCGCCGGGGGATATCAGCTTGATTCCCATTTTGAGGAGTGGATTGGGCATGGTTGAGGGTATGATTCCTTCGTTCTTATTTATTTTTACTTATTTTATTCTACCTTTTGCTTCCTATCTTCTCTTCTTGTACTGCTCTCGTACTCCATTGTTCCCAGATTCATGACGAGTTAACTAACGACTCCTTCTCAAAACAAAAACAGCAATCCAAACAATCCTCCCCCAGCCCGTCCCCGTCCACCACCTCGGTCTCTTCCGCGACCCCATCACCTTGGCTCCAGTAGAATACTACAACAACCTCCCCAACCATTTGGCCTCGTAAGTTTTTTTTTTAAGTTTTTTTTTTTAAGTTTTTTTTTTTTTTAACCATCCAACCTTATCCCCCACCCCCCCAAACCCCCCAAAAGACTAACAAATTGTATGTAAACCAGGGCATCAAACGAAACCCCCTCCGACCTAGCCATCATCCTCGACCCCATCATCGCCACGGGCGGCACCTGCGCCGCCGCCATCCAGACCTTGATCGAATGGGGCGCCAAGCGGGTCATCGTTCTTTCCGTCCTTGGTGCTGCGGAAGGTGTCAAGAAGGTTGCCGAGGAGTGGCCTGAGGGCACGGAGATCTGGCTGGCGGGCGTGGATCAGGAGCTGACGGAGAAGGGCATGCTCAGACCTGGGTTGGGAGATGTGGGGGATCGGTTGTTTTTGACGATTGGGAAGTAGGTGGTAAATGGGAGGTATATGTAGCGGGGGTTAGGTACTTGTGGTAGTTTTGGGTAGTTATTGATGGCGTGTGATAACTCGTTTATGAGAAAGGCTGTCTATATATGTTGTGTTGAGTTTATATGTTCGTTTCCAAAGTTGCTAAGCTATGTAAGTACATATTGCGTAAACATTAGTTTGGAAGTCTTTGTATACTTAATCTTTTTCGATGGGTGCGTACATGTATTGTCTCTCTTTCGAGGGCTCAAACATTGCAATGGTTGTGGGAAATCATTCGTCTCTACATAGTTATAAGCCGAGCTACACTGTTGTTATTCTTCAGGTTCAGGCGAATCACCACAACAACCAACTAGAAAAGAATCATACCTGATGCCGAGCTAGACCAACTCGACCAGATGACACGCATCGTTTAGATCAACAAGGCATATTCACACACAATCTTCACACAGCGCGGCGACCTTTCAGCTCTCAGCTCTCAGCACGAACGGTTAACCACAGAGCCGTCTATTCCGTATAGGTAACCGTTACGAAGCCAAGAGAAAAAAAAGGAAGTATGCATTAAGAGCTAGGTCTACAGCCCAAGAAACAATCCTATCCCGTCCCCCAAACGCCGCCCAGGTATAATAGTTGGTGCCACATATGAAACCCACCTCTTCAAAAATATCAGACCATCAAACACCCACACACAAAGGATAATGATGAAGATGAAGACAACAGGAATTGAAGACCGAGCCAGCCCTCCATACAGCCCGTGAAGTATCTCCCCAAGTCGCGCTCGTCCACTAACACTGCTAATGCTTCGCGGGCCCCTGTTCCGTCTTCCTCTTCTGCGCCCTAATCTTCCAGCTCTCCTTGATCGCCGTCGCCGCAGTCAGGAGCTCCGCATCCGACACGCCATCTTTTATACTCGCCATGACGCTGGTGACCGTACTCGTATGGTTCGCCTCATTCTTGTCATCGCGGAACCTGAACAGCCGCCACCGTCCCTCGGCATCCAGACAGCACTCCACCACGCGGTCCTGCAACGGGTCGCCCAGCGATTTCAACGTTTCCCACTCGTCCTCGGCGAGGTAGAGCGGGTCCGGGAAACATTCGTATTTGTTGGGCCCGTCGTTGCCGCAGAAAACGTGCAGTTCCGCCTGCGGGACCGAGTCGTAGTCTGTGAATTGCTCCGGAAACCCCTGGTCCAGCTCGTCTTCGGTGGCTTCTACGAGGGGGAAATTGAGGCGCAGGCGGAAATCGAGCGTGTTCTCGTGGGGCGCTTTCCACTTGAGAATGTGCGGGTCGGTGCCGAAGTGGTAAGGAGTGGTGCGGCACGTGAAGATGAGGCCGTCGCTGTCGTGTTTGAGGGCCGGTATTACCTCGCGGAACATGGTCTCGATGCCGTATGAGAGCTCCATGCGCTTCATCTCCACCTTGAAGGCCATAAAGGGGATTTCCTGCGGGAACTGTTGGAGGAGCTTCTTGTAGGGTTCGTAAACGTAGGCGCGGAAGTAGCCGAGGCGCTTGTCAAGGGGCTTGTTGAGGAGCTCGGCCTTGTCGTCGAGCGCGAGCAGGTCAAACACCAGAAAGCGAGGCTCTTTTCGCCCGTTCGTTCCAGGGACCGTGTCCATCACTAGCTCGCCGTCGATGAGGGTGCCCCGGTGGAAGGCTTGGACGTCGTTGGGCATGGGAAAGTGCATGCTGTTGCGCGGGAGAAACCAGTAGTCGTTTTTGCGGTCGATCAGGTACTGGACTTCTTGGTTTTCTTCGTCGACCGTTAGGTAGAGGAGGTAGCGAATGCCGTCGGACTTTTCGCAGACATAATAGCTTTTTTACGTACGGGTGGTTAGCCAGAAGTCTTGACATGCGCAGCTGCACAACAAAGAATCTCAGATGGGCACATGCTTACTCCTCTCTTCGCAGTTCTTCTAGGTGCTTGCGAGCAAAGCTAACAGGTTGCGCTCCGGGGAAACCAATCGAACTCCTCCCAAGAATCCGGGCAACTTCTTCTCGCAGCGAAATGGCCAGCTCGCGTGGCGCTTTGATGCCAGGTTTCGCGATTTCGGCAATGGGCCCTGGTTGTTCCATTGTGAGGGCGGCAGCGAGAGCGAATGGTGGACGACTAGACGTGGGCGGTGGTGATGGTTTGCGACACCTGTCGAGACCGGCGTTGTTTATTATAGATGGCCGTGATATGTCGTATGTTCGAATCAATATTCGTTGGTTAGAGGGGTGTCGTCGCGGAAAGAAGAATCGAAATAGTGCCGAGTGGTGAACAATGGACGGTAAAAGTTGTTGATCTGGTGTTGGAGGCCACGAATTAGCAAGTCCCGTCGACGAGAACGGGTCGTCATGAACTCTTGAGCGTGGCGCTTATCTTATCGCATTCGCATCCCCTGGACGACGCGCTGTAAGTGAAATGCCAACAGGGACAACCTGAACCTCCCCAGACAGCCTTCCAGGTTCCTCCAGTTAGTGCATCCTGGAAGTAAGGCAAATGAACGCGAAACTACCGTCGTCGTTCACCATTTCTATTTGGATATATAGCAAGAGCAGATTTTACACTCAAGGTCACAATATAGGTTGAGCAACCTCGAATACAATGCAGATCTTGCATTTGTTGTCCCAATCGTAACCATTTTGGCCTATGCAAGGTACGGGTGCACTGACACCTCGAGATCCCCTGAAGGAAGTGTGGAGCCTGCCCGTTCGACGTCCCTTGGAGGTTGTTATTGTTGTTGTTGTTGTTGTTGTTGTTGTTGTTTAGGTAACCAACTGCGACCCGTCCAGCTTTTACTCAACATCACTGCGACAGAGAAACAAAGGTATAAAGATCATAAAACGGGCCTGTTTCCTATCAATGCAATGACTGTCATTATGCTTATTCTCGTCTAAAAGTAAGATTCCCGCCCCGTCGTCTGCTAACGACATCGTCATCAATACAACAAACAACCCTTTTGACATCTCCTGAACGCCTGGAAAGTTGTCGGTACACTTTCCACATGATAAATCATTCGTCATGACGTCTCTTAATATGAACCCATCGACTGGGAGAACGAACCGCTTTGTCCGACTAGGACTCGCTAATCTTGTTGACCTCCGCCTTTGCTTCTTCCCAAGTCTCCTGGTTCTTCTTTGCCCACTCAATCTGGCTCTTGGCATACGCCAGCTACAACAATAGTTAGTATTTAATCATGATGGGTATACTGCAGATCGAGGTTGACTTACCATATACCGCTTGAGGTCGTCCTCCTTCTCGCGTTGGAACCTCTTGAGATCCTTAAGAACACTCGCGCTCGCGTCCTTCACATCCTTGGCCGATGCAATCTGTGCTTGCTCCAGCTGTACGATTGATTCCCTGGTCTTTCCAATAGTGTCACGTCGGGTCCTTTCAGGGTCAACGTCCACCACTCCTTGAACCGCATGCCGAATTGGTCCGAAGATCTTGTTCGTGATAGAAGTGCTCGCCACCTTCTTATGACTCGGGCTACCTCCTGTGCGCTCTGGCGCCCCGATTTTAGCGGATGGTGCCTGGGAGAAATCGCCGTGCGTAGGAGGAAAATCCGAATCGATGGATGCAGTGTCCTCGCCACTCCCGTCCCTACGGTGTTGCACAGGCGGTTCCCTCCTAGGGGACTGAATCTGCTGGCTACTGCTGAGATATTGGTCGATCCTCCTAGCCTCGGCCTCACTTCTCTCCAGCGATTCCAAAAGGGCTTTCTTTTTGTTGAGTTCGTCCGTCGTCATCTCTTGCTGGACTCTCTTCAGAACCCTATAGCGCAGTACGTTCCGTACAACCCCAGCAAACTGCGCATTTTCACGCATCGGTTCGGCAAAACTGGCGCTCAGCGAAGTGGAAAGTTCTTCCGTGGCAATGTATGACGAGTCCGCCGCCTGTCCGACCCTCTCGATGGCCGCCGAAACGGTAGGTGCGGTCTCTGACAAAGCAAAGGCATTGTATCGAGCGCCGAGTTCTGAAAGGTCAGAGGCCAGCGAAGACAGATGGTTCAGCGTGCGGCGGTTCACCTTCTCTATCGGTCCAGTGAGTAACGATTCGAGGTCCTTGATGGAGGTCTCAAAGGCAATGAAATAGGCGTCCAAGTCTTGCTCGGTGAGGACATTGGCGTCAGGCGGAAACCGAGTAAGAGACCCAGGCGCGGCACTGTCGAGAGATTGTGCCGGCAACGTCTTCAGCTTGGCCGAGGTACTTGGCACGGGAAGGAAATTGTGTCCAGGGGTCGGGTTCGCGGGATCCAAGGGGGGTGCCTTCAAGATCTGCTTCGGGATAGACGACACAGGATGCGAATGTAGAACCTCCGTCTTATAGCTGCGTTAGCTGGCTGATTTGCTGCGTATCAAAAGGCCTTGCGACTTACCCAGCTCGAGTTTGGGTCCAGGAACCGCCACCATACACCATCGGTGCGAACCTGCTCCATGCGTCTACACCGGTTTAGGAAAACAGCGAGCATGCGCTTTCTTAGGTCAATTATCTGCTGGTCTTGTTTGGCATTTGTTGGGTTGGCAGCATAATCGGCCATAGTATGTTTCTCTGGTATGGGGGGAATGACCAGAGTAGGGTGCAGTCTCGTAAGGGCGTCTCTTAGCGACGCAAACTCGGAGTATCGCCGGCGAACGGTCAAGTCCTAGACAGAGAGACTGGTCAGCGAACACAATGCCAGCTAGTTGAGGGAAGCCGAACCTTACTCCAGTCTTGATGGTATACACAATAAATCTTCCGCCGCTCTCCTGGCTTTTGCCTGCCTCAGTAATCAAAATGGGTAGCTCTGGATTTTCGTAGAGCATCTGCTCAATCCTGCTGTCATAGCCACCTGGCTTACGCCGTGGTACAAGCTCGCCGTGGGCTTGGTCATCCGTCTCGTCATCGGTCGCAACGTCGCTTGCTTCCCTAGGGTAACTGGGACCCGGTACCTCGTCGTCGTCATCAGCATCCGAGGGCGTCAGAGGAGCATCGTAGCGAGCATCTTGGGGTGTTGGGAAGCGAGCGTCTACAGAATCTATCAAGGACCAGTCGGTATCAGCGTCATCGTCATCGGCAAGTTCGCCCAGGGATATTTCATCCAACTCGTCGTCCATGGCCAGCGGAGATCAGGTTCAGAATGAGCTGTCAAGATGGTAGAACTCACAGTCGCGAGCGGTCGGAGAAGCGGGATTGGTTGAGGAAGCGAAAGAGTCACGACGCTCAAAGCTCCCATAAGGGTTGTTGTCCTCGTCGTTCCACATGACGCAACGTTTCCTTCTGGCCTTGAGTGGACGGTGGCAGAAGAATCAGAGAGTTGACAGGACGGCGCAGAGTCTAGAACCTGAGACGGGATGTGGCAAGCAATCAGACCGGGGCGAGAGACGAAGGTAGTGTAGACAAGAGACGCGGGTTCGCGGGACCAGGACCAGCACAACGGTCAAGGTTTTCGAAACCAGAGGTCGAGGGCGGATTTGGCAGACGGATAAGTCGAGCGCCACAGACGGGAGTCGCGAATTAAGGTAAAGGCTGAAGGTGGACGTAAAGTTAAACGGAGTCCAAGAAATGGGGACGGCGCATATGTAGTAAGTGTGAGTGGGCGTATAATGATCACAAGACGGGAGCTTCTGCTTGGTTTGCTTGGATAACGCGGACAGATGCGGGGGGGTTGATGATGGAGAGAGACGGCCGCAACCCAGTTACTGAGGGCAATCAAGATGATAGGTACCTCTATGGAGAGAAAGTGGTGAGACGGGAGGTTGTTCTTTCTCAAGAAGTTCCAGTTGTTGCTTCCATGGCCCAGGTTCAGTTCAGTTCAGTTCACTTCAGTTCATGCACTTGTATCATCCAGGGCGGCGGCTCTGGCGCAGCTCGGGGCGGGCACGGCGAGCGGCGGGCACCTGGGCACCCAGCTTATGGCTATCACCCCAGGAATGACGACTACAGCGCCGCACAGACCATGCTTGGCACAAGGTAACCATGCCCCGTCCTAAAGACAACGGCTTACATAAGAGACAGTGGGGCACAAAGGCACAGTCGGGTTCGACTTCGACGCGTTGAGTGCCCGTCAAACGGCCGCCTGGATTTTCTCTCTCAAAGACACAAATTGAACGTTGCACCAGTCAACTTCCAGTTCCTCGATTCCTTTCCACATCTTTGACCTGAAAGGAGGCTTTGTTCTGATTGGGCTTGTCTTCAACTTCTCTGCTGCGGTTCTCTCAGGCGTTTCTTTATAGTTGTGGTTAATATTGCCTGGATCATTGGTCGCTCACTCCATTGTCAGAGGCCTGAGTGTGAGAGGCCCACGACTATCCAAACGACCTCTTTCTGCTCTACCCTGAGACTACTTATGGTACCTTAAAGTTCAACATGTTCCGTCACTTTCTCGTGCCCAACGCATGTCATATTTTATCACCCCATTCCTTTCAGTTTGTCCAAGTGGGTAAGATCCGGGTATCCAACAGAAAAGCAGGCAGCGGTGCCTACCTTCTCTACCTAGGGAAGCTGTTCTCCAAGCCTACCTTCCTCCAGTTTGCCGGCAGAGTTTGCAAGAGCGACAAGTCCTTCCGTCAACTGAACATCCCGTCTCTCTTACAACTCTCTTCACTTTTCCTTTCGTCTCAACTCTTCAATATAGACACGGTTCTATGGCTTCACAGTACTCCGCCGCACCACCGCTCGTAACAACACTTGCAAGGCTCAAGTCTCGTTGCCCTGTTACCAGTACCACCTGCATCTCCAATATCGTCTCTGCGCGTATCCTGCACTCGGTCCGGCTCCAAGACGTCCTCGGGAAACGGCTCGTCGCATATTGCCCAAAGATTCCGTCACCAGCCCTCCGACAAACGACTGGCGACATTCTCACGTCCAAAGCTGCTCTCCCCGGTCGACTCTGCCCAGTCGTCAACCCACACCTCAGTGAGCAACGTTTTATTTGCAGTGGTCTGTAGGTCTGCCTGGCTGGCTCCAGTAGAGCCCATCTACCCCACTCTCGCTGTGCCTGTGGAACCGGAGGTGGCCTATAAGCCTCCAAGGTTACCCTTCAGCCAAAGCTCTTCGTCTTGCCCGTTCTCAGGCTTACCATTCAGATATAAAGCACCATGCCCGACGCCTGCTTTCAGTCTCATAAACGAAAGTATTTCTCAACATATTCTTCTCCCCTCCGGCAAGAGTCACCAAAGCGAAGCAGATCTGACGGGACAACAACCACAACCGTGTCCACAGCCATGGCCAATTGCAACCTCAATGCTGCCCCCGTCGGAGCGGCCATCTTCGACGAGCCTGTCTCATACCTGGACCTCAAGGCCTGGATCGCCGAACAGGAAGCCCTACCCCAGCCAGAGCCACTCACTGACATCCAGAAGAAAGCCATTCTGGACCTGAAGAAATCCATCGTCAAGACGAAGCAGAGTTTTCACCTCGACCACGCCGATTGGGTCTCCCTACTTATGAGTGAGTCTATACCTGTGTTTCTATGCAAGCTCCTACTTATTTACCCACCATACAGGATACCGGGATGCCCATGCAGCTGAAGGGTGCACCGTCGAATTCAATGATAACCACCAGAATCAAGTCGGCAAGGTTGGCTTCATGTGCTTTGTCTCACTTTCGGTAACCAGGGACTGGGAGCCGATCCTCTTCCCCAGCAAAGAGAATGGCATATTAGTGGACGACGCTACCGGAGCACCTTATGTACCGCACTTTACCAAGAAAAAGGACGCAAAACGGTACGCAGCCAAGTGCGCTATCGAGTGGCTCATGTATCAAAGGTACATGCCCTCGGACTGCCAAAACGTGACTTTTAAGGCGAAGTCCAAACCTGGCAATCCCCAAAATGGACAGTCCAAGCAACCGCCTGGAGTTCCGGTTGTGGTCCCTTTGGTCATTACTCCCCAGACGACACCTACGGCATCAGTCAACACCAACGGAATCGTTAATGGTAATGGCGCCGTGTCTGCGCCTGTCTCCATTCCCTCCACGCCATCGTCTCCCGCGAACGGGGAGTCGGATTCAAACGACGGTAGCGACGGTGCCTCTCTAGACCCAGATGCCGTGAGTAATTCCGCGAACTCATTGGCACCTTATCTTGCCAAACCACCTCCTGCTCCTCGTCGTAGGAAAGGCACCGACAATATTCTTGATATTGACGTCCATGACGATAGTATCTCGGTACACCAACGACTAGCGGAGATGGCCAAGAGACTGGGGATGCAGGTTCCACACATCATAGTAGAACCGATTCCTGATGCTCAGAACATGTTTCGCGGACAGGCCAACTTTCCGATCGAGGCCGGGCAGGTACCGGAGCATGTGGGACGAGTGGACAGTGGTTTTATGGGGCCGGCCACCAAGGAGATGGTGGCTGAGAAAGTGCTGGAATATTTGTTTGAAGTTGAGCGGGTGCGGATTGCGGAGTTCGATTCTATTATTGCGGATGAGGAAAGCCACTGAGGGTGAATACCGTAGCGTCAGGAAGAACAAGAAGAAAATTTTTTATGGGATTCATGATGGTAGCGCACAATTCGTGGTTGCTTACCTCGGTCATTCTGTGGGTAGCTCTTTTGGATGCTGGAAGGGACATCATGTAGGCTTCTGGCAAAGCCACAGTCCTGTATAGACGGCAACCTTCAATCTCGGAGCGGAATCTTTTTGGAGTGATGGGCTGCCTGTTGGTGTGTTGCACGGTATAGAGACCATCTCACAGATTTATTGTGGGCATCCGTCCTCGAACATACGGGAGAATTGCCGGCCACCACTGTTCAAGAAAACATGAGAGCAGCGAAGGAACTGTAAGACTATTATTATTATCAGCGAAATCTTTGTCCAGTAATGAGCGTTAGAACTCAGTGTGAGCACCAAATAGGAACATAAGCAACCGGGGCATAGTTTCTTATTGCTTGCTGGTGGTGTAGATAGCATGCCGGATCGATCAGTAAACTCTAGGCAATCCTAGAACTAGTCTAGAGCGCAGTCCGTTACCAAGGTCAATAATACGCCTTGCCAGACAGAGACAGCATCTCAATCACTAGGATTACTAAATGTATAAGTAGCTATAAGTAGCTATAAGTACTTGCAAGGAATTCCATCGTGTTCACTCCACATCACATCACCTCCCTCCTTCAACCTCAATCTCAACCCCCTCATCTCCTTTCAACCCTTCATCTTCCCCATTCCCATCACCACCACCACTGCTACTCTTCTCCTTACTAGACTTACCAGATTTACCAGTCCTCGAAATAACCTCCAGCCCAAAAATCCCATCTCCCAACGGCCCTATTCCCAACTTATTCCCTCCACCTCCACTTCCACCTCCAACCCCGGCCCTGTGTTCAACACCGTTGTCGTCGTCGTCTTCGCCAAAAAGAAACGCATTACGTTCCCTTGAGGCGTTACTCATCCTGTTACTTCTTCCTAAGCTCTTTTTTCTGGGTTTCGTTTTGGGTTCGCCTCCTACGACTTTAGCTAGAGCTGCGCTTGATCCTAATTCTGGAAAAGCGGCCGTTGGTGAACGGGGAGATGGGAAGGGATTATTTTTGCTGTGGTGGCTGGCGTTGGCGTTGGCGTGGGCGTTAGTTGGCGATAAAGAGGAGGAGGACAAGAAGGCGGGGCCGGGGATAAGCGGTGGGAGGGGAGAATCTTCGGGTTCGAGCATCCACGCGAAGGAGGATTGGGCTATTGTTGAGCGGGTGGGGAGGGGTTGGGGGCGTGTTGGGGGTTGTGGTTCTTGGGGCTCTGGTTGTGGTTCTTGGGATTCTGGTTGTGGTTGTGGTTGTGGTTGTGGTTGTGGTGGTGATGATGATGATGATGATGATGATGGTGGTTCTGGATCGGCTGAGTCTAGTTTTTGGCTGGCAACAGGGGATGATGAGGGGTCAGTTTTGGGTTTGTTGTTTATGCTGGTGATGTTGTTATGGAGCGTGGCCATCATCTCCGTTGGGGGCTCGGGCGGTTCATCATCTGCTTCCACTCTTGTTCCTGGTGGTGCAGAGGGAAAAGTAGTGATGGTCGATGCCTGCGATATACTAACCTCCCCTTCCTCTTCCCCTTCCCCTTCTGCTGCTTCATCTTCCACAACCGAAGAAGTCATCACCACGGGCGTTGTATCCAACGCAACAGTAGGCGCCCTCGAATCACCGCTGCCTCTGTGGTGAGAAGGTGAGAGACTGAGGGCGTTGAAAGCTGGAGCTGAAGCCGAGGGTGGTGGGGACGACGGTACTTGTACTTGCGGCTCACGCTCAGGAACTACAGCGGCGGACTCCTCCAAATCAGGCAATATCAGCGATGAATCCTCCAGACACGCTTTAACAAACTGGATCCTCGCCGCGGCAAGCTCCACGGTTTCGACGTGTTTCTCCTTGTCATCGGCGGCCGTTTCCCCTCCTAACCCCGAAGCAGCAGCAAGCTGTTTGAGACTAGTAACCGACTCGTCCAACATGGCAGCTAGCTGCCTATTCCTCCTCTGCATGCTCGCAACCGTGTGTTGTGGCGGGTGGTAGACCTGCTGGTTCTGGTTCTGATACCCGTCTCGTAAAGAGCCAGAGCCACGGCCTGCTGGAGTCCTACTACCAGATGAACGGGCTTCCTGGATACCCTTCTTGATCTCACCCATGGCGTCCCGTACAGCTTGGTTGATGCCTAGCTTCTCGCCGCGTTCGATCATGTTTTTAGCAGCGCCGGAGAGAAGGGCTTCGACTCCGCCGGGTTGTTGGAGGGAGGAAAGGGGTGAGCGGGCTCCGAGGGTTCGTTGGCGTAGGCTACCAAAGCCGCTGTGTTTGGAGGGGGAGGCTGGTGGTTGAGGAAGGGGCCCTGGGCTGGTGACTGAAGGAGGAGCTGCTGTTGCTGATGAGAGCGAGAGTGGGTGTTTTCCGGTGTGTTTGAAGATGATGGTAGCGCCACCAGCTGCGTTGGGGTGGTCTCGTAGGTAGAGTGCGTCGTCGACGAAGGTGTGAGGTCCTTGTGATTCTGGAGGGACTGGGTAGCGGAGGAGGAGTTGTAAGGCCATGGCATAGTCAGATTCGAGTACTGTTTTTTCCCCCTTGGTGTCAGTCGCTTGCAATTTGACTTGGAAAGTGTCAAAGAAAGAAAGAAGAATGGTCTCACATGTCCATCGAATTCTCAGTAGCATGGCTACACATATCAGATCTATCAGATCCAGGTTCGGGTCAAGAGCAAAAATAGTATCCCATAATACAAGCAGTTGTTCGAAAGGAAACTCTCTGCCGAACAAAAGGCGGATCCAACGAATGAGGAAAATCTGAGCAAGAATTTCAACCTCCTTGAGATGGCTTGCAAGTTCAGGGTCCACCTGCATCAGCAACTCGTCGTGAATGTGCCTACTCTTCTCGATGATGGTGTTTTGTTCCCCCGTTTTATCACTGCCCACTTCGTAAAAGGCGCTTGCACGTGCCATGAGCATGGAGAAAATAGTGTAAGCGTCGTGCTCAACGTAGGCTGAGTCCAACATGTCAAGCATAAGAGGGTCGACCTCCTCATCGTCGGCTGCTACCGTCTTTCGGTCCAGAGCATCCTGGGTAAGAGCATGAACAATAGGGGCGAGAAGTTCATGCATTCCCTGGCGGTAGCCACCCACGCCAGGGTTAATTTTGCAGTAGAGGAACAAGATATCAAGGATCATAACCTGGACAGAGTCTTGGTGATAAAGGGGGTCATCCGGCAGTCGTTGGACATCCTGCAGTATCTCGGACCGGATGAGCTCATCTTTGCGCACAACTTCCCAAGGAGAGTCGGGGTCGTCTGCCAGGGGGTCAACCGGTAGTTCGGCTAGAAGTTCGGGATGTTTGATAAAGCGAAGATGTTTCTCGTAGATGGCGGTATATGCGTTGCGACATCCGCTCAATGTCTCGGCCCATTTTTCAGTTGGTGAGTCTCGAAATAGAAGGAGGATCTTCCAGCAAACGGAGCGACATCCTGTAAGACATGGACTGTCCTGGGGATGGCATCTGATGGCCTGCTGAAGATCCGAGAAGCTGGAGGGCTTGGAGCTATATCGCAGTGTCTCTTCCCATCTCGACCTGAGGACAAGTCAGCATTATGCTAGGGAGTGGTCATATAGACGCTGTAATGAAACGTACTTTGATTCGGACAATGGTCTCATGATTTGGGTGACGGTGCGACGTCGTTGATGGCACAACCCAAATACTCTCCTGACTTGGTTTCCGAAGATATAGTGACCTTGGGTGATGCTATTGTGGTTGTTGACAAAAAGGTTGGTCAGGGTTGTTAATGGCGAGTGATGTATATATATCTTTGAGAACAGACGCCATCAGCGGAGTTGAGATGTGAGAAAGATGGGACGGAAGTCAAGAATCCTGAATGTTCCCGTCGTCATTCAGTGCCGTGAAGCTGAATCTGTGAAGGCAGGAGGGTAGGGTAGAGGGGTGGTACTGTGGTGCATGATGGTGGTTGAGTGACCCAGTGACGGTTCTTGGCTGCCAAGACTTTCTTCAGCGCTCTGTGGGAAGTGTGAGTGCACTGAATGGTGGGGCATCCTCGGCCGGTCAGGGGAGTTCAAAGTGGGGCCGACGGACTTGTCCGCTGTTCCGTGTTGACGACCAACGTCACGTCCACTGCCCGGCAGGCATCCCCGGCCTGTCCATTTCATCCTCATTCTCAACACCAACTATGACAGTGAAGTTGTCTCCAGGTCAGCATTCACATCCACCTTCGACCCTTTTTTATTGGACTACAATTTGTCACAAAGCAACCCGAAATTTTGAACCGGGCAAATAAAGCCGGCTTCTTCCGTCGTTACCGCCTCCAGACGCCGCCAACGCCAACGACAACACCCCGTGAATCGGTGAAGCTTCCTCTGAACTTCATTTGGGTCCTTGACGACACTTACTGCTTCAACTTCGGACTGGAGTTTTGTTTCTAAACTTTCGACTAGTTCTTGTTCTCTGGATACGACCTGGTCAATTCACCGACTCCTAGAAGCACAACCCTCATGTCAGCCGACCTCTTTGCGGCCTTTGGGGCCTCATCCCAGGACCAGAGCTCTCAGTCGACGCAGAATAACAACAATGACCCCTTTTCTTTCTTGGCATCAGACAACAGTACATTTCCGCCACAACAACCACAAACACAGCAGCCAAAGCCCCCTCAACCGCATCAACAACAACAACCGGTTTCTGTCTCTATACCATGGCCGTCAGTATTGCCTAATAGTCAACCTCCGCAGTCGAACGTATGGGGCGATCTCGGCACGCTAGGTGGTTCCCAAGGAGGCTTCCAGAGTTTCCAGTCCGTACCACCTGTTCCGGTGCCTCCGAAACCCGCTGCGCCGGATGTCGAGGATGAGGACGGCTGGGGAGACTTTGAGGTTGCCGCCCCTACCACAACCGCACAACCCACGCAACCTACACCAAGCGTGTTCTCTGCGACTAGCAACGCCGAACCACCACGGAACCGTCTCATCAGAAGCCCAACACTTGACCTGGTGTCCAATAAGCTTGTCAACCTGGACTTGTCTTGGACTGCTACTCAGCCGTCTGACAGTAGGCCAACTCAGAAACAGAAACCTGTGATTAAGCCTATCCGGAACGCGGACCCAAACGTCTTGTTTGATGCCGATGACTTTGAGCTCCAGGAGGTAGACGGTGAGGACGATGATGATGAGTTCGGTGACTTTGAAGGCACTTCAAGTCCCGCGCCAGCTTTTTCAGTCGCCAGTTCCGGCACGAAAGAAGCCAGGAAACAGCCGCCTGGCCTTTTCTTATCGGGTGGCAATTCCCAAACTCTATATCCAGAAGCGCCGAAGTCTCCTTACGCATCATCCCATACTCGAAAACTCAGTGATGTCAAGGAGCTCAAGATCAAGACACCAGTGGCCTCCGACTTTCCTAAAGAGGTCAAGGACCGAGAACCTTCCCCGGTCACAGCATGGCCGTCAGGTACTGGTGATGGTTTTGGGGATGACTGGGATGAGTTCAAAGACCTTTCCGTCACTAAAACCAAGACACCGGCAAAGACGGCTGGTAATGCCAAAGCGCCAGCAAAGAGACCAGACCTAGACTCTTCTTTTGACTCAGACTGGAAGGACTGGGGAGAAACAGAGAACAACACACCAAAGGTCGTCGGGGTTGCTTCCCCAACCGCCGGCTCTGACAAAAGTCCCCCGCCTACAAACGTGCCTCCGCCTTCCATCTTGCTCTCCACACTACCCCAGCTCCTCGATCTCTCCAAAACATGCCTTCTCAAGATCAAGGCTCTCCCCGCAGCCAAACAGCATGCTGTTGTTTCCGACCCTGCTACAATGGCATTCTTGCGCGGTTATCTGGCCCTGGCCACTGTGACAGGCAGGATCATCGCTGGCCGGAAGCAACGGTGGCAACGCGACAAGTTTCTCCTGCAGGGCATGTCCATCTCAGCCGCAGGAGGCATGAGGGGAATGAAGCTTGCCACTGTTGACAAGACTCAATCTGCTAGAGACGATCACAGTGCTGTTGCGGTTCTGGATGTCTGGTCCCAGCAGGAGGGAAGTCTGCGCTCTACAGTCACGGCAGCCAATGCCGCCTCTGATACGAAACTCAGGGTCCCCCAGCTTAAGCTCGCTCTCCAGGTTCATGTAGCCAAGAACGTACCCACGGCACCGAAGCCCTGTGTGGTTTGCGGCCTTAAGAGGGACGAGAGAGTTACCGGAGTTGACTTCGATGTCGAGGACAGTTTTGGTGAGTGGTGGATCGACTTCTGGGGGCACAGGGCATGCAAGAACTTCTGGGTAGAGCACGAAGCCAAATTGAGACAGCGATGATTACCAAGCAACGACTGATAGCATTCGGATCCATAACTCTGCTCGCTTGTCGCCAAACGTCAACACCGTGAGCCATATGCGGGCAGCCGGGCCAGGTAACCATCAGGAGACCAGATACCTATCCAGGACCCTTCAACAACTGTGTACGTAGGAGTGGACGTCTATGAGAAGAGAGTGTCAACGAGTATGTACGCTACGCCGTACTGTGCCCAGCTCAACAGGGGCCAGAGTCCCACGTCAACCCCGCGTCTTTGGTGATTAGGTGAATGTACAACATCGAGCTCATCTGGATTTACATAATACCAACCGAGGGATATGATACGCGCTCTCTATTTTTGTATTCTCTCCTACCACACAATAACGACAGGTCATATATGGGGAAGTGCTAGCACGTTAGGGGAACTGGCTCAGCACTAACTGTTTACCCCGCACTTGGCACGACAAACTGTTAAGAACCGGCTTAGGTCTTTATCAGCCTCCTTGGGGGCCAATTGCCCGATCGCTTTCGGTCCGGGTCAGGACCCGGGAATTAGACATCCAGACCCGCTGAACCTCGGCGCCCCATCCGTTTGAAGTGGCTGGACAACAACACACCATCCGCCTCCAGGTTGTCATGCTCTCTGACATCAACTGGCGAACAGCAACAAACCGCCGAAAACGACGAGACAACACCCGCCAGCTAATCTCCCGTTACGAGAATTGCAACATCTAGATTATTTGACATCACCTCGGTCCAGACACCATGACATTGGAGGTTATCTACGTAACGCGTCACGGTGTAAGTGCCACTCTGATATCACCTTCCCTTTCCCCGTCCTTTCTTTCTTTTCTTATTTCCCAGTGTCAAGCCTCTCTGCGGTGAGACTTTAGTAGTGTAGAATAGTACGCTACCAAACCCTTGGACTCGGCGTCGCAACGTGACATCAATCCCTCTGCTCGGTGGACAATGAACGTGTTCATGACCACTGGGGGTCAGTCACCGCCGCCGTGCCAGCGCCAGCTCTGGTGTAAACTGTTATCAAAGCATGGAAAAACCCATACCGTCACGATATGGATAACAAGCTTTCTCATGGCAGACCTCCAGCTAGCTGCCAGAATGCTGGCGTTCTCGAGAGTCACGGCTAGGGCGGGCTGGCCTTGGTTAGAAGTAGAAAATTAAGCTGACACAAAAGGGACGGCTCACAGTTTCGGTCCAACTGGCTGGTTGACCATACCAACGGCAGTTACTCGTCCACTCTCAGGTCCCCTACGGGTATTGCCGCAGACCCAGCCCTCACTGCCCATGGCGTAGATCAAGCCAAGGAGCTGGGCCAGCGTCTGCTTACAGCCGAACCGCCCATAGAGCGTGTTTACTCCAGTCTTTACTTTCGTTGTTTACAGACGGTGGAACCTTTCGTCCGATCAGCATCGTCCTCTCCGTCGTCTATGCCAGAAGATGCCGAAAAGGGTACCACTCGCCACTTGCAACGCCAGCTGCAGGTTCGAGGAGAGACAGGACTAGGCGAATGGTACGGTTCGGCACCGTTCGAACACCCCGTACCTGCGAGTCTTGCCACGCTCGAGTCTCATTTCCCTTCCCTGCTGGACCGTGATTATCAGCCGGCAGTAGTACCGACGCGGATGGGCGAGAGCGTCGACGAGCTGCATGACCGCCTGGCCGTTACCTTGGAGCGGCTGATTGCAGAGTGTGATAGGGATGGCATCCGTGCCGTCCTCCTCTGTTCGCACGCTGCCCCCATCATTGCTCTTGGCCGTGTTCTGACCGGCAATATGCCGGAGAGCATCGAGGTCGAAGACTTTCGAGCCTTTACCTGCGGCCTTAGTGTGTTTCGGCGAAGGAAGGGGGCTTCATCAGGAGCCAATGGAGTTCATACGGCCACAAGCCCGGCCAGTGTGAGTGCGAGTGCACCTCGGGCCCAGACAGTGACGGATTCCAGCAGTAGAGGCTCGAACAACGCCAGCAACGTCCTTGGGAGCACGCCTGGAACGGCAAAGCAAACCGCAAAAGCAGGTACCGACGGTCTTCAGGGTGCGGAGAGTGATCCACGGCAGCAGGATCTTCATGCTCCCGTAGTCTGGAGGGGTGGCCGCGGCGTAGGGGGTGGTTGGAACTGCGAACTCAACAGTGACTGTTCACATCTTTCTCAGGGAGAGGAAAGAGGATGGTAAGCGAGCCTCTCTTGATTAATCCAACGCTTTCGTTATTTTGATGATACCACCCACCCCTGATTTGTAAGAAGAAACACGACTAACCAAGCCACACACGCACATATAGGCGGTTCTCGGGCGACGAGTCCTTTAAGGATGCCCCAGGGGCCAACAAGAGCATGCTGGATGCTGGAATATCACTGGGCGTCGTCGTGGAGGGCAACAAGGAAAGTGGCAAGTCTCACAGGAAATCTTCCACCGGTGGTGGCTCTCGTCTCTAGAACGGGATAAGATGAGAGGATGAGACAGACTTGCTCTCTCCCTTGCCTAACTTTTCATTACTGCAAGTCAAAGTGAAAAAGAACAAAAAGAAGCCGAAAAAAACGATGTGTATGACAGAGAACTACGAGGCCTTGCGTGGTCCTTCATGCACCCAAATACGACATTTAGGACATGAAATTTGCATGAACGCATCCTCCAAAAAGGCCCATGATAATTTGAGACCGCCATGTCGATCTCGCCGATTAAGAAGGGGGGCACTCACTCGAACGCTTCACTATGGATCCAAGGCCACCATTGACCGTACGATTATCGGCATTTCCATCACAGAAATGCGTTCTGCAGAAAGGGTCTCTCGAGATACGTATGTCGATTGCCATGAAAAATTTTCCTCGTTACCAAATGTGATTGCACACGTCTCTGACAGCCGTTAGTTGCCTGAGTAACGAGAGAAGAAAGAAAAATGGACGATCTTTGGCAACGAACAACTTTGTCCCTGCTTCGCCGCCAACCATTCGTCCCCCCGGCTTTTACTCCGTGTCGTGCCCCAGGAAAAGAACGGATTCAGATGATTGACAGGACGGGGAACATGCCTGCCTTAGTTACACCAGATCCAGCAGGTAGGCGGCCAGTGAATGCAATCCGGGCTATTGGAACTTTGGCTTTGCTAATTGCTGCTGCAAGCCAGAGGGGTTCACTCGGTGATTCGGGGCGTCGAGTCGAGTATACGTACTGCGAGGTGCGAAGGGCTGACGGCGTTAGAGAGAGAGAGAAAGAGTGAGTGAGTGAGTGAGAAACAAGTGAACACGCTTCGGTCGAGTTCGCTGTCTTTCTTTGCTTCTTCTTCAGAATTTTTCATGCTACAACTTTGACCACCACACACCGGAATCTTACCCGTCATCTCTCGGCCGATGACGAATTTGAGTTCTCACTCCTCCCATCCCTACGGGTGTGTCACCCACACATTATCAAAACCCCCGAAATCTTGACGGACCTATCCAACCAATCATTCCCATCACAATGCCCTTTCTTTCCCCTCCTCCTCCTCCTCCTCCTCCTCCTCCTTCTCCAAGTTTTGTCTCGTCAGCTGTGCGTAATCGAAGCGGTCAGAGAAGCTGCATGTCCTTTCACAGCATTGTCGTTGCAGCGCGAGATGAGCGAACAAAGATGGGGAAATTTGACTGTGTCCCGTGGTGGTAATGAGATTCCATGCTGAAGGGCGATAACAAAATCTGATACATCAAAATGTTCCCCTCCTGCCCTCTTCCTACCAAGGAAATATTTTCCATAGCGGCGGCGGTTGACACACGGCTCTATTCCTCTGAGAGAGATATCGTTCGTCGGTGCACAGTAGCTTGCCAAGAATCCCTTGCAGGCTTTTTGTTATTCGACCCCAACGACCAAAGTAAACAAGGGGATTGATTGATGATGGGGGAAGATCCAATGGTGGTATTATACTGTGCACACGGCACAGCCCCAGCTTTTCGAGCCCGCAGCTGGCTTTTACACACGAGTCCCGTGAGAGCGGACAGACCAGATTGACACGATACAAGAGCAATCGAGAGCACTGCTGTGAGATCCGATCTCGTCGGCTCCCTTGTCTTCTTACGTACTACACTACACTATTAACTGGTTACTCTTCTGGGAACCGCGAAGCCGACCCCAAGGTTGCCTCTACACAAAAAGCAAAAGCAAAAAAAGGCCGAGTCAAGGCAAGTCTTTTCTCTTAACTAGAGAGAACCATGCGTGGCGTTTACCGTATAGATTATAAGGTTATTACCGACGGGACTAATCTAGCTGACACACCAAGAGCTGTCAGGCTGTTTGGAAAGGGGACTACCGCTAATTTTCAGTCGATATGGTTTCACTCAACTAGGTATGGCGCCGGGTATATTTGGCTTTGACCAATCTTCTCGCGCGTTGATGCGGGTCGGACGATTTCTTGGGACCGATCCAATGACAGCAGTGGTTAAAACCATATCGACTGAGTAAAAGCCGTATGCCTATTGTGTTCTGACACTGCACCAAGCCATTAACAAAGGGCCCTGCTGGAAACGTCCTTGTCCCAACTTGGTCACGACTGACGTCTATCGGATTGCGCAGTTTTTTGCAAGGTTACAAACAGTTGCAAGTGCGTTTTTCCAATTGGTTCAAATGCTCTCTCAGTCTCTATCATTTCACGTACCCTTTACACAATATGCCACGCTATGGATTTCTCATTCCACGCGTACACTTGCTGACTAGGTATAGTATAGCCCTACGTGTACATCACACTAGCATCTTGCGTATCTTTGAAATTTGATAGTGTATACTAACTAACGCAGTCATTTACGAGCCAAGCCTCGTGACATTGACGTTATTCTGTACACTCACACGGTACGTCAAGACAGTGTCAAAGTATCGGCCACACTTAACACCGACGATGAGCAAAAGAGAATCCCATACTGGACTTGGCCTAGGTACTGATGAAAAGCACGTTGTTTGAGGTTAGGTACACCGAAAATAGTAGACACTACCTATCTATCACCTATCCTATCTCATGTATATCGTGGAGTCTAACGTCCTGTTGTGTCAGGTCTCGTCATTCCCGCTGTTCACCGCTCTACCGCCCACATTCCCGTTCTCCAGTTTCCCGGACTGTGGTAAGAACGATGCTACCTACGTACCCATTAAAGGCCAGAACGAATGGATGGTACTGTACATTATTTATTCTATGTACAAAACTACCGCCCTTGGCAACGGCAAGCGAGAAGGCGAATTGGATCCCTAGCATCAAATAGAATGCGACCATTAAAATGTCGATTGAGATCCATGGTCCGGACAAGATATGACTCTCACTGTTGTCGAGAAAATGAAGTCGATGCAAGACGGGCAAGCCATGGGAAGAGAACCTAGGAAATTGCCAATCCAGTAAAAGAACACCTGGGCACATACCCATTTACTACATACGGGTGAGCAAGAAGCCACATATTAACATATGTGTGTGTATAGAGGAATGAACAGGGCAGCGCCGTCATTTTAGATAACACCACCTACTCGAAATGGGGGAAGCATCAGTCACTTCAAAATCCGGGAAAGGTTACCAGATCTACTGGTATCAGATCCGGGCATCACACAATCCCCGGGTTGTCCACCCACTACAATCTTTAGGGTTGTGTCCCAGCAAAAGCTTGGAGGTGGCGTCCTGGCGTTCATCCTTCTGTTCCCCGGGAGTACGACTGTGGCTTATGATGAGGGAAACGCTGTCTCTCTGTGAGCGGGAACAGCAACAAGAGGCGAGTTTCATCGTCGTCTTCGACACTGCCCTCTGAACTTACCTTGAGTAAGGTATCCGGCTATAAGCTGGGCAGGTGGTTTTCCGCTGTGCCAGTGCCGACCCTTCGGTTTTGATCCTGTGCAGGTTATTGTCCTTGTCCATCAACACCTCCAGGCTAACCACACGACACGCTAATAACCGCGACAGCAACCGCTACGGGTATACCAGATAGCTGGGCTTGCTGGAAGCGGTTCTTCTTTGCGAGAAAGGAACCGCGGCCGAAGAAACCCACAGGCTGCAGACCTGCAAGTGAATGTCCCTGTGACAGACGGACAGACAGACAGACAGCAACACACGCTTCTCAGAGGCTGGAAAGAACCATTCACAGACGACACCGCGCCGTTCTCGAGGGGGGCATGAGGAGCCAACTTGAACTACACTACTGCTGCACCGGCCTGAATCTTTAGTTAAAGCTGAAAATGTGCTTCTGACACACTAATCGCCGACGTTGGTGGACTATCCCCGGTCCTTGTTTTAGGGACCGCGATGAAAAAAAAAAACGAGGGGGAAGTTTGACGGGGTCAAGCTTCTCTGAGCGACGACGACGAGTGTTACACAGTGTATATGGGCAAGATTCCTTACACACACCACCATGGATTCCATGCATGGTGAGAGGATGAAAATGCACCTGAAACTAAAAGGAGTATGGTTCCAGAGATCTTAACCAAGGCCATGGGCCATGGCTAGCTACGCAGTATGTGAGAAGTCTGGTTAGGTAAGTCCAATGCGCACAGTGTAAGGCCCTTCCACAGGTATATCTCTCTTTGGCTTTTCCAAGCCCAAATACTCACACCCATTGCTCAAAACCAATCGACAAAATGCCGCTAACCGCAAGTGGACAGACTTGCCTTCTTCAACCACGCCCAGCGATCCCAATTGGTCAAGTAAACAAAGGGTTTTAGGGTTTCTTGTGTTGTAGCCTACATGAGGTACTTCCAACAAGTAGACCGGCGTTCGGATCTCGAAAGCGAGATGCTACACCACCAGCATCGATCCCGGACCCTTTACTCCTCCAACAAAAAGGAAGACCAAACTCAAGCACGTTGGCGTCCCGAGGTTACTGCCTCTTCCAGAATCCGGTACAGCACTAATTGACTAGCTCTAGGAAGATACCTACTGGAGTCGTCTACAGCGGCAAGTTCCAGATCTTGATCCTTAGGGTTACGGCTAGGACCCCATCTTTTACTTGGCCGCCCATGCCAAGCCGAAACTCGACTTCAATGACTGCTACATACATCACATTATCCCCTCATTTGCTGCTATTTCAGTAATCATGATGTCTTCGGATTCCAAGTTCTTGGGAACAGACTGATGCTAACATTCATGGATGAAGCTTGTTGGAGACTTCATAGTACGCCTGGAAGAAGCAAAAACAAGTTCGCGCCCCTGCCCCGCAACTGAGTGATACAATACCCTTTGAACCAGAGACGAGCCAGAGTCAAGAAAAGAGCGTCTGGCGGCTGATTGAGACTAATTCGCCGCCTGCTTGTCTCAGACATTAGACTATGTATGCCGCTCATAACAGGACTTGGCCTTTCTTAGGTCCTGGCTGCGATACCCGGCCGGGGGCCACTACGACAGTTACGACTTACGAACGACACCAGACATCCCTTACTGCCACATACCCCTACTACTCATCTAACTGAAAGTGGTCGTCGTTGTCCAAAAGTTGACATGCCCATCGGCCAACGGCCGCTTGGCGAATACGGGGTCCCATGTCGACGACATGGTTTCTGTGTAGTAGGGCAGGGGGGCATAACTGGTAGGGCAGAGACGAGGCCTGACAAGTCAATGAGGAGAAAGGATCACATCAGAGACTGGCTTACCCGCTAATGGGGGACGACAACAAACACACATGTTAGGAAGAAAACTAGACAAGGTAGGCATGCTCATGTAGGTCCTGTGTACTAGTGATCCCCACTTGTCTACCCTACCTACCTTGGCTACACTGCTATCTCACCGGCTCACTGTACCTGTTGCTCACCTTCAATTTCTGGCTAACTGCCCTGGGAGAGCAATGCCGATTGATTACGGATGGGTTAGTCTGTCTTTTGGGCTGCCTGATATGTCTATGTTATCATGAAACTCGCATGCTACCAAATGCAATGGGGGAAGATATCTATCTGCCACACCTACAGGATGCCTGTCTTCAAAACGATGGAGACGACAAGGTTGCAGATGTCATACCTACTTCCCCCCCTCCCTCATCACCCACCTCTTTTCCCTCCCCAGGCCCCATTCGTTAAGTATATAGGGGTTATGGTCCCTTGATGATCTCCATCCAGGGTCTCGGATTACCTACAAGCATCACCACTTACATACTTGCTTTGTATCATCACATTGTCCGTTCTTGTCCATCGTTTGCCTCACTTCGAGCCCTCACAGTCGAGAAATCTTTACATAAACCGCTTCGAGCCCCACCTCGTCAAAACCACGATAGTATCGCAGCATCGGTTTACTTCAATCATCATCACAACTTCAGACAACAACTTCAACATTACAAGTTATCATCATATCTTCCACAACCTCACAACGCTTGTCTTCTGGGGCAGAGTTCGAGTCGAGGACACTCGCTCCTATCAAACTCCCCAACATCAGACTCAACGAACTATCCTTCCCATCACCACCTTCCACACCCAACTCGATCCAGTTGAGCCCCAGTTGCAGCTTTCAGTCCGTTTCTTGGAGCAGAAGACCCTCGGTCGACTCGGACTACTTCTCCGGAGCCCTCTCCGGGCTTTCCATCACCTCCTCAGTGTCCTCTGCTGACTCAGACTTGAAGAGAAAGGCAAGCATGAACAACTTTGACACTCGCTCAGGGTCCAACATGCGCTGTCTGCTCGAACCGCAGCAACAGCAACTCTCCCTCCCTCCGATTTCCCACATTTTGAATGCTGTACCCTCACCTTTTGAGCATCAACTCAGCCAGCATCGACCCCAGACATCTTCCGGCCATCCCTCACCACGCTTTACCATGCCTTTCCAGCAAGGCATGTTCACCCCGCTGTCATCACCGACCTGCAGTATCTCCTCCTCGTCTTCCACATTCCCGAGTCAAGCCCAGCGCAGCCGACAACCCCCTTTCCTGCCACGGCCCTACTCCGTCCCAGACGTGTGCTACAAGAACTCTTCTTCCGCTTCTCTATCATCGATCGCCAGTCCCCAGAAGAAAAGACAAGCATCGACGACTTTTGAAAGTGGTTTCTCATCCCGTTTCTCCGCCTATACCAACAAACTGCAAGCCCGCCCGAGCAAGAGCCATCGCACGGCAAGCAGACACTCCCCATACGAAAGCGCCGCTGTTCTGCGCCACCGCAGCAGCTATAGTGACCGCAAGTCATCCACCTGCTCGTCTGCCTCATCATCCTCATCTTCATTATACTCTCCCGGCCCAAACACAGACGACGAAACATCCGAAGTCCCCGACGAAGAGAGATCCATCACCAGCAACAACAATAACAGCAAAGGCAAGAAGCAAAATATCCAATACACCCCCGAGCAAAACCTGTTTATCATCTACCACAAAGACGACCTCGAGGTTCCATGGGCCGAGATCGAAAAGCGGTACAACGCGCGTTTCCCAGGTCTCTACCGCACCGCAGGCGGTCTGAACTGCAACTACTACCGGTTGAACGCCAAGCTGCCGCGCACCGAAGACTCGGACAAGTTTTCGCTCATCTTTGACGAGCGGCCGCGGTACGATCCCAAAAACCTGGGCAAACAATTGCCGTTGACGTGGGACGAGTATGAGGGGGTCAGGTTCCAGACGGTGCATGTCCAGGTTATGCAGGCGGCCAAGGTTCTGGGACATCCAATCGGGCTCATGTGGAGGTGTCCGGAGGAGCTGGTGAAGGGGGAGAATGAGTGGGTTTTGGAGGAGCATCGGGTTAAGGCTAGGGAGTTGGGTAAGTTCATCTTCTGCTTTTTTTGATTTTGATGGAAAGGTTGAAGGCAGACAGGAAGCTAATACAGGTAGTGACAACAGCTTCAAGAAGACGTTACCAGAGAGAAGCGTGGAAAAGGAGTCAGCAGTTGCAGCAACAACAACAACAACAACAACAACAACAACAACAACAACAACAACAACAACAACAACAACAACAACAACAACAACAACAACAACAACAACAACAACAACAACAACAACAACAACAACAACAACAACAACAACAACAACAACAACAACAACAACAACAACAACAACAACAACAACAACAACAACAACAACAACAACAACAACAACAGCAAGAACACCAACACCAACAAGCCCTCACCTTCAAAGCTGAGCAATTCCGATGAGAACCTGGAACATTCCATGTTTTCGCTGTTGTTCCAATGCATCTACAAGACTTCCACAAGTTTTATGTCATCTTTTCAAGTACACATCTAAAAACGCATACATATTTTTCTCCCCGTCTTTCCTGTTTCTCTTCCAGGTATACATATTTAATGGTCTCTCTCTCTGTACAATCTTTGCTCTTATTTCTATCCACTTACTGTGCGTATCATCTACATCTACCAAACACAAGGTACCTATTTATCAATCACTACATGGAACATTTACCAACCACATATATTATACCCTTACTAGAGGGAGGCAGTAGTCTTTGTTTTCGGTTGGGGAGGTGTTCAAAAGGCAAAAAAAGCGGTGGTAATGAATGGTTTTTTTTTTTTTTTTGAGTTGATGGACCGGTACGGTATGGGTGAGCGTGGAAGGAAAAAAAAAAATGTGTTCGCATATATCGTTCTATTTTTCTGTTTTTTCTCTTTCTTTGGGCATGGTTAGTGGAATAGGGTGATGGAATGGTGGCGGTTAATGAACACGGGCTTGATTTCCTTTTGTAACCCATGTTTTCTTGTGTCTCTTCATGTACTATTATCAACAACAACAAAAGTGTCTTGTACGCATAGTCCTTACTGGAGCCATTGGTTGGGAAGGGGAATATGGCCATGTTTGGATCATTTTGCGGCATTAGGTGGCTACATTGCTTTTGAAACTTACTGCAACTTCAAGAAAAGCCAGATCTGGTGTCTTGATTTGATATTTTGTTGCTCTTTACTCTTGACTCTACCGCATAATCGATAGAGGTAATCTGGCGGCTCATCCATCCATCTACTGCGAGTCCACCTCCTGAGGCTTCACCTCCTCACCTTTTTCCTTTTCCTCTCTCCCTCTCCCTCCCTTCCCGTGACCTCCCCTTCCACCACGTCCATGTCCATGTTCACCATGCCCACCACGTCCTCCACCTCTTCCCCCCTTTCCACCACCACCACCACCACCAGCCCTCCCCTTACCCATCGGCATCCTAATCTCTAACCCCTCCGGTAAACCCGCCACCTTCTCTCCATCCTTCCACAACAACCCCACGCCCTGTCTCCTGCCCCTAACCTCCTTGAAATACTTAAGCGGGACCAACCCGTCCTTATCGCCTTCCGTCAACACCACCCCATTGTCGCTCATCCACCACTTGATCCCGGTTTCCTCTGCCTCCCTGATACTCCTCTCAACATCCACAAAAACCAAGACCTCCGCATCTCTCCTCATCCCGCTGATGACACCAGTTTCTGTGTCTTCGGGAAGTCCCGTGGAGAGATGCACGTGGTTCCGACCCATGGCTTTCAGCCCGCCGCTCTCGATGATCTTGTCCCAGAAAGCGAAGTAAGTACCGTGGACTACCGTCTCGGGAACTGGCACGGTTCCTCCCTCGCTCTCCTGTTGTGGCTGTCCCTCCTGCCCGGGTAGTACCAGCCGCTTCAAGAGCCCCTCACTCTCCAACTTGATCGAATGCCCCTGATTAGCTCTAATCAACCAATCGCTCGCCTCCTTACTCGTCTCATTCTCCTTTCCAGGCGCCAACCTGATAGCAAACCGCTGTTTATCGCTCTCCCTAACAGCCTTCAGGATCTCTTCAAACGTAGGCTTCAGTGACTTGATCGGACCCCACGCAAGAACCTTGTCCAGGGGAGCATATCCTTCCGCGTCGAGCGTGATGCCTGCTGAGGAGGCTTGGTGGCGGAGCAGCTTGGAAAGGGCGCGGGAGAGGTCGACGTCGCGACCACCACCACCCTTGCGATGACCACCATGACCGCCATGACCGCCACGTCCGCCGCCGCCACGGCCGGATTTGGGACCGCGACCGCCGCCGCGGGAGCTGGAGTCAGCAGCGGCGCGGTCGGCGAGATCGGCGTGGTGAATGGATTGGTCTTCAGACATTTTGTGGTAATGGTGGTGGTAGTGATAGGGTTTGGCGGTATTTGCGATTGTTGTGCTGTGAGCGGGTTAGTGAGTGGATTGGCAACTTCAATACGGAGAATCTTTCAGTGTGAGAGTTTTACCTGTGAATGAGTGAGCGTGCTTGTCTGGCAGCGATGACCCTCGAAAGTTGCAAAGCTGGTGTGAATGGAAGTCGTCCAATTGTCACAACGGTGCTGATGCTGATGCAAGGAAAATTTATTGTTAGCGAACTGGGTCAACTGGTGGGTGAACAAGTTTTGAATTTTTGATTCACTGGAGTCAAGGATAGGCAGGCAGCAGCCAAAAAGCACACACACACCTTCTCATTCAGATTGGTCTTCCCCTGTGGTGTTTGGTTGTGACTCAAAGGAATGAATGGAAAGAGAAGAGCTTGGTTTGACGGTGACGGATGATGATGGATGGGATGGGATGGGACGATGGACGTCGGTACAAAATATATAGGATCCTATGCGTATATACATCCATTTGTTGTAGAGCCAAAGTCAGCCGACACATTTCGTTACCGTAATATACGCAAGTTTTTGCGCAGGAGACCCGCATCATGAAATCATACGGACCGTTACGATTTGCCCCCGATACAACTCGAGTCTCGTTGATACTTGACGGGCTTGAACTAATGTGATTTGAGCAGACAAAGATAGAACTTACAAATTGAATCACGCCGACATGAGTCACTACCGAACCAACTTGCTAGGGAGTTGCTAGATTACCAAAGTCAGAGATGTGACTATGATGGCCAATTTTATTCTTTTTGCAAAAATACTTGTAATACGGTTTTTCTTCGCTGCTAATACTGTCTACACCGATGCACGATGGTGATGGGAGAGAAGTACAAAAATGATGATAATGGATCAAAATTCCAAAGATATCTACCAATCCCACCACATTTCTCCCTTCTTCCGACCAACACCAGGTAACCACCCCAGAGATACCCTTACCGAGTCACCATCACCTAGGTAAGAGAAGCAAAGCATCCCCATCCGCCCATGGTATTCGACAAGTCGCCGTTAATGAGTTTGAATGCTCGCAACGCCCAGTCCCATCCATCCGTGTATACATGTGCAAAATGTTAAATGTAACAACTGTTTGTTGATGAGGGACTGTAGATGTAGATGCATTCATTGTTGCAAAAACGCGCTACTATGCTGTATGCTTGTATGCTGACTCTCCAGTCCAGTCCAGTCCCCTCCCCTCCTCTTCCCCCTTTCACCGTCCTGTCCTTGAAAAGGCAGAGGAGGCACGGATGATATTGACAAAAGAGATTCGTTACAAAAAGATGCGATGTGATGTTTCCGCCTTTCTCAAGGTTCCGTATTCGTAAAAGAAAAAAAGTGAAAGGCTTTCTCTAGCTCTGCCCTCCGAGCCCCTGAAGATAGAAATGTTGAACGAATGAAGAAAGTCTGTAGGATGTGTGTGCGGATTCCTCCCGACTGGCTGTTTCCGCTTCGTATTTGTCGATTACACGGACACGAAAGACGGAGAAAAAGAAAAAAAGAAAAAGGTATAATAAAAGACAACGCCCCACGCCCAGAAATGGTATATGTCGAAATAGTGTTGTTGTGTTGTTGTTGTTGTTGTTGATGGTGTTACACTTTCATGAACAGCATGGTTGGTCTAAACGTCATAAGGGGACATGATTTTCCCGCGATTTTTTACTCTCTCCCACCACCAACCGCCCACGGCCACGGCCACGATTACCTCCTCTCCTCCTACCTCCTCGATTCCTCAATTCGTTAACTTTTTCCTGTTTATCTGTACCCGCCAACCTGCTGCGCGTTGGCTTGTTGCTGCTGCTGTTGTTGATATTGCTGTTGCTGCTGCTGTTGCAAGTTCGACGTGGAGATGCTGGGTATCCCAGAGTCACGAGTCCGTCGGCTGATACTACCAGTCCGATTGAGCATCGCCGTCTGACCCAGCGACAGCTGGCGCTGTGCCCTCTCTTCCGCAAGCCTTTCCGCATAGCTGCTAGCAACAACCGTCTCCCGTTGTCCGTCTGCTACCCTGTCAAGGTATCGACGACTGGCTGAAGGCTGTATTACAGGAGCGGTAGGAGTACCCAGCCTCGAACTTATCGAGGTAGGGATCAATCGCCTGCGGGGCAAAGCCGAAGAACCAAGCGGAGATTTGTCAGGAGGAGACGAAGTTTGGCCGGTAAATTCCCGTGGAGCACCTCGCAGTCCATTGACCTCTGTTATGGCCCTGGACGGGGTGCGGTACCGGTCCTCGTCCTCTTCGTTAAAGACTTTTCGGGAACGGAGCAGCAGCGACGTCTTACGACCCTCCGCTTGCATCTCTTCTTGTTCCTCTTGTCCTACTCTCCGGCTCCTCAAAAGCAGCGACGACCTTCTGCCGGCAACTTGCTCCTCAGGTTCCTCTACCGCAACCCGACGGTTCCTAGCCAATAGCAATGACGACTTTCGCCCAGGTGTACCAAAGTCAACTGGGGTAGCTGGCATAGCTGCATTCCTCGGACTCGGTAGAGCACTCGCAGCCAAGAGTGATATCCTTCGCTGTTCCATTGTCGTCGGAGCCCTTGGACTAGTAGCGCTCGGTTGCGGCAATGCTGTCTCTGCAATGATACTCGATCGTCGCTGGCCCGTGATGCCTGTGAACTTGGTAGCTGTTGTCGGTGTTATGGCCTTTTCAGTCTCGCGGCTGGGAGCTGCGGGTTGAGCCGGCTTGGACTGGTTAGCTTCATCCGTCAATGCAATGCACAACTCAGTCAAGCTCCTGCAGATACTATCCGCTTTCCTTCGGAGCTGTCGGTCCGTGACACCACTGCCATAGCCCCCAACAACACTGGCACCGCTTGAAATTGGCCCTGGTTGTCCGGCAGCACCAATCATGGAAGTCAAAGCCAAAGCGTCGTTTGCTGCCGACTCAATGGCATTGAATACTTCAGCACTGATCAGCCCTTTGGTCTTTGACAGCGCTGATAGGAGAATGGGTTGTGTTTCCCGTGATGACGCATTACTAGCCGTCTCTCCGTGGTTAACCGTAGTTCCTCCCGATCCACGCTTCGGCGACGCGGACATGGTTGTAGCATTGGTCGTCGCTGTAGGCGGACGCTCCTCTGAACTCCTAGAATTTCCTGCCCCCGACGGTGGCTTCTTGCCCGTCAACTCCAACCTATGAATGCGAGACTTTAGGTCGTCCAGCTCATCCCAGACAGTAGAGGGGTCCGCCGTCGATGCTGATGAATCTGTTCCTTCGTTGCCTTGATTTGTCTCCACGTTCTGAGGTGGTTCCAGTCTTTGCGGTTCAGGAGCCCGGGGAACTAATGGGGACGAGTTGTAGATCCGGCCGCCAACAGCAAGGTTCGAAATCCGATATTGCTGATTCCGCCCGACGGACGAGATCTCTGCCATTGACGATCTTCGAGAAAGTCCGGCGCCCGCCTCGTAAGCATCCTGGAACGCTATCTGCCGGGGCGTTGGTGGATTCTGTCTGAGGGACGTTCGAACAGACTGGGAGCGACCAAGATCCTCTTGCGGTATGTTGGTATTCAGGCGACTTGTGATGCCTTGGAAATTCGGTTCTCGCGTTGTTCGTGGGTCTGAAAGCAGCCGGCTTCTGGACGCGGTTGTTTCGCGGGAATCGGAAAGTCGGCGAGAAGACACCTGGGGCGGTGATGACGTCTGGTATGAGGGTATCGCTGTAGACAGTGGTCGGCGGTGGGAGGAGGTTCGGTTTATGCG
Source organism: Sordaria macrospora (assembly GCF_033870435.1). Classification (NCBI taxonomy): domain Eukaryota; kingdom Fungi; phylum Ascomycota; class Sordariomycetes; order Sordariales; family Sordariaceae; genus Sordaria; species Sordaria macrospora. Next base: position 2,942,053 of record NC_089374.1, on the reverse strand, counting down.
TGACTGTCCGCCAGTTAGCCAATAAGCTACCGCGCAAATTCCGCAGGCGAATAGCAAACGCCACCCCGGATAAAGCGACTTACAATTGCGCTCTGATCCTCAGTCCGGGTTTGCGCCGGCCGCGGTGCTGGATCCTCGCGGGCAATATTCATAAAGATTTCGGCCGTATTTTCATTGTCGGAAGCTGCTGTAGCTGAGTCTGGTGGTGTCATTCGCGACATATCGTCATCCCGTCTACCCTCCAGGGCCCTCAATGCGCGGTCTCTCTGGGTTGAGTTCGACATGTCCCCCTCGTTTGTATCGCCCACAGTGCGCCCGGGATCGTAGTCGTAGTCGAGCAGCAAGTTGTCGCGAAATGTCGAGGAGCGCAATAGCCGGGTCTGCGACGTATTTGTTTGCCCTCCGGAGCCGGGACCGGAGGCACTCAGAACAATGGCGGGTTTGGAGGAAGAGGCTGGCGGGCGGGATTTCCTCTTCTCATTAATCTTCCTCGACTTGGGGGTCGCGGGCGGTACCGGTTGGCGTGGGTCCTGCGCAGTATCGATGGAAGGTAAAAGTCCGATCGAGGTTGTTTGCCGACGTTTTCCAAAAGGTGTCACGATGGATGCAGACCGGTATCTCGACACATACGGGCCCCTGGCGGCACTCTGGCTATCGCAGACGGAAGAGGCTGGGCGTTTTGAGCCAATAGACGACTTCTGTGCTGTTGGCGAAAAGGGCTGGAACGTCGAGGCTCGAATGGCAGGAGAGTCTTGTAATCGCTTGTGGGCTTGTCTTGGCGGTGTTGCTGCAGCAGCGGTAGTCGAGGTCGATCGTTCTTCAGCAGAACGCTGGGGGCGGTTGACGAGATTATGATTAAATGGGCTAGTCGGTTGGGGTTGCTTTTGTTGTTGCTGCTGGTTAAATTGTGGTGGACTGGCAGTTGCGGCTAGCTTTAGGTCAAGAGGTAATTGCACAGGGTCTCCAGCTGGCGACGAGACTGAGCCCCGTCTAGATTTCTTATTAGGTGAAGGTGGGATGTGGATGTGTTGCTGCAGGAGCGGCAGCGAAGGAGGGAAAAGTGATGCGTCCTTTTTCCTTTTCAGGTCGGCGAAGCGAAAAGCGGGAAGTTTGGAGGAGTTGTGGTGCTGACGGTGTGTGTGATGGACGTTGCTCTCATCAGCAGTCTGCGAAAAGTTCAAAGTGCCACTGCCGTTGCCGGTTGCTAGTTTTACTTGTATGTTGTTACGGGGAGCAGCAGTTGCCGTGGTGTTGTTGTAAGTGTCAAGGTTGGATCCAGGCCTGGGCAGCTGGTTGGTGTTGAGGTTGGAGGTGATGACGGTGGAGTGGTGGTTCTTTCCCCCAGGAGTTCGAGTTCCGGCGCTGTCCGTGCTCCTCTTTCTGTTCTCGGCGATGCGCAATTGTGTGCGTCCAGGTGAACCTGTGGGTTGTGAATGGGGAAGCGTTGTGGGCTGTGCGCTGAACGAGTCCACTGCGAAGTGAAATGTGGAAGCAGCCCCAGGGGCAAGGCCCTGGCCGGCCGCCTGTTCCCCCAAGCTGGACGATGTCATGGTGCGAAACTGGACCCGCGCCGTTCGACGCCGTTGCTCTCGAATCCCGGACCTGTGGATACTCGACGTCCCTGTTCCTCCACTGCGCAATTCGGAAATCCCTTGTCTCCCCTGACTGGTCCACGCCTAATAACGACCCGATCAGATAGATCGTCTTGGGCTCTTCCTTGGGGCCTCTCCTTGTTTGATTTCACTCTGTTGTTGGGTTGGTGAGCTCCTGACATCAGCACACTACACCAAGGTAGGTAGTAACAATGACACGGGACTTGGTCCACGGGAGACCAACGCGTGATCCCCTAACCTACCTAGGCGTTGAGCATTCAACCTCAACCTAAGCTGAACCACAATCAAGATGTCCACTCGCTGCCGGCAAGTCCCGGGTGGGTATAGAGATGATATTAAAATTGCAATCGATAGCGGAACTTGGTGCCAAAAAGGGCAAAGGAGTAAACAAGATGATGGCGGCAAGGATGAGGGTGTGGAAAGAGTGGAGAGTGGTTTGATATGACAAGCTAAGAGAAGACGCTCAATACCCAGCCAGCACGATAAACCCCCCCAATGAAATGAGATGAACGGGTGATGTGACTTGACTTGACTTGACTTGGGGGCGGTCTCAACCCTAGATGAGAGAGCACAGAACCAGAAGGCCGGTGAGGAGCAGCCAGCCAACACCAGAGGAGAGAAATAGGAAATTGATGGCTTCAACACATATACCAACCAACACAACCAACACAACAGTCAAGCCACGAGCGAGAGGCGACCGATGGTTGGAAGAGCCGAAAGAGGATACAGTAGGGTGTTCCTAGACACACCTGACGGTTACCTTCATACCACTGATGCCAGACATGTCCGGGGCCGAGAAAACTAAGACTTTGAATATCGACGAGCCTCCACTCCACTCGGGTTGGTATAAGCCGGAACAATCCAATGATGGGATTGGCCAAGGAGCTGCAAGACGATGCAGAACTGCTGCGTCGTGTACCGGAAGATATATGTAAAGTGTTCTGCAGGGCGTGCGCAGTCAACTTGACCCAATGGTGGGAAGTCAGGGAGTGTTGTTGCGGCGGCATGATTCTGCAATCCCTCCCACCTCCAGAAAAGACGGCCCGTCGACTGGGCGCCCAAAAAATCGATCGTCGTGAGTCAAGCAAGGGATCGATTGGGATCCAGAACTGCGGGAACGGAACGAAAGCCCAATGCCCCAAGTCAAGTGAGGGGTTTTCCATTTATATTGTCGTTTGTATGAAAGCCGTCATCGCGAGAGCAGTTCACGAGCCTATGAGCAGTCTCGACTTTCAAGGAGCACAGTTCAAAAACAAGGCCCAATGCCAAAAGCTCCCAGAAGTACTCCCTTTCGGGCCCCTCTTTAGCCATGTGCGCATGCGAAGCTAAAAAGCGGAAGACTACTGCACGACTATAGCGGTTCAGGGCCTGATGGGGCGAGCCCAATTCAGGTTTCTGATTGGGCTGTCTCCTCCAACTTGCAAAGGGGCAAAGTGAAGATCCTTGGAGGTTGAATGTCATCATAGCTCTACGATACACCACACATGCAGTCGATAGCTTCTGGTGGATAATTCGATGGCGCCATGACCGAGTCTCTTCGCTTCTTGAATCAGCAATCCTTCAAAAGGTTAGCTGGTGTCAGCAGAATGTGTTCAAACGAGGTCTGAAGAGCCTCCCGTCTCAACCCGCTCTTCAAAAGGCCCAGTCGAGAAAACAGCGGCACGGCGCAATCTCCCGTCCGCCCACACGCCCAACCCGTCTTCAACTGGACCCCGCATATTACCCACGTCGTTTTTGTTTTCTTCTCCTGCTCCTTGACAAAGTGGGGAGCTTTGGGAAGCGACGCCTCCAGTCCGCATTGATGCCTCATTAATATCGAGGGTCCGATATAATACGTGCCAGGTATTATGTGACCCAACCCGGTGATGCCTCGTGTGTGTGGCGTGTCATCAGGGTCTGTTGTATTGGTCAAACTGTTGTCCGGTAGTTAATGGTTCCCCTTGTCCGCCCTTGTTTGGCTCCTGAGTCCTACCTTTAAGTTAACCCCTGTGCTTCATATCGACGACCCCCAACCCGCCGAACACCCAGTGCCCCCGTATTTTGTAGCACAGAGTTTGGGGCCGTTTTAGAGGCACGTCTTGCTGTGTTTCGACAATTGCTTTCTGGTGCTAACAAGTATTGAAGAAGCCTTTGAAGACGTTATTTACCCCTTGGTTGGCCTATGGGGCTAGGGTTGCGAGTTTTGGGGTAAGCGAGGGGGTCTACCCGAGCATGAGGCCGGAGAGGAAACAAACATGTTTTATCCCCATGCCAACTGCCGTAGCGATGGAACTTAAGGTAAAGGAGCAGTCCCCATGATGGAAAGAAGTCTCAAGGAAAGGGCCTAGCTTCTCCCAATGGGAACCAAAATACCACAAAGGTCCCAATGAAAGCGCGACTTGAGTCGGCCTAGCTTGATCTCGTCTGCTTTCTCGGATTCCCCAGAGTCACAGGGCCAAGCAAGGGGCATGCATGAAGTTGAGGCTGAACAAACCCTGGTGACAACGGCACGAAACCTCGCGTGTGTATGGGGGATGATTCCGATCCTATGTGGATTTGGGCAGGCATTGGACCCAGGATGGGGCAAAGAGAAGGGATTGTTTACAAGATCCGCTCGAAGCGAGCAGCAACTGGCAAATACCGGGTACTGTAACTTGAAGGGGGCGGTGCTAAATGCACTTTTCAGACGTGCAAGTTGTCTCGTAAACGTCGATAGCCGAAAGCATGGCCGATATCCTGCTTCCGTAGTTCTTCTCAGATGTGGCGATCCGTCTGGTCTGTGAAGGATCAGGAGCAAGGAGCCAGGAGCATTGGTCTTGGTTGCGGAGATCAGCCATCTGCGAGCCTGAGGACTCGTGGAGTTCAAAGTCTGAAAATTGGTGACTGCCAGGGCGAGAATTGGATCCCACAGACGAAGTCTCTACATAGTGGTTTTAAAGTGCTGGCGAAACCGGTGTTTTGGTTCCATGTCCTGGGGGCGATCGCCCAGGTTCACAACTTGGAACCGGCAGGCACTAGAGCCCGGATCTGAGGACGGGACCTGGTTTGATTGTCGCGAAGTATGGTGATGGAAGTTCTCAGCGTGTCTCCGGCACCTGTATGGAACTGCCAGAGTGGCTCCGTCTGCGTGGATTCGAATGTCACGGAGAACGCTGCGCGCAGAACCAGACCGGCCCGGACCGCTATAAGAACGAATTCTGCCGGAGGGGCGCCGAGATCGGATCCACACGGGACCGCCGAAACCTGGCATCCCTCGGGTCAAACGAGCGGGCTTTCCGACTGTCGCATTCCATCTTACAAGCCGCCGTGTAGCCCTGTAGCTACTCGAGGCGGAATATGCCATTGTTAACGTGAGGGAGTAACTCGAGTGATTAGTTGCATCTGAGATGTCTCATGCACGTCCGCTGGCTTGGAATGTTTACACGTATCGAGCCCAGCGTCAACAAGGCCTTGCAAGGTAAGAGGATGGGCATTACCTATCTATACAGGATCGATGCTATCACAAAGAGAATCGGCGATTTCCTCCTGTGACAACATCAGTAATCGGGCTTTGTGATGGAAGATGTTTTTTTAGGTTATCCCCGTGATGATCATCGGAGTGACCGGTCGACTGGATTCATTTTGACATTTGAAAGGAGCTGGAGAAGGCAGATCAGCTTGCACAGCTCGTCGATCATTGTCGTTGTTGAAAGAGGCGACCGAGGTCGATTCTGGTGGATTTTTGGTAAACTGGTGGAATGGTTTTCCGTTCTCGACGAGTGAAAATGCTTCAGTGTCTTCCCCAACACGAGTCTAACGAGCCAGCTTCCCACAGCGAGGAGAACTCCACGATCAGCTAAACGGTCATCCTTGCCTTCTTGTTTCAAGATTCTTAGTTCAACTGTCTGATTGGTTGCTCAGGCTGCGGTTAATACTCCACCAGTTCCAACTGAGAAATTTTGCCGAGGGCACAGTTAGAAAGGATGTTACAGCACACTGTAAGTACTTTCGAAGGAGATCCATCGCTGCGCTGAGTGCAGATGGGGAGTGTCTGCACCAGTGTCGGTTCCACTTCCAAATTCAACGAGACGTGTGATCTTCCACCGACTTGAAGCTAAAGCAAAACAATACTAATGGCTCATATCGTGCCCTTAATACTCAAGTTAGAGACTAGGAATACAATATTGAGGTTCTTATGAATCAATATGTCCGAGTCTTGTCTGTTTCGTATTCTAGACTTTGCGGACTACACTGGCAGCTGAACTTTTGGGTGGAAAGAGGAAGCATCTTGATACAAGCTTTTCTTGGGACGGCGGGGCCCCGCTAGCTTGTGGCTTTTTCTGAAGAAGAGGAACTGGTCGGCCCCGTTACCTCTAGTGTGAAGGCTGCGGCTCCGTGAAGTGGATACGAACGGACGGACCTCCGGTATGGGAATGCCATCCGGCCAGATCCCCGACCGGCGGCTATAGACGGGCCTCAAGTCGGATGTCCAGCTGTCCAGCGGACCACGCGGGCCTCGAAGCGAGGAGATGGAGATTGCGGCGTAGCAGCTATTCCCATGATATGTATATAAGCGCCAGTGGCAATAAATTAGGAGATGAGTCGCAAATGTCGGCCAGTCGTTCTCAGCTGTCCGCATCGCCTAAACTCATCACGAATCCATCTCGTGAAGATCGTAAGCGCAGGATCTCGAAGCTCCAGAAGCAACGAGCCCAATGTCACACTATTCAGGACCATTGGAGTCTCAGTAATCTCAGTTCAAAGAAGTGATGTTCGAGACAACCTCATCGATTCACGTCGGAGTTGCAGAGCTCAAAGAGCCGAAAAGATCAACTTGGGAAAGCTGACTCAAGCAAAAGAGAGTGAGAGAGAGAGCTGGGTGGTTATCCATGTCAGTCTGGTCAGACAATCTGAAGCCAGCCGCGGGTGACTGGAGCAATCATGATAATCAAACCAAGGGCAGCAGCCAATCATCATCCAAGACAATCTGTGGTGCACGTCGCACCGTCTATTTTTGGAAATGCTTTGTTTTGAAGCCAGCAGTCAAGTGGCAGCTAGCCGCCGGCCGCTGTAGCCTGTAGCTGGCAGTGGAGGCTACCTGCGACTCCTTTCTGATTGGCTGCCGATGTGCCCCTGGCCCACACTGGCGGCCAACAGCCTGCACGCAACCAGGAGCAGCAGCAATGGCCGGGAGCAGAGAACTGGAGAAGGAGCAACACCATTCGTTCGCTTTGGGCGGCACACGAGAGGAAGAAAGAATCCGAATGAAGACACATGTCCTTCCTATTTTCGATAGCCTCTGAGAAAGCTTGAACATCCATGTGAAGGGCTGAAGATAGCACAGGCCAGCAGGGCTTCCAATTTTGCCCCAAGCCCTGGACTGGAACTCTGGAAGCGTTGCTTCAAGAGCCTCTCTCCTCCTCTGTAGGTACCATAGGTAGAGGTAAGGATGGCTTGCATGTTCGACATCGCCCAATGGTGAAGCAGCATGCAGCGTGCAGCGTGACAGGGCCAATGCCAAAAAAGGCTGGTGCAACAAGAGGTCCTGTTTAGAGACCGGGCAAGTCCACGGTTAGAAAGGCGCCGCCGACGACCAGTGTTCCCTGTTCCTGTTCAGGTTCTTGCCCTGGTCCCACCGTGTAGGTACCTGCCTACAGTGTGAGAGTGTCAAGAGAGAGTTGTGGCAGGAACTACCATAACCTCTCAACCTAAGGTGCCTGCGTGGGTGCAGCGCAGCAGCGAAGCACTTTTGGCACTCCGTCCCAGGTCGTTCTAGCCTGGAGCGTGCCGTTCCATTCTGCGTCTCCCACTCCCTCTGCATCCTCTGCAGTGAGTCCGCACGCTGTCTGCTTTCTGCACGCTGCTTCCAATTTTGTTCTCTTGTTCACATTTCCCTTCAACACAACCTCACAATTCCACCCACTTCTCTTCTCTTCAACACCGGCACCCGGTACGCCAAAAGTGGAAGAAGTCAAGGGCTTGACTGAGGTCCCGTCGCTTCAAGGTTCCCTCGGCGCCTTTTTTCCCCACCTTTACCTTTCCTGTCCCCAATACCACCCTCGCCTCTTCCAATTCGTTGAATTTGCGCCATTCCCATTTCCCTTCTGGCCACCCTCCTTCGTAATTCAACAACATCCTCCACCTCAATTCCTGATCTCCTCTTCTCCTCCACATCTTTCCCACCCTTCAATTCCTACGCATTTCAGCTTTCGAACCCGACCGACAAGGAAGAGATACCGTTCGAGTATCAAGACGCTAAAAGAGCTTGGACCGCGCAGCGCACGCCAAAGGAACAGTGGATTGGAGGTTGGCACTCACAAGTGGAAGCCCAGGACAAAGAAACCTTCTTCCCCTCTTCCGTCTTGTCTTCCCTTCAGCCTTCGATTGTCAATCGACCACGACCCGACGACCGCCTCTTCTTCTTCTGCCGCCTTGGAGGCTGTGACCCGGCAACCTCTCGACATACCCGATAATGATAATGTCTTGACGCCCAAGGCTCCTTGATCACCAGTCCGTCCTCGCGCAATCGTTCTCTTTTCGTCCGATCTCGATACCCACGAAGCTCATCATTGCGACTTGCCTGTCGACCAGCAACGACTTCAACCTGCGCTCTCCATCTGCGCATTCACATAATTCTTTTCTACCTCGCTGCCCGGCGCCATTGTTCAGGGCAAAGGCTTGATTGTTTTCCCTCGGGTGGGATAACGATTGGAGGTCGATTACAGTTGGGAAAGGAAGAAGGATTCAGCAGTGCTGTCCCGCCTCGCCCAAATTTTGGCTGTTAACCAACACTTACGGCCTTACTCATTCATTTGTCTTTGTTCTTATTATTCTTCCAGCAGCGGATTTCTACGAGTGGTTTGCTTGTTTTTTTCGGACAAGTTAACCGACAGGATCCTTTTCCACCGATATCAGTACGTGGTTGCGATTCGACCGCAGCAAGCGAGGGTCAAGTCCTAGGCCCACACCAGCACGACGGCCACAGTTGACGTTGTCTTTTACACACCGGGCATTGAACATGCCTTCGGCCACGACACGGCGGTTGTATGAGGATCAGATTCCTTCGTTCATGTCCGTGTATGACCTGGGCCCAGAGTGTATGGACCAACAGAGTGCCATCACCGTGGTCGACCCGCAGTCAGTGATGCGCCTCGACTCCGGAAAACTACCCGGCGATACACAGCCACCCCAACTACGGCCAAATGCAATGCATGCGGATGCTGCTCACAAGCATCACAACAGCACCTCAAGTCGAGCAACCGAGTCCGCCGAATCCTCGCCTACCACGACGGTGTCGTGCACGGATTCCTCAGATCTCTCCGATCCCTCTCCATCATCTTCCCCAGATTCGCCAGTAAATCTAATACCTCTTTCCCCCTTAGCGGCGCCAACACAATCCTTCACAAGCGATTTGTCTCGCCTGGCCAGTCTCTCGGTATCGGATCCCAACCTTGCACAACGTCCCATGACCTCGCCCGCGCCGCGGAGACCGAAGAACATGAAGGGGCTATCGATTCAACCACCCTTCAACTCCCTTGCTTCCTCTCTGGTTTCCGAGCCTTCATCTCCATCCTTCATCAAGCCAACGATTCCTGGCATGAAGCGGAAACCAAGCTTGCTCATCCTCAAGACGAATACTTCAGACTTGATGAGCCGCACAACATTAGAGGTGCCCCCTTCACCTTCGGTCCCTCCTATTCTCCAGCGCCGTGCGTTGAAGCATTCCACCTCAACCCCACACATGCTCTCTGGCCTGAAGTCCGCAACGTTTGGCCCAGCAGGGGGGATGACAATACCACCTCCATTGCAGCGCAACGAATCCGGACTTTCAGAGTTTTTCAGGCCATCAAGACCAATGGCACTCAGTGGCTTAAGTTCTACCATTCTGGAAGAAGAGGCGCCAATCAAGGCACAAGTTGCGAACAAGGCGATATACGAGGTTGACCCGTACCATGAAGTGGAGAATAACGAGGACCAGAAGTCCCCAGGCTATCCCGATGGGCCGGTATGCATTTATAACGACAGTGTTTTCCTGTATCTTGAGCCCACCGCCGAGGAAGCTGCTCGTTTTGATGTGGTCATCAACGTGGCACGCGAGGTCTCGAACCCGTTCAAGGTTGGCATGGGAAGCAAAAAGGATTCGCAGGAGAAACCAGATATTGACTCCCCAGTGCCTGATACTGCGGCTACCACTTGCAGCTTCGCCACGGCATTCGAGTTTATCCCGGATAGCGATACACCAACTACACCCAAGGCTCGGTCTTTCAAGGAACCGGAGTACATTCACATCCCATGGGATCACAACACGGATATTGGGAATGACTTGATGACGCTTTGCGAGATGATCGATAAGAGGACCAAGGAAGGCAAGAAAGTTCTCATTCACTGCCAGCAGGGCGCCAGTCGATCAGCGAGTTTGATCATCGCCTACGGAATGTATCAGAACCCTGATCTCACTGTCAACGATGCTTATCATGCCGCGCAGGCCAAAAGCAGGTGGATCAGCCCCAACATGAGGCTGATGTACTGCTTGCAAGATTTTCAGAAAGAGGTCTCAAAGAGGAAGTTGACGACCTCGAGCTTTAAGCCCCGCCTGGGAAGAAGCCCTTCAAGGCACAGGATGACTTTGTCAGTCGACAACATAGACCTACCGGTAAAACAAGAGCCATTGACTGCGCCATTGCCAAGGGAGGATGTTGCTTCGAAACACGCCACACCCGAGATCAGTCCTACACGAGGCCGAGGGCACTCTACACCAAAGAGAGGAGAGCCAATATCGCCAGGTCCATCGTCCGCTCCTTCAAGTTTTTCGTGGACTATCAAGGAAGATGAGAAGGACCCTGGAAGATTCGGTCGCTTTAACATTAACTTGAGCATCATGTCTCCCGAGCCGGATAGGGGAAGGTCGTCCACCCCACCACCCCTGTTGAAACCGAAACCCTCTCGTGGACTTTTTGCTCCCACGTTGGCAGAACCTCCGAAGTCACCTGGCTTTGGCCCCCCTCTCGAGGCAGCCTTCTCCAAGCCGCCCCCATCCCCTGGTTTTGCAGCTCATCGGTTCGGTTCACAGGCAGGATTCGGGTTTGTGCCGTTGACACTAGGAGCAGCGCCAACACTGGGAGCACCGCCCAAGCGCAAGGTGAACAAGGACGTCATTCCTCCAGAAAGGCACGTAGCAGTCGTGCGAGGCTTTAACGAAGATGCCGCACTCATGTCGCCGCGTGCCGAGACAATGACAGCGAACCCTCTTCATGAGCCCTTTGCCGGCATTCCAGGTATGCAATTCGTGGAGGTACCGCCCACACCAGGCGAAGGGTTGTTCTCGCCTCGGGAAACCATGTTCCCCCGCGACCCTTCCTATCCATTCGGGCGGCCCAAACAAGTGGCAGACCCTAGGAGTCCACCAACAAAGGGGGAAACCCCTATTGTTCGGTCTATCGATGAACTGCTATGAGGACGCTGGACAGTCATCAATCAGTCTCTGCAGGGAAAACCATCCTTTGTATCTATATCATTACTGTACCCATTGGTTCAGCATTACTATGCCAAGCATTGACAGGTGGCGTTATCTTGCGAACTATGTTCTTTTGTTTTGTATGCTGGTTTGGTGGTGTGGTTTGGTAAAAAGGTGTCAAGGTCTCGGGGTCTGGGTGTGAAATGCTATGCACGTTTGTCCCGACCTTTTTCGTTTCTTGCGAATTTTCCCTTGATTGAGTGGCCCACTTATTCTTTTTCCCTTTGTTCTTCATGTTTGTTTTGGCGCTGTTAAGCCGCTTCTTGGTTGTTCTTTTGTTTGTTGGTCGTTGTTTCAGCCCTACAGACACGCACACACCGTGGGAGGAGGGAAAGGCCTTAGGGCAACGGATGTGTTCCGATTTACATGGTGAAAGAAGGAACTCATACAAGCTATTTACTGGTCCATCTACGATTGCCTGGTGCCGTGCTGTCTATCTGGGCAAATAGGAAAATGTTAAAGCACTCAGTTATCTACAGACGGAAATAATTTTTGCGGAATTTTGTAAAACGAGGAAAGTACAGGAACGTGTACATTAGGAGAGACGATTCACAAAGAGTCGGGGACCTTGGGATTGACGCTCTATGGATGATGGGTTGGATGGGGACATGTGTGTGAAGCAAACAGTGACACGAAGATAATGAGAGATCAAGGTTGGAGTCAATTTATGTGGCATTCTAGTCGAGTGTCTTCAAAGTCTGTCTAAACACAATTCGACTTTTTATATATCTGCCTTAAGACTCCGAAGCAACGGGTGTTTGCAGACATGCTGTCTGGGTATATACTCGTCTTTCTTCCCTGTATACATATGTATATGAGAAGAGAAATCCCCTGGACTCCCTCAAAAGTGGATCTGACAAAACATAATCGTACAAAAAAGCTCTAATCTATATATACAAACAACTCAAATCGGCGCATGTTTTTTCATGATATTTATGAACATCACGTCGCAAACCGGCCGTCTAGAACATCTCGCACCATCTACATATCAGGTATAGACCTACATCAACTGCACACCTTCCATCCCAAACCCTACAACTAAGGTAACCACAGCAAACCAAATAATTCACTGCGCCTTCCCCAAAGCAGCTTTAACCTTCCTCTTCGCCTCTTCCTTGGCCAACTTCTCACGTCTCGCAATGCCGGCCTCGACACCGATACCGCCAAACACGAGACCGACGCCGAGCCATTGCATTTGAGACAAGCGGTGGCCGAAAGCGACGACGGAGAGAATCATGGTGAACATCTTGCGGGTGACGGTGACGGTGACCAGAAGGACGGAGGAGAAAGTTGAAAGGGTGTGGACTAGGTCGTATATGTTAGTCAGGCTTGATCAAGGAAAATGGAGGGGATTGAAAGGGGGAGGAGCGTAAAGGACATAAATCGAGTTAACGAAAAAAGAAAAAATGCTCACAAATAAAAACCTGCCCAACACACCCACAAACCGCAAACCCCAACACATCTCTCCAAACCTCGGGATGTCTCGCCAAAAACGCCAGCGCGCTCGCCAGCTCCCCTTCGCTGCCCGTCGCAGCGGCCATGCCAAACCACTCACCAAGCCCCGTCTTCACCAGCCAGGGGCTCAACACGAGATACCCGCCCGTGATCACGCTCGACAGCAAGTTATTGGCCATCATCATCTGCGGCCCTGTGTAAGGCTGGAATGTCTGGAAAATGTAATCCTGCGTGCTGTTGGTGAGTCCGTCAAACAGCAGGTTGATGCCCAACAGCAGCAATCCCCAGCTTGTTTGGCCCGAATGACTAGAGGTCTTGTGCTTTTTCGAGCCCGAGTGAAGAGTGAAGACGGCTACGCCGGCCGTCACGGCCGCCACGACCAGGTACTTGTAAAGCGGATACCTCTTTCTGAAGAGCGTGATATGCAAGAACATGACCGGCAGAAGCTTGCAGCTTTTGGCGAGAATGTACGTGATGTAATCGATATGTCCCAGGGCGGCGTAGCCAAAGGGGGCGGCGAGCGCGTTGGTGAAGGCTACTAGCAAGAGAGGAGGGAGGATGGCGCGCGAGGGGATCATGGCGGGCACTGGTTGGCCGCGGGGGGTGGAGAGGACGGTGAAGAGCTTGCCGCCGAGGGCGGCGAAGAGGGATTGAATTGTTAGGAGGAAGACGGGGAATTTGAAGCGTTCGCCCCCCTGAGAATCCTTGGAATTGCTAAGGGGAGAGGCGCCGTATTGTGTTGTGGTGAGCTTTTCTTGGAGGTAGGCCCAGGTTAGGCTAATCGCACACTCTGTGTTAGCCGATATTGCTCTGGGACCCTTCCTTCTGCTGTTAGGTTGCGCTAGACAATGGAACTTACAAAGAAATGTAAATACCCGCCACGTCAATGAGGAGCGTGATGACGCCGGCTTCCTTCTTCATTGGTACCGCAATGGATGATGACGACGATGTTGTTGACGGCTTAACACTTCCGTTTACGCCGGGGACAACTGATGCTTCCTCAACTGATGGTGATTTTCTGTCGGCTTTGCTGATATATTCGGAGGACACCTCACGCCGTACGGGCGTGGGCTGCTTTGCGCGAGCCATGACAGTTAAGATAGGTATGTGTGGTGTTCGTGGCCGGCTGTGTTGTTGTGGTTTGCGGGCGTGTGATGCTATGTAACACTCGATTGCCCTTGACGAGCGAGGGAGGGAGGAAGGGAGGAAAGGGAGATGATATGAGCAAAAGTCCGTCGAAGATGCTCGAGGATAGACCAGACGTCTAAAAATAGTTGACTGCTCAATCAATTGGGGAGTGCTGGTCAAGGAAATCTCATTGAGAAATAATCACAGAGGAAGCTGTCCGTAAAGGTTCTTGTATGTTGTGTAGATCCGTCATCCGGACAGGGTGGCTTTTCCATCTAGCTCCATGCCCCATTCCGCGCCGCCAGCCCTGTCATCTTGTCAATATTGGCCGGCACATGCGCCGTAATCACCATGTGCGTTATGCTATCTAACCTTATTTGGTGGGAACCAGGGGTCGGCCTACGCTAGCGCCGCCAGTTTCACTGCCCTTTTTGCGGGGTCTAGCGTAAGATTCCAGGGGCAACTCACCCTCAACAAAAATGTGCCGAAACCGGGGACATAAAATCCTATATTGAGCAAGACACGTATTTTACTCATGGTGCTGTCAACATCACAGATACGAGTCACAGATGCCAAGATAGCACAGCACGACACACAGTAAACAAAGACCAAAAGACGACTTTTATTGCCCTTCAATTTTTGTGCTATCTATGCCTAATTAACTACCACGTAGGTTTGAACCCCTACTTAACAGGCGGTTGACGTTCTGGCCAGATCCAAGCACAATGGTATAGCTCCTGATCATGGACATTTCGGGACTGTCGTATGTATCAGCGCAGTAGAAAAGATTCGGTGTAAGAGATGGGAGAGGCCTCGGCGGTAGTGCTGAATGCTGAGAAAGCACACCAACAGGCTCGCGTTATGAGATGCGGGAAAGATGTTGAACGGTGTAAGGGATCGCATGGGTGTCTGCTGTGGTCATGATTGACAGTTCCATGACGATGCTGGAATCGGCTCGTGAGTACAAACAACACCAACTCAAAGGCCAGGCTTGAAGTCTGAGTGCCCTTGCACAACAAATTCAACCACCCAGGCCGGCTTAGCCAGCCCTGTCTAGGCAAAAAATGTGTGAACTGGCGAGATAAGGGGAGTGTTGCCGAGTACAGTGCGGAATAAAGGAATGGCCGAGTTCGGAAAGGAGAGCCAAAGGTAGTCCGTCGAATATGCTTTTGATCAAGAAATTGTCGTCATGTCGTGCTTCCTGCCACAATTTCGAGCCTTGCGACTGTCATTTCTGGAACGATCCGCAACGGGGGCTGCCGAGCGTACTCCTTCATAGTAGAATAACCTGGGTAATGTGGTCGAATAACTGAAATATTGCCGCCATCAACTCTTTCAGCAAAGAGGAGTCTCGTTGACTACAGCCTCGGGGCGTAAGATTCCTCCGCACCCTACTCGGAAGGCTCAAGAGCCTGCTGAGAGCGGCGGGTCTTCTCGGCCTCCAGGTTCTCGTAAAGGAGGTAGAGAGCAGTCTCGTTGGCTTTGGCAGAGCCCATGATGGTAAACATGCGCTCGCCGGATTCGTCATGGGGACCCTATCAATCGTGTTAATAACCGTTTCACCTTTAACGTAATAAAGGGTCATCACTCACCTTGGCAATCGAGATGCGCGCACCAGACTGCTTGCGGATCTCGCTAATCTTGGAGCCAGCGCGTCCAATGATGCAGCCAACCATATCAGCGGGGATGCTGATGTTTTGTGTCTGGATCTCCTCGCCATTCTCATCATGGGTAGGGGGGCCACGAGAGGCGGCATCGGAATCAGAGCGGCGGTTGTAGGCGCGTCCACCACTGTTGCTGCTGAAATCGGCACCATTGCCAGTCCGTGTGACACGAGAGCTACCGTAGGACCTTTCCTGGGGATAGTTGCGTTCGCCGCCGCTCACAGGTGCGCCAGGGCCGCGGACAACAGGGTTGTACAAAACGGTGCCGGTGCCCCGCTGCCAGTCGTCAACCAGGCACTTGCAAATCTCCCAGACAGCGCGCTCAATGCCCTCGGGGGTACCCTGCACCTCAACTACGCGTTCGGTTGATTGCGGCAGCATCTCCTTCTGCGCAACCATGCGAACGCCCGAGACATCCTGGATGTGCTTGATCTTGAGACCTTGACGGCCGATGACTGTGCCCATCTGGTTATGGGAGATGAGCAACTTGAGGGCTACACAGAAGATTAGCGGTGCTCAAGTCATTCCAATGGGCTCAAACGTACGGTGAGTACCGTTGGCAGAGATGACGCCACCCATGCCAACAGACGGGGCGCCTTCGAGAAGGGAGCGAGCGACAGCAGCGTACGCCTTGGAGACAGCATCGCAGCCACCGGTAATGGTCAGGACACGGTCGTGGACACCCTGGACAACCTTGCTAACACCGGCCTTGACGCCAGTTTCGTCACGGAGGTTGGCAACGTTCTGGCCGCCCTTGCCAATGATCACACCAGCTTCCTTGGAAGACACGATGGCTCTCAGGGTAAGGGTGGTCTGGGAGTATTCTTCGTCGGTTCTGGGAGCGGGCTCGCCATCGGGACCGAGGCGAGTCTCACTGTCATTGATGTTGAGGTTATCGAGGTTCTCCTCGATGCTGCCACCGTTGGCGGGAATGGAGTCTTGGCTGGCAGACATGATGTGTTTCTGAGAAGCTTGGAAGTAGATGGATGGGTTGAGAGGTTGGAGGAGTAGAAGTTCGATCTGGGTGGAGGAAGATGGGATTAGTAGACGAACCACCTAGCTTGTAGACAGGTACTAGCTGTTCACGTTGGGAGGGGAGAGCTGTGTTGGGATAGTTTGACTTTGATGACCGAGGGTGTTGGGGGAAGACTGGCCAAAGTCAGTGGGCAATGTGACAAAGAAAAGCTCAAGCTTTCCAGCTGGTGCTGCACCCCAAGAACGACAAGAGCATTAGGTAAGCCACGGGGTAAAGTGCAGACGGAAGGGAACCAACAGTGGAGTGAGTACAATCTTCAGGACCAACAGTACAGACGTGCTTTCTTTGGTAGAAACTGAAATGATAGTTTTGTAGGTATTTGGAAGTGATGGAAGGCCGCGAACGCAAGCAAAACAGAAGGAGAAATGGTGGGCCGTTGCAGAGCTGTCCCTGCAGACAAGTGGAGTGGGCGGCTCCTTAGTAGCGGGGCAGGCAGGTCCGGGGAATGCACGTACCTTTTTGGGGGTTTGAACTTTGAGCGGCAGGCAAGCACTTCCCTTCTAGAGGAAGAGTCTAGCTGGACAAAGATAGAGCGTGTTAGTCGAGGTTACCTCGAGTCCTATCGGAGACTGGGGCTTGGGAGCACGTAGGTAGATGCAGACTGCAGCCGGAACACTGCCAGTATCCTCACCCCAGGCGCAAGGTGACGAGGGAGACCAAGGGCAACCGGCAAGGCGATGCTTGGTGTTGGAAGGAGGATGGAGGAAGGGGACTCACAGTAGATCAAAGTGCCGGGGAGGGGAGGAGGAGATAAGAAGAGGTCCGGCGGAGACGAGGAGGTCGGAGGAGGGACGGATGGAGTAGAGGTAAGGTAGAGAGAGAGAGAGAGAGAGAGAGAGAGAGAGAGAGAGAGAGAGAGAGAGAGAGAGAGAGAAGAGGTGAAAGAGGAAGGGATTCGGAGCGGACACGAGAGAGGCGTGAAAGGTTGAGGTGGGAAAGTGTAGAAGAGGAAAGAGGTAGAGAAACGGAGAAGGTAGAGGTAGGTAAGGTGGAAAAAGTGGATGGGAGGGAATGATGAAGGACGGTTAAATTTCACATCAGCAAATTTGGGGAACGGACTTGGATGGAAAAGGCGAATCCAGCAACAAAAAGAGGAGGAGGGGTCGACCGTGACAGACGGGTAGGGGAGTGGGTGGTGGCAGCCCCATGGTGACAGGGAAGCTCAGGAGCTCCCCCTAGACTGGAGACACGCCTACGCAAGGTACGGATGGAAACAGCCTGGGGTTGGTGCCACTACCATTGCCTACCACAAACATGTTCTAACACGAGGACACATTCAATGGCCAGGCACGACAGCGAGCTTTGCCAGTTTTGTTGATAGTAATGAATGTTATTTGAAGTAGTTGATAACGTCGATCATTCGATCAATGATTTCTCCCATTAGAGGAAGCAAAGCACAAGACATTTCGAAGCCCATGCCATTCAGACCAGGGCGTCCACAGCTCAAGTTGTTGACACTTGATACTAGTGACTTCATTCCCCGAGTGGGGTTCCCGTCCTGTGTTACGTCTGCCCCACCCTCAGTGGCTGCTTCTGGCACATCTGATGTCGTTCCCCACGGCAAGGGCAGGTGGGCGAAGTCTCTGGGAGGTGCCTTGTACCTGAGTGGTGCCAACTGCTGCCGGTAGGTGAGGGAGGTGGTGGTGCCCTGTCCTGTTTGCGTCGTTCTCCGCCATCAAAGGTACCACACAATCACAACCTCAGCTGGCTGGACGATGATACCATCAGCAGATGAGACGGACGCCATGACAAGACATTATCATTGCTGCCTTTGGTATTCAAATAGCATCATTCGTCCAGTCCTCATTTGATGCTGATGTTTTACTAATACTGGAGTAAGGTACCCGCTGGTGCAAATGACGGGTGTTTGATAACAATATAGTGCGGAACGTTGGTGTCCATGGTAAACACTAACAGAGTGGAACTGACTGCCGACTCTGAACATACAACTAGCTGCCATTCTTCCCAGTACCCCACTCGAACTTCACCTCTCTTCTTCACGTCCACTTACAAAGAGCCTGCCTGCCATCTGAAAGGCCCACGTCAGACTTGAAGCTCCCGTCGTACTTCCAGCTGATGTTACATGGTGACTACCTTACTGCTGCCCTCCAGTTCTCTGTGGTGTTGTCCTTACTTTTGTTCCACTCGTGTGCTTGTCCTTGTCCTTGTCCAGTTCAGTTCCGTTCTTCAATTTTGCGAAAGTCGAATTTGATGGATTACCTACAAGTAGGGCGGTCCATCAGTCCAAGTTTCTCTTCACTCATGCTGTTGGTTTATATGCGCCTCTATTGGTTTAGGGGTTCTATTACCAAGTCACCACTGCCAATCCACCCAGCGAAAGTGACTTCCACAAAGCAGAGACCTGTCCACAGAACGACACAATGAACGACACAAGGACAGGCATCATCTCGATTCTCGATTTCTCTCCGCAATCAGGAAGAACAGACATATGCTGTGTAACTCGATCCTGCAGCCGTAAGCAGCCGGCGAGCGGGCGGGCGTGCGTGCGTGATTACCTATGGCTTTTTGAGTGGCTGTCCAGTCGTGATCGATGGATGGATGTGTGTGGCGGTATGTTTGGTAAAAAAGGCTTTGGAAGATGTTGCAACATCCACATGCAAAAAAGAAAAAATATGATCAAAGGCGAGAAGAAGGGCGAATTTATTAAATAAAACGCACAATAACTTTGATTTACATGGGTAGACAGACATCCTGGAAAAAGAACACATTTGTTGGTGATTCCGCCATCGGGTTTGTTCAAAAGTCTATCTTCGGTTGTTTGTCTCATAGTGCACCTGATTTCACAGGAACAAAAGAGTTTTATGTAGAAATATCTAGACTCTACATACCAAAACTAACAAGTCCAAATGTAGGTAGGTCAAGGTGGTAGATAGCTAAGATATGCTCATGATAAGGAGAATCATAATAAAAGAAGAAACAAAAACAAAAACGCCTGCTTGTCTAGCAACCCAAAATACTTTCTGTGTTTTTAGGTTGTTGATGATGATGATATGCAATATGGATATGTCGGCATCATGAATGGATACCAAGGAAGAAAGAGCAACCACCGACAACCTCTTCTCAGGTCGTTCCCACCTCCCACCTCCCCCATCATCTACTCTCTTCTTCTTATCCCTGCTGGCAGCACACACTTGACGCTCAAAGGAACACACTCACAACCACAACATCTCCACGAGTCGTAACAAAATTCTTTGTGTTTCATTCATTGCACATCGGCTTTTCCTTCTCTTCTCCAGTCTGCGCTTTTGTCCCCTGGCTTGACTTGAGGTGCGCGAACAAAACTCGGACCTTAATTGTCCTCCATATTGCACCAAGGATGCGCCAAGACCTCCTCGATGGTCAGCCGTTTCGAGACATCGCGATCGAGCATCTTCCGGATCAAATCGATACTCTCCTCGCTAATGACGTAGGGGACGCGCAGGTCGCGGTCCATAATCTCGTCGATGCTGTAGAAGGGGTTCTCCTTGTAGATTATGGTGTAGAGGAGGATGCCGAGAGCCCAGACGTCCTGTTCCTTGCCGCCGTAGGGCTTGCCGGCGAGAACTTCGGGGGCGGCGTAATCTGGAGGTTGAAATTAGATTAGATGTACAAAGCCTTGGAAGGTGTTAAAAGCGGAGGGAAAGAATCGAGACTTACCAATGGTACCCACAAACACATCAAAGGGTCCGCTCTTGATGTACGCCGCGCTTCCGAAATCGATCAACTTGATCCGTCCTTCTCCGTCCAGAATGACATTCTCGTCCTTGATGTCGCGGTGGACAACAAGCGCCTTGGTGTGAAGATGGTGGATGGCGCGTGCGACTTGTACGAAAATGCTGCGGCTCTCCTGCTCATCCATGTTGGTGCGCAGCTCGATGTAGTCGAAAAGATCCATGCCGGGCAAGCCATGGGGCACCATCTCGATGTAGTAGTTGATGTTGTCCTCGAAGAAGTCCTCCATTTCGACGATGTTGGGATGCCTAAAACCTTCCCTTCGCAGGAAATCGAGAACATGGATCTCCAAAGGCACGGTGCCGAGTCTTCTGTCGCGCGTCCAGGTGTCGACGAGAATGCGCTTCTTGGTGACGTACTTCAACACGCACTTCTTGCCGCCGTTCTTGTACCGAGCCAGCTTCACCTGACCATAGGCACCCTGACCCATGTCTTCCAGAATCACAAAGTCGTCGATCGTCTTCTTCTTTGGAGGCTCTACCGGCTTTGGCGTTTGGACGTCTTCCTTTTTGGGCTCGACGGCCTTTGGTGTGCCCGTGAGCTTGGCGGCAGCCGTCATCGCGACTTCCTTGAGCTGGCGGGTGATGAGCGAGGTTGCGGATTCTCTTCGGTTGCTTGGTGTTTCGGATTCGGATTCTGAGCTCGAGTCCGAATCCATTTTCGGAGGGGTATGGGCAGGCGTTTGTCCAGGTGAAGGTTGATGAAGTGGAGTTGCTGTTCCGGATAACAATGGGGATGCGGAACCCAGGTTGTTTTTCGTCGCGTGAAGGTGCCGTGAATAGGTGATCCAAAGTGCGTAGACAAGTTCGGACTGAGAAATGGTGAAACTGTCCGCCATGTCCGCACCGGACACTGGCTCTTCATCCTCACTTTCCTCGACGATAGCTTGGTCTGATATCTGCGTTTGCTTTTCGCTCTTTACGACCCGCATTTGAATATCGATCTTCAGTTCAGACCCATCACGGTGCTTTGCAGGAAGTCCTTCGGGGCGCAGTAGACTTGTTGCAGCATTCGGACGTCCTTGTTTTAATGCAAGAAACGCTGCAGCTTTTCGGAAGGAGTGTTCGGGTACAACGATACCGTCTACCAGGTCAATGCCATCTTCGTCCGTCAGAATGCGTATTATACCTGCAAAGTCCGGAACGAGATGACTGATAGGCAGCCCATCGGGCTTTTCGTGGCCGAAGAGTGCACCGCAGAAGACCGAATTCGAGCTCTTGATGGTCAAGGTCTGAGGACAGACCACCACAATACCGGCGATGTGCGGGAAACTTGCTACTCGCAGCTCAGACTGGCCCCTGACTTGGTCGATCGTTGCTGGGATGTTGATTCTGTCAGAGTTGCGGCAAGTGTAATATCTTCGCTTCGCAATCAGTGCGTAATCAATCTCTCCGGTGCGTGGGTCGAAACCCTGGCGGGGAATGCGAGGTATTAGTTTGCCCACATCCATACCAGGCTTCATGTTCTCTTCGCCCCAGATTGGACCAAGAGCTCCAGAAAGCTTGAGAACAATGCCGTCCTCGTCCAGCGTCAAATACGCAACGTCCTCGTGGATTTCTTCGAGAACCCAAATCAGACCCACTTTTTTCTCCTTGACCCAAAGGCTGGCCGATCCCGTCGCACCATTGCGTTTCTGTACGTTTGGTTAGTGCTAAGCTTTTAGAACATTTTGCATCTTGCAAGAACTCACCTGAATTGGTACCACATCGCCGCAAAGCAATACGCCTCTTGATTGGGTTGCAGGGTGATGTCCTTGTCCTGGCTTTGGTGGTTTCGGGTCGCCATTATGAATCGTCGCTGCCCTTCTACCGGCGCTGCTTTTTGGCGGTTGGGTTCGGGAGCTGGGCTTGCTCAGGAGCTTCGCGGTTATTCCTCCTCCACGGGATCCTAGGAAACTGGCTGGCGATGGATTTGAGACTGGCTTAACGATCTCACTTTCCGACCCGTCACCAGCATCGTCCGAGGCTCCCGCAAGTAACTTTCGCTCCAGCCACGCTCTTCGTTCCTCCTGCACAACTTCTAGAATTCCCATCTTCCTGACCTCGGCCTTGGTGACTCCAAACAAAAGGCACGCGAGATCATTGGCGGCGAGAATCGTCCAAGGAGGCTTCGACTCGGTAGTAAAGATGGCTTGGGCAGCGGGTGCCCACCTTGTTGAATGACCATGGACGGCGGATGAAACTGCAGGTGGCTGACTCGAAACGCTCGAGAATGACTGCCGGGCGGGGGAGGACAGATGGTCATGTGCGCCGGGTTCAACGGCAAGGAAAGGTGTCGCCATGACATCCATGAGCTTCTGCTGCATCTGCGCATGCTCCGTATCGGTCATGGTTCGCTTCAAGAAGCCTGGACGTAGAGAGGTTGAAGGTGATGTTTGCGCAGTGGTCCCACTCTCGTTTGTTGTGCTCCTGGATGAGTGTTCGGAGTCGTTTCCGAGGCTGAACTTTGCTGGCCGGGACGTATCGATTTTCTTTTGGACTTCTGTCGCTCCAATAGTCTTCTGAGACGCCGGTGATTCTGGCGCTATTCCTTCGTCGTCGTCGAGAGGCTCTGGACTTGTGACTCTAGGTACCACCAAAAATTGTTTGTCGAAAATGTTTTCTCCTGACAGCTCGGCTGGTCCGGTAAGAGGCCCCGTAGACAAAGTCACATCACCGTTGGGGAGGCTCCCACCTCCCACCAGCTGTGCCCGTGCCAACAAATCCAACACGTTTTGAGTCTCGACGTCGCCTGATACCCGTGCCTGCGCACTTGCAAGAGCCACATTGGCGGTATTGGACGCCACCGACCACCCCATACGATCCTTCATAAACTCGATAGACCTCTTCAAGACGTTCTGGCGGTTGTGTATCAGGTCTTCGGACTGGTGGGCGAAGGAAAATGAGTGGAGGGATTCAGAGGGGAAGCGGCTGAGGTCTTCGGAGAAGTTTATGGCTGGCGAGTTGGGGACCGAATGTAAGGGTATCGAGTTGTTGTGTGCATCCAGCATGGTCGTGAGGGAGGCAGACCTGGTAATGGCCGAACCGAAGGAAGGTTTCCGACTTCCAGGTGCTGATGGCAGAGTGCCGGTACGGAGGGGAGGTGGTTGCTGTCGAATGCGTCGCAAACCGGAGAGGCCCAGACCGTGGTCGTGGTCGGTCATGACAGAACTTCTAAGGAAGGGAGAGGAAGTCAGCAACCAGGCTGGCTAGACGTGAAATATAAACCGGCGGTGGGAGGGCCTCGAATCAGATTGTGCGACTGTGCATCGGCAAACCGGCGAATGTGAGACAAGAGAAGGGCTTCCAGGTTCGAAGCAGGCTGACAGTCCTGGGAAAGCTCATGTCGACTCCTTTGCAACCATGTAAACATTTGCTAACCTTGTCATGGTATCGTACTCAGCGGCAGCCGGGCCGGCATCGAAGGAGAAGCGTAGGCGCGCCTTTTCGGAACTGTCACTCGTTACGCAAAGGTTCCCGGTGCTCTTGTTTTTGGGCAGGTGCAGGGCGGGCGACACTGACAGCGAGGCTGACCGGCCTTGCCCCTCCGCATCGTGTCGTTGCCGTTCTTCGCCTGGGATTAATGGCACGGCATGTGTCAGTACAGTCTGGACTGCGAATCACATTGCTGAGGGTAGAGGCAGTGTCTGGCTGAATGTATATGTCAGGAGCACGCGGGCATACCGCCAACGGGATCAGACCGAAGGATGACGGGTGCATGCAGTGGGACGGAAAGTTGTAGTAGTTCGCGGGGGAGCAGAACCCACCATTCTCCAGGTTTCCACCATATATCCCGAGCATAATTGAGCAACACGCTTGTCAAACTGGAGGCACGCCAAATTCAAGCTAGGCAGACGACGGGCGGCGCAAGGAGGTTTGTCGCGTCCTTTCTGATTGTTGCGCCCCGAGGGATAAAGAAAAGCAAGAAAGCAGTCGAGTGTTGCGAACTGAATGGGTAGGTAGTTCGGTCGGGGTTCTCGCAGGACTCGCAGGTCAGGCGGCGGGCGGGCGGGGCAGCAAATCGAAAGTCGGGAAAAAGCTCTGTCGGGGGTGCTCCGCCTGCGCGTCGTAGTCGGGGGCGTCTTTGGAAGTTTGTTCGATGTTCTGCGATGCGTGCGAAGTAAGGACTGGAGGATGGAGAGGGGGTCTGGATCGAAATACTAGCTACACTCGACCCGAACTCGAACTCTGTCTCTAATATTCAGTTGGCGACAATCGATCGGATGCACAATACGCAAGTCGAGTGAACGGATGCGCAAGCGAAGCAGCCGGACGGGACCGTTGGGCTAGACCGATGTGACCTCTGGACGGAGGCGTTGCTGCCCCAAGGAAAAGAGCTGGACGGGAGCGTATGGCGTATTGGCATATGATGTGATGGGCGAGGAGCTCACTACTGTGGTTTGCGCACGTGTGTCCGGCTCCAGGCTGGAATGCCGAGATGGGATCGTAGAGGTAAATGTCGGGGAGAGGTGTCCGGCCCTCGGAGTTGGCCAAGTGTTTGTGCTTTTGAAGAGATAGATATGTAGGATGGTCGGGTACGTTTAAAGGGAGATGGTAGATGGCAGCGGGAGGAGGCGGGACCGTGGCCGTTACCGTGGATTTCCAGGTATGATGGTGAAGATGGAACTGAACGGGACCGACCCAAGTTCCATGGAAGCCGACCCGCGGAAACAACCAGGTAGTGTAACGACCACAACAAGTTCGTCGAT
Organism: Sordaria macrospora; assembly: GCF_033870435.1. NCBI lineage: Eukaryota > Fungi > Ascomycota > Sordariomycetes > Sordariales > Sordariaceae > Sordaria > Sordaria macrospora. The sequence goes on along the minus strand of NC_089374.1, from coordinate 2,917,266 downwards.
GATGCGCCCAGCCCGAGCGGTAATCCACCTGCACTGACTACCTCTAAAGGTACTGAGGACCCCATTCAACACGCCAAAAGCACGCCAAAAAAAGATGTTACCGCGCTGGCCAGCTAGCGACCGGAGCTTTGGGGGTGTTAGTGCGCACTGCAACTATGTAACCGTACACGTAAACAAGTCTGGTATCGTACGGGCTTTGATATATTCTCACAACCTCGCTAACAGAATGTTTCCTCTTCAGGGCAAAGCGAAGCTAAGGTTTTCAAGATGTAGGTAGGTAGCAGAGGTATCTAGACCGTCTTGGGTGTGTCTTCCAGCCTATAGGTATCAATTGGAATAGTTGGTGTGGTCTTCACTCCAAGCTCCAGACTTGAGAGAATGGGATCCGTTGGGCTGCACTGATGGCGCAACTGTGACGACTTGTATACCCGACGAGCTGGTGCTGCCCAGGTTCAGTTCTCTGATCTCTCTGTCCCTTTTGGGTTTCAAACTTTGTTACTCAGTGGAGCAACTGTCTGGAGACAGATACTGGACTTGTATTAATAGATGAAAACACTCAGCCCAACTCGAAGCGTACGTCGTGGCTGGCTTTGTATGCTTTCGATTCTTGCAACAGTAGGTACACAGCAAGAAGAAGAGAGGCTTTTAAACAAACGATTTTTTGGATGGCTTGAAGACTTTGACCTGTCACGCCTCCCCGTCTGAACCCGCCCGTTAGTTTAGTGGCAGTACGAACTGGAGGCCATGCAATGCAAGGCATGACGACCTGGACAGGCGCCCAAAGATGGAGAAGAATCTCAACACAAGAGGGTCCCCGTCCGACCCATCATCCATGGCCACCCACGCGGGACTATTGGGATAGATACAGTGCTGTCTACACGGTCCTCACCTTCCATATCACTGCAGCGATACACTACACATAGAACACACGGCCGGGGCCCATTCTTGGGCTGCCAGGCATCAGCATGTGGTTTTCTGGCATTGGAGCAAATGAGGCTTCTCTGCTAGGAGTGCGTGATATTTGAAATAGACATCATTTGTTGACTTGAGTTGAGAAGCATATGAAAGACGTATACGAGATGTTGAACTTTTTTTCTGGTTGTGCAGCGCAACTTAACTTGAGTACAGTCGATACCCAACCAAGGCATACTGTGTGTTCGCCTCAGGTCGTGATCTTGATATGAAGCTTTCAGTTTTCCAAGTGGGACGGGCAACCACCAGTCGTCAGACTACACTGCATGTTTTTGCTCTCTCAAGTTCCATGCTTGTTGGTTTTTGTCACTTGTTGGAATACAGGGCTCTCGATGCTGTTCATAGATGACTGCCTATTTCATCATGAGACCATTGGCCTATATTGGCATCCTGGGCTTTTTTGCTAAACACCCCTGATTTGGACTTGGAGGCTCCGAATTGTGTCTTTCATTCGGGCTTCCAAGGGGAAACCCAACAATGGAAACAACCACGCAGCCACGGTGCATCGCAGCATTGTCTCAAAGAGATTTGATCGACAAAGCCAAAACACGGCACACGCAAGACATGACAAGGCATCATCACCACCAACTTACGCTTCGGTTAAAAGATTCTTTGCCTTGATTGTTCCAATATCAAGCACGTGAGAAAGATGAGCGAGTCTTGGAAGAATGCCAACTCGTTAGAACTCTCGTTTATATTTCCAGTGATCGTCAAGTTGAGTAAATAAACCGCCGAGGTTGGTGGCTTCTCGTGTTCTGTCTCTGGGCGCGGGACTTGGGCACTTGGCACTGGCAGGCCAACTACCGATGGTGGTTCGGGTTAACTCCGACCGGTGGGTCCCCACTATCGCTCGGCGCGGGCAATAGCGCCCCGGCGGGAATCCCGGCTCGGGAGGCGGACGGGACGATTCCTCGGTCGCAACTTGGGACTGAACGGACACTCGGCCGGACGGACGGTTCATCGGGAATCCAAGTCCGGATGACCGTGACCCCCACATTTGCCGTTGGTGTTGTCCGGCATTTGCTCCTCTAGGTACACTTCTCCAGTTCCATGCCAGCGGCAAGTTCCCAACGTTGCCGCGCTAGCCCGACAGCCCGTGTAAGTCAGCGGCTTGGCGGGGAGGCGGGATGAAGAACCGCCAAAGTCGGATTCCGGGCCGGTACTTATCTGAACGGGACAAGATCCGGCAGGGGACGATTCGTGTTTATACCTGCATAGCCATCACCGTGATCAATCGTTGCTGAAACGACTCAAACTCACTCAGTTACAGTCCGCATAGCATCTTCAAACCCTCAATCCTGCAACACAATCTGCTATGCGAAAAAAAACCAAGGTCAGCTGGATCGACTTGGAGAGGGAATTGTTTTGAGATTAAGTAATGCTCACATCTCGTGCTCGTTCCTTGTTACCGTCGTCGTTTTCTTCTGTTTCCACTAGTACAGTCAGCAGAGCCGAGTGTCGTGTGATAAGCTACCCTCAAGAGTTCCCACCTGACCGTTGTGCCATCCACCAGCCCAGCCCTATGGCTGTATCGTGATGTGAGATACAGCTCGTCATAGAAATGAGCTAGTATTGGCGGTGTCGACACGAGATGGTACACTTGTAGTTGCTTTGATTATGGGTATGACAATGGCTCTTGAGTGCCGTCTTATGGTGCCCAAGGTTGACTTTTTGCGAGTTTCGCGGTTCCGCGTGCTCGTCATGACTAAATAGTCGGAAACAGTTGAAAGTCGAGACCGGACAATACATGCTGTTGGAAACACACATTGAGGCTATACCTACCCGTACATACTCGCCGTGGAAGGTACGTCTTGAATCCGATGTGCTATTCCAGATACGCTTCAGGCCGACTGTGCTCAACAATGGTCCTACATGGTCGGATCGGTTTCTTCTCGAGAATATATATGGAGTCAATCGCTATCCCATCAAGCTAAGTGAACGTGGTGGTATTTTGATGATGGGGTTATCTTCAACCTTCAAAGCTTCCATCGGAAACGTCAAAGAACACGGACAATGCCCCACTATCACTGCCACCGTCAAGGGTCCCCGGATTCCCGTCTGGACGTTCCTGAGATGTCTGTGCTTTTCGCCTCAGTGGGGAACGTTGAGCGCATACAGTGGGGACTGCACGACTGAGCGGGGCATTGCTGATCCACCTGAATCGTCGGTTTCTCTTTTTCCATTTCTGCCAAACATCAACATTGCCGAGTTTCATCTCATTTGAACAGCAACTTACACAGAAAGCTTATACACACCAGGCACACATAGGTATTATCCGAGTGCAACTGACACGAGTGACTTGACAGGAGCAAGTACAACATAAAGAAGGAAAAACTTTAACGGCGTCACACAGGAACAAGGCAACACAAGCACACCAACCCCATCTTTGTTATAAGTGAATGGTTGTCAGAAGGCTCGGTCAAATGCCCGTCCCAAGCGAGGGACCGGGACGGAAAGTGATTAGCCGCCAACCCAGAGGGGTCTGGTGGGGAGGGTCAGCAGCGCTAGCTTTGTGCGTGCTCGAGGCGTTGCAAGACCCCTTGGACCCTTAAAAACCAGCAAGCGGCCCAGGTGGCACGCCGGCATGGTCATATGTGGTTCCGCCCAGGAGAACCCATCGAATCCTGAAAAATGGGATTCTGGCATGTCCGATATGGAACAATGGATCCGGCCTGGATCATCCCACACCTCCATTCAGCCCTCGCCTGCCCGCCTTCGAGAATGGAAGCCAGGCAGCACGCCCTCGCCGCCCGTCCCTGCCATCCCCGTCAAGCCAGATCAATGCCTCAAGGCCTCGTGTTTTGATGTCTGTTTCTCATCAGTCTGACAGAGGCGTGGCAGGTAGAAGATGAGAATAGTATGTACCAAGCACAGGCGTGACAGACTGCCATGATACGTACATCTACACCATGCAGACATGTCGACATACTGCTGGTCTCGGTGATCCCTTCAAGTCCGGATGCCAGCTGTACCTATCTCTCCCCACCATGCACACACCACCTGGGGCTTCCCATCTCCAATCGGCCACTCACCTCGGCCGCCCCCTCCCCCCGGGTCCAGCCAGTGCTGCCCTCTCACACATCCCCAATCCGCTCAGCTGGCTGCCCAATATGCGATAAGGGACCTCATCATATGTCGTGTCACCCGGGAAAATAACCGCAAGACCCTCCTGCCTTTCACGGCTGTCCATCCAATATCACAGGAAAACCGCGTCTTTTTTTTCTCCCTCTCACCTTTGCTAGCGTAGGATACCGTGGCCCGGTGTCATCTGCTAGATGCAGGGCACCTTGCTTTCTGTCAGCTTACCTCTGTTTATCTTCCCCTTTACGTCCTCGAGATCATCCGGCCCAGTTCCTCTTGAACTTTTATCTCTTCTTTCTGCCGATCCATCCCCAAGGAACAGTTCCTTCGCTTATATACGTGTAACCGGAGTGAGAACGACTTAAACGACACCAGTACGACAACAACGACTCAACCGTTGACTGGCTACTATTCGAATAATATCATCACAGCTCACAACGGAACTACCGACAATTACAAACAGTGTTGGTAGACTTATACAAGAAACACAGACAAAGTGTGGAATCCCAAAAGGCTGGATCCAATATTCACAGGTCCCGATATCCCGACCTTTCCCCCTCCCCGTCGTCTCCAACAGACATACCCCTGAAAGGCCCCCTCCCCCCCCTTCTCTTGCCCCTCCCCGCACTGTTGATCTTCGAGCGGACGGCCGAGCTCTGCGAGTTTGGAAACAATAAGCCAGCGAGATTTTCTGGGGCCCCTGCACCGGAACAATTGGGAGAACACTTCCCGTCACCGAGCTGTCGATCCTCCGCCTCTCTCACACACAATTCATGGGTTTATAGTCAGAGCCGGTCTCGGAGAGGGTGTGCCTCCTTCACTCATCGCTGGACCTCCTTCCGTTCTTTGTTCGATCCCGTTTGTCCCGAGCCCCTGGTCACCTTGCTTCTGTTGTCTGTTCAGGCGATCCATTGGCTATCGTTTGTCAGTGTCCCTTACTCGCTCTGTCCGCCAGCCTGGCCGGACCCCACACACCATCACCATCGTGGAGAGACGAGCACACTATTTGAAGTTTGGGTCCCTACTCGACAAGCGCCACCGCTCGTCTTGCCCATCTCCACTGCTGGAAATATTTCTTGGTCTGTCGGCACCCAGTCAGTTAAAAGGGCAGATAACACCGACTTGTATCAAGTGCCCGTTTCGAGTCTTTCCAAGTTACATCGAGTCGGTTTCAATCACTTACACGGCGAACTCGCGGTAACCAACCACACTCGTTCCTATCATGGATTCACAACCAAGCAGGCCGTCAACGCCCAGGTCGGCCACCAATGGCCTACTAGAAAACGGAGAAGGATTGAGGGAAATGAGGGAAAAGAGCAAAGGCCGCCAAAAGCTGCTCCGAGGTCTCCAGCGTATTTCATCATCACCAGCCTTGGCTCCCTTTCAACGCCAGAGGTCATCGAGCAGTCCCTACCACGGCCATGGCACTCTGTCATGCGTTAGTCTGGCCACGCCCAATGCGCCATCTCCGTTTGGCCAAGCCAGCATCAGCTCTTCCTACTTCTCCCATGGATTTTCCTCGGTTTCTTCCAGCGTTCCTTCTACGGCTCCGACTACCCCAGGACTCGACACGCCCGGTTGCGATGTTTCGGATCCTATGCTGGCGGCCCGCAAAGTCGGCCATCCCATCCACACGACGACTTCCATCGCCTTGCCTCATCACAAGAAAAGGTTAACGGCATTCAACCTTTGGGCCAACATGCCGCATGAAATCAGAATCCATGTCCTCTCATTTCTTAGCCCCAAGGAGCTTGTGCGCACATCGCGGGTCAGCAAGGAGTTCTACAACATGTGCTATGATGGGCAGCTTTGGACCAGATGTGACGCTTCCGAGTTTTATCAACAGATTCCGGCTGAGGCCTTGGCCCAAATCATTGTTTCGGCAGGCTCGTTCATTAAGGACCTCAACCTCCGAGGATGCGTGCAGCTGGAACATCACCGACGTGCAGAGATGGTGGTGAAAGCTTCTCGGAATCTGGTCAACGCTACCTTGGAAGGCTGCCGAAACCTCCAACGGCAGACATTACACGATTTGATTAAGAGGAACAACAGACTTGTCAACCTCAATCTCACTGGGTTGCCAGCCGTCTGCAACACGACACTCAGACTCATTGCCGAGTCCTGCCCGCAGTTGGAGATGCTGAACGTCTCCTGGTGCAAACACATGGATGCTAAGGCCATCCAGACCGTGGTAGAAGGATGCCCGAAGCTCAAAGACCTGCGAGTCGGCGAGGTCAAGGGATTCAAGGACCTGGAGGTCGCAAAATCCATCTTCACAACCAACAACCTCGAACGCCTCGTCCTGGCCGGGTGTGAGGACCTGAGTGACGCTGCGTTACAAACCATGATGCACGGGGAGGATCCCGAAATTGACATTCTCACAAACAACCCCATGGTGTCGCCTCGAAAACTTCGTCACCTCGATCTTTCCCGCTGCAATCGTCTCACCAGCCAGGGTGTCAAGTCCCTAGGCCACCTGGTTCCCGAGCTCGAAGGTCTCATCCTCTCCGGCATCACAGCCCTGACCGACTCCGCACTGGAATCGATCCTGGCGTCTACTCCCCGCCTCACACACCTCGAACTGGAAGACCTCGGCGAACTGACCAACTCTCTCCTATCCGAACACCTCGCCAAAGCGCCCTGCGCCAGCAAGCTCGAACACCTCAGCATCGGCTACTGCGGCAACCTGGGCGACACGGGCATGCTACCCGTCTTCCGCGCTTGCACGTCGCTCCGCAGCGTGATCATGGATAACACGCGCATCAGCGACCTGGTCCTGGCCGAAGCAGCCTCCATGGTCCGCCAGCGTGCGATGGACGCCAAGTGTCGGGCTATTATCTCCTCTCTCAACCCTCACCAGCTGCTGCAGCAGCAGTCTCTCAACAACCCAGTCTTACCCAACGTCACCCTACACCTAACCGTCTACGACTGCGGCAACGTCACTTGGACCGGAATCCGCGAAGTCCTCAGCCGAAATACCGAGCCCATGAAGATTTCCGTTCCCACTACCAGTACCAATACCAATACCAATACCAGAACCTCCACAACCACCGCTGCCGCCGCTCTTTCCATCTCATCTACCACACAACCATCCACTTCCGACCTCACCACATCCATCTTTGACACCGCCACCGCCGACTCCAAATCTGACACTGTCGTAACAACGACCACCATCCCCGCCGCCCTCTCCGTCACTACAACTACCTCCACACGCATCTCCCCGCCCACAGAAACCATCGCCCTCAAATGCTACTACGGCTGGCAACAAACCGTAGACGAGCACACCAAGCGCGTCCTGCGCGGTGCTTTCCCTTCGGCCCGTCGTCTCGAAGCCAAGTGGGCGCAGTACATGCAAGCCGAAGAGGAAGAGCGAGCGGGTGGTGACGGAGCTGGTCGCAGACGCAGGAGGAGGAGAGCGAGGGAGGCGGCGATGGTGCATGCTGATGAGGAGGGTGGTGGTGTTGGAAGTATCTGGGCTGATGGCGATGGGGATGGGGGCCAGGGGCAGTGGGGAGGAGCTGGAGCTGGAGGTGGAGGAAGGAGGAGGGAGAGGGGGAGGGGGACTGTTAGTTGTGCTGTTATGTGAATCTTATTTTTTCTTGGAAAGGAGGTTGTGTATAAAGAGCTTGCTGTCTGTGGGATTTTTCTTGTTGGGCCCTTTTAGAGGCCTTTTGTCGATTTAGGATGGGATGGGATGGGATGGGCCCGTATATAAGAAGCGTATGTATGTTTGTGGCATTTTGTGGGTTTGGGTACAGGTTTGAGCGTGGGCATGGTTGAGGCGTTTATAAAGGGTACAGGAGATTCGGAGCGGTTGCACTGGGCCAAATAGAGAGAAGACAGAGGTGAGAAGAAGTTGGCACCAAGTCCTTTGAAGATGACACAGACGGGGAGGTTGTCAACAACTTCGTTGCGTTTGATCTGATCTCATCTATCCGTCATTTATACTTGGGTTTACTTTCTCTTCAAACTTTATACGCGGTCTTTGTCTAGATCATCTGTGGTAGCACATTATTCTGGTTTGGCTTTGATCTGTTCATAGGCAAGCAGTCAGTCTGTCAGTCAGTCAGTCAGTCATGTTGTTGTACGTATATATATCGAGATTCTTTTTATATAAAGCAACGAAGAAATATGTTCCTCGTACGTACCCCAAAGTAAGTAAAAGTAACATTTGTTCGTTCTATAAATGTATGTCTTCGTGTTCGGTCAATCTTTGAAGTTGATTGGGTCAAGGCGCACTGCACTGCCCTTTTACCCCAGTATCGCAGTCAAAGCGAGAGAAGAGCATTTTACCGAATCGTTTGTTGAGCTGATATGAATAGGGCTAATGACGAAGGTACCTCTATCCGCTATACTGTGGTGTCGATAACACAAACACCACCCGGTCTTTTCCATAGCTTGCTTTGCAGTCTTCCCTTTGCCTAAGCTGTATAACAAGAGAATAATGACCTATAGAATAACCGAATAATACAGTTTGAGAATACAATCGTAATCTGGTTATTGCCAATCCATACTCCGTTCCACCTCCTCCTTTCCTCCTCGTTCGGGTATCTTATAATCCTACACTCCACTCACTGCCTGGAGCCGTTGCAGTTCAATTCCCTCAACTGAACTCCGAAGAGCGACATATCTCTATGAATCCTATTCATAAGGAAACCCCCTCGGGAACCCAGCCACCGCAGGCTCCGGCCTATCACCATCATACCCCCTCGCATACGTAACCATGTCTGCCATCTCACTACTAGTTTGCCAGACATGGTCCATGAACCTCTCGTCAGCTTCGACAAAGTCATCGTCGTCGTTGTCATCCAGCTCCGCGTCGAACTCCTCCCTGTCCGAGGCGTTGCCTGTGCGGTACTCGTACGGGTTGCGGTCAAGTTCATCGTCCCACTCGAGGTCTTCGTCTGGGTAGTCGGCTGCGTAGTAGTTCTCGTGGTTCTCGTCATCTTCATCCTCCGGGAACTCATACTCGTCATCATCCTCCGTGCCAAAGAAGAACTCGATCTTGTCGGGCTCCGAATCGAACACCAGCAGACCGACCTGCGTAGCTGCAACCTCTTCCTCGTTGAGCCGGCTGGCGGGCACTCGGTAGTATTGCTCGATGACGTAATCCTCATCGTCCGAGGTGTCGAGCATCTCGATGTCCACATCATCATCCACCGGCGGTTGCGCAGACGTAGAAGCAGCAGCTTGAGTGGCAGGAGCAGCCGCAGCCGCAGCCTCCGGGTGTCGTTGCGCGTACCTCAGCGCGGGAGCCTTGGGCTTGAACTTGGATTTCTTCTCTGCTTCCTTGGCGCTTGCCTCATCTAACTTGCTCAGGTGGCTAGTGATGGCACTGAGTGTGTAGGCGTCCATATCCTGGGCGAGCTGATCCATGTCGACGTTGACATTGCGGTTGACCAGTGACGGGGGAAGAGCAGGGTGAGATGTTCCGGCTTTCGACTCGCCCGCGGGTTGGGAGCGCCTGGTGCCAGGTCGCCTGAATGATCGCTTTGCGCCGGTGCCGTTGGGGTCGGCTGGAGGAGGCGCCTGGTAGGTGTAGCCGGTCGAGGGCTTGGGCTGAACGGCGGCTGGGCCATTTTGGACGTTCGCTGGTTTCGACTGCTCGAGAGGTTGATTGTCGTGAAGTGACTTCCGCTTAGCACTCCGCTCGACGAAGACGGCGGTGCTGGCGCGCTTCTTGGACACGGGTCCCGATGTTGCGGCTTGCGACACAATGCTTTTGGACAAGTGGAATCGTCGAAGAGCGGGTTCATTTGTAGGCTCGGTGGATGGTGTGGCGTCAGGCTTGGGAGAAATTATTTGCGATCTCGGACGGGGTAGAGGCTTGATAATGCGTCTCTTCTCATCGCCTTCTTGCGTCGTCTGGATGGTCGGTACGGCTGGCTGGGAATTGGTGTTGTCTGTTTCTTGTTTGCGCCGATATACCCAGCTGCCTTCTCCATTGAGGTTGCGAGAACGCTTGCTTCCCTCGACCCCTGATACCAGTAGTTAGCATTGCAATGAGGAATGGACGAGAACTTGTTGGGGGTAACATACTCAGGAACTCGACAGGCGCGTCTTCGGCACCACGCTTGCGCTTGACCGTGATGGTCTCGGGGGGCAGGAAAACCGACATGTCGACCAAAGGCGTGGTTCCCTAACGTCAATTGAGCAGGGAGTTTGCGGTTGGATTGCTGATTGCTGATTGCGGCGTCGATCCTGTTGTGGATTGAACACGGCAAGGTATCGGATTCGGGAGGTGATCTCGGATAAGTTTGTTGTTGCTTGTTCTCGAGATTGGTGAGAAATGGGTAAGGAATTGGTTCAGTCGATTTCGTGGTTGGATAATGCTGAAATACCTGTTGCGGGGTTGTTGATTTGTCAGACTATATTAAGAAACGGTTGTGAAATCTTGACTGTCCGGCAAGGATAAAAAGGTTGCAAGGTGAATTCACTCCCGTCCCTGTTCAATGTTCAAATGGAAAATGCTGATGGGTCATGGACCTTGATGCCCGCCGAGTGGTAAAGTTTTGAGATGGAATCTGAGACAACCATAACCTTGCACGTCAGAATTATGGTTCTTATCAGTGAACGATCGCCCTATTGATAAGAATGTAGTTCACAGCAAGGGTAGGCATGTGAAGGGAGGCGCCAGAACAAAAGGCGGTTGTTCAAGGCATAAACCTTTGTGTCAGCTCTCACCGCCCCAAATGCCCACTCGAACCACTTAAAGATCCATGACGCCAACCTGGCAAATGTCCACCTTCAATGCGGGGGATCTGCACCTCGAGGAGCCCGTGCGTTTAGCGTGGTGACAAGCCAAGCTCTTTTGCTTTTGTCAGTTGAGCATCTGGACTTTTTGTAGCGTCTTTTTCTGCATTTCTGCATCAACCAAATCGACAAATCACAAGACGAGAATGGCCACAAGTTAGGGATATGTGCGGCAATGCGGCTCGAGTGCAGCTAAACTAAACTTGAGATTGATGAAGAGTTTTTCAAAAATGTTTCTTGCGGTGTGCCCTGCTGTTTTCTCAACAAGAATGCCATCAGCCTATCAATTGCGCCCGACGTGCAAAGGGTGCAAACCAGAACTGAGGAGTGCAATTGGATTTGTGTTTCTGGCCTTGGTCTTCCTCGTTCGCGTAATGTTGTGGCACCACCACTTGCCACTTGGTTCGGTCGGACTTAGACCCCAAGAAGAGAGGGACGGGAAGGTGTGTTCAGTTCGTTTATCTTTGTGGCAGCGTTCACAAGCAAGGGTACCTCTGTAATGTAAGGCAGTCGAAGCAAGGAACACATCCATGTCGGGACGGTTGCGGATGGGCTACAACTTCTTGGAAGTATGCTTGAGGAAGAACGACGAACCGTTCAAAAAAAACAAACAAACAACAAAACGAGTGTAGGTTTGTTGTTTGCGTTCTTCAAGCCTTTCCATTTTCCCTGGATCTGGATTTCGGGACAGTTGTACGGCGTTAGTGCAGCAGTGTACATGGTGATCTGTGAAGCTCCCCGCCTGCCGTACTTGCTTACCCACAGCCACCTACCTAGCCGCCTTCCCTTGTCCGCAGCACCGGTCAACCTACCTAGGAACGGGCGTCCATTCTGACCATGATAAGTCGATAACAACCATCGAACGAGATGCTGCCATTTCCGTAGATGAATTGCGTAATGGGTTGCACTGCGACAGTTCCTAGTGTAGCGACTTTGAATTATCCATCATCCATACCACGGAAGCATATGACGGGAGGTAGGAAAACAGACTTGAAGAGGGAGATTCCACTTTCTCTGGTCTGCAGCCCAAGCCAGCCTCCAAGGTCCCGTCCCCATCTCGCCCATCCACCTGCCTCGACCATTTCTGCTTCCCCGCGCGTCATGACCTGCCAGTGAGGGGCTTCACACGCACTGCACCTCTCGAACACCACCACTGCACCCAAGCACGCACCTTACCAGTCAAGCACTGCACACAGCACACACAGTATCCATAAAAAACAACGGTATCCATCTTTCCCTCCCTCCACAGCCAATACCACCCAAGAACTTCAGGCCCTTATCTTGGATCTGGTCTGCCTGCCTAAATAACGCCGACTGCCTCCAAGCTGATCGGCTCCAGTGGTGAGTTGTCCGTCCGATTTCTTCTCCCCCTCCCATTTTCCCAACCAGCACCTCAGCTGTTCGACCTGCACATTTCGCTGGCAGCCTTGGAACACCCATCCATCCCACATCTTTCTGCAAACCGCTGTTCGTTCAACGCTTGTCATCCTCTTGCCGCTCGTTGCGCTGTATTCGACTCTTGCTTTTCTAGACGTCACGATCTGGTCGAGGCTGAGCTTACGACAGACACTCTGAAGAGAGACATCAAAGGTACCTACCAACCCAAGCAAATCCCCAAACCCCGCACTTCACTCCTCCGAGTCAAGCACAAGCACATCGATGGATCATCAGCCCACCACCCCAAGCAACAACATGGAGAAGAGCTTCGAGCTTCAAGCTTCGAGCTTCGAGTTTGAGCTTCTGTTCTTCTATGTGTTGCGCACCTTCGCTTCCTCGTTGTTTAACATTCACTCCCATGATCTCACTTGTCATTACGGTTGTCGCAAGCCATCAAGGGCTTAGAACTCAATAAAAACAACAACAACAACAACAACAATAACAAGATGATGCGCGTTGCTAACCACCATGATTCGAGCAGCTGGTTGATTCCATCAAAAAGGCCTGTGCGACGTTAGCTACGAACCAGCAGCCAACGTCAAATCGCTGCCATCCTACAAAGCTATCCTAAAGCGCTCTTTCCGGAGCTATCACTTTATTTTATCGGTGCACAGCATTTGGGCATCCGGGCCAATGACCCAATAGTCTCATATTATTCCAACTCCCCACACTTTCCATCCATCGAAACCCCCCAAAACCTAAACCATGGCTTCCAACAAGGTGTCTACAACCATTACATTCCGGTCACCCGGCACTCAGCCGCCACTCTTTATCGCTGGCTCTTTCTCTGAGCCAGAATGGCAACCTCAGGAGATGGACTGCACCACCGGTGCTGATGGAGAACATGTCTTCACCAAAGAAATCTCGGGTGTACCCGGATCCAAGGTAGTCTACAAGTTCCGCATCGGCTTGGGCGACTGGTGGGTCCTTGACGAAGGTGCGCCCACCGTCACAGACAGTTCTGGATTCAGAAACAACGAGTTGGAGTTCCAACACCCGCCAAAGTAGGTGCAAGACTGCCCTGTCCTTGTCATGGGTACCAGCTACTAACCTGTACACCGTATCTAGGGAGGAACCCAAGCACGACCTTCCCAAAGACGAGGCGACCGCAGAGGAGAATGCCCCGCAAACAAATGGAACCACCCAACATCATGTAGACCCTTCCGAGATTAAGGAGGAGGCTTCCAAGGCTGAGACTGCTCCCGAGGTTGAGGCTTCCCAAGAAAAGGAAACCGTTACAACAGTCACGGCAGTCTCAGAGACAGGGGGCCCTCCGGAGCACGATGTTGTTCTCAAGGTTGTGGATGTATCCACCACCGACGCGCCTGCCGCAAAGGATGCTGCCCATAGTAATGCTGATGTAAAGGACAACACTCCGGCAAAGGACGAGTCTACCTCGGAGGCTCACACCGAAACCAAGGTCCATGCCCCTTCGACTACTGAGGCTACCTTGAAGGATGAAGCACTCTCGGAAGAAGAGGACAAGACCAAGACCAAGGATTCTACAGAGAGCAACGTTGCGCCCATCGAGGTCTCAACATCAGCCGAGGCTCCATCATCCCCTGAGACACCTTCTAAGGAGGAGGAGACCGCCCCAGAGGAGACCAAGGTCGAGACGGCAACCGTGGTTGAGGAGATCAGCTCGAAGCCGGAAGACTCTCAACATCAGAAAGCGGCCGCGAAGGAAGAAGTCCCCGCCCGCAAGACTGCTCCAGAGGCCGAGTCGGCAACCAAGGAGTCTCCTGCTGCTGAAAAGGAAACCTCTGCTGAGCCTACAGTTGAGAATGAAGAGACTAAGATCGAGGAGCCCACCGTGGTCGACGTCGAGCAGAAGAAGGAAGCCGAGACGGATGCGGAATCGCCCGTCGAGAAGGCTGATGTGAAGAAGGAGAGCACCTCGCCAGTTGAGACAGAAGAGGAAGCCACTCCAGCTGAAGACACTGTCTCCGCTGCTCCAGAGGCCGAGACCACTCCCGAGGCTGAGGCAACCCTGAAGGAGGAAACTCCTGCCAAGGACACCGAGTCCAAGGAGGTCAACCAGAGCAAAGACCTTTCCCACGATACGCCTGCCCCGGAATCTGTTTCCAAGGACCAGGAGACAGTCGCGGCTGGAGTTACAGTGTCAGAGAAAGACCTCCCAGAGGCCGAGACCGTTTCGAAGGACGAGACCTCTCTGGCGGAAACAGAAAAGGAGGAGTCTGCGCCCACTCATGAAGATAAGGTTCAGAAGGACACCTCAAATACAACTGAGGAACAGCCTACTGAGAAGGAGACTGCCCCTGAAGAGGAGGCCACTGAGGAGAAGATAACCAAGGAGACTTCGGAAAAGCCCGCCCACGAGGACGATACCAAGGACAAGGCCACTCAGGAGACTGCTCACGAGGATACCCAAACCGACGATGAGGTTACTCAACAGACTACTCAGGATGAGATTACCCAACAGACGACCGAGGAAGAATCCACACAGCAGACAACCCAGGAGGATGTCGCTGAGGAAGTCCACGAAGCCGTGGCTACCAAGGACAACGTGGAAGTGAAGGAGGACACCACCCCTCAGAAGACCGATCTTAAAGAAGAGGCCCATCCAATCGCTGAGTCCAAGGAGGAGGCCACTGAGAAGGAGGATGTCGAGGAACATACCGTTCATGAGACTGCTCAAGAGGAACACCCCACCAAGGAGTCTGCTCCTGAGGAGGGTGCGTCGGAGAAGGCTCACGAGGAGGAAACTCTCGCCAAGACCTACGCAGCTGCTGCTCATGAAGCTCTAGAGGCCGAGGCTTCTCAAGAGTCTACTGAGGCTGCTCAGGAAGCTGAGGCCCCTCCGACCGAAGAGACTGCTCCGGCGGTCGAGACGGCTCCGGTTGCAGAGGATTCTGAAGCTAATAAGGCTGCCGTGGCGACCGAAGGTGCTCCTTCTAAGGAGATTGCTCCCGCTGTCGATGTTGCTCCTGTTGAGAAGGCCGCCCCCGTTGAGGACAGCGCTCCAGTCGAGAAGGTCACCTCGGTGTCTGAGGAAGCCGCTCCTGCTGCCGAGGCCACCCCCGCTGCTGAGACTGTCACGGTTGCTGAGGAGACTACTCCTGCCACTGAGACTGCTCATGTTGAGGAGTCTACTGGTGCCTCTGAGGATACTTCTGCCAAGCCGGCTCCTGTGGAGGCCGCCCCTGTCTCTGAAGAGCTTTCCGGTGAAAAGGCCGCTTCCACCGAAGAAACTGCTCCTGTTATTCATGCTGCCCCTGTTGAGACCGCTGCAGTTGAGGAGGCCACTCCTGTCGAGGATGCTGAACCTGTCCAGGCTACCTATGCTGAGGCCGTCAAGGCCACCGATGCTGAGGAGCCCGCTCCTGTTAAGGAGACTGAGCCTGTCGAGGAGACTACTCTCGATAAGGCTGCACCTGCTGAAGAGGCTACTCCTGTTGCGGAGGATGCTGCTGAGCAACCCGGGCCTGTCGCTAATGCGGCCAAGGAGATCCTCGGCCGCTCGGAGCCTGTTACCGAGTCGCAGTCCGGTGCCGTCACGCCAAAATTTGCCAGGACTGCGGCGGAGGTCGCTGATTCTGCTGCACTCCTTAACGAAGGAACACCTGAGGATCGTGTCTCCGATGAGGAGGCTGGAAAGACTGGTTTCCGTCGCCTGTCTGCCACGCCCATTGCCGAAGTTTCGGAAACTGCCGCGGAGGTCGCTGATGTCGCCAAGGACTTGGACGAACCCGCTGCTGAAGTTGCTGACACTGCTGCCGAAGTTGCTGATACCGCGAAGGACTTGGATACGCCCGCTGCGGAGGTTGCCGATACCGCTGCGGAGGTCGCTGATACTGCAAAGAACTTGGACACCGGGGTAAGAATGGTTGTTCAATGCTTTGAAATGGTTTACAGTGAGCTAACACTACAAACAGACCACGGAGACTGACCACTCCGAACTCCCCACCCCTGCCGAGGACGGACCCCACAACCCTGCTCTTTTCTCACATGAGTGCGCCGGTATGTACGGCGAAGAACCTTCGATCACGATTGTATCCGAGGACGTGGACCAGGACAACGAGATCCGAGAGGAAGACCTACTCGACGAGGAGAGTATCGATATTAACGACCCCACCCTAGAACGCTTCCCATCCAACCGCGAGGAGATCATCGATACTGTCCGGAAGCTTGAGACTGGTCTCGAGGCCGACCAGGTTCTTATCGAGGACGCGCCTCCGTCACCTATCATCGGCTCGACAACTTCACGAAGGGAGTCCGAGGTATCCCACGACACCGTTCTCGGCGCGAGCGTGATCCCCCGCACCGTAAAGAGGCTAGAGGTTCCCCATTCGCCTCGTATCTCCGTCAGCTCGGCTCAGTCATCGGCCTTGTCGCTGCAGTCGATTTCGGAGAGCGATGAGCCGGCCAGCAGCAAGGAGGATGATAGCTCAACTGTTCAGCTTTCACCTCCCCACAAGACGGCGACGGCAGGCGAAGCTACCCCTCGGGAGGTTGTCGAGGATGAAGGAATCTCTCTAAGCCCGGACTCGCCGAAGAAGACGGAGCCCACTGAAGATCTCACCACCAAGACGCTGGAGTCTCAGGTGCAGGATATTCCCGATGTCTCGGCGCACGCTGTTTCGGTCGAGGCGCCTGTCGAGCCTACAGTTCAGGAAGAACAAGCACCTAAGGATCCTAAGCCCACAGCAGCTGAGGATGCCAAGCCCACAAACGGCCTCCTTCCCAGCCCAGAGGTTGTCGCTGAAACCACGGAACGTTCCTTCAAGCCCTCTCAACCCACTGCTCAGGAGAGCACCGACGAGCCCGCTGCTGCCTCGGATGCTACCGGTGCTGGTGTCGGTAGCGAGGCCGAGGCATCGGCCACAGCAATAGGCGCGGACAAAGACAACGCCAACACAGTGAGAAAGAGAGGCGGACAGGGAACACAGGCCAGCTCGCCGCCGCCCAACGATGCCCCAGTCATCAAGCAGGACCCGAAGAGCGGATGGTTCACGACCTTCTGCAAGTTGATCATTGTGGACTTCATCGGCGGTATCCTGAGCCGAATTGCGGGCAACCGCAAAAGACAGACGTAAGGCATACACTGAGCTCAGACGATAACCTTTATTCAGATTATCGATTGACTCTGTGTTGCTTTAGGCTGTTGGCAGCAGGCACCGCCGCGGTCGCCATGGGGGTCGGATGGTGGAAGATCCAAGCCAACGCAGCTAGGAGCGAATGAATTAGCCATCTGTTTTAATGCAGGGACGTGTTATGGGTGTATATGGGTTACGAAGAACATGAGACATGGATACAGTATGCGATGACCTGTGGTACCCGGAGTTCAAGTCGTGTTGGTAAACATACGACAAGGGCTCCTGAGATTGTTTTGATGAACGAAAAAAAAGAAGGAAGAGGATAACCTAGCACATGGTTGAGTTTTGTTATTCCCTATAGTCAATATCCCTACGATAAGTAGTACTCATATCTTGCGTTCCTTGCCCCAAATCGTGATGTGATTGTTCCCTGTTAGGTGAAAGTGAAGGCATTTCCATGATGACGGGAGTTTAGTGTACAATGACATGGGGCCTTTACAGGGGGATGGTGCTGAAGAGACCCCTGGAACACAGCGCTAAGCAGAAACGCCTACAGGTGGTGAGCAGTGGCAGAACAGTCCAGAAGACTGAGATTGCCGATAAGCACCACTGGTTTGTTACTGTAGCGCTTGCCCCTCCTCATCATCAACGAAATTCGCCTGCCAAAATTTTGTCGACGACGGGACCAGCCAAACACAAAACGACGGACAGCACATCTCGACACCACACCCGTCGGCGCACGGGAATCTCAACACAATGTGGAAGACAGCGAGGGACTCAGTGTGTCTCATATGCCGTTCGGGGGCGACGACAAGCACAACAACTTCAGCGAGAGCAAGCCTTGAGCCATGGGTCGGCCAGAGAACGTTTACGACACGGCGCGAGCAGCGCCCTTCGCGCATGGTGTTGTCCGATCGTGTTGCCCGACCACCACCAGTACGAGGCCCTGGCGGCGAGCCCAACAAGAGACCCCGGAACAAACCTGATGGCCCCTGGGCGGGCATGAACCGAAGAGTTGCGAACATCGACCCGCGCAAAGCACCCAAACCGAAGCCGGTAGAGGAGGACGACAGGAGGGACAAGAGGGACAAGAAGACCAAGGGACAAAAGGCGCTGAAGATGCAGCGTGCGCTCACGACCATCAGCTACGGACAAAGAGCAAGCATCAAGGAACGGATGCAGGAGATCCAGTCTTTCGACCAGTTCGACCTGCTGCCGGTGGTGAAGGAGGCTATTGCGCAGGAGGCACTCAAGGGAATGACGGAGATCAAGCCCACGCCCGTACAGAGACTGGCTATTCCAGCTCTGCTAGGGCAGCCGATGGGGAAGAAGCCAAGGCGACCAAAGTCGGATAATGGCAGGGAGGAGTTCCTTTTGGCTGCCGAGACGGGATCTGGCAAGACGTTGGCATATTTGGTTCCCGCCGTCAACGCCATAAAAAAGGGTGATGCTGAGGATGAGTTGGTCACCTCTTACAACGAGCGTCTGGCTGCTGAGAAGGAACATCGTGGAGGTGCGCCCGTGTCCGAGTGGATCGAGAAGTTCGAGCCTCACCCCAACACAGCCCGGCCTCGTGTGGTTATCCTCGTTCCCACGGCAGAGCTCGTCGACCAGGTCACCAGCGTGGCCAAGAAGCTCGCTCACTACACCAAGTTCAAGGTACGACCTTTGTCCGCCAGCATCAGCCCGCTCAGGAACCAGCGCAACCTGTACAGCCCCATCGGCGTGGACATGATCGTATCGACTCCTCACCTGCTCGCCACCATCGCCAAGTCGGATCCCAACGTTCTGTCGCGCGTCACCCACCTCGTCATCGACGAGGCCGACTCGCTGCTCGACCGCAGTTTCTCGGGCGACACCACCAGCATCGTCGACCGCGCCATGCCTTCGCTGAAGCAGCTGATCCTCTGCTCCGCCACCATCCCGCGCCGCCTGGACACCTACATGGAGGAGCAGTTTCCCTACATCAACCGCATCACCACGCCCAACCTGCACGCCATCCCCCGTCGCGTGCAGCTCGGCGTGATCGACGTATCCAAGGACCCGTACCGCAACAACAAGATGCTCGCGTGCGCCGACGCCATCTGGTCCATCGGCAAGGAGGCCGCCAAGCACGAAGGGCCCAAAGACAAAGAGATTGACATCAAGCGCATCATGGTCTTTGTCAACGAGCGCGAGACCACCCAGCAGGTGGCCGATTACCTGGTATCCAAGGGCATCGACGCCATCGCGCTGCACCGTGACACGGAGGAGCACCGCAAGTCGGAGATGTTGGCCTCTTTTACTTCGAACGAGCCGATGAAGATTAGCAAGCCTGCTTCTTCTGAGGATGCTGCTTCTGCTGAAGGCAAGACCAGTAGTGCCCTTAGCAGCAACCCTACCAGGAGACATCTGCCCAATACCAAGGTCATTGTGGCGACGGATCTGGCGTCCAGAGGTATCGATACCCTCGCTGTGCGCTTTGTCGTGTTGTACGATGTGCCGCATACGACTATCGATTTCATCCACAGGCTGGGCCGCGCCGGGCGCATGAACCGTCGTGGTAGGGGTATCGTGTTGGTGGGCAAGGATGATAGGAGGGATGTCGTTGCTGAGGTTAAGGAGAGCATGTTTATGGGTCAGGCCCTAGTTTAAAAGGTTGTAAGGAATTACCAAGATGGGAACTGTAAGATTAAGGGTCCGGCACGATTGTATCTGTATTATCATGTCCGATAGATATACCTAGATCTAGACCACTAGAATACTGCCTGGAGTGCCAGCGTCTTTATAGGTTACAGAGAAAAAAACGAACGGGAACTGTGTGGTTCAAAAAGGCGTAGTAAACATCATAGCACATGGAGTTAGTAGGTAGTGTTTCTGTTAAACATGGCAGCTTTGTCTACAGGCCCCATTGTTGTCAGTTGAAGTTGAAGCTATCGCCGTCCCCAACCCAACTTTCGACGCCAAATTGAGACGAAACAGCAGTCCGGTCTTAGCACCCCTGACCTGGAACCACTAACGGCCGCCATTCCGCGCCAATCTCGCGCTGTTCGAACTTCGATCTGATGGCTGGCCAAGGGGATGACCCCACTGGCCAATGAGACCCGGGCGGGACGGGAGGGGTCCTGTGGGGTGACGAAACGCAGCCAAGGGGTCCAGGGGCAGTCCAAGAGCTGTGAGCTTCCACGGCAACGGGGGAGGGGAGGCACAGCCAGCAACAATGTTGTTGGCGATGGATCGTGATGAATCGCGGAGCCTGAAGCACTGAGCTGTTCTTGTGGTGTCATTTATACCCAATTACCACCTCATTCTGTTTTCTTACCTTGTCTTTCCTTCCTCCTTCTCACCCAAGAAACAGTCCCCAAGTCCACAGCTCGGAAGAAAGCAAACACCCCCAAACACCAGGTCAACCTCACCAGCCATCTATCAACAGCTTCAAGCGGGGTTCGCGGGGTCCCCTGAATTGTGAGCTTAGAGGTCTGACCTGTTTGCTAGCTCTCCGGCTGCCTCCTTGTACCATCGCGGCACCACTTCTTCTCACATTCTGTCATCGTACAGAGACACTTTCTTTTCAATTTCACCCCCCCATCCCAGTCTTTGTCTCGGGTTGCCGGCCGTTTTATGCATCGAATCAAGTCCAAAATGTCCGCAACTGTCCGAGGAGGCGCGTCCTATCTCCCTGACGGAGCTCACCAAGGCGGCGGTGGCCTATCCGGCGCCGAGCAAAAGGTCAAGACCTTGAGCCCAGCAATCGCCGCGCATCTCCGACGCATCTACAACGCACATGCCGACAGCGTGACCAAAGCCTGGCGCCAGGAGGATGTCTCTGTCTGGCTCCGGTGCTGCCAAGGCGACGACGAGGCTGAGCTTGCTCGGGATTTTCCCCTTCACCAGGACTGGGACTACGAGAGCTTTGTTCGGTACATCACCTCCTCAGCCGCCAACTCGATCGCGCCGCCGCATGTCGATTCCCGGGACCTTGGCTACCCGCTTTCGAGCTACTTTATTAGTTCCAGTCATAATACTTATTTGACGGGCAACCAGCTGTCTAGCGAGTCGAGCGCAGATGCGTACAAGAACGTGCTGTTGCGCGGGTGCCGCTGCATTGAGGTGGATGTTTGGGATGGATCGGATTCGGAGTCGGAGGATGGTAATGATGATGACGACGACGCCGCGTCGGTGACTTCGAGCAGTTCCAGCTCTAGCTCGGATGATGCTTATGGTAGCGGGGAGGAGGGGACGGCGAGCAAGATGAAGAGGAAAGCGAAGAGTAAGCTGCCTAGCTTTCTTGGTGGGAGGAAGAAGTCCAAGGATAAGAAAATTCGGCAGCCCAACGCCGCCACCACCACCACCACCACCACCACAACAACAACAACAACAAGAACGACAGCGGCGGAGGTACGGGCGGCATCGGTAGCGGCGACGCCAGCGACAGCAACAACCAACGAGGCCGCCGCCCCAGCAGGAAGCCTCTCGGCGGATACGACCAACCCCTTGGAGAAGAGCAAAACCGGCGGCTCTGCC
Organism: Sordaria macrospora; assembly: GCF_033870435.1. Classification (NCBI taxonomy): domain Eukaryota; kingdom Fungi; phylum Ascomycota; class Sordariomycetes; order Sordariales; family Sordariaceae; genus Sordaria; species Sordaria macrospora. The sequence continues at coordinate 2,895,463 of NC_089374.1, read as the reverse complement.
TCCCTATTCCCAACACTCAGCAGGAAGAGCACCAAAGAGCCGCGAGTGCTGCACGGGTACACGCTAACCAAGGACATCACCTTCCGCGACGTGTGCGAGGCTATCAAGGACTACGGCTTTGCCACCACCGACTTACCCCTGATCGTCAGTCTCGAGGTGCACTGCAGCGCCGAGCAGCAAGAGAGGATGGTGGACATTATGCGGCAAACCTGGGGAGACCTGCTCCTCCCGGAACCAGAGGAAGACGCCAAGTGTCTTCCCACTCCCGAAGAGGTGCGCGGAAAGATTCTCGTGAAAGTCAAGTACGCCCCACCTCACGACGAGGGCGGCTCGACGACCCCCGAGGACCTGGATAACACAGTCGCCAATGCATCCTTGGGACTACCAGAAGAACCAGGCCAGCCGAAGCAGCGGGCGGCGAAGAAGCCATCCAAGATCATCTGGGCCTTGAGTAGGATGGGCATCTACACACGCGGCGTGTCGTTCAAGAGCCTGATGCAGCCCGAGGCCGAAATGCCGACGCACATTTTCTCTCTGTCGGAGGGCGGGGTGATGGAGGTGCATAAGGAGAGTCGGCGGGCGCTGTTTGAGCATAACAAGCGCTACCTGATGCGGGCGTACCCGTCTGGCATGCGCATTTTGTCGTCAAACCTGGACCCGGCCGTGTTTTGGCGAAAGGGGATCCAGATTGTCGCGCTGAACTGGCAGAATTGGGATGAGGGCATGATGCTGAATGAGGGCATGTTTGCTGGGACGGGGGGTTATGTGCTTAAACCTGCCGGTACAGTTACTTCTCTCCCCCTTCCAAAGTCAAGGATTTAGTGGAAATACTAACAAGACCCATCCATGTAGGCTACCGCTGCTCCAAACTCACCGGCAGCGACCCGGTCCCCGAAGCCGACACCCAAGCAGACGCAGTCCAGCACTACACAATGGACCTTAGTATCTCGGTCCTCGCCGCCCAATCCCTCCCGCTTCCCCCGGGAGACACCAACATCGACTCATTCCGTCCGTATCTCAAAGTCGAACTCCACGTTGAAGAGCCCGGCGAGCGCCACGGCACCGATGATCTCCCGCAAGACGGCAAGGAGAAAGAAGGCGAGTACAAGGCCAAGACGAAATCGCTAAAGGGGTATGGGCGCGATCCGGATTGGTCGGGGTCCAAGGTACAGGGCGGGAAGGGGAATGGTGGTGCGGAACTGAAATTCGAGAATATCCCTGGTGTTGTCCCGGAGCTCAGCTTTGTGAGGTTTTTGGTGCTGGATGATGAGATTGGAAGGGATTCGTTGGCGGCGTGGGCTTGTGTGAGGCTGGATCGGTTGAGGGAGGGGTACCGGTTTGTGCATTTGCTGGATGCCAAGGGGATGGAGAGCGAGGGTGTTGTTTTGGTGAAGGTTAAGAAGACGTTGAGGTTGTGATGGGGACTGGGGGTTACCACAGGGCAGGAGGAGTTGAGTTGTTGAGAGCAACATGGAGTACTACATGGAGCGTACATATAGCGTGGGAGCGTTGAGTTGTGATGTTGAGCCATGTTATTCGTATTTTTTACCAGTTAGGCAAGGTCAAGTTATCTTGCGATGTATTTCACTGTTGCATCTTACACATCGACACCAGAGACAAATCCATTGTTGTTGTTGTTTTGTTGTTAGTGTCAAGGGGCCCCCTTTTCCAGGTCTTTGCCTGCCGGGAAAGAACTCTTGGCAGTCTGCACCAGCCTCACCTTTTCCACCCGCAATAGCAATGGCGATCACTAACGCCACACCTCTATAGCGTACTACCTATCGATAAACATTTCGAACCGACCTACTGCCAGGATCCCGGCTTGCAGCAGCGCATCCATCCGGAGCTTCATTCGTTCGCAAGTCCGGTTATTATTCCACGCCGTCATCACTGCACGATTTCTAGCACCGGCATTACACTTTTAATAACAACAAACCACCACCATACCCGAACCCAAAACTGCAACCATGGGTTCCGACTCTACCTCCGAGACCGTCAAGCAGGCCATCATCAAGCAGGTCCTCATCGAGTCCCAGCAGGCTAATGCGCGGACTTTGATGGAGGTACGTACTACCTCTTTCTTTCTTTTGGTCACCTTCTCTTTTTTTAGTCTTCCATTTCCCACGCTCCCCGGCCCCCCTCCCCTCCCCTCCCATTCCTCGAGCAAGCTTTTCAAAGACATAATGGCTAATAAAAGTACTTTGTGATTGTTTTGTAAAACAGAAAATCGGTGAAAACTGCTTCACCTCGTGCGTCCCCAAGCCCGGCTCCTCCCTCTCGTCCAGCGAGAAGACGTGCGTGGCCCAGTGCACCGAGAAGTACATGGCGGCGTGGAACGTGGTCAACTCGACTTATCTGCGCAGGATACAGCAGGAGATGGGCAACCAGTAGAGTACCTAGAGGTCAGAGGAGAGGAGAGGAGGAAGACAAGAAAGACCCTTCAAGTTACGAGTGCTGATGGCGATGTGAGGGGGAGAGCGAGAGCGAGAAGGGTGCGATTGTCATAAATGTCAACGAACGCCATGCCGATACCGTTGTTGTAACCGACCGACTGGACCAAACTTCAATAACTTTGCCTGTTTTCTGAAAGGAGACCACTCTGCACGACGATATTGGAGGGGTGGTGGGTGGTGGCGTGCGGAAACTCTTCGCAGGTTTGATGGCTGGAAGTTGCAATGAGGACAGGCAGGACAGGCTGGAGAAGTGAATACGCAAGGGACGAACGGATCGAAACGAAAGGAAGCGGCTTCCGGATTGGCCAAATAGAGAGGCAACATCGTTTTCCGTACCGTATACGTACGTGTGTATCAACATTAGATCAGCGCATATATCACGGGCAAGGGAATGGTATAGGTAGAAAGGGAAGGAAACGGGGCATAGACATTGGAAAAGTAACATTTATATTTCCTTCTTCTGGCATATGCTTTTACTGGGGACTGGCGTGGTCTTGACCAGGTTCCCACAAAAAAAAAAAGAAGAAAGGGGTATCTCATATCAACAAAAAATGAAAATGAACCAGGTTGAAACCAGAAACTAAGGCGCAGCACCCTCCTCCAGGCCCTTCTTCTTCGCCTCCTCGGCCGCTCTCTTTCTCGCCAGGTACCGCTCCTTAGCGCTCGAGATGTCCGCCTCGGTCTTCCTGCTCTTGGCCACCAGCTCAACCTTCTTCCTCTCCTCTTCCTCCTCCTCTCTCGCCCGCTTAAGCTTCTCCTCAAGCTGAGCCTCCAGCATGCGCGTCTGCCTCTCCCGCATCGCCTGCTTGCTGCCACCATGGAACACACCCTTAGCTGGTCCGCATGCCGCAGCAGGCTTCGCGGCCTGTCGAGCCTTCTCCTGCTGGTGTTCCACCTTCTTTTTGGGCGCCACGTTCAAACCGCCCTTGAGCAGTTGTCGCTTGTCCACCACCTCACCATCATCATTGATGATGACGTTGCCACCCATGGCATTGATCTCCTTCGCCTTTTCCGCCGCCCTCTTTTCCGCGTCCTCCTCTTCTTCTTCATTTGCTTCACCCTCTTTCTGCTGTGCAGTTTCCGTCCCAGCCTTAACCCGCGCTTCTACCGCCTTCATCTTGGCCGCATGCTCCAGCTCCTCCTTCTCCAGCATCTGCTTATAAAAGTCCGTCAACCCCTTGTTCTTGTTCTTCTTGGCCTCTTCCTCCTCCCTCTTCTTCTCCTCTTCCTCCAGCCGTCGGTTCTCTTCCTGCTGGCGCTTATACGCCTCCGTGACGAATTTCTCTTTATCGGCAAACGCGTCTCCTTCGGCCTCGCGCTCGCGTTTTAGCTTCTTCTCCTCCGCGATCGCCCGGTCACGCTCGCGCGTTTCGGCGGCTTTTTGTAGAGCGTCAAAGTACCGGGGTCGCTTGTCTTTGGTGTCGGCTTCTTTTTCCTTCCTTTGGGGAACCTTGAAGGAGTCGTAGACAGCGTCATAGTCATAGATGGAGGGGTCCGCATCGGCGGCGGCTTGGGCGTATTTGCGCGATTCGAGGGCGGAGGAGAGGTCACCGAATTGTTGGGCCGCAACGAGAGGTGGTGCTTTTTTGTTTGAGGAGGATGATGATGATGTTGTTGTTGCCGATACGGGTGGTGGTGGTTGTGCTAGTCCCTTTGATTTCTTTTTCGATTTGCGATCATCATCGTCTCCTATATCTAGAAGGGTGCTCGTGTTGTCGTCGAGTAGGTCCAATTCCGTGATTTCAACGGCGGCAAGCGGCTTGGGTTGGCCATCTCCAGCTGTCGTGTTATCGTCGTCGTCATCGCCGCCGAAGGTCGCGGGTTTCCTCTTAGCCGGCGCTGATTTTGAGGAGGACGCGGCCTTTTTGAGTCCGAAAGAGAAGCCCACCATGATGAAGCGTTGATTTGTCGATTGGGCAATTAAAGATCCGACCAGTGAAACAATTTGAGAAAGAGAGTGTTGGTTGTTCTTGGGGACAATTGGCGGCGACTACAGTGCACTTGGAGTAGCAAACAAGTGGGTCGCTGCACCAGCCACGGGCAGCTTATCGCTTATCGTTTATCGATAAATCGTATGCTATTCTCTCCCGGCAGGCAATTGCCTCAAGCTTGGCTAGCTTTGGTTCCACTTGAGTTCAAGCTGCGCTGTGCTTTACAATCTTGGAATCCGCACCTCATCATCATGCACTGATTGCAAGCTCCTAGGATCCCTGTCGTACTTGTAAAAGCCGAATAGTCGAGCAAAAGCTTCTGTTTGAATTCAACCGAGCAAGGGCGAAAGTTCGGAAACTTTGTAAGATACGAGTGTTGTGTCAACCAATTTTGTTAGTTGGGGTGACGGATTTGAGCTGTGAATAAACCGGGGCATTAACAGAGAGCCCAAGAGTAGAAGGTACTTTACGGTACGTATCACCAGGACTGGAAAATTACCAGCCTCGCATCGTTGAATGTGTCGCATGCAGTGCTCGCTGCCAAGCTGCCCCGGATTTTCTGCCTCTCAGGCGCTGCACGGTCTCAGACGGTGACCCCCTCGTTCCAGTTCCATTCTCGGCCTGCGAAAAGGCCAGCTAACCTGAGGTTTAACAGTTGGTGGTTGGTTCAACAACCGCATCAAGAACCACAAACCAGCGGCGCGATTAGCGACACCACTTCGGCTCAAGTTCCGAAACGACATTATCTGAATACCTTCTGCACGCTCATTTCCCCCCTCCCCTTTTCCTATTCCTTCGTTTTTCTGAACATCCGCATTCTTGTGCATTTTACCACCCCCCCTGCGGCGGGCTTTTATCGACAACAACAAAACAACACTATCGCTACTCCCTCCTCCTCCCCCTTCTCCTCCTCCTCCGCCTCCTACCAAGCAGATCTGCGCCGCATCGTTAGGTTAGGTTTCTAGTGGGTATCATGATGAAGTTGTTGACGTCGGCACTCTCGGCCTTGTGGCTGGCCACGGCGGCACACGGTGCTGTACAGCAAGATGCAGAGGGCAACGTGAAGAGCATTGGAGTGAGTTCCGGAAGCTCTGCCTCGCGCCATTCTGCGCATGGTGCTAACGCTTTCTTCCAACAGCTCAGGACGCATAGCTTGAACCAGGTATGCGCCCATAATCTCCGTATCTCGAGGGACTTGACCCTGTCGATGACAAAGTCTTGTCACGACAACCATGACTAACGCGGTATTGTTCACAACCTACAGCCATACTTGGACTCGGACATGCAAAGTCGGTGGTATGACTTTGGAGGAGACACAATTATTCGTACAGACCAGTGAGTTGCTCCCGCGCAGCAACCCGTTCAACTTGGCCACAGGAAGACGTCGCTAACCGTACTACTTACCAAAAGGTACATCCGTCTCACATCCGACCGGCCGTCGCAGATGGGCAGCCTTTGGTCCAAGGTGCCCTTGACAGCAACCAACTGGGAAATCGAGGTCGAGTTCAAGATCCACGGAAAGAACCAGCTGTACGGCGATGGATTCGCCATGTGGCTCACCAAGGAGCGCGGGCGGGAAGGACCCGTTTTCGGCAACCAGGACCGATTCGAGGGCCTCGGCATCTTCTTCGACACGTACAAGAACAACCGGCCCGGCGTCGTCTTCCCCTACGTCATGGCCATGGTGGGCGACGGCCGGACCTCGTACGACAAGGACACGGATGGCAAGAACCAGGAGCTCGCCGGCTGCTCTGCTCGCGGCATCAGGCACGCCAACGTGCCGACCAAGTTCAAGCTGTCGCACTTCCAGGACAAGTACCTGAAGCTCGAGCTGCAGTACAAGAACGAGGGCGAGTGGGTCCTCTGCTTCGAGACCAACGAGCCGCCCACGATCCCTCCCGTGGCCTACCTCGGATTCACGGCCGAGACGGGCGAGCTCAGCGACAACCACGACATCATCTCGGTCAACGCCAGGAACCTCTACACTACCGCTCCCCCGACCAAGTCCACCCCTGGCAGTGGCAAGGGCAAGAAGGTTACGGGTCAGCAGACTGAGGGCAGCTGGACCTGGTTCTTGGTGAAGACGCTCTTCTTCTTCTTTGCGGTGGGAGGCGCCTATGTTGGATACACGGCGTACAGGACGAAGCAGCAGCGCAGCCATCGCTTTTAAGGGAGAGGACATGGGTTGACTACAATGGAGTGGTGGCGGTGAATCGCGATACGCAATGGAGGGGAAAAAGAAAAAGAGGATGAGGATTCGCACATACAGTTTCTGCATTGGCGCGGGTGGCACGGACGGTCTATTTTCATTTTGTGTTGGTGTATTTTGAGCTTGCCCCTCTGCCCGAGGAGGTAGTATTCTGAGACGACTGCCCTTTTACTCATTGCGACGGTCAAAATGAGCCTTTCCCTAGATCTCTGCCCCAACCTATTCCCGAGATATATAGGCCGATGTCCTGGAGGTGACCGTACACGTAGAAAACCACAGTTTTGTTCCCCCCGAGGCACAGGGTTCCTGCTTTTTATAAACTGCCGACAAACGGGATCCCATGCCGGTGGGTATAATGACGGGCCGGGTAGCCTCCCCGACTCGCGAGTTTCCACCGAAAGTCAATGGTCGGTTGAAAAAGAAATTGACACAGCGGTAGTAATTCCCGCCTTGTGAGCTCGGAGTTGAGAGTTTGGCTGACCCCCAATTTCGACACGAGTCCAAGGTGACGTGATTGGATCCCGAAGACGATGACGATGCGATGGGCACCTCGACAAGTGTATCCGACAGGGACGATCCCTTCCAAAGGGTAGAGGCAACCCCACCTTTTACACCACCCGGCGGCTCCTCAGGCCCCTCCAATGTCACTGGAATTCCCACGAGGTCCCGCAGTGACTTCAACCACTGACTGACTCCAGCTGTGAGGCACAAGGTGACGGGAGCTTGTCAAGTTGAAGTGTCCCCGCAGTCGCACCTTGTTCAGAGACGACTCAGACATTTGACTTGGCTTGACAGCAGGTAACCATTTGATCATGGCTGGTGAACGTTTGACTTGTAAAAGCAGCCGATGCGTCCCGGATTTATATACGGGTGAAGTGGGAATTGTCAAACTGGGCGTTGGTTGTCTTCTCTTTGACGTATTTTAAGGAGATGGTTGGATTCGGCCAAGTGTACAAAAAGTCTCTCTAGGGATCGTCTCTAACAAGGGGAGACTTGACCAGGGGCGCGCTCCACATGGGGAGACAAACAAGAAAAGCAAAAGGCGACGATGAAAGCAAAGAGAAGCATTTCCCCCCCATCCTCCACTCGGCCCTCCGATTCAGCTACCAGAAAACAATTGGGGCGTGCGCGTGGCTCTTAAAAGTACAGAGACAGAGAAACGTCTCCCTATGTAAATACCTAGGACAAGCAATTCCCAAGAAAGAACGCACACAAGTCGTCCTGACCGTTCCCATCTTTGTCACAACTTTTAACTCTTCTTGTTTTCTGTTGTCTTGGTTGCACCTCAGCCTCGACATCCCTCACTCTTGGTTCTCCTCATTCGGCCCTCCAACTCAGCCCTCAGCTCCTCTCCATTCGACCGTACAGCAACCACGCAACAGCAATTCTCTACATTCACTTGACAGGGTTCCAGTTCAAAACACCTTACCCCAGTCTTATTTCACCGCACTCGGCCCCGCCCTACAAGGAAAAGGCAACCTGCAAGGGAGGGGGAACGCTGCGTGACTTCACACCTCCGGCTTCAATTCCTGACGTCGCCGCATCTCTCCGCTTTGCTCCTCACTTTTTGCTAGTCTTTACCACACCACACCACGCTTCACCATAACATCTACGCAACTACTCGATCAGCTATTTGGCCTCTTTTCCGTCTTTTCATCCTCTCCGCAGCCACACACAAACGAGCGCTCGCTGGGTAGTCCTGCCAAGAAGTAGTAAGTTGTCTGGTATGTGTCCAATTAGTCTAATATGTCCACCGAAGAAGAAGAAGAAGAAGCACATGTCACTACTGCACTGCATTGCTCTAAACCCCTCCCCTCCCGCTCCCGTCCACTTTCCCGCTATCACATACGGTACTCCATTTCAACGTGGCGACGCTGCTTGTCAATACACAGAGAGGACCGACCCGAAACCTGCATCTCTATCTCATACCTCTAGGGACAACTTCAGACTTTGTCGCGCTCGGATGTCCGGTAGTATCACAGAGGTGTTGAGGTCCTGAGGTTGTTGCTAAGATAGAGAGAAGGAAGCACCGATACCGCAGCCGGAGTTGCACCGCGACTGCTTTGATCAGAGCGTTTGCGCTTGCACTCCTTGAGGTTGCCGTTCCTTCCCTATCTCTTTCTTCTTCCCGGTGTCACCCAACATCAAAGCTCAGAGCCCGGGTCGCAGTTCCCTATGCGCTGCAGCAGCCGCATGTGCCAATTGGCCTTTCCCCCGTTGAAGCTTCGTGTTTACTGATTGCCTTGCATTCATCCTGCAGTCGCGACAGCCGCCGCCGCCGCCGCCTCCACTTCTGCTCCTGCTCCTGTTCCTCCATCCAGCTTCTTGCTCGATTCTTTCCTCCTCTCGCCTCTCCTCATCTCCGCCGCGTCTCGGTCCCGGCCCCCGTCTCCAGCTCCCCAATTACCTAGACGGCCCAGGTCTCGCTCGGCTGTCGACCCGGAAATAGGATTTGATGCCTTTGCCTGGCCTCGGTTTCCTCAAAAAGAAACGGGCGAAAGAGGGCAATACGGACCCTTCTTCGACTAGCCACCCAACCAGCCCCGTCACCCCTACCTCGGCCTCGAGCCTCAACCACAACTCCATCCAGAGCAGCATCGCCCAGGTCTCGTCGCACTCGAGTGCGTCGCAGGCCGCTTCCCAGTCGGCCACGGCCGGCACTTCCAGTTTCACCATCGATACAGACCACACACCCATCCCCTTGCCGCACGAGACTCCCGTCAACATGAATTCCCTCCCGGTTCAACAGCATTCCTATCCCCCTCAGCACACGCCCTCTCCTGGAGCCGCGGAGCAGCAGCAGAACCTCCCGTCCATCTCCAACCTCATACACCAACCGCAATACGACCAGCCCGGCACCTATCAACAGTCGTCCAGATACGTCCCATCTGTATCCCCAGCTAACGGCGGCCTGCCTGCGCCGCACACGCCCCAGCCCTCCATGCCCCAAACACAGCAAGCATCACTGCAGCCGCCCCATCACCAGCAACAGCAGCAGCAATCTCAAGCTCAGCAGCAGCAACAGCAACAGCCCCAACAGCAGCAGCAGCAGCAGCAGCAGCAACTACAGCCTCAGCCTGGTCAGCCCAGGGTTACCAAGGGCAAGTATTCGCTCGCCGACTTCGAGATATTGAGAACCCTCGGCACCGGTAGCTTCGGCAGAGTCCACCTGGTCCAGTCTCGGCATAACTCGCGCTTCTATGCCGTCAAGGTGTTGAAAAAGGCCCAAGTGGTCAAGATGAAGCAAGTCGAACACACCAATGACGAAAGAAGAATGCTCGGGGAGGTCAAGCACCCTTTCCTAATCACGCTATGGGGAACGTTTCAGGACTCCAAGAATCTCTACATGGTGATGGATTTCGTAGAGGGTGGCGAGCTCTTCTCGCTGCTGAGGAAGTCCGGGGTGAGTTTTAGATGGTTTTATTATAGTGAAGGAGTATGTATGTGTATGTGCGGCTGACACGAACGGATCTTATAGCGCTTCCCTAACCCCGTTGCCAAATTTTACGCTGCTGAGGTCACGTTGGCCTTGGAGTACCTGCACTCGCGGGATATCATTTACAGAGATCTGAAGCCTGAAAACCTTCTTCTTGACCGCCACGGCCATCTCAAGATTACGGATTTCGGGTTCGCCAAGCGAGTGCCAGATAAGACGTGGACGCTATGTGGCACTCCAGACTATTTGGCTCCAGAGGTTGTTTCCAACAAGGGCTACAACAAATCTGTAGATTGGTAAGCCCTTTGTTCCGGTGTCTTTCAGTGATGCTTCGACAGCTAACATGATGAAATCTGCACAGGTGGTCGCTGGGTATTTTGATTTACGAAATGCTTTGCGGTTACACGCCCTTCTGGGACGGAAGCTCCCCCATGAAGATCTACGAAAACATTCTCAAGGGCAAGGTCAGATACCCGCAGTGGGTCAACCCCGACGCCCAGGACTTGTTGGAACGGTTGATCACGGCAGACCTGACCAAGCGCCTTGGAAACCTGTACGGCGGGCCTTCAGACGTCAAGAGACACCCTTGGTTTGCCGAGGTGACCTGGGACCGACTTGCGAGGAAAGACATTGATGCGCCCTATACCCCGCCGGTCAAGGCCGGAGCAGGAGACGCAAGCCAGTTCGATAGGTACCCAGAGGAGACTGAGCGGTATGGATCAGGAGGGTCGGATGAGTAAGTTTGTCGGTGTTGAAAGTGAATGTGTCGTAGGTTGGTGCTAACATGCAGATCAGATTCGGCCACTTGTTCCAGGACTTTTAAGAAGCAAGCTCGAGAACCAAACTCGTTATGGATTTGAATCGTGTATAATCACTCCCCGATCAGCTGTACTGCGACTGTGCCGATCAAACACGCAAAACGCCATAGAATCGGCACGTCTAATGGGGCTCGAATCAGGGGGTTTCCCAACCATGACCATTTTTGTATAAATCCGAAATACGAACCCAGAAGTATAGCAGCAGTGGATACGTGTAGCATGCGTTATGAGACGAAAGAAAGAAAGAAATGGACCACTTGCCTTGGGTATGCATGATCAAGCTAACTCAGGATGAGTCTGTGGGAAATAGGGGTGGGGGGGAGTTGCAAAAGGGGTGGCCAGTGTTGTTGAGGTCTACGTTCAGGTTGTTGTTATTGTCCCCCTATTTTTGTGTAAACAAATCATACGGATGGCGCCCTGGGAAGGTGGTTCGATTGTCTTAAGTGGGTTTGCGGGTCCAAGTGAAGCAGTGACGGAATTGGCAGGTGACGTTGGACTGTGAGGAGTAGCCTGGCCCGCTGTTGTTTTATCATGGAAAGAGATGAAAATACGATGAACTACATCAAACACTTCGTGTTATTTGCAATGGAGCTGTGATCTGCTTTGACTGCCTGCCATGTGGAAATGGTCTGGTTATCTTAAAAGAGGTAAGGCATCTATCTGGATTGGATGAAGGTTCCCATATGCGCTGTCATGGCATATGGGATGGAAGACCCAAGGAACCAAAGGTCTGGTCGATGTTGGCATGTGCTATTGATCACATGGTATCGTTAACATCGATTCAATCTATACTCATGGATTCAAACCGATAGATATCAAGGAAGGATGGAGCAAGGACAGACAGACGGGCATCAAGATAGGCGGTTGAGAGCCAGCAAAAGGATTCAAAGGCTACCACCTACTAGTCTAATCTAACCAGACTGGACCAGACCAGACCGGAAGAGATGGAAAAAAAAAAAAAACCGACACCACCATCCATGGACACGATGCAGTACAACACAACAAATGCTTCATCCCAAGCCCACAAGACCCATAGGTAAACCTCAACAGCATGCTATTCATTCACTATTCGTATGTAGCAACGACAACGCCGACCGTCCTGGCTCTCGCCCGCTATCTACAGTATGGTGCTTATTCGGGAACAAACATGGTCTTGGGCAGAAAAGCCCAAACGGTGCCGACGGTAGACAAAGTGATGGATATCGCAAGCAGGAAGTAATCAAAGATCCTTTCTCTGCGCGAGATGCTGCTGCCGAAGAGCTTGAGGTAGAAGAGAATTGGTAGACTGTTGTGAAAAGAGTACTTTGTTAGCATGGTGAGCCAACCAGTGAAGGAAAAAGAGGAAGCCGAGTTTGGTGTGGGAAGACTTACATGACACAAATCTGGAAACACAAGGCACTCCCCATAAAAGCCATGATGCTATCAAAGGCGGGAAAGACGATGGATATCACCAGGAAGCAGAAGACGGTCAGCGCTCGAATGGCAATCTTCATGACGCCGCGGAAGTACATGGAGCGGCCCACGAGACCGGAGGTCTCGGCAACTGTTGTCGTGTGTAGGCCGAACAGGACCTCGAGCGTGGCGATGATGGGGCGCGCGTTGAGCGGGATCTTGGTGAGCGGGATGATGGCGACGAAGGCGCACATGAAGAAGGTCAGGACCTTGGGGTAGCTAGTCTCAAGCAGGATGTTGGATGTGATTTCGTCGCGAACGCCGTCGCCGAACATGAGGAGGCCGGCTACTGCTGTGGTTGCGTCTAGGAGGTACTGCAATGCGGTCAGTAAATGTTGTATATTATCAGGGAGAAAAGAAGCGACGTACAGTAAACGAGAAGGTGATCTTCAACGCCTTTGTATATTTGTAGGGATGTCTCATATCTCGGTAGATCTAAACACGGTTTGTCAGCATATGAAGACACTTGCATTTCTTGGAGCTATTTATTTATCTTACATTTGGGAAAACGCTATGGCCGCCCCAAGGAGACATGAGCAAACCAAAAGAAAGAGGCAACGTTAACCAATTTTGCGGGAACATGTAGGTTTTGGCAGGCTCGATAAGGGAACCAGGCGCTGTGGGCTTGAGGAAGCCATCTGTGAGTAAGATGAGAACAACTGGGCGCAATCTAGTTAGCCATGAACCATAACAGATAGAAGAAACGCTCTTATGAGAGAGGACACTTTAGCGCTACTTACTCGAAAAACAGCAGAAGATGCCAATAATGCTCGTAAAGCTCAACAACCTCAACGGCAAAAAGTTCAACGGTACCATGATGACCGCACAGATGATCTTCCACCCTGTGACCGACAGGAAGCCCGGGAACAGCAGGTCCAGAGAGTCGGCAAAGAGAACGATGAGGGCGACGCAAGCAGCAAGTAGCTCCAGCGTGAAGAGGATACTGGTGGCTATGCGCGCGTTTCGGCCGAACGAGATGAAGGCGAGGTCGGAAAAGGTAATCAGACTAGGATCCAAATCCATGCATTTCGCCAACAACTTCGCGGTGTAGATGGTTACGGCGGCGCACAGAAACAGAGTGACCATGCCGCAGAGCCAACCAGCGTATTTGATGCCCATGGGCAAACTCAGGAGTCCAACTCCAATGAGGACACTATAGAGGAAAGCCTGTGTTAGTAAGCGCTGGGGTGTAATCGAAGAGCATGTGTGAAGAGCGCCCTAGACCTACTTGATAGAGTTAAACACGGTCTGCGGGAGCGTCGACTGTCCCTCAACAGCCAACACAATCTTCCCGTCCTGCTCAACCTCCTTCACCAGAATAGGCGGTAGCTCCTGATCGGGCACGTTGGCCGGAACCTCTTGCGGTTCCCTCCAGAGCACCGAGACCTGGTCTATCGACTGCCTGCTTATGCTGCCCCTGGACCGTATCGTCCCATAATCGGGAATCGTCCCATAACTGCCCACGATCGGCGGAGTAGCCAGGTGTGGCGGAACAGCAAATATCGATCCTGTTGCGCTTCCTACACGAAATCCCTGGGCAAGCTCATTCTCAAGCGCCTTCGCCTCGCGTTCTCGGTAATCGGCCGAATGCCGTTGCGCCGCTGCCGTGGTTGCCGTGCTAGGTTCCGCGACCTCGTCATGAGGAGCAGAGCCAGCAGATTCAAAGTGCTGTCGCAACAGAGACGACCGTGGCGTCGCCTCGCCAGCTTCGAGATCACTCCTTCCATACTGAATGGGAGCGGCGCCGGAAGGCGGTACTGCTATCGGGGCTTGATCGGGGGCGAAGACGAAGGACGGACGTTGGGGGATGACTTCGCTGAAGCCGGCGGCGCGCTGCCAACTCCTGGTGAAGGAGCGGATACTGTTGACACCACCAATATCGGCGACGGCGGAAAGACGGTTGGTGATGGAAGATCTGCGACGGGTTTGGGTGGTTAGCAGTCAGTAGTATAACTAGTTTCAACTTTGCAGGCTAGTCCACTTGCCTCCTACGCCTCAACTGTGGCCATTCCCCATCCTCGCCGTAGCCGTTAGCATCAACACTGCGTCCAAGCAGTGACTCGTCCTCGAACTGAACACTTCTGTTTCCCACCGAGGAGAAACTGCCATTTCTGCCGGGAGACCGACCCCCGCGCTCGTACTGGTCCCAGGTTGTTGGGTTTCTTGACGACATCGGGGTGGTGTGACCTTGGGGTATGAATAGTCCAAGGTCGTTTTCCTGTATCACTATGATGCTGTAGCGAGAGGAAAGAGTGGGAAGTAGGAGAAAGAGGGAGGGAGGGAGGGGGAGAGAGAGAGAGGGAGCAAAAGAGGGAAGAAAGAAGGAAAGCGAGGCGATCACGAAAGAGTTGGACAAGAGACGAGGATGGATGGAGGATCACACTAAACAAAACACAAAACACTGCACACAACACACAGCTGGTGAACAAACCCCCTCTCCTCGTTACCCGTAGTTCCACTTCCAGACCCGATGTGGCGGCTATGACAAAGACTGATTTTCCCTAGCTTCGCAAATGACAAGAGTCGCAACGAACCGGGCACCGGTAGACACGTTCGGTTTCGACGATGGGCTAGGTAGTCTTCAAGGGCTAGAGGTAGTCTAATGCGTACTGCGTCACGCAGCCCAGACGGCAAGCCAGGGTGATGCCGGCTCTCAACTGGGTGGTTCGAATCTCCAAGTGGAGATGGGATTAACAAAGCCAAGAAGTCGATGGGACCGTGGGACAACGTTGGGGTAGTCTGTTTGCTGCTGCAACTGCTGCAACTGTTGGTGGAATCGACGGGACGGTGTTGTTGTGAATTGTGAGGTGTGAATGAATGGGCTTGTGGATCTTCTATGGATGTCTTGTGGGACATGCAAAGCGGAGAAAAAAAAAAAACCAAGAAAAAGGTCGAGGGGTCCCTGGTTCTTTTTAGTTTAGGTTTTTAGGTTGTCTTTGAGGAGGAGACTGGTTGAGACCTGATGTGTAGAAGAGCCGCTAGGTTGAGAAAATCGGGATAGAGAGAGGAAAAGCCAGACTAATCACGAGGGAGCATTGGGTTGTCATGATACCTTTATTTTCCATCGCACAACAAGAATCGCATTTGCGTCCGGTTGTGTTTCGAAATCCTCGAATCCTGTAGAAAGGACGAGGCCATACAAACCACACAGCACACACAGCACACACATAACGGGTACAAGGCGGCGGCGGGGGGCGGGACAAGGAACGAACCGACGTCACCTCACCCATGGACCTTCCACCTTTGGAGAATTTGCTTCTTTTGACCTCCCGCTCAAGATATTGCACCCCTTCCAGGTTGCTACACAATCCCACAACCAAACCCCCTCCCTCCCGCGCATTCGCAATTCACCAACCATCCGCAGCTACAGTATCCCACAATCAACGCTGCTGCCGCGGGACGAAGTGGAAAGGGAAGGGTATGATTGACGATAGCGATCATTAAAAGCGATAAAAAAAAAGACAAATTGACCAATCACTATTCAGCAACATCATGCATTGATTGGATTGCGCATGCGTCCCCACCGCCAGCCGCTATCGTGATAAGGGACTCTCGCTCTCTCTTACCTACATGTTTTCCTATATAATCGCGGGGTAAAAGAGGCTCTTGGTTCCATAGCTTGGTTATCTAGTTACAGATGACTGTATCTGAATTAGTTGGGCAGCGTAAGGGCTTCGGCTGTGGAAAAGGGAAAGAGCAGAGAGGAGTGGGGAGCTACTAGGGTATCGGGTGAATGACTGGAAATGTTCATAGTACTGCCTACCATTTCCCCTATACATAGTCACTGTCTGTCGCAAATGCGAATGAAGGACTACTCGTCTGGGCTAGAAAAGCCCCTAGAATAAAAGAAACCATCGCATTATCAGATTCCGAGCGAATCGGAGTCCAATGAATTCAGTCTAGACTCTAGGACTGTATTCTAAGCTTCTGCTCGCGAGGCTCACAATGTAGGTATTCCCTCACCCCATGTACCAAGCAGTGAAGTACGATCCGCCCGCCCCGAGACCAGAATCCTCGCATAAACTCTCCGGCAGTGTATCGTGACAAGTCGAGTTACTCCGAACAACCTGAAAGAGGCCACTGCTGTAAAAGATCTACCGTGCGGGCGCCAACCATCTCCATTCCCCCATCGCGCGATTCGCAATCAACCGACTGCGTTACCCCACTGCTTTGTTTGCTATTTACGAGATCTCGAATTCTAGATCGTCTGGGCAAAAAAAAAAAAAAAAAAGAAGCTATGTTGTAACCTGGCTCATGTACCGGATAGCTATAGGTGTCTCCGGTGGGGCTACACAATCGCGGGAGATAGTGAGCCAAGCTATCTGGACTTGGGTAGATTTGAACTCAATATAGCATCGATCGCTGTGGTATCTCGTTGTATATCCACGAGAGGGGACCCTTCTGTCCCGTCTCAACTTTTTCCTCCAACACATATCCCAATACGCCCGTCTGTTCTTAACCATAACTCCTACGTATGAATACAGCGCAAAGAGGACTGGTTTGCTTGGATCGCACCTCCTCCCCGATACCCATTCAGCTCCAGATTTTTCTAAACCTAGGCCTTAAGGATCTTCTCCAGCTCAGCAACAACAGCGTTACCCATGTCCGAAGTGGTAGCGCTGCCGCCAAGGTCCTTGGTCTTGGTGCCGTTGTCGATGGCAGCCTTGACAGCGGCCTCGACAGCGTCGGCCTCCTTGGGGAGGTTGAGCGAGTAGCGGAGCATCATGGCGACGGAGAGGATGGTGCCGACGGGGTTGACAATGCCCTTGCCGCTGATATCGGGAGCGGAGCCGTGGATGGGCTCGTAGATGCCGTTGCACTTGCCCTTGCCGTCAGGAATGCCGCCCAAGGAAGCGGAGGGGAGCAGGCCGATGGAGCCGGGGATGACGGAAGCCTCGTCGGAAATGATGTCGCCAAAGAGGTTGCTGGTGATGACGACGCCGTTGAGGGCGCGGGGGTTCTTGACGAGCAACATGGCGGCGCTGTCAATGAGCTGGTGCTCGAGCTGGAGCTGGGGGAACTCCTTGCTGATGACGTCGGTCACGGTCTTGCGCCAGAGGCGGGAGGTGGCAAGCACGTTGGCCTTGTCCAAAGACCAGACCTTGGCGGGAGGGTTCTTGGCCAGGGCGAGGAAGCCGGCGAGTCTGGCGATGCGCTCAATCTCGGCGCGGCTGTAGGGCTCGGTGTCGCAGGCGTAGCCGGAGCCGTCGTCCTCGGTGCGATCGCCGAAGTAGATACCGCCGGTAAGCTCACGGACGACAATGAAGTCGGTACCGCGGCAGACCTCGGCCTTGAGGGGAGAGCTGTCGACGAGGGACTCGGAAGCGAAGTTGCAAGGGCGGAGGTTGCCATAGGTGCCGAGCTCCTTGCGGAGCTTCAGGAGACCCTGCTCGGGACGGACGGTGGAGGAAGTGCCCCATTCGGGACCGCCGATGGCACCGAGAAGGACGGCATCAGCAGCCTTAGCGGCGTTGAGGGCCTCATCGGTGAGGGGGTCATGGTGCTTGTCAATGGAGGCCTATGGGACAAGTAAACATGCGGTGTCAGTAACCGTTGGCCCCAACTGCCTATCAAGGGTTGAAGGTAAACTTACACCGCCAAGGAGGTGGTTCTGGAGGTTAAACTTGCCAGCCGAAGGGCTGTTGGTCTCGATCGACTTGAGGACCTAATGGACAAACAAAACCACAAGTAAGCTCTCTAGTCCAACTGGATGAGTCTCGCGATCGTTGGGAAGGCCGCATGGTACAAGGTATGCACGATGGTGCTAGGGGAACTGTTCAAGTCGGGAGCGAAATCGGAAAGCTTCGTCCTCCGTCATTCTTGTGTCGCGTGGGGCCACGGATCGCGACGGGAAGGTACCCCCGAACGGCGCAACGCAGCGCATAGTGTCGATACAGCTAGCGAGTAAGATGCATTGAAGCACGTACCTTGATGGCCTCAACAACAACCTATAGTAAACAGAGACTTGTTAGCTATTTGCGCTTCCTCGAGAGTTTGTTGCGCTTCCCTGATTCCCAGCCCGAAAGATCGGTGGTGGCCGATAACCGGGCATCCCATGCTTTGGGCTGGGAAGCTGAAGCTACGTAGCTAGAGAGTAGCAGAGAGAGGACAGGGCAGAGAAGCATACCTCAGGACCGCAGTGGTCACCACCGAACACAACAATGTTATGAGTAGCCATCTTGTATGTAAGTATGGAGCGCTGGAATTATCAAAGCTGTATGGGAATGGGGAAAATGGAACTGTGGTGTGAAAGGTCAGTCTTCCGGTTGCGCAAAAGCAGGTCAAATAGATTCCACGTTGGACATGGAACCCAATCCGTCAAGCCGCCGAAAACCGCCTGCAGTGGATATCGAGCAGGGCAGCTGGGACGTCACCGTGGGCTACCTACCAAAAAAGAGATGTCGAAATGGGTATCACACGAAGCTCAGAAGATGTGAAAAGTAACAATATGAAAAAGAGGAAAAGAGTAGGAAAAGGATACAGTGACGTTTTACTTCTCAAGAGTTGAATCGGATTGATGCTCCGCGCTTTTCTGCCATCCGGTCTGCCGCACCGCTGATCTTTAAACAGCACACACGCCCTGAGCTCCTAGCTTGTCAGTCTCGTCAGTCATTGCATTTGCTCCACGCACAGCGCCGACCCCGCCTTCCGAGGTCGGCGCTCCTACCCGTGTAGTGCCACCATGTTTCCTCCTTTTAATCTTTGCCCGAGGTCCAATCACCTCACCGGCTCGCCCATTGTGACATTGGAGCTGTCTCCAAACTCCGATCGGGCTCCGCGTTCCCATTGCCAGCTCCGTTTTTAGCAACCGCCTGGACTCCAGGTTTCCGGATGACAGCTCCCGCTGCCTAGCCCGTGAGCGGCCCGGGAGCTACTGCCGACACCGCAGCCTTTGGGCCTGGACTTTGGATGGCTTCTTCTCCGACAGGTTCACCTAGAACTGCTTGTCCAGAGACTAATTGCTGTCAATCCTGTCCCCAGTCCGGAACCCTCCGTCCAAGCCGGCATACCGCTTTCGAGGGCGAGTCGGGCGCCGACAGGGCGAAGCCGGAGCCCGAGTTGTGGAGCCAAGGCCGGATCCCGACATGATCTCCGCAAACACATCCGTTTGCACACGACTTCGGACTGCCGATCCCATGATGCTCAGCTTCGTTACCCCTTTTTCAGACCAGCCAAAATAAACAATCAATCAGTCAGTCAATCATTGAGACACTTGCCTACACAGTAGACGCAGTCTTAGTATTATCCCAACATCAACATTTGGGATACATGGCCATCAACCAATACGCTCCATCTTGCTCCTCTAGAGAACTCTAGGTAATTCGGGTATCATTGTGCACTTCTGCTCCGTGCTCGTTTCATTCTCTTCCGGAACGGCTAGCTGTCTGTCGCATTACCTGCCTTCAAAAAAAAAATCAAAAAGTAGATGTTTTCGCTCCTTTCCTATTTCCCAGCAAGTGTTTTTGTTTGGTTTCCAGATTTCTGTGCACTACTATTGTGCCGTTTACCCCTTGCGCAGTCCACATGGTTAACACAGCTTCTTCAACGAAATGATTTGAAAGACGACTTGTGTGCCAGCGGTGACCCCAACGACGACCCTGACTGAGGTCTTATTGTCGTGCCTTCCCCTGGTGTCCCTTTCCCAACGGCTGCAGACTGTCTCACAGTCCGTGATGAGCTGCTATAAACTCCATTGCCGCCGCCGCGGCGTTGTACGCGGGGTATCGTCGTCTTCAAGTTGGCACAATATGCGCAGATATATATGGACGGCAAGGCCCGTTGCGAAGCAATCTTCACGCATTTTCCGTGTAACCACATCTCACATGATTCGCTGTGTGGTTGACAACCCGTATTGTTAGCTTTGCTCAGCTGGTGTTGTGCTACTCTGCAGGAGAGGAGAAAGAGATAAACGTACCATTGAACCATAAAGGCATTCCCCGGGTCGAGATCAGGCCTTTTGCAAATACAACGCACCGAGCGCCTCTGGCTGATGCTAGCCGTTGCATCGGACGACGAGGGTGTAGGTATACTCGCCTCAGTCAGTGCTGTGGGCGATGCTGTGAACCGGCTGGCAAAGTTCATGCTCGCAATCGTCCCCGTGCTATTGCTGTGGCTGCTGGACGTAAGCCGCCTCATCTTCGAGGGTGAAGGTTTGTGCTGCCTCATCCGATCTTCTCGCAGCTTGAGGAGCTCATTGACCGCATCGCCTGACATCTTGCTGGTCGGAGTCATCTCGTGCAAGAGAATCTCTTCATCGCTCTCGTCGTCTAGGCCCTGGAACCCACCGCCAGACCGGAACGAACTCAACGATGTTGTGCTTTGCGCACTGAAACTGAAATTCGGCTGCGAGTGGCTGAAAGAATTAACAGCCGTCCTCGATTTGCGAGGGTCCGGTATGGAAAACAACGTGTTTCTGCTGGGGATGATGATCGGCTCGTCATCCGATGAAGACTCGTCATCTTCCGAACACCAGCGGCGACGGCCACCTACTGACTGCGAACTAGTCCGCTTCCGGACGGCCAGAGGGCTGTCACGCTCGACAACGAGCGCCGTCTCTACACGGGCTCGACCGTTCTCGTCGATGGTGAACTTTGCCTGCGTCCTTGTCCGCGGGCCCGCCGTCTCTGGAATGGATGTGAGGCTGGACAGCCGTTGATGGCTGCTCTTTAACGGCGATAGCCTGCCACTTGACCTACTGGGCTGTGAGAAAACAGGGCGGCTAATGCCCAAGCCAGCACCGTTGGATAACTGAGACTGCGGACGTGGAGCCGGTGCTAGAGCCGGCAAGATGACTCGACTTCCTGACCTCTTGCCTCTATTCTCACTGAGACTCCTCCCTAGACCGGGACGGCCGATGGGTTTGACAGGAGAGGTCGCTCGTACCTTGTCCTTTTTTCGTGGCTCCATCTCCCTTTCACTGGCTGAGCGACGTAGCTCACCGCGAGATGGCACCTTTGCAACTGACGCACCTTGGCTTCTCGACTGGGCACCCTGAGCCATCTGACGTGACGATGAGCCACGCGACGACTCTTGTGCCACGGCGTCAAGGGAAACATCCATACTAGCAGACGACGGCCGACTGAAGAGCAGGCCCGGGTCCACGCCGGTGTTGATTATCCCAAAGGAGTTATCGATAGCAGTAGCATATGTACCAGTATACATGGATTGATCCGCTGATGAGGCCATTAAGGCCTGCATGGGCGCTTGAGACACCATGACATGTTCACTTCCACCACCTGACACAACCCGACCGCCATTGACCAGCACATTCTCCGGAATAAAGTGGCTCGGGGTCGAAGTTTCCCAGTTCAGCGAGTTCATGGGCCTGGACGGGGGGTGCGGCTCCTGTCGAAACAAGCTGCTGCTCGCACCATTGAAGTCGATATCCATTCCCTCCAAGCTAGGATCCGTCTTCCAGAAGGGTTGCTGGTTAGCGAAATCGCCTGTCGTGGTTCCGGTGAGCTGGAAGTTAAACATGTCGCCTTGGTTGGTCACATAACTGCCCATGTCTGGCGGATGGGATGTCTCCAAAAATCCCTGATGAACAAATTCCTGATCATTTTGCATAACGCTGGCTTCGAGCCGAGTGGCAAGCTTGCGCTCGCCTTTGTGACGTGATGGTGGAGGTGTTACGGTTTGGACTCGTTCCAGATCAATGGTATCAAGTGATATCTTCTGAGCCGAGCTGTTTTGCGCAGGGTGGAACAGTTGGTTCGAGAACGGCAAACTGTTGAGGCTCGATGTGACCAATGGCTCTCGGGGCAGGCTTAAACCAACCAAAGGCTCTACCGGAGGCAGTAGCTGTGCCGAATCAGAAGAGGAGGGGTTCGCAGAAGCGGTCAGTACCGCGGCAGCTCGGCCCGCTGACGGCGACCCCTTCTGGCCAGACGAAGTGATGGCCGGTTCCCTGGAGCCAAACTCTTCAGATGGACCTTCTCCTTCTCTAGGGTATCCTGGTGTGTTGCTGATGAAGAGGGAATACTCCTTGGCAAAACCAGGAGTCCAGCCCACCGTTTCTTCAGCGTAGTTCCTGTTGGTCTTGGGCGTATGTAAGAGGGGAGTCGGAGAGGTATTGGAGATCGGGGTTCGGGTAGGTGTTGGCGGCTGAGCGGTTTGGTCACCAAAGCTGCTATAGAGACGAGAGGGTCAGTAAAAAGAAGAACAATAGATGCCAGTCTCTCAAGGAGGACGATCCGGGATAACAGAATGGTGGTATGAACTGGCTAACCTGCAAGCCAGCTGATCCCCGCTCATATCAGTTTCTGTCTTGTGCCATACATATATCCCAATGCCAAGCTGAGGTTGAGGTGGAAAATCTGCTAATGGGTGGATTGGTGTGTCAACGGTGAGGAGAGATCCTCGAGTCGTTTGGTTCGGGTACAGTATGGATAGGAAGGGCCGAGGATGGAATATGGAGCTGATGGCAAGCTGAGGGGGTTGAAAAAAGGTAACGATAGTCGGTCTTGTTTACGTGTTGTTTCTTTGCTGACTTTTGAACTCTTGAACGTTTGCTTTTTTCGATAATTACTCGAACTCGGGGCTGGTGGAATTCCCTCGCCGATCGTAGCCGTGATAATCGTTCAACTTTTTTTTTTTTGGATCCTATAGGGAACGGGGAACGGATGATAGTCCTCTGGTTAGTGCACGTCGTCCTAACGGAAAATGAGGGATGGATGTGAATTCAGGGAGGGGTGTCAGCTGGAGGGAGCTAGTAAACAACGGGCTCACCTAGTAACACAGGGAGGAGAAGAAGAAGATCAAGAAAGTAAAAGACATGAGGTTTCGTTAGAAGACGAAAGTTGATCCGGTATGTAGCTGGACTCGGGAAAATATGGGGATGGAATGCCTGCTGGTCATGATTGTGTAGGAAGAAAAAGGCAAGAAAAGTTCCAGTATCTTTTGGGGCTGAAAAACATCAGGCTCGACAACGGCTCGTTGCGAGAAATTCGAAAGCAAAAAAAGTTACTGTATTACGTACCATGATAATTGTCACGGTATCGTGTATGTTTGTAACCCGAATGCGTGTCCCCGTTGCTTTTGCGTTTCCATACCTTACGGTACCTCCTGCATGCAGGTATTACCGCCTGAGGTCTGTGCTAAAAGACAGGTGCTTTGCAAGCGCCCTTTCGTTGGTGGCACAGGTCTCGACCCCCGCTGTCCCTCTCCGCTCATCAGGGACTTCCCTGTGCTACAACATGGCCATTCAACAGGTACAGATGATTTATATTCCGCCGACAAATACAATCACCGCATTCAGTGTCAAGGTCAAGGAGATTGAATGGAAGGGGTAGGCGGTAGGAAACCGAACCTCGCCCAAAAATGCAAAGAATTACTTGCCCGAGCTTGGCTTGGAGGTAGGTGCCTCTAGGTGTGCAGTCAAGGCGACACCTGCTTCTCCTGCACAAGGCACAAGGGGACAGAGCCAGCCAGCCGTCGTCTGCATGTCTTGCACCCGTTGCCGGGTTGGGGACAAGTCAGGAACGGTCCGGTTTCTGGGGGATTATTTTCAGTTTGCTCGGATGGTATTATATCATGGGAGCTGTCCAAGTACCCACCGAGCCATATATCCCTGGCAAAATACCTTGGAAATAGTGTCGGTGTTCTCAACAGGAATGCTGCCCATCCTGTCGTTATCTTCCCAAGGGACGATGTGAGTCAAGGTGCGTAACAACATCAAACCGTTGTTGGGATGCAGCCAGTTCACATCTTCCCGCTGTGCTTTTCACGTAGGTAGGTACTCTACCTTATTCCCGCTGTTGCTTTAATTGCCTGACAGCTTGCCCCGCGTCTATAATATGTGAGTAAGAACACTTTGCTTGAACATTATTGAGAACTATTCCAAGTCAGAAACGATGTCGTTCACAAGTCCTGACAAAATTCCCGTAGCGCCATAGTGCCAGTGCCGCAGGGCTGCCTGGACCGAATTCGAGTTCAACGCTCGGCCGAACGTTCCCGTCATTGTTGTAAGTTTCGGGACGAACCTGACCCCGGATACAGTGGAGTCGGTCTCGCTCGTCCCCCCTCCCGTCTCCGAGCACCTCCGCCGGCGGTTGCCGATTTCCAATGTGGATGCCATACACAGTAGAACCACTCCGAACAAACGCACGGCCTTCGCTGGAGTGAGGTGGCAGGCAATGTTTTCCCCCCAGTGAAACCCATGACTTTTTGTCCAAACATCGTGACTGAACTGCGCGGGCGGTGAGGAAGCTGTTGCTCAATAGGAAGGTGTTCTTACCAACTTGCTTGCTGCCTCTGCCTTACTTCATCCTATCACGCTATAGCCCCTCTCCATAGCGTGCAGCGTGCCAATCAGACACTAGCCGTGCCTGGCGACCATGTGTTGCACCTTCCTTCCTTCGTTTGCTTGCTGTCATATTCGGTGTCGCAGATAGCCTCAAATACATGGTGCACATCGTGCACTATAAAAATGTCGGAGAAGTGTTGGCTTGAAGTGGATGTCTCCGAGGCACTTGCTGGTCACAAATCTATGGATGCAATGTCATCATTTATCTGACTTTCCATTGCACAGGTGCGCCCGAGCCATCATCCCATCCCAGCTGTCGTCTGTTGAACTGTCATGCAAGCACTTTAAACCCCTGCCGGCCAGGTGGCACCAGAGGCCGTTAGGGTCCGCAGGCCCGACAAGTGTTTGTAAAAAATTAGCATACCTTTACGTACCAGTAAACAAATGCCCAAGACTACGCTTTGTCATTCTTCTGCGAACAAAATTGGGCGATTACAATACTTTGCGTCTGTCGGGCCATGAAAGGTACGGTAATCAGTATGGAAAGGATTTTCATGAATCGTAAGAGGAGAATGTGAAAAGAAAATTTGTTTCCAGTTATTGCGCATACGTCACTTCATTCGTTTGTTTATTTGTTTACCTCCACCCGGTCGCACCGGCAACCATGCACATGTGGCCCCTCCGCCCCTTGTCAGGCCGAAAATCTAGGGGTCCGTAACGCAAACCAAACCGAGGCCGACCGGGCTCAACAAGGCACGCATGCCTTACGTTCTTTCCATCCGTCTCACATTTATGTTGCTGGGCAATTTTATAGATATCATGGTCATCGGCTTGTATTTGGGGTATCATTTGGCTCATCTAGAGCTGCAGAGAAGATTAACATGAACCTACGACAATAATCATCAAAGAGGGGAGAGTGTGCGGGAAAAGTCCTGTATATAAAGGGGAAGAAGGAGAGTATAGAAAGGTGAGTATTCAAAAAGGTCAATTAAAGCCAAGAGAATGAAAGACAGAAAGGCAGAAATAAAGAAATCGGGTATCCTCCACCACATCACCACCGCGCACTGAATCGTATTCGCGACGCCCGCGTTGAATAGATCAGGTCGACATATAGAGAAAAGGTGACATCATAAGAAAGTGTGCCAGTCTAGGTAAGGTATCTAGTAAATCGCCCTGAGCCCCCATTCTAAAGAGATCATACTCCATTCCCGAGGAGTTGTTTGTGTGTGTACTTGCTTTCCGCTTTTCTGATTTCCGTATGTGATCATAACGACATCTCATGGTAGCCAGCTTCCGTAAAAAGGGAAGGGGATTAGACAAGCGAATTTGGGGTAAGGAAAGAACAGACCATGGTTTGTTGGCACCTTAGGAACACCACATGGTTCAGTGAGCAAACTATGTTCAGGAAACTGAAGAAATGGGAATGAGGAAAGTAGAACAAGGAAAGATGTGGATTGGACGTAGTAATACCCATTTCCAATCAGGTTTCTCAACTATTCAACCGTTGTGGACGGTCACTGGTAGTTGGC
Source organism: Sordaria macrospora (assembly GCF_033870435.1). Classification (NCBI taxonomy): domain Eukaryota; kingdom Fungi; phylum Ascomycota; class Sordariomycetes; order Sordariales; family Sordariaceae; genus Sordaria; species Sordaria macrospora. The sequence continues at coordinate 2,869,391 of NC_089374.1, read as the reverse complement.
CACTTCAGCAGTGAAGGGGGCAGGCCAGGAGCGAGGGGCAGATGTGATCTGGGCGTGAATATTATGGCGACGCCCATCGCGTGGAGGAATTGGCGGCGGTTGCAGTTTGTCAAGGTGCGAATTCAATCCGGGCGGTTGACAAAGCTCCGATTGCTGGTCGGCGGATGGCTGCGGTGTAAGAGGTTGCATAGATGGCGGTGACAATGATGAACAATTATCATCTTGTGCTTGCTCAAATTGGCTTTCCCCCGACGTCTGGGATAGGGAAGGTGTTTCCGCAATCGAGCTGTCCTGCATTTGGCCTCCCAGCGGGCTAGCAATCTGCGGTTCAGCTTTGGCTTTGATCATGCTTGAAGGTCGCGTGTGACTGCTCCCCCTTCGCCGCTTTGGTGTGTCTTTGATCTTGGTATGGGTATGGCACTATTCCAGGACAACGATTAGCGACATGCACTCAATGTGAAAGAGAGGATCCTTGACATACCTTGTACGCGTGCCTAAACCAGGTGGTGCCCTTCTTCTTGTTGCTCACCAGCGCGACCCAGTCACGACAAGTGCCACAAAAGCCTTCCCATACTTCCGGGTTTCCTTCCATGCGCCTGATCTTTTGCGGTTCCTGGAAGCGACATCCTGTCGGTGCGCTAATCCCGTGTGTGAAGCTCTTGTCGTACCAGTACGCTGAGTTCTTGAGCACTAGCCAACGCCCTGGCTTGCAGATTCCGCACCACCCTTCCCTCTTGTTTCCGTGTCCGCGTACCCATTTGGGAGTGTAAAGGTCGCCGTCGAACCTGAGCTCCTGTTCATGGGGCACCATTTCGGGATCGTCGGGATTCATATCTTCGGGTGGGGGATCAAGCTGTTCCTCCTGGAGTGCAGCAAAGAGATCAGGCGGATCCGAAAGATCGGCGTAGTGGTGATGCAGGGAGCTGGGGTCAGCATTGCTCGAAAGCATACGAAAAAATCCATGAGAAAGCAGCGGAGGTGGTTGTTCAAAGTGATGCTGTACTGGATGGAAGCCATGTGATGGCAGTTGAGACGGAAGAAGCATGCCGCCATGCTGAAGTACTGGGCCATTGTTCCCAAGCAAATATGGGTTCTGCTGTACTGCCTGCAGGTTTCCAAAGCTGAGCGGTAGCTGCGGTTGAACGACCGTGGGGGAGGAGTGATGGGACTGCATCCGGGTTTGAGAGTGGAAGGCGTCTTGCGATCCGTGGTGGTAAACAAAAGGGGAAGGCCTTCTGCTAGCAGGTGTACCGTAAGACCCAGTTGACCATCTCTTGCTCCTGCCACCATCCACGCTGTATGGGGCAGCGCGCGCTCCGGGCCGGGGGGAAGGCGACGCACGGCCTCTGCTCTGTGTCCGTACGAGATCCGACCGTGTCTGAGGAGTCATACGCGGAGAAGCGACAGGCGAAAGATGTGTTGAAGACATGTACGAGTTGCGGTTCGAAGTTGGCCGATAATCGGAGATGGACTGCGCATCAGAAAGCGAGGCAGAAAACTCATCGTATGAGGGCATGTCGGAAAAGGCACCGGAAGTCGACAAGCTGAACGACGATCCAGACATTCTGCGCTGGTTCAACCCGCCGTCGAAGTTCATCTGATCACCTTCCAACTGCTGATGTCCCTGATACTGAAGGTCCATGGGAACGACCTCGTCACTGGTAAAAGCCTGCCCGATTGCAAGGTCGTTATCCAAAGCTGGCATATCAACATGTTCTCCGCAATGTCTCTGACCCCACGCGTCTGATCGAACCGTTAGCTTCTCTACTTCATCATGTTCCCTAATCGTTTCAGTCGTCTCACCTGTCGTTTGCGGATAGAACTCGTGAGGCATCGAGGTCGGCGGGAACATGACGTCGCTTGGGGTGTGTTGCGCTTGCGGGATGCTCAAAGAGGGTTGATTCCACGCGGGCAAAGTCCCAAAGCCGCCAGCCATACTATATGCGAATCCTTCATGGATAGTTGCCGGTCGTGGCTTAACACCTTGAGAGGTAGGGTTTGTCCACATTCCATGAGTAGGCGCCATGGGCTCCATCTCGGTCGACAACTGATTCCCGGACGTAGCAGACATGGTGTTTTGCTGATGGAAAGGCACTTCTTGTCTCTTCAAGAACCCAAAGGAAAAGGGCAGCCGTCTGCGGGATTGCTCCTGGCTTGCGTCCATGACTACCCGATAATTCCAATAAGATCACTCAGGTCCACTGGTTGTTGACCGGAAGTCACGGGCACGGCTGGGATGTTAGCATGAACATACGTTCAGGGGTCATGGTTGGACTTACTCGATGTATGTCGGCCTTGTAGTTAGCTCGAGATGAGAGAATGTTTTGACTGAACGAGGATACAGGTAGAACTGCGAGCCTTTCTGAGCAGGTGAGGCGGTCGGTGGTAGAATGAAAGCGCTGATGGCGGGTTGATTGGTGACACGAGTAGTCCGTGTATATCAAGTATTGTTAAGGATTGTAGAACCTCGTCTTTGAGGGATAACAGAATGACCAGAAAGGACAGAGAGAAGGAAATTGCGAATTGCGGTTACCCAAAGTGAAAGGAATGTCAAGGCTCCGAAGTGCTGAAAGGAAAAGGAGTGGAATGAGTTGTACGAGGCCAACCCGTTAGACCATCACCCACACACTGGTGTCCAAGAGGAAGAGAGCCAGCTCTTGGTGTATTATAAGCCAGCAATCGATAGTAAGAACTGGTGGTGGTGAAGGAGGGTCGGGTAGCCAGTGAGAAATCGAGAATGAGAGGACGGGAAGGGAGCAAAAGGAAGAGGCCAGTGAGCGGGCACTGACATGCCGTAGGTATAAAAGAATCTATCACAGACCAAGACACCACACCCCTGGAGGGTCAATCGTCCAGTGAGGCCAGGTTCGGAACATCGGTAGCAGCTAAGCCGGGTCTCTGATACATGGTACAAGCTTGCCCTGCGTCTTTGAACGTGGAGAACAGGTGGTGCACGAGATGTCTGTATGGCCTGTTCCGTTGGGAAGAAGACAGACGACAAGGGTAGAGACGAACAGGGTTGAATCTGCCCATCGAAGACGGGGCAGAAGGACCCATGTGTGAGATGATGTCGTCCCAAGCAGGGACCAGGTGCCTAGCCTGCGGATCAAATGATCATTTTGGCCATAGATGATGAGGCTAAAATGTTGGCAAGTCAGAATCCCAAAGTGAAGGTCTTGGTGGCCCGAAAAGCAATTTGGTTAGAAAGTGGTGAGGAAGCATCGTGCTTCGGTTGACCGTGCCCGAGTGGCTACTAGCCCAAATACTAGCCAGGGGCTTGACCGGGACTCTCCCCTACCAGGAAAAGCCACCCATTCTGGGCAACACAGGGCAAGGGGTTGTCTGAGAAGGCCTCTAAGCCCATTTCGGCCAGAAGAGTGTATGTTTAGCAAAGTAAAGATGAGATGGGGTCATCATCCATGTACCCAGAACTGTCTGTGTAAGGCACGAAAAGATACCGATGGTGGGTGGCTTGTTTCAGATCCATGCCTTCTTGTCGGTAATAGGTGGCAACCAGTCCTAGTTTTCCGTGTCTTGGATGATCCGGATTCCAGGCCGATGGTGGTCTAAGCTTATGAATTGGATGACGAAAAGGACGCCTCGCGGCAAAGCGATGGTGTAAGAGCGGTGCGATAGAGGACCAAACTATTCTGTCGCTTCCGTCCCGCGCCCGTCAGACTGAACGTAAGCAAGTTGACTGCCGTTATCAACCGTCCTAAAAGCGATTTAGACGGCTACCGTGGGGCATCAAGCCCAGACCGGCCATGTAAGAAGGGAATAAACTCTTCACATGCGGGAGAGCTGCTCGAAAGAAGCTGGTAGTGACGGTTCGCAAGCCTTCTCTTTGCTTCGAAAGCCGAGTTCAACAGTCAACTCAACTGCCCAACCAAGCTTCATTCGAGTGTCGTTGTGCGAGACAACTGTATCGAATTTGTAGGTCAAGACCTAACCCAGCAAAGCAAGCCCCGGTTTCTCAACATCGGAAGTGCAAAACCAAGACGGGCATGGTGACGCGTGTTGAGGTTTCGTGATCGGAAACTCTTTCCAAATTCGTGGACCTAAGGTTTCGCTACTCAGAAACTTGATACAAGCCATAACAGATTCGTCAGGTCGGCGCTAGAGGCTGAGGTTGCTCGAGGCGAGTCAGCTCGGGACTGGCTGAAGCCTGAGGGCCGAGATTGAAGAAGACCCGAGGTGGAGTGAGGATTACATTAGTGTCGACAGCAGGTTAGCAGTCCCATTGCGGTCGGAGCGATGAGGTAGCGTAAGCCTTTTTTGGTTCAACGGCTTGATGCTGGTCCATCCCATGTCGTCAACTGGAGAGCGGGCAGCAAGTGTCTAGTGTAGGGACGGGGTGAGGGGAAGCCGGGCAGGATGGCAAAAATAGCAAGTTCCCAGATCAAGGGGAGGATGATTCGCGTCACCCGTGTCTTGATCCTCCTTGGGTTTCCTGATTCGTCGGCAGTCCGGGGCTCGAGGCAGGCAGGGAGTACGGTTTCGATTCCGATCTCTCAGGGGGTTTGGTGGGTTTTGCTCTTGCAAAGTTCAATTGACGAACTTGGAGGACTCTAAGCACCGGCAGGGGAAACCCCGTCTTGCCGACTGCAGATTGCGGATGCGGGGATTCGGAGACAACTGCGATTCGTCGACAGGGCTGGGGGTGTTGAGCCACAAGCCGACGTTGTTGGAAGAGAGAGACAATTGAGAGAAAGGTAACGAAGAGATTGTTGTGTGCCGAGTTGGAAATTGACCCATCGATTGCCCGGAATTGGACGAGCGGATGGAGGGACAGAGCGAACAGGCAGCCACAAGGGCGGCTCATGCTATTGGCACCATGGGCATGTACAGTAAGGAAGGAGTGGGCGGGGGGAGGAACCGGGGCTCGCGGGGCAGGAACGTCTCAGATCTGTCGCAGGAGGCAGTCGCACACCACCCTACCTGCAGCACTCTAGCCCCGCATGCCCCGATGTCACCTACCATTGGTACCTTTCTTGGCGCGCACCAGAGGAGACAGAGTTCACCTCAACCATCTCCAGACCTCTTGTCTTCCAAGTTTCCTACACTAAGCACACCTTCATTGTGTACAGTACTAAGCAGGTGAAGAAGTCGCTCTTTTGTGATCGTCCATCCACATTCCGGATTTCCCTCTTCTGTGCGCTCCAACATACGTGCGCTACAGTTAGTGATACTGTGCTATCCATCCATCTCTCTCGAGTTCGCATTCTCACGTCTCACCTTACGAATGGTCCACAATGGGCCGATTCTGGCTCCAGAGAAGTGGAAGGTCTCGTCAAGAATTGGCGGTCCGAATGACCACTCCCGCCAAAAACAAAACAGAGAAACTGTTTGGGAATCATGTCAGAGGTGAATAATCACACAGGATCGTCAATTGGTTCACAATTTCCTCACTGCAGTAGGAATACCACCCCAATCTGTTTCGGCTTGATTCCCCGCCCACGGCTTAGATCTACACTTATGTTTTCGGGGTGAAGAAACTAACTAACCTCATCCAACTATCTCAAAGCAGTCCGTCTGTGCGTTTCCTACGCATCACAAGCAATCTCCAAGAATAGCATCGAGTTTCCCAATCCTCAAGAGTTTGAGGATGAACACCTCAAGGCTACGACTTCATCACTCCCTTGGCCACCAATTGCTTCCCACCCTTTCTGCCGCTCGGACGCTAGTGTTTCTTCTAGAGACATTCCACGACCTTGTTCAGTGGAGCTTCCCGGAAAATCCGCTCCAACACAAGTGCAGTTGTTCTTCCGCTTGGGCGCACGACGCATAACAACGAGTGCCCTTTTGGGAAATTGTTCGCTGTTTAACCGTAGGGAACTCGCCGCCTATAGTTCGGGTTTTATGTAAATCATGGCGGACAATATTTCACGCATGACGGCATCCTTCTGTCTCTCTTCCCATCCAAGACCCAGATACTGACGAGTGTTCTCGTAGGGCAAGTGCTCACCGCCAGGGATCATGGCACGCATCTCACGGGTTTACCGTGACAACCAAGACGAGAACCACTTCGGCAAGACTTCCATGTGTTTTCGTCGCTCGCGTCATAACAACAGCTATGATATACGGGCCTCCATAGTCAATAGTGTGAAAACGAATGTCCGTGGTCGAGGCGTACGGGAGCAAGATTCTTCAAGCCAGAGTCACGGACCATGAACGCAAACAGACGTATACTCCGCTTACTTAATACTCAACAGTACGCACAAAGATCGCCTCGAAAAGTGAGGAACACGCTTTTCGGATGACTCATTCTCGAGTCTTCTTTGGCTCTCCCTCACAGTGACCACCTTTGTTAAATTGGCCACGCCGAGGCAAGCATAAATCCAAGGTTAAATGATAACCCGATACTCAGTGTTTCCCGGTTCAAACATTATGACAACCATGTAAAAGGTATCCCGAAAGAAAAATTGATCCATGGGCAATCGATGAAATCGGTTGAACCGGCAGCCCGATGCAGCCAGGCATATGTGTTCGACTCCAGGCTTTGCCTGGGGTTGCCACGGGTGGGCGTAACCCAGACGAGTCGTCGCCATCGACTCTCGAACCAAAATTTGGCGAGCATATCCCATGCCCCTGGCTTCAACCACTGCTTTATTGAGAACAGTGATACTTCATCTTATGAGATCTGTTTTAGACCCGGGCTGATGCTCGAGCGCAGAGAACATGGACGCACACGACCAAGCTAGGATCGCCCAGAAAGAGACTTCAATATTGGATGTCGTTGAGATCTCCGGGAGGCCGCCGGTCGATACCACCTTGGATGTCCATGCCTCTACCAAGTTCATGTGACGCTAGGGTACTGCTGTGTTTTGGACGTTAGGTAATGTAGGAACTCTTAGGAACAGAAAAGGGTCTGAACAATGATTACATCCGTTACACTTACGGTTATCAGTAACTCTAGTCTAATGAAACCAAAAACAACAAGTGGATATCGTAACTGCAAATGTCAAACATTGATACTAGTACGGAAACTATCCGTTCTTCTTAGATTTACGGAGAGAGGCAATGCGAATCGTGACTTGCCCACGATACCTTATCATACTACTACCATATTGATCAATAATTTTTCTTTGATCATATTAGGGAACAGCAAAAACAGTGGGCTTGGTACCTAGAGGTATGTTCGAGGTATAACGTAGCAAAACTGATCAATCAACGAACAATAATAGACTGACCCGTTTACAAGGCCGAGTGAAAACACTCATTGAGGATTGCCGAATGGAAACGACCGCACCCGAAGAGAAGGGCCCTCAACGACGATATCACTCTCCACAATCATGACACTATGATGGAGGGTCTGTAGGTACGATAGACAACTGTCACTAAAAATGAAAAGAATAATAGAGTACAGAGTCAAAAACAACATTGTACACAGAAGTGTGACCAGAAAAATAAATATTGTTTGGTAGTGTCTTGATAAGCCGAACAAGACGCTGAATGAGATAAACAACCCAACCTATACCTTCTCTCAAGAAGAAGACACTCTTCGAAGTCTCACATATTCCCAACTTCCTCTTCTCGGTTGGAATTGCGTAAACTGAAAACAAGTGTGACTGACTATCTTGAAAGAAAGACGAGCTGATTTATTCAGTCGGATAGGCAGGTACAGAGCAGGAGATGCAAATGTGCAGTAAGCTGGGCTGTCTCACATCTTATACGTTGCTATCTCTGACCCCCGCTAGTGCTGGCACGTACTTCGGGTGGTTTACCATCATCTACATAAGTCAAAGCTCGTCTACCTCTCTGTGATATTTCTTGTCTTTTTGTTGTTTTTTTCCGGTGAAAGGTTGGCTCACGGAAAAAGTAAGAGGCAAGATATCTTTCAAGCTTTCAAGAACCAAAACACACGACCTAGTCTATTTTAGACAAGGCAAGCTGGATCCTTTGCTTACCCGCTTCACCTACCCAATATACTCCATTTGTGATTCCTGTGGTTAGGTAGTTGACAAACTTCAAAGTGATGTTCCAGGTCGCTAGGTAGACACAAACTTCGCGACAGTCTGGACCTACAACTACCACTAGTGTAGATGTACACTTGCCCGCCGTAGTTCAATTATGTCAGTATTTCTTAGCCAATTGAAGGGATGTTTGTTTGTCATACTTTATCCTTCCCTTATTTCCCATTGCAGTGCTCTCCATCGCTCCTCCTTGCAAACCCTCCGACCGCCAATCCAGGGAAGGTACGACAACGATCTGAGTCACGACTTCCTGATTGCCCTCCATTCCAACTCTTCAACTGGACCTGTGCCCTCTCCGAGGCCATAGCATACGTAGCGCACAACCTAGCGTCTACCTACGGTATATGTAGCGCTTTCCGCGTCATGACTTCCGTGGCAAGCTGGTTGGATGGTGTACCAGTCACAGTACGCAGTCACTCCGTCCTCCTTTTCTCTCCCATCTTTCGCTCCTCCTTCTTTCTCTCCAACACGCCCCTCATTCAATCCAGCTGTAAGACCCCAAGGCCTACTTTTTTTTTTTTTTTTCTTTTTTTTCTGATCGCTGTTTTGGAATGTTTTGTCATCGAACCAATCAGCCAAGGTAAGAAAAGAAAACCATTTTCTGATATAAGTAAAGAAAGGTCTTCGGGTGTCGTTCGTTGCATGTAGGGCATGTTTCGGATTAGGTTATTGTCAAATCAACCTCGTTGACGACACTTAAAACACGAATTGAACGAATAACGCCGTGGCTTCCAAATGTCTTGTCGAGCGGCCAAATGTAATGGCACATGCAAATGAATATTCCTCTTGGCCATTATCCCTTGTCACATTCAGAAACAATCATGTGATATGGAAGAGAGCAGAAGTTGGATTGGGATATTGAAGCTATTTTCCCACTTCCCGCCGATTCAAGGATAGAATATATCACCACGGGCATGTTACGAGACAACGTACAACATAGACTGGCCGAAGTCGCGGGCATACCGCACCAATCAGAACACTTCCAACGCCACACACTTCCTTTCCTTCCCACCAAGTCAGTCACTGAGGGCCGCAATGGCAGGAATCCTCGCGGGGTGCTCCGTCGTAAGTCCGACCTTCTACTTCTGACCATTGATCTTCTTCCACACCTCACTCTCCGCCTCCGCCACCTTTGCCCCCGCATCCTGAATCCATTTCTTCGCCGAGTTCCAAACCCCTTCGTCATCACTACCACTACCACTGTAACCACCACCGTGCCCGTGACCATGACCCCCATGAGAAGCAGCGAACTCGTGCGCCGCGCGCTGGGATTGGTTCATATCTGACGCCATGGAGTCTTGTTGGTACCCAGGAGGGTGGGAGAGGTCTCCTCCCCCTCCTCCGGATCCAGATCCATGTTGGGGTCCGAGTCCAAGCTCAGCTGGGGAGGCACCAGGCAGATAGGTAGGTAGGGTTCTCGTGGGGGGTGGTGGGACGGTGGTGGTAGAAGTTCCGCGTTGGGAGTAGTCGTAGGAAGCAGTGGGCGGGGGAATGGACATTTGGTGCGGTGTACTGGTTATTGGGCCACTCGGTGCTGGTGCTGCCGGACTCCCTGGGTAATACTGAGATGATGGCTGCGGTGGGAGATGAGGGTACTTGACGTCTTGCCCCTGCGTGGTGGTTGCCGTGCCGGTTTGGACGGGCAGAGTTGGGACCGCTCCGGGCTGGGGAGGCGGAGGGATCCGGTCGGATGTGAGATAGGTGGGTGTAGCCTGGTTGGGCGTGACGGTCCCGGTTGGGTGAGGATCGGGGTTGGCATTGGGGACTATTCCTGACTGACTCTGACCTTCGGGGGTTGCGGTCTTGGGGTCCTGCGCATCAGACGCTTTCGCTGCGTTGATGGGGCTGTGGGTGTAAAGGTTTATGGGAGGCATGTTTGTAAGTGACGTGATATATGGCGATGATTGAACTGGAGGTGTGGTCAACAGAGCGATGAAACTAAAACGAGAAGTGCTGGGTCACTGGATCGGGCAAAGTATAACGAAGCAAGTGGTTGAATGAGTTATTGATCTGTCCTGTATGATCAACAAAATGAGTAAAGGCCGAACTTGATGTGTAACGTGGTCGTTCGAAGATGCAGTTGCCTCAGCTCTTTTATTAATATCGTGTCGTTCCTGCCTGCTGACTGGTCATTGATCACTTGCAAGGGGATGGATGAGTCGCGACTGCCTCGCAATTCGCGAACGGTCGTTGAAGCTGAGCAACGCCGATCAGGAACGACGTCATTGTCAGGTGGCAGGACGGGTTGCCGGCCGCGAAGTGGTTGGACGGCCTGGCAACTGAATGCACGGCAAGGGTGTAGCTGCCCCTGGGCTTCCATTCCAGGTTCCGATATTGAACGGTCAACAACAACTGCAGTGTTTGCTTGCTCTTCTTTGTTCGTTCGAGATCCTATGCTCCAAGCAGCATGATTCAGAATCAGTCTCTATGCGGCCTTTGATGCATTGGTTGTTGGACGAATCACCATGTGGTGGTCAGCCTCGGTTGAGTTCTGAAATTGACACTTGCCGTGATCTACGTGCGGAGATGTTAGCAGATTGTGTGAGCGAATGGAGCGAAGGGAAGTGAATCCAAATTGAACCGAAGTGTGAATGCAGTCGCAAAAAGGTGAACCTCCGCTGTCGCAGCCCGGGAATGGCACGAATGGCTCCATTGGAAGACCCCTGCTCAGCCCTTCAAAGAAGCTAAACCTGGACGGCTTTAGCGCGATAGAAAACTCCACGACGGACCAGGTACAACGGGGTACCTATTCTGGGGAGTGCATGCCTGTCCAGCCTCGCAGGACGAGTAACGTTAGGTTGTGGATGGTATCCAAACGTTTGTCTATCGTGCAGTGCACCCGCCACCAGACTCAATCTTGCCCAAAATTATCGGACTGAACCGGCCGAATCAAGGCCACCCAAGAGAACACAGACGAGGCCCACGTCCACCATCAGCATTCCCGACCGGCCGACCGCACCGCACCCTCACCTTGCTTCAACACCAAAACACAGAATCGCTACATCGACAGCGTCGTCACAAAATATCACCAATCTCCAGTTGGCGCGCACTTTGCGGAAAACATCCGGGTCCCGCTCCACTGTGACCGCCACCCCGTTAGCAGGGCAACAAAGCGCGTTACCCCTCGAATAATAGGTTTACCGCGCTTCTCAGACCACTCGATTGGCATATATCCAGGGAGGCATTCATACTTTCAAGATGGTCGGGAAAGTCAGCGAACGCGTCCTTCTCAGGGAGGGTAGGTGCTCTTCTCCCTCCGTCAAGCCACTTGTGGTCAGCCACTAATAGTTACGCTTAGGGTTGGAGCGTACCGACAATGGCATGAAGCAGACAAGTTGGCCCGACGTCGTCCCCATCAACCAGAAGAACTATTACACGTGCGAACCACACCACAATGTCTCATTTCTCGCCAACCATCCAGCCCGGCATGCTGACAATGCGTTCGCAGTGATTATATGAAGCGGGATGACCAGATCCTTTCCCTCAGACTCCAAAGCGAACTCAATAGAGACCGGCTTGTACAAAGCGCCAAAGACCGCGATCGCGCCCTCAACTACACCAATGGCGAAGTACCTCTGCCTCTCGACGAGCTCCAGGGCGATGATGGACCGACATCCGCAGCATATGCCGAGCCGTCCAAGGTCATCGTCATCCACCCGGGAAGTCAAAACCTCCGAATTGGCTTTGCGAGCGACGCGCTTCCAAAAACCATCCCCATGGTTCTCGCGACAAAGTACCCACAGACAGAGTCGGAAATGTACGAAGCGCTACCGAGGAGGCAGTTCGAGGCTAGAACAACCGAGCAGCAATACGGCGAAGACTGGTCCAAGAAGTACCAAAAGATGTCCAATGATCTCAAGGCCGACATGCGCGCAAACAGGCGCAAAGTTCTCCCCAACTCGAAAGATCTGGTTCTCAATTTCAACCGCCGAACAGAGGCCGAGGTCATCTCCACCCACAACGATCCCCTTCAAGTCGACTGGACTGATGTCAACGCTCTGGAAGACCCGGATTCGAACACGTCTGTGTTCATTGGACAACAGGCGCAACGCATTGCCGACGACTCCAACCCCAAATTCAAGCTATGGTGGCCGATACAACATGGCTGGATGAACGAGGATGACTATCCCACAAAAGCCCACCTATTCAACGACATCGAGACCTTACTTGACCGTGCTTTGCGATATGATCTGGGTCTGAAGCGAAGTACCGAATGGAAACAGTATAGCTGCGTCTTCGTCATCCCAGATCTCTACGACAAGAAGTATGTGGAGCAAATACTGCACCTCTGCGTGGAGTGGTTCGAGTTCAGCAAGATCTCGTTCATACAAGAGAGTATGGCGGCTTCGTTTGGTGCCGGCTACACACAGGCCTGTGTTGTAGACGTCGGCGCACAAAAGACCTCCATTACCTGTGTTGAGGATGGACTCTGCATCGAGGACTCCCGCATCAACCTTAAATACGGCGGCTACGACGTTACCGAAACTTTCATCAAGATGATGCTTTACGACAACTTCCCATACCAGGAAATCAATCTACGACGAAGATACGATTTCTTGTTGGCCGAGGAGCTAAAGATCAAGTACTGCACGCTATCCCAGGCCAACATATCTGTTCAGAACTCCGATTTCCACGTGCGCGCTCCTAACCAGCCCACTCGCAAATACCAGTTCAAATTCTACGATGAGGTTATTCTGGCCCCTATGGGCTTCTATGACCCTTCTATTTTTGACAATAGCACCAAGCTTAGAGGTAGGAGGAAGCTCATCGAAAGGTCCTACAACGCCTACGATGTGGAAATCCCTGATGACCCTACATCGGCAGCGCAGTTCGCCGTCCTGTCCCACATCGCCCCATCCCTTAACGCACACACCCTTGCGGGAGCGTTGAGTGATCTTGCTACGCCCGGCAAGGAGAAACCTCTACCATTCAATTTCTTGGCACGCACCGACACCGCGGCTGGCACGCCCGGCACATCAAAGGCCCCATCACCCGCCCCTGGCGAGGGCGCCAGCACCCCCGTTCCACCGCCGTTCGTCTTCGGAGCAGGCGGCGGTAGTCCCGCTCCCAGTGGACGGAATGGCACTACCCCAGTGCCCACGAATGGGGCATCTGCGGCTCCCAACGGTACTGGCGCTGCCAACACGCTAGCCGTTCCTGTTGGCATGCCAGCCGAGGCCGTCCAGCGCACGCCCAAGTCGATGGCCGCAGAGCGTGACGCCGTGCTGCCAGTAATGCCTCTTGACATCGCCATCATGACGAGCATTCAGAACGCCGCTAAGGGCGATGAGAAGAAGGTCAGAGAACTGATGGGAAGCATCATGGTTATTGGCGGTGGTGCCAAGACACCGCACTTTGCGCCATACCTTGAGGAGAAACTCAAGGCGCGCCGGCCGGACTTGTCGGAGCGTATCCTGGTGAGCAGGAGCGCGAGGGAGATGGACGAGCAGGTCGTTGTGTGGAAGGGAGCTAGCGTCTTTGCGAAGCTGTCGACCAACGATTCATGGATCACAAACTATGAGTATAAGATGCTGGGGTCTAGGGTTATCTACCACAAGGCGCTGTGGCAGTATTGATCGGCATGTGCTGCGGTTTGGGACAGGCTGGATAGAACGTGTATACATCGTGTTTTGGTTTCCTGGGTCCAAGGAATATGAATGGGTGTCGTGTAAAGCAGCTAGGTAACATATGGAGTTTACAGGCGTTATAGTAGAGTTAAAAGGGATGACATCGTATGGTCAAACCGCCAAAGACCTGAGGATAGCTATAGGTTTCAAGGAATTGTTCAGTCCCAACGTGTTGAAACTACACTTTTGCTCTCGGATTCCGATCATTGAAAGTTAAGGCGGTATGACGGTTACCGTGCACCCGTATTGTCCCACGAAATTGGGATTCGGATATGCAAGGGTTAATGGTGTCAGTCAAGCACACACATGCTCTTCTACACGTTTAACCCTACCGTCTTGCCAGCCTTTCCGAATCCCGATTTCGCATTGACGATACTGTATATACAGTATACCCCTCAACCCTCCGCATTCCAGTCGATTTGTACGAAGATCATCCCACAAACTCGGCTCAACAACCGCCGCAAAAGAAAGAGACACAACTTCGCAAGACAAGACAAAACAAGACGTGGTGCTCCACTTGAGGAAAGCTTGAATGCATGTCCGCCGACAGGACAGGGGGGTTCTCCCCCGTTTTTTCCTGGGGCCTCCATCCCGCCGCTCGCAGAACCTCAACCGTGGATTGGCTGGCGCATCGTGAGGCCGGGGGAGGCTTTACCGTAACCTTCTCAGTGTGTACCTCTAGCGTCCAGTACCTACAGCATACCGTTCGATAGCCGACGCAGAGTGCTTTCCCACTTTCCCAGCCACCAGGAGAAAGCCAGTGAATGGACGAAGATGGAGGAAACGGAGGACACAGAATCTAACGAATGCTGACAGAGAGCGGGCCGCGGGCCATTCATCTATCACACTATCACATCCAGGTACATTCCCAGCAGGGAATTAGTTAAAGCCGGCGAGCGAGTGGTTTCTATCGACTGACTGGATGGGCCAGCCCAGCCCCGCCCGGCGTCGACGCCCCCCGGTTTCTCGATATCTTTGCACGATGGGGAGAGAGTTCTTTCCAGGGATGGGGCGCTACATACTACACATAACCACTGTCTAGTATAGGATGCTACACCGCAACGGCTTCTGCTTACGTGCTGCTGTAGCACAGTAACCCGGCGGACATACTGCCGTACCTGTCCATCAAAATTTGGGGGTCGGTATTCCTTCTGTCGGTAGCGAAAGGAGCGGGAAAGGAAAGAAAAGCTTCGAACGTTTGCTAGCTGTCGAAGGATTGGACAGGCTCGACAGGCTGGGGGGTCAGCGCAAGGTGTGTATGACCGTGTGGGTTCTTCACCCGAGCAGCAACCTTTGTTTTTTTTGGCTACCTCTTTTTTTTTTCTCGCTTAGATTTGTTACTTTCTTCAACTCTTTTCTTCTCACTCCAAGGTTTTCTTCTTCTCTTTTGGCGTTCCTCCCCCGGACAGCCCTGATACCCACCCCTTGGAAAACTTCGGCTTAGCTTGGAAACACATCCCGCCCAAGCTTTCTTGCCTACGAAGTTCACGAAATCGACTCACGAGAATTTATACATTCCGAAGGTTACAGACGGGATCTACATCGAATATCACCATTCGTCACGACTACCACGAAGCTCACGAAGAAAGGGCCTATGAGTTTAGGGGTTGTATGACACTGGACCACATTGAACGACCTGAAAACTGAGACAAAAGACTATATGATACCAGCACGGCACGACTCAAGAAAAAACACACACAAAGACGGAACAGAGACACATTCTCAATTTCACCCAAATTAAATCAACCTCATTCACACACGCCAGCCTTATCCCGGCTACCGTACCCATTCAGCTCACGTAGCGGCTCTCATCACCGAATCTGCCCCAAGGGTTGACGGATTTTCTCATTAACCCTCGGCCATCGGCAAATCCCTTTTGACATCCTCCAGTTGGATCTCCTTGCTCTTTCATGACACTGCCGACGACATCTAAACACAAGAGAAAAGGATATCAATAATACCAATCAGTGTCAACTACCAAACCAAGGGGAGGCGGGAAAAGGATTGGGACCAGCAACCAGCCATGGATGAGTACTTGTTTCGGACGCATCTTGAACAGTGCAAATTCGTGGAGGAGACCACTTCCTGGATTGAGATACTTAATTACTCGGTACGTAAAGCCCCAAATATGTCACATGGATGGGAGCGTGGTGGTGAAGGTTTGGGGAAAGCAGGATATGGGGAGAAGGGACGAGGCAACGGTTTCGTGCAACATACGTGGTGGGAGGGAAGGCGAGAGAGTGAATGTTTGTGTCAGATGGGGGGTTGTTACAGTGATCAATATTGAATTCGCGGGCTGAAAAGAGGGGGAAGGTTTGCGGAGGCTCTTGAAGTGGGAAAGTTGAGTGGGTGCCTAGGATGGTTTGCAGTCGGCAACACCTCTCCTTGGAAGCAAAGATGCTTACGGATTTATACATTGTGAGACTGAGGGACAAAGTTCGAGCGGTGGCCAGCGTGAAGCTAAGATCTAATATCGCCGGTCTGAATAGGATGAAAGTCTGAACACCATCGATGAACACCGATTCGGACCTGATGAGCGACGAGTCGAATTCCACAACTTTCTACACCGGCGGGTAAGTGACAACCCGGATCCTGAACGGGTTTGATGGCCATGAGCTGACAGTACCGCTTTCTAGGGTGTCTTTGCTCCCAAGAAGCTCAAGGAAGGAGTACAACTATTGAACGGAGTTCGTCTGATGTGAGCACTATGGTCAAAGCAGGGATTCAGACTCGACGAGGAACTGGGCTAACCCATTTTGCAGAGTACAAAAGGATGCGAATGAAGATGAAACCTTTGCACCTCTTCACATTTCCCTCAAACCCGAGGACTACTCAAGCATGGTCGAGATCATGCGGTTACCCTATCGTGCTATAGAAGGAACCAGTGTCGTTGGCCCCTTTTTCTGGGCAGCTCTGGATTATGATGAAGATGATCCTCACTTGCGTATGTCAACTTACCTTCCCTCCCACTCCACACCATACCTCTTCTGACCAATATTTCTTTAGAAATTATCTTCCGCAAATCCGATGTCCGCAAAAAGGGCAAAACCCGCGGCTGGGAGCTAATGCTCTCGCACTCATTCAACACCGGCATCACCTCGGGTTTTGTCAAAGGCACGCCCTCCTCCGACATCAGTGTTTCCATCAAGACTCTCTTAGCGTGCGCCTCGCAAGCCATGCACCCCTTTTTGCTCCCCATGATCGTTCTGTCTCACGACATCTCCATCAAGACGGACATGAAGCAGCGCGAAGCACGCGAGTGGCTGCGCCGGCTCGAGCACGCCGTCAGCATGCGACAAGAAATTCTGGAGGAAGAGAGCAATTACATTAAAGAGACCATGGTCGACCTCGACCAGATCAACCGCGACTTAGTGGAGTGCCATTCCCAAGTTCTGTGGAAGCGGCCGCAGGCGTACCAGGAAATCGTGCGCTCCTTCGGCATCACCCTCGAACAGTTCTGGTCACTCGCTAAAGAGCGCCGCGAGATCTACGGCAAGGATGCCGAAAAGCTTCACAACAGCTTCGCCTCTCGCCTCGATTTTTTCAATGCCAAGTTAAAAGGCATCGAGAACTACGCGCACATCACGCTCGAGCGCCTGTCGATCCAGCGCGCGGCACTATACAATATCATCGCCCAAAAAGAATCTAAACTGGGTCTGCAAATGGCCGTCGACCAGCGCAAGCTCGCCCACGCCGCCAAACGGGACGCGACCTCCATGAAGTCCATTTCGCTCTTGGGCGCCATCTTCCTTCCCGCAACCTTGCTAGCCTCCGTCTTCTCCATGACCTTCTTCAACTTCCAAGACCAAGATTCCGATTTCAGCCCCGCCGGCGACGACTCAGCCGCGGCTTCTTCCGGTGGAGACAGTGCAGCAGTAACAAGAACAGTCTCCCCCTCGATATGGGTCTACTTTGCCATCACGATCCCAATCACTTTGATCATCGTCGTAACCTGGTTCCTGTGGGACAAGAAGCGCGAGGCCGCGTACGCGCAGGAAGACAAGGATATCGAGAAGGGCATCGATAAGATGGAGCAGAAGATCATGGCGGAGATGAGGAAGAGGACGATGAGCACGGCGAGGACGTGGAATGTTGTAAAGAGTTAGGCAGGTAAGGCTGGCTGTGTTCGGTATTCCAGTAGTGCAGTACAGTAGGGGAAGCGCGGTTTTTGATGGTTGTTGAGAATGGTACGGTGTGCTAACCACCAAGCCCGCGCTTCTCCTACTGGCACTTCCGGAATACCGAACATAGCCTGATGTTAGGAGATCTGGGTCCGGGTGGGCTTCAGGATGGATGGATGGATGGATGGATGGATGGATGGATGAGGATATGACAAAAACGAATATGTCCACGACACGACTTTATGAACAGTGTGTTGATGATGAAGGGAAAACGTACCTACATACAAACTGAGTGAAAGGAGCCAGCCGAGATATGATACCTGCGAGCGCGGGGCTGCAATAGTTACGATTTACGTAAATACATATACCATACCGTACCGTGGCCTTTTACTACGTACTGATCACATTTTGTCTTCTCGCGGGCGTCGACACATTCTCAACTTCTCGGTGAAGAGAATCAAGGGGTACTTACCGACTGCTACGAACGATAATGGCAATGACAATGATGTACACACAGTCCTGTTCTAAATCGTGTTTATCTCAACAGCACAGTGGGTAAAGGGATGGTAAAATGAGTGTACTGAGACATCCGATGAAAAGTCAATATGAGAGAACCCTGGTTCGTGCTGGGACGAAGTGGATAGCGGTTCTTATATGCGAGATGACAGACAAATATAAAAACCAAATGGGATGAAATACCAGACAGAGACCAGATGGAAGTCCGAGGACCTGGGACGGTACAGTAGGTGCTGGCATGTATCATGCGATGGACCATACTTCGTAAATATAATTCGACAAAATTGAATGCCTCCTCGGTGTAGTCGTGTATCTGTCTGTCTGTCTGCCTGTCTGTACAGAAGGTCGTTAGGTTCGAATTAAGTTGATAGAGATGATATATCAATCTGGGGTTCAATACTTTACCTTGATTGCGTTAACAAGGTACTATATCATGCGATGGCATCATCCTACATACCTCTATATATTAAACCACTTACTTCACTCCCTCCCTTGTATGTAAAGAACGGCAACTAATTAATCGGAACGCGTACTGGTCATGTCGGGAATGAGTAACTTACGAATGATCGGGCAAGTGAATTATAATTCAATAAGTAAGAGGGAGAGACATATATATGGATAGGTAACGAGACCGTAGAACCTCTTTGATCTGACTATCCTTGTCCTACTCATCTCCAGATACATATACGTGGCCGAGTATAACGAAAGAAGGATGTGAATTTCGCTCGCTACCATCTGCCCCATTCCCCTTTTCAAATATCTTCCTCAAGCGCATTCAGTGTACAAACCTAGATACATACAAACCTACCTACAAACCTACCCACAAACCTAACACTTATACATGCCGCAGGTCATAGCCCACGACCGACCATCGAGGGACACACACTCGGCTCAATCTTAATCGACATTTCATAAAATTTTCCGCGGAAGGAATCCGGCGGGCGTTTGTTTCTCATTGTGTGACGCGGTACTAGGTATCGAACCTTATTCCGATTCTATCTATTTTACATATGTAACAATCTTCGACTCTCGGCTTCTCCGGGTGAGCGTAAGTACGTAGGAGATTAGAGAGAGACGCGGAGACACAGAATAGGGATGGCATACATAACCTTGTGTATATGCGTGTTTTGTTTGTTTAGTCGTCTTTGTCTTTTGTTAGGCATCGTGACACAGACACATAGTACACATGACCCGTGTTCCGTCGGAGTAGCCGGCCGACCGACTGGCCGTTCGCCGCTCGCCGTTCGCCGTTAGAGGGATTGTAAGTGGTTTGTGTTTAGCCGCTCGTATAGTCTTGACGTCGTTGAGTGGACATGGCGTTGTCTTTATATGGGTCGTGGCGCAATTCTGTCGATGACGTACCTAGCTGGATTCATTTGTGCCAGCAACGTACGTAAGTTAGAGCTGAGAATTAGATGTTAGTTGACTCCATCCTCCTTATTCAGTTCATCGGGTTCATACGAGGCATGAGATAAAGATATATGTGTTCGAGTGGGTAACTTCTGGTATTCTTGTGACCTTTGAAGGTCTTCACGTGAGATGTTCGGAGAATATCTAATACACAGAAAGCGAGTTGAAACCCAAGTCACCATTCCGCCCATCCACCAATCCCATATAACCGTTCTTGTTTGGTCTTGTAAACCGGAAAAGAGGAAAATGCTGATCCTTCGGGCTCACGTCCATAACGTCTCGATCCTATGAATGAAATAAAAAAAGTAGAGAAGAGAAAACCCAATCCAATTCGAATGTCCAGTTTCTGTATCTGAATGCCGCGCCGCTTCGCCCTTTGTTTGTTTGTTTAAACCATGC
This sequence comes from Sordaria macrospora, assembly GCF_033870435.1. Lineage (NCBI taxonomy): Eukaryota > Fungi > Ascomycota > Sordariomycetes > Sordariales > Sordariaceae > Sordaria > Sordaria macrospora. The sequence goes on along the minus strand of NC_089374.1, from coordinate 2,849,345 downwards.
TATGCAGTATTGTAAATCCCTTGAAAATATAGATGACAGACCCGCCCGTTGACCCCAAGCAACAAAACCCCTGAAAAGCCAAAAACAACCAAAATGCCCGAAAAACTCCGACCAGGATCAGCAAAAGTCCCTTTACCCAAAAACAGTGTGAATCAGTGAAGGACCACAGCGAAGGTGATAGCCCAACTACAAGTGATGAACTGGCACGAGAGGAGTTCCCGTCCAGCCACCAACCCACTCGACATCGAAAGGATGACGCTTCTCCTTGCGCCAGTCAATTCCCCGATCGCGTCCCTTGCTCCAAGGGCACTGCTTCACCGGGGTAGACTTCTTTCCGATGTTGGCAGCATAATGATGAGATGAGTGATTGTTCGAGTGAACAGTATAAGAGTTGTGGTTTGTGTTGTGGAAATCGTGAGAGGCGGCGCCAAAGCTGTGAGGGATTTGGCGCTGCGATCTCGGAACAGACTCGGAGCCTCTAGGAGGTGTGGTTCCTGTTGCCCTGCGACGTTCACCCAGAGCCGCCCACTTATCCATGGCACTCTTACGAGTGGGCGGGGAGTGGCTCATGGGAAACTGGGTGGGCTCCTCCTTCCGGGCGGGAGCATCGTGGAAGAAGAAACCATCGGCAGCGAGGTCGTCGTCGATGTTGGAACCAAGGTGCATATCGATAGCCGGGATGTCGTGCTCCATGTGAAGGCTGCCCGCCTTGGTAGCCGGGGACAGACCGACGCGAGGAGTGTTCTCTTCATCGTGCTTGCTTTCCTGGCTATAGGTTCTGGAGTTCATCTCCTTGAGCGCCAGCTGCTTAGCGTGCTCCTCCTCTTCCTCCTCCTCTTCGTCCCACAAATCACTCCAGCTCTTAGAGACAGTATCCTTGCGACCGAAAACCATTGACAAAGCTGACTGCTTAGGCTGCTTGGCCATGTTGATCGGGAGAGAGCCGGCGGCGACCGAAGGCCTCACGGGGATCTTGGCGAACATATCCTTGCTAGGTTGAGCGATCGAGCCCATGTTAAGCGACTGCATGGAGGCAGCGAGATGCGAGTCCATAACAGATGAAACGGAAGGTGGGGTCTGGATGCTAGCGGAGAGCCAGTCGGAAGTGGTGGCGGTGGAGGTGGAGAAGAGGTCCTCGGTGTAGCTCTCGTCGTCGGGAATGTCGCTGAGCTGCCTCTGGGGGTTGGCATGGAGCGCCTTGGCCCAGGGGAAAGCGCCAGTGTCCATCTGGGGGCTCTGGATCGACGGAGTGCGAAGAGGCTCGCGGTTGGAGCTGGCGACCACGGGGCCATCGGCGGTGCAGAAGTCGTCGAGGATCTCGTCGTCGGTGGTGAAGCTGATGACGCGGTAGAGAGCCTCGCGAGCACCCTCAAGAGAGCGCTTGCGAGGATCCAGGTTCATACACTGAACAATGACTTCATAGGTGTCTTGGGACATGGACGGAAATACGTCGAACAAAGACTGCTTGTCGCGGGAGAAATCCAAGAAAAGCGGGTCGGCCTCGGTCGGGGTGGTAAATGGGTTGCGGGCAAAGAGGACATTGAGCAAGCAAATGCCAATGGCCCAAATGTCTGCCGCAGCCGGCGAGTATCCGGCACCGGCCGAGTCGAACTGCTCCGGGGACATGTAACGCTCGCTTCCAACCGCAGCCTCGTACGACCACTTCTCGGTAGTGGCAAGCCCGAAGTCACCCAACTTGGCAGAGCCAGTCTGGGTGAGGAAGATGTTCTCAGGCTTGATGTCACGGTGGTAGATGCCCTTGGCGTGGATGTGGGCAACAGCGTCGACAAGCTCCAGCATGAATCGCCTCACATGCTCGGTTTCCAAAGGACCCTGGTCCAGACGGATCGCTTCGTAGAGATCGCCTCGCTCGCAGTACTCCAGGACGATGTAGGTATGGGCCTCGGTCTCGAAGGTGTCGATGAAGTTGACAATGTTGGGGTGGGCTCCAAGACGTCGGTGAAGAACCAGCTCCTCAGACTTCTCGTCAACCGCAAAGTCGAAGCCGGCTTCGCTTGCAGCTCCCTTCTTTGTCAGGCACTTGATGGCAACCTTCTGACCAGTCTTGAGGTCGCGGGCCATGAAGACCATGCCAAAAGATCCATGGTTGAGGGGGGAGATCGTTTGGTATCGGCCAGCGAGGAGAACTCCAGATTGGAACTTGTTCCGAAGGCAGAAATCCATGGCGAATGTTGGGGGGTTGACCTTTGGGGGAAGATTAGGGTATAGGTTTTGTTGGTTTTGTTGTCGTAGATAGTCGATACAATGCTGGTGTATTTCCTTTTTCAGTCCAAGCCGGTCTATGTCGTCAAGTCCGGTGTAGTCGAGACAAGTAGGTTCTCGGAAGAGGTATGAGAAAAGAGATGCGCCAAAAGAAAGAATATGAAGAATGTACAGGGGTTGAAACTGTGAAAAAACGAAATCGTTCACGGTCTGAGGCTCATAAGCGGTGGAAAGGTGAAGAATCAACAAAGGAAATGTGACTGTAGAGTAGTCGGTTTGAGAGAGGGGCCGTCAAAACGGTAAAGTGGTAGGTGGAGGAGGAAAGAAGTTGTTGTTTTTATAGTAACATCGAATCGAGATCAAAGCTGAATATGAGGGTTGACGGCTAGTTGAAGCTGTTCTGGGAGTTGTTGTTGTCGGTGTTGGTGTTGACGCTTGAAGTGATCACCAATGTAAACACCGGGTGAGCCGGGCTGAAGGGCAAGGGGGGAGCCTTGAAGGCGACGGCGACGACGGCGATGTTTGGTAGCGTATCTCGATGGCTTGATGTTGTTGATTATGGTGAAGATGTATGTCGGAGATATCTCAAAAAGGGTTGACCGATCGTCGTGTATAAGTGTCCCTCAGGAACAGGTGGGCCGTGGAGATGACTCTTTCCAACCCCCTGGTTCGGCACGCGAGATGTGATTCACACCGGAAAGTGGACACCGGGTCTTGGGGGATGCAGCAACTTGGTACCGGACGATAACGGAAGTTGCGGGTCGGCGATGACAGAAGAGGCCGGGGGAGCCAAGCAAGTGACCAGTGGTCTAGTCCGTGAGTGTGTAAACTGACTGGAGACTCGGCGGAGCGTGAATGGTAGTGTAGCGTGTGATGCAACTGAATGCCGTGATGCTCTGTTCTTTGATGTTGCTTTTTGAGAGCTTCAAAAGAGGATTCTCGTCTTGCTGTGTGTAGTCTTTTCGTGTTTCTTGACTTGATTTGAAGCAGACGGAACGAAGGAACCAATGTTCGAACGGCGCAGTCGGGGATCCCAAAGGCTTTGATGTGTGTAAGTTGGGAATGGAGCCAGATGTCGATGCAAGGCTGCCGCAATCAATGGCGTATTCGGTGGATCGGACGGCAAGGTACTGCGAAGTCGGATGAGGTGCGTCGGGTTATGTGACTGATTGATTGATTGCTTCGATTGATTGCCAGGCGAGTTGCGAGCTAAAACAGACAATGCGATGCACGACAAATGGGGCGCGACGAACGACGGCGAACAAGGCGAGTTATACAGAAAGAAGAGAGAAGAGAAAGAGGTGGTGGAATAGGGTGAAATTCAGGGTGGATGGGCGGTGGTGGGTATTGAAAAAGGAGCCTGAGAACCTGGAAGCAGTGGGAAGCATGAAATGGAACAAGCAGGCAGGAGGTGGAAGAGGACGGAACCGCTGCGAGCGTCAGAGGTCATGCTGGGCCGTGCTGGGTACCTCTCGCCCGTTGCTGGCAGGCCCCTGGTACTTCCGCTAGGTACCTCGAGACCTCAATGACTGCGTGGGCTGAGCATGCACCCGCCGAACCAGGAATGGCCGACCTCGTCGCCGAACAGTGAGCAGTGCCCAGAGCCCAGAGGGACCGACCTGACCTCTCAGAGTCGGGGGTAACCCCAGGCACTCCCAAGCACGACTTCCATTCGCTTTGTCACTCCATCATTCGCAGCTGCCCAGCAAAAGGCCGCTTCGAGCAAAGAGACGACCAGGGTCTGCCGATCGCTGCGTCGCGAAATGGTGGGCGAGCACTGGGCTGCTGGCTGGCCGCACTATGGCGTCTCAACGTGTCTGGCTTTTATCGCGACACCGTCTGGGTGGCTATCTCGACAAATGACGACGAATGGCATTCTTCGCTTGCTGCCACGCAACCACACTGGAAACGACCTGGAACCGACCCCAAGACAGGTGAACACACCAACCAAGACACACACCGCCCTCGGGTGTCTGCACCTGCCCGCCGTCTTTGGTATCACGCTACCGGCATGGTACCTCGGTACCTTACTTACCATCACAGTGGCCTAAAGTAGCGCACAGGTACAGCACGTAACGCCCTGACGCTTGTTAAATACCTGTACCATGTACGGTAATAAGGCAATGCTGGGCAGCTCCCGTCTGTCTGGCTGTCAACCCGTTCCTTCACCTGGCAGCACAAGAAGAAGCCAGACAGGCAGATTGGCAGGTCTTCAAAAGGGAAGTTATTATTTTCAGGGGCCCCCCAATTCCACGCTCCATTGTGTGAGATGAGTTGTGTGAAAGTGCGGGAGTGCCAATGCAAAGGAATCCGTCAATGTTTGACACCGTGTCCAGACTGAACTGACTGCAGTGACAAACCTACCGACTGACTGAATGTTTACACACGTCGAAAAGGAGTGACTCGCGGATAACGGATGGCTTCTTGCTACAACTATCGAACATCAATCGCTGACTAGCGTGGCCGTAGAGGTTCAACTCCGTACACCGCCGATCCAGGTTTCCTCGCGTCCGCCGTCTATCAGACTGGACTATCTGTCCGTTTCTCGGCCATTGATAAGGATGTATGGCGATTCAACAGTGTTGCGTTGCATCTCCACGTGCTCGAACAGCTTTCCTAGATCTCCCGTCTTTGCTGTCGCTGTCGTTGCCGCTGCCAGGTGTCGGCAACAGGAAGCCATTGCTATCCTGACAGATATGCTGCAGCGTCGCAGGAATTGCTTTTCAAACGCCAGGGCCGTTATTACGGAGTTACCTCTGATGATGATGATGCCCCGCCTGATCATCCGTATTAGTGACATATTGCTGTATTAGGGTTAGCGTCTTGTAATTTACGTTAGATTGTCGTATTGGAAATTTCAAGGCCTCCAAACGTCAATTGCCAGGATGGGAAGACGAGCCGAGTTGGATGGTCATCAACTGCCGTCACATCGAACGTGAACGCCATCATCGCATGAATTCAGGACAACCGCGACAAAGGCATCGCTGTCAAAATCGCACATCTGACCTGAACCCTTTGAAATCCCAAACGAGACCGAAGAGGGGTGGCCTGGCAAAAAACGTGGGAGGAAGCTAGGGGTGCGGACGTACGCAGCACTGGCACACTTCTGCTGCGGTACGGCGGGACGAATGTAAGGGGCACAAGCGAGAACGGAGCTTCCACTTGGGAGGCAAAAGCCCAGTCAGTGGCAGAAACCTGTAATCAATTGGGCAATGAGCATGGGTAGCTTCTCAAAGCTATCACGTCGGAGTCATCGCCAGTCAATCTTCTCATCTCAACACGAAGCTGCCACTTGTCCAGACTGTATTCGTGTTCTTCTAGCTGGTTTCCATTTTTGAAATCATCCAGAGATGATCTTGGGTTGGGTTTGATGGAGACCTCGTTCCTCCCGGTTGCCGTGGTTGCCCATCCCGTCAATCAACAACGCAGCCCGTCAACTCCCAACATTCTCAACTGTTTCAGTTCACACGCTCGCGCTCTCTACTCCACAGTCATTGGTCAGCGGCAGCAAAACGACATCTTGCGTCTCTTGTGTATGGCGTCCTGGATCATTCTTATTCGTTCTTTTTGCTCTTTCAGCGGGTGAGCGAGCGGCACTCCACGCGGCAGGCAAGGAGGCAGGCACCGACAAGCAGCAAGGGAACTGTAATGATATAAAAAAAAAGCACGAACGCACGCGCCCATCCATCCTCCTTGCTGCGGTTCCGCATGGCCATCCTGCAATCCTCATTGATGAGCGCCCTCTCCTTCAATCAAAATCGTTGCTCACTTTCTTGTTCGGGGGTTGCGAAAATAGCAACAGCCGCTGTCGATTGGCAATTTGCCTGCGCCGCCCGGCGATACGTAGTGTACACTGCACACGCGTGTTTCTTGTTTCAGAAAAGGAGAGATGCCACGCTGCCACTTTCGATGTTTATGGGAAAGGAATGGGACAATTCACGCCATTGCTCTTCGGGATGTGAAGATGAAACTTACAAGCTAGCCGCATATACTTCCCCAGCTTTCTGAGCATTCACGACGTTCGCCGACGAGGGCTCAAGATCTTTTGTCGAAAACAGCCACACTGTACCCCCTGCCGCTATGAGCATCGAGCAATCAGTTGCACCATTGCCAGCCTGGAAACTCAACATTTGTCGAGGACTGCCACACTTAAATTCGAGATCTCTTTTGGGGCTGGACGAGTCCAAGTTGCCGGCGGGAGTCCTTTTTACCCCACAAAATGCAGGTCATTCGGATGAAGTTGGGGGGCGTGCACACACACACACACACACACTGCGTGTCTTTTGTTAGCGCATCAACAAGAGGGTGTTGATCATGGTTATCAACGCTGTCGAATCTGATGGTTTGAAAGACAGTGAGCGCCGTGGCCGGCGATAAGGTTCTCAGACAGACATCGAGATTCTTATCGCGTATCAGTTCCCAAACAAAGGAAGTGGTAGTGGTAAGGTGGTGGCCAGCAAGGTTCATGATGCGTGGAAGTGCTCGCATTGGCCAAGCCCAAACCTCGGCATGGTGTGTGAGTGGAACTTCACGCTGCCTCCACACGTTTTGCAATGACGGGACCGCAGCTGTGCCATGCCAATAAACTACGATGGACGACGATAGACTATCGGATGAAGAAGGATGGGGCGAACAGTATGTACCTTCTATCTAATCTCCGGACGACAAGACGACATGCATAAAGTACCTACCTCTTGGTAGGAACAGCACGGGGCTTACAGCCACTTACCTTACACGTGTAGGCAAAAGGCAGGCAACAACGATGCAATTAGTCGCCATCTCGAAATAAAGGAAACAGCGAAAAGGCGACGATGGCGATATTCCAAGTCGGGATGACGCCGGCGATGATGTCTACTACGTATGAGCGAATCTAGTCCCAAGATCCCGTGACCTTATCGGTACTACATAGACGTAGAGGTATCGAGACGAGACGACATCTGGCGCAATTGCCGGGGCGAGTTTTACACTCCATGAGGACCCGGCCACATGTGTCGCGAGTCGCGATCGCAAATCACGTTGGACCTTTTTTGAGCAAGTTCTCAAAAGGGGGCACTGCTTTGCTTGGGAGGCCCTTTTTTGAGGGGTAAAACAGAACCATAGGGGGACACATGATATCATCCTGTCATGGAATCCCCTCTTTGCTTTATCACCACTTTTGTGAGGACTGAGGAGAGGTTTGGGAACTCAACAAATGCTTGGCGATGAATGACCGTGTGACCCCAGATTTCCAACGGGGTTGGCCGCCGTTATCGGGAGGTCCAATGTACACTATCGCTCTCCTGTTAAACGGACCTACATCGTACGCTACAGTAATCGCCGCGGGGAACATCCCTAGCGGCGTCGGCGGCAGCAAGTACCAACTCTTTGAAGGGGAGCAGCAGGGTCCGTTCGGTCCTTGTGTTATCGCTCGTGACTCCTTTGCGTTCCTGTCTATCGATTCTTGGGGGCAAAAATGGAGGTGGAAATGAACACCTCGATGGTGCCAATGTGAGTCGAAGTGAATTGAGCAATGGTTGTATTGTTGAGCGCAATCGGATGGACAGGACAGTCAACTAGTCACGAACAGTCACAACATCGTTCACCATCGTTCATCATGATGGTGACAAAAAGAACTAACCATTTACCTATTCAATTCACAGTCAGTCACTATGAACCAGGCCCGGTTAATTTGACTCTGGCTGGTTGCCGGTTGTTCCAGCGCCCTGCCTTGGTGATAGTGAGTGTCCAGGAACCGGTTCGCGTTGCAACCTCACGACGTAGGAAATGATACGCTCCACGGAAATTGAGTGTAATTGATTGCATACCCGATTTGGTGTATGATTCCCGCTGTCCTGTTACGCTTTTGTGACACTTTGGTGATACACGAATGTTACGGTAACAATTGCTATACAACTGTTACAAGAGACCAAGTCAAAACCAGAACCAAGACCGAAGATTTCCCCAAGACCCCTTTTTTTGGTTTGTTTATTACACTTACAGAGTTGTAGACTTCCAGAACGCAATCCTCATTTTTCATTCCGAACTGTGTTCGCAAAGCTCTCACCCAAGCCGGTCGTTACCAAACTCAAGGAATCCAAAAAGAGTCTCACTTGTGTAACAATATGTCTGAGGTCAACTGTGCTATGGAATGCATGAACGTAGGTACATGTAAACCCAGCGGTAACTTTGCCGCTGTAGAGGTAAGAGCGCGGTTGTTTTGCCTTCACTTGCTTGTGCATAACTCGGCACAGGGAGAACCAGGCGGGTTGTAAACAACAACAGTGTCACCAGTTCACCACTGCTCAGCAGTCAGCAATTGAATTCAGGGCATTCCCAACATCGTTTCGAATGTCTTGCGAGCATTGTTATCCCAAAACAAAAACAGCCGCGGTATCTTGCAACTGTGTGTTGTTGAGACTGTTGACGTAGACTCGTCCGGTTAATTCTACTCGCTGGCGAACATCTTCCTTGGTTTTAAGTTTTCCGGCTTTTATGGAGTTGGCCGTTTTGAGCTTGTGAAAGTGATGTAGTCATTAGCAATTGGAACTGGAACTGGACGGAGTGCCGTGCTGATTGAGTTTTCACGTTCCTGAATTCTCTGTTCCCTGGCCTGGCGTCGCGGTGCCTGGAAAATACGGGGCCGGTCGGCCGGCTGTTGTTGGAAAAATGACGACACCGCGCAGTACCTCTAGGTATCGGGGGGGGGGGGAAGGGGGAACCGGGGCCGATAAGATAAAGTTTTCCAGGTCCGTATCTCCTTCGGCAGTGCGATGGACGATGGACGATGGACGATGGACGATGGACGATGGACGATGGACGATGGACGATGGACGATGGACGAAGGGACAGTGCCTGATGAAATCGGACATCCCATCCATCAGCTCCGATCCTGTTACAACTACTCATGTCGATTATCAGACGAACGTGTCGTCAGACTATTCCCACGGCAACGTTGTTCACATGTCGCGGCTTTCTCTCTAGTGTTAATGCTGTCTTTCGAGGTTCCATAAAATGCCTGTTTCCATGCTGGCGCATTCGATCTCCTCTTTTTTTAACCCCACAAAGTCCACCTAGCTGCTGCATAGTTTATGTGACTTTATGTGACCTTTTTGTACGGGTTCAGCCATGCTTACATTATGCATCATGTCGGGGCCGCGCTGTGTCTCCGTTTCCGCTGTGCATCGGCGGTGGTGGTGTGGTCGTGATGGTGTGATGTGTGGAATTTCCTCGTACATACACGCTCGGCAAGGGGGAAGCGCGAGGAGAGACGGGACGGAATACGGTAGTTGTGCGAATGTGTTGTTTGCAAGTTGTCCGGTTGACCTTCTGACCGCTTCCCCGAGAGGCATTTACAAAAAGGCCAAAGAATCGCTATCATATGCCGCGCCCGTCGTGTATACGGTGTGCCCAACCCGAACTCCGAGAGAGGAATTGGAGGGTGGTAATGTCAGTTAATGATTTTGAGTTGCGGCATCTGGCATTGTCGTCACAGCAACTGTAGACGATGGCCTGTGGTTGTAATTCGCTTTGCGCAAATGTTGTGATACCTCAGGGGAACCGGGCCTGTCGATGTTGTAGATTCCATTTTTACCGTCACCGTGACCTATCGCGCGACAAAGCCCGCAATTTTTTTTTTCATCTGCACGACTGAGATTCCGTACAACCTCAACAACAAGACTCCTCTACAAACCGAAGCTCTCGATTTCCCCGCAAACAGTTTAACAAAGAAGCAACTTCGGCGAACTGGCTCACCGCCTGCTGCTCCCTCCCGCCGGTCGTATCATTCGACGGTCACGCCCGGGCCCTGTCACCCCACTACCGGCTCATCGCCCGCTCCCCGGACTGCCAGCAGTTTTTGACTCGGAGCCACGGGACAAGCCGCAGCGGAGGTCCTCTCGGCATCACCAACCCCATCACCGCCGCCACCGCCCATTCGGACCCCTTCGTTTCCCCTCCTCGTCTTATCCCTTGCCGTGGGGTAAACTAGTCCCATTTCGAGCCTACCACGACTCAACAACAACAACAACAACAACAACAACAACAACAACAACAACAACAACAACAACAAGTATCATCATGGCTCCCGTCAAGGTTGTCTTGCTCGACATTGGTATTTGCATCCATCCCCTTCTTCCAAGTCCCCAACCTCCACAATCTCATCATTAGCTCCCGTTTCCCCTCGTGTAGACCGCAAACAATAACCACCCACCTATTCTATGTATTTGCCTGTATGTGTGTGTGTGTGTGTGTGTGTGTGTGTGTGTGAGTGCTGGATGGATTGGCTAATGACATCTCCCTTGCCGAACAGAGGGCACCGTCTGTCCCATCTCATTTGTCAAGGACGTTCTTGTAAGGCACACACCCACAACTGACCCTTCCTTCTCCTCCTCCTTGGGCCGGCCCAGCCCAGTGCCTCTGTTGCATGCGGGTAACCACACCACACGTATCCTGATCCTTTTCTCCTGCCCCTCATTGCCCATCCTATCCTCTTCTCTCTCTCTGCCGCCAGCCCGTTTCCTTTGCGGTTTGGCAGTGTTCCACAGCAGCAAGGTAACAGCAGTGCCTCTTTGCTGCTGCTGCAACCCCCTTCTTGTGTTCTCTCTTGTTCCACCCTTCCTGTCCCTTCCCCTCCCCTACCCTTTCAATAGGCTCGGTGCAGGACTTCGATCATGAACCCGATTGGCTGGCTATTCACGATACGATCGAGGGGGAAGCAAGCAAGCAAGCGCGTAAAGCTGTGTGTTCTTTTTGTGGGAAACGTCACAAGAGAGTCACAACATAGTCCAGTGAGACAAGACAAGCAGGATGAACTGACAGCAACCGCATCTCGCCGGTCTACGAGTTATAGTTCCCCTACGCCCTTGAAGCTCTCCCGGGCACCTTGAAGGCCAAGTGGGACTCACCCGGGTTCGCCTCCTACCGCGCCGCCTTCCCCGCGGAGCATGCCGGCTCCCAGGAAACCCTCGCGGCGCACGTCCGCGATCTCATGAGCAAGGATCTCAAGATCTCGTACCTCAAGAGCCTCCAGGGCTACCTGTGGGAGACGGGTTACCGCAACGGCGAGCTCAAGGCTCCGCTGTTCGCCGATGTGGCGCCGCAGCTGGCCCGTTGGCGGGAGCACAATGGTGCCAAGGTCATGATCTACTCGTCCGGCTCCGTACCGGCCCAGAAGCTCCTGTTTGGACACACCAACGGCGAGCCGTCCGATATCCTGCCCTGGCTCTCGGACTTCTTTGATACCGTCAACGCCGGGCCGAAGCAGGAGAAGGCTAGCTACGAGAAGATTGCGGCTAAGCACCAGGAGTATCCCATTGGCGAGTGGCTATTCCTGAGTGACAATGTCAAGGAGGTTGAGGCCGCCAAGCAAGCTGGTATGCAGAGCTATATCGTTGATAGGCCTGGTAACGCCGAGTTGTCGGAGGAGGCGAGGAAGGAGCATAGGGTTGTCAAGAGTTTTGAGGAGATTGGTGATCTTTGAGGACATAGATAGCCATCTAGTATCGAAAAGCCAGCCATTTCCCCAAACTCGCTGATCTTTGAGCAAGCCATCTTAATGTTATCGAACCAACCTCATCAACCTCATCAACCTCACCAAACTCCTAAATCATTCGCTCCTTTGTGAATGAGGCAAGCAGTAAACATCCTTTCCTTAGAACACGAAATCATCAGTCAAGAAAAAAGAAATTGCATAACGGCATCCTGCATCTCACCATTGCATTCGCTAGCAAGGTTTACCAAGTTTCTCCATTTACGCCACAAGCAGACAGACAGACAGACGTCGTTCCACCACAGTAGAGACAAGAATCTCAGACAATCTAGACTACACTCTTATAATCACAGATATGCAATCTACGGCGAACTCCGAAGTATTGCCGTTACGCAAATGTTTACCGCACATTCCATCATTCACGTTAAGTTGACGGGCTTCAATTGTACTTCAAGAGTGGATGGGTGGGTAGCTCTTTCCACATTTGGATTTCTGTATTACACCGCAGACATACCTTCCATTATCTACCTCCAGCTAAGTAGTACCTTCCACTTTCTTGAATGTAGCACAAGCAGCTACCTACGTAAAGCTAAGGTATTGACGAAAATCGAATTGGATCTTTCGAGTCTGAGGGAATTGGCTTCTCGATCTATGTATCAAGTATGTAGCGTGGCCGTCTCACAACGTACGATACACGAGACGATACAACACGATACGATGAGATTGGTACATCAACTAAGTGTGACCAGACATATATAGAGAGAGGTTAGAAGTGAAAGGGCCGTTTACTTTGGGGTAAACGTATCACAGTCCACGTGACTGATATTAGGAAAGCCATAACCGTTTGAAGAGCAATTTGGTGCTCTATTTGGTTCCTCTAGTTTCACTTTTAGAAGTAATAGGTTGACGGGGACGACTAAGCCGTACTCCGTGACAGTTGGTACAGGTTTGCTAACTACATTCTTCGGTGACCTTTTTGAGGGTTTCATGTCATTCGGGCTTAAACATAACCATAATTACCGGCTCCGAAGCGAATTTGGCTCTGGATCTTCAAGCTGCAGGCGAAATAGGATGAGATTGGCCGTGTTGGTGGGATATATCCCTTAGCTTGTTGATCTATCTATTTCCTACTCCCAGAGAAGCGGCTATATCGGCCGGGCATTCAATACCATTCAGAATGGCGAACTGCGTGAAACATCACGATGCGGATAAGGCATCATCCAAACCAACGACCATTTCATTTCATCTTGAACCCTTTGATAGTCATCAAGTGTCCTATCTGAACTCAAACAATCCACAAAACCCAAGGATTGACACAACTGACAAACGGACAGTCCCGCAGCACTATTAGTGGCATATTTGTTCACTTCACTGGAAATCCAGAATCAAGCTGACACCACGAAGATCATCAACCACTCCCAAATCCAGTTCTATCAACCACCCCCGATTTTGCGGAGCTGCGGTGTTAGGTTAGCTCGAGGTGAGGAGGTACACTAGGTAGTCGCCGGAATCGCCAAGAGCTTCCCCAACTTTCACTAGCAAAGCCACCGTCAAAAGGGCTCCACAGAGACAGACTATCTATCATTGACGGCGCCGATCGGATTGCCCATCTATCAAGGTGTATCACGAGATAAGTGCTAAATGTGCGCGAGTTACCGGATCTGCATGGTTGGTTCTAGTCTACCTAAGCCTTGCCTGGAAACGGTTAGTTGATGCTGCACTGACAGACAGACAGATAAGTGGCTGGATGATGGGAAAAGGGTCGAAGGTGTGATACATATTGGGTTATCGTGGTAACCAAAACAGTAGGTATCGATGAAGATTTTCCCGAAAGGGAAAATACTACGATGCTTACTGCGACGCTACGTTTTGTTTGAAAGAACCGGCATGTAAAAAAGAGAGACATGAGAATTGCGTTGATTGACCGCTTTGTGTCAAGCTACAGCGGATCGACCGATGAACAAGTTGCCACTTGTTCTTCTCCCTACGCAGTATGCAACTCTACCGAATGTTGTGTTTCAAGTTGAGGGGAAAAGAAATGTTGGGAATCCTGCAGAGCCTTGAGTTCTTTTGGACATCGCAGCATTATGGCGGATAAGCTGGCCGATGGACTGGGCCGAGGAAGCCGCTAGGAACTTGATCTCTTTGTTTCGGAGAGGAGTTGGGACTGATGATGGGACGCCAATGTCTACCTACCTACGTACCTATCAGTCGTGGTGGTCTTCGACTATCAAACAGGTCGTCCGAGGTTGGCGAATGAGAGATGGTATAGGTCGCTCGGCAGTTTTACTCCGCATTTGACGTCGAAAGGCCCCCTTGCGTTCAGATCCATCCAGAGAAGGAAGCAAAGACGCTTGACTGGGCATTGAAGCCTCGAGAGGACAGCATCTCGTCTGTGATTATGTTCAATCACAATGCCATGTATCAATAGTCCTTTCTTCCGGACTTTTGCACTTGGGTTAGGCGAGCTCGGAATCAGGCGCCGAAAACTACCTGACGATGCAGGACATTTGCCCACCGCCTTTTCCATGAAACCCGAGCACGCATCCCGCATCCCTCACATCACCACTTCATTGATGCGGGAGGTGTGTCCATGTGCACAGGTGACGGACTGTAGCGCATTGACGTCGAGTTCAGCTGGCTGGCTATGTAATACCTAGCCCAGTTTTCTTGATTGCGGGGTAGGCAGTAGTGCGCCGTGATTGACAAGTCTCGACTCGGCCTGTTGGGGTCGTGATAGGTCGGCGATAGGTTGAGAGCGAATGGGCAAGACGGCAGATGGGTCGAAGAGGTTCCATGTGTTGATCACTGGCTGGTTGGTGATTTCACGAGAGGTGTTGGTGATGCATAATCTTCTGCAATAACCATGCGTCCCAGCGTTGATAGTCGTTTGCCGATTTGGCAGAGAATGGTGCACCAAGGTCACGATGGAAACGGCGTGTCCGAAGAGAAGGAACTAAGAGTGGACAGCGTAAGAAAAAGCCCGATGATTTGTTTGTGAACGTTGGTCCTATCTGCAGTTTCGGGTAGTGAAGCGCCGGCCGGAAAATGCGGAGCGGCGGGGCCGAGACGGTACTGTGTATGCTGGCGTCCGGCGAACCCACTGGTCTATTTCACCCCGAGCGCATTACGTATAAACAAGTTGATAACACAGTTGATACGTGATGGCCCAGTTGGATAACGCAGTTTCGCACCGAATCTAGCTTTCGCTTCCAAGGATAGGTGCAGCTGCCTGACTCCTGATCCGCGACACGTTAGTATATCCAGGACGCCCTAGGCGTTGGGCGTGCTTCGCCCAACAGCTGGACAGTTAACGCCGTAGAAGACGAAACACTCGTCAAGATCACAGACAACCCCTCTCACAACATCGAATGAGGAGCAGTCCGAGTCAAGCGATGCCTCGAGAATGAGCCTCAACCCAGTACGGCATGAGGCAGAGTTCAGGCAGTGGGAAGTTGTTTCACCAATGCCCACAATTCTCCGCGTTCAGGAGATCCTCTGCAGCTTTCCTCTTGCCGTACGATCGCGTAGTCGCCTCCAATGCTTTCGATCCCACAGCCGTGCTCTATCAGCAAAGGCGCCACATGCTGACGCCGGCGTGGAGGCCACGGGACTCTTTTAACGTGATTCCCCACACCGTTCCCATTGATCTAGCCCAGCGCTGTTGATATATCCGTCTGAAGTAAATGTCGGGAGACCGGAAATCGTGTCCAGGTCGTCAGGCCCAGCATCTTAGCTGGTCGTTAACCGCAGCAGTACCATGGTCACACTTTGGTGCATGGCTCAAATCCAATGTCGTGGCCATCCCATCTATCAAATTCCATTAACGTGGAAAGACCCATTGTGACATGTCGTGGCTCATCTCGATTGTGGTGGTGGCATTCCGACTGTACGAAGACCTCAGACCAAGGTAATGGCAAAATTGTTGCGTGTTGAGCCGGAACGTATCTCTTCCTTTTTAAACGGCTTGTCGTGTCCGACCTGATCTGATGTTCTCCTCCACAGGTAATATACCAGCCTTTGGGTCGTCTTGGACTCCACCATCTGGTACCCGATCGATTCCATAATAGCCGTTAACCTTTCCTCGTCGAGATACCGCGAATTGGTGACGCATGGGGCAGGTAGCACAAGGAACAGACTTGGGAAGAAGGCAGCGGTTGTCCCGGAGAACCGCTTCGGCGATGTTAGAAACTGCGTGGTGCGGACAAGCATCTCGCCTCTGTCCTTATGATCTGGGACAAAGTTGAGCACCAACGAAAGACTGATAATGTCGAACTTCCCCAACTCGTCCTTGGGCAAAGGGCGCGCCATGAAATCCTGCTCAAGAATCCCGGGCTCCTGGCTATTGAGATCGATCCGAGTGATGTCGAAATGGTTACTTTGAGCACACACATTCTTTGTACTCAGCGCCCCAACTTCCAACATGCGCAAGCGGCCATCCTTGTACTCCTCGGATGAGAAATATGGCCCAACCCATTCCATAAGCACGCTGGAACTGTCGCCGCCTCGATCATGTCTCTGTCCCTGGAGACTTGCTTCCTGATACTTCTCGATACCGCCCAAAGCCTCGATCTCCGCCTCGATTGCCACGACCTGTGCGCTATCGCCCTTCTTGATAGCTTGCACTTTCCTCTTCTCCAAAAGATGGAGTTTGTTGATGATGGACTTCGTGGTTTTCCGCGCGAGTGACTTGGGTTTCGTGGCCGTGGGCGGACGGCCTGCTGCCAGGTTCTTGACGACTCCCTTCTTCTTGGGTCGCGAAGCTGTGGGCGGCCGGCCGGCCGCTAGGTACTTGACCACTTCTTTCTTGGGCGCCATGATTCCTTTTGGCGGGGTTGTGGTGTACCGGGTTGATAGCCTCAGATAATCCGTTTTCAAACACTGGGATCCGTCCTCGTAGGGAGTGTTTTCGGGTTGTTGTTTCGAGAAGCTGCAATTGGCAAAATAAACTACACGACACACTTGTCTGGAAGTCGTGATAAACACAGAAAAGCGAGGCTTGGAATTGTAAGAACCCAAGTTTTCCTACGCCGACTTCATCCGACAGACCACGAGCAAAATGAAGAGAGTTGGATTGGAGGGCGCATCATCACTGTGAGGTTGAATGACGGAGTGCGGCAGCGACAAAGCGATCGGAGGTTCGAGATTCAAAATATTGTGGAGCATATTTCGCGAAAGTGGACATTTTGGTGTGGCTCAAAGCCCATTCCCGCTACCTTGCGCAGCTCAACCCCTGCCAATACCACCGCAGCCACACGGCTAAGCCACATGCATGCCGCGCGCACACTTTTTCCTCCTCCAAATTTCAGCCAAAAACTGAACTTTCTCCTCCCCGACAACGACCAGCGAGAATCCCGTCTTCTTAGCCCGACGACAGCAGAAATCGCAGCAATGGCCCCTAAGGATACCAAGAAAGGTACTTGAACGAACCTCAAAATCTCACCAGCGACGATTCAACCCAAGAATGAATTGAACGGCTCGACAAATATGCTCGCCCCGCGCACAATGCGGATCCTCTTTGTCGTGAAATGGCATCCGAGGTGATGCACCAAAGCAGCAGCAGACTTTGCGAGTTTGGACAAGATTCTGGCATCATCTTGCTCCAGGCGAATGCTTTTGCTGACGAGGGACTCTGGATAGGCGGTGCCTCCAAGGCCGGTAAGGGCGCTCAGGCTCAGAAGGCTGCCAAGGCTGCCCTCAAGGGTGTAAGTTTGCGACTCTCGCTATCCTGTGTTATGAAATCACTGAATACTGATCGGTATTCTCTCCACAGGTGCACTCGCACAAGGCCACCAAGGTCCGCCACTCGACCACCTTCCACCAGCCTAAGACCCTGCAGCTGTCTCGGGCTCCCAAGTACCCCCGCAAGTCGATCCCTCACGCTCCTCGTCTCGATGAGCACAAGGTCATCGTCCACCCTCTCAACACCGAGGGTGCCCTGAAGAAGATCGAGGAGCAGAACACCCTCGTCTTCATCGTCGATGTCAAGGCCAACAAGGCCCAGATCAAGCAGGCTCTTAAGAAGCTCTATGACATTGACACCGTCAAGATCAACACCTTGATCCGGTATGTTTTTCTCGACGATGAACACCCAATATTGTACCAGTTCCTAACTTTGTGTGCCCCACAGCCCTGACGGCTCCAAGAAGGCCTTCGCTCGCCTTACTGCCGATGTCGATGCTCTTGACATTGCTGCCACCAAGCTCGGCCTTGTCTAAACTAGCGATTTCATAGCTATGGGAAATACACAAGATTCGGGATGAAACATCTTCAAGGGACACCATGGGTTTTACTGTTTAACGAAAAAAGAAGTCGGCGTCTGATACCCCCTGGCATTTGGTTCATGGCATGGAAATGAATATTTTTTACAACTATTCTGCCCGTTCCATCAGACATGACCAAATGGGCCATTGCTCAAACTCCTCCCTTGCAAGCCATAGATCTTTGTTGCTCTAAGACTTGAATCTGACATCTTGTGTGTTCTTCTCATCAACTTGTAATGAATGTGATGTAATCGTAAGCACATCTGTACCAAATCAACCAATCCTAATTCTCGGGTCTGTGTAGAGAGATGAACATTTCGCCATGTACCATCGTCCTGCGCTCCCTATCATGCTACAAGAACCGCTTGCTCTATTGTCCAAGTTTCTGAACTATCCCCATCCCCGTGCCCTGTGATTCTTTTTCCTTCCAGTTCTACTTTTGACGACCTTTGTTTTGCCCCAGCACACATAATCGTACAAGCCTTCAGGCGTGACTTGTCGCAACAAATTCCTCGTATGGACTGTCTCTTAGAACTGTGACACAAGCCATACTCGCAAGCCCTGCCGCAAGGGGATTCAAAGTTCCCTAGGTAGCAAATGCTTGTTTTTCCCTAAACCTCTCAGCAAACCCGAGTGTACCAAACCAAACCGAACCAAGCCACCGTAGAAATTCCCGTCGGATATCTCGGCCGTTTCTTCCCCCAAGCCTCGCCACCCAGCCTACCAAGCAAGCAAGCAAGCAAGACTGACGAATTCAGCCAGCCAGCCAGCCAGCCCCCGCTCAATTCCCCGCCGGAAACTCTTCATCTCTCTTCCTCTTCTCCTCCTGTTCCCTCCACAGCGCATACGCCTCCTCCCACGTCTCCTTCCGGTTGGCGGCTTCGATCTACTTGCCGCCCCTGGTGAGCTTCTGCACGTGGTTCATGATGGCGAAGTTGACATCGAGGAAGCGCTCGACGCAGTCGGACATGCAGGCGGCCTCGGACTTGTCGAGCTGGTTGGTCTTGATGTTGGAGGTGATGCACTTCTTCCAGCAGGAGTCGGTGAGGGCGTGGGTTTCTAGGTAGTGGGAAGAGAGAGGGGTCGTTAGTTAAGTGACTCGTAGGTGGTTAGACAGGGAGGGCATAGGGTGGGACGGATGGATGGAGGGAAGAGGGAACTGTAGTAGGTAGGTAGGTTTGGACTCGTTGATAGAGGGACAACAACAAGCTTCAGTTGAACTGGAGTAAAGGACGAGGTCTGGGGAAGAAATATGTTGGACGGGAGTGTACATACGTCCTTGAATCCTCTGGCGCTGCGTCTCGTTGGAAATGAAGGTGCGAAGCTCAGCCTTGTCCTTCTCGTTGAGGAGATCGAGGTCGGCCTGAGGAATATCCATTGTGTCGGTAGTTTGTTTGTTGGTGGTCGGTTGGTACGGTGGTTGTAATATGCAGTGTTGGAAGGGTGGTGATGTAGTGGAAATAATTGTTCGATATCAAGAATTGGATAAACAACCCGAAGAGGTTCGATATCGACGTAGCGTGCAATTAGATTGGTTGCCGGATGGAGCTCTCTGCGGAAGCTTTTGGGCGGTACCTGCCTGCCAGGGGCAGGCGAGCACCGCGACCGGGGGTGTGGATAAAGATTTCTTTTCGCTCGATGTGAGGAGCCAATGAGAGGACGGGATCTTGTCGATGCGCTTTGTGAGCAACTGCAGTTTACATCACTTCACTTTTGCAACCACCAGGCTTCTTCGTCTTCGAAACTCTGAACTTATTACACTCTATCCAAAAACATAAGCTGTCTTTTCCTTCTAGGGCGATTAATGCGATATCCAGAAATCACAGTTGCCGCACAACAACCCCAAGTTTATAAACCATCCATTACTGTCTTGCGACACTGGAGACATAACCTGAACCAACTCCATAAGAAAATTTCCTTGGGTATCTAGAAACGCATCTATGGTCTATCCCGTCAAAAAAGGAATGTTGTACAAAGAGATGCGTAATCGTTTCTTTTCGAGACATGAAATGTCGCCATACTCCCCATGATATTACAGTCCATCTTAATTCGACCATTGCTTGGCAGCTTTTCCCTGTATACCAAAGAAAATAGGGAACCAAAAACAAACCAGTTCCTCCCTTTTTTTTCCTCGCATAAAAGACTACCTGAACGGTGCCTTGAAACTTATACCCACCTCTTCTTCCTCGCAAAAAGGTATGAGAGGATACAGAACGAAAGCAAAGAGGCCAGAATACAGAAAAAAGGAACCAAGCTCTTAACATCTTGCCATGGAACTGAAACGTTCATGCCGAACAGGCCAGTCACCACGTTAAGCGGGACGATGATGGAGGCCAGCAGAGTAATCTTGCTGAGGACGCGGTTCGTAGCAGTTCCCTGGGTGATGCCGTCGATAGAAATTTGAGCGAGGTAGTTGCTGTGCGCCCGAGACAGCATTTTTTCGAAGTGGCCCAGGTTGGTCATCATGGTTACCACGTGGTCCTGAATATCACCGAGGTATAGACCGATGTCCATACGCGGCGTGACCTTGTAGTTTTCGTTGCAACGCTTGGTGAAGCCCTTGAGGACATCCGCTTTTCCGCCGAGCAAGCGCATCAAGCCCATGACGTTCTTGCGCGCAATGCCAATCTTCTTGAGAAACTCGGCCATATCGTCTGATCGAGCAATAAACACGTCGTCTTCGATCTGATCGGTTTCTTTCTCGAGTTTGCTGATCTCGGGAGCAAACGAATCGACAATGTCGTCACTAGATACGGGTCAGTATGAGCATCCTAGAGAGTAATACCGAGAGAGTGCATCTGCTAATTTCCATAAACTTACATCAGGGCGTAGCAGATCCAGTCGCTACTCAGTGAGACATAGTCCTTCAACATCGTGATTCTCTTCCTCACATGCTGGGCATGGGAGTTGGTAGCGTAGCTGAAACTCAGCGTGCCTTCGCGGAACACTACCACATAGATGTTGAAAGGCATGTACTCTTTCTCCCCGGTTGGCTCCTCAACTTCGATAAAGAATGATCGGAACGAGGCGAAGTAGTATGACGGGAAAAGCTCAATTTTCTCCCGCGATTCTTGAGTAGTGATATCCTCAATAGTCAAGGGATGGATACCGAAAGCTCTGCAGACGGCACGAACCTCCTCTTCGGAGGGGTTGTTCATGTTGAGCCACCAGACTCCATCGGTCTCCCCCTTCGGAAAACTGAAGAGCCCTCTGATATCTTCCCCGGGCAAGATCAAACCCTCCAAATCGGCAGCGTGGATCGTAGATTCCCATGCTGACGAAAAGAAGCTAACTCGGCTCTGGTCGATCGGAGGCTGTGGTGGTTGTACAGCCTTTTTGGCCTCCGAGTCATCGTCTGACTCATGGCTCTTCTCCCGCCGGATATCTGTCTCGGGAGGGGCTGAAAGGATATCCCCATCCAATGTCACCATTGGCACGGTGGGGGTGATATCCGGTTCGGCGGGCCGTAAATCGGGGAAAACACGGATGGCGGATGGGCGACGGGCTGACTGGCGAGCTTCATTCTCGGCCTTGATAAAGGTCTCCAGGTAGTGGAAATCGATATGCAAGTTGTCATCCCTATGATCATCTTGCAAGGGGAAGCAGACGTCTTCCTCCGCGGACTTGTTGGTGGCCAAGCTGGCAGTGTCATCAATCACGGTCGGCTGCTTGCTGCGGTAGCTATGGCGACTGACGACAGAGGCAGTCCGCTGCAACTCGGGTGGTTCTTCAACTCGACGCTCGGGTCTTGTCGGTTCAGAGAAGGAGAGGTCACGCTCTCTTCGGCGCGCTTCCGCAAACGCCTTGACCGAGTTCGGGGGTGAGATAGACCGGACGTCTACCTGAGATTCCACGGTTCCTCGGCGGTCTCTCCTGTAGACTGGCGAGTGCTCCTGATCCTCCTCATCGACAACAGCTTCCTCAAAATCTCGGACCCTTGTGCCCTGGTACGAGTCGCCATGGGATGGGCCTGTCTCAATGACTTGTCCTGGGCCGTAGAGGGAATCGAATGTTCCGCGCCGAGGACGATCAGGTCGTTGGACAGAGACAGACTGGTTGCGGTGGTCGTCAAGTTCGGGTACCGGGGTCGAGTACCCGGAGTTCCCAACGTTTTCCTCCTGGTCAGACATGGTTGCGATAGTTGGACTCGCTTCGTGGTTGGGTGAGGGTTCGAATTAGTTGTAATATCGGTTGTATATACTATATCTTTTTGATGAAAATAATTGAAGGGTCGGCAATGGCCCTCAACGCCCAGGATCTGGGGGCAATCAGTCGGTTCGCATATTGTCGTCGAAAGGTCGACTCGAAAGGCACCAGCGGATGGCAGCGAACGGCCAGCAGCCGTCCGCGACAATAACCGAATGGCGCAACAAAAAGGGGGACAGAAGGGCGTCGTCGTCGACGTCGGCTACCAACGCGCAAAATCGGAGAGCGTAAATCGTGGATGTTTGTTCGAAAGTTGGACTGCTAGTTCGAGCGATGTCCAATTAAGGGGGTTTCTTGTTCACTCCACTATAGACCCAGAAGCTGGGACCTAGGAGCGAACGAACGGACGAAGCGCTTTCACGGATAGAGCCCGCCAACTTGATGGCTTTTGCTGGAATGACTGGCGGCGGCGTCGTCGTCGGTGCGTGACGTGATGGGCAAGGGTTGATGTGAGGTGTTTCTCAGCAGCAACCAAAATTTTTGTCGGATGAATCGAGGTCCGACGACGGTAGTGTTGACAAGTTTGCGCGCAGGGCTGGGGATTTGGATCGGCCGAAGGTCAATGAGGTCGAGGATCCGCCCTTTTAAAATCGTTGAAAAATCTAAAGAAGGAATAGGAGTGGCGGAAAGACAAAGGTCCTAACAGAGCCCTAGTAGATGACGTTGCTGGGGAATGACGAGCATATGTCTGCGCATCACCTGTCGTCGGGGGGGTGCTAACAGCGGGGACGGAGAAGGGGTTAACTGGAATCGCGGCGTTTGTACCCCGTAGCGCAGGCTAGTCGAAGTCGGATACGTTGAACACGGAACCGCTAAAATGAGGTTGTCGGGGGTAGGATGTTGAAAGGTGGGAAGATGGAAAGGAAGGGTCGAGGACACGGCGCTAGTTTTGAAAAAAGAGTGGGAGGTGTCTGTTCGTTACCTCCACACAAGGCCGTGGTTCCGTGGAGACCTTTTTTTGGTGTGTTTCGTCCCACGGGAAGGGTTGAAGTTCACGGGGCAAAAGTGCAATGATCCTTCCTTGCCCGAATTCTTGTTTGGTGAGTCGTTTCGGCGAAGGGCTGAGTGTTCGGTCTCCATATGGGTTTGGTAAGGGTTTGATAAGAGACAAGCCTTGACAAGGCAATTAAAAGTTTGTTAGCCAAGAATCATCAAAGAGAAGGAAAATTTAGATTTGCCCGGTTCTTAGCGTCCTTTGTACGAGGTTCCCGACGGTGTTCCTCCTTATCGCTGTGAGGTGAATTAAAAAGGGCAGCGGTCATCGGATGCCCGACGCACAAGCACCCTTCGCCGCGAGACAAGCCGCGTGTAACCTTTTAACAAGGTTCTCTTCACTTTTTAGCTTCGAACTGGATCGAATCTTGTCCATGTGATGGTGTCAACAATTGTTTCGAAACCGTGATCCCACAAAAACAGGAATGCAGTGTTCCAATATCGAATCGTCGATGCACAATTGAACGGTACTCGTCGGTTAGGTGGATTCGCTTCGCTAGCCAACCAACTCTCATAGTCCCCCTGAGAGTCGGTTTTTTTACCTGTAACGCTCAAGCTCTGTAACAGTTTTGAAGCTTCAACCACAATTGCTCAACCACATCAAGTGACAACTGGACCAAAATGGACCAAATCAAAGATACGAATATAAGAAGCAATATTGAAATTTTTTGAAGCTTCAATCTGAGGATGGAAAGCTCGATGGCCGTTGCTATCTAATATTCAGCCCTTGGATTTCGGAGAATTTGCAGGCAATATTTGGG
Source organism: Sordaria macrospora (assembly GCF_033870435.1). NCBI lineage: Eukaryota > Fungi > Ascomycota > Sordariomycetes > Sordariales > Sordariaceae > Sordaria > Sordaria macrospora. The sequence continues at coordinate 2,825,433 of NC_089374.1, read as the reverse complement.
CAGGGTTAGGGTTTCAGCCGACGCCCTCCTCAACCTCTTGAATCCTTTTTCTCGGGCAGCCCTAAGCAAATTCAATGCAAAAACCTTCCCTTGAAAGAGAAACGCCAGGAAGTATCAGAAATGAGGTTTGGTATAGAAATTTTGAATGTGGGTTGAGATATCTCAAATCGTTACAGAGCATGAAGCGTTACAGGTAAAAAAAAAACCGACTCTCAGAGGGACTGTGAGAGTTGGTTGGCTGGCGAAGTGAATCCACCTAACCGACGAGTTAGCTTCCAATCAGCTAGTAAGGCACCTTCGACAATTCAGCCTCAGAACCTGGGCTGGTCTTCCTTGTTGGTTTTTTAAACTGTCTACTGCAGCGCATGCTGCGTCGTCGAGCACAACCCCCACTTTGCCCACTACTTCACGTTTCCATTTCCATTCAACTTGAATCCCTTTCTGGCTTTCCACTTCCTTACTATTTAAGTTTGACTGCTAGACGTGGATCTGGGCGTTGGTATGGTGATTTAAGACCACTGGTACTTCTGACCAGCCTAGGCTACTATGGAGGTATGGTAACAGTAAGGTACGTACGTACCTTTATACCTCTAGCGGAGTGCTCACATGACCCGACCCTCTTATATAAGCTTGCCTACCCAGCTAAATACGCCAAGATAGACCTCACATTGTAAAAAAATTGTTATCTAACCCACACTTCTAATTTTGTTTACTGCAATGCTCTAACAGGCCTATAATAATAGCACTAGTACAGAGATGTTACAGTAAACTATGCACCTTGTAGCAGAGTGGAGCGGAAGCGGTAGAAAGTACGACAGCAGTGCTGAAGGAAGCAGCGTAGTTGTAAAAACAATAGAGAGATGTTGTAAAGAGGTCTTAGAAAGAACTCTGCTTTTAAGACAAAAGAGTATAGTAGACTTTGCACTATAAGAGTAGATTGTATTATATTGCTTGGATTGTGCTTGCTTGCTTGAGGAATGACTAACTAAAGAAGAGAAGAGGTCTTTATATACACGAACATTAAGTATCCAAAAGCTTCCAGAGTATAGAAGCTTTTGTAAGTTAATAAGAGTGCTTGTAGGAGCACTATACCATAAAAGGAATGAACTGAATCTATAAGCTTCTGGTGCATTCCATAATGACAAATTAGTCTAGAAGAAATGCTAAACAAGTTAGAGAATTTCAGAATACAGTGGCAAAACTTCTGTATTCTAGCACGTTCTGTGGAAGCTGAGTCGACTAATTCCGTAGAAGGAATAGTTCAATCAGCCTTCTATACTATAATGTCACACGGACATATGCCACACTCCTGGTGTCATACGAGAAAGACCTACATGTATGCAGATCGTTAGATGCCTTGGAGCCTCAGGTGACAAGGACCCATACATACTAGATAGGTACCGTTTCCCTTTGGCATAAGAAGGCCTTGAAGCTATGACAGGCTAGGGTGCATATGCCCAGACGGCCAAACCTACAAAAGATAGGATGATGTTCTGCTTGCAAGGCAGAACTCGGAATGCACACTATATAGTCAATGTCAACCTGTGACACTACCTCCCCTTAAAGCGAAGTTATCTTTCAATAATCTTCAAGATAAGGCCCCGGCCCCGGCCCCATTTCCGAGGGCGACAATGTCGCGGAGGATTTATCGCAATGCGACAGCTTATATAGCACTACCTGAAAATGCAACTTCCCGCTAAGTTGGATATTTTCCAATGGGCCGATACGTGGCACTTCGGTACTCTTCGATTTGCATACATGGTCCTCAATTGTCATTGCATTCTTAGGAGCTGTGCTCGACTAAGTGCCGACAAGAGTATCACAAAATCGCCCTCGAAATTGCCACGGTCGGGAATCGAATCCACCGTTTAAGCAGAACGTACTATGACAGGCTAGGGTGCATATGCCCAGACGGCCAAACCTACAAAAGATAGGACAATGTTCTGCTTGTAAGGCAGAATTCGGAATGCACACTATATAGTCAATGTCAACCTGTGACAGAAGCCCAGCCTTCCTCTAGAGGTTGAAAGGACCAATAAGGCCTTCGAGACCAAAGTAGTTTATCAGCTGAATTGAACTACTGTTCTAAGCCCAAAATACTGCCCTTGTCACATACAAGGTAATGCACACTATATAATCAATGTCAACCTGTGACACTATGTAAATGGGAGCCTTGATGGCTGTGACAGGCTGGGGTGCATATGCCCAGACGGCCAAACCTACAAAAGATAGGACGATGTTCTGCTTGCAAGGCAGAACTCGGAATGCACACTATATAGCCAATGTCAACCTGTGACACTACCTCCCCTTAAAGCGAAGTTATCTTTCAATAATCTTCAAGATAAGGCCCCGGCCCCGGCCCCATTTCCGAGGGCGACAATGTCGCGGAGGATTTATCGCAATGCGACAGCTTATATAGCACTACCTGAAAATGCAACTTCCCGCTAAGTTGGACATTTTCCAATGGGCCGATACGTGGCATTTCGGTACTCTTCGATTTGCATACATGGTCCTCAATTGTCATTGCATTCTTAGGAGCTGTGCTCGACTAAGTGCCGACAAGAGTATCCCAAAATCGCCCTCGAAATTGCCACGGTCGGGAATCGAACCCACCGTTTAAGCAGAACATACTGTGACAGGCTGGGGTGCATATGCCCAGACGGCCAAACCTACAAAAGATAGGACGATGTTCTACTTGCAAGGCAGAACTCGGAATGCACACTATATAGCCAATGTCAACCTGTGACAATGGCAGGCATGTGACAGCTCAAATGGTGCCAGCTGTCACAGTACTGTTTTAAAACTCTAATTATACTCATATAAATATATTTTAGTTTATTCTAAAGTTGATAATACAAATCTAACTCTTATTTTATTTAATGCTTTGAATTTATATTTCAAATTTGTAAACGTAATTTACTATATTATTATTATTTTAAATATTCGGAATTTATTAATAATAATATTGCTTATTGATATTGAAATCCTTAGATTTCTAGTATCGTTAGCCATATCCTGTATTATAGTTTAGACTAGTCATGACAGCCCAGATTTGTTACGAGCTGATAATGACAGGCACGGGCCAACCAAGCTACTGGTACACAACAGCCACGCGTAAGCTAGGCAGTGTAACCAGAGGCAGGAAAAGAGCTCTGGGCAGGCAAGGGCTCTGGGGAGTCGAGTCAGGCTCACCAGTTGAGCCAGACTCACGAATCGAGCCAGCTTGTAAACCACACGCTATGGGGTTCACGTCTACGTGGACATCCGGAAACAGATATCTCGCAGAGGGCGAGGAGGTATAAAGGGACGACTGGAGAACTCAGATTGTCAGATAGTTTGACAGTAGTCAATAGATCATTATCACCGAGACCAGTATTACGAGCATACTTGTTGTGAACCCTTTGGCTTCACCGAACGACTCTGATAGTTACTACCTTCAGCTATCTCATTTAGGCAGATCAGACTGCCGTTCGTCACAAGATTAGCTAAGCTGCTATAGAGGCTTTGGTGTCTTTCCAGCTGTTACTCTGCGCTCGGGCCACTTAACTTGCTGCGCTGCATATCTACTGCGTGCGGACGGCTAGTGTGACGAACGGCAGTCTGATCTGCCTTAAGTGGGATAGTTGAAGGTAACGACTATCAGTGCTGTTCGGTGAAGCTAAAGAGTTCACAACAAGTATGTCTGCAATACTGGTCTCGGTGATAATGATCTATTGACTACTGTCGAACTATCTGACAATCTGAGTTCTCCCGTAGTCCCTTTATACCTGCTCGCCCTCTGCGAGATATCTGTCTCCGGATGCTCGTGTCGAGCCCCATAGGTCTATCTAATGCGTGGTGGCTCACGATGCCCTCCTGGCTCACTGTGAGCCCGTGCGTGTGCCTCTTTGTCCTTGTTGGCCTGGGAGGGTGACACGACCTAACCTGTTTAGGCCGGTTGTACTACCGGCGCTGTGGTTGGTCCGTGTATCCTCATAAGTTCGTAACAGCTAGCTGGAAGCCAGGCCTTTCTTCTCAGAGAATCTTACTTTTACTCTTTATTTACATATAATATGGCCTCACTCTCGTGACCTCTTGTATTAAGTATAAATTCCACAATTTCAGTGTCACTTATATTATAAATGTCACGGCGCTAGCGGACCACTACACCACTAGGCTATATTTCAAAAGGATACAAGTAACCGAGACTAGCAGTTCGGTCGTGTGACGAACGGCAGTCTGATCTGCCTAAATGAGATAGCTGAAGGTAGTAACTATCAGAGTCGTTCGGTGAAGCCAAAGGGTTCACAACAAGTATGCTGGTAATACTGGTCTCGGTGATAATGATCTATTGACTACTGTCAAACTATCTGACAATCTGAGTTCTCCAGTCGTCCCTTTATACCTCCTCGCCCTCTGCGAGGTATCTGTTTCCTGATGCTCTTCTGAGCTCATAAGTCTATCTGATGGTGGTGGCTCACTGATGGTGTTGGCTCACCTTGTGGCCCTGGCTCATGGTGTGAGCCCTCATGGGGTGTGGGCCCTTTTGGTTCTGCGCCCTACTTGTGATGGCAGCCTTGCAGTTGTGCCTCTCGACTGCTATCGCAACTACATAAGACCACTTGAGCGACCGAATTGCCAGCTTCGGTTACTTGTATCCTTTTGGAACATAGCCTAGTGATGTAGTGGTCCGCCAGCACCGTGACACTACTGGCTCCTATGGTTGCGCCGTTCTGTGGCTGTTGTGTCTCAGTGGCTTGGTTGGCCCGTGTAACTCGCTTAAGTTCGTAATAGGTCGCTCAAATGATCTTATATAGTTTGTCCCAGAACAGGCACCCAAGTGCATTCCGTTACAGCAATGGAATAAAAGAATAAATAAAAAGTAGCAAAATAAGAAGATATGAAAAGGGAGTAAAATAAGAAAGAGTAAAGTAAAGAGGAGTAAAAAGCAAATATAAAAGTCAACTTTAAAAATATTATATTCTAGAAAAACAGTACAATAAGTATTGGAATTTTATATATTACGAATATCTTTAGAGCATTTATAATTAACTATAATTAATTTATAGTAGATTATTGATATGGAAAGAGATTATTTAGATAATATTAAAAGACTGCTTTTTCAATTGAAACAAATTACGTAGTAAATGAATTATACAAGATTATATATAAATTATACTTTATTAGTTTATAGCTCCCTCCTCTCTTGCTAATTATTTATTCATAAATCTTCTCTTTATTTGTTTGAAGTATAGTAAAAGTACTTTGTTTATTAAACGAAAATCTCATTAATATTCAAACAGATTTATTAATACCGAACTTATTGTATGAAAATATATTAATTATTCATTCAATCCGGATTTCAAGTTACGAGTATAAAGATAATTCAGAGGTTGATTAAAAGTAATTTAAATAAGTATATTCAAAAAATATTCTGAAACTGTTTTCAAAATATTCCAATAGTATTCAAATAAAATTTTCCAAAAATTGTAGCAAATATTTAAGAAATAATTAAGAGCAACTACTTAAATAGTATTCATTTAATGAAGTTAATATTTTTCTAACACGAAACTTACAATTATCATAATTTAAAGCGTATTTCAAAAATGTTTCAAAAAGAAATTAGAGAAGATTTATTTCTATAATGAAATTTATTATTCTTTCTCTATAATAAAATTTAATATTCTTTCTTTATCATAAAACTTCTTATTCCTCTTTTATAGCAAAATTTATTATTCTTTCTCTGTAGCGAAATTTATCATTCTTTTTCCATAGCAAAACTTGTCATTCTTTCTTTATAAAAAGTAATACAAAGTGAATAGTATTATTGCCAATAAGCGAAATAATGAAAACTCAATTTATTAGATTATTGCATGAATTTTATAGTATTTTATATCATTTAAAATCCTAACCAAAGATTTATTAAAATGACTTCGTACAAATACGTATTAAAATAACTATATCAAATTTTTATTTGTGTGAGTTGGATGTAAATGGACGGACCATAAGGTCAGCGAACTTGTGTAATAGGGCTGGGTCGTTGGACCACTCTCTCTAGCGTACGGTACAGCGTATAAAGGAAGCCCCGAAGCAGACACGTAGAGGTAAGTAGTACGGGCGTCCAATTGGAAGGTGATATGCGATGCGCTGTAGTTAGGTTTGTCGGAGTGTATCAATGTCCGATTTCCTCCCATGCAACAACACCTTGACGAGCTTTTAATGTTGAAGTTCCGCGATACGCACGCAAGCCACTTGTAAACGAAATCTACCACCTGTCATCGAAGACAATCCAGGGTCCGACGCTTTCGATAAACTGAACCAGCTTTCCGATTGCCTTCAATTTCGAACCTCCCCGGCATAGCACTTGCTTCACGATGGCCGAACAACTGTTGGATCAGATCCGCGATGTGGCGGAGGGCCAAATTGTTCGTCAAATGCCCGTCCAAGACCCGTACCGATTTTCTTCTTGTATTCGACAACTGACATCTGCGACATGTAGGACTTTGAAGGCCAGAAACTGGTGGAACTACTCGTCAACGTGACCCTGGCACTTACAGCTGTATGTTGTCCCGTACCTATATATCTTAACTCAGCCACGGCTTCGCTGACAAGTTTCTTTGTCGTTATCAGGTCGTCGCGTTCCTCGTCGGATACATCTTACAAGACATCAAGCTGGCGCTCCAGATTGGACTTGCCGGAACCGCCCTCACCTTCGTCATCGCCGTTCCTCCGTGGCCGTTCTACAACCGCAACCCTGTTAAGTGGCTACAAGTTGGCGGCGGGCTGGTACCGCCACAAAACCTGATCATAGATGAGAAGAGTTTCAGGTAGACTGCATGTTGCGGGATCGTCACACAGTTCAGATCCTACGTCTGCGAGACGAGAACGGAGGTTGAGCAAGGCAACGTCGCTAAAGAATACCATATGCGCCGGTCATTATATTCGTTCTTTCTTCTGCACGCTTAAGGCATGCTTCGATCCAGCGTAGCCCGCTAGCTTTATCATGCTGGAACCTTCTTGATGTGTAATACTCCGTGGCTTATGTTTTCTAGCCTTGTGAAAATCCTCCAAGATGTCTTCCTCATCCGGGTCTCGCCCTGCAGCATGCTCGAGTGGTCGCAAACGCGCATCCCAACTCCTGATCTGCCCTTTAACGGCCGTACTTCTGGAACTCCCAATCTCTGTTGTCAAGAGGACACACTTGACGGGCCTTGAGCCATCTCGAAATGCAGTGGAAATGGAACGCGTGCTGTGAAGTTGCCGGTTAGTCATCAGATTAAGAATCAAACGAAGAGCACACAAGACAGGCCTTACATTGCAGATACCCCACGCAACTGTGCACTCTTCTGAGGTGGCGGATGACTGGTTCGCCTGGCACTCAATGCCTAAAGGAATTCAAAGTTCGAGGTTAGTACTCGGTTAGGTGTCAAGAGGAGCGTATAGCTCGAACTTACACAAATCCATGATATGGTTTCGACAGATAGCACAGTTGTCAACTACAATATCCCAAGCCCAGAGGGCCACCGCGTTCCACTAGAGACATGTTTATCAGCATAAGGCCATGACCATACGAAGGGACAAGCGCTCACCTTCTTGACCTCGAAGCGAGGCTTGCCTTCTGCCTTCTTCGCCTTAGTCTCGACAACAGCAGTGTTCTTCTTTACGACATCCGTAGAGGCCGGAGCGTCGGTCATATCGACATCCGCCATGGTGAATTCGTTGAATAAAGTTTCCGATATCTAACCAACTGTGGCGTGAAGGTACGAAGGAAGTGCTGCGACGCGGGGGATCGTGCGGGTCACGACTCGAAAGATACGCGGAAGAGGCCGACCGGTCGACGGAATGAAATGGTTCGTTTGGATAACAGGACGAATTCGCAAAGTAGTCTAAATGTTTCCAAAGCAGCCAAATGTCAGTTTGTTGCCATGCTGTAGATACTCGGGGTTGTCCAACTCGGAACAGAGAGGAAGGCGAATTTAAACCTCCTGCCTGGGCTGTATCGATGGTAGACTGGAAGGCGGAAAGCTTGTAGGTAGCTGGAAGGCCTAGAAGGCGAAACTCGTACCCGCGAGATAAAAAGCGAAGTGCTCTCTGTTGCGGTTGCTCAAAGAAAGGTTGTTCGTCGCGTCTTCGGTGTTTACAAAGTGAAGGTAGCACAGCTTGCCCTTACTCAGTCCCTGTTGTAGTTGTGTTGATCCCGTCAAGGTTGCCTATCGTAACCGGCACTGGACGACGAATGCCAGATGGCTGCAGTGGTGTGGAAGCTGCGCATTGCGGATTGCAGTGACGGGATTCTGGCAGTGATGCGCGAATGGGTGGACCAGTGGACCGCCTTCAGCCTTGGCTGACCCCGCCCAGCAAGCGTTTAATGCGATGTATGTGTTAAGACGATATTATGCATTTTCTTTTGACGGTTGGTTAGCAACAGCTGAGGCATCTTGATTAATGAGAGTATGCTGGAATCGGGAGCGGAAATGAGAACTGGAGCGACAACGGCGGCGAGAGGAGGAGCGAGCCGGGCTGGAGGCCGGGCAGGTACAGCCCCCAGGCGGTCGACGACAGGGCATTGCGCCGGGCTCTGTGCTTGGCTGTCCGTCGTTTGTGCGCTGAATGTTGACGGGTTGCTGGAGGCCGGATCCCAGGTTGCCTTCATCACCATCCTCTTCCATTTCTTCCCTATTGTCGCCGCAGCGCAACATTACTACGGAATCACAGCGACAAACCACCACACTAGTTCGCCGAAGAACAACATGCGCAAAGCTATTACCGTCAATCTCAGTATCGCCAATTCGAATAGTATTATTTCCCGCACCGCTGCGCCAAAGATCACCGCCGCCACAGCAACCCGTCAATCAGCGACAGCCGTCTCGTCAGGCTCTGATCGCATCCCCTTTTCCCACGTCCCTATCTCGTAGCCGTATCGAGTCACTCGCCAGCCAGACGCCACGTCCAATTCACCCGGTTTCTAGTCCAGTGTCTCATCACTGTCAATCACACCCGAGGTCGGCGCCCAACGTTTGTCCCGCCAGTTCGCACACAAGCTTCGTTTCGCAGAGGAAGGCACCACGCAAGCGGCCCCTTGCTTCTACATCACCTTTACAGATCTCTTCGTTTGAACAACAAAACAAAGTCCAAGCGCGACTGCATTCTGCGCTGCTTACACGTGATGCAACGACAACAGCAACAAGACCAGCCGGGACCCCTTCCCAAGGCGACTCCCGGTCGACGCCGCAATAACAACCGCCATTCCGGCAACACTATTGCTCCTCGCAGAACATATGCTTCGGAAAACGACATGCCATCTGAAGGCTCCTATCCCATCAACTTTGGCCCTCCCGCCCCGTTCACGCCGCACAAGTCGGGCACCAAGTCGGGGACAAACAGCCCGGCTCTGGATCCGCAGGCAAACGGCTCCAGGCCCAAACCCCGTTCGACCAAGTCCTCAAGGTCGACCAAGCAGGTGTCTTCAACATCCCCGGCGTCGACACCGGGCCCAGCTAGGAACTACCGGACTAGTCCTCCGCAAACAGCGGCTCTGCCCAAGTCGGTCTTCCCCGGGCCTGCGTTTGCCGGTGGTTCCTTCCACGCCTCTCCGGCCCCGTCCGCACTCCCGATCCCCAGCTTTCTCGCCAAGTCGATGGACTCTCCCACCGTCAAGGATACCGGCCGAGCCAACTCGGAACCTTCACCTCCAGCCACCGACTCAGAAGCACCTACGCCTCGAACCCGTTTCCCCGCCAGTGACATTTCCCGGGAGGAATCCCCACTGGACTTCTTCTTCCGTGCCGACCGTGCCGAAAAGGAGAGAGCTCGGAGCGGAAGTTCGGCCAACGTGTACGCTCATAGCCCGAGCTTCTTCTCGCCCCAAGGACAAGGTCCATCACCTCAGGAACCCCGGACTCTTCCTACTGGCACGAACCTACATGGAGCTCGGCTACATCATCACTCTGAGCCAGCCCAGCCGAATTACTCGATGGGCTTCTCTTCCAGTGAGCTAGGCGGAAACCAAGGCCGCTCTGTGGGGCCAGCTTTCTCGAGGCCCTACCAGGAACGCATTCGGGATGCAAGGTCGAGCGAAGGGCACCCTGGCGTCGCCTCGAGTGTTCCGCGGCAACATCAGCAGCAACAGCAGCAGGAACCTAATATGGACCCTAGTGAGAAGCTCAAGAGATTCCTTGCGATCCCAGCAGCCCGAGAAAGCCAACCGGTAAATCAGCCACCGAGTCACCCGGCGAGCCAGCACATGTTCCCAGGCCCTCACCTCCGTGGCACCGAGCTCCATGGCAGTCAACCGCCACCACCCGCTTCGTTTCCCCAAGCAGTCGATCAACACCGGTCGCCAGATATTCAAAGCATGGAGGATAGCCTTCGTCGGATTTTGAAGCTTGATTCTCCGGTCAATCTAAGGACATCCGCAACCAACTATCAAAGCTGCTAAGTCAGGCGTACCATCTATTGTCATTACCGCTCGAGGTTTTGCCTTGTTGTCACATGAGTGTTGACATCTAGCGTTTCTTTTAATCGTTGCACATTTCCTTTCATATCCGTCATGTTAATATCAGGCGTTGGGTGGTGACGGTACGATTCCCGGACTTTGCAGATTTTGCATGCATGCGTCAGCGATGGGTCCGGTGGCTTTGTGTTTGGGCATTGGGTCTGTCAGACTTGTCGAATCACTGGCGTTTTGGAAGGTATGGCGTACCGACCATGATTTCCGGGTCTATGCCGCCATAGGATACACCGGCTCTGTTTTATCTCTTTTCCCATTTCTTATGCTGGTCAGCATATCAGCCTATGTTTCAGGCTCATTGTTATCTGTGTTGCTTCTTTTTATTTCTTTTCTTTCCTTTCTTCAACATTGCGAGGGCGAATTTGGGTCTATGTCATTCAACATTTGGTACGAGTGTGGTCCATTTGACTTGCTGCATTGCGGCATTGGTTTTTGGTGATACCCATTCCGTCATTGGGAGTTGGGCGGGATTTGGACCCTTATTTCATTTTTGCAGGCGTGGGCCTGTTGTACGAGGGGAGGTTTTTGGTATGATACGCATAGAATCATGGGCGTTCAGCAAAAGGGAACTCGGAGTTGTCAAGAATTGGAGGACGTTTCGAAGGCCATCACATTCGGGGGACGGTTGTTAGGAAGTCAGGAGAGGAAAGGCACGAAAAGGACCCTGCGCCAATGGGATCCGTACATACACAGCGAACTATACCCGGTACTTATGCACGCCACACACACCACGACGCATTATCACACACACACACACACACACCTTATACGACAAATAAAACGAAAAACAACAAAAAATTTTTTTTTTTGGAGGGGGGTATATGGTCTGCCAGCTTAGATAGTACAAGTAGTGAGACATAGTTTCGGAATGTCACAAACCATGTATACCCTCCACCACGTTGGTTCAGTTGAACTCATGATAATCTGGTGTCTGTGTCTTGTCCTGAAGAGGGCAACTTGGCAACCAACTACACCAACCTCACTTCTAGGATATGACTTTAAATATGATGATTAAAATATGGAGAGCACGTGGGATGATGCAGACTAAAAGAGTGCCCGGAACACACGAATGGTGTTTACTGCCAACAAGTATATGAAAACATTGATTGACATCGGAGTCAAGGCTCTCTATTTGGAAATAACCCTAACCCTTTCAGTGCTGAATAACAGCGTTGACAGGAAACGAACGGAAGCTTGGACTTCGCCGACAAGCTCAGCCGCGGGATAGAAAATCTAGATACAAGGAAAAGATAAACAAAAGAGGTGTTCTACGATACCATTGTTGACTATTATTGTCGAAATGCCATGATCCCTGAGATGCTTGGGTGCAGAGTGTCTTGTTGTCATCTTCGAATCGCTTGAATGATGAGGCCTCTGCTTCGCACACCCCGCTTTCATTCGTCTTGTCCGAACAAACAAACTTTCGCTCTTGTCTACCTCTCCTACCCAGCAACACTTCTGAAGTATCGCCCTTACCAAACGGAACGGTTCTGTTTTCTTCCTTCTTTCGGGACCCTTAGATTTGTTTTTCAGCACGCATATCCAATTCACATAGAGCTTTTCCCTCTTTTTTGGTCGCAACTCTCCCTTCCGTGTGAAACCACATCAGCGCGTCCCGCCAGAATCTCATCTCACAACAGTCACTTCGGCCGTCAGCACTATTCTCTCAACCGCGCAACTTCTTTTGCTTCATCACGAGCTCCCCTACATGCAATGGCCGACAACAGGGGCGCACGGGTCATCGACGCCGAGGACATGTCCGATGACGAAGCACTGCGCGTCACCATTGCTTTGTCACTTGGCCAAGATCCTTTCAAACCGCAAACTGCCGGCAAGTCAAGCGCCACTATCGACCTAACACAAGACGACGAGGAAAATGGCGAAAGTCAGAGTAAAACCGCGGTTGAATCACAGCCTACTGCCAAGGATGCCAAACCCTCTGAATCCAGAAAATCAGCCTCTACCACCTCTGCCCAGACATCCAGTGTATCAGCACTCTTCGGCCTAGACAGGAAGAAGATGGAAGAGGAGCGCCTCGCTCGGTTGAAGAACAAGAAGCGGCCAGCATCATCAGCTTTGGATTCCCCCAGTCCCACTACCGCCCGTCCTCAGCAGCGTCCAAAGATGTCGAGCAGTAGTAGTAACTACAGCAAAACTGGTACTGGTCCACAAACAATTGCCGATCTGCTAGCACCAGAATCTGACGAAGATAAGACGGCAAGCTCCCAAGGATCCAACAGCTCTCCTGTCACAGGACGCATGGTCAAAGCCGGGAAGCAGCAGCAGGCGAAGCCGTCAGAGTCAGGAAAAGTGGCGACAGCACCATCAGCAGGAGCAGCAAGCGTGGGACAATTCTTCACTGCTGGGCGTACATTGAGCAGCAGTAGACCAAAACCAGAACTGCCGTTTCCCAAGGGTGCGGTCAAGAAAACGTGGGTCCGTGGTCAAGCAAGGAAGGGAGACGATATCACGATCGAAGAGGTCTTCCAGAAGGATAAGCTGCAGCTGGCGGTGTTAAGCACGTTTATTCTGGACGAGGCGTGGTTGTTTGACAAGTTGGATCTGACAAAGACAAAGTTGATACTTTGTCGGGGTGCGCCTAACCAGGGAGAGCAGATCAGTGTGAGTTCACCTTTGGATTCGAGACACAACTTGAAGAGCTGAGGCTGCCATGTTGTTTACTTTAGAGGATATACTTGCTAACGTTTTCGTTTTTTAACGTAGAATTGGCTGGATGGATTTCCCACAGTACGGAAGCATCTTGTTCCTATGAACGGACCGGGATGCATGCATTCGAAGCTTCAACTGCTCAAGTACGAAGACTATCTTCGTATTGTTGTTCCTAGCGCCAATCTGGTGAGCTTTGATTGGGGTGAGACGGGTGATATGGAGAACGTGAGTCTAAATCTTCCAGTCCTTTTTAAAGCCAGAAAGTTACTAACAGGACATTCTCAGATTCTATTTATCATCGACCTTCCTGCACTTGATGAACCGGACGTAACAAGAGCGCTCACCCCTTTTGGCGAGGAGCTATTGTATTTCCTCAAGGCCAAGCAGCTGGATGATGGTCTCATCAAAAGCTTGAAGAAGTATGACTGGACGGAAACGAAGCGCTATGGTTTCGTTCACTCAATGTGAGTTCGGCCACTAACTCCTCACACACACATCGAACTGATACTAATTATTTACAACAGCGCCGCTTCTCCCGTTGATGATAAAGCTTGGAGGACAGGTAAGCTTAAACACACAATATTGTACAGAGTTACGGCATGAGCTAATCGCATTTCTACCAGGCTATTGTGGGCTTGGTCGTACTGTCAAAGCTTTAGGTCTTGGTACATCCAAGACAATCGAGATGGATGTCGTGGTGGGTGCTCTACATTTATCTCTGTCCAACTTTTTTTGGCTGATTTCTAGCTTACAGGCTGCATCATTGGGATCCATCAAGGATTCTCTGCTTAAAGCGTTGTACTACGCTTGTCAAGGTATGCAAATTATCAGAGCTCACAACAAAGGAGTTGCTACTCGTCTGCTAACAGCGATGTAGGTGATTCCGGTGTCAAAGAGCTCGAGAGTCGGCCAGTAGGCAAGAAGGGCCAAGAAGTGCTAGATCCTGGTGCAGCCGAGGTCAGGAAACATACTCGGATTTATTTCCCGTCAAAGCACACGGTGCGGAATAGCATCGCAAAGGTCAGTCGGCAGTCACCTCTGTCCTGTTTCTTCGAGACATTCTCTTCTTCATCATACCTTACCAACGGCACGATACTGACGTGGCACTCACAGGACGCCGGAACTATTTGCTTTCAGAAGCAATGGTTCGAAGCATCAACTTTTCCCCGCGAAGTCTTGCGTGACTGCATATCCACAAGACCAGGCATGCTCATGCACGACAAGATGATCTTCGTCAGGAAGACAGAAGAGTCCAAAGACGAACCTGGCAAGAAGGTTGTGAGCGGCTTCGCGTACGTTGGCAGTGCTAATATGTCAGAGAGTGCTTGGTAAGTTCCATATTCTGCACACCCTTTACCCTAAAGCATGGAAAATATCTAATCGACTCACTTTTCATGATTCCATCAGGGGCCGACTCATCAAAGACCGTAACACCAAAAAGCCCAAAATCACCTGCCGGAACTGGGAGTGTGGTGTTATCGTTCCTGCTAGGCGTGCTACAGTCGCTGCTAGTTCGTCGTTATCGGCATCTTCTCATGAGGAGAACAAGGAGGAGGGCAACGGTAATGGCAAGGGCAAGGCCCAAGAAGCCATGCCTACGAGTGCTGCGGAAGATGACACTTTGTCCTGGGGAGTCTTTGAGGGCCATGTGCCGGTTCCGATGAAAGTTCCGGCGTCTCCGCTTCAGATGAATGGATCGAAGAGTCCTTTCTTCTTTGGTGGCTTTTGATTTGTGGTGCCTTGGGGCGGAGAGGAATGAAAATTGGGCATTGCTTGGGCGGGTCGGGGACAAGACTCGGCGCGGAGATACTATGGCTTTTGGCGCTGGCTTAACATGGAACGAAAGGGTTGTACAAGTAAAGGGGAGAGTGTCAAAAGGTACTACCTCGATGAATGGCAGTGGCTGCTCTCGTTTGCTGCTTTTACTCGTCTTTAAGCCAACCCTCATTTGCTTAATACCTTCTCTGATGTCTAAACCCCTTTCTAAAGCCTATTTCATCCGCGTTAGATATTTTTGAGACTTGAAGATGCCTTTACCACAGGGCAGCTGGGTTGTTGGTCGGGTGTCGTGGTGTGAGCAGATGGAGGTACGTACCCTTCTTTCCCCATTGGGACTTAGTTGGACAAATGATTGGATATCAAGCATTCAGCGGAATTAGCTCCGAATGAATGGCCCTAATTGTGGATCAGGGTATTTGACGTCGACGGAAGCTGTCACTTAAGATCTTTTCGAGGACAACCTTCCTCTTCAACACATCTACGGTGTTGGTTCTTCCTTCCACCCCAAGTGACGCTTCACTACCTACTGGAAAGATGAAAAAATCAAACAATTCACGGGAAGGAACGTTGCCAGCAAGTCAACTCCCCCACTTCGGAGGGGGAAGGTGCAATTCTTTCCTCTTGCTGCAGACACTATTGTGCCTTCCATCCACCGCACCAGAATGGTTTGCCCTCCATTGCCCAGTCATATCAGGGGACTGAAGTAAAGATTCCTGGGGAAGAAGCGTCGTCATTGTATCATCATCCCGGCTTCGGGGGGGAGAAGATGTACTGTAGGTAGGCTTTTCCCCTTTGGCATGCAGCGAAGAGTAGTGCCCTCGGAGAACCTCGCTCGAACGATTGAATGTATCATCGACTTGGGCTCAAACCCCATCTGCTTGACTGGATCCTCCACCGACTTCCAAGTTTATATTCCATCGGTGGCTTTCCACACATCATTCGTTTCTCATTGGCTCTCAACCGGCTCTTTCGTTCACGTCTCGATTCCGTTACAAAATATTCATTCTCACGAATCATCACATCCAGAAACATCGTTCTCAGCATGAATCCACTCATACCACCTTTCACTCCTTCCCACGAGGGGTGCCAATACGACAAGGCTGATTTCCGGGAGCAGGTCTGGAGGTACCCCGATGAACAAGTTTATTCCCCGAAGCAGACCTATCCGCAGATAACTAAACCGGACACCAAGAAGAACGAAGACAACCATCAATTTGCTTCCGTCCACGAGCGATACCCCCACGAAGGCGCCATCAATTCGTTAATTCCCCACATTCCGGTTTATTTGCGGGAGATCTACCCCCAAGAACACGTCCACCCCCAGAAACAGGCCTATCTGCGGGTCACGAATCAGGACACAAAGAACGACGAAGAGATCCATCACTTGGTGGCTGCATCAAAACAAGACGTTGATCGGCTCGTTGATAAGGCTCTACAGCTGACCTGGGACATGTGTTTCGATGGCACCCGCGTCATGTTTAAGGAGCCAGAGACATTGACCCTCATCAAGGTGGAACCTGTTAAACTACGGATACTTGGTCATATAATTTGGGATACCTTCTAGGATGAGGAGCTGCCATTGAATCATGAGGAGGCGAGACTTGTTCGAGCTATGAGAGCTGGAAGACTTGGTACCTTTTCCTTTCTCCAGCTACGAGGAGCCAAGGCCGTCGAAGCGGACAAGCTTTTCATGAAAGTTTCGCCGAAAGATTGCAGACTTAGTAAGTTACCAATCTTCACATTTTCGACATTGCTTTCGACAGTTCGTTGGCCATGTGCATGTCGTGCATTTTGCCTAAAATTTGGCTCTGCATAGCGAGGGTCACTAACCGATCCTGGTACTTGTGGCCAGAACGCGAACAAGACACCCAAATGCTCAAAAGGTTCCGATACTACAAGCACATTCTTTACGCTCCCCAAAGCTCGAACAATGTTTTTGCCTGGTACGTTGTAGTACCGCACAAATGCCCAATTAGACAACACAAAATCCCATGCCATCTTCCTTCTCCTAACCACATCCATAAAAGCGACATGGCAGTATCATACAGAACAAGCTAACTACGAGGAAACGACCCAAATTAAAGCATCCCAAGCCACCCTTGGCCCGAGTTTTCTCAACCGCTTACCTGCCTCCATTGCAACTTGACTACAGATCACGTCAACATCCACCAGTTGCAGTATCCAACTACCGATACTCCCCCCCCGAGGACATCGGAAGTCAGAATCCTGCACAACCAAAACCTCTGTCCCTACCACGACTATTACCTCGACAGCGGCCGTTCCCTCGGCTACCACGAGCTTTTCGCGCTCAACTCGTTTCGCCAGGCGGGCATATCGCTTGGCACTGACCGCGGGAGGAATCCCGTAAAGTTCAGAGGACAAGGCCTGAAGAAATACCTTGTTGAGAAGCGAGCGGACTTCAACTATTTCATCGATCGCATGCGCGAGGAGGTGCTGGAGAAGAGGGGATATCTGGTCACTACCGAGGAAGATCTGAAGCTGGGGACGTTCTTTGACAAAGGAGAAGGGTCTGGGTCTGGGTCTGGATCCGATTATGGTTCTGATTCTGGGTACGTTTCTGATGTTTACGACAACAGAGGCAATGTGAAGAGGATCGGGATTATTGCGGATTGGAGGCCTGTTGTGGAGAGAGGAGAGAAGAAGGAGGAAGAGGAAGATGAGGAGGTTGTGGGAGAGGAGGAAACTTTGAAGGAAGTAGGGCCGGTGAGTGAAGGCGCACCCTTGGCTGTTCTGTCTCTGACTGATGTTTGGCGTGGCTGAGATTTTAAGAAGCCATGCTGAGATCATGGCATTGGTGAAGTTGTAACAAGCGCACATGTTCCTTGTTCGGTCCTCCCCCCCCCCCCCCCCCCCCCCCCCCTTCTGCATAGATACCAGTTAGCGAAGTAGTTGATTCAATTAGGTAGCTGTTATGAAAAACTTTCGCTTTCTGCTTAGCTGACAACTTAAAATGTGCGGTTGTAATGCCCCTTTATCATAATGCTGCCAAGTTGATGGAAAGGTTTCGAATTTCCCTTCACCTGCTTTACTTCCATGTCTGATAATATATTGATTTCCTACCTTACTCCAGTCCCTCTTCACCTCTGCCTTTCTTTCTTTATCTCTATTTCGCTTTATTCACCTTCTATTCATCTCTCTCTTCACGGTTTCCCTCAATTTCCGTATGCACATCGTTGTCTCAATGAAGGTGTGAACCAACACCGCTTCCATATCTAACGGATACGGAACATCAATGGCTCGGAGTGTCCAATGATACACGTTAGAATAGCTTCCGTAAAAATAGAAATGTTGAAACAGCGTAGATATTCGTGCAAAGCAGTGGTTTAGATCATCAGATATACATAAGGCATGAGAACATTTGCTACATACACCCCTTCGAACCATGTCACCTATTGGAAATTAATATAGTAGTATTGACGTCGATCGAAGGAGGAGAAGGGAAAGGGATATACCATAGGCTGCTATCGTACATACAAGAACGTGACTGTGAAGCATCAGTCATTCTTCTCATAACATGGATGACCTCAAGTCATCACTTATCAACCATTTTATTTACTTCCAGAACCACCCTTCCTTCTTCCCATCTTTCCCGTCATGGTCGTCCTTATCTTCACGGTCCTTCTTGGCGAAGGAGTTGGTCTTATTGTCGTCTTCATCAGCATCGATGTTGTCGTTGCTGCCAAAAGACCAAGAGCGCTTACTTGAAACCGAGTGGCTGCTCGATCTGCTAATCACGTTGCCCTCGGCATCCTTCCGGGTGATTTCCTGCTTGATGTGCACGGCACCGGATGCGTCAGTATACTCTTCCTTCTTGATGGTCTCGGTCACCCTGCCCTTTTCATTGGTGCTAGTGGTGGTGGTGACGGTGCTATTGTCTCGAGGAGCGATATCGGTATTGGAGGACTTGGTGGCGAGACTGTCAGAGTTATTGTTGTTGCTGTCCGTTGGTACACCATCCTGAGAATCGATCCAGTCATCAAAGAAGCGCTTGGTGTCCTTGACCTCGCTGGCAATGGACTTGAAGAGGGTGCTCAGCGACCGGTTGGACTCGTTGAAAGCTGACAAGATGACGTCAGACAAATCCTGCTCCGTGTCAGGATGCCTCTTGTCATTTTTCGAGTTGTTGGCCTCTGCCAAATCCTTGTTGTTCTTCGACTCCCGTTCTGTGTCCTCGGTTAACGCGCGGTCGAACTTGTTGATGAACCAGTTCAGATTGTCAAAAAAGCCGCTGGACATATCAACCACGTTGCCGATCGAGTTGCTGACGTCGTTGATGATGCGTCCTTGCATTTCTAGGACGGCCTCGTCCCTATTCCTGTTCTTGTTGTCGGCCCAGCGGGAAGCGTCGACTCCGAGGTTTGTCACGAGCTGAGAAAGAATGTTGTTGTGGAAGTCGTCCTTCTTGGCCTCCGCCTTCCTCCATTCGATCCACTCGTCCATGCTGCGCGGCGAGCAATAACGACGGTCGGAGGCGTCGACGAACAACCGAGAGTAGAGCGGGAACCAGGCCTCGTCAAGCTTGCGGAAGCGTATCCTCTGGTCCATATCAAGCGCTCGGAGCATGTCCGGGGTCACGGTCTTGCTCTGTTCGAGGTACTTCGGATAGAGGGGATATTGCTTGGTGAACCAGTGGGATTCGAGACTCCTCATCGGCTTGGCCGAGCTTTCGGCCAGAAGATCCTCAAAGGCGTCCTCCCAGCCGAACAAAGTCGGATCCATTTCCGAGCTTAGACCCCTGGGAACGGGCTTCCAGCCGAGCTCGAGAGAAAGGCGGACCGGGGAGTAATTGGAGCGTAGAAGGAAAAGCCTCCAGGCGCGGGCTGCTTCGAAGTAGTTGGTGCCATGATTGCGTAGCTCATCGAAGTGCCGTTCTAGCTCTTCAGACGCCTTGTTGTTCTCATATGCGCGGATGTCAGGCAGGTTCTTGCCGCGAGTGATGTCGGTGCCCAGGGCTGGCGAGGACGGAGCATCTCTTCTGGATAACTGATAGGGAGTGAGATATAGGATGGAGTCGAGGATGGTGTGGATTCCGGCGCCGATGTTGTCGTCGACGTGCTCCTTGAACTTCCTGAAGGGCTTCAGGAATTCGTTGAGGGGGTCGTTGTCATCGCGCATTGTGGTGTGATTACCGATGGTGGGATCGAGTATTCTGTGATGGAAGAGCCAAGTTGAAGAGGGGAAGTGAAGAACAGGTGATGCGTCTTTCACTTGGAGGTTGAGGTCGTTTCCGTGCTAACGTGTGGGGGTGGGGAATTGGAGCTTCCATTGTGTGTGATGCCACTGTTTTGGAGAATGACCTCAGTGGCACTCTCTAGATGCTTCTGTTGCACGGGACAGCTGAGGTACGTACCTCGATATCAGACGCGTACCTCTACGGCTATCTGTCGATATCTGAGCAACGAGACAAAACCTCAAGAGAATTACATTGTATTCTGACAAAGGACCACCTTTCCATGCCCTCTTTGAGATCTACCATAAGCACCATGGGAGGGTTCAAACTGTTTCCTCGCCAACCCAAATGGAATATCAGTCAAAGACATACAGGTGTAGTATTGTGTATAAGTGTTAGCGTTTAAAGGTGTCGTTAACTCGCAGTGTCCAATACACAGTAGAGGCAAGAGGGTATACAGTCTTGACAACGACGACAATCCACACTCTAAGCCTAGACAACACCGCTTCCACATGGACATGTTGAACCCAAAGTGTTGGTAAAGTCAATGCGCGGGAAAAGAGCGTGAAGCGAGGTTGAAGACCTGAAAAGTTTACACAGCACCTAACATTGAAGACAACAAAAACAAACCAAGATCCAGAAGGGTGGAAACGTTAACAGCACGGGCAGCTACCCCACCACAGCCTGGAAATTGGAATCGCTGGAATTACCAGACCCGATAGCGATATGGAAGTGGAGCTTTCAATGACAGCCCAGGCGCTGAGACGCTAGAATCCGGACATGAGGCGAGCCTTCCCAGGGTTCGTCTGGCGCTATTCCTGGCAGCAACAGCGACCCTCGATCCCACCTTCATCCCGGCAAGAACGGCACCCATTTTAGCGACGCCATCGAATCTGAGTCTGCACAGTTTGTTAGTGTCGCGGGTTCCTCAAGGGTTCCTGTCCCTAATGAGCATCTCGTATGACAACCTGGAAGCATTGTATCTACCTTGGCTTGGGTTAGACAACCAAGTCTCGGACTCTCGCGCACAACTCGGGCTGCGCATTCGACAACCACCACCATTCCCGTCCTCATCACTCTGTTGGATCTCGATATACAACCTGGACACCGTCCTTTCTCCGTCGCTGTTTGCAATTTCACCCCTCGACGGAACATCCACTCTAAACTCCGATCAGCTACTGCGACTACCGCGACACTAGTCTCGTAATAGACGTCGACATTTCCCGAGGTTCCTATTCTTCTCGACTACTTCTTGCTTCCTCCTTCCTACTATTTCCTTCTTCGTTCGTCTCAAGCGCGAATCTGTCACGTTGTTGGTAGTAGGCAGCCGGAAAAGCAGAAAGATAAAGAGGCCATACGGGCAGACAATACCCCCCCCCAAGTCAACAGCCAACAACCACTACTGAAACCGAACCTTACTCGAGTCGAGCCTACCTATTGTACACACATACAAGCGGAAGCGAGCAGGGCATCATCCGCCGTCCCATATACCTTACCTAGCCAACCGATTGCTTCACATGCGCTTCCCATTGACGAGCCAACATTCCATGACCAGACGCAGTGAGCCTTGAACGCCACGAGCCCGTGTGCGTTGCTCACCAGGAACGCCGCTTCCATCCACGACCCTTCGCGAATCCCCATCTCGACCCCGAACCAAAACTCCTCCGATCCCGGTTCCGAACCGTGTATAGACAACAGCCCCAACGGCAACCATGCGCTTGCCCGCTCCCGCATCCGCAGCCGGTCTGTGGCCCATAGAATACATATCTGACGTCGATATCCCCTTCACCGACGGAGGCGATCATGGCAATGACGACGAACTCCAGAACTGGTCCTCGCTGATCGGCATCATCACCGCCATCTGCGGCAACATCCTAATAGCTCTCGCGCTCAACGTCCAGCGATATGCCCACATTCGGTTGAATCAACATCGCGCCGAGGTACGGCGGCGCGCAAAGCAGGCGCTCAGGGAGGCTAGGGCCAAGGCGAGTGGGACAAGCTCAAGTTCTGGAAGCGGTGGTATATACGGCACTACAGCCCCATCTGATGCGAGTCTCTCGAGGAAGGACGCTATTCGCCATCCGAACAGCGACCTGGCCATTGCTGCCCACGAAACCGAACCTCTCACACGGTCCTCCGATTCCACGGACTCAGGTTGGTCCGAGTCTTTGACTCCCACTGGAGGGGAGGTCAAGGTCGCAACCACATATCTGAAGGATCCGTACTGGTGGCTAGGCCAGGGCTTGATCACAGTGGGTGAGACGGGCAACTTCCTGGCATATGGCTTTGCTCCGGCTTCCGTTGTCAGCCCACTCGGCGTGGTAGCTTTGGTCTCCAACTGTGTCATTGCGCCCATCTTTTTCAAAGAGGTCTTCCGTCGCCGAGACTTCTTCGGTGTCCTTATTGCCGTGGCCGGTGCCGTGACAGTGGTCTTGAGTGCCGAGTCGCAAGAGACCAAGATGGGGCCTCATGAAGTATGGGATGCGATCACGACCATGGAATTCGAGATCTACATGGGCATCACTTGTGCCTTGATTGTTCTCCTTATGTGGGCGAGCCCCAGGTACGGCAACCGAACCATCCTGATAGATTTGGGTCTGGTCGGTCTCTTCGGTACGTTTACAACCACTTTACCAGCAGTTGCCTAATGCTAATACCCATTGTTACATAGGCGGATATACTGCGCTCTCCACCAAAGGCGTCTCATCTATGCTCTCCTCCACTCTCCTCGGCGCATTCACCACACCTATTACATACGTTTTACTCTTTGTCTTGCTCACCACCGCAGTCATGCAAGTCCACTATGTAAACAAGGCACTCCGGCGTTTCGATTCTACCCAGGTCATCCCCGTCCAATTCGTTTTGTTTACGCTATCTGTAATCATTGGCAGTGCCGTCCTGTATCGGGACTTTGAGAGGACAACCAGCAAGCAGGCGCTCAAGTTTATCGGCGGCTGCATGTTGACTTTCTTCGGTGTATTCCTTATTACCAGCGGCAGGCCGCACCATGAAGAGGAAGAGGATGAAGAGGATGTTCTCTCCGACGCCGAGGGCATCGATGAAACCATTGGCCTTGCAGAACAAGGCCCAACGCTAGGAGCAGCAGCGGCAGTCGTGGCCGCGACCTCCTCATCGCCCCACACGCCCCGCCAGCCCTCTCGCAGACGTAGCGATTCTGCGAGATCCCGCCGGTCGTCGCGTGTCAGTTTTAAAGAAGCCGCGGTCAGGCCCCTATCAGCAGTCGAGGAAGCGGAGGATACCGGCTATCCTTCGCACACTCGCACCGGACCCAAATCCCAGAACACTCTTGTCGAAGAAGGAGATTACAACGACAACGAAGACGCTCCTTTGCTCGACAATCCCTGGCAAGACAGGAACAGAAGCGAAGAATACATCCCCGAAATTGACGCTCATTACCAACACCCAGGCATCGGCCCACACACCATCTCTTCAGACACCATCCCCTCCATCCCCGTCTCCTCCGACGAATTCGCCACCACCGACCTTCTCTCAACTACCCCCCGGCCCAACATCACCATCACCCGCGGCTCCTCCCCCGCTGCCGGCTCCGGCTCAGCTCGGACACCCCCCTCCGCCTCGCGGCCCGTTACCCCCCGCGCACCAGTCTCCTCCTCTCTACCACGAGCCTCCAACCCTTATGCACACACCCACCATTACGGCCATCATCACCATAATGCTGGCGGTAACCCCCCCATGATCTCCCCTTCGCCCTTTTCGTCCACCCTTGGCGCCGTGGTGGCAGACAGATTACTCCCCCACCTCGGCATGTCGTCGACAGAAAACGACTCGCCTACGCAGAGGAGGATAGCAGGTCGACGAAGCAGGCCGGGGCTGAGAAACAGTTTGTTCGTGCCGCAGGACGAAATAGGCCATGACGACGGGTACTACGATCTGGAAAACGGCAGGGGGCGCGGAAGTGCGGTGGGTAGTACCAGCACTTTTGGCCCGTTGTTGGATCTTACCGGGTTAGGCGGGCAGGGCGGTAACAAGGGAGAGGGACAGCAAGGTCAAGGGCATGAAGACCAAGGGATAAGAGGGCGAACGAGGAGCCTAAGTGGGACGTTGGCGGAGTTGTTAAGTGGTGGGTGGAGGATGGGCGGTGGTGGCGGTAGTTCGTCGCATATGACCCCAGCGAATGCTACAACGAGTAGTAACAACGGGTCGGACACGGTAATACGGGGGACCAGTGCTGGTAGAAATACCAGAAGTAGGATGGGGATGAGGAGGAGAGGGACGGATCCGAATTTTAGGGTATTAGGTGGTGGAGAGAATGGGGTTAGGGAAGACAGAGAACAAGAGGAAGATGAAGGGCAAGGAAGTCGGTTGGAGACAACGAGGAGTGCTGCTGTATAAATCTGACTTTTGGCGGGAAGGGTGGCGTTTTCTTGTTTTTCGGTATCTAGAAGGCATGCGAGCGAGTAAGCGAGAAAAAAAAGCAAAGGCTGGCAAGGCGTTCTGTTCCGTAATGTTGCATGTAGAAGGCGTAATAATATCATTGAGCTTTGTCCTCGTCAAGAATTGGAATCAAGAACAGTTTACCCGTTTGCAGGGCGGGGATACTGTGCCTACTCTTAGCTTTCGCTCTATTACAAAGGAATTAGCGGAAGGCGAGAAATGTGAACAGAGGTGAAGAGAAAGTAAAACGAGAAGTTCAAAGAGAGTGAAAAGAAAAGTAAAGAGAGGTGAATAGGAGGTGAAGAGAGAAGTTGCAAGGATTGGACAAAGCTGAAACAAACAGAAGACAACGTAGAGCGCAAAAGAGTCCACCCAGCTAACCTTTAGCAAAGGTATCCTACTGAGGAAGAGAAAGAAAAGGTGTTGGAAAACGCTAAAACATTGCTTTTGAACGTGATATAACTATAAAAGAGCATGAGAAACCCAGTCAATATGATACATGCCCACTCCCTACATTAAACCCCATGAACCCAGGCAGAGCTTATTTCTTGCCCCTGACGTTGGCCTTCTTTTTCCTCTGCTGCCTCTTCCTCGCCAAAATCTTGGTCATAATGGCCTCCTTGGCCTCGTCGCTCTTCTTGCCCTTCTTATCGACCTTGATATCCTCGGCCTTGACCTCCTTCGCTGGTGCGGCGGCCTTGGCGACCTCAGCAGGGCCCTTCTTGTCCTTGCCCTTATTCCACCCAGCTGGCTTCTCCGGCTTGCTGCCCTTCTTCCTGTCAGCCTTCCTTCCGGCCTTGTAAGCCTCCTTAGCCTCCTTGGACCTCTTCTTTTCCTCCGACTCCGCCTTCCTCTCCGCGGGGGTCATCGTCCTCTGCTTCTCCTCGTCCTGCTTCCGGCGCTGCACCACGTTGGCGTTCTCGATGGCGAACTCGACAATAAGCCTCTGCGTCTTTCCGAGCTCGTTCTTGACCGCGAACCCGTTCAGGTAGCGCAGGCCCATGAGCGCCCAGCGATGGGATGAGTACTCGATGAAGCCGTAGCCGCGCGACTTGCCGCCGCCGACCTTCTCGTCCACCTTGGTGCCCGCGGTCGTCTCGAACACGATCTTGGCCTGCTTGACGACACCCTTGCCCTTCTGCTTGCGCAGGCGCTCGTTCTCCTTGTCCTGCTCGCCGCCGCGCGAGTTCTCTTCCTTGGAGATGGGCGCGCGCTTGCCTTCCTTGACGTCCTTGGCGAACCCGACGACGGCCTGACGAGCAAGCGACTTGAGCTCCTTGGAGTCAATGTTACGCGGCAGGTTGCGCAGAGCGAGACGGGTGAGCGAAAGATGCAGCGACGGGTTGGACTGGATCAGCTTCTTGCGCTGGTTGGCAGACGCTTCGCGCATCTTGATCTCGGCCGGGGTAAGGACCTTGAAGAGCGTGGACGAGGGCGTGATCTGGCCCTCGTTCAGGAGGTAGAGACGTCTCTTATCCTTGTCCTTCTTGCCAGCTGATGCCTCGGCGAGACGCTCGGCTTCGTCCTTGGAGACGGCGTGGGCGACTTGCAGGATGCGCCCGTCGAGCGTATATTTGCCCTCGGGGTCAACGGTCTCGTCTTGAAGAACGGAATGCTTGGCGAGTGTAGGGGCAGGCTGGTGGCGCGGGGCGCCCTTGAGGCAGGCCTTCATCTCTTCCTCGTTGAAGAAGCACACGAAACCGGTACCGGCTGGCCTGTCGGTGGCCCTGTCCTTGACGACTCTGGCGTATCTGATACCGCCGAACTGGGTGAAGTGCGCCTTCAGCTGCTCGTCGGTGGTGGTGTATGGCAGGTTGCGAATGAAGAGTGTTAGAGAGTTGTCGGTCACTCTCTTGGGCTTCGGTTCCTCCTCCTTGTCCTCATCCTCCTCCTCATCCTCCTCAATATCTTCCTCGTCCTTGTCTTCGTCGTCCTCCTCCTCATCGTCCTCCTTGTCCTTATCTTCGGCCTCCTCATCCTCACTCTCGAGGTTATCGCCTTGACTCTTGAAGAAGTTGTAAAGATCCTTCTCCTCCTGTGTCATGCCAGCAGTCTCCTCCTCCTCCGTCTTCTTGTCCTTGGGCTCCTTGGCCTTCTTGTCCTTCTTCTCCTTCTTTTCGTCCGACTTTCCGCCGTTCTGTTCGTCCCAGGTCTGCTTGTCTACGGCCCAATCGACGGCCAATGGGCGGCCATCGACCTCCATGCCGTTGATGGCCTCGATGGCCTTCTCGGCATTCTTGCGACCACGGAGGGTGACGAAACCGAAACCGGAAAGCTTGCCCTTGTCGTTGGGCAAATCGGCGAACCTGACCTTGCCGTAGGGCTTGAACAACTCGGCCAACTGCTCGGACTTCTTGATGCTCCACGGCAGGTTGCGAATGATGAGCTTGTTGGGTTTCTGAGCCTCCTCGGCGGCCTCAGCACGCTTCTTCTTCTCCTCGGCGACCTTGGACACAATGGGGCCGGTCTTCTTGGCATCACGGTGTCTGGCTTCGGCAATGTCGAGCTTCAGGCGCTTTCCTTGGAGCAGGTAGTTGTTGAGCTTGGCCTTGGCCTCGAGGGTATCCTCGGGATCGGTAAAGGTGACGAAACCATAACCGCGCGAGGTCTTGGTCTTGGGATCGAGAACGACGGTAGCATGCTTCACGGGGAAATGTTGAGAGAAGAACTCGGTCAGGGACTCGGCGGTGGCACTTGGGGGAAGCTGGCGGATGAAGAGAGAGCGATTGGATTCAACTCTAGCTTTCTTGCTCTTGGGCCCCTCCTGGGCAGCAGCATCGGAATCCTTGATGGCATCGGGATCAACTGGGATCTCCTCGTCCACCTCGCGCTGGCGCTTCTTGTTCCCGTCCTTGCCCATTGTTGCAGGCGGGTTGTGTTGTGATGTAAAGACTGGGTGTTGGTGGTGTTGGTGGTGGTGATGTTGATAAGGAAAATTGAAAAGAGCAGCCAAATGAATGCAAAGACAAACTGCCGAAAGTGAAGTGGCCCTCACCACTCTCAATGCACAACTATGGTGGAAGGGAAGCAGGCACTGAGTACAGCTTCCCCCCAGCGACAACAGTTCTGGACCCTTCGCCCAAAGAAAAATATTCGAGGTGGAGCCCCGATAAGAAGGTGCAGGGGAGCTTATCGTTTCGTTAAAGCTTGGCATCTCGTGCACTTACTTGTAAAGGCGGGGCGCACAGACCATCTAGCTTCCCGTCTCTTCAGTCAGGCACAAGTGGAAGCTTGACATGCCGGCGGGGGGATCATGTTCTGCGACAGCAGGCGTGGACGCATGGACAGTGCCCCTCTCCCGCTGACGGGGGCCGCTAGGAAATTCGCAGTAGTCCAATGCAAAGTAAACAAAACAACTTCCATTCGCGGATAGTGTCACTTTCGTCCCGTCGCAACCCATCCTACAAAACCCCACCACGTCTTTCTTTTTTTGCTTGTTTTTCTTATTTTGGGCTTGAATTACTTGTAACTTCTTCTTCATCGCATACAAATAGAGGACTGCCGCTGCGCAGGCCCCGCTAATACCAACAGCCGTTGCCGACCATGGCGCCGGGCAGATCGACGAGGGCGACACGCGGGTCGCGCCAGGCCTCGGTCGTCCCAGAAGCACCCTTGGATACTCCCGACAATGCGCTACGGACACAAGTCGCAACCGTCTTCCGCGACGCCCAAAAGACCACCGCATCCCATCGCAAGCTGGCCGTGACCCTGCGCAAGATCCAAGAAGCATGCTGCTACGAGCCGACGAGTACAAAGAAGCCCGCCGAGGCCGACGAGTTCGAGGAAGATGACTTCAACAAGGAATTTGTGCGCTGCGTTCTGCGCGTTATGCCCATCAAGAAGAGCGAAGGAGTCGGCGAGAAGACGGTCCGCTTCATCGGTCTGTTCCTGCGCCACGCCGTCGAGAAGGATAACGAAATTCTCGGCGAGGCCGACCCGGATGCCAGCACCATGCCCGAGACACCCAGTACCCGACTCACCGGACACTTGATGGAAACCGTTCTTCCCTTGATGATCGCCAAGGACAAGTTCGTGCGCTACCGATCAACTCAGCTCATATCCCATATCATCAACTCTCTCGACGCGATTGACGACGACCTCTTCCAGAAACTGCGGTCGAGTCTACTTAGGAGGATTCGCGACAAGGAGGCCATGGTGCGCGCACAAGCTGTGTTGGGTCTTGGACGCTTGGCAGGCAACCAGATTGAGGGTGAACCGGATTCCGATGATAGTGACGATGATGGATCGACCGGTCTCCTCGAAAAGCTCCTCGAAGTCTTGCAGAACGACCCTAGTGCCGATGTGAGGAGGTCTCTCCTGGTTAACCTGCCGATTTTGCCCACGACCCTACCATATCTGCTGGAGCGAGCACGCGACCAAGATGCGCTTACGCGGCGCGCTGTCTACTCCCGTCTTCTGCCTGCGCTGGGTGACTTCCGCCACTTGTCACTATCTATGAGAGAGAAGCTTCTTCGCTGGGGTCTACGCGACAGAGATGAGAATGTGCGCAAGGCTGCCTGCCGCCTATTCCGTGAAAGATGGATCGAGGACTGCGCCGGTACTGCGCCTCCCGTTGAAGGAGGCCAGCCTTCTGAGGTGTCACCTCCAAGCATGGAGGCCCTGCTGGAGCTCCTGGAGCGCATTGATGTTGTCAACTCTGGAGGAGAGAACGGTGTCGCTCTTGAGGCTATGAAGGGCTTCTGGGAGGGCCGTGCTGATTACAGAAATGCAGTAAACTTTGATGACAACTTCTGGGAGACACTCAGCTCAGAATCCGTGTTTGTTGCCCGGACATTTAACGACTTCTGTAGGAACGAGGGCAATGGGAAATATGAATCCCTTGTCGACCAGAAGCTACCCGAAGTTACCAAACTCGCATTCTACTTGGAACGATACGTCAAGGTGCTCATCGATGCCATCAAGAGGATCAACGAGCAGGAGGTGGAAGACGAAGAGGAGGAAGAGGACACCGTCGAACAAGAGTTCATCGTGGAACAGCTTCTCCATATCGCCCTCACCCTGGATTATTCGGATGAAGTCGGCCGTCGCAAGATGTTCGCCCTTTTGCGACAAACCCTTTCTATCCCGGAGCTTCCCGACGAAGTCACTAAACTTACTGTCCAGGTTCTGAGAGACCTTTGCGCCCCTGATGCCGCCGGCGAGAAGGAGTTCTGCAGTATTGTCCTTGAAGCCGTCGCCGACGTGCACGACACCATCGTTGACGACGTTCCTGATGAAGGCGATATTGATGACAACGAGTCGTTCCACTCAGCTAGATCCGAGGTCAGCGACGACGAAGATTCTCAATCTAAGAAAAAGAAGAACAAGGGTCCTGAACTGTCGGAGGAGGAGGCGGCCCAGAAGGCCATCAAGGAGATCATGATTAACATGAAGTGTCTCCACATTGTGCAGTGCATGCTCACCAATGTCGCTGGCAATCTCCAGCAAAACGATCATCTTGTCTCCATGCTCAACAACCTCGTCGTTCCCGCCGTCCGCAGCCACGAGGCCCCTGTTCGCGAGCGCGGTCTCGTCTGTCTCGGCCTTTGCTCGCTCCTCGACCGCTCGCTTGCCGAGGAGAACCTCACCCTGTTTATGCATTTCTTCGCCAAGGGCCACACTGCTCTCCAGATCACCGCTCTGCATATCCTTACCGATATTCTCAACGTGCACGGCGCGCAGCTGCTCTCCAACAACACCAATCTCCTCAAGGTTTACGTCAAGGCCCTGCGCGCCGGCGGCAGGTCTCCCGAGGTCCAGGCTGCCGCTACCGTGGCCGTCTCCAAGCTGCTTCTCGGCCGCGTTGTCAGCGATGTTGACGTCTCTGCCGAGTTGCTCAAGACCCTTGTAATTGCGTACTTTGAGCCCGCCAGTGCAGCGAACCAGAGCGTTAGGCAGGCGCTCAACTATTTCTTGCCTGTATTCTGCTACTCGCGGCCAGAGAACCAGGATCTGATGCGCCGGGTCGCGCTTGACGCGTTACACACCTTGTACAACGTGCGTGAAGGCCTGGACGACGAAGAGGCCGATGTGGATGATCAGATGGTGAGCATGTCGACCATCGCTGCCTGCTTGGTTGATTGGACGGATCCCAGGAAGTGCTACAACCCAGATGAAGGATTCAGCGCCGGTCTTGACCCCGAGAAGAAGACCGTTTCGGCAGATGTTCACCTCGACTTCGCCAAAGATATTCTCGAAAGGTTGCAAGGGAACGGAGCCAGTACGTATCTCCCTATCAACATGTTCCTCTTCCTCCCGCTGCCAAATCGTGTAATACTGACACATAGAAAACAGAAGAAGAAAAGCGCATCATGGCCGCCCTCCTCGCGAAGCTCTACATCCCCTCCGGCTCCTCCCCTTCCTCTTACCCCTCCTCTCCCACCAAGATCCGCGACGTCTACGCCCTTGTCACCGACGCCGTCGAGAACAACCTGCTGTCGGACGCTACCTCCCGCAACGCCCTCTACAAGATCCACGTCTCCCTCGGCAAGATTGTCAACGCCCTCGACGCCGCTGCCGAGCAAGACGCCGCCAACAACGCCGCAGGCGCGGGCCGCCACGCCTCCATCGCCTCAGGCGCCACAGGCCACAGAAGAAGTGCTAGCAGGGCAGGCAGCGTCGCTCCTAGCCGAGCGGGTAGTGTTGCGCCCCCGGCTAGCGAAGCTGGTGGAGGCGGGGCTGTCTCCAGAGCCGGCTCCGTCGCGCCGTCTGTGTCTGGTGCTGCTGTTGCTGCGGGTGCGCCTGTTAACACCAGGAAGAGAAAGGAGAGAGAAGTCAGTGTTGCTGTTTCCATCAAGGAGGAAGATGAAGACGAAGAAGATGTAGAAATGGGCGGCACCCAAGTCGGCGATAATGATGGTGATGATGCTGACGATCGCGAAACAACGCCAAAACCGGCGAATACGACTGCAACAGAAGCTCAGGAGACGCCAGGCACGGAACAGAGGAGGTTGCTGAGAGGCGTTTCTGTTAGGAGCAGGACTAGTAGGAGGCAGAGTTCGCAGAGTGTGGTTAGTGTGCAACCACCGCAGAAGCAACAAGAGGAGGAGCAGGAGGAAGACGAGCAAGAAGAGGAAGAACAACAACCACCGACTACTGGGAGGAGAGGGAGTAGGAGGGCTAGTGCTATGAAGGCCAAGGCAAGGTTGAGCGCTGCTGGACGGAGCAGTAGAGCGGGTACGGAGGAAAGTATTGTGGAGGAGATATTGAACGATAGTGATGAGGATACAGTGATGGAGAGGATGAAGATTGAGGAGGTGGTGGAAGAGGAGAAAGAAGAAGAAGAGAAGGAAGTGGAGGAGGAGGAGGGAGATGAAGAAGAGGTTGAGGAGGAAGAAGGAGACGGAGAGGGTGGGGAAGAGGACGGAGAAGAAGACGAAGACGGCGGGGATGATGATGAAGACGGAGAAGATGAAGGGAAAGATGATGATGAGCTTGTTGACGAGTTATTGTCGGACGATGACGAGGACTCGGAATAGGGCTGTTGCGCACGGTGTTGAGGCGGAGATTCTGGATTGTTGAAGTACATATGAACTGACTTGATTGGGTTCGGATCCGGACACTACTACGATATGGAGGCTCTGTGCTTTTGGCTTTGGTTTATGTCGTCTTTTGCTTGCTTGCTATCAAGCCTTGAGTTCCTCTTGGACTAGGACACGTATTGGCTTGGTTTTGGTCGTCCATGGGATATTTGCACGATACCAATGAATAAAACGCTCAAAGACTTTTTCTTTTTTGCCCTCATGTATTTCTACGTACATTGTGTGGTTTCTTGATCGTGCTATTCTGGCCAATGTCAAGATCAAAGTCGTCTTGTCCTTCCAGTCTAATCTCTATATCTCTTACAAACAGCCATACATCATCTCACACCACCAACCCTTCCTTATGCTCTTCCTCATAGACCAAACAGCACAACCCCTTACTTTAACCTACAACCACTGAAGCCAAAACAACAGCCCACCCACCCCAACATTCACCACCAAATGCTGACCCAGGCTCCAAGCCACGCAGTACAGATACTTTGGCGAAAACACCGTCCAAACAAACAGGTGCGTCCTGAGAATGGTACAAGCCGCCATGACCGCTGCGACACTAAACGCCGTAAACAGCGTCATCACAGCGACATAGGTCTTGAACAGACCGGTCTGACTTTGTCCCTGCTCCTTCTTGACCATCATCTTCATCTCTTCCATCCCCCTCTTACCCTCGTCGAGTCTCTGATCCCTCCGCCAAATCCTCCCCAAAAGCACCACGGTCCCAACGACCCACCACACCGCGCCCGCCCAGTTCCCAACATACGTCAAGATTCCCACCAGCACAACGCTGAAATCGCTCACGCCGTTGTAGGCATTCGACAGGTCCACAGACGAGATGGCGTTGCTACCGCCCATAGCGAAGAAGCTTGCATACTGCAGTAGCAACGAAGAAATCCCCAGTTCCGCCGTCGACAGGTTTCCAGTATCGATCTCAGCAAATAGGAACCCATAGACGAGGTTGAAGACGAGGAAGAGCGGGATGTTGGTCGTGCGGGATTGCGTGAGGGCGAGGATGGTGTAGAGGTTTTGGAGCATCGTGACGGCCTCGGCCTTCGCAGGACCCTTTTTCTTTGGTGGTGGCTGTCGAGGTTGAGGTTGAGGTTGAGGTTGATGGCGGCGGAGGCGGAGGCCAGATACTGTCTTCGATTCCCAAAGTATGAACCCCATCCCCGCGGCTGTCGCGAGCCCCAGGCCAACGAAAACCGCGCGGGCGCGGGCGATGAGGCTTGCTCCCCGCGTGAAATCCAGCAAGCTACTTTTTACAAAGGGGACCACTAGTTCGGGAGCATCCTCGAGCGTAAAAGCCGCCTTGAAAGTGAATGCTGCCAGCACAAGGCCCGTCATGGCAGGGAAATTGACGGGCACCGGGATCCGGCCGTGGAAGGAGTCGACGAGTTGCTGGTGGGCCCGGACGTAGGTGAGGCCAACGAGAAACCACATAAAGTGCGGGTTGGGCTCGAGGAAGAGCTTGACGATGTCCGGGGTGCCGGCGAATTTTTGGCCGGTTTGGTTCCAGGACCGGAGGAGGCGGAGGGCGGAGAGGAGGGGGAGGGCGGTGAGGAGGAGGTGCCGGGGGAAGGTGGTGTTGGACCGCTTGAAGCCGCGGAAACTGAGATAGCCGAACCAAGTGCTCGTTGCTAGATACCAGAAGTGCTGCTCTTCTTCGACGTAGCTGCTGGCGAACATCATGATGCTGTAGGCTATGGAAATGACCAGTAAGGGCGTGAGGGAACTGGTTAGGGAGATGGCTTTGGTTGCTGCATATAGGCCAAAGATCACGGCGATGAGGGCGGCGACCTGGCCTAGGATTAGTCGGGACATATCGTAGTTGCTCGCCATGCCACTCATGAGCTCTTGAGCTTTGCGAAGCCACTGGAAAGTTGTTAGATGTATTGCTTTAGGAGAGTATGTAGTATAATCCAGTGCGTACCATAGTAACAGGCAGTGCCCATTTGGGGTCTATATCATCGCCCACTCTTGCAGACATGAGGATGTTTGAAGGACCTTGCCAGTCACAGGCAAGTTCTTCATAGTCGGACGAGGGGCTGGCACAGGATGATACAGCCAAAGCAGAGTCGAAGGTCTTGGTACCCGAAGCAGCCGAGATGACGGTTTGAATCTGGCGGGCGTTTTGGTGCAGCAAATAGGCCTGGTTGGTTTCTGTAGTTATGTTAGGAAAAGCAATGGCATCAGGAAGTTGTGTGGCTTCACGACTTACTCTTAGGCCATATGGACAAGAACTCGGGAATCAGGGCACCGAGGTTGTTCTTGGGAATAGGAAATCCTAGGAGAGCAGCCAAAGTGGGTGCCAGATCGGACTGTTCCACGGTCGAGTAGAATTGAAAGTCTTCGGCATCTGGTAGCGGAGCGTCCTGAGTCTTTTTCTGAAGGCCTTTAAGCTTGGGAGAGATGAAAAGGAGGGCAGGTGACGTCTCGCCAGGCGAGGAAGCACCATGATTGCCGGCGTCGTTCATCCCATGATCTCCGCAGACAACAAAAAGGGTCGACTTTAGGTGGTCTTGGGTTTCTATGGCCTTGTATATCTGGTTGACGATGCCATCCATCTCCCGCTGCTTCGGAACCATATGAGGGCTGTGT
Source organism: Sordaria macrospora (assembly GCF_033870435.1). Lineage (NCBI taxonomy): Eukaryota > Fungi > Ascomycota > Sordariomycetes > Sordariales > Sordariaceae > Sordaria > Sordaria macrospora. The sequence goes on along the minus strand of NC_089374.1, from coordinate 2,790,755 downwards.
GGCTAGTCAGTAATGTGCATATTCATATAGAAGAGGCGAATTTACCTTCTCGGCCCTCCCTTATGTCCAATGTGGTCAAGTCCAAGATAGTGAAGAATCATAGTGTTCCAGTCGTCGTTTCGGAGCTCTCCAGGAATGTTTCGAGTGACATTATGATCAACCTCGGTGAAATCCTACTCACGTTAGCACGATGCAGATGTCTACCAGATCAACCGTAGATGCCTACCGAGACAAAGAAGCTCGTGGTTCCATCAGCACGATCAAATGTGCCTGGAAAGAGCTTCAACCACGTATCATCTCCGTACATCACAAGCTTCCCAGTGCCCTTTGCCTTCATCTGAGCCAACCAGGTGTCTTGCGATGCGAGGCTTGAGGACTCATCGCCTTCGTCAAGGTTGAGAACGACATCGAGGAAAGATGGCACAGAGCCTGTAGTGATGGCCTTCAGTCTAGGCATGGTGACTGTGGGAGATGTGGCATGGGCCGTGAAGGGAATCGCAGCACCATCGCGAATCAAGCTATATGAAATGTCAACATTCCAGGTCTACTTAAGCTGAGAAAGTGCGCAGCAAGTGGAAGAGCTTACGATTGAGTGAATTTGAAGCCGCTGTTGGTAGTATATACAAAATCACTACATATAAGCCACCCACGGATTAACATGGCTGCTTGATGATGGACCGTATTGGCGATAGTGGCTTGTTTTTACCTTCGTAATGCGTCAACAACCATGAAGACCAGCTTGTCAAACGGAGCTTCCGGAGTCTCACTATAATCATCCAGTGGCTCATACTCAGCCAGACCCGGTAGAAGAGGCTTATATGGGAAGAATCCAGTTGCGAATATGACAATGGCGACTGGGATTAGCAGATTGGCTGCTATGAGAAGCAGCGAGGAGCTCAAGATCCCATTGCGCCGGGAACTCATCTCGACTCGCCGAATTCTCTAGGTGTGCCTGATCGAAGGGAAATATGATGTTTGTCAGTAAGAACTAAAAGTTGCACTCGTGGGCCATTTGTGTGTTGCGAACGCAAAAGACCCCGGGAAGTTGCAAATGTGTTCAAAAAAGAGATTATTTGTTGATGTTGTGAGGCACAGGTGAGGTTGTTAAGGTAACAGTGGAAGAAAGGGGCCAGTGAGGTTCAGCCCAGTTGGCTTCCACCTAAAGTTCCTTCCCATTTCAGGTTCGTTCCCCAGAAGCCCAGGCCCTTTAAAGGATTGGCATTGGCCCCACTTGGAGAACAGCGTTAACGCTGTGAGACTGAGACCCCTAGAACAGAACAGCATGCTAGCCCAGAGAAAAAAAAATCCATTAAAATCAAGAGACCCAAATGCGCCAAGTGTACCGTAGATAATCCCACCCCACCGTCCGTTTGCTTCTTTTTTCCATCCCATATGACTGAAATTCTTGCTTTCTGCAACGGCGTCGGTGTCAGAAATGCGGAAGACTGGCAATCCCGTGCATTCCGTCCATGCAGAGGACCAGTGAAGCCCAAGACCGCGCAGAAAAATGAGGCCTGCCACCAAGAGGCCATAATCCACACCATCTCCTCTCATCCCAATCCTAGATGCCCGGCGCTGCCTCGTCGTCGTGATAAGGGGCAACCACTAGAACATGTCCGGAGCATGAGAGAGTAGTTGCAGCTGTCCTTTGGTGGTAAAGCCGTTCCATGGCCTAGGACAAACCGTTGAAAGCTTGGGTCGTCTGTCGAAACTCAGGTGCTGAAATTGAAGTCGCGTGTCGCTCATTTCCTAGCTTTCTTGCTGAACTTCTCGCCGTACTTGGGGAAGACGATCTTGGACTTCTTGACCTTCCTCTTCTTCTCAATCTTCTTGCTGCCAACCTTGACGGGCTTGGCGGAATCAACCTCCATAGCAGCTGTGAATTGGTCAGCACATGGCCCTCGTTTGCATCTTGGTTTTCCAGCTACACCTACAGTCATCCTTGGTGGCCTCCTTGACCTCATTCTCGTTCACCGTCTCCATCTCAACCTCCTTGATGGGCTTGGGCTGAGCGGCAAGCTCGAGGAGCTTGGCAGAGATTCTCTCCAAACGAGCGGCCTCAACAGGTCCAAAAACATTCTTCTTGAGTTTCTGGTTGTTGTTCTTGATGACGGACGCTCTCTTGCTCTTGGCCATTTTTGCGGTTTAAAAAGGGTCGTGTAGTTTTGAGTTGCTGAAGATAGGATGGGATGGATGAGAGTCGGTCTTCCACAAAAAGATTGAATATGCGGTACGGAAGGAGGGAGTGAAGGTGACAAAAGATATCGATAAGATGTCGTTGTTGCCGAGTTGAAAAATTCCACTGGATCAGTACACTACAGGCGACCTGGGATCTCCGCTAAGTTGGAGGGTGGCCAGGATGTAGGTAGGACTTTATCCGTGGCGGAATTTGCTTACCCAATGAAGTACTGGCTACTTCACTGTAGCACTCTCCAATGGGTTCGACGGTACCTGCCGCTGCTTCGTTGCCACTAACAGACCCACCTCACCCGCTACGATAAATACTGCTAGCGATCCACAGGTTCCTGCCCGGCACACTTTCTGCCGCCTCCTCCCGCCTGTTCACATCGACAACGCCTTTTGGACTTTGGAACAACCAACTTGAAGCGAGGGCTACGAAAGCGATAGCGGCTGTTGTCTTTGCCAACGGAGTGACGATTCCATCATTTGGCGCATACAGGACCTAGTTTGTTTTTCGACGGTATTTACCGCGCAGGTACCAAATCACTGCTGGGCATCGCGGTTGCGCCTACCTACCTTACCTTCACATTCGACTCACGCGTTTGCCTGGGAGTGCCAGTGCGTAGGCCGCAGACAGCGACAGCCGGCTCTGTGTGACCGACCGATAACGTGCAAGGCGGCCGTGATCTTCGGAATATCATTCACCTGCGAGCTTAAATTTTAAACCTATCCATCTCCGTCGCGTGCCGTACATCACGGTGACGCCGTCACCTTTAGCAGCCGTCACCTCTGCACCACGGATACCTAACCTCGACGTCGCCTTGTACGTGTATAGGTGTCGCTGCCTTGAGCGCACCGGGCACACTCCCGAACATTCGGCTTAGCCTCCATCACTCCTTCCTCACAACGCGCCATCCGAATTGCGCGCCCACACTCCCACTTTCCCAAACTTGATTACTTTGACGGCCAACTTCGGGGTTCTAGGTATTGGTGGTAGTTTAACGGACCATCGGCGGCCGGTCGCAATCAGGCAACTCTACTACACGCAGACCGGGTACACGACCACAGCGCGCTCCTATAAAATCGCATCTTCAGTTTACAAGCCCGGCGTCGACGGGCAGAGGCTGGAATTATTAACACCGGTCGTTGAGGGGCAGAGGGGAAATGGATCGTGCCGGCCCTCCTCCAAAAGACAAGGTTGAGGCCCTTAAGGCGGTCGCAAAGAACGCTGGGGTCAACAAGACGCAGCTGCAGTCCCTCTGTTCCATCAATGGTTTGCCCAAGACCGGAAACAAGCCTGATTTGGTGAAACGCCTTATCGACGGTGAGTATCTCCCTTACCTCCACCCTTCTACGAAAGAATCACAGGAATGCAGGCTGACGCAAGAGGTCCTCCTCAACCCCGACCAGCTATCCAGCAATGCGTTGCGCGCGGCGACGGCATCAGTTTCAATACATTCTACCGCAGTTTCGAGACAACCGTGCCCTGGTTCCATACCTACGTGTCTAACACGGGTATGCTGGAACAACCAAGCAAGCCACCACCACCGCAGATACCGCAAACCGCAGTCTACCCACCCGTTCCAAGTCAAGCCAACACTTCAAACGGCTATGCCATGGCTTCCTACGGCGTGCCCAGCGGCTCCTACAACCCGCCCAAGGGCGTCAGCAGACCACTTGACTGGTATAACCAACAACGGCACGATTTCCAGTTCAAGCCCAGCGTTTTCTACGAGATCCAGTACCGAATCGGGGAGGTCAAAGAGTGTGAACGTATGTCAGGTAAGCCAGTATCGTTCCGCCTCTGGACACAACCGCTGAGTCTTGAAAGCAGCGATGCAGCAACATAGGCAGACTGTGTCCATCAAACTCAGGATCTCAGATTATCCCCAGCTCAACAACATCACAAACGACCCTTCACTAAGGATCATGATGTACTGTGCCGCTGGCAAAAATGGTGTCCAAGACATCGCCTTTCCCTACCAGTCGGAGCTCAAGGTTAACGGCGGCGATGTCAAGGCAAATCTGCGAGGCCTGAAGAACAAACCTGGGTCTACTAGACCGGTTGACATCACGGACTCGCTTCGTCTGAAGCCGAACACATACACGAACAACATCGAATTTACGTATGCCCTCACCAGAGAGGTAGGTGTAAGAGGAAAACTAGGTGTGGGAACTCGCAGAGGCCTGCAATTGCTAACCACTTGGGTTGACAGCATTTCTACCTCGTAGTATACCTTTGCAAAACACCGACTATCGAGGAACTGGTGTCGAGAATCACCAAAAAGATCCGTGCCGAGTCGGTGGTTACCGAGATCGCAGACAAGGCTAACGACCCCGACGTGGTCGCTACATCACAAGTTCTGAGTCTCAAGTGCCCATTGTCCTACATGAGGTTAAGTAAGCCGTGCCGAGGCGTGAACTGTGGTCATATTCAGTGTTTCGATGCCACATCATACCTTCAACTTCAGGAACAAGGGCCACAGTGGTTATGTCCCATCTGCAGCAAATCTGTGCCGTTCGACCAGCTGGCGATTGATGAGTAAGTTGCAATGGCTCTGTGTTCATTACTGTCTCCCCTGTACTGGCTGACACGCATTCCAGGTACGCCATGGGCATTCTCGAAGCGACTCCCAAATCTGTAGAGCAGGTTACCATTGAACCCACCGGCAAGTGGATAGAACCAGGCACGGAAAAGGTGACGATTCCTGACTCTGCTGAGGCGAGCTTTGTCGATGACGATGACCTGTATGTTTCGGAAGTCCTCTCGGCAGCAAACCACGACTTCTCGACGCCCGGTCGTTCTACTACCGGCGCGTCAACTACACTTATCGGCACTCCGATGAACGGAAGCACAGGCGGCACGCCTTCCCTGGCAAGATCAACGAATAATAACAACAAACGTCCGGCGCCCGAAGTTATTGATTTGACGCTGTCAGATGACGACGAGCCGCCCAGGCCTATGAAGCGGGGTAACTACGGGACGAACGCGTATTATGGGTCCAACTCTTAGGGGGAAGTAAAGGATGCTACAAATGTGCGTCACCGGCACGCTTCAACGGAACGGGGTAGACGTGCTCCTCGTCCTCGTTGTCCCCGTTGGTTTGGCGAGCAAGAGTGGTGGGATTCTTATCAGGCGGTATTTCCCCGTCAACTTGACTATGATGAAGTGTAGGATGCTCAGTATTGACTTCGTATGTTCGCTTGGGCAACAGGACGCCAGATTGTGTCCCTTCACCAGTCCTAAACCGAACGCCATGTCTACTGGGTATCCTTGCTCTTCACCACCAAAGCATCTTGGTTTTAACCTTTTTTTATTGCATTTTTGACATGGCGGACCAGGGGAGGCATTTTTATATCGGTCTTGGGCGTTGGGCGCTCTCAAATAGGGAAAAGTGGGTTTATGGGAGCAGTTTCCGGGATGAGGTACAGTGATATATGAAAGGAATGAGGATTCAGTACTAGGATGCAATTCCGATACCCAGTAAAGTGATGCGACATGAACTGTGTATTGTCTGGAAACTGTATTGTGCATGAAAATCGACCACATAAAGCTGTCATTCACCAATGACACTTGACGCCTGTATGAAGGCTTAAAGTCGTTCAGATAAAAGCTCTGCGTGATACCAGTACATGGTGTTGATGTAAGACACCTGAAGGTACCTAGTATTTTTATCCAAGCATAGTTTCTGGCCTTAAGCTTGGAGTGTGTTCGTGGATGCTCCTAGCCGCACTTTCCAGTGGGGTATTAATACCGTCCATTTTAAGCAGCTGCCATTACAGTACCAATTATTCGGACGGCAGGCATCTCTCCAACCGCAACAACAGCTCTCGCCCTCCCCTTACAAGCACAACAACCAACCTATCTGACTCGCTCCAAACTCTCGACAAAGACGATCATTACCATACAGGCTTTTCCCAAACAGATATAGTCAAACTTCTCAAGAACCGCGATTCATTCGATCTGGCCGATCCGAACCGGCAAGAGTCCCGGCACCCGAACCCCACGCACAAGCTCCGAGCTACCTGCGTCACCGCGATCTTCCGATAAACCGGCAGACCGAAGACAGGATCGCAGGCGGGATTGAAGCCAACGTACGCCAGTCACGAACCTTCGAATTGAACCTACGCAGGATTTCGACGAGAGAACAAAACTGTGCGCGAATCAAACGAACCGACGAACTCTCGCTATACCAGGGCATCAAGACAATCAACCAGCAACCCGAGCGGCTTCTCCCATCAGCATCACCTAGTAGCTCTTACCCGCGAGCGCACAACACCTGCGGACCGGAATATACCTTCCTCGAGTCCTTCCTAGTCAACTACCTTACTAAGGTACCGAACGACATAATATCCGCTGGTCACACAAACCCCAATCTACTCAAACTCAACTTCCAACAACCAGCAAGCAACGTACTTCTGTTTATCACAACCCAACCCAAACCAAAACCAAACCGCCCAAGATGTCCTTCGACACAATACTCCCCCCCTACAACGCCTCGGACCCAACCGCCCGCTTCCTCGCCTCCTCCTGTCTCGATTTCCTACTTATCGAGCTCGTCCCCATGGCCTACAGGATAACCAACCAACTCGACTCTGCTTCTCCCTCCGACTCCTCGTCAACTAATGGTGGTGGTGATGATGCGCAAAGTACGGCTACTGGATCAGCGGCAGGGGCACAGAGGAATAGTGTGTTATCTTCCGGGACCGGTGGGGGACTAAGTGCTGGTGGACTAGGGGGAGGAGGGTTAGGGGCAGGAGGCAGTTTGAATGGGAGTGGAAATGGCAGTGCAAGGAAAATGGATGAGGACGAGGAAAGAGATGCGGTCTTTGCCAGGTTGGAAGGGTTGGGCTACAGAGTTGGGCAAGGGTTGGTTGAACGGTATGTATGCTTCCCGTCCAGTCGGCTGCTTAGGTGCGAAACGAAATGATGGGCAAGACGCGATACTGACTGGACCTTTTTGGACAGATTCTCCCGCGACCGACCACGCTTCAACGATACGCTGGATGTCATCAAGTTCCTCTGCAAAGACCTTTGGACGTTGGTGTTTAGGAAACAGGTGGATAATCTGAAGACGAACCATCGGGTGTGTTCCCCCCTCATATGGTCTCCGTTGTTTTCCTGGCTAACACCAACATACAAACGCAGGGTGTCTACGTCCTAACAGATAACTCCTTCCGCCCACTATCGCGAATGTCCGCGGAGACAAGTAGCCAAGCCATAGCCAGGGCGCAACCGGTAGGTGTACCCTCTTCCTTTCTTCTCACACAATTCCTGCCTCAACTTGCCCGAGTCACATACCGACTGACAGGACAAAAGTTCCTATGGTTCCCATGCGGTGTAGTCCGTGGCGCCCTCGCAGCAATGGGCATCAACGCGACTGTTACCGCTGAGTCGAGCGAGCTTCCTGCGGCGGTATTCCAGATCAAGACGATCAAGACGCAGAACTGAATGTTTCTCTTCAATGCTTTCAGTTGTGTTACACATTAGCGAATGGGCCTTCCCAAACCTTTATACTTAATACGTGCCTGCTGCTGCCGAGATCATTGTTTTTGTTGCATGGGATACTTCTTAGCCGGGCACTTTGGGGCCATACTAGCGGTGTTTTTATGTTGCTCTTGAAGTAGGAAATCAAAGGTCTGGTTTTATTTTATATATACAGAGCTTCATGGGACACGAGACGTTGCCAAAAAAATAAAAATAGAATCAAAACTGCATAGCGAACGATATGCACACCGACGTATGAATACACTTTCAAAACCACTCGCGAAGAACTGCATAAAATTAATTATATTTTCATTCCCCAGCCAGCGCACAGCTTAAGCAGAACCTTCCCATGCTACTACATAGCAGTCCTGTCCAGACACACTCCACCCATATGCCCTACGTATCCAAATGTTGGGCGCAAGGCGATATGTGGCTTATTCGTCAAGGCGATGGGTACTGGACCCGGCGCACCGGGGAGAAGCTGATGATACGTGCGAGGGGAAGAGAATGGGTATAGGTCGTCCGGGTCATATCAGTCGTCGATTATCCTATTAACTTTTTGTTTACAGCCTAGAAAGGTAATGAGTATCAGTCCACCTGTACTGCTTGAACTTGATATGGTCTTCACATTTTATTCTTCATCTACAGCTTCGTGTGTGGTTATGTATTGGCTATATGAAAGCCACCCAACCAAGATCATAGCCTTCATAATGCATGAAACTTAAGAAACGCAAGGGGATATTTCACAAGCAGGAATCAAAGGGGTATCTACTTCTGAGGGGGGTTGTGGGCAAAGTCAACACCCTTCTGGATGTTGCCCTTAAGGCCCTTGACGGCAGCCTCGAGGAGAGTCTTCTCCTTCTCAGTGATGTCGCCGAGGATGTCGATAGCCTTCTCAGCACCGTTGGGCTATGGATATGTTAGCACAAAAGACACAGTAAATGGAACGAAAGCTGAAACTTACGCCAAGCTCAATGGGAACGGAGAAGAAGTCAACACCAGTCTTCTCAGCAATCTCCTTACCACCGGGGATACCGGGGAGGTAGACGTAGCTGGGCTCGACAAGGCCCTTGGCGCCCTTGGAGGCCTTGAGGAGCTTCTCAGCGAAGCGGTAACCGGCATAAGCCATGGAGAGGGTGGCAGAGCCGAGACCCTCCTTGGCCTTGACGACCTCATCACCACCGAACTGGACGCGGTTGACAAGAGCATCGTACTTGTCGTCAGGGATGGTGACCGAGGGGGTAACCTTGCTGAAGAGAGGAACGATGGTCTCGCCGGAGTGGCCACCGATGACGGGGACAACGAGCTCCTGGGGGTTGCTCTTGCCAGCGATCTCGGCAACGAAGGTCTCGGCACGGACAATGTCGAGGGTGGTGACACCGAAGAGGCGCTGGGCGTTGAAGACGCCCTTGGCCTTGAGGACCTCGGCAGAGATGGGGACAGTCGAGTTGACAGGGTTAGAGATGACGAGGATGAAGGCGTTGGGGGCGACCTCAGCGGCGACCTCAATCAAACCCTTGACGATGCCGGCGTTGATGTTGAAGAGATCATCACGGGTCATGCCAGGCTTGCCTGTGAGAATAGCCAGTCAGTCTCTGCTTCACCACATCCAGCGGCGCGCATTGTTACTTACGGGGAATACCAGCGGGGATGACGATGATGTCGGCATCCTTGAAGGCGGCCTTGGCGCCATCGTTGGGGGGGAGGTAGCCGGTGGTTTTCTAATGGGCCAGGTGTCAGCCAAGTTACCTATGCGGGGTCCGTGGTGTACTCTCGTGTCCTTGGCGACAACCAGCGCAAAGCTGGTGCTGGCTACTTACGGCGGTGGAGGAGATGTGAGAGAGATCGGCAGCGACACCGGGGGTGTTGACGACATCGTAGAGGGAGAGCTCGTCAACGAGGGGAGAGAGCTTGAGGAGGAGGGACAGGGGCTGCGGCACATTTGGTCAGCATTTGCTTTCATCTCAACCTCCGATCCGCGCCGTTCGGGGCGGGATCTCCCATGGCCAAGTTGGGATAAAACTCACCTGTCCGATACCGCCAGCGGCGCCAGCAACAACTGCGCATAATGTCAGCTTCCTGCTACCGTCGCCTCAGACTACAGATGGGCGTAGATGGACGTGGTGTAGCTTACCGGCCTTGACCATTTTGAAAACTGTAGATACTTAAAAGCGGGGGAGGGGTAGTTCTGGAGATGAGGAACTAGGGTCAGCTCTAGATCCCGGTCGTCGATGGTTGTTGGAAAGATGGGAAGAAGAGGAAGGAAAGCGGGAAGGAGGAAAGAGCAGGACTTAACTCACATTGATATAGACGAGCTGCGCAACAATGGCAATTCGTCAGGGTGGATTCGGTGGGTGGACTGGGAGAAGGTTGGATATGAAATGACGGGGAATTTCTGGATCCTGGGGGAAGGGGAGCTCGTGGGGGAGCTTCCCTCTTATTTACCTTGACCTACGCAGTACAATTGGGGCCCGGGGCTGCGGGGCTGGCAGCCAGTGGTCCGGTGGGCGCAGGTGTCAATGCCGTCCCTTCCTCCAGACAGTCCAAATCGAGGCATGATGCAGCAAGGACAACGAGCTGCCCCGCTCTTCTCTCCATGTTTCTCTCCCGCTTCGTTCGCGTCCCGCCATCCGGAGGAGCGAGAATGGACCATTGGATCGGAATTTGGGGAAGCTGCGGAGTTGAGCCAGCTCCCGTTCTTGGCCGCTCCCGTTTGACGGTGTACACACCATGTTGCGCAATAACGAGCAAGCTTGAGACAATCTCTTGAAACTCAAATTCATGATTACATTCAAATTGATAATTACAGTACTTCAGGTGATACTCTAGGTAGTTCAGTCTTGCGCATTTGCTGAGATAATGCGAGTTTCATTTCCGTTAGTTTCCTCGTTGCTGCCAGCACTTGAGGCGCATGTGCTGCTTCGGTGCCCAGACTTTAGATGATGCCGTTGATATCAACCGCAAGGAACACAGATCCTTGTCCTCGCCGTTGCATCGGTAGACACTCCGGGTTGTCAACTTGTCAGGGGTACCTACGTCCGCACATGTGGTCTCCCGAGGTCCGGCTCGGTTTAGCGTCCTCGGGCAAGTCCGGGAGATCTGCCCTGATGTCATCCGAAGAGGCCCGCTTCCATACCGCTTCCATGGTCATAAGGCCAACGAACCCATCCAGTTCGACGTCCCAGATCAGGGGTTTTTGCCATTTGTTTCCCAGCTGAAATGGAGCACGATATCCAAATACAGCCAACCTTGTCTGGCAGCCCCATGGAGTCCGAACTTCTTGGAATGCCGAGGTGTTGTTGCCGGAAGAGGTTGGTGGTAGACTCGGAAAACCGGGCGCCATGCTATCCTCCGGCTGCCTGCCTGCCTGCCGGCCGGTTACCCCGTCCACCTTCCCTCATAAAATCACATATATGCTGCACGCTCACAACATGACCTAGAACAGAGAAGTTGTTGTTCGTCGATGACCCTGCTAGGGTTGATTGATTCATCTGAATATCAAACGCCATGGCCATCCCTGGAATCCGGGACTGGCAACCCTTTCCTGTCCCTTGAACCCCAATCCCATGCATGAAATGTTGTATGCGCCGCCTCTGTCAGCGAGGCTTTTCCAGGCTTAATACACAGACGTCTCCAACTGTCCCCGCATGCTCATCGTCCTCCACGCCTCGGTACACTTAAGCAGAGGCAGCAGCCTTCTTGGCGGCGTTGCCACGGAGCTTCTGGGCGGGCTCGGGCTTGACGGCGCGCTGAGAGCGGCGGATGGCGGAGGCGCGGGCAACGGCAGCCTGGATGAGATCGGCGCGGTAGCCGGTCTTGCCGACCTGGCGGGCGATGGCCTTGTAGGTCCTATACGGTTCGCATCATGTCAACAATTCGTTCCGTGCTGCTGTCGGTTTCTCAGGTGTCATTGCCGGGGTGTACTAACTTGCGGGCAGTCTTGTTAGCACCGAAAGCGACGGTGTAACGAGCAGAGGGCTTGGTGATGGAGCCAGCCTTCTTGGTGGTCACGACGACGCCACCCTTCTCACCAGCGACAACACCGACGGCCTATTCCAACATTGTCAGTTCGATGTGTTCGTTCGGTCGATATGCGACGTGCGTCGGTGAGGTTGCTCAATGTACCTTGTCGTTGACGAAACCAGCATACTATTTTCCCCAAACGTTAGCCAAAATGTCCCCTTTCTCATCCTTTTCTCTACCGCGAATTGTTCGCTCGGTTTCGTTTCTTTCGGGTAATCGTACCTTGCGAGCATGCTTGTTAGTGAGGTTGAGGGGATCCCGGGAGAACTGGACACCGCCACCAGAGGTTCTCTTAACGAGGTAAGAGTTCTGGGAGCCTATGTGATGGCAAAAAGCGAACGGTCAGCATTTCGACATGTCCACGCATTTCCCAAATCGGCCAGAGGCAGAAATTCAGCAGGATCAGAACTTACGGGTGATCTCCCAGATGAGGTCGGCAGAGACGTTGCTAAGAGACATTTTGGCGGGATCTGGGGCTACAAGAAGACCTAGGCGTTACTGGAGGCAGAGTCGAACTTCTCAAATTCTAGATGACAATATGCTGGATTTTGGCACCAGTACGGTGGATTGTCGCGCTCAGTGTGCCACCTGGTGCAGCAACGGCTTGGCGCCCTTGCCAGCTGCCGACAGCTCGAGCTTCCCGTTGGGCGGCGGTGCGGGCGCTGCAGCAAGCACCCAAGATGCCACCTGCACAGGGTTAGGGGTGGCCTGTGCATTTGAATTGCTGTCGAATTCACTGCGGGCGCTTTGCGACAGCCTTGTCACCCTTGCCGCATTCGTCATGGCCCAATGTCCCACGAGCATGGCAGTGTCTTGGCAAACGTTTTGGGCGGCAGAGCGGGTATCATTCATTCGAGATGCTGTTGCGCCGCATGTTCCATCTTGTGATCAATTAAACTTGTCCAAAACCATCCCTCCGACTCGCCTGCGCGGACTTTGTTTGCAACAACCGCCCGAGCCGAACATGTCCTGACTTTGTGTTCTTTCTCCGAGTTCTTGTTCAATTGTCTCCTGACAACCCGTCTTCGTTTCCTTAACTTCTATAACGCACTTACCCAGCTCGACTTATATCAGCACCTACCTACCTCTGCGCGTGCAAGTGGCACTCCAGGCACCAGCACCCGTACCGGATCACCCGAAGCACGAAAAGTATCGTGATCGCAATTCCACTTGTCGCAAAGCCCGCCTACAACCACTCGCATTTGCTTTACCTCCGAAGCCAAATTCTACACAACAGCTTCTCTCTCGTGGCAACCATCCATCAAACTATACCTGTTCCAAACACGAGCTGTGAAAAACACAACCCGCCAAAATGATCAACCTTCTCTACGCCCTCATATTCTTCACCCTCCTCTTCTCCACCACAGCCTACTTCACCCGCTACACCTGGCTCCCGCCCTTACTCGACGCCTTCGATGCGATAGAACCCTACCTGCGCCGCGCTCCTGGCGGCGAATATCTCTATCAGCGACTCCCCTTCACCTCCAACTCGTTCGAGGAGGACATAGAAGCCGGTCTTTCGTCCGCCGAATTTGATCTTGCGGGCAACGTGGGGGGCAGCGACGGTCGCGCGGGCTTGGATGACGAGGCCAAGCGGGAAATTCTCAAGATCATGAAGAGGAGGAGGCTCAAGTTCGACGACGCCAGGAAGTTGTACACGGAGAGGATATTCAAGGCGAACGGTATCGCGGCCGATGGGTTGCCGAGGGATCCCAAGTTTGTGAGCTTTTCGTGAGCGGGTGGTGCGAGATTTTCGACTTGGAATGGAGGATATGATCGATGGGCATTTCCACGAACTGAAAGAGGAAGGGGCTAGCTCCGAATGCGGAAACCAACAAACCAACCAGCCGCCCCGGGTATATCGAGACGACACAACTGACAATGGACAACACGATGGGCGAGATACGCGGAAGCTTCGGAAAAGGAAATACCTATCCTCTGTCACAGACAGACGGACGGCAAAAACCAAGCAAAGAACACCTCGACTCGACGCGACTCGACTCGACTCATGACCCAGCTTTACCCAGTTTTCGGGCAACGAAACCCGGTTTTATCACTTTTTACACTTATTTACACCTACACATTCTGACGGGCTGGAACCAACCAAACTCGGCCAACTGAACAGACACTCATTCGACCTTTCTATTCAAGCTACTACTACCGCTACTGCTACAACTGCTACTGTACCAACACGGACCAACCTACCACTATACGATCATTTTAACAACACTTGAGACAACTTTCCTCTTTGCTCTTTTTTTCCTTTTCGTTTTGGAGATCTGGTCCGTTCTCGCTGCGGATGTGACCGGACAGATGGGGCGGCGGTGGCGTCTGGCTTTCGCGTCTGTTTTTTGTTTGTTTTTTTGCTCTCTCCAAGGCGGTGGTGTGTCTGATACCAACCCACTCAGCCAGCCAGTCAGTCAGTCAGTCAGTCAGTCAGAACCAGAAATAATAGCCATTAGCGTTCTATCTGTCTTCTACCTTCTATTATGTTGCTCCCTCACTCGTTCTCTTACATCTACGCGCTGTCAAACCAACTTGCTGTTCATCCCCACCCTTAGTCCGTTTACTCTTCCCGTAGTGAGGTGGTGAGGTGGTGAGGTTAGCTTGAGATATTCACGATCCAAAGCGGAGATTGCTAAGTGATGGGAGGCCTCCGTTTCGGCCTTATCCCCGATTTAGCGATCAAAGCTCAGAAGCGATATCCTAGCGTTTGCTTGGCTTTAGCTGTGTACTACCTATGCAAGCTATGGGTGTTGTGTTGTTTTGTGTTGTGCTGTGCCGTGTGACTTAGTCATTTTCTCTCGGGTTTACTAGCTGTATTACCTACGTCGTCTCTTGTCCCTTGAACAAGTAGGAAAGCAAGACATCGGCGGCAACACTGGTCATACCTACATATTAGAATACACAACCCGGAACTGAAGTATCTGCCCCCTGTCCAATTTGTCGAGCAAGCAAGGAGTTGAATGCGCAAGTTTGCGGTCTATCAACTGTTGCGTCTACTCAGGCCCATCTCATTTTTCGAGAACTACACGTATTTTTTTCGTGCTCTCTTCAAGTTGCCTGTCTGCGCCATTCCTTGCTGTTACCCAAAATGAATATGATCATATGCCCCCAAAACGGCAACAGGTGACTCCGTAAAGGTACTTATGTGCAAAGTGCTATATGTATATAATGATATAAAAGTATGTACGAGGTATGGGTTATTAAAATCCTTCTAACGGACAGCAGCAACTAGTGACCGCTGTCCTTTGTCTTTTGCATGATATTTGTTGATGTTGTTGTCATCAACCCCATCCGTCCGTCCGTCCTAAACCCAGTTACCTACCCAGTCATCCCATCATTTGGTTTTATAAAGTTCAACCTCCTCCATTATAGGTACTAATTAGTACCTTTCCATCCTGTTGGCAGGTTCGGCTCGGTAGGTTTTCATCAGATGGAAATACATCAGTATCCAAATGTGATGTGCCGCCGTTTTCTCGTTCGGTCGTTCGTCATCGCGCGCGACACCAACCAAACGACCGCCCATCCGTGCCACCATCCCACATCAGAGGAGGGATCGCGGATCCTTGGTGTCAGCCAACCACCAAACCCGGCTCGAGCCCGGGTCCCTGATCCAGGACCACAAGATCCCGGTGGCTTGGTCTTGGCCGGATGACGCTGATTCGTCAATCCCTTCTTCATCTTTTTTTCTCAAGAAAGAAAGAGATTGACTGGGAGTATTGAGATTTTACCTCTTTCCCCTTTTCCCGGCGTTTCACCTTATATCAACTTCTTGGTCTCAGTCGGCTCATACATCCGATCATCCTCACCCTCCACCTCCTTGACAATCTTTTCCATCTCGTTGACCTGCTTCTTCCACGTCGTCGTGCTCATCTTCTTCTCCTTCTTGAATAGGTCATCGTCAGGCTGCCTGTAGCTGCCGCCGAGGCGGTCCCACAGCGTGGTGAACTGGCCGTAGTTGTAGTTGAAGGCGAAATGGTGGACAGAGTGGCAGGCGGCGCCGTTGATGACCGGGTTGTTGGCGTAGTACTCGCCGTCGTGGATCATGATGGTCCAGAAGTTGATAAAAACAAAGAGACCGACGTACGCCATCTTCTGGAGCGGGAAGATGAAGGGGAAGACGTGGTAGGGGATGCTCTGGGCAAAGCCGTCGATGGGGTGGAAGGCGTGGCTGGCGTAAGGGGTCGGCATGATCCACTTGTGATGAGGCTTGTGCAGGTGCTTGTACACGGACGGGTGGTGAAGACCGCGGTGGATCCAGTAGATGCCAAAGTCGGTGAACATGATGAAGAGCGGGAACTGGAAGAAGTCGTACCAGCGGCCGGGACCCTCGGCTGAGGTATCATACAGGAGCGAGTAACCGCGCACTTCGGCGACCAGGAAAGGGAAGGTGAAGAGCGCCATGACGGGAAGGGCGGTGTTGGCTTGCTTGATCTCAAGCCAGACCTGGTTCTTGAGGAACTTGGGGTGCTCCATGGTCTTCTTGTCGAAGACGAAGATGTACGAGAGAGAGGCGAAGACGTAGTAGGTTACGAGACCGAAGAGCCTGTTGAGAACAGCAAAACGTTAGCCTGTTTGCGCCCACTCACTCGGATGTGAAGGGAAAGAGGGTTTGCGCGCACCATAGTATTAGGAACAGCGATAGAGCCTGGCGGTAGATATTGTCTCTGGCCCAAATACTCTGATAAGCCGCTTGCGAGGGTTCGAGCGAGAAGAACTCGGTCGCGGGCTTATACACCCAGGATGAGAAAGCTTGGGCGGTGCCATTGGTCTTGCCGGGGAAATCATAGAGAGCAGGTCGCGCTGGTAATAGCCAGGCATATATGTAATCGAACATGAACTGATCGGTGACCTCGAGGACCACGTCCATCGTGACGGTGGTTGCTGGGCTTGCGCACCAAAGAAAGGAATAATTAAGTTGGGTAACAACAAGCTAAGCAAGCTTTCCTGAAGGCCCAGGTCAAGACCGTGTCGAACAGATAAGCAAGACGGAGGGACGGCGTGGGGTCCTGCTGGGCTCAGGTTGTGTTGTAGGGCTGGCGTAAGGAAAAAGAAAGATAGGGTAAAGGACCGACAACGGGGACGAACAACACGAAGAGAGCGTGGCGGCAGAAGGATTAAAAAGAAAACGAAGAGAAAAAGGATCAATAATGGGAAAGATTTTGCCGCGAATCCGATAGTGAGTCGCTGGCAATAAAGTGGAATGGAAGGCCCAATTTCTCAAGTTATAACCACCCCTGGCCGATCGGCTTCCCGAACAAGCGTCGCGTGAAAACAAGGGGACCTTGTGAGTGCGCCGAGGACGAGGGTGGCTGTCCTTGCTGGCCCCGTAAATCCGTGGGTTGCTCCGAACAAGGACAACAACAAGCTCCTCACGCTCGCCTGTGACGGTACAGTGACAAGCGAACGGGTTGGGTTCTGTAAGGTGAAGAGCCATTCTAAAAAGTGAAAGGCAGATATGTATACATGTTTGTAGTAAGGTTCAGCTTGAGCTTCACATACCCAAAGGAATGCAGAACAATGTTCCCATTCTGAGTTCCTGTTGTTGAACAATCCATCATCATCACCGATAACCCCTTTTCAGGTTTGCCCAGAGATCTAATCAAATCCGGGTCCCGAATGGAGCCGTCTCGCTGTCTCCGCATCGTCAATGGTGGTGGTGGGTGGTCTTCCAGTGGCAATGGAAGCCTATCCGAGAACTTCTTTTTTCTTCTCCCGCAACAACGTCAGTGCATTCTTTGACCATACCAACCTTCCTCTCTGAACGTTCGGTTCTTTTGTTTACCTCGCCAAAGCGTAGTATGCTCTCACCATCGCAAGTTGGCAATAACAAAATGGGCTGTCAGCAGAACGTCTTATCCTCGATGTTGCATGATGGGTGGCACGTTTGACAGGACGCCGATCTCGACAAGTGTACAAGGGACCATGATTGAGCTCCTTGATTGGATGGGCGAAGCAAGTCCGTGAACACAAGAAAGTCGAAAGTGATTCAATGGAGAACCGTTTGACTCTCGGAAGCAGGACGATGCGAAGGACCAAAATGGCGTGGTTTTGGAACGATTCGGAAGTCGTGAGGAAACCCCTCCACTCCCCCCGGCCCGGGAGCCACACCAAAGATCTTATCTGGAGATGGACACATCTGATTGGTGATTTGACTCCCTTGAACGCCCCCACATTTAATGTCAGGTACAACGCCTCGGAGGGATGACACGACCCGAGACTTGGGGATCAAAAGAGGTCCTTGCCTCCCCCTTGTCAACAGTCGCTGACGGGCATTCGTTTTACCCAAATGCAAGATCCGCAACGAACAACGGTGAACAACAGGTGACGAAGATCTTATTTGTTCCGAGTGGTTGATTGCGCCTATTTTCTTCTCGAAGGTATCGACATGAGCTCGGTTTATCAGATCAGGAGGTTCTCAGAGGTTGGTTATGGTGGTTGGAGCTTCGCTTTCCGGGACAGCAACAACTGTTGATCTCCAACACAGAAGATCCCAAGTGTTGCCCACGGACTTCGAGAGCTTTTATCATCATCGCATGGACCACAATTGACCAGCCAATGTTTCTGGGCGAGTGAAGTTATGAAAGGTCTTGGAGGGCAGCATGGATTCGTGGGATCATGCAGACAACAGGAGTCTTCCTCGTCCAGAAGAATTCGGTCTAACTAAACTCACTTGACAGATACTATAACTTGAACAGCAGGTATGCTTCGGCATCAAGTTCCACCCAACAACAACATCAAGCCAGATCTGGTCTGCCGACTGCCTTCAAGTCCTCACAGAACCCCTCCCACTCTTCACTCTTCACTCTTCACTCTTCACTCTTCACTCTTCACTCTTCACTCTTCACTCTTCACTCTTCACTCTTCACTCTTCACTCTTCACTCCTCGTCCTCCTCCCCCTCCTCAACCCAAGTCTTATCATCCACCGAAACCTCCATATTCACATGTTTCGATTCGGGAATGTCGACCGCAATCGGAACAGGAAGAACCACCGCTGGCGGCGCCGAAGTCTCCTTTTCATCATCATCAAAAAAAGACCGAGGAACTAAAATCCACAAACAAAACAGTATTAACAACCCGTCCAGAAAAACCCAGGAAATATCCACATCCGTGAATCTCGTGGTGAATGATGATGATCCCTTACCAACAAGACTACTCGAAGTCGAAGAAGCACCGTCCATCCCTCCCGCCGCCGCCGACGACGACCCGGTTCCCTGACATTGACACTGAACCGCTGCGCTGGCCGTGGTGCTCGCGCTTGCGGCAGTTTGCAAGGTGCACATGGATAGCGCAAAGAGCGTCATGGAAGTAGTCAGGAGGACGGCGTGGACGAGCCAGATCCAGCGGTCCCAGAAGCCTTTTCGGCCGGCGCTGCGAGCGTTGCTGTTGCTGCTGTGGAGGAGGTGGTGGGTATCATCGTTTGACCACGACCAGAATCTCTCTTTCAATATAGAAAGGGGAGAGCGGGAGGGTGCGGCGCTTCGGATAGGGACGCTCAACCAAGGCGCTTTCTTCTCTTGAAGGTAGTCTTGGGACTCGAGGTCGTCGTCGAGGGGGACGGTGTAGTAGAGGTTCTTGTTGGTGTTGGATGACATCTTTGCTTCGTAGTGGAGCGAGATGGAATAGATATATGAAGGGTTGGGGGAATGAAGCGTAAATTTGAAGCGAGGATCAGCCTGAACTGCTCTGGACCGGACTGAAGAGATTGACTGTTGTGGTGGGCTTGGTGCGGCAAATGCTAAGATCCGGAAGCTGGGAAAAGAGTGGCACGCCAGGTGCTTTTACTATGAAACCAAGTGAATGAGTGAACGAATGGACAGTAACAAGAATTGCGCCTGGCAAGAATGAGTGAAGTGAAGTCGATGAAGAGATAGAATGGAAGAAGAAACAAAGAGCTACAAGTTTCAAGATTGCTGCCGGGACATAGGATATATGGGAATTTCAGACTTCAAAAAGAAATGGACCAACCAGTGGCTACCGAGCGCTAACCCAAGCGCCATATGGGAAACGCCTTGAAGCCATCGCGAAACACCAAAGCCCAGCTATGGTAGCATTGAGGGTGAGTTCTGCGGCAAAGGGGCACTCTTGGGTTTTGGTTACCAGGGCCCCTGAATTTTGTCAATGCAGACTCAAGCCCAGTCCGTGAAGACACTCGTCTAAGTAGGTTTCAAAACGGCAATGTTGTTGATTGTTTTTATGATGGGCATTTATGTTCCTTGTTCCAGAGCCACTCGTGGATAACTTCATTTTGACACCGGTTATGCAAACGCGATTTGTCGTCGTCGTCGTCTTTATCGTCTTATTCAAACATCCGTCACTACCGTAAACAGTAACAGCAGCCGTTAGTGATGAGTAGAAACAACGCCAAGACATCAGCACCCGTCTCGGTCGAAACAGTCTTCCAGACCCCCAAACAAACTCATCACCGAACCACCGAAGCCGAGAGCCGAGCTGTCAATGTCAACCAAAGGCTCCCACCCCCCGCCCCTGCTTGGATTGGCCTTGGGGACTCGTCACTCGACTGTGTGTGTAATTCCCGTGGCCCCCCTTGTGTTCTTGAGCCCTCAACCAATCCAAAGTTGAAATGTTTCAAGATTTTGGCGCGGACACTGGCCCCTTGGGCCCTTCCCAATCAGTCTTTAGCGGGGCTCACGGGGCTCACGGCGGGGGGGGGGGCTCTCGCTTAAACCTGAGGAAAAGGGGGCACAGCTGCCACAGCACACCGTAAGATCAGATAAGATAAGATCTAAAGTCAGCCCGCGCTGATCATCAAAATCGAGGTTCCCGTCAACACGGGCTTGTTTGCAGACTTGCAGTGCGAAGTGGAAAGGAGATGAAATTTGATCCGATCCCTTTTTTCCATCCATGTGCCGCCCAGCTTTCCTCGAAGCAGTTACTAAATCGATATCGGATAAAACCGGTTGTTTGTCTGGGTAAGGTGAGTTCAGTCAGCCTAAGGGCACTTCCAGTCTTCCATTTGTCTGGCGACCAGCACTTTCTGAAGGCAGCTTAATTGCTTGCTCCTGGAACTTTGGTCTGTCCACGACGTCGGTGGAACTTGCGAATGTTGCGATATGCAACCTGCTCAGTATTTCTCTCTGCGTGATAGAATA
This sequence comes from Sordaria macrospora, assembly GCF_033870435.1. NCBI lineage: Eukaryota > Fungi > Ascomycota > Sordariomycetes > Sordariales > Sordariaceae > Sordaria > Sordaria macrospora. The sequence continues at coordinate 2,769,946 of NC_089374.1, read as the reverse complement.
ATGGGCCTGAAGCGAGGCAAGTTTGAAGCATGCACCTCGAGGCAGCCGTGGCAGCTAAGCAGCCTCGGGTAATATCATCGACATATCGCCGAACTATTTTTGCAGAAGCCAGCTGAGTAAATTTGAAATCTCTTCCATACAACAGTTAGCTGAAGCTTGAGAATTACCTTCGTTATCGATCGTCGGCTTCACGGGAGGAGGCCACCCAATATATGAGACAGTGGGGGATGTAAAGAACAAAGGGCAGACTTATGTGTTGGTCAGAACCTTGGTGATCCGTCACATTTTGACTCGGTTGGCAGCCTGTTCCGAGGAGGGAGGAGCCAGTGAGGCAGTATAAAACTTTTCCATTCCACGTGGGTGATATCGGAAACCGATGATACCTACCGAGTTGAGGCCGGAGTTCGTAGCCGGGGCTGCAGATAGAGTATTTGACCCCTGAAACTGCATACTCCAGGTACTGCATATACGCCAGTTAGCGCATATGCTCTGGCTGTCTGAATTCCCCTGTTCACACAAAAACTCGGCTCTAGAAACTGCATATATGTTACCTAGTGCATAGAAGTTTCCGGACTGAATTACAGGCAGTTTCAGGGGTCAATATCGTAGTGCCTTCGGACGTTGGGGGGAAAATAGCGATTGTCCTCCATGTCATTCAACATGGGGTGTGGGGATAGAACGGGAACGGGGACCCCGTTGAAGCTAAGGTCGATAAAAGGACTAAAGAGCGGAAGTGCAAGGGAAAACAGCCAAAGGATATGTGACGGATTCGCTGGTTTGTTCGGGTTTGGTACCACATTCGCACAAAAGAGGGGAAGTGATGCATGCGTTTACGATAAGATTAAACATCGACCAACGAGGACAGGTGGTCGGGTACACCTCATCACAGATGATAGAGGAGACCTGGGTTCTACTGTCGCTATCTGCGCTGAGGCGGGTTGTGTTGAGGGACTTGAGAGGCCTCAAGTATCGTAACTGTCAGAAATCGAAAGGCAGAGAGAGGATGGGACGGGTCCATATAACGCTACGTTTCCTGTTGTGGCGTGCCTGCTTGAACCTGATACGGGTTCATGTGAAGTGGGTTTGTAAAGCAGAGTATATGCCACTGGTGAACTTGCTTGGGCAGCTGATTATTTGTTACCCGAACTGGGGAGTATTTCTCTCATGCCGTCGTGACTCTCGTCGGCGTACCCATGGTCTGCACGGGACAAGTCGACGAGGACAGACAGTTGTTTTTCCTCCTTGGGAGTTGACGTTGCTCAAACACTACCGGGACAAGATGAGAAGAATCCTGCTAGATCACCCCGATATGTAGAACCAGCCAGTTGTCAGTTGGTAGATACCGGTATTCAAGAGCACCTGCGGATCATTGTAGCGCGAACAAACAATCACACATCCATCGTTGAGTAGGGATGCATCTCAACAAAGGAAGGATACCGAAGCCGGGAGGATTTTCGTACAAGGTCGGTCGTATGAAGGAGGCGCACCATGAATGAAGAGCAGAGTTGATATCGCAGACAGGGTGCGTTCTGGCGTGCTGAATGCAGTAGGTAAGGTAGTTTTCATCGAGGTGGCACTGGGAGTTGAGGGTGCGGGTGTCGGGTGTTAAGGTGTGTGGTTTGCATTGTTTCAAACCGCATGTGCAAGCGCTTGGACAACCTTCCTTCTGCCCCACTGCACTGCGATGGAGACTTCTCTGGGGGTTTGTCTGGAGTTTTGCGCTAAATGACAGGTGCTTGGCAGTCGATCTAGGACATATCAGGGTAGGAAACAATGTTTTCTTTACCGACACTTGCAGTAGTCGCTGTTTGCATAGCCCCTCAGGATACACGTTGCTGATTGCCTGGATCGATCCGAAGTTGGATGAAAGATGAAAAAGGGAAAGAACGTCCCATGTGCAGTCATACGTGCACGCCAGCTACACTATGTGATGCTCAGTCGTCAGTGACTAAGTCCTGCCACGGGGCGCGGCAAGCAGACATTGAGGGGTGCGTACATCAACGCACTCCCCCAACCCGGGCCGCCTTCTTCGCTTTCCGAGAATGGAACCATCAGTGACAATGTCGGTACGTAGGTAACTGGCGCACGGACGCTGGAATGACTGGGTCTCCAGAATCTCGTAGATCCACTCTTATGCAGATGCTCTAGCGTGTTTTTCCCACACTCGCACAGCGCCGCCGCGGCCTGGCTTCTGGCCTTGCCATTCCATATTCTACGCCTAGGAAGATAGCGCAGGGGACCCTGGCTCTTGCTATCCATGTCGGAACTCGTAGCAATGAAGGGTTACTCACGGACCAGGCGAGGTACTGCTTGAGACACTTGCCAAGCCAAGTGACCTGCTTGTTTGCTGCTGGCACCGCCACGAGACGGCGTATCTTTTGATCTGATTGTACGACGAAAGGACCTCAGTTTCGTCCGATGTGCTAACTGAAGGTGGTGACCGGTGGCACCCTCCACGGGCCACAGGCTAACAACTGGAGCTTGTTGCCCTGTCCGCAGCCCGTCCGCAGCCCGCCTGCCCTGGGCTGTCCTCCCAAGAAAGTCCAAGACCCAAGTGCCCGCAGCCGCTGGAGGTTGTGGGAGTGGTGGTGTCGCTGCAAGTGGAAATCCACACCGGGAGCCGCCCCAGAACGCCCAGGTCATTTCTGCCACTTGCTGGCCATTCCACTTCTTTTTCCTTCCTTCCACCTCCTCCCCCCTTTGGCAGCATTTACTCTGGAGCAACACCAGCATTTGCAGTCAGCAGCCTTATACTGCTTCGCCCCAAGTCATCTCAACAACAACCCTTGGAATTGGCGCAACGCCAACATCATCATCCCCATCAACCCCTCGGATTCCGTCATTGGCCCTTGGTTGTGTACAGTGCCATTCGACTAGGGAATTCGAGTCCCCCCCCCGCCCCCAATCTTTTGCGTCTTTTCGCGCCGCGATCCGTCCCGCGCGCACGCCATCCCAACGCACGGTAGCTCGACGCTCGACCGACATCACGCCGGCTGTACTCCAGCCGCATCATCGGCAGCCTTTCGAGTCGCCTTTGCATCCTCGGCTGCATTTCCTGCTCTTCGCTTCTTTCATCCGATTGCTGCCTTGAGCTCTCACAAACCTGCGCGACCGCCCTAGCGTTTTCCGCCTTGGATCTCTGTCCGTTTCTCGCCAGCTTCATCAATACATAGCACCCAAGAACCACATCAACTACAAAACATGTCTATGTATCCGCACCGAACCATTGCGGGCGCGCCCATTCAGAACATGGGCCGTCTTAACGAGCTCCTCGACGGCATCAGAATGGAATTCGAATCACAAGCTCGCCAGTACGAGACCTGCCAGCATGACTGTAAGGGTTCCTCCACACATTCCTCCGCTAGGTGGTCACTATCCCATCTCTGCCCATGATGGAGGGCGGCTGTGCAGGGTGATGCGGGCTGTTTTTTGGGCCCGCGATCAAAGACTTGGGCTTTGGAAAGTGTACCCGAGACTGACTTGACAAAATAGTGGCAACGCAGCTCCAGGAGCTTCAGGTCATCCGTGAGAAAGTCTTCCAGATGGAGCAGCACCAGATGAACGTTAAGCAAAAGTAAGCTAGTCAAACTCCGGTCAAGCATACCCGAGACTTGGTGGAAGCGGGCTGACGAATCTGGGCAGGTACGAGGATGAGATTGCGCTGCTTCGTCGCCAGCTTGAAGGCCGCGGAGGCGGAGGCCCTCCGGGCCCGGGCAACATGAACCCACCCCCACAGCATCCTGGGCAGCAGCAGCCCCCTGCTATCGGCTTGGGAAGCAACGTCTTTAGCGCGATCATGGCAGGACAAGGAGGACAGGCCTTGGTCCCTCCTCCCCCTCCACCGCAGCAGCAGGAACAGCCAGCACACATGCCTGCTCCTCCCGGGCTTCAGGGTCCTCCTCCCCCGCCCCCGCCGCCATCCCAGCAGCCTCCCTTCCAGCAGCAGTATCCGGGACCCCAGGGACCTGGTAACTTCCCCCCTCAGCCTCCCCAGAGCACTGCTTCTCCTGGCCCTGGCGGCAAGCGTGGCATCGGCAGACCTCCTGCTGGCGGCCCGGCTACTCCTCAGATCAACACTCCCATCCCGTACAACGGCGGCCCTGCTCAGTCGCCCCAGGTCCCAACTCATCCTACCCCGGACCACACCCGGATGGCTCAGCACCACCAGCCTCCGCCTCCGCCTTCTCAGACCAACGCTTTGAGCGAGCTTGATCCCGATCGCCTCCCAAATCACATAAAGAAGATGAAGGACGATTGGTGGGTCATCTTCAACGCGGCCGTTCCCAGGGTACTAGATGTCGAGTTGGTCCATACTCTGCAGCATGAAAGCGTTGTTTGCTGCGTGAGGTTCAGCATGGACGGCAAGTACGTTGCCACCGGCTGTAACCGTTCTGCGCAGATCTACGATGTGGAGACTGGCGAGAAGCTCTGCATCCTGCAGGATGAAAACATTGATCTTACTGGAGATCTTTACATTCGAAGCGTCTGCTTCAGCCCTGATGGCAAGTATCTTGCTACTGGAGCCGAGGATAAGCTTATCAGAGTACGTGCCATTGTCTTTAACTCATTATCGTCTTCGCTTGCTAACGTGCTTGATACAGGTCTGGGACATCCAGTCGAGAACTATTCGCAACACCTTCCATGGCCACGAACAGGACATCTACAGTCTTGACTTCTCCCGCGACGGCCGCACTATCGCGTCCGGCAGTGGTGACAGAACCGTCCGTCTTTGGGACATTGAAACCGGGCAGAACACGTCGGTCCTCTCTATTGAAGATGGTGTCACGACTGTTGCTATCTCGCCCGACAAGCAATTTGTTGCTGCCGGATCCCTGGACAAGAGTGTCCGTGTCTGGGATATGAGGGGCTACCTTGCGGAGCGTCTCGAGGGCCCCGACGGGCACAAGGACAGCGTCTACAGTGTTGCGTTTTCTCCTGATGGGCGCAACCTTGTCAGTGGCAGTTTGGACAAGACCATCAAGATGTGGGAGCTCAGTGCTCCGCGCGGTATTCCTACTTCGGCGCCTCCTAAGGGTGGGCGCTGCATCAAGACCTTCGAGGGTCACAGGGTACGTTTCCACATTTATATACCCTCATCTGTTCATTTGCGACCTTGCTAACCTGCCGATCCCGTCTTACAGGACTTTGTCCTTAGCGTTGCACTGACCCCCGACTCGCAATGGGTCCTCTCCGGTTCTAAGGATCGCGGTGTCCAGTTCTGGGATCCCCGTACCGGCCACACACAACTCATGCTCCAGGGACATAAGAACTCCGTCATTTCCGTGGCGCCCAGCCCAGTTACTGGTCCCAACGGTGTCGGGTATTTCGCTACCGGATCTGGTGATATGCGGGCCCGTATCTGGTCTTACTCTCGTATATAGGAAGCCCGTGAAGATGCGAATGCGAAACCCGTACCTTGACCCGGTCCCTTTTGCGACTGTCCGAGACGCTGGTGTAGAATTGAATGGGGCAGTCATGGGACAGTCCCGTCGGCAACGGCGGATTAGAAGGGATCGTAGGAGTTGGTAGATCAACACTACAAGGGAAGAGCAAAGAGAAAGATGTGCGTTCCCCGGTCAATATTGCGATGTGGAGACGGCGTCAAGGAAATTTCTGAAATGGATTAGGAAGGACAACAGAAAGGAATGATGAGAAAGAACCCTTATTAGTTCAATGTTTATCCCGTTTTGGTTTTTCAAGGTCGCGGCGTCCTTTTGCTGCCCTTTGTTTTGGCACATGCTTTTTGATTACGAGTTTTGTATTTGAATATGGGTGGTAAGAGACAACAGTTCCATGCTGGGAAGGGATGGGATACATGGTCATTGGGTATGAATAGAGGACTGTCGTTTAATGAAAGACGTGGCTATCCTGAGCTGGCCTCATCTCCAGGTCGGACGGCAGATGCTCGAAGGCTTGTTTGATGAGGAAGCAAGCATGGCTGTGAGTGGCAGTGAGGTACGCAGTCCGCGGAGTACTGCCTAGGCCGAAGTTCAAGCTGGGTCATTGATGTTAGTTAGTCTCCTGATATTACCATAGCAAAACATTAGCCATAAGTCAGCGCATGTTGTGCTCTTCTTCGTCCGGAAACGTTCCCTCAAGTATCGGTAATTGTATCAATCGACCAGCAAACTATCAGGGACCAAGTAAACAACATTCCAAAGTCGCAAGGTGTCCACGTGCTAAGAATCACGATCAGATACCCAGAGGAACATGGTTCTTTGCTCGTCCGAGAACGAGCATCTCTATATTGGTATCTAACACAGCCAGTATATCCATACATCCATGAGGTATCTCTTTCACAACCCCCCAAACATATCATCAAACTCGTCCTCCCCAGTCTTTTTTTTCTTGGACTTCTTCTTCGCTTTGGGCTTGTCGAAGGACGCAAAGATATCATCTAGGTCATCCTCCTTCTTGGCTTTCGTCGTCGTCATCGTCGTCTTCTTCTTCTTTTTGGGCTTTTCTAGAGAAGCAAAGATGCCATCGAAGTCGTCTTTGGGAGCTCCTGCTTCGGAGGATGGCGGTGCTGGTGCTGGTGCTGATGATTTAGCTGCCGTTGTGTTGCTTATTTTCGGGGATGTGGCTGTTGCTGTAGAGGTTGTAATGGTGGTGGCTGTTGTTGTTGTTGTTGTTGTTGTTGTTGTTGTTGTTGTTGTTGTTGTTGTTGTGGAGGCTGTGGTTGCGATGGCCGTCGCGATAGTCGTAGTCTTTGATTTGCTCGCCTTCTTCTTTTTCTTGCTAGGCTTATCGAACGAAGCAAAGATGTCGTCGATATCATCACCATCTCCGTCTCCTGTCTTCCTTTTCTTCTTCTTCTTCTTCTTCTCGGGTACTGCTGATGTTGATTCGGAGAACGAGTCATCCTCCTCTTCATCCTCAAAGGTGTCCCCCGATCTCTTCTTGTTCTTCTTCTCGCTCATATCCTTATCCTGTCTGTTCTTTCCTGCTGCTGCTTCTACTACTGCCGCTGGTTCTCCATATTCGGTCTCCGTGGTAGGCAGTGGCTGATCTCGAGCATCCCTCCTCCTCGCAAGGGTGTCTTCCACAGGCCTGGAATCCGGAGTTCCGGTGCCGGATGAAGACATCATAGCGAGTAACTCTTCCCTCGAGACCGCTACCCCGATGTCATTGTGCCGTTGGTTATGCGCGTCATCGCTTGACTTGCCTATGGCCGTAGTTTTGACAGCTTCTGTTGCACCTTCGTTGACCGCAGCGTCGTCGTCGATTGGAACGGGAGCGAATGTTGAAAGTGCCTTGTCTACCTGGCTTAGAACGCCTAGGAGCATGAGGCCCAGGTGGGCGAATTGTCTGTCGGCGGAGAGTTGGCTGAAAGCGCTGTTGGTTTACATTGTAAGCCTTGGATCTGGAAGAAGAGTTTCGGGGGAGTGGCTTGAAGGAGGAGGTACTGAGGGAAAGGGGTTGAGAAATGAGTGAGCGAGTAGCTTTCATCACCCACACCATCTTCCTCTTCAATTCTCAATACCCTTCCATAGGTCTCTCTTCATCCAACCGCTTCCACCACGCAAAACACAGAAAGAAAGAAAGAAAAAGGTCACTCACAAATAAGCTCTAGGCCCCAATTTCCCCCTCAAATACTCCGCCCTCAACCTCACCTCTCTCGCCTCCTTATCTTCCTCTTTCTCGTCCTCTTTAACCTTTTCCTCTTCCTCCTCCTCCTCCTCTTTCCCTATTTTCCCAAGCCTTTCACTCTTTTCCTTGTTCTTCCTCCTGAGCTCATCCTTCCTCCTCCTTGCCTCCCTCTCCGGCTCCTTATCACACCACTCGTTCGCCGCCTCGATCAGCTTGCGCAGGTGCCGCCGCAGCATGTCGGCTTCGGCCCACCATTTCGACAGGCGGTGCTGGTTCTTGTTGCGGCGGTGGAAGCGGGAGAGGATGTCGAGGGCCGGGGTTAAGGTGGGGAGGAGGGATGAGGGGCATCTTGGCTCTGAGGTCGGTACACTTTCTGCTTGGGGCTGCTGGACTTGGAGGACGGGAGGGTTTGATGGAGGCTGTATGGTGTTACCGGTGGTGGTGGTGGTTGGTTTTAGGTTGCTAGGGAAATTTGTCTTGGGTTTTGAGGGTTTTGATTTGGATTTGGATCCTGGGTTGCGATTCATTTTGGTTTCTTGTTGGCGCCTGTCGAGTTTTGAGCTGGTAGGGTCGGGCTTTTGGAAGTGTCAAGGTGAGGCGGCTGATATTGAGGTGAAAGTGACGAAAGCCGGTCGTTCGGTGAGCCGGCTCGGCGTGATGGAAGGCGCGATGAGCAACCTCGACTTTTTGATGGCGCAATGCGGCAGGCTCGCGTCAGTATTCTGCCTTCTTTTCAAAGTCGATAAGCTACGTAGTACTACGTCCGGCAAATGGTGGCGATACAGTTTATCTATGTCGCCTCAGATGCGAGTTGTTCCATCGTGAACGCATTCGAGATTTTTAGATGGATGTTTGGACGACTGAATTTGCAGTCCCGGGTTAGGGTTATGTGCTGCGTCTACACGACGACGGCAGGTTCGACTTGCAGTCGTGACGGCACTACCAAACCACAACAACTTCCTTGCATCTACCAGTTACCAAAACATTTCTATCCGCCCTTGATTTCAATGCTCCAGCTGAAGCCTAATCATATGTACTAGGGAGACGAAGAGAAAGATGAAAAATGTATGGCTGGTCCACCACAAACTCGAAGCATCTTCGCTGCGAGCGACGGGGTTTTGTGAGAAGATTCTGGGCGTTTGCTGCCCAGACCGCTAGTCCTTTGCCCTACAGGCACCCTCTTTGACAGCGGTCCTGGCACTTCCCAGAATCCCCTCGTTTGCAGACCTTCTTCCTCTTTGTATCGCCAGCTCTATATAGCTGGCGATCCCTTCCAGCCTCAGTTAGCTGGATCCCTCAATCTACATCATTCCCATCATTCGTGATCCATCTCATAGGTTTCCGTCTCAAAACTCAAGAAACTACCTACCTAATTTTCTCTCCTTCTCACCCAAGTACCTTAATACGCTTGGCCGCAGTAGTCAAACTTGTCCAATCATTCCCATACGGCCTATTCTCCGGAAGCTGCTCGACTTGAATTTCACAGGATTCCATATGAGAGCGTGGTTCCTGTCCATCGGCAAGAAGGTTGACTACCTGATGCATCGCATCGCGATCCTGTTTCAACGCCCACAAGCACCGCGACAATGTGTGTAGCAGCGTGTGCGCTATTTGCATACGCTACAGGCGTACCTTGAGACTCTTTAACTGGGTTCGGTTTAGTTTTTCTGCCATCCACCTGACCACGTTTTCTGGTGATCAGCAAGGAGATCTACAGAATTGTTCGGCATTTGGGAGAACATCGTCCTGTAGCTACGCAGTAATGTACGGTATGAGCGCTATGGTGTTTTTTCAACGGATGCTGCCTCGGAAGCATGAAAAACCCAGCAGATTTCTTCGCTTGTGAATCAATATCCTTGGTTTTCAAGGAAAGATGATATCATGTTTCGTTTGATATATCCCATCAAGGAATACAACACCACGTCCCCATATCACGTGAATGCCTCCCTATCTTCCTCGGGTCGATGTGAGATGGTTTCCAGAAGACATTACACACGAAGATCGCAGGCGTCGGTTTCCTGAAGATCTCACAGTCCAGACTCTGATAGACAGGATCTCTCTCCCTACAGCAAGGTTCACGCTAAAAAGTGCGGTTAGGGGGTTAGTGCCTTTCGCGAGCGGAACCCATACAAAACTCCGCACGCACTACCAAAATCATAACGCACGGCCCGAAAGTGCACATTTTGCCCGCAAAACAATTGTTAGGCCTAACTGAATTTTGCAGTTTTTATGTTAGTGTATGCCCCCTCTCATTAATATTTACCACAACCCTGGATCCAGCCTTTTATTGCCTAGGGAAGGGCGGGCAGCTTGCCTGCGTAGTGCGGACGTGGTAAGAACTGACTGTAGATTATTCCTTTGAAAAGTGTTGATCACCACAAAAAATTGGACTGCCAATGAGGTCTTTATTACCTATTCATTGACTACTTGAATAGCTGGCTCTGGACCATTTACGCAATACCTGGACATTGAATGGCTCTTACTTGTCCCGTTCGGAAATCATCATCCCATGCTTCTGGACTAAGGAGCTTTGAGCTTGTTGACTGTCTTTCTCTTTCGATCATAGGTATTCAATAACTGGAAGCAGTTTGTTGTTCGTGTTGACCCAACTTCGCAAAAGCAAGTCTTCAACTTTCGCGGACTTTCGCATGATGATGCAAGACTTCCAAAAGACGGACGGTCCAGAAACCAAACAGTCAAACTCGAGGGAAAGGCCCGAGATCCACCGGATACCTACCGGGGAAAAGAGGACTTACACACTGTGAGCCACAAGTACAGTATGGGGTAACATGATTTGAGTGACGTTTGCTGACACTGTGGACGTCCACCAAGTCGACGACGGCATCATCGGCAGCTTCCAAAGCGGAAAGCGGAAAGCGGAGTATGAAGTGCTCAGTACCTTGCAAGGTATGCTTTGCTTTGTTGGGGAAAAGAAAATGCTTACAATGCATTAACATACACCGCTCTAGACTTTTCTCTTTTCGACAAAAGTCAGTACACCGCCATTTGTATGAGGCGACTTTCCGTTTGTGTGATAGATTTTCGAATACTTTTCCTCAGATCAAAAAGTTTGAAGATGCTGTTCCAGGTGTTTGGTGGTTTAAACTCCGATGCAGAACGTTCCTGAGGCTCTTTTATCCTGAGGGAGCTACTGCAATTAGTGATGTGGTATACTTTCCAGCGCTGATACAGTAATTAGAAAGGAGTAAATAATGTGTCCAAGTTCTCGACTTGATCATCTCTCTGATGCTATTCATAGCCTTCAAGCTCCATTGAAGCTCGGCTTCTGGGGAACGCGATGGTACCCAAGCTGAGCCAAGGGACTAGGTCCCTCTCCAGGAAAAAGGATTCCGTAGCGGGTTTTTGTGACATTTCCATTTTCCAAAAGGCCTTCTGAAACTCCGCTATAATATCCACTATAATAACTCATCACGATTCACGATAGAAGGGTTGGAGCCCGCTAGGGTGCTACCTAGGAATCGAGTCATCGGCATCGACCCATTTGAACACCATCTTTCCAAAAAGTCCCATCAGGTCCAATTTAAAAAGGAGACCCGCAACATGGAGCTCCGGTTTTCCCTTTTTAGGCATTCCCGAAGATCGTGACCGTGGCGCTTCTCTGGAGGGAAGAAAGACCCGTACGGTGTTTTCAAACTTCTTGTCAAATTCAGTCCTGTTTGTACGGTGAAGGTGAAGAGATTTTTCCAGGGCTTCAATATCATCGATCCAACGAAGGAAAAACGACGAGTGTTCCAGACATGGATCAGAAGAAAAAAATGTAAGCGATATCGGAGGCGGCCCCCCTTGTTACCCAGCTATTTGGTACCGCCAAATATCTCGATCCGGGCTCGAGGCGGGCTAAAGAACATGTGGAAGCGGGAGGTCCGGCGGGCTAGCGGGCTTCTGTCAAAGTCGAATGTCGAATGCCAAATGTCAAATGGCATCCTGGAAGGCCCGGCCGCTGTCAATGTGAAAGAGTCAGTCTGTTTGTTCGGACACGCCGAGGCCGGTAAGCAACTTATCATCACCACATGTGATGCAGTGTACTGGATGGCGATACATAGCGTCTGTCCCCAGTGAGAAGCCGAGAAGAAGCACTGCATGGCTTGAACGGTAGAGGCAGATGAGCTGTACAGAAGAAGACTATCTACCCCCTCGGTAGTTTCTTCTATGATGGATTTCTCAACTTTGGATTGCTCCTGCCATGTTTTTAGTCTTGCATGCTATCCTCATGAGTACCCCTACGGCTGCCCTCATTCTGACAGCATGCGTCCTCGAAATAGGAAGGCACAAGGCAAGTGGTTACGTATGTTAAAGGAAAGAGAGATGGGAGCTCCGCGATTGCGGCCCCGCAACTTGCCGAGCCGAGCGTCCGTTCCAGCTTTGCAGACTATCAAGGTGCACAACAGTGAGATCTCATTGCTCGGGGTGAACCATAGGCCGCGGAAACCGAAGACAGAACCCATGTTTTGCGTTTTAAGAATCTTCTTTCTAAACAACGATGGATGTGAGAATCATCCGGTAGAGAGGTAAAAAGAGCCATAAAGCTTTCTCTGCGCTGTGTATCATATCGTATATCCTCAAGCTTGTCAGGGTGCTGTAATCGACGGGTAAGCCAAGGACCCCCCAGTGTGATATCTCTTGTACCTTGCAGCACGGCCGCGGCCCGGTATCTTTTTTTGTCCGAACGTTCGGCAGCGGGGGAGGTCCCTTGATTTTGGCAGCTCGGCATGTAAACGGTAAGCCAAGCAGACAGGTAGACTGGAGAAGTGTTGCTTGTGAGGGGGAAGTGGATGATGGTGGGGAGGACAAGACAAGATTCAAACCAAGATGCGTCATGTACACTTGCAATTACGCCGTCATCATAATACCGTAGTACTTAGACCAAGACATATACCGTAGATATTGTCTTGGACTCTTTGGTATACTTGGCGATATTGCATCACCTCGCGCCATTGTACGGGCCATGTTGGCGAAGTGCGATAGTGATCTTCATATCCGGAAGCAGTTGTTTGTCGCAATTCTTCTCTGCCACTGCCCATTCGACGCCTTGCACGTTGACATATAGAAAACGGTCCCGAAGAATGAGATCATCGTTCCAATCTCGAGCTCGACGGCAGTAACATGTAGATCACGAGCGAGGGCTCGGTGCTTACCGTTCCTGTTCCGAATAGCTGCGCCCCGAATAACATTGGCCGTTGTCAGGAGTAACCCCTTCTCGGATAGAGATGGCGAGGGGCGAGAAGACCAAAGGGCAACGGGCGAGGTCACCGTCTTGGATGCAAGTGTCTCTGTCATCTAGGAGGAAGGAAAGAAATGAAGCTCGTCATCATTCTCAAGATGGCAACAACAGTGAAGATGGTAATTACTCAACCATATCCAGAAAGACGTTAAAGGTCGAACGAAATGCGTGATAAGGCATCATCAACTTTAATTTACGTGGGACAGAGTTGAATGTTCCGTGCTGAACGTTTCACTCCTTTCTGGTCTGCGCTGTCGGCTATCGTCCCGTTCCTGTCATCCAATGCCAGAGCTTGGCCGGGAGGACAATCCAATCCTATCTCCGGACTGGCCACGTGCCTCGTGAGGGAGTGATAAGAAAGGGTCAGAAATCCGAACGGTGAGATTTGGTTTCCTGCGTGGTGAGATTTGAACCCTGAGATTCAAACCCTGGAATCTAGTAGATACAAACCACCAACAAAGGGACATGGATTCTGTGACCCTCCTGGATGCTTGAGTGTCCCTGGGCCAAGGCAAGACAAGACATGCCTTGTTCCCGAACGCTTTTTGCAAGAGGTCTGGCCCTCCCACAACCCTGTGGCTGTGCGCTGTCCCACATGAGCCGGTGAGCAAGAACCCTTAGCGTTTCGGAAGACGGCCCTTGAGGGGCGCCGGTCAAGACAAGATGCAGTGTACAGTAAGGGAGCGGTGCCGAATTGTGTACCCTCTCACTGGTTTGTGGCTTTTTTTTTTTTTTTTTTTTTTTTTTTTGGCTATGCTTGACAAAATGAATGATGTTGATATCTTCTACCTATAGCATGGCTTCTTGTGAGCTGGTGTTCTTTTCCTGGGCAACCACGAGGGCAGTTTTCCGAGACGGAAAACGATCAGGCCTCCGTTGTATGGTTCGATAAATTTACGAAAAAGCCGTTGAGCCATAACACGCGAGTTTCTGGCGCTGGTCTCGATCTTTCAGGTACCAGCTGCAGAAAACTTTTTTTTCCTGCATTATTTTCCCGGATTCTGGAAGTGAACCCTGGGATATGAAATCTCGATGATACTGAAACCTGGCGATGTTACAGTACGATGATTTCTCGGTCGGCCGGGTCTGTCTGTGTGTTGTCAATAGTGGGGCCGCTGTCCCCGGTCCCGCAAGTGCTTCTTGGTGTTTTGCAACATTTCACCTCCTGAAACCCCCCGTGAACGACCCCCACGCCGCCGGGTCTCATTCACGGTGTGTTTTCGGTGGAATGAAACAAAAAAAAAACTCTTTGGTCGGTTGGAAACGGCTCGATATTGTGAAGAGAGTAAATCCCGGCCATTTCCGCCCTCCGACAGCAGCAACAGAGCGGAATATACGTGGAGATTTCAACGACAAGTACGGTGTTTGTCCATCCAGACCTGGCAAGACTGACCAGAGACCGGGCGGATGGCGGGACTGGTGCCCCGGAAGATCATGGCAGCATGGCACCACCAAACATGCTTCGGCTCCATCCCCGCTGTCCGGTCCGATCTCTCTCACCCAATCTCCATGCCAGGCACTGCAAACTCTGCAGCCGGCCCGTCAGCGAGCTGAGGAACGTTCCTGGCTGTTCCCTGAAGAGGGGAGGCGGCATTGGCACAGGGGGGTTAGGCCGGGGTTAGTGGGAGCTCTGTGGGACAGTTGAGAAGCTCTCCCCACAAAATGGGCCATGGACCGATGGAGCCTCCCTTCGGTTCGGGCCTGACGCCTGTTTGCTGTCGTCGAACAACGGCGTGACAGCGCGCTCGACGTCGCGCGCCCAAGGTGGGAAAGGCGCCGTCGGTAAACCACACCGTGGGCATTTGCTGGCAAGGCACGCAGGGCAACGCAGGGCTGGCTGCACCGAAAGAGGGGCGGTACGCGGTAGTCGTACCCAAAACCGGGGACACTAGACCTAGCGGACAGGCGCCGATGCAACTCTGATGAGTGAGAGAGAGAGAGAGAGAGAGAGAGAGAGAAGAAAAAACCCCTGCTTCCTTGCCAGAGAAATTCCTTGGTTAGGAGGGGAGGGCGGTGGACCTGGCTACCTGAGGCCGTTCCAAGTGGCATCAATCAGTGGATGATGATGACATAGTCGGGTTCCAGATGGCTGTGACAGAGGCACAGAGAGCGTGCTGGCAAAGTCGGAATGCAGATTTGGAGAATTGGGCGTGCGAAAGAGTGGACTTTGGGTCGCTATTTCCCGTGAACGCGCGGTGCTTTGTCTCTGAAAATTTGCTCGCTCGCCGTTTTGCTCGCTTCGCTCAGGAGGCAGGAGGCAGCAAGCAAGGGATCGATCGACGAAGGAGGCTCTTTCTGTGTTCGGCTCTCCGCAAAAGGAAAGTACCTTGGCTCCGTACCTCCGGCTTCCACTCCGCTTCATGTGCGGTGGATTCCACTTAGGTTCCAGATGGAGTTTCCCGTCAGCGACGGAGTCGTGGGGAAGCCACCGAGAGAGGGTGAGTTTATTCAGTCACCGGTGTAATTGTACAGGGCATACTGCGGGCGGCATGACGGATAGCAACAGGAGCGCTATCAATGACCATTGATTAGTGCCCACCCGACGAGAACGGTTTGTTTGTGTCAAGCAACTTCCACTTATCATTATCTGTGGATTCTCTCTGTGCGAGGTGCGAGAGCGGCATCGGGATCATGGATAGGGAATTGATGAGTCGTGAGACCCTACCGTCATGCCGTACAGTGCAGTCATTAATTACACGTGCAGATAACAACGGTGGTAGATAGCCCTCGATCAAAATCGGACAACTCTTGACATGGCACAGTTACGATGCTGTGCTCTCTTGTTCCCCGCAAAACGTGGATGACGCGATGGCTTGAATCTTTCGCTCGGGCGCTTGGCAATCAAAGTCAATTCGGAGACCCTTGCGATAGGGGCGGCCTTGTTTTTTTTTTTTTTGACACATTTTGCAGAGCTCTTTGTTAGTCAAAACGGCTCAGCCGGTTAAACCGGTGAGCAGTCAGCAGGGACGAGGATCGATCCCAAAAAGTAGAACATGGAGTCTCTCGTTTAGTTTAAAAGTGTGTGTGGAGTGTCCAAAAGACTGAAGAAGATGTCCTCAGGTTTGAGGCTGTGAGGAAGAAGCAAGGATTCGGCAGCACACTCAAGAGGCTGAATCTGGGCGATAACATCAGCTCCTCGATACACGTGTAGTAGTGCGTGCGTGGTCTTTGGTGTTTGGTGGTGACCTGGAAGATGGAAGGCTATGCGTGTGTGGGGGATGGCTGATCAAGACGGACAGTTCGGGAGGAGTGATGACGGAGATCATACCTCAGCACTGTGGAAGAAGCCCAGGTTCTCGAGTAGGCGATTCGGACCTCCAGAATCGAGATGCCTAGTGGCGTTGTAGAGGCCCGTGATCACCTCAACTCGGCGAGGGATCATAATGGAGGTCTCCTTGTCGTTGTGATTGCGTGTGCTCTTCTCGTCGGGTTCCAGGTGGGATGGAGCACCTTGCTGTCCACGCTGGCTATTCAGGTTCTCACTGAAGACTCTTGGAGGTCTAAATTTGGAGGACCTTTATGGTCTTGGAACCCAAGTCATAGGTAGCGTCGCTGTAATCCACTCTTTTATTAACGGACGGGAGATGGACCTGTGATGATCACTAAACCAGCGAATGTCTCTAGACACGAAGGATCGTCAACAAGCCCGAGGGCCGAGTAGGATACCGAATGCACGCTGCTAGGTGCCCGTGAATGTCGGAACAAGCTTGCTACCTGCCGCCATAGGAAAGTGGTGAACCAAGCAGAATGAAGAATGAGTGAGGTAGGATTGATTGTTGACACGGAGCCATCCGAGGCACCTTTGCGGCCTCTGGGCAATGAGGGCCCCGTGCCATTCAGCCCAGTGCAGCACCAGTCGATGGAAGCCTGTGAATCTTGATGGAGGGAAGCCGATGGATCTTTGATGGAAAATATCACAACATTCTGGCAACATTGGCCATCCAGGTGCCTGTTCTGCCTGTCTGCCAACCGTGTCATTCGCAGATTCCGCCATCACCCCCACACCTTTTGTCACAGGGACTCGAGGCCGCAGGGCTCGGTTGTTGATGACAGAACACAGGCGGAGACAGGACCCTTTGCAAATGGGTCCGAATCATCGGTGTCGGTAAGCTCGCTGAGGTGCTCATTTTCAGAGTTTTCCATGCCAATATGACCGGCGGAGAGTTTTTTGATTGCGAAAAGAAGGAGAGTGAAATGGACAGAACCAAACTGCCCTGTTCCTGGAGTCAGACCTGTCGGCCCCCTCCCACCCCCCTAAAAACATTCAACACAGTGCCAGAGCGCTCTGCGATCCCTGCAGTGCAGTCCAGCAGTGTTCAGCACCCCCTCACCCCAACTGCTGTCGTCAACTGAGGAAGCTTCAACTGACACTGAGACTCCACCTCCCAACCTGGTCCAACGCGCACCGGTGACGACCTGTGGATTTTATCTACAAATCACTACAACAGTCAGCCACTCCAAGCAGCGACAAGAACAGCGAGCGCCACACAGAGGACGTTACTGGTTTCTTTAGAAGGTCCAGATCGCTTCTTTCCTTTTATTTCTCCTCTTTGATCCACAGAGTGACTGGCGACTTAGTGCGGTAGGCGAAACACGAGGCCAATCGATCGCATTTTCCCCCCTTGGCGGGAGTCCAGATAATAAATTTTTTTAAAAAAAAATTGAAAGTGCCAGAAACAAAACAGATAGAGATACGACGGGCCAGATAAAGTACAACTGCAACGGGCTCCATACCGATAGTCATACCGATACACTGTACAGTACACGTTCAAGCAACCGTGAAAGACGATTGGTCGACATCCAACCCTGCTGATCTCCGTTCACGGGCAAGACTCCAGATCATAAACGAAGACACGGCGGGTTGTGTGCTAAGCGCAGCCGGGGCCAGCAGAAAAAAAGAACATGGAAAAGGACCAAAAGGGGACTGACAGGGGCATACAGATACAGGCCACAAAGGTCTCGTTCAGTGACAACCTAGTAAAGAGTCATCCTTGCGCAGATACCAAGCACCTGGCCCTCCTCCATACACTGCACTTGCTCTATCATTTATTATTATAAGACCTCCGCCAGTTCCTCACCCCCATTGTACCTCCCTCCTAGTCTTTTTGTTTTCCCTCTCCAAGATCCCCTCGGCTCAAGGACAAACATCAACCTAGTAATTTCATTATACCATCAGCGCACTGCAGCAGCCAACGGGATCAACATCAAAGACAAGAAAGATTGTGCAGCTACCTCACCTCACCACACTTGCTCTAGCTTGTCAACCCAACTCCATATCGACGGTTACATCCACAGACGCCAATTGACGTCCCCGCCGTTCAAACACAACTGCCAACCGAACCCAAGACAACAACACATACATAGTCGGACTGCCCAACCTTGTTCTCGAACGACACGGCGTACCCGTAGCTAAATCCCGAACGAAACACTCAGCACCGTGTGTACACTCCCCTCATCTGTGTCACCACCACCGGCTATCCTGTTCTACCCACTGGCCGACCCAGAGAAGCGAAACACCAGCTACCTACAGACTCCATTCCCACCTCCGGCTGTATAAACAAATCAATAGCGGGACAGTAGTGTAGCTCACTCGTACAATCCGGGGCCCCGCAAAACCGTCCAAGCCTGTTCCCTGGACTGTGAACTGGGGAAACAAACCGGTCACTAGCGCAACCCCATTGCGACTTGACGGCGACATATAAAGCAACTGACCTGCACCTGTTACACCTTACGGGGTTAATAGCCGGTCGATTGTCCTCCTTGTCCTCCTACTTGTCCAACACCACCACCACCACCCTCGTTTGGTCTCCCGAAGTCGTTCGTTGAAGCTATCGGTTTGCGCATTTTCCCTCACAGACTCTCCAGTCCCACGACAGCCCCAGGAACAACAAGCACGAGCAAGAAAATTCTCTTCTTGCAGCTCACATATTTGCCACCCGGCACGACACCCACTTACACGGATTCGTCATTCCACGAATGGTAACTTGTGGGCTTGTTGATCAACAAAAGTTTTGAATAACTCTTCATTCCCCCCCCCCCTTTCAGGGATCCCCAGCTTCTCTCTCAACCTTGGGCCCAGACGTTATCAACGACGACTTACCAGGACACCAATTCACCTTCTCCTCTTGGGCAGGACCCCGCGTTTCCATCACCAACCCACGTTGCGCTGCCAAGGCACCTGAGCCGAACAAGTCAGCCAACCAGTGAACCCCTGGCGCTCCCTCAGGCTCACCTCACGTCTTAAACCCCAACCAATCACACACAATAGCCTCGATGCATCACCAACGCCGAAGGTCCGGGCATGCTTCTGGCAATACTTCGATGACCGACGTCCGAAAAGCTACCTCTTCCACCCGGCCTGCCATGACAAGGAGAACCACACCCCAGACCTCCCAGAAGCTGGGCAGGAACATGAGGGATCGTGAGAGGGAGTTGGAAGAGGAACGTTGGTTTGAAGAGGAGCGGGAAAGCTTTCCCCAGTTCTGGTATGTTACCCCCCTGCTCTCTGGCCTTTCCCCCAACGAACCCTAGCCCGCAAGATCAGATCCAAGTGTTGTATCTATCTGGGGTTCTCTTTATGAGTTGCCTTCACTACAACCAGCTTTCCCTCCCCAAATAATTCCTCTTTGACTCTCGCGCATCGTCACCTGATATGCGGGTGATCCGTGTAACGGTGCTCGACGGTGCGATGGCATTGGTCATTTTGGTGCCGAAGCATTGCCGTTCCTGCGTAACCTTTCAGGGTTGTCTCTTGTGCATGGATATACCAGAATATTATTGCTGACACTCAGTCTTATAGCATGTCTTGCGAGAAGCAGTTTATCCCCGATAACGACCAGTCGCTTTATTGCTCCAAGGAGTAAGTTCAGACAACTGTCCCATTCATTGAATCTCCATACTGACGTGGGCTCATTAGCTGCCGCATGAGCGACCAAGAAGGCTTCGGTGCCTCCTCATCCTCATCTCGCAGCTGGGTCGGTTCGAACGCTCCAACTCACTACCCATTTTTCTCGGCCTCCTCAGAGCCTCGAGACATTATCCCCCGCGCATCCCCATCCCGCCCCAACTCAGCATATGTCTCCCCGCCTACCACACCGGGAACCGGCCACTCCTCAGCCATCAATGCCCTCAAGTCTTCCCTCTATGGTGCCAGACCAGCCAGCCCTCCCTCCCCGCCGCCTGTAGGCAGCTACCACCCGAACGTTTGGCCTTTCTCGAACCGGAGCTCAGCTACGAGCCCCAACAACTCGTACTCCAACCAGCAGTCCGGTTTCTTCCCTTCGACGTATGACGGCCATTACTATGGCGGAGATGCCTACAATGACCGACCGCTACCAAGCCGCAGGCCAGGGATCTACTCGAGGCCCAAGAGCATTGAGCTTGTCACCCCCTTGGTAGGGAGGTAACAGTCATGTGGGCGATGAAGGGGCGGGTAAGAGGATGCGGGATGTCCTTGCTTTCCCATCCGACAGGATGCATGGTGCCGCAGCGGTGCACAGCAGTCAACTTTTCCCGTCTTTCGTCATGGACGATGCGGTTTGTTTTCCATTGCATGGGAGAGTGGGGGTTTTCGGGGCGATAACTGAAATTGCAGTGCTGCTGGCCGGTATCTCGCGTGGCTGGGTCCTGATATTGGATATGGCGATGGCGGTTGTCCCTTCCCGGTTACACACACCTGCCCACCTTCTTTCCAAGACCGATTCGATCTAGCACGGGCATCAATTCGAGCTACCCCACAAACTACCACCTAACGGAAGTCGGGCACCTAGCCGAAACCGAAGCGAAGGGAAAAGAACACACACGAAAGAGGCGGGGAACTTTCTTGGGCCACTGCATCCCATTTTGGGGCCACGGAATTGTGGAAGGAACGAACCGAAAATCGACAACGCAGACGAACAAGAGAACAAGTGCCACCAGAAGGACACTAGTGCATGGGGATTTGAAACCTTGAACGTCTCGGCGTCCTTTATCGCGATCAGTTGGTCGAATGTCGTTTTCGTGGGGTTGATGATCGCCCTTGCCTTCGAGTTTGCTTCTTTCTGCTTCTGCTTCCGCTGTGACAGCTACGACCAATCGCTTCTGGAATCACCCTCTTCACCGGTGAAGGAATCATAAAACACTTTTCTTTTCTTTTCTCCAACATCAATTTTTTTTTCTTATTAAGCATTTTACTGGTTTACATCAGATCTGGATAAAGACACTATCAAAAGGCGGGGTTGTTTGGCTGGGTTGGATATCTGTCTGCTCTTTTTGCATTGTTTTTCTCATCAAATTTCTATAGTCTTTATAGTTATTTCTTGTCATCGGCGTGAGTGTTCGTTCAGTCGAGGCGGCGCATTTTTGGGATATTTCGGGGAATTGGAACAAAAAGTTTTATACGACAGGAATGGCAGGCGGGACTCATGAAGAAGCAGAAGAACAACTTAAGAGAAAGAGCATCCCACTCACTTTTCTTATCAGCCCTCGCGGGCGGCGGTGGCGGCGATCACGCAAAAACAGAGAAATCGAGAACAAGCATTGTATATCAAAAAAATTTGTATCATATTTCAGCATTTTTTGTGTTTGTTGATCATCATCATCATCATTATCATCATCATCATCATCATCATCATCATCATCATCATCATCATCATCATCATCATCGCTATCAGCATCAGATACTGGTCATTCAGATTCATGGGGCACAATGGAACGGAAGGAACGTTTACATATTTCTACATAAGCAGGCACGCATTCATGGTTGTTGGACAGAGGTCATCTTTGCTGTTTGCATTTATGGTTATCATGATGTATATTGAGAATAATCAAGCATCATCACCGTCATCTTCAGAATCTCACACATGTCTTCAGAACATCGCCCGTTGCTATCCAAAACAAGAGAGACTCCCCTCGCCCGTTCATCCAAGACTCTTGATGACACCAACCCCAGATTTTCGGCTCTCCTCGGTTGCTGACACCTCTTAGCAGTTTTTAGTTTGCCAGTCTAGAACTATTCTGTTACGTACCTAGTTGCTCATGCCTACCAAGAGTTCCAAGAGTGTCAAAGCACTTTTGGCATTTTCTTGGAAAACTTTTTTGTCTTTGCATTCCGCTTCCCTACAGTACAGTATTTCTTTTGAGTCTTACCACGTACCGAATACGTACCTAGTTTACTCCAGGAAATAAACGGCCTTATCATGGCATCCCCCATCCCTCATTTGAACTCTCGGCATCTCCATTCTAACCCCATACACCAACCCCAGACTTTGATGTCACAACGGCAAGACGTCAACAACAAAAATCCACCGCTCTGGAATTTCACCGAGATGTTGTGGATTATGGAGGTGTTGGCTTTTTGGCAGTTACGACGCAAGCGACGGCGCCAACACCCAAGAAAAGTCTAGACTACCTACCCCACACCCCATACATACTCGAATTGTTAGACGTATTACACCAGCGTGATCAGTGAACCAGTCAGGAGTGGTGAAGAGTCCCGGTTGTCCTTTGTTTTGTTTGACGCTATTCCCAACCTGGTTCTTTCTCCGCTGGCTCCCGGGGCCAAATTAAGCCGCTCCGAGTCCGACCGCTCCCCCGGCTTTGGTTCCACCCAAGGCACTGTCCAACGGATGTTTCGCCGAAACCACCTACCAAGTACCAACAGCACAAAAACGCAAAAGGGTCGGGAGTGAGTGTCTATGTAACCTCGGCGCTGATGATCGGACTGGAGCTCACGGAGGAGAGGAGGATCCACCCGGACTTACGGTCTATGTAACAAACACCCCGGACGGAGCGGAGTGCGGTCAGTGTTCCGGACGGCTAGCGCCGGGCCGGGGGCTGGGGTTACAATCGGATGTAAGCTTCATACCTCTTATCTCAGATATCTCAGATATCTTTGCCAGACTATAGATTAGATGCGCCAATCGATAAGGTATTATGTTTCTACATTAGTGAGCCTTGATTTAATGATAACTTTAGTATGGAGCTTGCCGCGCTGGACCCTGAGGACTTCGAGCCGGGAAGGACTAGGTACTCAGTCAGCGAGCGGGTCGTCAACTACTACTATAGGTAATGGTTCTGCTAATAGATACACAGTCAGTACTTTACTTTACTTTACTTTACTTTACTTTACTTTACCTTCTTCGCTTACCTTACAGGCGTGGGGGTACGGGAACACATCTAACCCATCTTCACTGGAGGTTCCTTAGCTGAGTAAGGGAGGTAGGGTAGGGTGGGTAATTACTGTAGCTTAGCTTCGGATTGGGAAATGTAAGCAAGAAGCAAGCATAAGCACTCAATTCTCGAATCTTGATGCCATATAGGAAGTGTGTGTGCACTGGTCGGTTGTGGCTTTGACCGTTGTGACCGTTGAGCATATGACCGAACGGGACAGCCTCTGCAAACTCCGATAGTAGGAAGATGACGGCGACTGTGGTGAAGTTGGTTTTTTCTCACTTGGTATATGATCTATCAAGTTCCGAGTTTATGAAGTCTGATAAGGATTCGACTCATGTTGAGGATAGATGGATAGATAGATAGATAGATAGATAGATAGATAGCTAAGCGCCGCGACTGATCAAATGCAATGGATGAAGGGATTGAGGCACAACGGATGGTGATCATGTTGAACGGACAGATGAGAGATGTGATGGATCGGATACGATACCCTCCCTCGCCTCCCTTCACCTCCCTCGCTCGATCAATGCACCCGGAGCCTTAAGAGGCGACGATATAGGCTATAAGGCAACCAGTTGCAGTGGAATGTGGGCGGTGTCAGCGTTACGAAGAAAGAGATAGAGGGTTGCAATTTCGATCACGCAGGTCACATAAGAATGGTGTGTGTCTCCTATATGTCGGAGGCGAGGAGGGTCTAACGAGGGGGGGAAGGGAAAGAGGGGCAGTGTTAGCTGAATGTGGATTGGGTGAGTGAGGAGTGCGAGGAATGTGGTAATAAGGAGAGAAACGTCGTCATCTTGTATCTTCAAATGTCGACGGTCAGCCCGATAACAGCAACGTATTGATCCCGCTTAGAGGTGTGTTTTCTCTATGCACATTTGCAATTACAAATACGGTACTAGTAGATAGATAGATAAAACTGTGCCTATAAATAGCAAGTGTAGTGTGTACGTGCCTGTCTGTTCAACGACAAAGGGCATCATAACTGTCTTTGCAAAAAAAAGAAAAAGCCGGCGTTACATCATGACCGTCTGGTGTCTCTAGGTATAGTGTAAAGAGTCGCAACAACGACAACTGAACAGGCAAACCGCATATTCAATGACGTTTCACGACCGTGTGTGTGTGTAGGTTTCACGACGCGATATTATCATTTCCCTTTCCTGCTTTCTCTCCTTCCTTCCTTCATCTGCGGTCCACCCGTGTAATTCTCAGTGGGCATCATTCCACTCACCACCAGCACCACCACCCGTGGTCCCAGACCCGGCGCCCACGTCCGTTTCAACCATCTCTATACTCGTAAGGCTGGGAAACCGCTTCTGAAAGTCCTTGATATAATCATCCTTCTCGGCCGCCGACATCTGCAGTAGCATGGGGGATTTCTGCCCGGGCAGATCCTCCACGGCGACCAGCGCTTCTTTGCTTACTCTGCTGCAGTCTGCTGCTGCTCCTCCTGTTCTCGCTCCGATACTGTCGCTTCTATCCCTGTCTATTAAAGAGCTCGAAGAGGTCCCCGGCCTAAGCTGTTTGTGTAGGCTTATCGTGCTGGCGCTGTAGGACTGTCTAGGTGGCGAGCTAGCTCCACCGCCGGCTGTTAGGTTTGCGGTAAGTCGGGCTGGTTTCGCAGGTGCGGCAGGTTTCGTTCCTGTTACGGAACTGGACATGCCGGACGACGTCGGGGGTCGCGGTAGAGAGCCTGTCACGGGCTGTCCGGTGATGGCGATGGGCTTCTTTGCAACCGATGGCCTCGAATCTCCAAGACTGTCAGTTGAGTCACGAGGCCCACCAGCGTCGGCATCGGTATAATGGCCGTATCCGTGAGCTGTCCTTGATACTGGCGCTGAGCGACTGCTTTCATCCAGGAGGTGCTGGACCTTGTTCTGTATGGACACAGCACGAGGGACGCCACCAATGCTCTTGGGCAGCGGCATCGGGGCCGTTCCCGAACCCGTACCGGTCCGCTGCGCAACGCGCGCACGGTATTCGGCCTGCGCAGCAGCGACACGAGCCTCTTCGGCCGCCAACATGCGTGCCTCCTCCTCCCGACGCATTTCAGGAGTCATCTCGTCCGCGTTATCGTCTCCAAAATGACGACCATCATCGCTCCTGTCATCAGTTGCCTCGGATCCCGCGATTGGTGTCAACTTATTGAACCGGTCAAGTTCTGCATCAATATCCTTCAGAGGAGATGGGGTCCTCGGAGGTCCGCTGTTACCCGCACCACCTTCAAACCTCTTGAATGCATCTCCAAACTTTCCAGCGAAAAGGTTCTTGGTACCAGCACTAAGTGAACTCAAGCTTGAGCGCTTGGAATGATGCTTGGCACCCTTGTCTTTCTTCTTAGTATCGGCATCCTCCATTGATCGCAGGAACTCGACACTGGACCGGATGTTGCGCTCCTCTTCCAGCTTCGGTGAAGGAGGAGCCTTGTCGAACGAGAATCTGGAAGCGGAAAGGCTCGGCGAGTGAAGTGGTTTAGCAGCCGCCTCTTTTTCACGCAAGTAGTTAAGGTCTGATTCAAGATAGATACTGGCAGGTCGTGACTGGGAATTGCTCTCCTGCTGTTTAGATCTAGTGGGTAGGTCAAAGGCATCGAAGCTTGGGCGGCCACCTTCAAGTGACGGTCTTGAGGACCTGGGATGATGCCCTTGCAACGGAGCGTTTGGTGACCCGGCCGTTCCAGGGGATAATAACACCGTCGTAGCAGCGCGTGTAAATGATGTAGGCCCAGTCTCGTGCTGCCGGGGGACACTAGCCGCCCGGTGATGCTCTGCAGGGGGGAAACGATATACCGGAGGAGGCGATTCGGTCATGGTCCCGGTTGAAACCATCTTAGGCCTAGCTGGTGGGGGAGACTGGAACGGACTTTGTGAATTCGGCGAGGAGATCGTTTTGAGTTCGGGTATGCTGGAGATTATGGCTGAAGCTCGGCTTGGCTCGCCTTGCCTCGGGAGCGTGGAAACTGGGTTGACCGATGGCGATATGCGCTGAGATTCCATAGCAGCCGCATACGGATTTCCCTTGTTCAGGTCAAGCGAGACTCGCTGGCTCACTGGCACGGGTGTCGGGGAAGGTGAAGGCTTCACCTTGAATACCTCGTCCGCTAGTCTTTCAGCTACCCTTTGCGAAATGTCCTTCTGCTGCTGTGGAGGTTGAGCGACACCACTGTCAAAGTCAAACTTGGTCCCCCGGTCATGTAGAAGGGAGAACTGGTCAAGCGTCGGAAACTTATTCGATAGCTCGTCGGCGTTCTTGAGTGGGAGCTTCGTATCCAGTGCAGCAAACGGGTCACCATTTGTGATCTTCCCGGGCCCAGGACTGGGCGTCGTCGGTTGGGATACCGACTGAGACGGAGCCGGGAGTCTTCCTCGTCGCATCCGCTCGACTTCAGGAATAACCTGCTGTTGGACTACCGGGGCTGCAAATACAGCGCCAACGACTGGGGGAGACTTGGCCTGGCTCTGTGAGTTTTCGCGCTTCCTGATGTCTGCATGTGTCCCCGTGTAGATCTGTACACAACGCTTAGTTAACCTGTCGAGAGCTCAGTCAAAAAAGATACCAGGAGCACTTACGTCTTTGACAGGAGGTTCCTTGCCTTGCATAGCGCAAGCTTCTCGGAGCACCTGATAGATATTTGGTCGGGCTTGTTGGTTCTCCTGCAGCATCCAGGCTGATAATAATGGATGAGTACTAGGTTCAAGAACAGGAGACCACGGGATGCTTACCGATGAGCTTCTTCAATCTGTCAGAGAAGACAGGGTAGCTATGGAACTTGTAGCTGGCATTAAGGATCGCCAAGGTTCCTCCCTCTTCGAACGGTGTAGTGTAATAGCACAGCTTGTATAGTAGGACGCCCAGCGCCCAGATATCTGACTTCTCGTCGATGGGTTGTTTGCGGTACACATCAACCATCTCGGGACTCCTGTACTGCATCGTCGTATGCTTCTGGATGTCTTCGTCCACCAGACGGCACTCGGTAACGGTGGTCGGGGCTGGGCGAGGCGGGGCGGCCGAACCAAAGTCGCACAGCTTGAACTTTCTGACACTGCCAATCATGTTGATGAGCACGTTCTCGACCTTTAAGTCGCGGTGGAGGAGTGGCGGCTTGAGGTAATGCATGCAAGCAACACCTTCGGCAACATCAGAGAAGATATTGAGGATTTCGGGCTCGGTCAGACGGTGCTGCAGCCGGGTGTTCATAAAGTCGATAAGACCGCCGCCATTGCAGTATTCCATCAGGAGGAAGACCTCGTAGCCGCCAGTGCCACGCATCTCGGAGGCGTGCGAATCGATATAGGTGACGATGGCCTTGTGACCCTTGAGGCGCTTCATGGTCTCGACCTCGGTGCGCATGCCGCGGAGGGCCTCCTTGTCCGGCACGGCGACCCTCTTGAGCACGGCCAGGTCGGTGCCATTGACCGCCGCCGGCAGCTTGACCAGATAGACATGTGCGAAACCGCCTTCCGAAAGGTACTTCTGGATGACAACTCGGTGGGAGCCGCATTGGATCTTGGTGCCGGGCGCAAAGGTGCCTGCTGGGGCGGCAGGGGCGCTGACCGCCACGGGGGCCCCGTACGCTGCTCCATACGGACCCGGCCTCGGGGCAGTCGCCGGCACCGCTTGTCCAAACGAAGCCATCGCGCTGGCTGTGAGCTGGCCTATAAATTATTGTGTCGTACGGTTCGGTTCGTTTGGGGTTCGGGGTAGTGGGCAATGTCGAGCGAGGAGGATTCGGCAGAGTGACAACTCGGACGACGGACGCGGTAGTGCCTTGGATCGAGGGGCGCAAGGAGGGGCGGTCGTTTGGGAATACCGGTGGGTAGGCGACTCGACTGGGAGTTGGACAGCTCTTCACGGCATCGAAACTATAACAATGGAATCGAAGAAGAGAGAGGCCGTCTAGAAGAAATGCATAACCGCCTAAAAAACAAATCACCACGAAGAGTGTACAAGAGTAAACCAAATTGTTGGTAGTAGGTAGGCAGTAGTAACATCGGGGACTGGCAGTCAAAAGGGTTCCCGGGGCCGGTTTCCAGCTCGTCTAATCGCAGGGATGACGGTGGGGTCGCGATCGGGGGCGGGCCTGCTGGGCGATGGGCCTATGGTTGACGGGGAAGATTTCCTTGTCGGTCTCGTCGCAGTGAGTGAGGTGTGCCGTCGACGTGCTTGGGGTGTTTGGCTGTGTTGATGCCGTGTTCGTCCGGGATGGTTGTTTCTCTTGCGATTAGCACGGCGCATGCCATCATGTTAACGCCTCCTGTTTCCAGTCCTGTTCAGGGCGGCCCCGTGGGACGGCAGGATGGCGGCATGGCAGGTTGAAGCAACTGGCAGCAGACTCGCAGCAGTTGTCCTGCAGGTGTGAGTGCCCAAGTCGACGCTGTCCCGTCTGCAACACAGCAGGTGCCCGCCAGCTGTACCCTACCGGGCATACAAGTCAACGACAATGGACTTGGCATGAGCCGCAGAGGTACCTCTATCACGCACTAACATCTGCACATGCAAGGGCGGGGACAGCATTTACACCAGCTATCAACCCAAACTTCACGACGTGGCGCCAACAAAGTCAAGAACCAAGACGAAGTTTCTCGGATCCAAAAGGCCACCGGTCAAGATGACGCGCGTTAGGCCGGATGAAGATATGGCGATGGTATGCAAGAAGAATCACCCAATCTGTGTCATGACACCCCGTCATCTCGGCTACTCCGTGCTGCCTGCCTGATCAACCACATCGTGCGGGCATCTCCAAAGCTCTCTGTTAACAAACCTACAGTCTGCTATAACACATCTTATAGACATATCTACCACTCTGGTCATCGTGGTTTTATACCCATGTTCTCGCATTTCTTCACACAACACCAACAAAACCTTTTTAGAGTATGGCAGAACGCCCTCTGACGACATCAACCAAACGCTACCGACTATGGCACTAGGGTTCCCCGGCAACACGATGCCTCCATCTCCATATCGGCATGGCAGGTTGCCTGGCAGAGAACCTCGAACACCTACCACCATACATACTTGTACTTCCCCCGCAAGCCAGATTGTCCACCTCGAGGACGGCACGATCAATATCGGCTCAAACCTCTTGCTCATTCACACGAAATTTATCTGGGAATACTTTACGGGCCATGGATTCCAAGTGGGAAATATACCCTCTGTTCACTCACGTTCATGACTCTGGATAAGGGGCAAGTTACTCCTTAAATTGCTTCCAACCACCTAACTCTAGGTACTTTGTAAAGTGTGGGGTTGTCGACATCCCCACGACCACGATAGTGTACAGGGTGGAAGCTCGGATGTTGCCGGAGGATAAGGTATCGTCAAAGCAGCACTGGCGATGAGCTCGAATACACAAATCATTTATATGTGAATATTTCATAGCTCAACGCTGAGTGGATTTGTGCTATATAGCTACCTACTAGCTAACGACTGATACCAAAATAACTCTTCGCTTATCGAACATACCGGGAAGGCACGCTCCCACTTGCAGGGGCAACTTCGAGTCCTTCAACCGCAGTGACACTGACGCAACCCACCCAGCAACCAACAACCACCAACCTGAACATCTGATCCGTGCTCGGACATCTTATTCTCTCCCTTGAACCTTAAGATATGAGTCTCTTCAGATCTCGCCCAACTCTTGTCAGCCACACATCCCGACAGCTCCTAATCACCTACCGACACCACCCTTCCTCCCAGAAAATGAGTTTCCGCGATTACTCCAACCTCGAAACGCCTGCGTCTTGTTACGTAGATTTCTGCTTGGTCCCCGTGAGTCCTCGCTCGTACTTACCAACGTGAATAAATAAATAAAGATATGCTGACATTTTGGGTTTGTTTGCAATGGAAAGGTCGGCACAGGCAACGTCTCCGTCGCCAACGAAGTCGCCGATGTGCAAAGAGTCCTGAAAGCCAGCGGGTTGAAGTACACGATGCACTCGGCCGGCACCACCGTTGAAGGATCCTGGGACGAAGTGATGAAAGTCGTCGGCCAAGCGCACGCGATCGTGCATCAGGGGGGTGTGAAGAGGGTGCAGACTTCTATGCGGGTTGGAACTAGGTATGTGCTTGTTTTTGTTCCTTTCCTTCCTGTTTCTTCTTGTGTGATTTATATCCTCAATGCGTGTGCGATGCTCTTTGCTGACCCTTTAACTCTCTCCCTTTCCTGTTTCGCTCCAACAGAACCGACAAGAAACAAACAGCTGAAGACAAGGTGAAGAGAGTGGAAGGAATCTTGTCGGGGGATCAGTCACCTGCCTAGAGGTAGTGACTTCACCTTCTCAAATCCAGCTTTGATACTTGAGCTTTGGTTCCTTGGTGGCTTGCTTGTCCGTCTTACGCACAGCATCTTGAGGATCATGCAGCCTCCAAGAGAAAAACATGATACTAACCAAGCTTGTCTTCTTATCAACGGTACAGAACACCAGATTCGCTATGCTGGGAGGGCGGCTTTTGTCAAACCGTTCCGCGCCACACAGGATAAGATAGGGGAATATCAGAGGATAGGTAGAAGAGAGAAACAATGTGAAAGTTGTGATGATAATTGCGGTGGCATTGTCTGGAGCCTCGTGTTACCATCCGGACTTTCACCCCATCTGGCAACCTGTCATTGGATGGAAAAAAACGAAACCCCCCCCCCCCCCCCCCCAAAAAAAAAAAAAAAAAAAAAACGTTAATCTCATCCAACTATAGCTTAGTTCCTATTTCTGCTTTTTCCCCTTCATCTGCACGGTCTTTACTATCTTATTGTTTTCGTCCGGGTTTTTGGGTTCCATTGTAACTACACCTATGTGCTGTGACAGCAGTCTTCAGACTTGGACGGAACACAAAAACGGATCTCACGCATCATGAACACTATTCTTCATTTCACCATCAGAGCCGTCTCAAGCTCTCATCTTACTGATCAACCCATCGCCACATTATATTTTATACATACAACATACAGACGCATATACACGTATTATAGGTATACTTTTGATAATAATCCCCCCCTTTCATCATCCCTTAGCCAAAACCATCATCATCCTGCCGGGTCATCCAACCAGACCCCGACCCATTAACCCCCTTATTCCATTCGTAGTCATCACACATACAGTATTCAAAGAAGAAGAAAAAGCAAGCTGTTTAGGCCCTAGTAGTCATCTTCTTAGTCGCCCTCTTGGCCTCTCTCTCCCTCTCCTTCTCCAGGAACTTCTTCTGCGCCTTGGCATCCATAGCGGCCAACTCGGCGTCGCGCTTGGCCTTGCGCTGCTTCTCACGCTCGGCCGCCAGCTCCTCGGCCTTTTCCTGCTCACTCGCCTTCTTGATGCCCTTGATCATGTCATCGCGGACCGACTTGACCTTGCGGAGGACCTCGGGACGGAAGTGAGCGACTTGCACGAGCTGGTCGGTCATGCGGAGGAAGTACTGGAAGATGGGCAGGAGAGGCTCGTAGTTGTTGTCCGAGGGGAGGCGGTACTTGAGGAAGATGCGCTTGCGGGGGTTGGTCTCCTCGACACTGGTAAACAGGGTATGTGTCAGTAACTATGCGTCGGGGCGTTTTGTTGGGCGGAGGGCGGATGATATGTACTCACGTCTTGGGCTTGTCAATAGGTTGGTCGGAAACGATGAGGTACTCAAGGAGGTCACCAGCAGAATCGGCAGCCTTGATCAGCTCAGGGGTAAGCAGAGCGTCGGTAATCTCAGCGCTCTCACTCATAACCGTCAACCACTGCGGAAGCTTGTTGTTGTCCTTAGTGTAGGTAAGGGAGACGTCGTAGCGCTCGTCGCGAACCTGCTTCATGCTCTCCTTGTGGACAATGGCCCAGACGAAACCGTCGAAAGTGCTCTTCTTGTCGCTCTGACGGAGCTCAGCCGCGCCGGGCATAGCAGGAACGGTAAGCGCCTCCTTGCCGTCGAAGGGATACAGGGTGGCCTCGACGGAATCGGTAGGTTGAGCGTAGCTGTCCCAGAAGAAACCAATGACATTCTCGGCGAGGCTGATGAAAGGGTTGAAGCGCTTGACCAGGGTGAGCTTGACATCCACAAAGGCAACGTTGACACGGCCGGTGGCGTAGGTCGCGAACTCGAAGAGACTCTTCTCCTTGAGGATGGCGTCACCATTCTGGGAGTTGGCATCGGCCAAAGCCTGAGTGAGCTCATCACCGGACTTGTCCGAGAGAGCCCTGGGCACGCCGGAGAAGCCAACAAGGGCAAACTCGGTGTCCAATGTCGAAGCATGGGCGCGAATCCACTTCTTGGCCTTGGAACGGTTCAGACGGGCACCGAAGAGGTGGAGGACCAGCACGACGGTGATGGCGGCCAGAATGAAACCTTCGGCCTTGAATTCGGAAAGGCTATGGCGCTCGTGCACATTGTACCACTTTGTGTAGGGGACCACGGTCTTTGCGGCCTGGGCACCGGCGAGGGTGGTCGTTACGGGAACGATGGGGATGGGGGACGGGTCGGCGCCCTCTGCGAAGTCGGCGAAGTCTGGGGTGCAAAAGGTCAGTCATCCCATTCAGTTGAATCGCATTTGAGGGTTCTGGAAGCGAAACAGAGGCCCATTGATCGACATTATACAAGCTCTGGTGGGTAGAGCAGCTGGGATAACTAGAGCCCAGCCCAAGCAACCGTGTCTGACCGGGGCATCGTGAACATCGAAGCCGTTCGCTTGTTGGGCACGACCTTGATTAGGGGCATGAAGGTGGTTTCCAATTTGTCCCGCAGGTAGAATTAAAGATCAACGCCACATACCAGAATCACCCGCCTTGTCAGGAATGACGCTGGCAGGCTTTGCGCCGCCAAAAAGGTTGTTGATCACGTTCGCCATGATATCGTCTGCTGGCGTAGTTGGCGCGGTGTGGCCACAATTCGAGCTTCTGGAGCTGAAGCTTGCGATATGGAACTTATGACGGGGGGATTCCAGGGAGCTGGTGCACGAGCCAATTCAGAGATACTGTCCGTGCTTCTTCGGGAAGCCCCACTTTCTCCTCCAACGACACGCTTCCACTGCTGAACGCTACTACTTGGGGGTTGTGGTGCAGTGGTGGAACTTTTCCTCAACCCTACTTATAGAGTGGGAGGAATTTTTTTAATAGAATAATGAAATGTTATAGGGCAATCTGAACTATAGTTAAAAACTGAGAAAGCTATTAATATATTAATACTCGCAAACCAAACAACTACAAAATTAATTTTTGAAAATATACAAAAATTTTAAAAGAGTTAAAAAGGCTTTCAAATAACCATTTTTCAACTTGCATTAATTTTAGCCTAGGTAGAAAGGAATGATAAAAGAAAAAGATTTGAAGTGCACCAAACTTTAAATTACTAAAAGATACGCTTTACAGATATACTTATTTAACTTTAGTAGCCAAAAAACACTTTTTCATCTGTCATACTCTCTCTAATAGAAATTATTTGCTGCAATGCTCTAACTGGCTTATAATAATAGCACTAGTATAGAGATGCTATAGTAAACTATGCACTTGTAGCAGAACGGAGCGGAAGTGGTGGAAAGTATGACAGTAGTGCTGAAGGAAGTAGCGTAGTTGCAAAGACATTAGAGGAATATTGTAAAAGAGATCTTGGAGAGAACTCTGCTCTTAAGACAAAAGAGTACAGTGAACTCTACACTATAGGAGTAGATTGTATTATTGATATGAGAATCGTAGAATTTACACCTAATATAGGAGATCACGAGAATGAGGCTATATTATATATAAATAAAGGGTAAAAGAGAGATTCTCTCAAAAAAAAAGCCTGGCTTCCAGCTAGCCGTCTGCACGCAGTAGATATGCAGCGCAGCGAGCTAAGTAGCTTGAGCGCAGGGCAACAACTGAGCAGGCACCAGAGCCTCTATGGCAGCCCAGCTAATCTGGGCTGTCATAACTAGTCTAAGCTGTTACAGCGCTGGCGGATGACTATATCACTAAGCTATGTTCTAAAAGAATACAAATGACCGAAGCTGGCAATTTGGTTGCTCAAGTAGTCTTATATAGTTGTGATGGCAGTCGATAGGCACAACTGCAAGGCTGCTATTATATAAGCTATAATGCAGAATATAGCTAACAATACTAGGAATCCAGTGATTCCAGTATCAATTATATTGCTTAAATTGTGCTTGCTTGCTTACTTACTTAAGAAGTAACTAACTAAAGAAGAGAAGAGGTTTTTATATACACGAACGTTAAGTATTGTCACAGGTTGACATTGACTATATAGTGTGCATTCCGAGTTCTGCCTTGCAAGCAGAACATCGTCCTATCTTTTGTAGGTTTGGCCGTCTGGGCATATGCACCCTAGCCTGTCATAAGTATCTAGAAGCTTCTAGAGTATAAAAGCTTCTGTAAGTTGATAAGAGTACTTGTAGGAGCAGTATATTATAAAAAGAATGAACTGAATTTATGAGCTTCTGGTGTATTCTATAATGACAAATCAGTTTAGAAGAAATGCTGAACAAGTTAAAGAATTACAGAACATAGTGACAAAACTTCTGTATTCTAGCATGTTCTGTGGAAGCTAAGTGGACTGATTCTATAGAAGAAATAGTTTAATTAGCCTTCTATACTACAAGATAGTACAAGACAGTTACAAGGCACAGTACTAGCCACACGTTAACAGAAATAAAAGTTCAAATTTTTTAATTTCGCTTTCTAATACTAAAAAAAGCGTATATGATTTTTAATAAAATTTTTAAATTTTTTTAGAGTAGTTTTGATGCAATATTGTGACAAAAGGCAGGCTGATCTGCCTAAGTAGGATAGCGGAAGGTAATAAGTATCAGTGCTATTCGATGAAGCCAAAAGGTTCACAACAAGTATGTTCGTAATATGTCACAGGTTGGCATTGGCTATATAGTGTGCATTCTAAGTTCTGCCTTGCAAGCAGAACATCGTTCTATCTTTTATGGGTTTGGCCGTCTGGGCATATGCACCCCAGCCTGTCATATAATACTGGTCTCGGTGATAATGATCTATTGACTACTGTCGAACTATCTGACAATCTGAGTTCTCCAGTCGTCCCTTTATACCTTGAGTGCCTGTTCCTGTTTCCTATGCTTCAAGTGTCCGTTCGTGATGATGGCTCACTCATGGTGTTGGCTCACCGTGAGCCCGTGCGTTAGTGAGCCTGCATGCGTCCTTCGAGTCAGTGCTTGACCCTCTGAAGGTTACACTGGTCATCACAGGCGGACAGTCGGGTCCTGATGGCTTAAGCAACTCATGTGTCGCTTAAGTTCGTAACAAATGTGTCTCGGCTGCACTATCAAATTTCTTAGTACTTTGGTTGTAGTTCAGATTTTCCCATGATATTTCGCTGTCCTATTAAAAAATTTCCCCCTCTTTTATGAAGAGGGGGTTAAGGTCCCGCCAACCGAACCGCACCACAACCCCCAAGTACATGTACTTTGTTGCGAGGACTGATGAAGCAACTCTGCCGGGCCGAGAAGTTCATGGCTTTTTGATACTCTTCAGTCTGGGATGTGATTGGATCTAGAAGCCTCAAAACCATCATGGTTGTTGGTAGAGGTATGCTCTTCCATTAATCTGGTACCAGCGCGAAAGGTTATTTGTTGTTGTTGTTGTTGTTATTTTTAACGTCTACTTCCGCCTCCCGTAGGGCATGAGACGTGCCGCACCGGTGAGTCTAGCATACAAGATTAAGAGCAATGCCCTAACTGTCCACCAAAACCATTAATCCGAGGGCAAACCGAGGCCTATTGCCAGTATATATCATGTGTTGCCCATAGCGTAAACGCGGCCCAACACTTAAAATCGAATCGCCCAGTGGGCGAGCGCGAAAGGTTATGTACTGGGGACAGATCACTTGTTGGACCTTCAGTTGCTTGGCGACGACCCCAACCGCAAGATCTTAGCGGGTTATCGATGTTAGTATGAAGAGACAGTGAGAACCACTGGGGTGGTCATACCGTACCCAACAATCAAGTGTGTCTTCGTCACGCAGGTCGGCTACATAAAGACCGGTCCTGAATGACAAGACATGGTATGGCTTTCCCGAGTCTCGTCATCCCTCCTGCCAATACGGGGAACAGAGATGCGAAAGGCAGGGGAAGGGATGAGATGAAACAATGCGGACATGATTGAACGTAAATCGGAATTGCGCGTTCAGTCCTGCTTGTGTGTTATTCGAGAAGCTGAAGGTATCTGCCCCATATCCGGAGGTAGTCTTCAGGTCACGGAAAGAACTGAAGTGCCCGAATTCAGATAAACCGGCAAGAGTGACAGGAGATATCGGGCACAGCGGCAACAACCGAGGGTTGATCAGGACCGATCACGCAAGTTTGAGGACGACTTGGAAGATTGGGATTGTATGCGACGGAAACCAGCAACCAGGGGCAAAAGAAGAGCAGAAGAGATAGGAAAATTCTCGAGAGCCGTCTTTTTTCGCGGGATTCATGCGTCTGGACTTCTAACAGAGATGCATGAGGGGTCGTCATTCTAAAAAGGGGGGGTTCCAGAATTGAGAGGCATATGAGGGGTGTTTCTATCCGAAAGCGAACGCCAAGCTGTTAAATGGCTCGTGCACTGTTCTGCTGCTAGGGGGCCACGCTTGAAGGGCAACTCTTCCATGTTTCAGATGTCTCTCGCCGATCACTGATCGTTGCCTTTCTGCTTTTGATTGGTGTGTTGGATGTTCTTCGAACACAGTCCAAGGGGGATAATGAGGAATCATAAAGGGGAGCCGCCGGGGTGACAGGGCATTCAGGCGGATATGGGCGGGGCTGAGGGTGTGAATGGCGCTTGATTCTCAACCAGGTCGAGAAACTCGACATATTCGAGGGAAGACGTTGGTCGCTGTCCGTTATTAAACCATTGAGAGGTTTAAGACTCTATATATATGGACGGAGAAGGATGACGGAAATGTCCTGTTTCGTCTCGGCACAAGTCTCGACGCCGGGAGCCTGGTTCCTTGGATGGTTCAGTAAAAGCACCACATCAAACCAGACAGAACGACTCCCAGCCTTCTAGAAGCGATGTCTGTACCGTACACATACCTCAGCTAGGTAGTGGAGAGATACCCCTGTGTTTATATCATTGTCTCCTCTGCCCACCACGGGTACATTAAGAGTGCTGGCGAGCGCAATGCATACCGATGTACATGTTCATCCGGTACTGTAGTGATCATCCTATTATTAAGAAACTCTGTGCTTGATGACATGTTGGCCGCCTCTGTCACTGCTGGTTACCTGTTGGGATCGGGTACCTGTCAAGCATCCACCAATCAAGGTGCATCTTCGGCAGCGGCAGTTTCTAGCTTCCTGTGCCTGAGAATACCACTTGAGGTGGCATACCCACTCCCGGCAGACATCAAGCAGACGAGGTACGGAGCCCAACTTCCAGAGGTAGACAACCAAAGAAACTAACGGGATTATAGTTCAGTTCTAGAGTCTCTCATCTTCATAGGTACCTTTCTTGGTCTTCCAATCTGTTGGCTTTATATCGCAATGTCTCCGGTCAAGAGGGGGGTGTGATTCTCGGAGCGCGTGCGGGTAGCAGCAGCAACGCCCACCCTGTCCACTTACAGCGTGAAGCATGATTCCCGTCCCCTCGTTCCCGTTGCTCCCCAAGCATGCATAAGACGTTTAGCTCGCAGCATGGAAGGAACGGAGTCATCACCTCACATCTCCGATGGAGGGTAGCTACCTGTGGTCTTGCTGAAAAAAAGGGGCCTTCCGCTTTTGACAGGCAAAGCTGGACTTCAGAGCATTCGAGGTTTGGGATCCTCAACATCAACGGCGACTTCCATCAGCGTCAGCAAGGTGGGCATGAGGCTGAGTTCCCCGCTGTCGGCAACTTGCGCAAGCTTAATTTGATATCGGACTTTATTAGTAGGAGCTAAGTCACTTCCATGACAGCTGTTCATTCAATTGGGGTTTGGTTCCGCCAATTGTAAGCAAGACAACAAGTGAGTGCAGCTGTTGTTGAAGAAGGCGGTGAGAGTCCCGCCTTGGTCAGGATGGAAGAGAACCGCAAAGACAGAAAAGCTGTGACCGAGCCCATGACGAGCGTTTTCGGTGCTTCGAATGCGAAGTACAGGTACATGAACCTGTGATGCTGGGTCGGTAAAGCACTTACAGGCACTGCACTTCAACGAAGCTCAATGAAAGTAAGAAGAAATGGCAAGCGGGAGAAAGCACGAAGCACATCCTCTAGGTACCTCTACTGTTTCAGATCCGGTCCTTCCACCACTCAGAGTCGACCTCTCGCCGCGTTTCCAGAGCACTTTCCTCCATTGCCATCACGCCTTCCATCTCGTCTGGAGCTGGGCTGAGGTGTCGTAGGAGGTCTTTGCAAAGGATGTCGTCGGTGGAAGTGAGCGTCTTGGTGGTCCCGCAGTTGCAGTTGCAGTTGCAATTGCAGTGCCAGATTCAATGGGATGGAATGGTCGACCCCCCTCTCCAGGTGTGGTGTTCAGTACACGCCGCCTGTAGAACTCCCGGTTGCCCCCACCAACGACGGCCTGCTGGGTCTTTTCTTCCTGCAACCACCGCACTCGACTTCAACTCTGCATCACTTTCTCTCCTTTTCAACCTTGTATCTCTCAGTCCCGTCTCTTCTTCTCTCTCTCATTGTAACTCACAACCCTTCCTCTTCTAATCAAAATCGCTGTCCTCTTCTCCAGGCTCGAAACCCTCCTCCTAATTACCCCGGGCCTGTATATTCTTTAGCAGCCTTTTAACTTCCACCCCTCTCCCCTCCCCGCCTCTCCTTGAGTCCTTGTCGGATCCACTCTCCTGGCGGAGCAACGTGAACCCAGACGACGGCCGTTGACGGTTGCCAAAATCGACACCCCTCCGCTGAGCTGAGACGAGGCCGGGCGTGAGCAAAAGCAGGCAGACGGAACACGAGCGAACGGGATTGTCTCTCGCTAGAAAAAAAAAAGTCCACACGCACCATCCCACACACAGCTTCTGTCCGGGACCGTCCCGACAACGAGCCACCATTCAGCACCAGTCCACCACAACCCGGGCGCAGTTCCAATCCGATCCAATCCCACCTTGGCAAAAAAGGCAAAACCAGGGCCGCCTGCCTCGAAAGGTCTCCCAGGAACATCCAGTTTGCTTCATCTCGACTCAACCTCTGAGCCGCCGCCGAGGTCGACTCAGCTGTCCTCTCGGTTCCTCTTTTCCCCTTCAACCTGTCGCTCCTTGTTGAGGTCGACTTGCCAAATTTCCCCAAGCCACTTCCCCAACTTTGCCAAACTTTTTTTTTTGCAAGCATCGATAGAGAAATCCCGGCACCTTTCATCACCGACTCCGTAATCGCCCCTTGCAACAAACCTTTGCAGACGTCGTATCCCCTCTTCGAGCTTCACCGAAAGGCCTCCTCGAGCGACGCTCCTTCGCTCAGGTCAGCCTGTGTCTGATATAGATTCCTGCTTAATTGGACGACTCTTGTTGGCTCCGCGCCTGCGCTCTTTGACGTCGACGTTGGTCCATCCTTTCGTCCCACACCGCCTTTGACCGCCCGCCGGAAATCAGACTCGACCGAGACGAGACCCTCCCTTGAGCTATCGTCAAACTCTTCTTGTCCGGTATCCCCAAGGCCTGGTAGCCGCGTGGACGCGACTGGAAACAAAAAGTTGTCAATAACTCTCATGAGAGCTGGATAAAAAATAATCAATAATGTCCAACCAAAGACCCGGCGATCATATGTCGCTCGGCTTCCCGCCGCAGTCGGTCTCTCTTCAAAACCGAACCGGTTCGCCTACGAGCACATCGCCGAATGACCCGACCTCTGCCGGTGCCATTCGCTCTCCCTTCGGCCTGTCATCGGGACTGGGACAGTCTTCCAAGATGGCTGGCGCTTCACGGTCAGGCAATGGTTCGCCATCACACGATATGGCCTCCTCTGGCCGGCTCTTTTCAAAACGGTAAGTCAATAGTGACCTTGATGTTTTTGGAGGAGCACCGCTGACCCCGCCCGGTGACGCAGTGCCCGCGAGATCCAAGCCCAAGAAGGCATCTCGGGATTGCCGGTAAACCCATGGGGTGGGCCCCCGACCAGCGGCAACTCGACCCCTCTTCGAGAGAACATCCCGGAGTCGCCTACCGACGGCTTCCCGGACTTCGCCCAGCTGCCCACTCCGGACAGCTTGCCCCAGACTCGGCGTGCTCGTGCCGGCACCGTGCCGTCTAGATTCCCTGCCGGTGCCGGGGTCAATGGCATGCTGAATATCCCGTCTTTGGCTTCCAAGACCTCGCGCCCTTCTCCGTCGCATACGCCATTCAAGTCTCCCTCGCCCGGCATTGAACAGGCCGAGGGCTCAGCTTCGACCCTTCTTTCCAGGCTGAGAGCTGGTTCCTTGCCCCAGCGCAGCCCGTTTGCCCAGGTACCCGGCACAAGCTCGCCATTTGGCGTTTCCATCTTCAGCAGCTGGACGCCTACCGGTCGTGAAAGAGGCAACACTCTGGCCAGCATTGCAAGTGTGCCATCCAACAACCCCAGCTCCCCCACCCAGTCGCACTTCTCTCGCGAAGGCGCGGGCGAGAATGATGTCCATATGAGGACTTTGGACTACCTTGGCCTGGCAGAGACACCGCAGCCTCCTCGCGCTCAGCTCGCCACCCCGTACATGCCGACGTATGTCGATTTTACCAAGGCCGCGAACCGATTCCGCTCTTATTCGGTCAACAACAAGGATAAATACGCTGACGAGGAAGATGACTATGATGACGATCCGTTGACGATGATGGAGAACCAATACGCTCAGCTCCAGGATCAACTCGCCGCCACCAACGCAGCCATCCAACAGCATAACCTCGCCGTACAGGCATTCCAAGCTGCCCGTCCGCGTGCTAGGACAGCCGGTGTTCTGGACACTCCTGCCAACAGGATTCTTCGCAACTACATTCCCACTCCCTCCCGGCTTGACGCTTCTATTACAGCCGCCGACATTCAGTTGCCGGAGGAGAGACAGTACGAGGATCTGCCCCAGGCTGTCGCTGCTATGACGCTGGGAAGGTCTAACAGCCGCAACAACAATGGCTTGCTCAGCGCCGAGGAACCCAACATGGAGGGCCCGACAAGCGCCTTGTGGCTCGGCAGCATTCCTACGTCCACCACGACTTCTACGCTTACGGAGATGTTCAAGTCGTACGGTCCCATTCTCTCCGCTAGAGTGCTGACTCACAAGAACTGCGGCTTCGTCAACTTTGAAAGAGTGGACAGTGCCATCAACGCCAAGGCTAACATGAACGGAAAGGAGATTTTCCCTGGTGCTGGCCCCATTCGTATCAACTTCGCCAAGCCGCCTTCCGCGTCCAACACTCCCGGCCACGATGGAGCCTTCCCTTCCCCTAGCCCTGATCCGTTTGCTAAGGGGCAGGAAAATGGTCAAAACGGCAGCACTGGCGCATCTGGTGATGTTTCCCCGACACCCTTGGCCGTAAACACCACTCCCACTGTGCCACCTCTCTCTGAGATGACCGCCGATATCCTTGACATTGTCCAGCAGTTTGGCGCGACCGAGGAGGACAAGTACAAGATTTCTGCCAATCTCCAGAACGCCATTCAGTTCGATAACTACATCGATGAGATTCCCCCCATCAAGGAGCCCGCCCACACCCGTGTTCACGACGCTCCCAAGCTCCGTGATATTCGCAAACGGATTGATAACCAAACCTTGTCCCAGCAGGAGATCGAGAACATCGCTATCGAGATGCTTCCTGAGATTGCCGAGCTGTCGTCGGATTATCTTGGCAACACTGTTGTCCAAAAGCTCTTTGAGCACTGCTCTGACTCCGTTCGCGATCAGATGCTCGCTGAGATTGCACCTCATATGGCCGAGATCGGTGTACACAAGAACGGTACTTGGGCTGCTCAGAAGATCATCGATGTCTGCAAGCAGCCCCAGCAGCTGAACCTCATCGTTGAGAACTTGCGCCCCTATACGATCCCC
Source organism: Sordaria macrospora (assembly GCF_033870435.1). Classification (NCBI taxonomy): domain Eukaryota; kingdom Fungi; phylum Ascomycota; class Sordariomycetes; order Sordariales; family Sordariaceae; genus Sordaria; species Sordaria macrospora. The sequence continues at coordinate 2,728,062 of NC_089374.1, read as the reverse complement.
TTGTTCCTTGACCAGTATGGCAACTACGTTCTCCAGGGTTGCCTGAAGTTCGGCCCTCCCTACAATGACTTCATTTTTGAGACCATGCTCAGCAAGATGTGGGAGGTTTCCCAAGGCCGTTACGGCGCTCGCGCCATGAGGGCATGCCTGGAGAGTCATCACGCTACCAAGGATCAGCAGCGCATGCTCGCTGCTGCCATTGCCCTTCATAGTGTACAGCTTGCCACTAACGCCAACGGTGCCCTACTCCTCACTTGGTTCCTCGATACCTGCACGTTCCCGCAGCGCCGCACAGTTTTGTCGCCGCAGCTCGTTCCTTACCTCGTGCATCTGTGCACTCACAAAGTGGCGTATCTGACCGTCCTGAAGGTCATCAACCAGAAGGCGGAGGCGGATGCCAGGGACACTATTCTTAAGGCTTTGTTCTTCACTCAGAACGACCAAGTTCTGGAGGCAATCCTCAGCGACCACGCCTGTGGTGCTACGCTCATCTTCAAGGTGTTGACCACTCCCTTCTTCGACGAGACCATTCGGACTCAGGTTGTCGAGAACGTGAAGAATGTCTTGATTCGCATCAAGGCGCAGCCTGGCCAGGGTTATAAGCGTTTGATGGACGAAGTTGGTTTGTCTACTCGGAGTGGCGGAAGCAATAGCAACAACGGAAACAACGCTCGTGAGCACACCAACAATAACAGCAACAACACCAACAATGGTGAAAGGCAGCGTCCTACATCTCGCCAGACCCCTCAGCATCAGCAGCAAAACCAGCAGCAGCAGCAGCAGCAGCAGCCTCAGCCCGCACAGCAGGCGCAGCAACAGCAGGCTGGTCAGTTTACCCCTGGCCCGGGTCAGTACTATAACCCATTGAATGTTGGTACCCCCAACTATAATGATATGGCTTTCGGCATCCCTAGAAGTGAGGGGCTGGAGATTCCGCAGCAGTTTCCTGCTTTCGTTCCTCAAGGACAAATGTACGGCGGAGCCGCCGCACCCATGGCCCCTGCCGCTGCTCTTCAGCAAATGCAGTACCAGCAGAGCATGATGGCACGGGGCGCACCGCCCATGAACAACTACTACCCAGCCGGTATGACCGCCGGGTTCGGCGGTTTCCAGACCCCGAGCCCCTCGATCGACCAGTATCGCGGCACTCAAGCTGCCATGTCCAACGGCAGCCCGATTCAGCCGCCGCCAGGTGCACCCCAGATGCCTAACATGCCGCCTGGTGGTCCTCAAGGTCCCTACGGCGCGGCCCCTGGATTCGGTATGAACATGGGCATGCCCACTCCTGGCTACGGTTACGGCGCTGGGCCTGCCCCTATGGGCGGAGCTGGCATGCCGCCCCAGCAGCAAAATGTAGGATATATGCAAGAGCAGGGCAACAATAACAACAACAACAACAACAATAACAACAACTCCAGACGTGGACGGGTATGTCAATAATCAAAACTTTGGAGAAGGGTGACAGTGCGCTGAATTTCCGATGGGTCGCTAACAATCAGTTTTTGATATACAGAGATAAACAACTCCCTCTGCCTGGCACCTAAAGTGTCCACACATCTCCGCTCCTCGGCCCTTCCAGCTCGGTAGGTGTCACAAGATGGGCTATGTACAACACTTCACATCTCTTCTCTCTCACTCCGTGTGTAAGGGATGAGGAATGTTAACCTTCTGATGTTTTATTGTTGATTCGGTTTGGTTGTTCCTTTGTTCGGCTTGTCATTTTTTTGATTGCGGTTTTGGCTTCGAATGAGTTTATGAGTGAGAGAGATGACCCCCCCCCCCCCCCCCCCCTTCTGCGATTCGCAGACGGTACGATCATGCAACGAGTTGGTACAGAACGAGGGTAGGGTATCGGCGGAAGAAGGGTTCATGAAGTTGTCCAGGCGCAGAGCGGACGCGGTATATGAATTTAGCCAATGCATTATGAGAAGACGAAAACAAAAATGGACGAGTGAAAAGAAACGGAACAGTAGGAAGAAGGAATTGGGACAAAGCAATGAAGGAGATGAGCGGGGAAGCAGAAGGGGACGACGAGATGGACGGGGAGGAAGAGAGTTGAAGGAGGTGGAAGGTTGGCTTTGCACGGTTCGCTTCATGTCTATAGTCGTATTGAAAGGGTGGCGGGCAGCTTTATTGTGCTGGTCTTGGAGCATGCCCGTCACCATTTTGGTAGTAAATAGTAGTAGCGTTTTTGATATACACCATTCATTCTGAACACATACCTTTCCGACCGACGTCACTGGAATAGCTTCATCGATTAAGCTGATGGCAGCCGGTCAAAGCTGATTGGTCAAGGATGCTGTGGGCTAAAGGGGTACGGTTCACGGCTTGGCAGGTGACAAGGGGCACAGTGACAGTTGCGGGACAGTGTCCGCTTAGGGAAGTCGAGGACTCGAGGCAGCTGAGGAAAAGGGGGTTGTGTGGGGGAGCGCGGGCCACTGGAGTGTCAAGGCGCCAAGCCTGATTGGGAAATAGGCGGGTTTCGCATCTGGCAATTTAACTTAACAGGAAATCTTCCAAACCCTTTTTCTGACACGCGTCTGAGGTCGCTGGCGCTCGGTGCTCGTAGAAGAAGTGTTCAAGTCTTGTCGCATTTTCATCACTTTCTCTCGCTTGCTCTTGCTCTTGGCAACCAGCAAGGCTTCGTGAACTCCGTTTTCGGTTCTGGAATGCTATCAGCGTGAACGGCTGCATCTACCTTCATTCTTTTCCACTGCACGGCTTTTACGACTAGCGCCCCGACTAATACGGTCGGTACCTTGCTGGTCTTTCGCTTCGCTCGTTCCAAGGCGGTCAGCCCGCGCGCATCCCACCCGACCCGTCTTTTCGACCGTCGCTGCCATTTCGCAACTTGCAACTTTTCCCTTTACCTACCGAAGCACCCGCCTGTCGTTTTCTCACCACATCGACGTATTTCAGTAGCACACCATGGCCAACAAGAGGAACGAAGACATTGAGTTGGGCCCCGTCGAGGGTCGGGGTTCGACCGACAAGGACCCTTTCCTGGCCAGGAGGTCATCTTCGCAGCCAACCCGCCCTCAACAAGTTGGTCCTTTCGGCGGCTACTTCGACAAGATTGACCACAGCCCCGGCGCCTCGATTCTCGCCTACTGTCTGTCGTCGATTTCCATGACGGTTGTCAACAAATACGTTGTGTCCGGCAGCGAATGGAACCTCAACTTCTTCTACCTTGCTGTGCAGGTACGTCAGCCGTTCGAACAAAATACCCCACGCCCAAGGCTCCAGCCGCAGGACGAGAAGGAGAGAGAGAGAGAGAGCAGAGAACGCTAACAGTACCTCCATGATGACAGTCTCTGGTCTGTACCGCCGCCATTCTGATATGCAAGCAGCTGGGCATGTTCCAGAACCTCGCTGCTTTCGACTCAACCAAGGCAAAGAAATGTAAGCATTCCCTTCCCCTCTTGTTTCAGCTTTGTAAAAGTTTGGAGCGGCTGGCTGACATAGGGCTGCAACAGGGTTCCCTATCTCGCTGTTGCTCGTGGGCATGATCTATACCAGCACCAAGGCGCTCCAGTTCCTCTCCGTTCCCGTGTACACCATCTTCAAGAACCTGACCATCATTGTCATCGCCTACGGTGAGGTCCTCTGGTTCGGCGGCAGCGTCACCCCCATGGCTCTGCTCTCCTTCGGTTTGATGGTCTTCAGTTCCGTCATTGCTGCTTGGGCCGATATCCAGGCCGCCGTCGAGGGCGTCGGTCACACTGCCGAGGCTACCGATGCTATCTCCACCCTGAACGCCGGTTACGCGTGGATGGGCATGAACGTGTTCTGCACCGCCGCGTACGTTTTGGGCATGCGCAAGGTTATCAAGAAGATGAACTTCAAGGACTATGACAGTAAGTGGCCCTGGCTGGGTTGTTCGTTTGGTGAAAAAGTACATGGCTAACCGAATCTCGCGCTTTAGCCATGTTCTATAACAACCTCCTCACTATTCCCGTCCTAATCGTCTTCTCCTTGCTCTTCGAGGACTGGTCCAACGACAACTTGATCAAGAACTTCCCCGTCGAGACACGCAACGCCCTCTTCATCGGCATGATCTACTCCGGTCTCGCTGCCATCTTCATCTCGTACTGCTCGGCCTGGTGTATTCGCGTCACCTCCTCGACCACCTACTCCATGGTTGGCGCCCTCAACAAGCTTCCCATCGCCGTCAGCGGTCTCATCTTCTTCGACGCCCCCGTCACCTTTGGAAGTGTCACCGCCATCTTTGTCGGCTTTGTCTCCGGTCTCGTTTTCGCCTGGTCCAAGACCCGCCAAAAGGTCTCCGCGATTCTGCCTACCGCTCAGCCTACCATGAGCGCTAGCGCGGCCAGCAACAGGGATGCGGCTAATGCTTAATTTTACGAACCGGTGCAGCGATGGGGTAAAGGTGATGCTAAGCGAAGTGTGTTGCAGCCTCGTGGCGGGGAATCTGACAGGCTATTCAAGCCCGGGTTTTGCGTGGATGCAGCACTGATGCTGTCTGTCTGCTCGGCCCGGCTTCTCCTTCCCGCCTCCCCGCCTTCCCGCCTTTCCCAGGCGCTGGACAGAAGAAACAGGCTTCGTTGCAGAGAGGGCAAATAACTTTTGTCTAACTTTTTGCCCGTCTTTCCCATTTCTGGTTTTGTTTCCCTGTACAATACTTATAAAACCCCTGTTGAAATCCTTCTAGTACACTGATCTATTTTCGCATCATAGACCTTTTTTTATCTTGTCTCTTCCTTCTCTTGCTTTCTATAAGTATTTGTACAGGGAAATATAACCAAGGTATTCAGAAAGTCGCAAACAAGCACGCAGGTGGACAAAAGATGAATTGAATTTGACTTTCGTTTCTTTTTCTCTTATAGGGTGTGAAAGGTGGTTTGGGTTGTCCTGGTCCATGGAAACACAGCAGCATATGTGTGTGTGTCTCTCTATTAGCGCATGATTGTTATGGCGTTGGTTTTCTGCTGGATCGAATCGGTAGCAACTCACTCGGGTCAGAAGGCGGCGACGGCGGAGGGATCGGATCGGGTTGACTAAAATGAAGAAAAGGGACCATGAAAAGAGGGATACAGGTGGTGGCTTGATGAATCTTCGGGAAATGACAGATGAACAGAGAAGGGGTATATGTGCACCATCTCTACCTACCTGCTTCGGTCAAGGGTATCTCTTATGTTTGGTTACCTAAAAGAGACTTGCCATACCAAGTAGCGGTACTAAATACGTACATTTAATGAGTTGATGGAGAATATTGGCAATGAGATACTTGTTTGGGTGATTCTGTGATAACAACAAGAATCCTAAAGACTCAAGCTAAAAACTTAGTGAACAAAGAGATCGATACACTCCGCAATAAGAAATTCATTCCACTTCTACCGATATGAAGACACCTAACATCGAGGGCGCTTTTCGCTAGTTGACTGGTTCTGTCATGCTGATTTTTTCCCTCGTCTTCCAGCCCTGCCATAGGAAGAATCCTTTCAGTAAAGGTAGATTGGCACATTTAAGTACTTGGCTCCTAATCCATGATTCTCTTCTACACATGTCTTTACACATAAACGCCATGGCTCAGTCTAGACCACTCACCTTTAAAGACCAAAGAGTCCCACCAGCATCTCACCTCAAAAATCCTCACCTCCCAAACGCACTTGTAGGCACCAACCCATTGCCCCCCTCAGTCAACGTCCACAACTCCTTCCAAAACCCAACCGCGCCTCCCGCCAACAGAACATAATACGCCACCGTCCACAAGACGTCCGGTCCCTTCCCATCCAGTCTCTCCACCCGTCCCCAGACCTTGGGCAAGCCCATGCCGTTACAAAACGCATGCACGGCAAACACGGCCAGCAGGCTGCCGGTGCGGATGAAGATGAAGGTCGCGTAGGCACCAAAAAGGGTGGTGAAGCTGAACTGGAAGATGGACCGCAGGAGCGCGGCGAAAACGGGGACGCGCGGGTTCTGCAGCCGGAACTCGTAGAAGTGGTGGACGTGCGCGAGGCCGAAGATGACGGGCGAGTAGAAGATGGTGCGGGAGACGGGGAGCGGGGATAGCAGGAATAAGGGGACGGAGGAGGTGCGGAAGAGGAGTTCTTCTGTTAGGGGACCCTGTGTTTTTTGGGAAGTGATGTTAGTACTGTTCTTGTTTCTCTTTCTGCCCTGTCTTTCTGGGACGACACCCAAAAGAAAAAGAAACAGAAAAGAAAAGAAAAGAAAAGGGCGAGCGGGGCGAACTTACAGCAACAATGTTCCTCCAACTCAACATATCACCCCAAACCTCCTTCACCGGTTCCCCTTTGGCCCAATCCTTCCATCCGTCGTCAACCACCAGGTACAAAAAGAGCGGGCCGGCGAATAACAGTGCCGTCAGGCCCAGCGCCCTCGCCGACTCGACCAGGCCTAAGGGCCAGAAACCCAGGTAGTGAAGAGCATCCGACACGGAGAGGTTGGCTACGTAGAGGAGGATGAAGAAGGTGGATAGGCAGCAGAAGAAGCAGGAGATGCAGACGGAGCGGATCCGCGCCCGGATTACCGAGGGGTTGTCTCTCGAAAAAGTGGGGGAGGGGCGGGTGAGCGGGGAGAAGTAGAAGGGGAGGAAGTAGGAGAGGGCGTAGGAAACGAGGAGGAGGGAGGCGGTGGTGGTGGAGATTGGATTGGTGTCTGTATTTATTTGGTTGGTTGGGTCAGCTTTGTTTTGCTTTGTTTACTTTGTGATAATCAAGTGTGGTGGTTGGGTGGTCAAGTATCAAAGTGAGTGAGAGAAAGAGAGAGGTAAGCGAGTGAGTGGGTTGAGTAAACAATACCTTTCGACCAGGGGTTAAGCCTGTGAAACATTTCCGAAAAGGCCACCATCCTTTTCTCAACTACTGTTTGAGAAGAGACTCAAAGTTCCAGGCTGACGTAACTCGAAATAAACAAAAAGTCCCAGTTGCCTCCAAGTTGAATACGTCAGAAGAGGCCAATAATAGACTCGACTCGACCGGAGTGGTGGTATCGGTCGGATCAGTCCGCAGAAGGAGACGTTTATTCGTGGTTATTCGATTCGATACGCCGAGCGGTAGTCTTCAGTTCGGTTAGCTTGAAGATCTGTGGGAAGCGGAATATGGGACACCGACAACAACGACAAGAACAAGACCCAAATGGTTCCAGTTCCAAAGTGGTGGTGATGTGGTGGTACTGGCGTCAATCCCCCACGTAACCCCGTCCCTGCCCTGCTTAAGCGCTGTTACAGAATACGCGCGCCGGGGCGGCTGTTGGATGCTGAGAATGATGTCGTCGAGACACGTTTTCAGACCTTCAGTTCGGAAGCGTTAGCCGCCGGAAAGCAAGGCCGAAGGTGGTGTACAGCAGCAGTGCAGGCGCGGCAGCAGGCAGGTTTTGTTCCGTTCGAGAAGGATGGAGGGAGGTAATGCTTGTAGTGTAGGTATGCACAGGCTCGTTTTAGATGCCGAGATGTCGGGAGCCGCTGTCAAGAAATCGAGATTCGGGCTTTGGGCTTTGGGCTGAGGTTTTTCTACAAGTAGCCGCGTTTGAGGATTTGTTGAAATATTGGTCGTGAGTGGTGAAGAGACAACCTGAGGCGACTGGATGACAGATCTGTTGTTCCTGCAGTAGTGAGGTGTCAATGTCGATCCGATCTCCTTGGGCCTTGGGACTTGGGCTGAAGATAGTTCAGACGAAAGCAGAGAAAGGTTGCGGGACCTCGTCTCCTTTTTGGTTTGCGCTCTTCCCACACTGGAATGCGTCAAGGTTCGCCCCACCATTTGGTTGTCTCTGAGCTTAGCATTGTTGTTTGGGCATTGCGATTCTCCTTTCAGGTAATGTAGGTACTGTAACGTCTTTTGAGCCTCCGCCGCATGGCTTCTCATTCCAGCCGTCTCCCATTCCGAATTCAGGGTCTCCGTTCCGTGGATTCGGGGTCTTTAGTATCTATATCGGCCGCTGATATCGATACCGGTAAACCGGTAGCATTCCGTATTTACCGAACTCACCTTCCATTCCATCCCAATGTCTTCCCGGTATTGATTCACAAGCATGTTGCCCCCGCAAAGACCACGCGCTTCCCAATGTCTTGGAGGATATACATACGTAGCATCTCTTGAATTTGATTCGCAATCATCATATCGCATCTCCATCAACTCAGCAAGCGACAGGTCCCTCTGGACCACAGCATAACCGCTCCCTCCGCTATTCGTGCCTGCCATCAATTGGCTTGATCATCTGTCGTTGCTTCAGCCTCAAAGCAAACGCCTTGGAGAATGTCGCCAGTGCCGCTTGTGTTTCGGATGGCGAGGAACCTCGCGTGGGCTCGTGGTTGTGGACCCCTCTGGACCTCTCATTGGCGAATCAAGGGCGTTCCTTTACCATCTTTCGCGACAAGACAACGTCAGTCTGTGCCTCTCTGTACCTCGTGGGACAGACCTGGGCGGGAGTTGATAGGCTTTTATCTTTTTTGACTTTTTTCAGCGATCGACTAGCACGAAGCGAACTCCATCGTGGAGTTGAGTTGGTGAGTATGGGGAGGACGGCAGAGACATGAATAACGCCATTACCGTAGTGTATTCCCTATCCCACCCCGGACGGAGAGTCGCAACCCCAGAGAAGAGAGATGAGGTCAGTGCTCACTTCAACAAGTCGAATCAATAGGGTGCCTTCTCGGCGACATGTTAGCACCCCAGTTAGTAGCCTGCAGCTTATTGCGGGCGCCTGCCCTATCAAGGCTCGGGCATGTCGTTACGCGAAATTAAACTTTCGACAAGCTGGCAGACATTTCGGTGTCATTTCTGCACTTTGTCACCGCAGCTTTCTACCAGACCAGAAAAGAGGCTTTTTGGCTTTTTGCCGCTTCGATAGTACAATCTGCTGAGCCTTCCTCACTGCGTGCTGTGTTGAAAGGGGTTTGAATGCTCACTGGTTGATAATATCGCCGTCCTCCTCCTGACGGCTGCATCAATGGTTGCTGGGCTGCAGCGCTCTCGGCGCACTGGCAGCTTCTTTTTTTGCTAGCGATTAGCAAGGCCGGTCAGCCAATGGCAGCCCAAGAACAGCCTCGGATCCACTCGTCAGGTCCGTTGTTTCTCCACACGGGCTCACGGGCTACCGGCACCCCGGCCAACCCGCGCTACATCACTGGCTCCTGGCAGGTCCTGGCAGGTCCGGACAGTGGGCAGCACCCAGGAGTGGACCGCCCTTCCACTCGCGTTCCATTGATTCCATTCTTTCTTCCCTCCACTCCCTTTTTTCCCGATTCCTTCTGTCCTCTCCAAGTGTATCGGTTGCGAAAAGGGCCGTTCAGGTCTCGTAGAAGTTGTGTGTGTGTGAGTGTAGGAGACTTTTCAATTGGGAGAACGAACTAACTGCGACCTGGACACTACCTACGACTCTGCCGCGAATTCAATTTTGGATTTTGCGTCCTTGTTCGGTTGTTTTCCCACTTCAGTCGCAACTGTCACTCTTTTTTTCATCCCATCCTCCACCTGCGTGTATACCTCTCTAGCCCACCTGCTGCACCACGTTGTTGGTCTCTGGCGCCAGCGACCCGACCTGTCTCCGTCTCAACCCAAGACCGGACTCCTGTCCTCCCCATCGGCATCTAAGCAACCTACCATAACCAGCAGGAGGTGCTACACACCAACACCAACTCACACCCTCATGGCTGTCTGACGGGATACCATCTGCATTCTTTTTCCACTCTCTTTTAAGGGGATTCCCCTTCTTGTCATTCTTTACCAAGCCAACTCACTCTCTCGGTTACGTTACCGGTCACTCTTTGGATACACTACTATCCTCATCTGGCTTACTGTTAATGTTTTAAACTATTGCCTCAACCATTGTCCACCACCACCGCCATCATCATCATCATTACCACCCACAGCTACCATTACCACCATACTACATACATACAGCCTCACCGCCGCCGTCCTCAGCATCACCATTACCGATCACGACGACGACGACGACGATATCAAAGTATTTTCGTCAATTGCTCGACAGGAAACAGCAGCATCGCGCCTCTTATATACAACTCTTCTGTTCTGCATCCACCTTGTGCTCTACACCAACAACGGCAAACTCCACTGCTTCTAAACGTCGACAACGCTGATTCCGCATGAATCGCACATGGAACTATCCCGATCGCCCAAGTTTTGACGTAGAAAGTGGATTCACAGGATTGCCTAGGTCCCGGCCTCGAGCACCGGGTGTTTTAGAAGTCAGGAGAGAGCCATGTCGGCGCCACCCAGCCGGCATGGCCCATCAACACCGATGCACCATCAACACCAACGATCGCAGTCGCAGACCACAACAAACACCACCAGCACCGCCACTACCGGCATCCGCGTCGTCCCCTACACCCCGCCCCGACTTGCCGACGACGATGATCGCCGAGACAGCCAGACGTCATCCGTCTACCATTCCAACTCGAGTGCCGACGGCCGCCGCTCGGGCAATTCCAGCGATGACCGGCTCGGACGCCCGACCATTGCATTGGTCGAGGAGACTTCGGACGAGGAACGCGAAGAACTTCAGCATACAGAAGGTCCCGATTCGAAGGAGGTAGCAGTCGAGGGTTATGCCATCAGCGAGACGGCCACCAGCAGCTTGGGTTCTGCATTGTCCTCGGCTACGACGTCGACCCTGTCATTGGCAAAGGCCAAGGATGAAGGAGTTTCAGGATTGCGACTCTCTGGCCATTCCACCATCTCCGTTGTTCGAGATCCAACCAGCCCGACCCCTTTGCCTACTGGTAGGAGGCTGTCTGATGTTTCACGAAGCATTGCCAGATTCAACGCTGCTGCTGCCGCAACCCAGTCTCCATCAAGCACTCCCACCCAGGATGTTCGTCGCGGCCGTCGCGATTCAGCCTCGCCTTCACCCACAGTTCGCCCGCGTTCCTTCTCCAGACAGCGCAAGATCATCGCCCTCAACCCCGACAAGACTTTCAGAATCGTCACCACCGAGGAGGACCCTGCCGAAGCCGTTAAGGCTCCCGTCATCCCCGTCATCCCCGTCATCCCTTCCTCTTCCACCGCCACGCCCTCGTTCCGCCCCTCGGTCGACGTATGGAGTGACGACCGTACCAGCACGTCTTACAGCATCGGTACACCTTTTACCGTCGGCACCCCCTTCTCGGGTAACACACTTACCGCCCGAGAACCTGCTCCATCTGATCTCGCCGGGCCCTTCGTCCAATCTCCTGATTCGTCCACCACCCACCTAATCCAAGGTCCCGTGCCCGTAGCTTCGACCTCTTCTGGCTATCGCATGGTCGGTGGTCTGCGCAGAGTTCCCCATAACCCAGACCTCACGCACGAAAACTCAGCTGCGATCGACCCGCCCCTTGCTCCTTTACAAGAGGTAGCATCCAACGAATCGCGGAGCGAAAACAACTCGACCCCGACTGCCTCTAGGGTTATCGCGCCAAAGCCTTCCTTTACATCGGGTATCTCTGGCGTCTCTGGTCTTACTATCGCGTCTGACAAGACCAACTACAAGGTCTACGCTCTTCACACCTCAGTACCCGAATCCTCCGACAGCCTACCTATCTCTCCTCAGACGGAAGCGACAAACTGGGAAGTTCTAGGCAGCCCAGGTGCCTCATCACGGGCTCCATCTTCCACCCACGGCAACTGGGAAGTTCTAGGTCACTCTTCGCCCGTATCGCCAGGTGCCTCTTCCATCGCTCAATCAAACTGGAGAGTTGTTGGGGAATCGCCAGTCGCTGCATCGCCTTCCGTCCGGTCGATTTGGGAAGCGCAAAGTGAGACATCCCGCCTTCCATCGGGTACTTCCCGTCTTCCATCTGGCACTTCCCGCGTTCCGTCGGGCCCTGCCAACTGGCAAGTTATCGGTGCGTCATCACCGCCTGCGCCACTTTCTGCTAGCCCTCCCGGAAGCTCTGAGAGCAACGAGAACTTTGTTGTACACTCCCGCTCGACACCGTCTTCTGTAGCCACCGGTGGTCGATATTCACAAGAAAGTCTCCGCGTCCCACCGCTCAGGCCTGCTAAGAAGAGGTCCTCGGAAAAGTTTGGATACTACAAGCAGCGATCGCGTGAGAACCTTCGAGCCCGCTCCACCTCCTTTCAAAGCGTTTCCTCGACCGGGGCCCCACCAGTACCGCCTCTTCCGGCCCTACTTACGCCTCCGGTCCTTTTCCGCTTCCCGTCGTCCTCCCGGGAGCAACCTTCATGGTCGGTACCGTCCCCATCCGGGTCATCGACCGGCTCCTCCTCCGGTCAAGAAACTGTCATCATCCACCGCACACCACCGATGACCCAGCCACCACCAGATCGATGGAGCTCGCAGTTGTCTACGGTTATGTCCGAAGACGAATACGGCAGTGAACCATGCTCTTCACGCCCTGGGTCTCACTCGGTCTTGGGCAGCCAGCACCGTTACCGCAACAGCACTGGCGGATGGGGTGGTTCTACGCACAGTCGTCAGATGCAGAGTATTTCGTCGTCTCTCGGGGCTCCTCTTGATAGTGCGGGAAGTGACACCATCGCCAGGCCCCAGGCTGCCCATTCTCGTGGTGGTTCCATGCCGATTCGCATGGTTCGTGATCAAGATGAGCACGGTGATGGTATTGCAGACCTGAACTCTCACCCCTCAAGATCAGGCTTGTCCTCGTTTCTCCAACATAGCAGCAGCACTTCGAGTGGGAGCCGTAATCTTCATTCCAGCCACAGCCATCGCTCGCGCCCGTCCCGAACAAACAGCTTCACAAACTCTATTCCTACTTGGGCAAAGGTCTACTATGGCTCTGGCGAGCACCGCTGGGCTGGTCTATTGTCCTCGTCCACGTCAGACGCTGGCGACAGCCGCCCCGGCTCTGCTTTTGGACACAGCGGATCGCCAAACTCCGACAGCTTCCCTATGGAGCTTTTCAGCCCCCGCAAACGCGCGAGAGAAGGCCAACGCAACTCGGATGGCTCCATGGATATCCAACCTGCACCAGCAGACTATAATGTCTTCCGCACACTCAAGGAGAAGACTTCCAGCATTTGGTCCCCACACCTTCGACAAGACCGACGCCACAGCCGTTTCGATGCTTGGGATCCTCCCGCTACGAGCTGGTCGGCCGATAGCGGCGTCACTGGCAAGCGTAACATCCAAATCGTGCTCTTCGCTGTTGGATTCATCATGCCTTTTGGTAAGTTATCTATACTGGCGATCTATTTGTTTTTATCTCCATTTACTAATCATGCGATGTGTTTCTAGCCTGGATGGTTGCTGCCTTCCTCCCATTGCCCCCTAACCCCAAGAGCGAGATGCTCGAAAAGGGTGCTCACACCACCGATGACCCGTTTGACCGCTCAAAGTCGAGGCTCGGGTTCAGAACTTCAATCAACCCCATCAGCCCTGTAGAGGAAGCGAGATATCTCAGCGCGCGTTGGTGGCGAAGACTCAACATTGGTATGTCCTTCGTCGGACTCATCATCATTGGCGCTGTCATCGCTCTCGCCATTATCGGCTCCCAAGAAGGCTGGACGGACTGAATCAGATGATAGAATTTCTATCATATAGTTCAGTATCTGTCTGCACTCGCCCTTTTTATCTTTATACCATTTCTTCTTTCTCTGTCTCGATACACTATAGACACGATCTTTTCTTATCGGATTTTGGGAAAACCTACACATTTTCCGGAGTCGGCGGGAAGATCTTTGACGAATTATACGACATATCATCATCATTACACATACTATTGACGATAATCTTGTGGCACGCCTTGAAACGGTTTCTACAACACTTTTTTTCTCTCTTTTTTACCAACGCACGCATGCTGTCTCGGTCAAACACGCATCTCTATCTATCGATATCTCGAACCCCGATCGACGAAGACACGCCTTTCCGCAACTTGATGACGAAGATCTCACACTACCATCATTGGTATTTTTGTCTCACACTTTCTTTTTCTATACGGGCTTACATACGATGGGGCGGAGTTTTTTTTCTCCTGCTGCGCAAGTTTCTGAATACCTTTTTTCGACTTTCACATAACGGGCAGGGAGGGCAAACTGGGCAAAAGTTGACGAGACGGGAGATGCAAGGAGGCGGTGTATGTGATTATGTAGGCAAAAGCTTTGCGCGATGAGAAGAGATAGATACCCACGTTGCTTGTTGTTGTTGTTGTTGTTTACACTGTACATTATGAGTTGGTTGGATACTTGGAGGGATGCATGACTGGGTAGATTTACCCGTCCACCACCATTATCATACTCGTCAGGCCCTAAAAACTTACACGGAGTATCGCAAAAACATTATATATGGCCAGAACCTACACCCAAGTCAAACCAACTTAAAGAACCAAGTTTTTGCACAACAACTTCAGTCCCTCTTTCGTAGTCCTGTGGCCCCCAAAACAGCAGACAAACGTTATTCCCAAAAAGGAAGACAAAATCAAGTCACCATGCAGGAGTCCCAGAACAGATGCGAAAAAAGAGAAAAAGTTAATGACAAGAGTGGGATTCGAACCCACGCCCTTTCGGACCACGGAACTCTATGGAGGAGATTAAGGGTTAACCTTAACGTGGCGCCTTAGACCGCTCGGCCATCTTGCCTTTCTTATTGGATGAAAACTAGAGTGTCAATAGTGGACTTAAGAAGAAGAAGAAGCAATGCCCACTCACGACAAGAGAAGGGGAGAAAGAGAGAAATGCGCGCAATGCATGCAGTTAGTTAGGTTCGTGGACTTCAGTCACCGCGGTCATTAATATCGGGAAACAGGTTTGTACCGAAAATAGAGAGGAAGATAATAAGATGTAAACAAAAAGAGGCTTCTTCTTCTTACTCCTGACGCGATGCGATGCAGTGCAAACACTAGAAAGACACTGACTAGCCAAGTACCGCACTCCGTTCCTTTGCACTCATGGCTGTTCCCCAGAATCCTCCATACGCAGCGTCGTCTCCACATCACTCCCCAGGACATATGTTTCGCCAAATTCCACCATGAAGTAGTCCACACCACCTCTTACTCTCCCTCCTCACGATATAGCGTTACTACTACTACTCAATCGAATCTACCTACCTCTTCCTAACCTCTGCCTTCAACGAATCCCTCAAGCCCGTCGCACTAAACGCGCCCCCACCAATTCTGCTGTCCATCTCCTTCCTGAACTCCTCCAGCGCCTCATCCAGCTCGCCCTGCGGGTCACCACTAATACCCAACATCGGACTCCTTGACTGGCTATCCGTGCTTCCCGCTCTGCTGTATGACTGCTGGTTCAAGTTCTCGCCAAGCGAAGCTGCCGTTCCCATGGCACCCTGAGCGGTATCGTTCTGCGTGGAGCTGTTGCTGTTGTTCGTCTTCTCGTCACTGCTGCGGCCACGGCTGCGTCCACTAGAAGAAGAAGAAGAAGAAGAAGCAGGGGTGACAACACCCGCCTTGGCGTTTCTCTTCTCCAAGGCCTTGCGCAGCCACTTCTTTCCAGGGCTGGAGAAGAAGGCCAGGGCCACGGCGGTGTGAATGATGGCGTAGAAGTAGACACGCGACCAGGCGGTGACGGATTCGTGGAAGCCCAGGACCAGGAAAGGGCAGACGGCGAAGTTGAAGGTGAGTTGAGTGATGAGCCAGGAGGCGAGATCATACCACTTCTTGGAGGGAAGAGGGGTTTGGGTCTTGGGGTCGAGGAAGAAGGGGCGGACGTTGCGGCGCATGTCTGTTGGACAAAGCAGTTAGTCAGGGATCTCCAACATGGAAGGATAGAGTGGAAGATGGAGGAGGGTTTGTACTTTTCGCGGCAGCCTGGATGAAGCTGGCCAGGACAAAAGACATGTAGTAGCCGGGATAGAAACCATGCCAGAAAGCACTGGTGGTAAATGTAGCCAAAGTAGCGCTAAAACCAGGCTTCTTGCCACGGGGGGTGACGCGGAAGTAGACGTAGTTGCGCAACCACTTGCTGGTGTTAATGTTCCAGTTGTCGAGGTACGCCTTGGTGTTTTGCGCCGTCTCCATGCTCACTGGGCGGATGTTCTGGAGCCTATCCCAAGACACCTTGCCCGTGGCAGGGTCAACGCCGTTGAAGCCCAAACCGCTGAGGATGCATGCGCCCTCTGTCATCATCCAGACCCCGTAGTACTTGGCGCGCGCCGTGAGGCCGACCATGTGCAGGAAGAGAAGACGGACGAGGAAGCTGTGGCTCACGAAGCCGTCTCCGAGGAGCGACTCGGGCGAGAACCAGGTAGACAGCCAGATGAAGAGCATGAGCCAGGAGAAACCGGTAGCCAGCTTGATCATGGCCGGAGTGCCGCTGCGGGGAATCTTGCGCTTGCGTCTGGTAGGAGGCTTCTTGGCAGGATCGACAGTCTTGGGAACGTCGAACATGGTGGTGTCGAGCCATCGGCGGTACTCGGCGAAGTCGAAGGCGGGCCCGATCATGAGACTGGGGAAGAAGAAAACATATCCAAAGTAGTCCAACAGCGAGGGCAACTCCTTGAGCCGTCTGTCCCTCTGGAAGTCGGACAGATGATCATCGGGAAGAACACCGTCGGCCACGTTCCAGCAGAAAGCGCTGAGCTTCATGACCAGCACCATCTGCGCTCCTGTAATATCGATCGTCTCCGGGGCATTAAGGCGTTGGCGCGTAATGTGGTTGACGCTCATGTGGCCCATGAGGAAGACGAAGCCGATCCATGGCATATAAGGGGAGCCCCGGAGGAACTTTGCGATCGAGTACGTGCCAATGGAGGAGATCAAGACAGTTCGGAGGCCAACCCATAGGTCGAAGAGGCCCACGAGGTAAAAGACACCGATGCTGCGAGGGAAAACACGTTAGCTGCGGTTCTTTCTGTCGCGCGCATATAGTCCGAAGGCGCTTGATTTTGTCTAGTTACGCACCTTAGACAGAAGAAGTTCTTGAGGTGAGGGCGGCTATCCGGGACCCTCTTGAGGAGGCCAGCAAGCGGGTAGGACAAAAAGAAGGAAAAGATGAGCTTGACTGTTGGGACGGCGTGGTTAGCATTAGTCGAAGTCATATTGCAAGGACACATGGAAGCTGCTCACGTTCATCTGGGCTGACTCCAATCTTGTCGCCCACGTAGGCAAAGGCTGGCAAAGGAACTGAGTGTTAGCGACAAGTCGAAGTCGTCGTCATCCTGAGAGCGATGCGGCCGTACGAGTATGTATAAAGGGTATCATGTTGTTGAAATGTATGACGGTTTAAACGGCGCGTAGGTAGGCGGGTGGATAGGACAGGAGATTATGCAAGAATTCGACGCTTCTGCTTCTGCCTGCGCGCTACTCCATTGCACGCCGCTCGAGGGCTATAATGTTGAATGTAGGTCGGCTTTCTCACGCCCGCCGGAATGCGAGTCGATGCGAATCGGGGCGGGTTGCAGGTTGCAGGTTGCAAGTTGCAAGATGGCGTGCAGGGAACGATGAACTGTGCGTCCAGTAGCGAATTTTATGGAGACTTTCAATTTGCGCCGGTTAGGTTGCGGATGTACTTGTACACGTTAACAAATATGCAAAGGACCGGCTATGCTGAAGAGCCAGAGGTAGGGAAGAAATCAGCTATCGAGTATGAATGAAGGGATCCCGAAATTCAGTTAAAGATGATTTCTTAACGTTTAATTTCGCAGGTTTTGCTTTCGTCCGAAGATTCCTTCAAAGTCAGGTTCCCGGTGTTTGGGACGTCTGCCCACCAATCTGTTGTGACATCACTGCATGTTGAGCGCAAAAGTGATGCACGAACCCCACCCTCCATATCTCTTGTGACAAGCCTGCCGCCATGTGAAATCGGGCAGGGGTTCACAGCCGTCATCTGGACAATACAAAAAACACCTTGTTTGGCACCCAGTTGTGGTCTCGTGGTCGTGATGAAAGCGGTCAACCATTAGTACAACGGAGGCGTATTGTTCTTTGACACGCAATGAAGCCCTGCTACCGTTATCGGGCCGCCTCGTAGGTTGTTGCTGCTCCCAAATCTGAAGCTGTCCCCGGGACCGGGTTAGGGTCGACTGCGCTCAATGGGGCAGGCCGTAGAGGTACGCATGGAGGTGTGGTCCATGTAGACACTATAGGCATTGGTTTGATGGTCGTTTTATGTTTATACCAAATAGACTGATGTGGTACTGATACACTAGTAATCCTACATACGGCTTGAATGGCAGCTGCAATCTGTAGTGGTAACCGCCTAAGCAGTTGCTGTGTAGCGGCGGCAACTCCTCCGCTACAAAATATCATAAACGTGACAGCGGTCTCGAGGTTCTGCTTTCACAGCTCCTGGATTCTATAAATCTCCAGTTTGTATCCTCCAGGGAGTATATGATAGCAACATCTGTGGCGAAGATTCCCGCTCTCGGCGTTGCTGGTTGTTGCCATGGCGTCTCGGCGAGGCGATCCGGGGCGTATGTGTCTATTCGCCTCATCAACAGGAAACCATATCGGCTCTTCAGTCTCGTATCGCTTAACCAGCTCAGAATGGTATGCTCATTCAAGGCATAGAACCGGGCATAGAACCAGGCATCGACCCGGCTCCGGGAAACTCCTCCTCTGCCCTCGGGCGATGCCTATATCTTAGCGAATCTGGCACTCTATCGGCTCCCCCATGCGCTTCAGCTTCGATCTCCTTTCGAGCCTCCTCTCTCACGTCTTTAGCGATATCAACTCCCTTTGTCTTGTTCATTGACCTTTCCACATCCGAGATGGTCTCATCGCCGCCACGGGTATTCTTCTTGCGAGGCCACATGTTAGGTAGAGCAATCTCCTGGAACCTTGGCTCCACACAGCGCTCATCAAACCACCGATGGAGACGTGATTCGACAAGCTGTGCTATCTTGGGGACATCCTGCAGCCGTGATCGACTGCCCAAGAGACTGCGGATGGAAAAGTCGAGACGATAATCGTCGAGGAAAGTAAAGATCATCTTGGCGGGCTCGTTGTTGGACGGGTTGCTGGGGATGAACGAGATGGAGAGTGTGCCGCTGAACCTAACAACCGAAACAGCCAGGGCCACAGGGAGAACAGCGCTGAGTCTCTTGGGATAGTTGAGCAGCAACTTTGTCTCTACCGCCAGAGTGATCATATCACTAAGGTCAACGTCCATTCTGGCTTGGAGACGTGCGCCTTCTCTCGTGGCCATATTGGCGTCGAAGGCTTTGCCGGTTCCGAAGCTGAGACCATCTTCGTCCACTGGGATGATGCGGCAGTTGCTAAAGATGGGGAAGTCTTCACCCAGGCTAAGTTCTGTTACTTTGATCTCGTCGAGGAAGTCGGGTCGGGCAGTACCGTTGAGCGCCTTGCTCAAGGAGGAGAGGATCGCATCGTCGTGTTGGGCGTCGCTGCGGAATTGGGCGATGGTTTGGGCGATCAGCACGTTGAACCAGTCGAGACTTTCTGGCTGATGGCTGTCGACCTTGTAGTATGTTTTGCTGAGGATGGACCCGATCGTCAAGGTGGGAGGACCAGGACGCAGAACATGTTTCTTGTTTAGAGCTGGGTTCTGCACGAGCTGGAGCGCATTGGTTTCTCGTAGGCTGAGGATCGATTTCTTGTGTGCCAACGTTCGCGATCTTCGGTCGGTAGCGCGGATCGAGGCAACGACTTCGGGCGAGGGAGGGTCTCCAAAGATGAAGAACTTGATGAAGGCGGCGAGCAAGAGCACCACCGATAGCTGGCCGAGGATGAGACCCTGTGTGAACGACAGGCTGTTAGACGCGGGTTGTTCGTCAGTTAGTTGGCTTTGAGAGTTGGGCCCGGCGTGGTGGTGATTGTGGACGATTTGGACTCACGTAGGCTCCGACCTTGCTGGGCAAATGTCGGCCATTTTCTTAGGGGTTATCGAGGCAAAGAAAGCATCTGCCCGCAGTTCGATGTTCGGGCAAGCTGCTTTGACTTGCGTCTGGCAGTCTGCATCTCCAAAAAGAAACCAGCAAGGTTCCATCATTTGGCGGTCCTTATCTTATCGACACCTTTGGTGACGTCGCACGGGCCAGGGTTAGCTGTGCAAGATGCACTGCAGCCGCAACCTCTAGGAACCCTTGTCCCGCGACTTGCACATGCAACCCTCCTCTCATCAACTTACCCCCCTCCATCAACCCTGAGTTTAACAACAGCTCACCTTAAAGCTTCCCGTCATTAAAACATCAAAGCCTCAACCGAACTCCATCCTATCTTTTAACTTTTAATAACTCTTCGACATACTCTTCTCGTCTAGGCTCAAAGTGGAAAACAATTCGGGTCTAACTTGGCCGATAATTGGTGTCGTCGTTGCTTGTATACGGTCGAGCCCCAGACACCATTGGCGGGCTCAGGAGTCCGGAAGCACGAGAGGCTTTGTGATTGCGCAGGACGTGACGCCTAATAATTCGAAACCCGTCGGAATCAAAGCCCAGAATCACAACACTTAATCGCCCAAGATGGATTTGATACAGGCAGCATCCGGTTATGTGACCAAGATGGTGACGGTCGGTGAAAACGCCGGGACTGCCGCTGCGCCATCGGCCAAGATGAAGATGCTCTTGCTGGACAAGGACACCGTTCCCTGTATCTCAGCCGCCGTTACCGTATCAACCCTTCTCAACCATGAAGTCTATCTTACCGATCGGTTGGACAATCCTAAACGGGAGAAGATGAGGCATATGCGCTGTCTCTGTTTCGTGAGGCCGCATCCTGACACCATCGGCCTCTTGATCGATGAGTTACGAGACCCCAAGTACGGAGAGTACCACTTGTACTTCAGCAACGTTGTCAAAAAGTCGGCTCTTGAAAGGCTAGCGGAAGCCGATGACCATGAGGTCGTGAAAGTGGTGCAGGAATACTTTATGGATTATGTCGTTATCAACACCGACTTTTTCTCACTCAACATGTCCCTGCCTATGAATCGGATATGGAGCGGCAATCCCGATATCTGGAACACCGATTCTTTGCAACGATGCACCGAAGGGGTTATTGCAGTCTTGTTATCCCTCAAGAAGAAGCCTCTGATCAGATACCAGAAGAGCAGCCCTCTAGCTAAGAAGCTCGCATCCGAGGTCCGATACTGCATGACCCAGGAGGACCAACTATTCGACTTCCGCAAGGTCGACACACCACCCATTCTCTTGATCCTAGACAGACGAGAGGACCCCATTACTCCACTACTCACACAATGGACATACCAAGCCATGGTACATCACCTGCTTGGCATTCACAACGGCCGAGTCGACCTCAGTGATATCCCCGAAATCCGTGCCGAGCTGAAGGAGATTGTCCTCTCACAGGACCAAGATCCCTTCTTCCAGAAGAACATGTACCTCAACTTCGGCGACCTAGGCGGCAACATCAAGGAATACGTTTCACAGTACCAGTCCAAGACCCAGAACAACGCCAATCTTGAGTCCATCTCCGACATGAAGCGGTTCATCGAGGAGTACCCCGAATTCAGGAAGCTTTCCGGAAATGTCAGCAAGCACGTCACCTTGGTCTCTGAACTAAGCAGGAGAGTCGGAGCCCAGAGCCTACTCGAAGTGAGCGAGGTTGAGCAAAGCTTAGCCTGCAATGATAATCACGCCGCCGACCTCAAGGTAAAGCCAAATCAACCTTTTATCCTTTTACTGTCTTCTGCAACTAACCCCTAACTTCACAGAACATCCAAAGACTAATCCAATCCCCCACCGTAACCCCGGACAACAAAATAATCCTCGTCGCCCTCTACGCCCTCCGCTACTCCAAATCGCCCTCAAGCCAACTCCCCATGCTCGTCGACCTCCTCACCGCCGCGGGCGGCGTTCCCACCCGCCGCACCGACCGCGTCGCCAAGCTCCTAGCCTACCACTCCTCCCTGCACGCCACCACAGGCGGCTCCGGCTCCGGCGTAGGCGGTATCGCGGACATTTTCGAGTCTACGGGGATCTTCGGCGGCGCTGGTAACCGGTTCAAGGTGCTCAAGGGCGTCGAGAACGTGTACACGCAGCATTCCCCCTTGCTGGAGACGACGCTGCAGAACCTGGTCAAGGGCAAGCTGCGGGAGCAGCAGTATCCGTATGTGGACGGCGGCGGGTCGACGAGGGATAAGCCGCAGGATATCATCGTGTTTATCATTGGCGGAGCGACGTACGAGGAGGCCAAGATGGTGGCGGAGATCAATGCGAGTATACCGGGCGTTAGGGTGGTGTTGGGCGGCACGACTGTGCACAATGCGCAGAGTTTTCTGGAGGAGGTGGAGGATGCTGTTGGGGGGTGGCCGGAGCAGGTGCCGGGGAGGAGGTAGGGCGGTATTGATGAGGAGCGAGTATAGAAGGTATGAGGATGAAAGCGATAATGAGCAGACGAGGAGCGAGGCAGGATCGTCATGATCTTGAAGGTATAATCAACCTTGGTGAATATCTTTGAGTACAGGCACAGTTCGTTGGGGATGTCTACATCTATATACGCGCATGATGACATGCACAGTTTCTCCTCTAGCCATCCATCCCTATATACACCATCATCTATCCAAGACACACCGTCCCTTCACCACTCAAACAAGCGTCACACTATCCATACACCCATACCCCGCCGCCACTCCTCCCTCCTCACTCTTATCCCCCTTCGTCCTCAACAGGTACCCCGCCTCCTCATTGAACTTGACCTCCCTACTCGCCTGATCCCACAAACAAGTGCCATAAACACCCAACTCGCAAATGACACCGCCCTGTTCAACTGCGCCATTCCGCAAGATACTGTTCGCAAGCGCAGGCGGCTCGATGATCTCCATGAGGATGAAACTGTTCCAGTGTTCCTCCGGAATCTTTTGCAACTGCTCCGGGATCGTGGACCGATAAAAGTTGTTGCCGCCGCCTTCGCGCTGGGGCTTCATCACGTACTTTTGGCAGTCCTCGGGGGAGGTGGCGAGTTGTCGGGCGTGCAGGCCAGACAAAGAAGTGTCGAGGGGGTAAATGTTGGTGAATGTCTTGAGCAAGCGCTGCGTCTTTTCGGAAGTGGGGGACATGAACTTGGCGAGAGCCGAAGGGACGGAGTTGGTATTCGACTCTTCGGGAGTAGCGAGAACTTGCTGCACCTTCTTCATCCCCGCCAGCTGGGTAAGTACCGTGGGACAGCAGACGGCGTTGGACCGCTCGATTTGGTAGCGCGCTTCCCAGGCTTCTTGCGAAGGGTAGTCGCCGGGGCCGTAGCCGGCGCGGAGGTAGACGACTGCTACCTCGAAGACTAGGGAGGGGTTGCTGGGGAGGGTGTAGAGGAGTTGGCGCTGGGAGGAGCCGGGGGCGATGGTGGTGTGGGTGAGGATTTCGGAGAAGGGGAGGCGGAAGACGGGCACTGAACCAGAAGAGGAAAGGGCGTATTCGAGGTGGCGCTGGTCAAAGACGTTGCGCTCGCCGGTCTGGGTGAGGAAGAGGACGCATGTCGGGTGGCCGAGAGTGGAAGGGCCGTAGGCGTCGAAGGCGGCGCGGAGACCGGCGGCGAGACCGGCGGCGGAGTCGTTGGAGGGGAGGTCAAGGTTTGCGGCGGCGGTGGAGGCCGAAGAGGAGAGGAGAGGGTACTCGTGCTGGGCGAGGTGTTTGTGCAGGAGGGAGGTCTGGGTGGACAGGCCGCCGAAGGAGGAGGCGATGGTGTTGAATTCGACTTGCTTGATTTGCAGGGAGGACTCGTCTTGGTGGACCATGTAGTCGGAGCGGAAGAGGCCTAGGGCGAGGTTCTATCGACATTGATTGGTGAGTATGTTGTTTTATCCAGGATTATGATGATGTTGTAATTACTTACTTGCACATAGCCCTCCTTCTTCACACGGAGGTGGACGTTCCATAAGTTGGCTATAAACTCATCGCCGCCAGCAACCCTTAAGTCTTGTTAGTGAAAGTGGAAATGAGCCTCTACTGTCGATGAGACCACCAGACATACTCCTTAACCATCTCGGTGAGGAATTCCTCATCCTGACTGATAAGAGCATACAGCTCGTTGTATGTCGTCTGAATAGCCTTTGCCTCCTCGAAGCAGCTCCTGGGGAAGGGGCTGGGGAACAAAGTAACGGGGGCACTCGTGGCGAGGATGCCTTCGGCGTCGTTACCGGCGATGGCAGGTGGTGGGCGAACAGTGAGGCCGTGGGCTACAGTCCAGTCCTTGACGACTTGCACAAGTCTTTCCCTTTCGGCATCTTGGAGAACGGGAGGGTATGAACCCTGAGTAATGGAAGACATTTTGGCTTGTACTTTTATTGATCTGTGGTGACGGTTATTAATTGGAGTGTTCTGTATGAGAAATTGAGCCGTCATTGATGAGTGAAGAGACTAGTGTGAATGGCATCATTTTTGGATGTGGTCATTGACAACGGACTTTCCAAAAAGTCATTTGTATGGTGTTAGGGTTTGTTCACACAAAACCATGATCCATATTTTCCAAGTGCCTTTCGATACAACGGGATAAAATGCTAAAACTTACTCGTCTGTGAGCTACACCGACTGAGATGATGTAAACGGTGCCGCGGAAAAGATGGGATGATGGATGAAGCCGTCTGCGCAAGTTGAGACTGACGCTAAAACGAATCCCAAATAGTTGTACCTTAAGAGAAGTATATAGTGGGGCGCTGTCACTATCCACTGTCACGGAACTGCGGGTTCGGTGCCTAGAAAACGCAGGAACATGCGCAAAGTTGTGTGTACTTTTACTTTTGGTTTGGTCGTTTGAATGTGGTCTTTTGAGACGGAACGTATTTGATCATGTCTTGAATACACAATATCACGCAAGTCTTCGATTCTTCGTTGTTTGAATTTGTAAGCTTCCATCTTTTCTTGACGTGGCATAGTTGCTACAAACGTACCTGCCCCCAATACTCTACTATGCAAAGAATTACAGCAGCGGTCTGGACCTTTGCTGGCCAGTTGGGCAGGGTGCAGCTGGAAGTTTGCAGGATGAAACGTAACTTACAAGTATCTTACCAGATCCTACACAAACTTCTTACGTCCTGTTACACCTAATTCGGCCTGGGCATCAGCAACGCACGGCTACAATGTTCCTGTCTTTGCTTGCTTGCTTCAATACCTCTACATAGTACATCAGATCTGGGATGTGGGCACCCGACTCTTGGAAGAGTGACATATTCTCCTTTAACCCCCCTTTGACCTTGGAAAGTGAGACAGTAAGACGAAGAGTGAGTTCATCTTATTAGTCTGTCCGGATGGCCAAACGTTGTGCAGGGTGTAATTAACATTGCGTTGCCGTATATTACGACGAATGGATTACAAAATATCGACATTGTGCAGCCAGCGTAATCCCCACGGATAACGTGACTTCGCGTTCCTCGTGCCTGGAACCCCAGCAACGATGGCCGCCCCCGACTACAGTACCAAGATTCCCCGCCGTCCCGTCCCGTCTGGCAAGACCCGTTGACCAGACTTTATCCAGACATCACCTCAACCTCATTCTTGTTTTACGCACCTGGCCATCGATGCCATCAGCCGCGCGCAAGCTGCTTCAAGACGAGGCATCTGCTGTGTAAGACGAGGATTATCGGCAGATGCTCTCACCATCAACGAGTAAGTTTCTACCGTTTTCATCGCGGTCATATCAATTGGCCTTGGATTGTTTAGGTTCAAGGAAACCTAACCTTCGCACGTTCACCCGATTCGCTTTCACCTTCAGTTGTTCCCGTTGATCGCGACACCGAGTGGAGCAGGTGTCGAGTAGCAACTGCTACCGTGGACTGCGCCTCACAATTTCACCTTCAATCCCAATCTGAGCCTCATCTCACACATCGCCTTTGTTCACGGATCATTCACGGCTCCCATTGTCATGGTCAAGGCCAGATCTGCCTCCTGGCCCATATGACGCCCGTTTGGATTTCTGTCTCATCCAACTACGCCCCTCCCCCCACCTTGTTTCTTTCTGATATATGTTCACACATCTGGTCCTCGAGTGCGATTTGGCGCTTGGATCTCAGTTTGCCATTCACTGCTCATGTGTTCATTGGTTTCCACATTCCCGCGATATATTTAGATATATATCCTCTCCGTTTCTTTCTCCGTCATCAACCCCCATCAATATTTTACCCCTCTCGCTGAAGTTGTCGACTTGTTCTTGCGCCTCGAGCAGACACTCGGGACATCCCTCCATACGCGCTCTCGAGAGACGGAATCGAGTTACTAAACGCCAAAAGCAGGACCACCATCAAAATCGCCATGAGCCGACCTTATTGCCGACACTAAATTGCCATTCTTTCAGCTTTCCCTCAAGTGGCAGAACAATCCGGCCGTCAAAGGACAAGTGTGAGCAATAGGTCCTTGATCCAACACAGATTCTCTCCACATCTGTAATGCTTTTCTTTTCGATTGTCTACGCATTCTTGATACCATACTAATGACCGCCTCTTGCAGCGTCAGAAACCCGTTTACGCCTACACAATGGCCGAGCTTAACGATAACGAACCCTTCGATTGGGATGTTGACCGGGTGGTCAAAGAGCTATGCACCCCGGATCGTACATGGGATGCGCCTGCTCCGCATAAGCTACCCGACCCGGAACGCCTTGCATTTCAGCTGCGGGACCTCGGGATCGATGGAGAGACCCTCCTTACGTACGCAGATGAATACAGTTGGCCTACGTTCTGGGAAACGCTAGGTATCAAAAAGCTTGCCCACCATCTATCCATAGGGAAAGCCATCAAGCACTTCAGGGAGAGAAGTGCAAAATATTATCGACAAAAGAGGGAAAGCGACCTTCCGAGATGTCCGCCTAGTGCGACTCCGGCCATCAAGCCGGATCCTCTGAACCGATCTGAGCCGACACCTCCTCCCATTGATAGGTCTATCCCAGAGCCGAGCCCCGCCGCGATCGACGGTCATGTCTTTGAGCCAAATCCTGTTGAAGTCGACGGCGCAGTTACGGAGGCGAGCCCTGCTACAACTGGAAATGCAGTTACGGAGGAAACTCCTGCAGAAGTCGACCGCACGGCTGCGGAGGTGAGTCCTGCTGTGCTCAATGACGCCACTCCCGAGCCACCTGCTGGGCTGGTCAGTGATCCCGTTTCCGAGACGGCTCCTATTGGGACAGATCCTCCTGCCGTGGCGCCGACGCCGATGGAAGGTGTCATAAGCCAGCATGTCGCCCCCATAGAGCAAGCGCAGGATGTTCAGATGTCCGGTATTCCTGACCAGCCACCAGAATCACCAGAGAAGCGCGTTTTGGACAGTGGCGCTCGACAAGATTCCGATGAGCCCTCGAGGGACCCAGAGCGCCCTCTTAAAAGGAGGAGGATTGCTCCTACCATTGTATCGGCAGCTGTCCCAGCTCAAGCCAGGACTTTTATCCCTACAGAAGGTGACATGTTCTACGACCCTTTGCTCGACATTCCATCCTCTCAGACTGGAGAATCCTTCCGTTCGGTTACCCTTCCAACGAGCACCTTCCCTTCCGATGCCAACTTCGATCGGTTTCTGGACGCCGAGGATTCAAAGTTCAGTTATCTCGGGTCTTTGGCCCTGCGCTCTGAGGACATCACAGGCCTCCCGTACAACTCTGAGTTCGATGATGATGATGAAGATGGCGACGACAGAAAGGTCAGTGAGGAGTTCAACTGGGTCAGAACTGCTGCGGTGCCACCAGCGCGCGCCCTACAAGTGGCTCGGGTAATGCGAAAATTCTTTCGCAAACGTAGCCCATCTGTGAATGAGGAAGAGGAGGTCCTCTTGGACTTTGGAGAGGACGATGACGGCATGTCGGTAGATTCAGAAACATACCGCGAGTATGAAGAGGAGGAGAAAGAAAGGGCAGCTCGTGAGAGCAGCAAGAAGTCCCACAAGCTCGGCAAAGATGAGGTCAAGAACGCAGTACAGGGTGCCATCGAGAGACTGGAAGTCAGTTGGGAGAAAGTCAAGAAGCCTAAACTCGAACGAAGGGCCTGGAAGATATGGCAGGATGCCCGGCGAAACCGTACCCGTGAAATTCACATCACCTTCGCCAAAAACCAGCTCAGAAGCCTCGAAGTCCGACTTCGAAAAATCAAGGAAGAGCTTCTTGGTCAGAAATGGTTTAAGGAAGACAAGTTCAAGGTCAACGCTGCAGGGTTTTTGGAAGAGAGTGTTTACGACAGGAAATACCAGACCTGGCTCATTGAGCTGCTCAAAAACCCTCATGAGCCACCCAAACCTTCAACGCTTCCCAGGCTGAAGCCAGAGCCCAAGAAAAAAAGAGAGACTCTCGCGAGCGATGAAGAACTTCTAACGAGTGACTCTGAGGGAGAGGACCAGTTTATCGAGGATGATATTTCACCAGTGGATCATATGGACATTGACCCAAAGGACACTAATCCATCTACCCGACCTAGTACGCCTGACCCCCTCACGAACCCAACCACAGAAGAGAGGCAAACGAACCAAGCACCCGAAGAGGAAGCAGATACCCCTGCCCAACTTCCTGCGGTTAATGACGAGGCGGAGGTGGTAAGCAAGGTTGAACCAACAACTCCTCAGCGCTTAATTCATACAATCCCAGCGGAACCCATCGAAATTCTCTCCTCGCCAGCCGACGTGGACCAGCTTGCCAATCTTCCTCCTCTTGCTGATGTTGATACCATCGGTAAACTTGGAACGGAGTTTTGGGCAAAGCACAGGGACGGTGAACGCCTTGTGCTTGCCGCTCTCTGGAGCTGGTCACCTCTGCGACAGTCAAAGATCTTTGATGCCATCCAAGATCGCGGAGATAAAGAGATCTGGAAAGAGCATATTCAGCCGCTCATTGATCGAGCTGCCACCGGGATCTCTAGGATCGATGTCGATCCGGACTCGATCAGTCTCATTCTGGCTCTCCTGTTTCTGACATATTCTGACTTTAGCGAGGGACGACTGAAGATTAAATCGACGACCCTTCGTTGCGTTACCTGCCAAAAGCTCAACCGGGAATTTTCGCGGTTTGAAGAGTTTTTCAACTTCCTGCAGAATTGCGTTCGCTATTTCCGCGGTGAGCCCAAGTCACCCATTCCCATGGAGATGACCTCCTCTGAACCCCCGGAGGCAAACCAAGATATCTCTATGGATATCGCAAGCGATTCCGAGAGTTTGGCTTCAGACTTGGAGGAGCTGACCTCCCAACCTCTCGCATTTGCGAAGAAAGGCCGACGCACCAAGCACGACGAAAAGGCGAAAAAGCTTCGAGTCGACTCCAAGGCGTTGCTCAAACAAATGGAAGAACGCCGTAAACTATTGCGAGCGAAGCTTGCCGAAACTGGATCACTACCGAGTGACAAGTCACGTCTCATCATCAACGAGACTAAAGAATCCGACGACCTGCCTTTTATATATATAAATCAGGATATCGGAAAGAAGATCAAGGATCATCAAATTGACGGCGTCCGCTTCATGTGGGACCAGATTGTGGTTGAGTCGAACTCACGCCAGGGATGCTTGCTTGCCCATACGATGGGTTTAGGCAAAACGATGCAGGTTATTACTTTGCTGGTTGCCATTGCTGAGGCGTCCCAATCTGACGACCCTCGGATGGTTGCCCAGATTCCCAAGGACCTTCAGAACGGCCGGGCCTTGATTCTTTGCCCTTCTGGATTGGTTGAGAACTGGGCCGACGAGGTCGACATGTGGGCGCCAGGGGGTATCTTGGGCGAAATCTTCACGATTGTCAGGGACGAAAGAGACACGAGAACTCAGGAGGTGAAAACCCGCGAGCGGATTCTGACGGTGAAGCAATGGACGCGGTCTCGAGGCCTCCTGATTATCGGCTACGAAATGTTCAGGACTCTTGTCTCAAAAAACGAAGACAATGTGGCTGAATTGTTACACTGTTCTCCGTCGATTGTGATCTGCGATGAGGCTCATCGGTTCAAGAATAAGACTTCGAAGCTGTACGCTGCAGTTCAAAATTTCCAGACCATGAGCCGTATTGCTACGACGGGATCACCTCTGACCAAGAACGTAATGGATTACTATTCCATGATCAACTGGGTAGCTCCCAACTACCTGAGTGACGTGGGAGAGTTCAATCAGAAATACGCCGAGCCCATTAGCCTCGGTCTACATGCCGACTGCAGCGCCTCTGAAAAGAAGCTGTCCAGAGAACGCCTGCAAATTCTCAAGGCCATTGTTGCGCCGAAAGTGAACAGGAGAGACATCCAAGTCCTGGTTGACGAGCTTCCGCAGAAAAGGGAGTTCATCCTCACTATCCAGATGACCAAAGTTCAGCGAGATGCCTACAAGGAATATTTGGAGACTGCGGAACGGAACAAGGGGAATGATCTTTATCGCACTGCCTGCGTTTGGGAGTTTATCGCCGCTCTGAAGCTGCTCTTAGCACATCCGAAAATATTCAAGAGTAAAGTGCAGGAACGTTTAAACACCAATCAAGCACCCGCCAAGAGAAAAAAGCGCATAATCAACGATGAAGACCCAGATAACAATGAAAGTGATGAACCACTGGATTTGTCGCGGGACATGTTAAGGTCTGTTCTCGCTAAGGTGTCGATTAGGGGCATCGATGACATTGTGCACTCTACCAAAGTCATTGTGCTCTTGCAGATCATCAAGGAATGCAAAAGGATCGGCGACAAGGTACTCGTCTTTTCTCAAAGCATCCCGACCTTGGACTTCCTGGAGGACCTTTTTAAGAGGCCGGGAATGAAGATTCTCCATAAACGGCTAGATGGAAGTACACCGGTTGGTAAACGCCAGGCTGCCATCAAGGATTTCAACACGGATAACTCACTCGATGTCTACTTGATTTCGACCAAGGCTGGTGGTGTCGGTCTTAACATTCCTGGGGCCAATCGCGTAGTGCTCTTTGACTTTGGCTTCACTCCCGCGGAGGAGCAGCAGGCTGTCGGTAGAGCATATCGGATTGGCCAAAAAAAAGATGTGTTTGTTTATCATCTCAAGGTCGGCGGTACCTACGAGACCGCCATTCACAATGTGGCTGTCTTTAAAAGGCAGTTAGCGGAGCGGGTTGTGGATAAGAAGAAGCCAATCCCTTCATCAACCAGGGTGAGAGAATACTTCATCGCACCCCCTGAGAACTTGCCGCAAAAGGATCTGTCAACTGTGAAGGGCCTTGATCCCGATGTCTTGGACAACATCCTTGCATCCGCTGAGTGCAGCAATGTTATCCGGGAAATTCATTCGACCGAGACTTTCGAAAGGGAGGAGGTGTATGAGTTCACACCCGAGGAACACCAAGAGCTGAACAAGCAGATTGAGCTGGAAGAGCTTCGGATCAACAATCCCGAGGAGTACAAGCGGCGAATGTTCCCCAGTCCAGAAACTTCACTCCCAGCTCTTCGACCACACCTTGGTACGCCAATATTGGCGGGTGGTGAGTCCCCGTCCGCGCTGCTCAAACACGCACAACAAGACACAAATCAACGACGTCAGCTAATACGCATTCTAGTACCACTTCACCTCAGAGACAATCGTAACCCGACAACAAGTATCCCTCCCTCTACCGCGAACAACATCCCTGCAAGCACCCAAGCGGGTACGTCAATCTCAGGAATAGCTCCAACTGTCGCAGCAAGTCCAGCATTGGTCTCATCTCCGAGCCCAGCTAACGGTCAAGCGGCCGCATTGGGTCCAATCCTCGGAATCAATACTCACTACAAGGTGGCCGCCGAACCTCCCAGAAAGCCCGATACCCTGAAAGCTCCGGAAATCATCCCGAAACCTAGGAGACCGGAGGACACTACTCCGAAACTCCTCGAAGCTCTGGACGAAGTACACAGAGAGCTTCGGGATGAGGGATACGACACATCTATCCACCCACAAGATCTGGTAATGCAGCTCAATTCGGAGTGTGATCGCCAGGACATGGCCCCAGGAACGCTCCCTAGAATGGACAAACTGCGAAGCCTGTGCAGATCGGTTACTGAAAGTTCAAGGTTCGGAGAGGCTTTGCTCACAGGGTACCTCACTCCCAACGAGGTAGTTGCTATGAGCATGGCTCAGATGAAGGCCAAAATTGCCGAATACCAAGCGTTGACAGATGACTTGTTTAAACGAGAGATATGGGCGCATCAGAGAGCCAGTGTACGCACAACACAACCTCCACCACCAGCAGTACACCGCCCCGCATCAAGTGGAAGACGAAGAAGCCAGCAACATAACTAACAACAAATAACACGATAGCACCCCCCGGAACCGCCCGCCGACGTGACAATAAAAACCGACCCCCCGAAAACGCGGCCACCGATTGCGCAACCTGAAACTATAGACCGTTTACCTTCGAGACCAAGACCCATTGCCCAACCTAAAGCCATAGGCCGTACAGCAACAAGAAGCAGCACTAGCGCTAGCGCCCAAGCCAGTCCCAGCCAAACGTCGACCGAAGATATCGAACGAAGGAAGAAAAAGAAGGACAAAAAGGATAGAAAAGAAAATAAGAAAAAGAAGAGGAGGAGTCTTCAACCAGGTGGCACGGCCGATATGCCCCTGGTGATTGATGACGACTGAAAAGTATCCTTTACCCTATTTTCCTAGAGTTTTTACACCCCCTCCTCTCATCTTGCTGTCTCTCTCTTCCTCTCGAGATACCCTTGCTTTCCCCCCCCCCCGTTCTACCTTTCCAGTCATTGCGTTGGCGTTCCGGAAAAGCAAACCTTATGGATATCATCGGTGGCGGACAGAGGGACGGATGGTCGAGGCGACCTGGTCGAGTCAGCATTTTGTTGGTAAGCTCGGGGAACGGAAAGGAAGACAGGTGTATGAGGTGGCATGCCGTGGCATGGCATGGGATCACAAGGCATTGTAAGACACGGGTGGTTCAGACTTGAACAGGCGTTGGGTTCTGAGGAGGATGGTACAGGTTATATATACCAGAAGCATTATATATAATGTGCATGGGGGCGTCTGAACGAGCGAGCGTTTTTGTGGTTTTTGTTCACTTCATCTTGACGGCGATCCATTTGGCAGGGGGACAGAACAACATGGCGTTTCTAGGAAGGATATGATACCCTCAGTGACTCTACCTAGACCTCGGGAGATACATGAAATACTGGCTCTATATAAAGACGGTGGTGTGTCAGTGCTCAAATCAGACATGGTTTCAAAACTAATCCCCGGGTAATCAATCACGTTGAGCAAAGTGACTCTTGAGATCAATTCCTCATACTCGTTAGGTCCTGAATTGCCAATCTTCCCTTTCGACTGACGAGTCCCATCTTCTATTCTAAAGGAGCCAAGCGGAAGGATGACCATATCAGGCATCGAGTCAATTACATGCAGACGTGCATCTCAATGGCAGCCCATACTGTATGTGCGCTGTAAAAGAAGACAGGTGGATGGCAATGACTGAACTGACAGGTACGTATACGCGCAGAGCAAGGTACATGCGGTATGTTACTGTACCGTTGTACGGAGCTGTTGTTACGGGGCCATTCCGGACCCCGCTTCCGCGTGCGGGATTCCACCGGTACCGGGGGTACTTTGGATGGAGCGCTTTTAGGCTAGGTAGAGGGGCCGACACAAACCTTGCAGATATTCATGTGTCAGCCAATCAGGATGAGGCCATTTGTGAAGAACGGCGTTGAGAGTTTTGAGACCAAACCCAGTCCGTGGCATCCGATTAATTGCCGAGATGACTCCGAGTTTCTGAGAAGGAAGTAGCAACGGCGGCCCGCCCATGATATTGTATGTAATGTATCTATACATTGAAAATTGCGGAAGACTTATGGTAAGAAGTTAGGATAGAAAATACAAAAAGAACAGGCAGCCTCGGCTGTGGGTTGGGGTCATAAAGATCGAGAAAGAGGCCGGAAAAGAGTTGAACCTCGAACGATCCGGGACTCGCTGATCCGGCCCATCCAGATATCCATTCATAAATCAATCCATCCATCCAGAAGAGCCAGAATATGATCCACATGCGTCCAGAGGGACCGTGGACCGTGGACCGTGGAACATGGAGCGAGGTTGTGGTCTTCGAGGCGGGCTATTCACAGACTACCCCCGCTTACAGTGCCCCCCTGGGACTGGGAGCTGACTGGTTGGTCAATTCCAGTGTCCACGACGTTAGTGCGCTCCTCTGAAGGCTCGCCGAGCCATGGAAAGTTGTTGACTGCTGTGCCCACCTATCTTTTTGCCTCAGCTTTTTTCCCCGAAGAACATCCATCTCCTTCGACTTCCTTTCCTCTCTCCCCCTCTTCCTCCTCTTTTTTTCCCAACCTTTCCACTCCACGCACATCCTTAGCAACACAAAGGGCTCCCCCGCCATTCCAGATCAACACTCCCTTCTCCATTGATCGCCTTGGCGAAACAGCAAAAAAATAAGGGGATTTCTTTTGGTCTCAAATAGTTGATTATCGACGACAACACCACCACCACCACCAGTTGCCATCGCAAAACAACCACGCCCATCATGGACTCCGTTCTTCGCCAGTCCAAGGCTGTGTGCCCCTTCATGAAGAAGGCCACGGCTTCCAGCCTCCGCGCCATGACCACCGCCGCGCGCCCCGCCGCTTCTCCTTGCGGTGGCGCCATCTCCAAGCTGCAGGTCCTCGCCAACCGCTGCCCCGTCATGGGCAAGGCCATGGCTGTTCAGTCTGCTCGCATGGGAGGCCGCGCCAGCGCTGCTCCTGCTTCTTTCGTTCAGAAGGCCAAGCTGCACACCGGCCGTCCCCGCGAGGCTCAGGCCGTTGAGGGTGTTTTCACCGGCCAGAAGGGTGAGTCACGCAGTTGTTCTTGTGCGCCGTGATACAGTATGTTGACTTTTACCCCTTGGAACAGTCGGCCTTCCTCCCCATCCCCCTTTGAAGCCTTCGACTGCCACCGCTGCGAACCCGTCGCCGGCCGCTTGCACTGTTTCGGGCAACCATGGCACCAAGTTCAACTATGAGAAGTTCTACGAGAACGAGCTGGAGAAGAAGCACAAGGACAAGTCGTACCGCTACTTCAATAACATCAACCGTCTGGCCAAGGAGTTCCCCCGTGCCCACATGGCCACCAAGGAGGAGAAGGTCACAGTCTGGTGCGCCAACGACTACCTCGGCATGGGCCGCAACCAACACGTGCTCAAGGCCATGCACAACACCCTCGATGAGTACGGCGCCGGTGCCGGTGGCACAAGAAATATCTCGGGTCACAACAAGCATGCTGTCGAACTCGAGAACACCATCGCGAAGCTCCATGCTAAGGATGCTGCGCTTGTTTTCAGCTCGTGCTACGTCGCCAACGACGCGACACTGGCTACCCTTGGTAGCAAACTCCCCGACTGTGTGATTCTCTCCGACAGTCTCAACCACGCCTCCATGATCCAGGGTATCCGTCACTCTGGCGCGAAGAAGGTAATTTTCAAGCACAACGATGTCGAGGATCTCGAGAAGAAGCTGGCTGCCCTGCCGCTGCACATTCCCAAGATCATTGCCTTCGAGTCAGTGTACAGCATGTGCGGATCCATCGGTCCCATTGAGAAGATTTGCGACTTGGCCGAGAAGTACGGTGCCATCACCTTTAACGATGAAGTGCATGCCGTCGGCATGTACGGCCCACACGGCGCCGGTGTCGCTGAGCACCTTGACTGGGAGGCCCACCAGCGCGGCGAGACCAAGGGAACCATCACCGACCGCATCGACATCTTCACCGGCACCCTCGGCAAGGCCTACGGCTGCGTCGGTGGCTACATTGCCGGCAGCGCCAAGCTGGTCGACACCATCCGCTCGCTCGCTCCTGGCTTCATCTTTACCACCTCCCTTCCTCCCGCCGTCATGGCCGGTGCCCGCGCCGCCATTGAGTACCAGATGAGCTACGACGGTGACCGCCGCCTCCAGCAGCTGCACACCCGCGCCGTCAAGGAGGCTCTCGACGAGCGTGACATCCCCGTCATCCCCAACCCCAGCCACATCATCCCCATCCTCGTCGGCAACGCCGAGCTGGCTAAGAAGGCGTCCGACAAGCTCCTCGCCGACCACCAGATCTACGTCCAGAGCATCAACTACCCTACCGTCCCTGTCGGTCAGGAGCGTCTGCGCGTCACTCCCACCCCGGGCCACACCAAGCAGTTCCGCGACCACCTCGTCGCCGCCCTCGACTCCATCTGGACCGAGCTCGGCATCAAGCGCACCAGCGACTGGGCCGCCGAGGGCGGCTTCATCGGCGTTGGTGAGGCCGACGCCGAGCCCGTTGCTCCCCTCTGGACCGACGGGCAGCTTGGCATCGCCGATGCCGTTGCTGAGCTCCGTGCTGCTCAGGCTTCTGGCGAGAAGAAGGGCGTCACCAACCAGCTTCTTGAGAGCATTGCGCTCGAGCAGGAGCGTGAGGCGCTCAACGCTGCTGAGGAGGCTGCTGATGCTGCCAAGGCCGCCGCTGCTGCTTCTGCTTGAGCATCCCTCTCTCTGAGGGAGTTGCTATAAGCAAAGCAAGCATCGTTGCTCCAGGACGGGTGAACACACACACACACAGACACAAGGGGAGCTCAACGGGCCCTTTTCTCTTTTTCACTGAATAAAAGAGGAAAGTATCTCACGTTCCTTGGAGCGAGCGCGCGCAGCATGGTGGAGGAGGAGGAGTGGAGCAACGATGTCCATATTTGTCTTTTTTTTTCTGATCCTGTTCAGGCGACACCAGCCCGACTATATCTACTATACCAATACCTTGGTGCTTTACGCTTCGTTATGTTACGCCTCTGGCGTACACACAATTTTTGGATAACAAAATCAAATCAAATGATTCTTTTTGGCTGGGACACCGCAAAAGAAGGTGTCCCCAAGAACCCGCATGGGTCGAATGCCGCTACACAACTTTTTTGGCTCCTGAAATGCTCTTGGGTGAAACGTGAAGTGATGATACTTGTGACTGAACTTGGTTTGAATGTTGATATGTATGAAACATCTGGATTGTCTTACTACGGAACACGCCCGTTTGCGAGACGGAGTTTCTCCCGTGGGATACTGTACATCTTTCCGCGGATAAGATGTTTCGAATCTTCACTTCCCTTCGCAAAAGAGAGGTCAAGTTTCTCTTCATTTCTGATACCAGGAGCGAGCAGGCATGGTGATTCACCTGAATCACTGATTCGTACAAGGCATTATCGAAAGCATCAAGAAAAAGCCGACAGAGGAAAAGTAAATACACACATTTTCACCAGACACACTAAATGACACCCGGAATAGCATCCAACATCCAACACCACGATCCTCATTACATCCACCACACCCCTACCTCTCTTCAACCTTTTCAGCCCCTCCAGCCCCTCCAGCCCCCTCAACAGATCCCGTCAGACAATTCCCATACCCAACCTGACACCCAACCTGTGCCCAGCAGTACAACAAGCTCGAGCCACATCTCCCTCCCGACCCGCAGCACTCTCCAAACCTGCTTCCCAAGCACGTCTGGCCAAAATCCGGGCCACACTCGCCGTTGATGCTGATAGTTAAGTCGCCGCCGTTTGGTGGCGGGGGCGAAGAGGTGGTTGTTGGTTTTATTACTGATGTAACGAAACAAAAAGAGAAGGTTAAGAAGTTAGTTAGCTTCAGCTCTTGTCTTCCTCGTAACAACTCAAACAGAACTACGCTAGGTGTGTTCTTCTTGCTAGATTGGTTGGGAGGAAAATCATCAATGTCATGGTTCGTGCGAGACGGACGGCAGATAGAAAGTGGGATGGATGGTGAGATAAAGGTGAAGAAGGGTAATACTTGCTGAACCGGGACCCCTTCGGATGTGAGAGCAGGGTTG
This sequence comes from Sordaria macrospora, assembly GCF_033870435.1. Classification (NCBI taxonomy): domain Eukaryota; kingdom Fungi; phylum Ascomycota; class Sordariomycetes; order Sordariales; family Sordariaceae; genus Sordaria; species Sordaria macrospora. The sequence continues at coordinate 2,690,517 of NC_089374.1, read as the reverse complement.
GGTTTGGCGAGCGAGAGCTCGCTGTATCGAGGAATGGATAATGGGAAGGGCCAGGAGAGGCCAGCAGGGCGGAGGGGAAAAGGTCTTACTTGTTGTAGAACGAGTGCTAGTAGTGCTTGTGCTCGTGGTTGGAATGACTAGGGCAGTAGATCTCGTGCGGATGCTAGTGCTAGTAGTAGTGGAAGTGCTCGTAGTTGGTGGAACGAGGACGCCGGTGGACCGTGTTTTAATGCTAGTGCTTGTGCTTGTGGTAGTTGTAAGGTCTGTGGATCTTGTGATGGTACGGATGCTGGTGGAAGTGCTCGAGGGTTTGATGCTGGTGGTTGATGTAGTAGTTCTTACCGACGAGGTAGAGCTTAGCGACGGAACGGCTGGTCCAGTACGGTACCAGTTTTCCGTCGGGTCGCCCAGACACTCTCCTACTGTCACCGCCCTATATCCTTTGGAAAAAAGTGAAGTCAAGATGTAGTCGGTCAGGTTATAAACCGTCTGTACGTGAATGTCGTGTTCGATCTGGAGGAAGCTGTCGGAGTTGGGATTGGAATTCTTAATTGCCTTATCCCAGATGTTCTTGCTCGTCTGGATCTGTTTCGCGTCGTCGTGCAGGTAGCCCTCAGTGTCAAGGTTGAAGTAAACAGTATGGTAGCCGAGCGTTGACAAGACGTTTTGGCAGTTCTTCTCGCAGATCGAATAAGGGGGCCTAGTTGAGAGTCAGAAGTGAGGGTATCGTCGAAGACAGGTTTAGACTTACCTCATGTACGTTGGGAAGAAACCAAGGATAGAATTAAAAGCAATCTCGTTCCACACCATCTGATTCGTCATTTGAGTGTTAGTCAACTGACTGGCGTTCTCGTGGGACCAAGTATGGCTGGCAATTTGGTGGCCTTCTGCATGCATTCTCTGGAAAGAGTGTCAGTGAACAATTGGTCAAAGAGTCTTCGGGGACAAGTTATTTACCCTGATAATCGCCGGATAGGGAGTAGCTGGGTCGTTAATCATTCCTTTACCGATGTTGTTGCCCGTAATGAAAAAGGTGGCCTTGGCCCCATAGCTCTATGTCCAATGTCAGCCGTTGTCATCCATGATAGAGTGATGGAGTTCCAACCTTCAACTTGTCGAGTAGATCGTTGGTGTAGAGGTATGGTCCATCATCAAATGTCAACGCAATATCTCCGTCGGTAACGCAGTCGTAGATCCCACCTCCAGCATAGAGAACCTTGCCCACTTTTGGCCTTGAAATTCCGGACGTGTCAGGCCCTGAAGGCTTTTGGTTCTGTACCGGTTGTTAGTGAATATTTCGGCTTTGTTTGGGCGGTAGTCACTCATACCCCGTCACAAGCTGGACCATAGTTTATTTGGCAGTCAGGAGCTGTGCAATAGTCCTTGCCCACTCCACACCATCTATCAGAACGATGTTAGTACTCATACTTGACAGCTTCAGGAGAGGAGAGCTAGTCGAACCCTTCAAAGGAGCAGCACTTTCCAGCTCCACAACTCCCACGTCCTGGTCCGCATTGTTGGTCGTTGGCATCCCGCTTGCGCGGGCCAGATTTTCGCTCGAGTGTTTGCGCACGCTCACTGAAAGGGGTAGCTGCAGGCAAAGATCCTGAACGGAAAGTCTTTAGCTCGGACAAAAGCTTCCTACCTCCCAGAATCTTTGGCACATGTTGGCCACCGCTGGTGGCATGAGCAAACGTCAAGCCAAGCGAAGTGACTAAGAGAGCGGAAGAAAGCTTCATTGTCGTGACCGATCAGAGGATGGTATCCGTAAGCGGATCGAGTGGCTACGTGCCAGCGCGACAAGAACAGAAAGTAAAAGCGAATAGACGAGCCGCAGAAGGAGTAAGAGATTTTATGCAAAAGAAGAACCAGGTCTTCTAAAGTATGGGATACAGGACAACCAGGCCAGCCCTACTGGAACGAGTGGAAGGACGAAATATATCACGAGTACACGCGGTAATGTTGCAAATCGGGTCAACTTTTAGATTGCATAGAGGGATGGGGGGCGCAACATAAATGAAAACCACGGATACCGTCTCTCTGGGAGACGCGGCGTTAACATGCCACACAACCACAAGGTTGCGATGTGCATATCATCGTCCCCTCCATTGTGAACTGTGTCCTTGCAGTTACAGGACATTGTCTTGCTTCGTTCCTCTCGCTGCAGCTGCAGTAGGCGTATGAGATGCTCGCAACATGGGGCCAGTGTGATGGAAGTTGATGTGTAGTTGGAACTCGACTCGTACAAAATGCAGCCTCGGAACGAGGAGGACTGGGACCCCAGCCCTATCCCGCGAGAGTTCCTGCCGGTAGCCGACGAGGTTATGAATATCCGCTATTCTAGAAGAACGAGTTGTCGATCTGCTGTCCCTTTCGGTAAGCATGTCATTTGTGTGACAAGCCCCTGTTTCCGTGAGTGCGCCACTTGACGTGTTTGTGCGTATTAAGGAGAGAAGGCATCAAGAGGCCCATGAAGGATAAGGTTCAAATACAGAGGTAGGCAAGCATGGTGATACCAGGCCAGATATCACAGCCGTGGCCACAACGTCGGAGTTGAGGAGGAGGTGCAGAGTGTAGACTCGGGGAATGAGACATGCCGTCACGGTGTAAGCATCCCGAAAAGCCGGCCAAGGCAATCTAGGAGGTGTCTCTGGGTACTGGGGAAGTATAGAGCTGATAGTCCCCTAGCAGAACCAAGGCACTCACTTGAAGATGGCCAAGCAGTCCTTCAAATCAAAGGATGTTTGTTCCCCTGGCTCAAATTGGAAAGCTGTAAGAATGTTTGTTCTTTTGCAAGATGAAATATGCGGGGATCAGCCTCATGGCCGGCTGATGTTCCGGTCGCTTGCCGGGAGATCTCGGGGTCCTTAAGTGCTAGGGGTCTTCATTGTAAGGGACAGACTAGTAATAATCCCAAAAAGAGGGGATGGGTGCGGCAAAATGCACAAACAGGCCGAATGGAGAGGATCTCGCGCTGGAACATCGAATCGTTGTCAATATCTGAATTTCGGCTGAATTGGGGTGGACTGTGACCCGTTGATGGAGCAGCGGAAGAGAGGAACCGACAACCATGTTCTGTTAAAGGTCGGTTAGCAAACGTGATTACAACAACAAGGAGAGGAAAACGTCAGCTTTGTGAATTGCTGTTGTTGCTTCGCAGCGAAGGGACGGTAAACGAAGGCGACGGAAGCATTCGTTTAACGTAACCGCAATCTGGGTCCTGGAGCTCATGAGACGTTTGGTTCTCGCAAGGTCCCCGGTCCTCAGTTTGGAGCCAGGACGAGAAGAACTCGACACTATTCACTTCAAAATTTTACCGCGTTTTGACACGGAAGCTATGTTGACTGAGTCGGAAAAGGGCTGTGAAACAAAGAAGCCCTAACAGGTAATATCGAAGTGACGACTTCGAGCATGTTTTCTCCGCGCTTGCCGTTGTCCCCGATAGCCCTTTTTGATCACGACATATCGGTGTCGGCAAGAGCTAACCACCGAGAAAGTTAAATGACAGACTGGAAACCGAAGCTTCCATCTTTCGAGTGCCTTCCTTTCTCAAACCCAATTCCTCCTCTCCAACTGTTTCCGGTCCCAATTCATCTCTCCCAATTCGACGTTGTCCTATTCGAATCATGTTTCCATCTAGACAACCGACTAAGATGCTGTGTAATGTTTTGCTCCTCGTTTATCGACCTTAAGCGCTTCGACCTCGTCTCTGCAACCATCCATGATGCATACATTAATTGCATGGGAAAACCTCCGTCGACCATGGGACCGTCCGCGAGAAAACCAGGGAAGCCAAGTGTCGTCGTCATGCAGGGCCCAGCATCTGCCTGTGTGACTGCTGCCTTACCGGAAATAGCCCAATCGTTCTCCGTCAGATCATAGATGGTTGTTGTTGTAGTAGCTGAGGAGGTGGTCAGTCGATGCGGAAACCTCCACAGTCCAAGCGATACAGCATAACACCACCACCCCATTCCGTGGTGGTAACGTGCCATGCATCAGGTACGCAAATCTACCCGTATGTTGTATCATCTCTTCTCTCCCCTCGAAGAACCCTCCATAACCGTGACATTCTCGGCAAGGATGTCTCTCCGGCTGCATGTTCGTGATCATACCTGGGTTTTGACAGTGAGCGGATTTGTCGTATTTCCAAGACAACATCTGTCCGGACACGCCCTCTGTCACGAGGGACGATAGCTCACAGGCTTCTTTATGGCCATCATCGCCTGCTTCTTCACCGATGACTCCCCTTTAACCAGTAACGGCTCGGCTGACCTTGAGATGAACGACCTGTAGTTTCTATGTGGCTCTATTCCAAGCCTATGCGCATTTATCGGCTCGTGAAGGCTCTCCCTTCTTCAGACTGATGGTCTCCGGGCGTGGATATATGAGTCCTAACGTCAAACCCACGAGTCTTGAGCCTGTCCCGTTAGTGCAAACGAAGCAAACGCCCCTGACTCCACGTCAGTTTGCTCGTATAGTCGAACTGCTCCATTCAGTTGTTTCGCGAATAAAAGCCGACAAGCCGATATAGTGGCCCGACATGAGTTCGCCGCGGTCACCGTGGCCGTGGTTTAAGTATGAGGAGGGGGTTTGCGATGGGGGAAGGGCCGTCATCTTGGAAGGCTCGTTGGTATTTTAACGTGATGGGGACGGAAACATGGAGGAATGCATCGACTTAGGATTGTGAGGGCCGTGTGGGTGTGCGATTGACAAATAGTCTCGGAAGAGCGGTTCGAAGGGCACCTTGACAACTCCAAAAGAAGGGACAGTAGGTGATGGTTGGGTGCCAGGGGGGGCTCGAAGGGCGGGTGCTTCCTACAATAACTCGGGGTATAGGGGAGTTGGAAAGAGATGGTTCGCGACTATATTCCGGCGATGATGCTGTTCGGAGCTAAGATGGTTTGGCTTTCGTTCCGTGTCTTTGCGGTTGCCGCGTCGAGATTCCGTGGCCGGGACGGAGGGAAGGAAACGAGAACGGACGTTATCCGGGGCCGATGCTCGGCTACAGAGCGGGATTTTGCGGGGTGAATGGCCTGTGATCCGGGGGGAAAAGGGAGCGGCTACGGGCGACCTACGATGACTCCTCTGCTGCAGGGACGCTATGGGGCTGTCTTGGGCAAGCTGCAGGTCGCCTAGCCAAAGGGTCCCGCGACTGAGCTGCAGTGATTGGTGAATGAAATTTTTATAAGTGACATCAGATCATCGACTCATCCCACTTCAAAACATTGAACTACCCCTCCATCATCCTCATCTCAGTATATCTCGAGAAGAAGAAACCTCAGTAAGCAACTCCATGCAAAATTACGAAAGTAGGACCAGCGCTTACACTAGAAATAGGCCAAAATGTCCAGCTACGACAAGTACCAGGTAAAATCCCTGAAGACTTTCTTCATGCGTTGATTTCGACCCCGCGATACCCTCACCTTCAGCGTTGCCCCTCCTCGGCCCTGACTACCAAGCATAACTCAACCCTTACCCATGAGATCCTGAACATGCTTCTCACCCAAGCCTATGCCATCTTCAATCAGCCCATATGACACCAAGCTAACTGACCATGTCACTCAAAGACCCCCCTCGCCACGAGGTATGCTTCCCAGGAGATGATGTCCATCTTCTCGGCCCGCACCCGTGCCTCCACCTGGCGTCAACTCTGGGTCTGGCTGGCCGAGGCCGAGCAGGAGTTGGGTCTCAACATCCCCGAGGAGGCCATCCAGCAGATGCGTGAGCACGTTACCGTTACCGACAAGGCCTTCGATGTCGCCCGCGAGTACGAGAACAAGTTCCGTGTAGGTTACCCTTCGTGCATGTGACAAAGATCTTTGCTAATCAACCATCACAGCACGATGTCATGGCTCACGTCCACGCCTATGGCGAGGATGCTCCCGCTGCTGCCGGCCACATTCACTTGGGTGTAAGTGAAGAAGATTATTTCCTGAATCGCTGAAGGCCTGTGAGCTAACCATGATCTCCCATCACGCAGGCCACCAGCTGCTACGGTATGCATATTACTGGTTCTTTTCTGGGAACGAACCATACTGACTTACTGTAACAGTCACCGATAACGCCGACTTGATCTTTATCCAGAAGGCTCTTGATCTCATCCTCCCCAAGCTGGCCAAGGTCATCCAGAACCTCAAGGAGTTCGCCCTCAAGTACAAGGACACCCCCACCCTTGGCTTCACCCACTACCAGCCCGCTCAGCTCATCACCATCGGCAAGCGCGCCTGCCAATGGATCCAGGAGCTCGTCATGGACCTCGAGGACATCGAGACCGTCCGCGAGCGTCTTCAGTTCCGCGGCGCTCAGGGCACCACCGGCTCGCAGGCCACCTTCCTCGAGCTGTTCGACGGTAACGCCGACAAGATCGTCGAGCTCAACAAGGTCCTCTGCAAGAAGGCCGGCTTCCCCTCCGCCTACCCCATCTCCACCCAGACCTACACCCGCAAGGTCGACCTCCGCGTCGCCAACGCCGTGTGCGCTCTCGGCGCCACCGCCGAGCGCATCGCCGCCGACATCCGCCACCTGGCCAACCTCAAGGAGATGGAGGAGCCGTTCGAGAAGTCGCAGATCGGCAGCTCGGCCATGGCCTACAAGCGTAACCCCATGCGCTCAGAGCGCATCGCCGCCCTCTCCCGCAAGCTGGCCAACCTGCCTGTTAACTTCAGCAACACCTTCAAGGCGCAGTGGTTCGAGCGCACGCTCGACGACAGCGCCATCCGCCGCATGGACATCCCCGAGATGTTCCTGCTGGCCGACTCCATCCTGCTCGCCCTCGATAACGTCACTAACGGCCTCGTCGTCTACCCCCAGGTCGTCCGCGCCCGCATCGACCAGGAGCTGCCCTTCATGGCTACCGAGTCCATCCTCATGAAGCTCGCCCAGCACGGCGTCTCCCGCCAGGACGCCCACGAGGAGATCCGCGTCCTGTCCCACCAGGCTAGCGCCGTCGTCAAGCAGGAGGGTGGCAAGAACGACCTGCTCGAGCGCATCAAGAAGGCCGAGTTCTTCAAGCCTGTCTGGGGCGAGATCGATGGTCTTGTTGACCCTGCCCTGTTCATTGGCAACTCGCCCAGGATTGTGGAGGATTACTGCAATGGCGAGGTTGCTGAGAGGCTGAGCAAGTACCAGGAGACGCTTTCCAAGGCCGAGACTGCTCAGCTTTCTATCTAAAAAGAGATGGAGCGAGTGAAAATGGCTTGCTTTTGAACGCTCGGATGTATAAGGAAAAGAAGTGGGTTTCTGGTATATAAAAAGGATCAAGTAAAAACATGGAAGGTTTTCTCGATAATAAGTGACGTTTAGTGACCTTTGGGATGTCGACAATGGTTGTTAACATGTCAAAGAAGTATTATTGATCGTGTACGTGAGACTCTTCGACGTACGATGTAGGAACTTAAAGAGATATAAGAGAGGTGAAGAGAGAGGTGAAGAGAGAGGTGAAGATAGAGGTGAAGAGAGAGGTGAAGAGAGGTTAAGATGAGAAGCTGGTATTCTCTTCGCCTCACTGTCTGTTGGTTGTCCCTGTGCAATATGCGCTGCCATGCAATAATAGGCTTCGGCTACTAAGTCATAAACTGGACTTTTCGGAATGTTTTAGTAATTGGACCATTATTTATCCGATAATACTTGCCCCTTTGTCTGTATATGTGAATGAACCTACTCGCCGTGATGTTGAGGTTGTGATCAACGGTTATTTCCAAGCCATAACTGCGGATTTTCTATTCAGTCGCTTGCTGGAAAAACACAACGCTACATCGTCCTGCTTGCTTCATAAAACCTCTATCAGCACCCAAGATATCCGTCCGTATGTATTCAAAAGGGCCTTTGGTCTTACTCCAAGCGATATCATGGTATGAATCCTTGAGGGATGTTCAAATATCAAAATATATCTGGTACTCATCTAATGCTTAATTATAAATGAGTGGGTGGCGTGAATGCTGAGGAAAGAAATCGAGTAGAAACTTTTCAGGGAGGGAAGAAATGGGTTGAAAGTTCCCTAAGGAGAGGAATGTGATTCCTCTTTACACAGAGACCAAAGCAAAGAACCCCCTTTGACGCGCGGCAAACATAACCGGGAAAGAGCACACACCGGGAAGAGTAAGAAAAAAGAAGAGTAATTTCATCATATGAGAAGAATTTGACACCGGTTATCCATCTCTTGAATTCAAGGTGAACTCAAAACGTAAGCGACAGAAAAAGAGCTGGTCCCATCGTTCGACCTTGTTCGTGGCATGCGTCATGAAAATGAAATCATCCTCTCTAGACGTCAAAGTCCATAACGAAGATGGATCAGACATCCCGTCCACACCATCCACTTCTTCATAATATCACATGGTAGGAAAAACGAAATCCTGCGAAGAGCTCGTTGGATTGTATCCACCAGTCTCTTCACCACAATCCGTCTGCGCCGGCATGAAGAAATCAAACGACGCGTCTTCAAAAAGGCCATGAGACGGCTGAGATGTGGACGCCGTTGCGAAAGGATTGGGGTTGGACCACCCTGAAAAGTCCTGCTGAGGCTGCTGTTGAGCTGCCTGGCGCTGCTGGATTGTCGCAACGCTTTGGTTTGGCCCTACCCTTGGAGTGGATGAGAATATTGTCTTGTTGTAGATGTCGCTATTGTTCCCTGATGAGTCGCCGTTGTTGCCAAATTGGTAGTCGCCGAACAGAGTAAAAGACCCCCCATCTTGTCGTTGTTGGCTCAAGTTATTGAACCAGTTCTTGTGCGGACCACCTGAGATATCTGCCATCACTGCTGCCTGACCAGGCTCGCCCAGGCTTCCTCGCCTAGGGTCGGTGCAGGTACCGTAGGCGGAATCGGCGAGTGAAGTGGGATTCTTTCGAGCGGAGAAGAGCAACACGCTTGTTGATGGTTGACTGAAGTTCGGGACATCTTGGAATGAGTCGTTCAGTACAGATGACGGGCTTGTTGGAACGTGGTGAACGCTTGAGTGGGAGGGCAAGTTGAGCCCTGGCCTCTGCCTCATGAACGTTTCCGGCGTCTCGCTCATCAAGCCATCGCGGTCAACATCCGTGGATTGAGAATCCATGTATCCTACTAGGCTCTCCTGATCCGAGTTCGAATCCTTGGAAGTGGGTATCCGAGGCGCAGAGACTAATCCAAGACCAGATGCCATCTCGGAGGCATGATGGATGGCACTGCTGTGGACAGTACTCGCTAGTGACTCTTGTCTAGATTCACGGGTCACTAATGATTCCTTGAGCTGACGGTTTTCTTCTCTGAGTTTCTGGATTTCACTCTCGAGACTGGTTCTGGAGGGGGCCAATGTCCCATGATTGGTCGGAGCAACGGTACCAGAGACCAAACCTTGGTGAGCATTGTCTCCAGCATTGTATATTGTGCGAATCGAACCTTTTGTTCGGTATACCGCGTTTTCTTGCCCTTCCATGTCAAAGTTTGGTGAAAGCCTGCTCTGCTCGTTATGCTGTTGGACCAATGGCGTGAAAAGGTCACGCATTATACGCCACTTCTCCCGCTTTCCTTTAGACACCTTCTCGCATTCGAGATCCACATGATTCTGAAATGCCAAGGGGTCAAAGAAAGGCTGCCAGCAACGGCGGCAAAGGCCAACCCGTGGGTGCAGATAGTTGCTGTCCTGAATCTCAAACGACGATATCATCCGTGGGTCCACGCTGAGGCGATGGGCCGGTCGGAGCAGATGTCGTGCTAGAGTTGAGATGTCTCGATGTGGTGTATGGCATGGATCAGACTTGTCCCTGGTCTCCTTATTGTAGAGGTGGGGGTGGGAGTGCCGGAAGATACACGGCATAGTGCTGTCGGTGAATCCCTCGTCGTCGCCGAGCCCTTCTGAAGGGTCTAGCTTGAATCTCTTCCTTGATGCGGCAGCATCGCTGTTTCTCCTCCGTTGGCGACGTGGGGCCCTGCTTGATTGTTGTCTCGATGATTGAGTCTGCCTGGAGGTCTCTGGGGTATTGGTGCCGTTATTCACACATGTTATTGAGTTAGATGGGACTGCCGCAGATGCTAAGACTTGTGGCACAAGATTGGAGAGCGATGGGTCAACCGGAATATCACTGATCCTGAGAGGTTGGTTGCCGTGATATGTCTGGTCAAATCGTTCAATCATGGTTCCGTTCCTCCGTAGCCGGGTAGCAGGCGATGTCCAAGGGAAAAGTTGAGGAGCATCATGATGGTGACTTGGATCCTCATCCTCTTCATCGAATACGACGGACTGGTCGGTGTCATCCTGAAATAGGGTAAAATCCTGATGATGGTTGGGGACAGGCAGCAACTCAGACGACGACTTGATGGCTGGAGTAGAACATGCTGAGGCAATGTGGGGCCCAGGCTTTAGCCGGTAAACGGGGGCCATCGGAGAGCTATCCGCGGGTTGTTTGCCATTGGATTTGCTCCTGGTGTACATCCATCCATGGGCCTTCTCCATGTGTTGTTTGCAGTTCGATTCGCGTTTGGACTCGTATTCACAATTTTCGTATTCGCAGGCGTAGATGATCGGGTTAGGAGAGTGCTTATCATTGTTGTGGCGTTCGAGTTCCTTCAATGTTGGCCAGCCAAGGTAAGAGTACTTGCAATCGGAATGTTGGCACTTGAATGGTCGAGTGTGAGATTTGCTGTGTTTGTTCAGATCACAAGGTCTGGCGAAGACTTTGGTACAGTCCGGGCAGTTGTACGGGGCAGCGGCAAGACTGCGTGCCTCAGGCTTTGCGGAAGATGAAGCCATGTGAGGAAGATATAATCGGGATGTCTCGGGGAATTTTGTCCGTCTCACACGCAAGATAATAACCACACGGGATACTCTTGAGGTGTATTAGTCCTCATAGTCGAACTGAGAAAGGAGGAGAAATGTCTCACAAGCAAACCTCGAGTAGACTCTGCGGGGGGACGGTTGGACCTTGATATGCTCAAAATGGTCACAACTCTCGTCGGACGAATTCTTTAAACTTCCGTGTCGATGGCCAGCTTAGGCAACCACGCCCTCCAAGTGGCTGGGCAGACGTTGATGCGGGGTCGAGAAAGAGCTGGAGACAGCTTGGGCGTATTGTTTGACAGATGAAACGCTAGTCGTGATGCCTTACGGGAGTCTGTAATCGAGTTTGATAAGGGGGTAAGGCAGTAAATAAGGGTGAAAGTGATAATGGTGAAGATGAGTCTTGGGAGGCTTTTCAGATATCGGAGTTGGACAAGCCGCAGCTAATGAGGATCGATGTTCTCTTCCCAGATCGTTAGTGAGTAATGAAGAGGAATTGAGCGAGTGCCCGGTTGTACAAGTACGATTCTATCCATGATTGCGAGCGCGGGGAGGTCGCCATCTCGAGGAGCAGACATAGTACAAGACATAAGCCGGGTTGAGGATGATGCTGCGCATTCGTTGCGCAGAAAAGAGGCTCAGCACCAAGGCAACCAAGTAGGCCAATGGCTGGCGACAATGATACCATGGGAGGTTGGTATTGAAGTGTGCACGGACCATCTGAGCCTTGGATGTCGCAACTGGCCAATGACGATGGCGTTCGTTATTGAGTTCTCACACGTGTTGGACGTCGTCTGGCTCTCGAATGGCCTAAAGCGTAATAGCGTCGCGTAGCCTGATGAGGTCGTAGGCCGCCCACCACTCTTTCACACCATATCGTCAAGCCGTTCCTCGTTACCCAGCCCTACCCATCCCCGGGTTCTCGTAAAGGATGACCGTTGACGATACAAGCCACAACGGACACTCTGCAGGGTCCAAGTGTTGAACAACGCCATGCTTGAGTTTCAACGACGCTTTCCCTGTAGGGGAGCATGTTCTGCATCGCCAGTGTAAGATTCCCCAACAATTCAAGGTCTTGATTTCTCTGACGGAGGTTCTCGCCATCATAAGCCTAGGTCTTGACAAGTACCGGGCGATATAAATGCTTATCACAATACAACAAGGTATATCCGCCAAGCCCCTTGGTTGCCCCGGCCCAGAGTCGAGCTGTGTCGGTCGTTTGCGGGGAACGCTTTGCAATGCGTGTGTTTCGGACCAGTGTACTTGGTTCTTTCGTGAAATTGAGTTTTCGTCGTGAGATGTTGTCAACTATCTCGTATATTGTCGAACGATCGTAGTTTCGTCGATGTCGAAAGTTGGTTGATATGGTTTCCTGTTCTTGGCGGTATTAGTTACATGGTTGCTGACGAAGCCTTTGAACGAAGAAGTATGCCTACCCGAGACGCCATCGAGACCATACCGCATGCCAGGACTATATGTTAGCTTTCTTTGGATATGCGATCCATATGGCTGACGATGCTGTCATAAAAGTCGCTGTTTAGTCAAAAGACGCTTGTCTCCGAGGGCATGATTCTTCTTGCCCTGTCATCAGATGATTGCATGTGTGAGTTGTCGTCTTGTTCGGATATTGTTTGGATCCGGCTCCCTGACCTCGATGATTGGCCGGGAGGATGAAGGAAGGGAATACTGCGATGTTCGGTCATGATATGGAAAGGCAAGGACACTCGACCTTCCTTAACGAAGCTCAACGCCCAAGTCACTCTGAGGTAGGTCAATGTTCACATATCCTGCCTTTGAATATGTTCATATCGGAGACGTGTGAGGGTCAACTGGCAACTTTGCTCCAAAAACTCATGTGGCTCTGCTAGAGAGTGAATCTTTCCTATAGACTGGTATGGTGGTGCTTTCAGCACGAGTTAGCAGTTTCACCGAAAACAAAAGGTCTGCAGCATAACGACTGAGACGTCTCGATAGTCCTCACCACGACAAATGCAAGATGGTGCAAGACAGTGTCCTAAACCATCTAGACAGTCTTCAACATATCGAACCGGCGGTGACAAAGAGTATATAGGGGCTCCAAGGTTCTCAATCAGAAGCAAATAGAGGGAACAGGGAACCATGGGTCGTTCACGGGCCGTCCAGGGTTGAGCATGAATTTGGATACTCAAGAAGAGATCACGAAGTGGATACACGACTCCGCCGTGCCGTTGCCGAGAGATTCGAGCATTTCGATTCGAAGGCATTTTGCGGGGGGGGAAATTAAGGCTCGCGCGGACCTGGCTATGCTGGCATGGTGTTGAAATGAGCACTGGGGAGACTGGACGGGCTTGCTTCCATTGATTAAGCTTTTCCTGTCGGGAAGCGAAGCCGCTGGGTGACATTGGCGCTGTGACACTGGTGACCGTGACGGGACGGGAGCCAACAACGCCAACAGAAGCCAAAGCGTCTAAAAGTTTGGCACTATTGAGTCTTTATCGCGACCTGGTTGGTAGATGTCTGGGAAGTGTGTTGTTGGTGTTGAATCGTGACAGTGCCCCATGTCGTGAAATCGTTCCAGAAAGACGCAGGTCGAGGATCTAGATCTTCAGTCATGGCGGCCGGAGACGAAATGTTGTTTCATTACCCCCAAATATAAAAAGACAAAAGTATGGGTAGGTATGCGGTGAACAATAAGACCGAGAAAAAAAAGGGGAAATGGCGTCGATCGATTATGCGAGAGACAGCACTCGATGACGAGAACGACTCCAGAGGCACGCTGGTCTCGCCGTCCGTCGATTTCCTGATGAGGGGGACGCTCTCCACAGGCAAAGAGGTCTATCAAACAGCCATCTGGTCGTGTTGTGTAGAGATCGTCCGACAAGATCCAGTGAGGCCATGTCTGGAGAAGCTCATTTGGCAAAAGATTGAGCGGTGGACAGCTTCGAACACGACGCGGAGATGGGCAGGAGCTCGATGTGCAAATCAAAATGTGGAAAGAGTTGACCAATGAACTCGCAATTCGCAGAGTGTCGTCCCCGTAAAATTGTGATCTCGCTTGCGTTTCGCCAGGGAAAGGACATCCAACCGCGCCTACTAGATTTGGACGGTACCTGCATATAGTGGGGTAACATAGACCCACCATTGTTGGACTCCATTGGCTCCATCAAAGCGCCATCTCACCTCCACACCTCTTTGGTGCAGCACACTCCGTAGCACACGTTTGCTGCTCTCAATCAAAATTCAGAATCCCTTCAGAACCCCCCCCCCCCCCCCCCCCCCCCCCCCCCCCCCCCGGCATCTTCATCTTGACTTCCACCACTTGGCTCCGTCGGTCGTCTGTCAGAAGCAAACCTTTGGTCAGGCCAACGTGCAGGCCACGGTCAACGGCTACCGGAGATGGAGTTGGCGATGACGATGGCCACGAAAGTCAGCACGCTACATATCTACACCACGGCCAGGGGACCAAACAAGCGGGAAGTAGGAGGTCGATTTAGCCTCTTGATATGCCGGAATTGCTCTTCACAGGGCTTCAATCTCCGGGGACAATGCTTGTCGAGTCCCCATCATGAATTTCCCTCTCTCATTGACCGCCATCTCTACCCACGTCGCCCTAACCTTTAGCACTCTTTTCGACACCTTCCCTTCCTTGTCTAGGTTATCGACAGTGTCTACTGCGTACACCAGCCATCACACGCTGTTACGGACCATCTTCAAACCGGATATGATTCTGTGTGTCTCAACACAATAGTACGGCGGCTGATGTGAGGAACCGAGGGAACCACACACACCTTTCAGCAGCCGAGATTGGCTTCCCAAAGACTTCCCCAGAGGCGCTGGGTGAAAGACAAAGCGAAGAGGCAAACATTGGCCAACATTCTCACATGTGCAGGTATTCTTGCTAAATTGATCACAGACCATTTGCAGAATGCACCGTAATGCATTCAACCGGAGGAAGAGAGATGATGCCGTCGATGCGTCGATACCATGAGCCGTTCTACACATGTACACTACCATACTGTTGTTCTACCCGTCAGCAGCCGTGTCGCTCTGCCATTCACTGTCAAGAGGAATCATGGATCATGAACGGCAGGAGAGTCATCCCCTAACTCGTACATGAGCGCTGAGAGGGCTGCCAAATCATGATTGAGCGTTGTGCTTGCTACGGCCATGGATGCCAACAAGCGCGTCGGAGGCGTCTCTTCAACAGGTGAACAAGTGGTGAACAATCGACTTCACCCTTGTTGCTGGCCTTCCCGAATTGGTACGGCGATTTGCGCCACGCATGATGGCAAACCACAGCGGTCGGCCACCATTGGACCAATGTTTTCTACACGCCCGGGCTAGCCAGTCGAGCCAGTACTAGCACGGCGTGGAGGTGAGCGTGATGCTACGACGATGCTATGTCGAGGGCAGAGGGAAAGAGGGCAGGGGACGAGTCTCCTCCACCAAACCCCTGGAACTAGTGTCCATCATGGCAACGTTAATTTCCCGCTCTGCAAGGTGGGCGAAATGTGGGCGCCAGGGGTCCAACTGAGAAGTGCTGGGGTCAACCCGCGAAGTGGACGGCAAGGGCCTGGAAAGAGCCTGGGCAGATGGACAGCATCTTGGATATTTAATACTTGGGATTCCTCGACCTATCCATCTCCTTTCTCTTCTTTCTTCCCCAGCCAACAAGCCAACTTCTAGCTTCAGACTCAAACTTTGACTTCGGTCGTCCACTCTTTACCAACGCTCAAGCATCTGCTTTAATAACACTCTTTTTTCAAAGTCCAACTACATCGTTCTTCTAGAACCCACCCCTTTTTACAACAACCCCAACCGACACAATGCGTTTCTCCGCTGCTGCTCTTGTCATGGCCGGTGCCGCCCTCGCTGAGGAGGCTGCCCAGTCCACCGTCTACTCGACCGACTATGTCACCATCACCTCGTGCGCCCCCACGGTGACCAACTGCCCTGCCCACAGCACCGTTGTCACCTCGTCGGTCTACCCCGTCACCACCTCCACCATCTACAGCACCACGGTCCGCACTATCACCCAGTGCCCTCCCTCGGTCCCCGACTGCCCGGCCCACTCCACCCAGATCGTCACCGAGACCGTCCCTGTCGGCACCACCGTTGCCCCTGTGACTGAGACCTCCGCCCCCGCCGTTGGTGTCAGCTCCACCGCTGCCTTCTCCAACAGCACCACCGCGGCTCCCGTCCAGTCCCAGCCCGCTGTCACTGTCCTCCCTCCCACCACCCTGAGCACCGCTGCTCCCGTTGCTCCTGAGTGCCCCGGCCACTCCATCAAGACCATCTCCACCCAGATCACCACCGTCATCCCCACTGTGATCTACGAGACCGTCGAGGTGCCTTGCGCCACCGCCTCCGTTGTCGTTCCCCCCGTCAACCCCCCTGCCAGCCCCTCCGCCGGCTTCCCCGCTCCTCCCGCTGGCAACGGCACTGTGCCCTCCACCGGCTCTCCCCAGCCCTCCGCTCCCGTCACTGCCGGTGCCGGTGCCATGGCTGGCTCTGCCCTCCTCGCCGCTGCTGCCGGTCTCCTCACCGTCTTCCTCGCTTAAATTCACTTTTAGGTGACGGGGAACTCGAGGAGTTCAACAATGTGTGGTTCGGAATCGACCTTCGGACGACACAGAATCAGCAGTTTCTTTTGTATCTTTGATATCCTTGGGTTTTAAGGAGCAGCAGAAGAAGGCCTGGATGGCTGTTACCATTTTTATGGGGCGCAACCGCACGCAGCATATCAATATTCTCATGACATCGATCAAGTCTTTTCATGTATATCCTTTTATGAAGACGGGCGCGCTGGTCATTCCGGGACGAGAGAGAGAAAAGCACCATTTTATATATATATATACCTATATACCATAGCGAGCATTATCTTTATGTCTGTTTTGGTTTACACTACGCCGAATATAAAGCTGATCTCGTTACACCATATATACCTCTACCACCGGGCTCATGAAGTCTCTTGTTTGTATATGTTTTTTTTTTGTGGGGGGGGAATGAGAGCGGAATATTCTTTCTACACTACTAGCATATGACAGCCCAGCGTGCGAAGGATAACGTGGATTAGAATACTCATCCTATCTTGTATTTAGTAAATTCTAATTGCTATTGATCATCAAATATTATGACGATGACTTAAACTGCAATCACTTTTAAACAAAACCCTTTTTTTCATTCCGAGCCTTTTGGAATCTTGCTTTGGACATGAACAACAATGACATGTAATCCAGGTACGGGGCTGTCTAGGACCCTGAACACAATGCTGAGTGAGGATCGCCTTCCATTCCATTCATTCCTTCCAGCACTGCGGCGTTGCCTTTCGTAAATCCCTGTCCCATCCACGACCCTCATTTCCCAAATCCCGGTCGCTAAGGATTTGGCTCATTCTCCACCACGACGGCACAACCAGGCCATTTGTAATATTAGTACACGATGCTTCCTCGTATCGTCCATCGCTCCTGCCACCATGTCACTTTCAGTTTGCATCTGATCACGATGATGATGATGACTTCTGATTGGTTGAGACACCATCAAGAGGCTCCACTGGTTCCTTCGTTCTTTATTTCCTCCAATCTCCAGATGGAATCCATAAATGCGGAAGTTCAGACGGAAGAAAAGAAGGACCCCATCAACATCTGACTGACTCCAGTTCCGCCTCAGCGGACCTGTGTGACACCCGACTGTAGGTTGGGATTGCCATCCGTTGGTGGATTGCCGTGTTAATTTTTTTTATTTATTTATGCGGCGGATTATGGCGTGTTTCGGGGCGGTGGAAACCGTGGAGTGTAGGGATTGCGTGCTGTGCTGTGCAGTGCCGAGGGACAGGGACTGGGAACTCGCTCGGAGAGGTCCATGAACGAAAACATCCCCGCAAAAAAAGAACACCGCCATCAAGGTTCAACATTTGGCTTGTTGAGGAAACGATGGATGGAGGATGGCTGCGCCCAGTGAGGACAGGATGCATCCATCGTTCCCCCTCGCGCAAGTGGCATAGAGAGGAGGAACAAGTGACGGAAACGTTAAGAGGCCTCGGGTGTAAAGACCAAGGCCCATGAGACTGACGGGAACGGACAGGGAACACCGCCGGGAGGACTCCCGATGGCCGATGCGCCGAGGCGGCACAGCTCGACAGCAAGCTTCCACCAGCATCAACTTAACATTTCGATATGAAACTCCCTTGCTCTGCCACTCGGAGTGTGCCGCCTTTTTATCGTTCCGTCATCGGGGTCTACAGCCCGGATGTCAACATCGGGTACCGTCGGCATCAAGTCCGTGCGCTGTTCGTCTTGGACAGGCCCGGAGGAGTTTAGCGGTAGGGAGCCACCCGGGGGCCGGGGCTTGGCGCCCGTCATCTCTCCTCTCCGGTCGAGGTCCCCGAACCTCCGTACCCGACGGGACCGAGTCGCTCAATGCACGATCAAGCACATTGCCGGCAAGCGCAAACACATCGCTACTTTGAAGTTCGTGGGAGACGAAAATTGGGGTCAGTATCGTGAGATCTATGTATGCATGGATACCTCTAGGTATTCCTGAGTCCAGTATGATCTTCCGCTTGGGAGGGCCATTCTGGCGGACACCATATCGACTTGCCTCTGCCTTATAAGTACTTGTGCATGTTGAGCATTTTGATGCGACCTTTCACGGGCAGGACGCAGCATGCAGATGCAATGGTTCTGACACCGGGATGGGTTTTCTGAATGGAGGCAAGGTGCTGGTAATATTGAGGGTTAGGGTCCTGCCTGCCGCTCAAGCTATTGTGACAGGGTGGGCGGGTGGTGACCTCCATCACGCTATGGTAGCTCATAAGGTACCTACCAACAACAAGGTTGCCGGAGCAGACTCTGTCATCCCGTCTCTACTTTATTCCAACTTCACGTTCCAGTGCATGTAGATACTTCCGTACCGCTCCCGGCAAATCCAAACGTCATCCGCTATCCCCCATCCAAAACCGAAGCTGTATGCGCAACAAGTGAACTGCGCGGCCGCTACAAGCACTCGGCGCATAGGAAATCGAGCCATGAAAGCCTACTGATCGGGCGATAAGGAACAACGGCGCCGGCAACCCAACAACTACACGCTCGAACCATCATAACATCATGGCCTTCGACCCATCCAACGGCTTCGTGGCCTCGAGCGATGTTCCCGGTCTCGCAGACGAACTACTACCCATCTTCGATGTCGAGCAGGTCCAGCTTCAATTCTCCATAGCAGCCGACTTCGTCTCGGCCCAGACAGCCAACAATGTCTTGATACTGGCCCTCTCCAACGGGCGCATTCTGCGCATCGATCTGAACAAGCCCGAAGACATCGACGGTAGGCAGGAACTGTGAAGCTAACGGGGAACCGACATGTCGTGCTAATACACAAGTCATGTACAGATATTGACCTTCCCAAGAAGCCGACCGAAGTTGGTGTGATCCGGCGCATGTTCCTCGACCCGACCGCCTCCCATCTCATCATCTGCACATCTCAAGGCGAGAATTACTACCTGCACTCGCAGTCGCGCCATCCCCGCCCGCTAGGCCGGCTACGAGGAGTCTCCATCGAGAGCATTGCCTGGAATCCCTCACTGCCTACCGCCTCGACGCGCGAGATACTCATCGGCGCAGCCGACGGCAACGTATACGAAGGCTACATCGAGCACTCGACCGAGTTCTATCGCAAAGAGGAGAAATACCTGAAGGTCCTGCACAAGCTGCCGGATGGTCCTGTTACCGGTCTTTGGGTGGATACCTTGCCCGGCGCCGGGACCGACACCAGACGCATCGTGATCAGCACCCAGAGCAGGCTGTTCCACCTAGTGGGCAAAGTTGGCAAGAATGACGGAAGTGGTTCAATCTACTCAAAGCTGTTCGAAGCCGAGCAGCCCGTTGTTCATGAGCTTCCGCGGTCGACGGCAGCTACGGCAGCGGCATCAGATCTGGTCATCTCCCCGGATACTCTTCAGGACACCAGCCGACCCCATGATGGTGATGTAAACGAGAGGGTCTTTGCCTGGTTATCGTCACATGGAATCTACCATGGACAACTCCTGCTTAGCCCTTTCACCTCGGAGTTGGGCAACAAGGTCTTCAATGAGGCTCAGCTCCTGCCCAGGGCGCTGCTGACGGCGCCAGAACGGGCTGGGGGACGGAGAATGACGGCTTCTAACGACTACATTAACGCCATTGCGCTTACGCACTGGCATATCATCAGCTTAATAGGCGACCGAGTGGTGGCCGCCAACCGGTTAACGGGGGAAATAGTTTATGACCAAGTGATCCTCAACCAAGGACAAAAGGCTATTGGTCTATGTGTCGATGTTCAAAAAAACACATACTGGCTTTTCACATCGCAAGAGATCTTTGAGATCGTCCCAAGAGACGAAGACAGGGACATCTGGAAGATCATGCTAAAGTTGAAGAAGTTCGACGCGGCCCTCAAACATGCTCATACTCCAGGACAAAAAGATGCGGTCGCCATGGCATCGGGCGATTATCTTATCAGCAAGGGACAGTTTAACGAGGCTGCTGGGGTTTATGGCAAGAGTAGCAAGCCGTTTGAGGAAGTCGCGCTCGCTTTTATTGACCACAACCAGCCTGATGCGCTTCGCAAATATCTCTTGGGGAAACTCTCGACCTTCAAGAAGACCTATATCATGCAAAGGCAAATGATAGCAAGCTGGCTGATAGAAATCTTTATGGCCAAGCTCAACTCACTCGATGATACCATCATCACCAGGGCTGAGCTTTCCGAGACACTCAACCCGACACAAACAAAAGAGCAGCTAGACGCTGTGCGAGCAGAGTATCAGGAATTTGTCAACAGACACAAATCGGATCTTGACCGGAAAACTGTATACGCAATCATTGGCAGCCATGGCCGCGAAGAGGAGCTTCTTTACTACGCCGACGCCATCAACGACTACCACTTCGTCCTCTCATACTGGGTCCAGCGAGAGCGGTGGTCCGAAGCCCTCCGGGTTCTCCAACGCCAGACCGACCCGGAGGTCTTCTACAGCTACAGCACCGTGCTGATGACACACGTCGCCGCCGAACTCGTCGACATCCTCATGCGACAAGCCAACCTCGAGCCGCGCAACCTGATCCCGGCTCTCCTCGAATACGACCGCAACTACAAGGGCCCTCTCTCTCAAAACCAAGCGATCCGCTACCTCCTTTATGTTGTTAACCAGCTCCAGTCCTCCGACTCCGCCGTCCATAACACCCTCGTCTCCATATACGCCGCCCACCCGTCGACATCCAAGGACGAATCGGCCCTGCTCTCCTACCTCGAATCCCAAGGCGATGAGCCCCGCTTTGACCCAGACTTCGCCCTCCGCCTCTGCATTCAACACCACCGCGTGCTCTCATGTGCGCACATCTACACCTCGATGGGGCAGTACCTCCAAGCCGTCCAACTAGCCTTAGCCCACGACGAAATAGACCTAGCCATCATCGTCGCCGAGCGCGCCCACTCCAATCCTCCGCTACGCAAAAAGCTCTGGCTCGCCGTCGCCAAAAAGGTCATCTCCCAATCCAACGGTATCAAAACAGCCATCGACTTCCTCCGCCGCTGCGATTTGCTCAAAATAGAAGACCTGATACCCTTCTTTCCCGATTTCGTCGTAATCGACGATTTCAAAGAAGAAATCTGCGCTGCCTTGGAAGAGTACTCGCGCAACATCGACTCTCTCCGGCGAGAAATGGACGAGAGCGCAGCCACCGCCGCCAACATCAAAGTCGACATCGCCGCTCTAGACCAGCGGTACGCGATTGTGGAACCTGGAGAAAAATGCTATGTGTGCAGCTTGCCGCTTCTGTCAAGACAGTTCTTCGTGTTTCCCTGTCAACATGCTTTTCACTCGGATTGTTTGGGAAAGAGAGTCCTTGAACAGGCTGGACCGGGCAAGGCGAAGAGAATTAAGGAGTGTCAGGTACAAATCAGTAGGGGGCTGGTGAAGGGACGGAAGAGGGACGAGATGATTGGGGAGTTGGATGGGCTTGTGGGGGAGGCTTGGTAGGTCTTTCTTTTTTTCCCCTTCCTTTTCTCTCTCTCTCTCTCTCTCTTCACTGTTGTAGGAGATAAGAAGATGGCTTATGTGAACATGGTATGTGCTAACCTTTTGTTAAAAACAAGCAGTATCCTATGCAGCGAATACGCTATCAAGCGGATCGATGAACCATTTGTAAAAGAGAATGAGAATAAGGAGGAGTGGGCTTTATGAGTTTTATGAATGGAATGGAGTTTGATGTGCTGAACAAATAAGAGTATTACGATCATGCATGTGTTTTTTTTTTTTTCATCCTTTTCATTCTATTTGGTAAAATTAGGTAGGGGTTAGCATGGAAAGCGCCGATATTTAAAGCAATCACAATTTCATGGTTTGAAAAGATTTGAATTGACTTTGGGGTGGGGAGATAAGTCCCATGTGTCAAGACGGAAAGAGACAAAATAATGACTGATGAAATACCCGAGCAACTTGACGGAGAAACACTCACTTCGGTTCTTGCTACCCGCAGACGTAATGTCTTTTTCTTGAGAGTTCCTTCGGTAGCTTGTGTTATCGGATCATATTCTCACGCCTCCAAGCTGAAGAAGTTGAGATGACGATTGCCCAAGTATTCTAACTTACCATATGTTGAAAAGCGTCCATCCGGTGATAAAGTGCGTTGTATTACGCAGCAGACGTCAAGGTTCTCTTCACATCCACAAAGATCTGGTCCCGCAGGTACATAGCTGAACTTTGAATACTTTCTTTTCAGTCCCTACTTATCGAGTCAGACTCCTCTCCTCTTCTATTCTTTACTTCCTTCCATACCACTCGCAATTCTCTGTCCAAAGTCATCCAGCCCCCGCCGCCAAGTTCCAATAAGTTTCCTCCTCCTTGCCCTCCCTTCCCACCATCATGTAAATCGGTTCTGGTTCGTCCATCACATCGTTAAAACATCCTCTGTTGTCCTTCTCTGCCTTCTTTAGCCCCCTCCCGCCGCCGTGTCTGTAGGTATTGTATATGAGAAAAAGAAGAAGGTAGTTATGAGAATCAAAAGATGAAGAAAAAAGGGGGCGTCCCACACAAAACAAGATGCCATCCGTCGGTAGTAGTAGTCGTGACATTTGTCTCGTAAATTGTGCCGTTTTTTTTCTTTCTTTTGTCTGCCCTGCCTTGCCCGGCGCCAGCCAGCCCGCTGAGTGAGCAACATCAAACCAAACACACCATAAAAAAGTAATCAAAACAAAACCTCGGAAAAGAAAGGAAGGGAGTCAAAGTCGACTTCTGATATATCATCTGACAGACACCACCATACAGCACACATAACAGACAAACCTTACAGATAAAGTAGCAACACATACAAAAGCTTTTGTCACTACATTTCAGCCCATATTAAGTCCCCCTCATGATATTGAACGATCATGTCCCTGGCGCAGGCGTCAAGAACGGGCTCAACATCAGCTCATCTGCGCTCGGCCGCTTATTATGATCAATCTCAAACGTCTGGGCAAGGAATTGCTTAGCCTCCTCACTAGCGTTATCTGGAATCGTCGGCGAGGCCTTCGAGCCGCCAATCTTGAAAATGGCCTGCAGCTGGGTACAGTCGGGGAACGGGTGGGTGCCCGTCATCATCTCGACCACCAAGCAGCCGAGCGACCAGATGTCGGCTTTGCGAGTGTAACTGGTTTGTTTGACCACCTCAGGAGCCATCCAGAAGACGGAGCCTTGCAGCGAGGGCCGGTGCTTATTGTTGTTGGCACCATTGAGGATATTGGTTGCCTCGAGCTTCTTGGAAATACCGAAATCGGAAATTTTGATGGTGCCTTTGTTGTCCACGAGAATATTTGCGCCCTTGATATCGCGGTGGATGATGTCACGGTTGTGGAGGTAAGAGAGACCCTGGAGGATCTGGCGAACGAAGCTGCGGACAAGTGACTCGGGGAGGGCACCGTACTGGTTGAGCATGGTTTGGACGGAACCACCGGGGACGTATTCGAGGAAAATGTTGAGATATTCGGCGGATGAGCCGCAGCCCAGGTATTGCACGATGTTGGGATGTTGAAGGTCACGAAGAAGGGTGATCTCGCGCTTGAGCGCATCAATCATGCTCTTCTTGCGGGCATCGTTTTTACTGTCGGCACCGGGTGCAGGTGTCTCGACCTGCTTTACGGCGAGCAGCTCACCGGTGATGGCATGCAGGGCGAGGTACACAGAGCCAAATGAACCCTGACCGATAAGGGAACCTTTCATCCACATGCTGTCGTCCCAAGCGTCACCCGCCAGGAAGGTTTGGAGCTCCTTGTCATCAGCATCCTCACCTTCTTCAGTAAGCGCTTCCTGTATTATCGCGGAATCGGCCGAGTTAGTGGTGCCGCTGTCGTAGTAACTGTGCCTTACTATGTTTCCATCGGGATCAATGACGCTAACTGCAGCTGTATCCGAGCCGCTGTCCGAAAATGGGACGAATGATCTCCGGTTAGGCTCGGTTGGAGAGCCTTCTTCCTGTAGCGTATCAAGCACGGACGAAGCCACGGAGTCTCTATATCCGTGAGGTGCCCTTGAAAGCACATCACGTGGGCGTACCTTTGCAATCTGGTTGGAAGCAGTCAACCAGCTGTCTGCGATGGTAGGGATTGGCGGAGCGTCTGTTATGCTAGAGGCAAAGCTCAAGGTGCTAGCAACACTCAGACGATGGTTCACTCTGCTAAGACGTGCCGAGCGTCTCATGGACAGACGGGCTGTCCTGTCGATAGCTTCACGAGAGTGATCTGGGAAGTAGCTTGTAAGATCCGAAGCGATCAGCTCGCTAGGCGGTCTCAGCCCACCGAACTGACGGAGCGCTTGTGTACGGCGAGGCATGGCTCTGGGCGTCTCTAGAGGCGCTGGCCGCTCCAAATCCCTAGCAGCATTGGAGACGTTTCTTTCTCTATCCTGGTAGGACATGGGAGAGAGCGGGGGCTGTTGTTGGAGGTCCTCCCAACCTACCCCCAGCACCTTTTGCAGCTTCAGCTGACTCCGCTTGTCGGTAGGCTCAATCAGAGGCCTATGCGTTTGCTGCGCTTCCTCCATCGCAATGGCAGCTGCTCTTTCAAGTTCTGCCTTGCCCGGCTCTCCAGAAGGAACACGCCTAAGAATCAAGCGGTTGCGCTCTGGGCGGGTGTGGTCTTTGATGACTCTCCACAGCTCAGTATCTCCGAGGCGGCGGCATTGGTTCGGGTCCGGGTCAACGCCGGCCAGCACCCAGAAGCAGTAATTCCTCTCATGATCCTCCCGCAGAGCAAACTTGCGTAGGGTAACACGCATGACTTCTTCACAGGTGTTGCAGTCGGCAATCTTAACAACCTTGGTTACGCCACCTGTGGAGATGACACGAATAACATCTTGACCCTGTGGCAGCGCAGCCATCAGCGAGCCATCCATGCTGGAATTGTTCCTGGTGTGGGCTTGTACCAATCGGCCGGGGTGGGACTCGGGAGGGGACATGGGGAAACGCGAGGGAGCAGCCTGTTGTTGACTGCCATAGCCCTGTTGTTGCCCATAACCTCGCCGGGCTTGTTGTCTGCCGTAGTCGGAACTAGGTAGCGGCGAGGTCGGCCGCGAGGAAGGTTTCGACATATCGGCATTGGGGTTGAGTTCGTACTGACGGTCATAGCGCCGAGGAGCGGACGTCGCCGCTGATCGATTTGTGATGGGCACTCGTAAAGAAGTTGCTGAATACTGGTTATCGAGGACAGCAAAGGATTCCTAGAGCGGTATTAGCCATTAAGCCAAGCCAAAGTGGCAATCTTGAGCACCGGGATGACCAAACTCACCCTGTTTCTCTTTCTCTGGTTCGCATAGGTCTGTGTTCGGAGTTTCTTGATGCTCAGAAACAAGCGGACGCGATCTCCAACCTTTTCAATTCCCATCTCTTTGAGGACTTCCTTGTCAATTTCCAATAGCGCCTCGCCATTTATGTGGTTTTTGCGGAATATCCTTTCGTAGTCGCCGCATTTTACACTCCTGAGATAGTCACACACCCTGTCCTCGTCCCAGTTCTTGACGGATTCGGGCCCGTCGAGGTCGGAAAATTCGGATTCGGTAGGGCTTGCATAGTTCTGGCTGGTCGCATGAGAGACTGCAGGCGCTCTTCGCGAGGGAGCGTAGGCGGTTTGTGGTGTGCTGGCCATCATGGTGGACGACTGGGAACCCAACGAGGGGGTGAAGGGCGACTTGGATGCCAGCATGGCCATGGTTGAAGCGACGGTCAGCTAGGACGTATCGATGACATGGGCTATTATGGTGTTGGCTGATGGTGGTGGCGAGACGACGTCGAACGTTTTGCGCGTGCAGAGCGGTTGGGGGATCGATGGAAGCAGAAGCAGAAGCAAAAGCAAAAGCAGAGGCGGCGACGGTTGTTGCTGCTGGTGGTGCTGCTGCTTTCTGCAGGGAACGGTGATGGTGATATGTAGGCGCACAGACTGCCGATGCTGATCCAAAAAGCCAAAGATGGACTGACCGCTGTCCGGCAATCAGTGGCTTGCCCGTCGTCCGATGTATGTGGAAGTGGATGAAGCGACCAAAAGAATGTTTGGCGTCGGGCTCAACAAGCTCAACAAGGTGCGGTAATGGCTGGAACTGGTGCGTGGTGAGCGTGTGTTGGTGGTCACACGCTTGGATATGAAGCAGGAAAGACGACGTGGAGAGGGAACAAGGGGCTCTTGGTTAGAGACGTGTGTTGTTGGAATCTCCTTATTCGTGCCACTGACAGCCAACGAGGAGACTAACGGTAACCACAAAGCCGCCCGGCCCGCTAACACTTTGTCTCCTGGGGGAAGGGGAGGGGAGGGACCTGAGAGGGGAGGGGGCGCGCAACAGGATTCTGCGACAACAACACCTAGCAACGCTCTTTATTGTCTTTTGATACTCGCGCCCAAGATAAATGGGAAAGCAAGGCAACCATCCGAAATGATATGTAATCGTGAAGTATGGATGTCAATGCGAGCAGTCAGCAGTAGAGCCGGTGGATGTTGTGGAAGACGGGAGGTGCAGGTGTGCTTCTGCCACTCAAGCCCGCCTGTGCAGTGCTTGCCCACTGTTAGAGTCTGCTGCAGCGGTAGCTGCCCGCGATGATCCAAAACTTCAAAGGTCCAGTGTGACTTGTCCGGGGTGGAATGTGAGCGCTGGAGGAAAGAGGGACGAATGGAAACAAGTGCGCAAATTCTTTACACGCAAGCGACCATGGAAAACCCCTCAATGCCGACAGCGGAGCGAATGGGAAAAGAGAGACGAAGGAAAAGTTAGCCCGACAGCTCGACAATGGGGAAAGAAAACTGGAGGAGGAGCTCCTGCTCCAGCATGGAGTCTTTCTACTTCAGTTTGACTTGTCACGATGGAAGTGACCGCCGCGGGGGCAGCCGGGGGTCTGGCTGAGCCTGGATGGCTCCTTCCGCCGCTTGCACCTTACCCTCTCTCGCCTCTTTAGCGGGCTGCTGAGAAGAGGAAACCGCGGCGGGCGTTGAAGGCGTTGAATGTGTGGCCTGGACGTGACTGCCACTACGATGCGAAGGCTGCAATTCGTCTCTGCGACGGACTCACTCATCTGCAAGACTGCAAGTGTCTGCGACAATAGCGGGGGCTCCAACGCTAGCGGCGGATTGGACGGCCTGCAGAACCATCCGTCGCCAAGCCGCCAATCAAAAACGCCCCTTGATCTGAAACTCGAGGGCAGCGCTTCTTTGGCTCCCCACCTCTCACATCGCTCGGGAACCGAAAAAGACCCATGTCGTATTGGGAAATGATGGCATCCAACTTCTGTGCCCCAAGTGTCACAACGCCGTGGATAGTGGTAGATACCGAGCCAACACCCGTTGAGCCATCCTTTGAGCGAGAAAAGGGTTGTACTTTGCTGTAATGGTGTCTCGCGCGACCGGCACGACAAGGTGCAAAGAAAACCCAAACAGCACCCGGCAACAACAACAACAACAACAACAACAACACTTAAAGAAGTGAACAACAAAGTGCAAGATCGGCACTAGGGACCGAAAATCGACCTGAAACATCGGCCATGTGGATAGGGAATTGTTAGGCGTTTTCCCATCTTGTTGACTGACCACCACTGTCCTGAGCACAAGAGAGCCGTGGTTCCGGCAGCATGTCCGGGGCAGCCTCCCTCCACGCCTACCGGACGCAGATAACCGCCCCAACCAAACTTCCAACGTTCCATTGCCACCACCAAAATCAGCACACTGGTCTGCATGGAAGCTTGGAGTCTTTTTCTTTGTTGCGTCTTTTGGTCAGCCACGGCGTCGATTATTGACCTCTATTTCGCTTTTTGCATGTCACAATCTCATGCTGGAACTGTGGGCGTGGAAGGGCTGTAGAAAGATGAGAACAGCATGGGGCAACTCATACCTACCGCGGAAAAAGCCCCCATTCATTTCCTTGATGCTGTCGCGTAACCCTCCGTCTCGCGGATTTCCACATCGACAAGTCTGAGCGACCCCAGTGACAACAGGCACGCGGATGGGCTACAACTAACAATCCCCTATCTCTCACCTGCACCATTCCATCGGCCATCTAGACCTTATACACCTCTTAGGTATGTACCTTGACACCTCACCACACCGTCTGCTAGCCGTATATGCCCCACTCAACCTTCTTTGTGGTCAAGCCAACGGTCGCAGCTGAGAAAGATGAAAGGCTGAGGGCGGAAGTCAGGTCGCATGAACTCCGACCCGGCATTCTTTTTGGCTTTTGCCCCTTTCCCTAATACGATCAATAATGCTACCTAACTGTGGTGGATCAGCATAATGGGGGAGGCATCAGATATCATTCTACCTAGCCGTGGAAAAATAAGGACGTACACTAGAGACGCGATATCTGATCTCTCTCAACTGCCGTCTCAACAAAGACAGAAAGACGGCCGATGCAAGCCAGGGAAATCTCCAGCGGATTCTCCGCACCACGAACACAACGAAAGGAACATGGGAATTTTTCTTGTTCCAGGAACAGGGATGCTACCAGAGCACCGAGATGCGCCAAAGAAGATCGATGCTGAAACCGCTGTCGTTTCATCAACTCCCGTGCCCAAAGAGGCACGCGGCAACACAGGTCCAACGTCATGGTGCAAATCTTCACGATTGTTCGGGAACGATCCCAATCTCTTCCTCGGTCGCCTAACAAGTGTTACTTTTGCGCTGCGGGGGATTCGTCGTCTAGGATAGATTATCCCAAGGCCGCGAATGAGGTCATCTTTTGGGGACTTTTGGCCGGACGGAGAAGCGACAAAGCGGTCTGGGCAAAATAGTGATCATCTTCAGCTTCGCGGCTGCTGACACCGAAGGCGTGACTTTGGAAAAAGAGAGAGATATGAAGAAGAACCCCGAATTCCAAGGGCAAGGAGTATACAGTAGGTAGTGTAATCTCCTTTCGGGGAGGCTCAGCGGCTTTCTCTTTCGGATAGTTGAAGTAAGAGATATCAATATCGAGACAAAGCCTACTTTTCCACCCCCCCCTCCTGAAGCGCAGCGAGATAACTGGCAATAGCCAATTCCGAAGAATGGACTACAGTACTACCTATGTCTGATAATATTTGTGTTCTCTCTCTCTCTCCCTCTCTCTCGCAAGTCCCAACGGCATGACGGACGGCGCGGTCATATATCTGCGGCCACCAACAGCGCGTTCGTATCGCCCATCCCGTGTTTGTGTAACAACACGACAGGCACGACAGGGGAAGACTTGAGGTCATGCCATGCCATGGCAGACAGGTAGGTTTGCTGTTATGTGTCGTTGCCGGTCTATTGTCCCATATTGGATGCCGGACCGTGCTTGCGTTGTAATCCTCGTCATGTCGGTTCCCTTACATCTCGTCTCTGCCCGTCGGTTCGCAGGCGGCGGACGGGGTATAAAACATTCCGAGCAAGAGATTCGGCGCCAAGCGATATACGGAGGGTGTGCACAGGGAGGGAAGAAAAGGGGACTCAAGGGAAGGGAAGGGAGAGGTCGCTCTTGGCTGCGCAATGAGAGGCATGACGAGAGCGTACTGCATAGTGTGTACAGGCATGGGCCCATGTTGCACACGTGCATGCTTATTTTTCTGCGAAGAAAATGCGGAGGGAAGATCCCATGATGGATGCATAAGGAGTTCATCCTTAATTCCTTATCTTTCATCAAAGGTCTTTCCCTGGCGACCCTGGGTTGCTGTTGTTTCGCATGATATTTGAGGATCGCAAGAGGGCCACTGGCGATGCGACTGGACGAGGGCTTGAAACAATTCATAGATGCAGTAGGCGGCAGTGGTCAGACAGATCCCGAAGAGACGGTGGCATTCAGTCCGACCGTTCTTGACTTTGAGGAAAGGATGAAAAGTCGAAACGAAACATTTCATCTGATCCCAGGGCCGGCCGGGCAGCCACGTTCTCGCCCGCATGCGATGTTCATGCGATGGGGATTTGGGGAAATGGAATGGCCAAGCCACAGAATAAGTGGAGTAGCTCGCGCCACACTTTACCAGGATGGAATGCCACAATTGCACATCGGAAATTGTCCACAAGTAAGGAAGGAAAGTGAGGCTCCGCTTTTGCTTGCTTCGAGCTTCGGTCACCGGCGCCAGGAGCTTTCGAAATTCCCGAAGAAAAACATGAGGAAGATTGATCCGTGCAGTGTGGTGAGCCAACCCGACCAAGCTTCGTCTTCCATTCCATTTGTAACCTCCCCGAATCCGGCCGGGATCGACAGCTTCTGCATCGAGGTCACTCCCTTTTTCCCCCGTGTGATCTTGTTGTACCCTGTCTTGCCTGTCTTGCTGGCGGGTGCCCGTTACGCCGGTTCATCATCACTGCCCTGACTGCTCTTGTACACCACAACGAAGAGTGCACAGATGCGGAAATCATAAATGCACAAAAAAAAGAATTGAACAAAATGAGAGGGTTCACGAGATTTTGACACAGCACACAGAACTCATTGCACTCCCGGGCTTTGTTACCGCGCCCCTGCTCCCCCCCCCCGTGGTCTGCTTCACAAGCTCCAACTTTCTCCAGAGAGCCAACGAGAACGATAAGAAACAAGTTGAAATATATAAAAAAAGAGCTACAGGGACCTTGACGGCCGGGAGAATACACTACTGTACCTATTGGAGATTGTCCCTGGGGTGCAGTCAACATTGAGAACTGGGCCCGAGAATCCAGGAACATGGCAAAGGTTGACGTTCACAATTGGCAGGAATTCAAGATCTTGGCAGAGGGGTCCCGACCGGCATGGAGCCCCGCAACATTCCCATTGGCGGCGAGCTGAGTGGGAAACCGGTATGATAACATCATTCTCTGGACCTGATTGCACTGCGACAGACTGTTTCCGGGTCTGATCGACCACTGCTATCGAAGCTCTCTACAGTATCGAACGCGCCGGACTGGGCTGCTTCCGCCGTGGTGACGAACAGACGAGACAGGGCGGGTGGACGACAGGCACCAAGTCATTGCCCGTGAAGCCTGGCCGGCTTGGGATTTCCATTTGTCAAGACTCAAGATGCCCATGTCAGACATTCATTTGGCCCTGTTCTGCCGCGGGCGGACAAGGCACGAAGAGAGCGAGGACGATAGCGTAGGGATGGAATGTCATCACGAGCTGGATAGATGGATGGGTGGATGAACATGGAGACACATCCGGCAGGGCGGGTGGTTTTCTAGAGGCAGACAGTTGGCGGGCCATGCCATGCTATGCCATCCATCCCATGCCATGCCATGCCATTCATCCCATGCCATGCCATCCCACACAACTCTCCATTCAATCCAATGTCAGGCCAGCAGAGCAGCAGAGCACCACTGCATCACTCACTGGATACTGGATAGAAGCCCGTGGATACGTTTACGTGCATCTTGGCAAGACTTGGAAGAACCAGCAAGAAAAAAAGAAAGCAACTGTCTTTGGATTTTCGGTATCTTGTCCCCGATGAATTTTCCATCGAGCCATTCTCCTGTTTGCCGTTTTCCATGATCCATCACAGCTTGCTCTGTTTGTTCAGAACCGAAACAAGGAGAATCCGGCCAATCTCAGCCGCGGATTGGCAACTCGTTCTGGGAGGAGCCAACGAGACCGATTTCCTTCTTACACTATCAACCTACCTTACCACCGCCATAACCAAACCCCCATCGTCGCATACATACTGGCCATCCGGGTCCCCGTCGTCGAGTCGCATCGCATCGCGTCGCATTTCATCGCAACCGCACAACGGTAACGGCCATCCTGGGTGCCTTGCCTAGCAAAAAACTCGACCTCATCCATACAAATATTCAATATCCATGATCCCGGGAATTGGATCCGATTGATCGAGAACGGCCGCCCCGCTCCCAGCCCAGCTCTCCAATTCGCGATCCCGGTTTTCACTATTTATTTTTTTCATTTTTCTCTATTTTTCCCACTGCTCAGCTCGCTCCTTATCGTCATCGACAGCGCCCTTCAATCTGCTGGCCCCGGTGCCACTGCCCGGCCTGACCGACGCCGCCAAGGCCCGTTAGCGAGCTATCGTCCGATACCCGACGGGAATGGACCCTCGCCAGACCTTCATCACCTGCTGTCGTCCCCAAGCCCACCGTACCTTCTTTAACTGACGTCCTCCCCCGGTGCAAATCGGACGGCCTACGAAGGGCCTGTGACGAACTGGACGGCTGACCATCTCTGGCTTGTACCTATCGATGCTGCTTGCGCTCCCGCTCGGCTCGTACGAGACCTCACAACCCATTCATCCACACCAGAGCCCTGAAAGCCTGAGACCTCTGATCCATCCCCATCCACTTTCTAATCACTACATAAACACCAATTGGTGCCCCCCCCCCCCCCCCGCGGCCGGTACCTGGAACCTGGACCTGGATCTGTTCTGTCCCTGTGCCCGTCCTGTCCTGTCCTGTGGTGTCCTGGACGCTGAAAGCACATTATTAGCGAGATTGTCCCAGTCTCGCTTCAGGAGCTAAAGAAAGAAACAAGCAAGGAAGCCAATTCTGGAACAATTCAACAATCCCGCCCACGCACTCCCCCCTTTTGGCGGTCAAAGACACACACCACACACACACAAGCAAGGAGCCAAGCTGCCCCAAGGAGCCGCAAAACCTCTTTCTTTTTTGCCCAATACCAGAAACACGAAGCCAAAAGAGGATACCTAATATCCCTTATTACATATCGCCGTCATTATTGTCCGCCCGATCCCCGTACTACCTCCGTTACCACCGTTACACCCCCCCCCCCCCCCCCCCCCCCCCCTTCGATAGCCCAGTCTCTTTCCCTCCGCCCCCCAAGTCCTAACCCTCCCGCCGCTGGACTACTGGCTGGACTGCTGGACTGGTAGAGGTACCGATACCGTCATCGTGGATGGGCCTGATCGGACGGGGTTCGCTGGGGACCATGATGCCGGTCTCCATTTTTCCAGTGGATTCGAGGCGCAGGAGGAAATCCCTCCTGTTACCATTAAAGACCGACTCGGATGGGTCTGGATCGAACCGTTCTATGGCCAGCCCTGTCGCTACTATCCCGAGTTCACCGGCCAGTTCTTCCTCCGTCAACGTCGAGGGGGACCACAAGCTGTTCTCCCTTTCCAACCTCACCCACAGGACAAAAAGGTCTCACAGCAGCCGGGACTCGTCCGTCTTCGAGTACAGCGTCACCGGCCCTGCCCCCGGCAACATCCAGCATCAGAACAGCACCAGTAGCAACGGCAGCGCCAACCACAACCCACGACCCTCGAGCTTCTCACATCGGCGCAAACTGTCAAAGTCCCGGCCTGTCTCGGCCCCCTTCGAGGTGATGAATCGCCGAAGCTCAGGCTTCTCGGACGACTACAGTCGCATGTCAGTCGCCGACACCCTGAGCACATGCACAACAACTCCGGCCTCCATCGAATGGAAGACCCAAGATGTCGAGGGCTTTTCCGCTCTCGAGACCGATACCAAACTACTAACGACAAAGACACCTTACCTTGTCGTCACAACGGACTATCTCGTCAAGGTTAAGAACCGCGCCGATGTCTTCGCCCTGTTCCCTCAGCTCCAGAGCGATGGCCAGCGACCAGCGAGCATGGGCCCCCCGCCAGAACCTATCCTCGTCATCCCAACTACCTCGATTGTGTCCGTATTCGTGGCCGAGAGCACCAAGCCGTCTTTTGGTCTGGAAGTGTGGTGGAAGGCGCAAGCCGGGGTCTCCTTCCTTCATACCACCTTCTACTTTGATTTACCCACCGATAGAGATGAGCAGCTGTATAATATCGTTCAGACCATCCGAGGGCCCCATATCGAAGAGAAGGATTTTGCGCGCCGCTCCGTCGAGGTATCCGAGCTCATCAGGACGATTCAAGAGACCGAGGAGCCCAAGTTCATCAACCACAATCTGCAAATATTTCCCGTAGTACCACGAGGCATCACCCGGAAGGAGTCTGGCTTCAAGCAAGAGGACGACCCCAAGAGGCCACAGGAAAGCCCAGCATTCTACCTGGTCATTGGACCCCACCTCTGTTATTTCATCGAGTTGCAGAGGGGCAAGAATGGCGACCTAGTTTGCAAGCACAAGACTTTTGGTCTAGTAACTCTGGAACTCTTCAAGGCCGATTGGACCATCCACCAAGAGAGATTCAACATCACATTCCGGTAAGAACATCTCTCTGTAACATTGTCTTGCCTATGAAAGGCTCTCGTCTCACTAACACGTACTCAGGGACCCATTCCAAGCGCCAGTCACACTGGAACTTGCGAGTCGCTATTACCGCCACATCATTCGTGACTTCTGTGCTGTCGACCGCTACTTGAAGCCTGCATGGCCGCAAATCTGGCAGAGTCGTGAGATCTTCCACGTCACCGGACTTAAAGAGACACATCTCGTTACCGCCGGCGAGGATTTTGGAAGCGTCAAGAGGACCCTCGATGCCTACCTCGCAGCCTACCGATGCCCCGCGGTCGACTGGGAAATCAACTGGAAGACCAAGTTCGCCCCCGAGTTTCGCCTACTGCCCGCCAAGGATGGGAACAACTACTCACCACTCCAACTGTTGGCTGTCTTGCGCGCATTGAGATACAACGACTACTTCAACTCGCTATCGTTTCGCGATATCGACCTTGGCGTGCTGTGGAGCGTTAGCGATCACCATGCGAGACGGGGAAATGTTGCCTGGTTGAGCCGGACTTGTAAGCTTGCCGGCTTGTTGATATCAATTTTTTGTTTTTTTTGTTTTGTTTTTTGATAACTAACTTCGTTCCAATAGTGGTCGCTCTGGGAACCGACGAGATCGAGGTCCTCAAGATCAGCCCCGTACTGCACCAGGAGTTTCATGCCCTTGCCTTTTGCTCCGAAAACATTCGCCAGATCGACTTTACCAATGCATCCAAGTCTTACCCCAACAAGGTCTCGACCAGCGGTCAAGATACGCCCACCATTCAGTTCCTCACGCCTATTCTGGAGCTACTCAAGGCTGGCATCACACGATGCAATCGCCTGATTCTTGCCGGTAACCTTCTGCTTCAGCCCGATCTCGCTGAGCTGGCTGAGGCGCTGAAGGCTGCCCCTATTCAGGCTCTGGATGTCTCCTACTGCGGCTTGGATGACATGAGTTTGCGAGACTTGATCATCACACCGCTTCTGGATGGGCCTCGGATGGTGCAGGTTCTGGATCTGTCCGGTAACCCTGGGCGTGTGGCGTGCCAGACTGTTCCCGATCTGCTATACAGTCTTGGGGATCTGAGGGAACTGAACCTTGCTGGCAGTCTTCGGGGCGAAATGACTGGACCATTGCTCCCCATCGAAGCACTTGAGAATCTTCCAGGCCTGGAACTACTTGATATCTCGAATTATGCGGTAAGTCTGTATAGAGATCGGGGGCCAGGAGCCATTGCTGACCTCGTTTTAGCTTAATATCCCTACTTTGCGGGAGATTGAAGAGTGGTTGGCATTGAGAGGTTCCAAGATCGACAACCAGGTACCTGTGCGATTCCGGAAATTGGTGTTGAACCGATGCGCCATCACCG
This sequence comes from Sordaria macrospora, assembly GCF_033870435.1. Taxonomy (NCBI): domain Eukaryota; kingdom Fungi; phylum Ascomycota; class Sordariomycetes; order Sordariales; family Sordariaceae; genus Sordaria; species Sordaria macrospora. Next base: position 2,654,827 of record NC_089374.1, on the reverse strand, counting down.
GAGCTAAAGCTGCCAAGCTGTTCAACGCCATCGGTGTGAATCACGGACTTTATCTCTGTCTCAACGGTAACCCTGTCGAAGACGGAATCGATGCTTTGTGCGACGCCATTCGTCAATCGCAGACCCCGGCCGGATTGAGCATGGAGATGATCGAGTTCCGGGAAGAAAGTCACTACCTTTCGTTGATCAGGGCACTCACCGAAACCAGATACATCACCTCGCTGAGCCTTCTCGGAACTGCGCCCTCAACCCCGTCTCAAGGCACCTGCAGTCGCGAAGCTATCCGGGTATTCGAGCGCTTCTTCGCCGAAAACAAGTCAATCCGTTATCTGGACATTTCCGGCTTCAGCGGTAAGCTGGACGATGGACAACTTGCCAAGGGCTTCGGTAGGTCTCTTATCGGGTTGACGCGCAACAAGTACCTCACGTATCTCAGGATCCGGAATCAGAACCTCCATGAGGATGCAGGCATTTTGGGCAAGGTGATCAGCGAAAACAGGCAGTTGATGCTATTTGACTGCCAGGACAACAAATTCAACTGCACGAGCTTCCAGTTTTTGGTACAGAGCATGCGGACGAACACCCAGATCATCGAGTTCCCGGTCGAGAGGAGGGAGAGGGACGCCATTTGGAAGAACACGCTACAGGGCTTGAACCGAGGACCTTATGGTCAGATTTTAACCAGCACCACGGGAACCGGCACGGTACCGACCAAGGGCAAGAAGGGCAAGAAGCATGAAAGCCACAAGTCTTTGTCGTTGGGCAAGATGACGCAACATCCCGCCGCCAACGGCAGCAGCAGCAACCTGAAGGATCCACTGAAGGAGCAGGAGACCATGCTCCGCACCGTGCTGTCGCGACTCTTCGATGAACTCGACGGCTATCTCAGACGGAACCGCCACGCGCTCGAGGAAGCTTCCGGACAAATGCTCGATTTTGATGGTCTTGCTTCTGACGGCCAGGAGGAGGTCTGGCCCGGTTCGCCTGCAGCCGTGGACGTGGAGAATCCTATTGACGACACGGGTAGAAACGCAGTCGATATGTCCCCTACCGAACAAGGATCAGGAGGCCAAGGAGGACTGGCACCAGACACCGCTGCGATGCTCAAGGCACGTCGGGCAACCGTTCGCTCGTCCATGATCGCCTCCGGCAAATACAACATCGGCGCCTACCCATCACCGCCCACCCTGCCGCCACCTCCGATCCCATCCTTCTCGCTCTTCCCCGACATCAGCGAAACCACCCTCGATCCCGTTACCGAAGTCGATACCCCGATGCTCGAGTTCCAGCGCGAACTAGAGCTGGCCGCCGACGCTGCCATCAACGGTAGTGATGGCGGAACCCCGATCTTCGCGAACGAGATTCGTCGCAACAGCGGCATCTACGCCAACAGCACCGGAAACGGCAGCAGCGGATACCTCAGCCAACACAGCGCGAGCAGCAGTCGCAGCGAGGGCATCAGCCCCATGACGATGCCGGCCACGCCTAACCCGCCCACCACGGCGCCGCCGCCGATTCCCAGGGTTCCGGTTTCCAGCAGACATAGCTCATTCACGCCATCGCTTCCCGCAGTATCCAGTAGGAACAGCTCGTTCCAGCCGCCGGCATTGCCGACTATGGTTCCCCCACCACCACCCAGGCCTACCTCCACCTCGGCGCTGGCGTCCGCTTCGGCACCAGCTGTCCTGGAGTCGACCACCGGTAGCAAGAGAAGCGGTACCATCATTGGTGGAGAGGATGATGATTCCGAGCTTATGAAGTTGATCAGGGATTTTGGGGCTACCGGCTTTGCTTGATCTGTTCAAGTCACCCCACATATCCATCAACAATCTATCTATCTACCTCCAAGGTGACCCGCGCGACGTGAGAGACTGAATGGTTCTCGGTTGCATAATAAGCGGGTCACAGTTCTAGGGAAGAAGAAATGACTGGTTCCAGTCACTGTACATACATACACGCCACAACATTTCATTGTTTTCACCATATTGGCAGGGAGTGAAAGGGGAATTCATTTCCCTACGGATTTTCACTATTATATCTTTTACTACTACTACTACTGCTGCTACTACTACTACTACTACTACTACTACTACTACTACTACTACTACTGCAGTGTGTTTTGATACCCCATACATACATACATATATCGTGCAAGCGAGCGAGCGAGCGAGCGCATGGGCGGGTGGGTGGGTGAACTAGGAGGAGATCAAAGAGCGAGGAAAGAGAGCCAGGAGAAAGAGAGCGCGGATGGAAAGACGAGAGTTTGATCCGTGTTTGGCGGTCGGCGATTGGATGAAGTAATGGCCAGAGTCAGATGGGGGATGGAAAGGCTGAAAAGGGCTGTACATATCGGAGACCTGGGGGGGATGCGATTGATTGGTGGTTCAGGTGTAGGATATAGAAAGGAAAGAAGGAAAGAAGGAAAGAAGGAAAGAAGGAAAGAAGGAAAGAAGGAAAGAAGGAAAGAAGGAAAGAAGGAAAGAAGGAAAGAAGGAAAGAAGGAAAGAAGGAAAGAAGGAAAGAAGGAAAGAAGGAAAGAGAGAAAGAAAGAAAGGCATTATTGAAAGGTCGACTGGTCGGTCGGTTGGTTGGTTAATGGGGGGTATGGCATGGCATGGCATAGTCGGTCGAACGGTAAGGGCAGGTATACATTCTCGGTGTGTGGTCAAAGAAATGGGTCGGAAAGAAACGGGAAAGTTTATTTGCAGGATAGGATAGGATAGGAGTTATTACTAGGATATAGGTAGGATTATAGGAAATAGGACACTGGATACCGTTATTATTTGTTATTGTTCAGGATGTTAGTGAGGAGTCTTGCTTCTAGGTGTATGTACATGTGATGGCCCACGTGAACACAATATGGTTAGTTAATACTTTGCTTTTCGCCGTCAATTATGGTGCAGAGTGAGTTATGTCGAAGTCAGAGACGTTAGCGGCCAGATCAAGACTCGATGGTCGATTATGTATAACAAACATATATACACTGAAAAGAGCAGGGACCTATAGGGTAGGGGGGCGATGTGTCACAGGGTTATAACTGGCTATATAGTGTGCACTTCGAGTTGTGCCTTGCAAGCAGAATGTTGTCTACTTTTGGTAGTTTGGCGTACTTGGCCATAGTGCACGCCTGTCCCTGTTATAAGATGTGCGGGAACTAGCCTCACAATTTGGCTTCTATTCTCTTCACCTCTCTCTTCACCTTTGTACTACCTCGACTCAACACCAACAGTCCCCTTAACAGCCAACCCCCCATCGGGCGCCTCAATCCACACATCAACCCTCTCCCTGCGCGGCTCACCCAAGCACAAGCCCAAGCCCGCCTCATCGACGCCGTTCTTTTGTTGTTGTTTGTTAGGCAACAACCTGACACAAACCTTCATCTCCTCGCCCACAAACAGCGGTCGAAGGTTTTTGTACTCTATACTTGCAATCTCCCATTGCGTTTTCTTCTTCGGTTCCTCCTCCGGAATGAACAACCTTTCCCTTATGCCCTCCGAGATGTGGGTCGCGGCATGAGCAGCGGTGGCCGGGTCTGTATCAGCACCAGCACTGGTGACAGTAGAAGTAGAAGAAGAAGCGGCCCTCAAAAACCCCTCAACAGCCCTCAACATAATCACCAACGTCAAGGGGCCATGCACCAGCCTTTCTTTATATCCCTCGACTTCCCGCGCGTACAGCGGGTCCAAATGGATGGCGTGCGCGTTGAACGTCAGCGCGGAGAACTGAAACAACAAAGTGGCGTCGGGGGTCATTTTGAAAGAAAAATCGGGTTGGTGGGGGACGCGGATCACCCTCGCTGGTTCCAGTTTTGAACCTGGCTCGCGTTCTCGAAGGAAAACCAGACGGCGGAGTTCCGAGATTACGCCCTCTTTCGATGCCTTTGCTGCCTCGCTGATGGTGGCACATTCTTGCCCTCCCGCTCCCGCTCCTGCTCCCGCAGCTTGTAAATCCCTAACCACATCCCGTACCACTTCCTCCATTTGTTTAGAAGGGGTCTCGGGAGGGAAAGTAACATAGGTCCTCCAAACATCCACCCAAACCCTCTGCTCCTCTTCCTTTCCCATTTTCCCAATTTGCACCACAGGCGGCGTCCCTAGAGTCTCAACACAAACCGTCTTCCTCCCATCCACGTTGAAGTTTTGTTCCGACCCAGTCCCAAACTCAATCCTCCCGCCCGCCCACATCCTCCTCGTAAAGGGCGCGCCGGGGCAGTGATCGGCGTCTGTACCGTCGGGAAATAAAAGTTGCGGAGGGGTTTGGAGGGGGTAGTATGCTAGATGATACCCGGGCAGCAACGCCGCTTGCTCAGGCTGCGGCCATGGGAATGGGGAGGAAGAGGAGGAAGACGTGAAGAAGGAGAAGCCCGCGGGAAGACAGATGCTTGGTAGATGGGAGGATAAAGCGAGAGAGAGAAGGTGGGATTGAGTAGGGTGGAGGGTGTCGGGTATGAGTTTTGGTGGGATGTTAGAGAGGGTTTTGGTTGCTTGGTGGAGGTAGGTTTCGGGGTTGAAGGGTGGTGGTTGGGGAGTGCCCTTTTCTGCTCCTGAGGACGAGGAGTAGGCCCTTATTTGATTGCCATGGTTGTTTTGTATTGTTGGGGCAGTCGTAGGAAGCCGTGTCGTAGAGATGGTGGGATGGGTGAGGTACCTCCCCGTTGTTATGTTTCTGGTGGCTGTGATAGTTCTGGTGGCGGGGGTAAAGAGCCTCATCGTGGCATCGAAGCCGACTGTTGTTCAGTTAAGCAGCTGGTGAGAAATTCGTGAAAGTATGGGTGAGGTGATGCCGGTTGAGGGAGCCGTAAGATCGTATAAGTCGTCACCGTTCCCGGTATCTCAGTGTGTTATCCCTCCGCAGTCAACTCTGGTTTTCTTGATCTTCAACGGTAAGTAAAGACGTTCGTTCATGTGAAGTTTAATAGTTGTTGTCGAAAGTAATGCCAAGACCCCGCTCAGCACCGGTTGCTGGTAACCGGTAATCTCCTGTAACATACACCATAAATACACATACCGTATTGTAACCGTTTTTGTCGGCTGTCACTGTCAGTGTCAGTGTCGACATCGCTGCCCCCCGCCGAGCAAGCAGTGCCCGCTTGTCCGCCCGCCCCATCTACATCCATCCATGATCCATGATCCATCCCCTGGTCAACCACTAGTTGTGTGTGTGTGTGTGCCCCTGAGCCTGACTTCCCTGAGCTGAGAAACAATCCCAGCTGCTCCGGAAGCAATGGGATTTTCCAAACCCCCCCCAAAAAAAAGCCTTGGCCCTTGGCCCTTGGCCTTTTTGAAGATTTTCCCACATCATGACGGTAGAAAAGTCTTGGTGTTTTCTTGGTATTCTTTTGACATTGATTATGATTTGGTAACCGTTGACTAAAACCGCCAGACCGCACAAATGATGTATGCCCCTGACCCCCTTTTTTCGTATATGGACGGGAGCACTGGGAAGTCAGCGGAAGGACCCGAGAAACAAGCAAAAAAAAACACTTTGGACGTCCTTGGCTTCCTTTCGCTCTCGCTGCTCGCTGCTCGCCGCGAAGATGGATGATGGTGAATTGTTGTTTGTTTGTCCTTCTTGGACCGAGGTATGTAAGTAATGGCATTGATAATGGATTCGTACGTTGGTGTTTTTAGCCCTGAAAGTGTGATGATTTTTCTAACCTCTTTGTCATGTCCGTTTTGGCTTCCTGTATTTTTTTCCTTGGCTTGACCTTCGCACTTTGCCCTTGAACCTGTCCAGTCAAACTGTCAATCCCAGGTCATTCATTGACTCTTTCTCGTCTTTTGTCATGCCTTTTTCCCAATACCTTTTGCCAACAATTCTATTACGGTATGTGACAGTGAGAAGAGTCTCTAAGCGTCTATAACCGCCAAAACAGGAAAGATCCAGACGCCCTCTCCCTCTGAATTCCATCTCCCCAGCCGTTTCTATCCCCAACTCTTCTTTCTTTCGCTTGAATGTCCAGGGGCCGGGGAATAAAATAATACCAACTAGCAAGAATTACACGCGCTGGCACGCAAGCAGGACAAAAAGCATTAAAGATGACTTATGTGCAACGTAGAAAACGATATGTAATGTAGAAAAAAGAGGAGGCCACCAGTCGAAGTTCCAGTTCCAGTTCGATGATATACTTGAAGAAAGCGAAAGAGGCCACTCCATCCGCCCATGATAACCTGTGGTGGTTTGGTCAGAAAGAAAAGACGCACACACAAGGCGGTGATAATAAACAAAAAACGAGGGTCGAAAAGGGTAGTTAAATCAGTTACGGCGAGCCCCTGGCCCGAACTGAAAATGCATGAGTGCTCCAAACTCCTATGCTGGCCAAACGCGAAACGAGGCATGATGTCATTCCCTGAGATCTCTGCCGCCCACCCATCCTGTCCGTTCATCCATCCGGATCATTCCCATCCTTCGGCTGCTCCTATTTCTTCCTATCATCCCCCTCATCTCCTGCCTCTCTCAACATGAGTACACACAACGAGAGGCTTTGGGGGGTTGTGGTATGTAGGTAGGTGACTGTCGTCGCTGTGCTAGGTCAAGTACGGCGATCCTAGCATCGTTCGCTCGAAAATTCAAGGGTAAACATTTTTTCTCATTCCTATGAGAAATGAATAGCCCTAAATCTCCATTCGAAATCATGCGCGCAATCCCGCCAGACGGTGATATGATGCCCTTGCGAGTTCCCGAGGTGGGTCTAGAACATCAACTATGGGCCCGCCTGACGGAGTTTTGTTAAAGGCCCTCCTCTCCGGCCTTGCAAAGTTTTATCTCACGGCCCCATTCGGATTTGAGAACTTGGGACGCCGTGATTCTACGGGACGGGTTCGGGTCTAATATCGAGTAGATGACGTTCCTGCAACGAGCCTGGATTGATGACGGTCAGTTCTGCGACATTGCTTCATCTGAGTTGCCGTGATCCGACTTACCCTGTGTAACGACTCGATCGGTCCGTAACCCTCCTCGTCTCGACGACCTTCTAGGTACCTGGCATAGAACTCGTCGTCGTCCTTCTTAGCGACCCTCCACAAATGACGACCGGTCCTCATGGCCATGTAAATGACACCGCAAGCCCAGACATCGACAGCACGAGCATCGAACTCTTTGTCGATATACTCCTCGGGAGCAATATAAGGGGCGGAACCACACAGACCGGAAACCATGTGCGCGTCGTTTTCCCAAGCCATACGGAAGCATTCGCCGTTGCCAAAGTCAGTAATCTTGAGGGCACCGTGGGTGGTAAGGAGGAGGTTCTCGGGCTTCAGATCACGATGAGCAACACCCATCTCATGCATGTACTCGACGCCACGCATCATTTGCTTGAAGAAGCAATCCGCCTCCTGAACCTCGAGTTTTCCGGCGGCAAGGACAAGCGTGTAGAGATCTCCTCCAGCGCAGAATTCCATCACTTCGCAGAAATCTCCCTTGGCGTCCTTAATAAGGTCAAGGGTGTGAATCACGTTGGGATGTCTTAGGGAGGAGGAGATGCAGAACTCGGCGGTCAAGCGTTTGCTATACTTCTTTTCCGTTTCCTCGGGCCTGCGGCGGAACTCCTTCACGGCAAAAAGCTTCTCCCCGAGACCGTTCTCCATCTTCTTGTGCGAGATCCTCACGATACCAAAGGCACCACGGCCAATGATCTCCTGGCATTTGCCGTATTTTTCGACCAGAGTGGTTGGCGGAGTGGTCGCGCCCTTCTTCTCTGCCGAGGAGGCAAGACCATCCTTTTCTTGTTTGAGAGTGTCGACCCAGCTGGAAACCAAAGACAGATCGTTTTCGGGAACCGGCTGTTCAGTTTTCCTGCCGAGGAAGCCCTTGATCATATCGGTGAGCTTCTCCTGGCGGCGACTTGATTTCAGGTGGTGCTCGTGACCGCCTTGGGCCTCGGGGATGACGACGAAGCGCGACGGTGGCGCATTGCCGTTCGTCCTGGCCTTGGCATCGGTGGTAGACATCTTGCGCTGCGGAGGGGCAGGCTTCGAGCTCGACGAGGGCGGCGGGGATGGAGCTGTGCTGGTGTTACCCGGGGTGGTGTTTCTCGAGACAGCTGCATCTGCAGCAACGCGGCTTGTGTCTTTTGTCGAGAACATGCGAGTCAAGCGGTCCTTGACGGAAGCCTTCTCGGCAGGCTTTGGCAATTGCTCAGTCGAGCCGGTCGGGACGGACTGGCCGTTCTGGGCAGCAAGATGCGGGGATCTCGAGGAGAGGTCGAAGGACTTGATGGACGAGGTCTGCGAAGGTGAGGTGCGCTGTGAAGACCCAGACTTGGCGTCTGAGGTGCTGTTCGCCATGGTTGCAGATTTTCGAGGGGGGACGGGTTTCGGGTCGCTCGGTGGGTGTGATTTGGGGGGGGGGGCCAGTGCTCTTGTGGTAGGTTTTTCCGCGCTGGGCGACGGCTGGGCGCTGTTTGTAGCTGGTCTGACTGCCGGAAAGTGCAGCCGTGGGGGATAGCGTACGGCGGTCAAGCTCGGGCGATGGTGGCAGTCGCAGGCAGGGCAAGCGGATTGTAAGCGACGACGGGCGACACGGGCGAGCGTGGGATGAGGTAGGGTCGAAAGGTCTTGGGTCAGTTCGTTAACGGGTAGGCTTGGGTCGTCGTCTGGGGGGGGGGGGGTCTTCCACTGCGCTTATGCAGGGAACAGCGATGGTGGCGGCTTGCGCGCCTTGAATGAGTGGGCAGAAGCCCGGACTTGGACCCTTTAGGCCTTCAAAACGGCAGGGTATTGTCGAGGCGATGAACCTCTGTTTGGAAAGCGAGAAGGACTCAATCCCCTTTATAAGCCGCGATAGGGCTGGCACGGGCTGGCAAGGCCAGAAAAAAGCGAGAAAAAAATCAAGAGGCCGAATCCGATTGAGCGGAGCGGAGAAATCAAAGGCGAGTGCCGTGCGTGCGGTGCGCTCGGTGCGGGCTGCGCGCCAGTGGATTCTTCCCACCTGCACCTGTGCTTGGTTGCCGACTGCTTCTTTGCGTGCTTCGTGCGGACTGTATGTAACTGTGGAGGAGCCAGTCGCAGTGCGGGCAACAACGGGTGTTGCGAAACTGTGTGCGCTTGGTTTTTTTCCCTCTTCCACTTCTGATTGTGGTGCGGGTGTACGGTGCCAACTCAAGTGGGTTCTCTGCTGCAGAGTTAAGTGCTGGTCTGGCGAATGAAAGCCCAGCTAAATCGGTGGAGATGGCGGGTGAGGTGAATGGACCTTGATAGAGCCCAGCCAAGTGAAGTGGACTGTGGCCCGGGTGGATGCCCTGGTGCTGCGTGACAGAGTGGAGCCAAAGGCAAAGATACGCCGCGAAAGGTACCACAAATACGTCGTTACGTAGCTCGTCGTTGTAAAATAGGTAGGGTTGGTTTCAAGCTTTTCAGACCTGGCTGGCTTCGGATGCGTCCGGTCGTTTGTCGCCGATGTCTACCGTTCTGTGCGTGTGTTTCTCTGTCTCTCGTCTCTTTTCCAGTCAATGGTCAACGACGCAAGAAAGTGAAGAGGCCGTTGATGTTGGCGCCTTGGTCGGATGAAGTCGTCCGGTAGGTAAGTGGGTGTTAGTAAAACTCGAGAAGCGTGGCAGACCTGGACTGTTGTAATTGGCGGATGGCAATCATGGTGAAGATATTGGTATAAATGGGAGGATGGTTTTGGTCATGTGAGTTTTGTCGGCTCCGACGTCGAAAGAATGCCGATTCCTTGTTCCTGTTCCTGAGCAGGCCGTCTTGAGTTGTAGGGACAATGGAAGGTGAAAGAGGGAGATTAGAGGGTCGGTCTTTCCAGCGCTGGATCGACAGAATGAACAATGGAAGAATTCCAGGCGAGAAAAGGAGTTGGAGCAGGGCAGGAGGTGCCCTCGGTGCCCTGTCGCTCCTGCTTGGCCACCCAGCTGCCACAGCAGACCGCAAACTGCAGACTGCAGAGAGCCTGAGGCAAAAGTGCTCGGCTGATCGTGAGGGGGCAAGATTGGGAAGCTATGACTGAGATGACAATAGCAATATGTAGTAACGGTTGAGCGAGAAAGGGAATGGCTGCTTTTTAACTCAAGGGGCTGAGATGTCCGATGTAGGTATGCTCACCAGTCGGATTAATGCTGATGATTATGCTGCCGGGCTGAGTAATAGATGTTCAGACCACACTGCTGCAGGTAAGGCGGGAGGTGTGGCAGATGGCAGGTGTCGACCCGGGTTCGTTTGTCACTCGAGGTCGCGTTTGGATTGGGCGGCGTACAGTGAAGGAGTAGGCGATAGTATAATGGCAAAAGTTGTGCGCTGTGGTGAGGGTGGGTGCTTTGTTGAGGGCGTAGAATAGGTAGGCACGGCCTTTTCTATGTGACGAGAGGAAAACAGATGATGAATGATGGCCAGCAGAATCCGGGACAAGAAAGGGCAGCTGAGAGCCAAAGTGAGGTCAAGCTGGAGGTCACGGTTTTGGCCAAGAGTCTTGTCCTATTTGTGTCTCCAAGGTTATCGACCCCTTTGTGGCCGGCTCCTGGTCAAAACCAAAGGCAAGTAGCTCCAGGCAGGAAAAATGGGAAACCGGGCACAATAGAAGAAGGGTGGTAAAGCGTGACTGAACCAGACAAAGAAAGAAGCAGAGCCGTGTAAGAGATCAAGAGAGAGGGCAGGAGCAAGAAGAGAGTCAGGGATGGCCGATAAATATCTGATTCCCGACACGGGCACAGATACATGGAATACATCCACAAGTCTCTACTTAGCTTTACCTGAGAGGTATGTATACAGACAGACAAGGAGACATGGGAAACAGCACCCAACACGATGCGGAAAACCTGACACGAAAAACCCCCCCCCCAAACAAGGCCGCTATGCCCTATCCATTCTCGCATTCGACTCCATTCCACTTACGCCGCACATCACGATAGCAGCCGCCAATTGTTCTGTACAAGTTAGCTAATATTATGACGACGAAGGCGGGTAGGTAGCCTTTTGACAAAACCTGCCAGTCAGAGATACAGTTACAGAGACAGTCCCATCAACATGGAGAGCGGGAGTTGTCTGAATGGTGCAAAGCCTGCCAAAGGCTTCAGAAGGTGGGAGAAAGTCACACGCATACCACGGTCCGTAGCCCCACTGCAACGGCGGCTGTCAAAGACAAGCAGCCAATTTATTCCTCCGAGTAAGACCCCGGGTTTTCAATGTAGGTTTCCATCTCACATACCCAGGAGTTCTTGCACTGTAAACTTTAATGCGACAACGGCCCCTCCTCATCAAAAGGTTTGCGCTTATGTACAACATAGGTAGTTGCGCTCCATAGCGGACAGGATTACACCCATCGGACTTGTAGTCTTTTTTCTGAGAACGTCACGGTGGATCTGGGTATCTCCTTCAACATACAGTACACCCACCGTATGTAATCTGTAACGGTAACATTGGAACAGTGAAATTGAACGCGTACCCAATCATACAGGTAGCGGGACATGAGACCCGAAACATACCACTAACACAAGTAGGCCCGTTGCCCTTACCGTTATGATCCATATGAGCGTAATTGCGCCTCTGAAGCTGCGAGCTCTTTTCGATCACGTTCTGGACCGTCTCTGGAAACTCGAAAATATTGCTGATAATCATTGTTCTGCAGCGGGCAGTCAGTGGGAATTGGGGAAGGGTCTGCGTGTTGTCGATATCAGCTGTATGTACTGCTTGTACTTTCTGTACTGTACATATCATGCAGTTGACAGCGAGTGGGACGTTCCGTGCTGCCGTGCTACACCAAAAAAAGAGATGCTCATCTCAACGTTCGGTTTCGTCGACACCCATCAGGTACATACGACAAATCGGAATGTCAAGTCGAGGTTATTGAACGGACATGGCTGGTAAGTACTAGAGGTACCGAGGATCAGGAAACATCGAGGTTGAACAGCGGATGGGCACCGCTCCTTCTGAGAGTGGAAGTGACTGTGGCCCATCATCCACCGTTACGAAATTGCAAGAAGTGGAAGGTACGACAACCCTTCATGGGAACACCCCACTGCACCACACTATGGAGCTTACTTTCCACTCACAACGACAGGATTTCTGACGATGCATTCTCAATGCGGAAGGCATACTGGAGGGCCCCTTCCCACAGTTGGGGTTTAACTGCAAGACGGAAGAGGGAGGGAAAACTTTGCTCTGGCCAGAAAAAAAAACCTGAACTCTTCATTTCCGAACCGAGAGGCCAGAACATTCTATGCAAATACCTATGCACCGCAACAATTTCTTTCCTTGGAAACCAAATCAACAAAGCAAAAATTGCGAGCGCTCAGCTCAGACCCACGGCCTTCGCACTGAACAGGATTGAAGCGGCTGGACTGCAGCTCTTGACCTCTATACGTACACTTTGGTGGGTTTCTGAGTGTGTGCCCTACAAGCCAACATAGCCAGAAACGGTCAATGGACGGTTGGACTTGGTACCCGGTGTGTATTGTTGCCTTTCCGTCCATTTACACACTGCTCCGTTTAATACTGTACACCAAGCTAATTTCCTACAGGCCCTCCATTCTCTGCAGAGCCACTCTTGAGGTTCGCGTCATCCGCATCTCAATGAAACTCTCCAAGAGTCTTGTCTTGGGGTTGTTAGCGACTCTGCAAGAGCCATCAGTGGACACTTTGTGGACCTGGGACTGGCGGGCGGCCTCCCATTTCCCATTGAGGTTGGCATCCAAATATTGTTGCGGCTGCTACGGTTTCCCGCTTCCCTTCGCCCTTCTCGTCGACTGGTTGATCCGACACGTACGTACATGCATGTAGAAGCCGTTGTGGGCGGAGGCGGGGCCGATCGAATCTGATTTCAGGCTTGTGATAGTGCCCGAGCGCCAGAAGGAGAAGGCCGACGATCTGGCGGTTTCCCGGCCAGTTACGGAGCAAGTCGTCTTGCGACCTGCACCCCGGTTTCGGCTTTGCTCTCCCGATCAGCGGGCCTCGCGGGCGTGATGAAACATCACCTCACTTCCTTTTTCTTCCCTGCCCACCCGAGGTCCTTTGTAAATTAACTGTGCTGATATGAAGCTTCAGGATCAAGATGGCATCAACGAGCCGACATACCTTGAGTCGATATCAACTCCGTGTTGCACAGGACATCAACCTTGGCCGCAAACTATCATTGATGACCAGTCCATCTCCTCACTACCTTCCCCTTTCTGTGTTGGCCAACAGCATACCTATTCCCATGCCTGGTCATCTTCTCCATCTCCATACTACTCCATCTCAGTGGTTTGGTGTCATGCGTCTGCAATTGCACGCTGGCTAGAGACTGGAAGATACGTTACCACGGAAAGCATAACCTCCTCCTCAATTATCATACTATGAGGCATTTTCATTTCGTCTTATTCCACACACCGAATCGTGGCCTCGACGTCCTGCGGCCCGCCTGCGACTAGGCAAGTATCCGGCTTTTGCTTTAAGCCCCTCTCGCCGCGTCCTTTAGTCCCTTTCCCACTATAGATACATGCCGCCTGCTATTGTCTCCTGTCTCCAATCCGTATTCCCCTCTCATTAGCAAGCAACTTCTTGTAACCTGATATCTGCACCGACTATTGGTCAGTCCTCGAACTGTCCCTGAACTGATGAACTGGCACTGCAGCCTGCAATGGCTCAGTGGGGTTGCGCCGCTCCAGTGTCTTTTGGCAAACATCTATCACCACCAACCTTCGTCAACCTACCAGCTGGGGACGAGACCTACCAGAACCCTTGCCGTCTTGCGTGGTGTATCTCGGGGATACCTTATGTGGAAGCTGGTGAGCCCTAGGGGCTATCGCCGGAGCTCTCTGAGCTCTGCTTTGTCATCCAGCAACAGTAAAGATGCATGTCTACAACCGAGGGATGCTGTAGGCATACACCCGAGTAGATAACACACATCAGCTTTCCTTTCACGAACCATGTTTCTTACTCGAAGAACCCCATTCCGCTGTGTGGCTTTTCAGATACGGCATAATGTACTTAAGAACTCACAGCGGGTTCTTGGCATCAGATGTAACCGTTTCTCGCAGGATGATACACAGTTCGCAGAGGTACAGACACAGTGGGCGAACAGGGTATTTGAGAGCCTCCTTCTTCTCATCCTCACCCAGTGTCGGTTTGCTCATGCGTCCTCATAACTTCTTCTATTTCTTTCTTCGGACACTGAAACAAACGGAAGGGGAAGTGACGCCCCCGTAGCGGTGTGCCAAAGCCACCATGTAGGAGAAGACAGATTATGGATTATTGCGTCAAGCCCTTTTACCTCACCTTCAAAAAGCTGGAAAACTGCCAAGATTCTCAATCACGTACCAAGACTTCTTGGTTGCCGGAATAACCGACTTAGGACCGCAGGATTGGGCTGTTGGGCTGGGTACTCAACAAGAGCCTCATTTTTCAGAGAAAATGGGTAGCAGGTTGAATATCATTACGTCTCTGCCTGTGTCCGAAACTCGCGGAGCATCTGGAAGTGCATACCTCTAAGTCGCCTCTGGTTCACCAAATGCGCCGTTTGTACACGTTAAGTACAAGTCAATGGATTAATCTTGGAGCAGTTCGGGAGGTTGATAAGGTAGGTGATCTCATCAAATAGTCTCATCCGTGCTGGCAGGTGTCACAGGTCACAACTTGACAAGTAAAACCGTCCATTCCCTATTTGCGCTTGTGCTGCATGTCTCAACGCTATGTGGAGAGTGTCTCGCAAGGCTCGACATCGTCTCATCTCAGAGCATGCATCCTCATATCTTCAATAGAGAGCTACCGCAAAGACTGCATTGATCGACATTAGCGTAGGGCTCAGAAAATTTCTTGCTGGTACCGTGTTTATGAGAGATATCGACGATCTTGACGATCAAACACATCCAGGAAGTGGGCAGCACATGCGCTGGGAACGATGGACAGACGTTGGGTAGAAGATGGTGGGGTAAGGAGGGGAAGAAAATGACAAAACAGGTAGGGGCATCAAATCTAAGTACATGATGTTCGTGGAGGGGTTCCCCCTTGCTTTTCATCTCGGAATTGAGACCTTAAACTCTCATTCAGTTCGGGGCATGACTTCGATAGTACCGGTGGTACCGGCAATACCACTAAGTCTTCTGCCGCTGCTTTCCCTTGTCGAAAACGAAACACTTCCACACGTGTGCTGTGATACGCTCACATTCTGGGTATCGCTTAGGTATACTAATGCTCTCGTCGATACCGCACAAGGGGACAACCGATATGTTCCGTGCGGATCATGTTTATGCGTACCTCACGGTACGGCAACAGACGTGAGGTAGGTTGCCGTCCTTGGCGGTCTTCCGGGGAGGTTCAGGTCAACATCCGTTGACACCCGTGTAAATGGATCTGCGCTAGCACTAGGTAAGTACTCTCGCCATTTTCTTTTCCGTTGTTCAAGGATTGTTAGCTATTTGCGTGGAAGCTTAGGGATCCATGGTTGGATTGGTACCATCCATAGCAACGCTGACATCGCCTAGTTAACCGTGTGGACTGTATTACCATTACCCTTCCACGCTGTCGAATCATCCCAACAGGATTCCGTCTCTTCTTGAACTCTTCAAGCGTACACTAAGTCGGTTTGCAGTCCCGATTTACATGTTGCTGTCCCGGCCGTCCACATCCGATAACCGCAACCCAAGACCTCCAAGACTTGCAGTCGGGGACTTGGCAAAAGCTTATGTTGTCTCTCATCCTCTTATAAAACTGCCTTTTCAAAGCCTTTTGCCAAGCTCAATAGTCCCTTTTCTTTCTTTCGTGAGGCCTCCAACGGCTTCTCAATCCCCTTGTCTCGGGTCCCTTTTCTTGTCCTCCGTCATTCTCGGAACACTTTCGATCCTCTTGAATTTTCGCTTTTTTTTTTCTCCGACCGCGAGAGGAAACGGAGATCATATGTGTCACGGCAGTCCAGTATTGCCGTCTTGGTAGTCTCGGCATACCGTCAGGTTACGTCAATGGTGTGGGTTGTGATACATACTCTGCAAGGCCGCTTAGGTACACTACATTGGTGGAGCAGGTTTTGTTCAAAGCGTTTGTAAAAACCACGAAAAATATCTTCAACCGGCCGTGATAGTGGCCTCGAAAGTCGAAAAAATGTGCATTCACCTACCTATACGTACAAGTGTACCTGACCAAGGAATCCTGTCGAAGGGAAAATCTTCAGTCCCTTCCCTTCACTTGGCAACGACACTTCAGCTTCCGGTTGACACTCTGCATCTTTATAATATTCCTCGTGCTTTTTTGCATGGAATCAAAGTAAACCACCCGTAACAACCAGAATCTTTCTTTCCTAACAAATACACTTCCTTCTTTCTTTTTCCGGTGAACGGTGATACAACCAACCCTTTTCTATTACCGAGCTGATCGAACAATGTCTAGGTATCAGCCGCCCTTCTCACGGGAATAGCAAAGCTACTGTGCCTATCAAATCGATGCAAGCACAAAGTGAGATTGGGGGTCTTTGCCTTGTATGCACGTTATGTTCACATTCCACATGGGAAACGCCATGCACATACCTACATAACGCAATTGATTATGCGAGTGCGCATCAGCCACCCCTGCATTATCTCTGATATAGACACGGCAGGATGAGAAGAAGCTCGCACGATCCGTGGAAGCAGCCGTGAGAATGAACTTTGGAGACTACCGATGAGAGGGTCCAACAGACTCGGTGCGCTTATCTTCTGTGATCGAACGGTTGTACGGAACGGGAGTGTCTGAATGGAGAAAAGGATAAGAGAAAAAAAAAAAAAAGTCTGTTCCCAGTCTATTATCACCTTCTGTGCATTGTGAGACACTCAACAACTTACCAGCTTCACAAAGTTTCTTTCACAGCCTAATAAGGTATCTCTGTAACCCCTCCCCCCCAAGACGAAGCGCAATACCAACGACAAACTTTCCAACAGCTTTTTGAACAAGACTCGCAGTTGATCACTAGGCAAACCTCGAACTGCATTTTCTGTCACCCCACAGTTCTCCCTTTGTTACCTTATCAGTCAGCCCAGTCAATACAGATATAAACTATTCGCAAAAAAAGCGCCGTCAACGCTTCGATGCAACAATGAACAAGGCAGCGAGCGAACTAACTAAGAAAAGATAAACCTATCAAGACAGGCGGAACAAAGCCCGCACATCACAACTGGAGGAGGTCAACTGACTGACTTTGGTAAGAATAAGAAAGAGGTGAGCAAGTCAGCAGCGAGAGTGAGTGGGTAACAACATAGTGCGATTTTCGGGTGCGCTAACCGAGAGGTACTAGAATTAGTAAGAAGCATGTGTGAGGAGGTAATAGAATGGATGGGGAGCGAGGGGTAAGTAGTGTACATATTTCTAGCTTGAGGGGATAGGTAGGTACTATGGTAGGTGTGTTACACGAACGAGTATCCATCCAGTCGGGGGAACTTCGGTAAGGTTAAGGTAGGTAAATAAGTGTACCTACCTCATGGAAACTTTGTGTGTGAAAGATTAAGAAGAGGTAGTCAGTCACCTCCACCGCATGCGGGGAACATGGGAAAGACTGAAAATGGAGGACATCATATATACGGAATCGATAGACATGGCATTGGACTTGGACTTGGGACTCTCACTTTGTCCGATGCACTGCATTAAGGCAGCTTGGGCTTTACTCGACTCAGGTGCGAAGAAGAAAAGTTAGGCCGATAGGTGGTCCAAGGACTTGGGAGTAATGGCGATCTGAAAGATGATTGATAGTGCCTGAACGGAAGACACTTCGACAAAAAGGCCATGGCAACTTCACAGCAAATCTGATAAGTAACCATGACTGGAACCTTGTCTGATGTTTGTACCTACAAACTGCACAAGCGATAATACCATGCCATCTCCCTACCTACCTAGAATCGCTAGAAGTACTCGAACTTGAACAAATACCTTACCTTACCTATCCACCAAACTGACAGACCACGATCCGACTCGCTACATACCCACGACTCGCGACCGGACGAAAGGAGACCCCAAGTCCGCAACGCGTAGAAAAGTGCCAATGAGCAATTACCACCACCCACCGCTTTGTATTCCAATGATTCCCATCATCCCCACTGGTCTGTCTGTATGGAGGTATGCGATCTGTCAGTCCGGCTCTAGTCCAGTCAGTCGGGTTACTCAACACGGGCTTATTAGGTCTAGTCTAAATTCATGTTCCATCCGCGGAGATGGAGGATCATCAGGGACGAATATTATCAAATACAAAAAAGATATCGGTGGAAAGACGGTTCAAAGACAGGCAAGGCAGTGTAGATCTCAAACACCGCTAATCGACCTCGACTTTTTTGCGGCGTAAAAAAACGGGTCGTGTCAATGTCGACGGAATGCCATCAATCGCCTTGTCTTGCTCAACCACACATACCTACCTCACTCGAAGAAGTTTGAGTAATAAATTCCGCCAGTGAGCAGTTGTATAGTGTTGATTATTTATATGTGTACTATAGGACACACATGTATTTAGAGCATACCTGTACTTAATAAGTGCGTGTCGACGTGATGCTACAACGTGTGGCAAGCCGATATTATTCACGTTAACAAAACGTAGATTACCTATCAGTATACATTTCGTTTGGTTGAGCCCGTAATGATAGTTAGTTTATACAAGTTTTGCTCTTAGCTGTTGGGAGTGTCTAGATAGGTTGAATGCCTGGCTTTTCTGTATAGTTCATTTCTAATACCGGACTAAAGTTGCGAGAGTTTTTGAATGAGGTTCCGATGTTCTGAATACCTAGCACGTGATAGAAACAGTATTCCCGTATTTATAAGTATCTTCCAGGTTTATGCAAACGTGACTTTAGCAGATTCCGATACTTCTAATATAAACGTAAGTGAAGAAAGGAGTGACGAGAAGCTGATAGGAAATTGAACGAAAATTGAACGAAAATTGCAGAGAGAAGCGAAGAGAGAAGTGAAGAGAAAAGTGAAGAGAGAAGTGAAGAGAGGGTGCAGAGAAATGAAGCAAGAAGAATTGACACGGACCGTATATTCCCATGTGATAAGCGACCTATGTATATGCTTACACTTTCCCTTCAGCCCCTGGAATGTAAAATAGAGTGACTTGTTCATTAACCAGAAGGATATAAGCACTAGCTAGTCCAAAATAACTCCGCCCCGGGACCATATAATCTCAGCGCTCAAGGTATATATGACCTCGAAGTAATCGTTCCGCGCCCTCCACTACCAGCGTCCCAAATCAACCTTTGATAAACCGTGTTTCCGCTTTTGACGTCGCTGCCTCCTTAGGCTATTGCCTCCTACCTTCCACCGCCTTCCCTTCTCCCTTGGTCGCGACACCCCCAACCACCACCTCATTCGCCCCTTCCATAGCCTTAGCCACCACATTCGCAAACCCACTACCTCCTCCTTTCTTACCCTCATTGTCCCCTTCCCGTTTTGACTGCCAAAGATCCTTCGGCGTAGCTGTTGCACCCTGCTCATCGTTTCTCCCCTTCCCACTAGTCCCAAATAGTCCCCCACGATCTTCCTCCACCTCTCTCTGGCCATTATTCCCCAGAATGATAGTATCATGTCTCTTCTTATTCAACCGCGTATGATAAATCGTTCCCATACCCGTCCCAGACCCAGTTCCTCTACGGTCATTAGCCTTGCTATTCCTACGAGCGCCATTGGTAGAACTAATACTGGCCGAACGCTTGATCCGCTCAATTTCGTCTTGGAAGGCGTTATCGTAAATGTTGAAGTCGACCATGGTCGGGCTTTCTGAGACGTGATCGGCGGACGGAAGGTCAGAAGTGTTGATGGAGAAGGAGGTGTCAACGCCGCCTACACCGATGCCGAGGTGAGGTGGTTGAGATTGCTGTTGGGGTTGGATCTGGTCAGAAGTTCCTGGGCTCGGACCGGGTAAGATTGTCATTGAGTTGGTTAGGGTAATGGAGGATGAGGTGGAGCTGAATGGTGCAATAGAAGGGAGAGGGTTTCCGGTGGCGAGGGGGTGGAGAGGGCCGCCGCTGAGGTTGTACTTCCCGGCCAGGGTTCGGTTGATGCCGAAGGCACGGGGACCGGTAGGGTTGAAGAATTTCCTGCGCTCTTCGAGAATGCGGTTTGCAAATTCGGCTGTGGATTCTTTGTCATTTTGCGTAGGTTCCTTGAAGTTGGTGTTGGAAAAGTCAATGTCTAGCTCGTTTTCGTCAGGTTTGACTTGGACATTTTGGGGTTGGGATTTGCGCGTGGCTCCGTTGCGGTTGAGGAGACTCTTGAACTTGGAGATTGCTCTCATCTGGACAGTGTTAGAGATGAGTGAAGCATGGATAGTTGGAGTTCACTTACCACGCAAAAGAGATGGCTCATCCGCCTGGTAACGGCATGGTTGAGCTCAAGAGCATTGGGTACTTCAATTGGCTCAGAGCAGTTCTCTTCTTCGCTAAGTAGCGGGTCTTCGCCGTTCTTGGTCACCCAAGGGTGTTCCTTGATATTCTCAGTCAGCTGCATCAGATGCTTGAGTCAACGAGATCACTCACCCTGAGCTCATGCATGGTAATTCTCTTCGCCGGATCCTTCTCCAGAATCCTATGCATCAAGTCAAGAAACTCGGGCTTCTCGTCGGGAGGAAACTGAGGCTCCTGGGTTTTGATCGCTTCCCACATCTCCAGCTGGTTATCACATGCAAATGGGAGCTTGCCGTAACGCAGACAGTACAGAGTAACTCCCATAGACCAGATATCCGCTGCCCTGCCCGAAACATCGCCATGCTTTGCGCACAACTCAGGTGGCAGGAAAGCCGGTGAGCCTGCAGGCTTTGCTGTTTTCATCTCATCTGTCTTTTCGAAGATTTCCGAGACTCCAAAGTCGACGATCTTGAGGACGTCGTCCTCAGTGAGGAGTAGGTTGTCCGGCTTGATATCACGGTGGATCACGCCTTGTGAGTGGACTATAGACATGAGTGTAAGCTAGAGGTTTGCGACAAACATGCGTGAGAGAAGACTTACGATACTCTATACCCAAAATCAGATCCCGAAACCAAAAACGACACTGTTCCTCGGGCAGGGGTTCAACAGATCCATGAATGCCCATCTTCATGACCACGCCCTTCTTACACATTTCCAGCACCATGTAAAGCGAATCATCCTCGGGGTCATCCAGCACCTCATACAGCTGGACAAGGTTGGGATGATTCAGCTTCTTCATGATGGCAATCTCCTCCCTGATCAGAAAGAGGGCATCCTTGGCCTCGAGAAGCCTTTGCTCTGAGAAGCGAGAGATGGGCTGGTTGCGAGGGCCCCTTGGCGCACGGCGAAGAATTTCGGACTGAGCGCGCCTTCTCAGCTGAGCCTTGGAGAATTGCTTGATGGCATATTCCTTGCCAAACTGGTCGGTGGCCAGACGAACGGCGCCGTAAGAGCCGTGGCCTATCTCATCCTTAATGAGATACTGGTTGATGCGTTGGCGGGAACAGCCGTCGATGTCGTCGTCCAGATACTCGGATCTCGCATTAAGAGTTTCCTTGACTTCTCTGTGAAAGGACGGTGTTCGCTTGTGGTGTCTCATGGGACTCGGATATTGCTGCATCTGGGCTGGGGCCGAATGAGTGTGAGGAGGAGTTGCCGGTCTCGGCCTGCCATCGTCGGTTGGGTCGCCATGGAACTGGACTGAGATTCCCGGTGAGAGCAAAGGGGGGGTTGTCGTTTGTGGGTGATCTGGTTCAAGGGAGTCGGTCATGGTGCTTTGGATGCCGGAAATGCGTGGGCGGAGTGGTAGCGAGAAGGTTGTTGATGATGTTGTAGGGCAGCGAGGATCAGGGGCCCGGGGAGGATCCTGAGGTTGTTGATCTGACATTTTTCGTCTTTGAAGAAAATGACAAAAGAGCGGGATATGTAAGATGTTGCAGGTGCGGATGCTAATGCTGGTAGTACGTCCAGGTCTCTACACTTAATGCAAATGCAAGTGTAGTACCTATTACCTATCAAATTCGAATGCCTCAGCTATGACAGTTATTGCGTCTGATGTCCAAGGATGCCGATGGTTCCTTCGAAAAATGTTGAGCGGGAAGAGCCGTGAACAGCTGTTTTTGGTGCAGTGGTGGTTTGGCGCTGAGCTAGTTAGTGCGGGGGTTCTTCTCAGAAGCGAGGAGTTCAGAGATGACGATTTTATGTTGCAATTCCCGCCTGGGCTCCAAGTTCTCATGAGGCCCGGCTTGTCTTGTGGAGAGGACGCAGGGTGGTTATTCTGGACGTATTTTGCATTAGGCGAGAGTAGGCCCGGACTCGGCACCGAGGTAGGTTGCCGGTGTTATAAACTTCTTTTCTTTCAAATCGTGAATGAATGGAAACGGACAAGCTTGGCAGAGGGGATGCCCATCCGCCCAGGAACGTCCAGGGCTCACACAAAGGGGCGGAACCGTCCAAAACAAGTGGACAAAAGGCACAGATGTGGAATGAAAGGGAACCAACAAAAAAAACGGGAGGGGGACCCTTGAAAGTCATGTCTCGTCAGATTCCATAGGGGGTCAGATCATGGTGCAAGATCTCGCCCTAGGGCTTCCTCGTAGGGCAGTTGCACCTCGATCCGTCTTGTCTCTTAACTCTCTCTTCAAGTTGATGACTACTTCCTGGCAGCTCCTCTTTTAACCTTCTATAAGAGTCTATAAGAGTCCCGTCGTTTATCTCCGCCATCATAAATGAATCGAAATACATGACAACTTTCCAGCGAATTGCCAAGAGGACAAAATCGTAAAGTTGATACTGCTGATTTTGACATCTGCTATTTTTGTACGAAATAAATATGAAATCCTAGCATACCCTGTCCCTATAACGGAGCTTTCCGTCGTGTGTAGATCACTACAGCGGCCAGCCTGTGCGTTCGGGAGGCTGACGGGATGAAAGTTGCGCTGAAAGTTTCCACTGTTAGCGCATTTCCTTGACGCCGTAGCGCACCCGCTTCTAGCCCCACAGGGAGCACGCCCGGGCGAACGACTCCCGTGGCCGACACCGACCTGGACCGATTGACAAACAGCGGGACACCGTTCGGGGCAGGGATCCGCTCCGCATTCATCATCTCAACTTGTGTCGCAACCGTAACCAACGGTCCTCCGTACATCATCTTGTCGCAACACATGTGCCTCTTCTCAACAAACCAGTTTCACAACACTCTTGCGTCTTCCCGCTCGACATCCGCCGTTTTCGCCCGGCGCACCGCGCGATACCGATCGCCATCCCCCTCCGAATCCTTAAATCGAGTTACTGGCGCTCCGGCTCCGAGCTACACCACCAACCATGGTCATCTACTCCTTTTACATCTTTGACCGACATAGTAAGCCCCGACCTGCCCCGGAAGCTCAACCTGACACCTTGCTAACCTTTGCCCCCTTACCCACCCAACAGCGGAATGCATATACTCCAAAACCTGGCTCCCACCCCCTCCCGTCCCAGGGGCAACACCACAACAACAACATGATGCCCCCATGATAAGCACTACCGGCGCCGCCGTCAACACACCCGACTCTCATCATTATTCGAATCCAAACGCGCTACGCAGCGGACGCTCGGCGGTCAGCGCGGCCAACAAAGCGTCGGACGACGCCAAGCTGATTTTCGGCACCGTGTTCTCGCTGCGCAACATGGTGCGCAAGCTGGGCGGCGAGGACGACGCGTTTATTTCCTACCGGACCGCCCAGTACAAGCTGCACTACTACGAGACGGCGAGCAACCTGCGGTTTGTCATGTTGACGGACACAGGGACGCTGAGCATGCGGAATGTGATGCATCAGATTTATATCAATTTGTGGTGTGAATATGGTGAGTTTGTCTTTTGGCGCTTTGGGCCAGCGGTACTCCCTAGAGGGTGTGGCTGCGGTCGTGGGTGGGTAAGGGAAGGAAGGGGAAACAGGAGGTTAACAACAAGAAACAGTGGTCAAAAACCCTCTTTCACCCGTCGAACACAAAGGCGGCGCCGGCGTCAGGAACGAGTTATTCGAGCTGGGCTTAAATCAGTTTATCACGGGTTTGATGTGAGAACTTCATCCAACCCTTGATCGAAATCACAACAGCACCAGAGCACAGACACCCGGCCCGATTCTCGCTAGCAGACAGATGGGCCTCCAACGACACTCCATCCACTCTCAGTTTTCTGCCTTTCTCGCAGACATGGAAGCTGATGAAAGAGTTCGATACATAGCGGTCGAACCGGCGGCCAACGATAGCGATCTAGAGTCGCCCCATTGGGGTTTCCCCGGGACTAAAGGTTTTCGGGACCAGTTATGCGGAAAAAGAGAGCCCCAGGCAACGTCGATTCGCGAGCGAGCGAGAAGTATGGGCTCACTGAAATGTCGGGGGGGGGGGGGGGGGGGGGGGGGGGGGTTCCGTCGTGTTTTTACACGGACGCAAGATGACCAACAACCCACGACTTGGCCGCTATCGGAACTGGCTCTCAATGAGACCACTGGCGTATGAATGGATGGGATGAATCGGCTCATACATAGAGAGACGTAATAATCCGTCAACGGAAAGCGGTGCATTTATACCACATATTAGTCGTAATGAAAGAACCAAAATAATGATACCAACAGAATGATAAGAGACAAGCCAACGCTTGTTCACTGCCTCAAGACTCTTTATGATCCTCTTTATTCCATCTAATACAAGAGTAGCAGTAATAGTATAACAACATAAACCCTCATTATCTAGCCCTCGCGCCCCTCCCGTCTTCCATCATACAAAAAACCTCATCCAACCATCATCCAATCCTCCCATCCAACCCCTTTACACGCCAACAATTACACATGCTTATCTCCTATCTTCAAAAGACGGCCCCCTCGACCCCGGCTGTGACGCACTCATCGCCCTCTCCCACGCACTATCGAACCCGGCCGTCGGGTCCGGATTAGGATCCACAACCACCAAGCTCTCTTCCACGCCCGCTGTCGGCCCAGAAGCACCTAGTGACTCTATCAAAACCGCCGACTCCTCAACTGGCCTTTCCGGCCTTTCTCTCCTACTTCCCCTAGGAGCGGGAGCCGATGCTAATGCAGAAGCAGAAGCAGAAGCAGCGGCAGGAACACCAGCATACTCCTCACTAGCGATTTCCGCCTGCCAATTACTACTATAAACCACCGCCGCGAACCCCTCCAAGTCTCTCACGCCCTCCATAGCCTGGAGGTACTCATTCGGCATACCATTACCGATGGCGTGAGCCTGGCGGGTGAGAATCGAAAGAATCTTGGGAAGCAAAACGGCGCGGGTGATGGGGCGTTCGATGTCGATGCTTTGGCGTCCCGCGTTGTGGAGGTCGGAGGAAGTGGCGACGAGGGTCGTGGAGGTTACCACGTCCTCACCAGCCGCGGCGGCTTCGGGAGTGAGGGTGACGGCGGGCGGGGGGACGGCGGCGGGAAGGGAGGGGGTTTCGAAGGCGCCGACGGTAAGTTTGTTGTCGAGGAGGACGGTGAAGCCTTGGTCGAGAAGCTGGGCGAGCACGGAGGAAAATGCGGGGGACTCGATCAGGTCGGCAGTCTCGTCGAGGAGGCGGCGGAGGGAGATGGTGGTTTCGCCTTCGGGAGTGGGTGCGCTGGGCATGGGGAAACCCTGGGATTCGTCGAGCAGGATGCCGGATTCGCGGAGGACAAAGTCTTCCAGGTTTTGCGGCGGGAGGAGGAAGGGGAGCCATTGTGTGCTGACACCAGAAGAAGAAGAGCCTTCGATGATGGTGCGCACCTCGCGGGTGAGCTTGGAGAAGGCGTCGAACGTGATGGTGTCGCGAGGCGAGAGGGGGCCGAAGACTTGGCGGACCGCGGACTCGACCCGCTGCATGACGTCTACCCAGCCCCGGTTGAGAAGCCACCAGGAGAAGGTGAGGTACTTGCGGTTGACTTCAAAATCGGAGCCGTAGGCTTGGCCTTCGCCGTCAAAATCGCCGTCGTCGTCGTTGTTCTCGAGCGCAATGGCGCCCTCGCGCACGGAGCCGGTGGCGAGGGAGACGACAGAGGAGAGGTAGCTGCGGCGGCCGAGGAGGTTGAGCTGGATCCGTGTGAGCATGGTCAGTAGACCGAGAGTGTAAATCAAAGTGAAGGAACGGGTAATTGCTGTTCAGTATTCTGTTAGTACGGTCAACTGGGAATATGTAGGACGGCCAGATGCTCACAGCTGATCTTGAGGTCATCCCAGAGCTGTCTCTTAGTCTTCCGCGGCTTCTTGGGCGCCTCTTGTTGGGAAGCATCGCCGGCCGATTCGCCCTCGGCGACAGGCGGTAGAGGTCCTGGGGCCAGGAAGCTGGGATATGCACCACCCTCGCTCTGCACACTGAATCCGCTGATCATACTACGGCCATCGTCGTCCATGGTGCCGACCTCTGAAAATGTTGATGGGGTGAGAGAGCTGATGCTCTTCTTTCTGTTGGCTGGGCTCTTCATCTGCTGGATCTCGTATGTGATCCTTTCGGTATTGAGGGCCTCAAGGATGTTCGTCGTGGCGGTAGGTAGGAGGGCGAGGACGGTAAAGGTGCAGTCCTCCTGGTTCTGTTCGAAGCGGCGTCGCAAACTGTCGATAAGGGGGTTCAGGGGTTAGCCGGGAACGACAACGACATTGTTTGACTGAACATACTTCTCTTTGGCTATGCGATCACTGCTCATGCGCTCGCGCGCATCGTTGAGCTTTCTCAGGACATACTGGGTCGCGACGTAGCCGGCGCCGACAACACCAGCGCCGATGGCCAGAGGTGTGCGATTGCGCTTGAACCACCGCCGCGTCGAGGCGAGCATGGCGGCGATTGGGAATTGTAGGACGGCAAGCTCAATTGGTCGTCCCCTGTCTGTTGTATATTCTTTATAGATGGTGCATATGTAATCGGCCGGTGTCGTATGCGATGCGTGGCCGTCGAATATCGAGTTTGCAGCTAGAATGGATCTCGAAGTCTGGGTCCTTAACGGTGAAGAGCCCCCCCTAGCTTCAGCTAGATTCGGGAGTCCAGGTCGCGCCCCCCGTACTGTATAATCCATCGGCAGCGGATACCCCGTAGCGCACTGATAACCTCGGCTCGTGGCCAATCTGATAGGGCTGATTGATCCTTGCTGGGACCCTAACCCTGTCAGTTGAGTGTTGCGTTTTGTTACCATCCGTAACGTATGTAAGTTACGACTGGGTCCAGCTCCGGTCGAGCTCCGACAGGGGTAAGAGTCCGCCAAGTTCACTCGATCTGGTCCATTTTACCGTCATTATAACTGCTTGACTCTGGATAAGTAACTCTGCGCATCTCGCTCGCTCAGGTCGTCGATTGGGTGCTCATGGTGCGTTCGGTTTCTGAAAAGGGGGTCAAGCTGCTGATGTCATTTCTCTTTCTCAAAGGAGCAATCCCAGTCTTCAATCCCCAACCAAATCCGGGGCATGTGGGGCTCGTTGCAGGCAGCGTTGGGCTCCGGCGACCCCCGGGGTCCCACAGGTCCCGCAAGTTGACAGGGAAGTTGGACCCCAGAAAGGGCACAACGTCACACCACCACCAATCCGCCAAAAACCGCCCTTGTCCTTAACAACCGCTCTTTGACCGCCCAGCCAGCCGCCCCGAAGCCGCGTCAGGGAGATCACTGCACACAAGACTTGCAGAGGAGTGCAGAGAACTGTTCGTTGCGGGTGACTGCGTTTTGTTTGATGCTTGTTGCCCCTCATTTTGTCCCATCCATTGTTGCGCATTTGTATCTTTCCGCCCGCCGTCCGGTACCTTTTAATCGATAATCAATTTACCCCTCCAAACCATCCATACAATCCTGCCACCGCTTATCACTGGTCGCCGACGGTCGCCTGCCGTAATCGCATGACCTGAAGTCAGAAACCGGAAAGGGGAAGAAGAACGAGTAGAACGACGAACCGCCGGACTTCCCTCCACCAAAAACCTCAGCCGCCGCGAAAGGGACGAACCGCCGTCATCCCAGTCAGTCAGCATCCAGCGAGAGACCAGACCATTCCATACCAACCAACCAACCAACCAAATAATCACCATCTGTATCGATACCGATACCCGCAAACCGCACAAACCATGGAGAAAGTCGCGCCCGAGTTCACCCTTGAAGCCTTTGCCGACCCGGCTTCCGTGCGCGACGTCGTCCGCGGCATCCTCCACACCATCTTCTTCCTGCGCTACTTCGTCTCCCACGAGCCCAAGACGCGCGACGTGTGCGGCCTCGAGCTGGCCTACATCCCCGACGCCGAGATCGAGACGCTCATCGACCAGCGGGTCGCCACGCTCGTGCGCCAGCTCGAGGTCGACCGCAACCAGTCTTCGTCGTCACAACATCACTATGGCGGTGGCCCGGGAGCCAGTTATAGCGGAGGCGGCGGTGGAGGGCGCGGGCAGATAACGGTGCAGTTCTTTGAGAAAAAGCGGAGGAAGACATGGTATGGGATGGGAAGGGGTGACGACGAGGTTTGCTGGGAGAACTGGACGGTTAAGGTGACGGTTGCTGAGCCGAGGACTGAGTCAGGTATGTTTGTTTTTTTATTGTTCCGTCATCCTTACCAGTTGACAACTACGATAGCTAACATTTTTGTTTTTCTTTCAAAGAACGACACAAAGTCCGCAACGCAATGGAATCCACCCTCCAATCCACCGTCTTCAAATGCATCACCATCGCCAACACCCACAAGGACCACATCCCGCCCATCACCACCAACGATTCCAACCCGTTCACCTACCAGATCAACGTCAACCCACACCACGGCGGCGGCGGCGGCGGCCTCCACGCCACCTCCCAGCAACATCTTCAAAGCGCCAGTAGCAAGGAAGCGGCACGAAGCGATTATGGAAGCTCCGGGAACGGCGCCGGTGGCAGTAGTGGAACTAGCGGCGGAAGCGGGCGAGGAGCAGGCGGGCTAGCAGGTGCCGCGGGCGGTGCGGCAGCGGCAGTCGTTGGATCGTGGGCCACCAGGATGGGTATCTACTAGAAGGATACTAGCCCACCTCGGATCATCAACTCGGCAGGGAGTGTCATTGCAAGCATGGGCATGTCGGTGCGCGATGCGGCTGTCAAGCTGGATGAGATGTGCGCCAGGACGATTGACAGGTGGGATGAAGATTACCAGCAACTTCTGAAGGACGGGGGGAAGCAATTTCAGGAACAGGAGGAGAGGAAGAAAGCAGAGAAGGCTGCGAGGAAGTGGGATGAGACGTGGAAAAGAGAGATGAAGTGGCGGGAATCGTTCAAGAGGAAGAGGGACGAGGCGATCAAGGAGGCATGGAAAGAAGAGACCTTGAAAGCAGGGAGGGAGTATGAAGGGGAATGAACGAGCGAGGCTTTCCAGTTTCTGCGCAGGACACCAAAATCACACAAGTGCAGGTTCAGCTTTCAATAAGGTCTTGGGAGTCCGGGGGTATTCAACAATTCAGACCTCATTCGCTCACTATACTATAATTATTTTGCGGGTTTTCATCGGGTTTGGGGATATTTGGAGAAAGGAAGCGAAGAAAGATGCCAACAGCATCATCACCATCATCATCATATCATCAACAACAACAAAGCATGCATGGATTAAGGGCGTTATGGGATTACTTACAAAATGGGGAGAGAAGGTTAAACGGGACTTCAGAAGCAGGACTAAACGAACCGAAACCATAGATATTTCGAGTTACTCTTATTATTTTGGGTACAGCATACGCTTGGACGTAAGGAATTATTCATTTCAAACCCCAATCCCGTCAGATTTTCGATTGTTTATTCTTTATCTTATTTTTCTTACCTGTTCTCTGCTTTGAGATAAAGAGAGAGAGCTTTCGGAATGGGACAATTAACATACACGAAATGTTATTGTGGCACCATTGAATAGGGTACCATAAGAGGTAATGATAATACACACAGGGAGGACACTATTGAACCATACAAGCAAGTATCTACGTGGGAGTTTTGAAGCAGAGTATTTGAGCGTGACACTATAAAGAGGATTAACACATAAAGGCAGTATAGTAACTCATGCCTGGTTTATTTATTTCGGTATGCTGAGCTACCACGGTCGCCGTAGATCTGGCCCTGAAACAAAAAAAGCAAAAGAAGATGGGAAAATCAGATTTTGTGCCACTGTCCAGCGTCACCAATGCCCTCTGACGACGCTAATATCCGACCGAACCCTCAAAGACAGAAAACATACTGGAAACAATCAAGCCATGCCGTATCGCTTTTGCTATGCACGTGAACCAGCCTCAACCGACTGGGCTCAAAACTATCCCTTTCCCTGACCGGGGAAACAACCAAGTCCCTTTCTTTGTATCCATTTCCCATCCTTGAATTCCCAAATCCATAGAAATCCTAACCATCCATACCGCGGAGGGAAAAATCCGAGACGGTTGTTGAAGAACACATCAAATTCTTTCATGCCGTTAACCTGTTCCCCGACTTCATTCCCAAACCCGGCCAAGAAGGCCATAACCCATCCCAGCGAAACCGACCATAAAAGCAAAGAGACCGACCTAAGAAAAGAAAAGAAAAGAAAAGAAAAGAAAAGGGAAAAGGCTTTGCTAAAGGACCTTGGGCAAAGGAAATAGGTACGTATCCGGAGAAGAAAACAGAAAGATCAACAGAAAACTGGTACCAACTGCCATAACGAAGGGCAGAACATTCAATATCCCTTTGCAGGGTCCTGGCTATGATAAGGCGGAAGGAATTTCGAAAGGCAGATGAAAGGGTGGGAAAAGACACGGAACTCTTGTGTGAGTGGAAAGCAAACGCCGTTTATGCAATGTCCTCTGGTGGCCACCGGAATCGACGGCGACGAAATGTTGTTCATTATCATGAGACAAATGTAGTAGAGCTTGATGTTTTTGGTGATTCAAGCCCATTAGTCATATGGGAATGTATGTGTGGCCCGGGTAGGCATGGTCATTATGCCGTGCAAACCCCAACTCGGCGCTATTCAAGGCTGATATCCAGCAAAAGAGCAAATAATAATATGCGACCTAGAAGATGTTGCTGTAGCAGCGACTGTAGGACTGTCTTGGAGGAGGACCTGCTATCGTAGGGGCGTTGTTAACGGGCCGCGAGACATTGGCAGGAGTCGAGCCAATCTTTTCGAACCCTGCAAGCATGTCGATTCCGGAAAACTCGTTATCTTCTAGGAAGTCGGGACCGCAAAGATCGTTCATCATCATCCACGGCTCCAGGTTCTCAAGGTTACCATTGCTCATAGGATTGATCTTGCATGGAGACTCCAGGAATACCTTGCTTGGTGAGGAGGGCATGCCTTCAAACACCTTGCTCGGAGTGCCGGTGTTCAGGTCAACTGGCTGAGAAGGCACTTTGAGAAAGGAAGCCGCGTCGTTACCGTTTCCGCGAGAGAAGTTTGTCATCTCGGTAAGCGCACCGGTCGATTGCGACCTTTCAGGCCGCTGCCGTCTAGCTGACTGTTTGATCGGGGAACCGTTATATTGATTGATGGTGGGCGAGACTCCGAAGTTGTAGTACCCAAAGGGGCTGTCCTGGAAGATGTCGATCTCAGAAGTGACGTTATCTGTCCCGCGCTCGAACCCGAACAGCATGTCATCAAGTGTGAAATTGGGGTTGGGTGTAAGTTGTAGAAGGGAGTCATCTTCGGGTAGCAAGGCGGCTACACGTTGATAAGTAGCGTCAACCATGGACTGGACGCTTTCGCGGTGTAAGCGAAGATTGGTAGTCGGGGATACCGATGGTGGAGGCATAGGTGGTGCCTTTAGTTTCATTGCCGGTGTTAAAGGCGGAAGCATCTGCCCAGACTGGTTGGCCAGAGCTTGACGTAGCGGAGAAGATGAGGGGGGAGCATAGCCGTACGGGCGGCCCTTTGATGGGCTATCGTATGATGATGTTCGAAGGCGAGCGATCTCCTCTTCCGCCCGGCCTGTGCTGACGTGCGAACGATCTGCAGAGTTAAGCACGTTGGAATGCTGACTAGGGCGCAAGATTGAGGAATCAAGCGATGAAATATACCCACTATCGTCCATCGAGGTGGTCCATCTCTTGCGACGTCCTTTTGTCTTTGGTTGGGGTGGTGTTGTGCTATGCCGGGCTTCTACATGCTTGGGAACTGGCGGCGACGAGTGTACAACTGCAGGAAAAGGCGAGTATATATTAGATTCATTCGGAACTGCATTCTCAAATACGCGATATGTGACATCATCTACCGACCCGATCTCGGATGCGGCAATCGTGGCGTCTGATGATAGCTCTGGAAGAAGAGGCATCAATGTGGCCTGTGATGACGACGGGTGAGGGGCCAGTTGAGCTTGTGCCGTGGGTAGCTGCGGCGGTATGACAGGTTCTTCTGGCAGGGACGCCTGAGGTGGCTGAGGTAGTGGTGGTGGTGGTGGTGGTGGTGGTGGTGCCTGAAGTAGCTGTGGTTGAGGTTTGGATGACTGAGATTTGGGTGCTTGTGGTTGAACTCCGAGTGGCTGAGAAGGCTCAAGGCGTGTTGACATCACTGGGAGGTTCTCGGCCGAAGGTGGCGCTTTCCTCGATGGTTTCTCCTTCATAAAGAACTGCTCAGCGCCCGGTTCGATGGCCCAGTAGTTTCCCTTGCCCGGGTCGTCCTTTGGTCGTTCCTGCTTGATGAAATGCTTGTTTAGACTGAGATTGTGTCGAATGCTGTTCTGCCACCCGGAATCTGAGAGTTGGTAAAACGAGAAAGTCTCGGCGATCCACTTGTATATCTGAGATAGCGTGAGGCGCCGTTGTGGTGAGCGTAGAATGGCCATCCCGATAAGCGTAGCATAACTGTGATGAGGTTTTGTTCCATCGTCTATTATCGGAGGAAACGAGCCGGGTTCTGGGATCGGTATAGGCTCGCCAGTATTCTGTTTCTTCGCCGGTCTTGATTCCTTATCGGATGTTGGTGAATCAGTCAAGACTCGTTTTCCGGAAGATTTCTGGTAACAGTTCTCGAGAGGTAGGTTAAACTGGGTCGGCGCTGGGAAGATGATCGTTTGCGGGCTCTGGTCTACAAACTGAAGGTTGGTGAGATCCTGCGCTGGGGGCTTTTGAGCAACCGCCTTGAACCTAGACGTGGGAGGTTTCTTCTGCAGAGAATCTGTTGACGGAGCCAAAGCACCAGGTGGGGGCATCTGAACATTGTTGAGCTTCTTCTGACCTTGAGGGGGTTTTGTCGGGGCAGAGGAAGAATCAGATATCCGTGCGTTTGTCGGCTTCAAGGGTGACTTCTGCAGAGGCGCCATGGCACTTGGTGGTTTAAGCATGACGGTGTTGCTGTTGGCAGGCTGAAGAGGGCGGCGAGGTGGTTTTGCTGCGAGAGGCATCGGAGCCTGGCTGATGACGGGTGTTGTCTGGTCATAGAAATCGTCCCGGTATATTTGAAGTGGCTCGGCCGCCCCATAGCGCACTTGCTTTGCCATCATAGCGGCTGTGGGTGTGAGGTATTCCGGAACGGGAGAAAGAGTCCAGGGATTGAGGCCGGTTCAGGAACAGGTAGCAAACAACGAGTCGGTGCTTACTGTTCCGTCACAGCGGACACTGATGTTTTGGTGATGGTGATGTTGCTGACATGCGCAGCCTGGTTTTTCGAGGCAGCGGCCCTGAGAAATTCGAAACTGGACCGGGGGTGAAGTCGAATCGTGTGGTTCTTGGGGCCGGTATGTTGCGATTGAATATTGGTTGGCGAATGAGGTGGTCGTCAAGATGATTTGCGGTTGTTGACCAGGCCGGAGATATGAACGAGTGTCGGTTTGTGAGGTGGCCTATGTCGATGTCGTAGGGGTGTAAAAAGCCAAGAGACCGTCCGTGGCCGTTGATGATCCGGATAGATGTAGAAGGAAGCTAGTCCGTGGAGTTAGATGTAGGAAAGTGGAAAGGAAGTGGAACAAGAAGCACTGGGCTGAAGCCGTCTTTGGGTTGGCGGGTAATAAAGTGCCGTAAAATGATGAGAATGGGCCAGTCCAAGCGAGCAGATGGGAGAAGGACGGGACTGGGAGGGAGGAGGAGGTACAAGATGACTGGCCAGACGGGCTGGCTGGGCTGTGAAAGAGCAAGTGTGGGCGCAAGTGGGCAGTGACGGGACTGGCTGGATCACTGGCACTCGCACTGGCAGCGACTGGCACTTTTTTGGGTTCCAAGATGTCGTTCTGGGTGTCTGGGCCTGGCTGGCAAGGGACGGGTGGGAGGGGGTGACAGTGGAAGAAGATTCAGGTAAAACGGTTATCGCATGGATCGTCGTTGCGGGAAGAACAGGCACAAGTCGAAGGTCGCCTCCAAGGAACGGGTTTTTTTCTTTCTTTCTTTCAGATACGGTAGTGGACATGAAGATGCTAGGCGAGAGAACTGAAGGGATTCCAGCTGGATACAAAGATGGTTCATAAAAATGCTCGTTGTATTGATAAAGAACTCATGGCCCCAAGTTGACCGTGGTGTAAGTGGTTTGGAAATGATGAGGGGGAGTGTAGACATAAAAGATGTCCCACCTTGAGAGACGTCGAGAAAGGGTAAAATGGAGATCTGGTGAAAATGACGGTTCCAAGGTTGCGACAGGCAAGAGAGCACCCCAGAGGAAGTGATGACTGCCAGCTCACACCCGCTGTTCCAAGAACGCAGCCAAGTGGAGGCCGGCCCAGGCAGGGAGGGGGACGATGACACATGATTGGACTCTGGGGGACGGCCGCGGACAGGGGGTTAAAGTGGTGGGCCTTGATGGGCCTTACCACAGTAATTCCTGAATGGTAAAGAAGGCTCCTTCCTGCCTTTCGACTTTCAACCAGTCCCGTCCGTCACTCTTGTGTTTTATAAGACGCAACCTCTTAATCCTCTCCGTCCCAAGATGCAAGGGTACCTCTATGGTTCTCTAAGCCAGCTGAGCCGAGTGTAAGTGGACGACACTTGAGAGAACGGGATTGACAGACCTCATGGTTCATGGTGACCCTCTTCTTGTTAGATGTCGTCAAAGACATGTCTTGCACGGATTGGGCTATCAGACAAGGATGATAGATCCATGATTGATGGCGGGGACGTTATGCAACGATGAGCCTGCCGTTGTCTTTATTCCCTTTCTTTGGTGCAGGAGTCTAGCAGCACGCGCAGGCATTTTGTCGGAGTTGACAGGCATGTACTGCACCTGCCAGGCAGGCTTGATTGAGCACGTCCGCTAGTCAATCGGGTACTTCCGGTCATGCCTTCAACATTGAATTCACAAGAGTCCATTGTTCTTGCAGGAATGTACCGACCTATCTTTTGCCCGAGGCTTCAACCACGAATTTACTTCCAGTGGCATCTTCAATGTCTTTACCATCCCCGCCTTGCCCCTCCGAGATCCGCCAGATTTCATTTTTCATATCTCACGGAGACTCGACCGACGCCGGGCACCTAGATGCGCACGGAACCGAATAACCATCGATAACGGCTACACCAAACGTGCCGCAGCGTCAACGTCCGACCTTTGGAGTCAAGCAGCACGTTTGATAACTAGTTGGGAATCATGGACCGTTCAGACTTCTTCAGGTCCGTTTGAAGACATCAGACCAGGCCCGGAAGACACCGGCGCTATCTCCCTCTCCGAAGTGTCGAACTGAAACGCGCACCGGCACGTCTGAGGAGAGCTTCAATTAAACTGGTCTTGGCGCGAAGTTGCGCGTCTATTTCGTGATGCACTCTAACATTGACCAATCAGAGACCAATGAACGAAGCCCAAGTGCGGGGACTTACGCGACGTCAGTGCTACCGTTCGACTTTCAACACCACTTTCTCTCTCTCTTGACAAACGGAATCGACATTGCTCTTTAGAGTCCGCACGCCATCGCTTAGACGAAATTATCACGGCTGGTCGCAACTGGAATGCCATGATGATCAGGAGGCTCTGCCATCCAGCCCGTTCCAGTGCCGTCAACACCAGACTTGGCATACCGGTACCTGCCAAGTGGAATGAGAATCCAAGGGAGGCCCGAGTGATGGGAACGCCTTCTGTCCATAACCTCAAGCAGTCACCGCCCAAATGATGCCGTGATGTCCCGGATATTAGGTGACATCATTGGTCTTGACCGTCACTGCCTGTGCATATTCGTCTGGGCACACAGAAGACGGTGGCTATCTACCAAGTCCCCTATTTTTGATCCGCTGTCGCCGCCATCTTCCGGCTCGTCACTCGGTCCGATCGGGGCAACGGACGAGACAATGTGTCTTGCACTTCCATCCCTTTGGTTTCTCCCCGCACACTTCCTCACTTGGACACTTGAGATGACTTGCGTTACGCATCTCTAGTCCAGGACTTGAGCGCGCTTCTGCATCCGCACTGGCCTTGATCGTCTACATGACAGACCGGTGATGCCGCGATGCACTCTCCATGACTACACCATGTCTATATGCATACTGTGTAGATTCTAGCTCCATCTTTCAGCTGCAACCTCTTAAACGTTTGCGCCCGTGCTGACACTGTATAGCCGTCAACTCCCTCTTCACAGCCGATATAGACCGGTATGCGCCGCTTCTATACTACCTAGCTTAACTAGCCGGGAATGTCGCCACTTTCTAGATTGTCATCCAATTCCTCCTCAAGTCTACTTGCAAAGTAAGTTCAACAGCAGCACACAAAATCGGGAGTCGAGGTCGCGATGCCCATATCCACCCTGGGCATGCAAGAAATATATCCACCGCCTCCACCACCTAATGCACACCGAGAGCAGCCAAGGTGCTTTAGTGAGCTTAGGTACCGGTATGTAACATGGGTGTGAATGACACGGGGTACATATGCAACCACTATATGTACGAAATTCCAAGGGCTCGGAGAAGAGCTTCCCATCTGACCGTCGCCAAAGAGGACCAAAGTGAAACCGATGAAGGATTTTATAAGCTCACAGAGCAAGTCTGCGATGTTCACATCTTACATAGATAGATGGCCGATGGCTACAACACCTACCACCTACCATGGTGTAGCTCGCCGTTCGACCCCAAGAAAGGCCCAAGAAAGATGCAAGCATCGCACCGTTTCCCACCGTGGAACCTCGAACTCGACTTGTCTATCCAAGCCAAGAACTACATGATATCTAATAGCAGGTATACCACAAAGGTCGACAAACGGTCAGAATTCGGGTTGAGAGTTAAACTCTCGAGAGTCGAGTCCCAGTCGAGTCCTTTGAAACGTGAATGCTCCCCACTCACACACACGCACAACAGCACAACGGCATATGCAACCGCGCTTGGGCCGACCTGACGCATCTGCGCATCTGCGCGAGTACATCAGTCAGAAAAGCCAAACCAACTTCGTCCACTTACACTTTTACTTCACGGGCTCACCAATAGTCGCAAGACCCAATCACTTTGCAGCACACTCTTGCTACCCTCAGCAAAACTCACATCCAGTCAACCAACGTGTACAAACCTATCATAAAAACTCCAAAAGAAGGAGATCCTAAGAATACCGGAGTACATCTCCAACCTAACAGCCACTCTCACCAACAGAACAGTCTACCTATCCATCGCCCCCTTCCTCTATCATCTCGTCCAAAGCCTATTCGTTCAACGGTTCGATAATCCGCGCCGCCTCAGTCCGTACTCTCCGTACCGCACCGACGTGCCCTCCACCAACGTTCATCTTTATGCAGCCACTTCGATGTTCAACTTTGGCTTGCGATCATCTTCTCGCTGTTACTGGATGTACCAAGCATCAGCATTATATGCAAGAGCCATCTCCCTTTCCTCTCCTCCAGTAACCCATAATATGTTGCGCCGTGTACACTAGACAGTATCCGGCCGAAGAGGGTATGTCCTGCGAGACTATAGCATGTCCAAGTCCAGTTGCGAGTCGGAATTCCCTGAAGGTATGTACATGTGAATATCCCCTCTTTGCGCTGGGTAAATGTGCCTCCTGGGGTCAGATTGGGTATTTCCAGCCCTGACGAGTCCCTATAAATTGGAAATGCATACATGAAGATAGTCGTCCAGCAATCCTGGACATTTCTCTTTAAGCTGGAGTGGATATCTGGATGCGAGTATAGAGATAGGTAGCTGGAAAGAGAGATAGGTAATGGATCCAGGGGGCATAGCACCGGGGCCGGGGCCGGGGCTGACGGCGAACTTCCGGCGACTTGTCTAAACATACATGGTGTTGATGTCGATATGCGAAGCGCTGCAACTAAACAAACCGAGAATACATCCGCAAGCCACCAGAAAAAAAGGTGAAATTCAAAAAGCTTCTATCCAAAGCCATATGCAGTGAACGCACAGCACAATACGAACTCAAACTAAGGTAGAGTGATCCTGCACTTCCCAGATATGCCGACGGGAGTTATCAATCAGCTTCTAGACTACACTAGGACCATTTGTAAATTCAGGGAACAATGAAAGGGGCACAGTTCAGTTCATTTTGAGATCCCAACTGCTTGGGATGGGATTGAAATCCACTCCATGCATATTCATCCACATCATCCCTGTGACCTCAGCTCACTCACTTTGATATCTCCATCCAAAAACAGACAAGGAAATATCCCCAACACACCTCGTAAGCAAGAACAAAAATATACAAAAAAGATGCTGTGAGAAGAAATTGATCAAATAATTCAAGTACCGATAGGAGGAAAAAAACATACAACACCTGGGATTCGCTGGTCGTCACCGACCCAACTACTAGTCAGGCCCTCACTGGCTTATCTATGGGAGAGCGGACGGGATCCCGAGTTTTCCAGTGGGTATGGTCGTATGTACTAATCAGATCTACGGCAAGAGCTTATGATGTTGGAAGCAGCGTAGAACTAGTGTGGTGGTAGATGAGATGAACATGTTTGGTGATTTCGCGTTCGCCGTTCTTGCGTGCGTGGAGGATGGCCGAGTGATTGAAACCTCAAGGGATAGGAGCTCCACATCTGAACCAAAGAAAATCCTTTAATCCATCATGAGATGGTCTATCCTACCTCGCCTACTACCTACTTCTCTTAAGTTCTCTGCATCGTTTACCTTGCTGTCAAAATTTCATCGGGGTCGAAAAAGTATGATC
Source organism: Sordaria macrospora (assembly GCF_033870435.1). Lineage (NCBI taxonomy): Eukaryota > Fungi > Ascomycota > Sordariomycetes > Sordariales > Sordariaceae > Sordaria > Sordaria macrospora. The sequence goes on along the minus strand of NC_089374.1, from coordinate 2,616,027 downwards.
AAGTACACTCATGATCAAATACACTCTTATTTTAACTACTCTGCAAAAGTAAGAAAGAAAGAAAGAAATGGGGTTTAGGCTCCTCCACCCACAGACACTATACACCAAAGTGTGAAAGCGTCTTGATAACTAAACATAGAGAGATTAAAACTTGAGAAAAGTCCAATGTCCTAAAGTAAGTAGGTAGGTAGGTAGAGGTAGATGTTGATAAGGCACAAAACTCTTTTCGTGCCTTGTGCCCACTAGTGTCTGTATGTGCGTGTGCGTGTGTTCGCCATTCGATGTTCTCGATCTTGTTCTTGTGTCTCCCCAACCACCCAGGTTCCATTCAGTCTCTCAGTCTCCCTTAACTTGCTCTCTCACTTCCATCCATCCAATATCCTGTTTCAAACAACGCTTTCTGCGTAACCACACACCATACGTGCATCCCCAACCACCTCCATCCATATTTGTCTTCTTCTTCCTACATCCTTTCTACCTGAACCTGACCTGGCACAACAGCAAGCTAGTGCCACTGTACAACCACCGCTGCGCATCCGAGCCGCATGAACCCCTTATTCCTACATTGCCACATACGCCACTTATCCCAGACAGGCTTAGTGACCAAACTTGTAGACATCGCTTAGCCTTAGTCGAGCACCCGACCGGCGACAGCAGCTGTGCTCTTGTCCTTCGTCTGCGTCTTCCTGAGAGCTTTGCCGGCTTGGATCTCGCCAAGGAGACCAGCTCTTGCAGGAGGAAGAGAGGGAACAGGAGCACCGCCAGGAGGAGGAGGCGGCGGGGGAGGAGCAGCGCCAGGAGCGGGAGCGGGAGCGGGAGGAGGAGGCGGGGGAGGAGCAGCAGGAGCTCCAGACTCAGGCATAGGAGGAGGAGGAGGCGGCGGTGGGGGAGCACCACCGCTGGGAACAGGAGGAGGACCCGGGGGAGGGGGTGGTGGAGGAGGAGGAGAGCCCGCAGACGGCTCCACTGGGGCAGGAGGAGCGGGAGGAGCAGGAGCAGGAGGAACAGGAGCAGGAGGAGCAGGAGCAGGAGGAGGCGAGCTGGGAGAGCTCACAACCGGAGGAGAGCCTGCAGTAGACTTGTCACCGGTGGCGGACAGGGGACGTGGAGGTGCCATGGTGCCGAAGAGAATGGAGGCAAGCGCAGCGGCGCTGTTGCCGCCCGGCCTGCCCTCGTCATCGGATTCATCATCGTCCGAGTCCTTGTCCGAGCCCCAGTCATCATCATCATCATCGTTGGGACGACGCCTGGAAGGCAAAACACCACTAATAGCATCGCTAATACCGCTGACAGCACCGCTAACAGCGCTGCTCACAGCAGCAGCTGGCGCGGCGGCTGCCTGCGTCATGCGGTGGAACGGGTTGGTCGAGACATCGGCCGGCGGAGGCGATGCGACTGGTGGGGCAACCGAAGGAGTGGAGGCTTCAGAGGATTGGGACATCATTCTGAAGTACGGGTTGCGACTTTCTCTCTCGGCGTTGGGGCTAGACGTAACGATTTGAGGAGGCGAGGCTACTGGGGGAGGCGAAGCCACATACGCCGGCGCGGGAGGAGGGGGAGAGTTGGCCTCCTCGCGAGTGCCGACTTGACTACCGCCGACAGTAGGGGTAGACGCCTGAGGAGTGATTTGCTCCGGGCCCTCGTCGTCGGAAGAGGAGCTGTCCTCATCGTTAATCGCTTCGAGTTGCTTGCGGAGCTCCTCTTCACGCTTGCGAGCAGCCTCAATTTCGGCACGACGAGCAGCCAGCTGGGCCTCCTTCTCCTTGGCCTCAGCCATAGCAGCCTTCTTCTTACGCTTCTCCTCCTCCTTCTTGAGCTTGCCCAGACGGACTTGCTCCTCCAGGGCCTTAAGACGAGCATCAGCTTCCGCACGTTCCTTGGCAAGTTCGTCTTCTTGGACCTTGGCGCTCTCCCTGTAATGTATTGTTAGTCACGGCGCAAATGCAAATGTGTAAACGTAGAGAACAACTTACTCAAGCTCATGAGTTTCGCGCTCCTGCTCCTCGCGCTCACGTTCCAGGCGTTCTTCCTCCGTCTTCTTAGAGACAGCCTCTTCGTCGCGTCTGTCCTCAGTCTTGCCAGCCTTTCTGGTCGGGGGCGGAGGGGGCTTGCGAGAATCGGCCTTAGGAGATGCAACGCGCGCAGGCCCGCCTTGCTCTTCAGCAAGTTTTGCTTGTCTTTCGGCCTCACGACGAGCATCTTCCTCTTCGGCCTGACGCCGCTTCTCAGCTCGCTCGGCCTTTTCGCGCTCAGCTCGCTGAGCGGCAGTCTCACCCGGCTTACCAGGAGCCTTGAGTCCGAGAGCAGCAAGGCGCTCGGCCATGCGCTGCTCAGCTTGCTGCTTGATGAAGGCAGCACGCTCTTCTGGCGTCTTGTAGGAAGAGTAAGAACCGCCGCCAGCAGTGGAGGCCGGGGTAGATGTCCGCGAAATCGACGGGGAAGCGGTTTCGACGTGGGCAGAGACGGGAGCCTCAGCCTTGACAGGTTCCTGAGTGGCCCTACGGCCGCCCTGACGGTCCTGAGACCTAATACGAGCGGCCCGGCTCTCCCGTTGAAGATCGAAGATGAAGTCTCTGACCTCGTCCTCCACGCCAAGAGCATCCTCCCAGCGACGCTTTTCGTGTTCAGAGGTGGAATCCCGAGCACCCTCCTGAAGATTATCCTCGATACCCTTTGCGAATTCGCGGACGCTATCTTCAACATCTCTGACCATGCGCTCGTTGTTCTCCTTTTCGGTCTTGATCTTGATGTTCTCCTCTTCCAAGCGCTTAGGGGCATCGGCGTCATCATCACCGATATCGATCTTCTTGCCCATCAAGGCAGCTGTACGCTGCTGCATCATAGCCTTTGCACGGGCCTTAATTCTATCGGACTCGGTGACCATACCGCCCGGGCCAGTACCAACAATCGCAGCGGCGCTGTTGGGGTGGGCCTTGGCATCCCTGAGGCGGAAGAGTTCAAGCCTGGCATCGGCAATGGCCTTCTCGGTCTTGCGAACCTGAGATGCCAGCTCTGGAATCCTGTCGGTAAGCTGCTGCAACTGGCGCTTGAGGGCGCGTCTCTCGGCGTCAGAGTCGGCACTGATCAACTGAGCATCTGGATGGTTGTCAATGTCCTCCTGGATTCTCCGGATACGGCGGTAGAGTTCGTCGGCCTCGCGGCGGTCGCGTCTGTCAAGGATATCGTCTTCCTCCATGTTCTTCTCATCCTTGAAGTCCATAGCATCAAGAAGAACCTGCTTCTCCTTGATCTTCTTGCGAAGTTGCTCAATGGTTAGTTCCTCGCTGGAGTTAGTAGAGGCCGGAGATTCGGGCCGAGGAGATGCGCCCATGCGACGACGCGCGCTGGAGCGATAGCCCACTTCCTCATCATTGTTCTTGAACACGGTAGCATCCTTACGGTTGGCCCCAGTGTTCTTGAAGGAGTGGCCTTTGAGATAGCTGACGCCGGTCTTCTGGGGGAGCAAGGAGGCTCCGGTGTTCTTGCGGAACTCAGATTCCTGGTGAAGCATGTTTTTGACCATACCAATGGACGCGCTGAGGTTTCTAGCAGAGGGAGGAACAAGCTCAGGAGGAAGCTGGTTAGGGATAGGGTAGCCATTGAGTTTGCGGTAGATAAGATGCATAGCAACCGCAAATTCGTCCAAATCCAGACGACCCTTGTTTCCATTATCGGCCAGGGTCCAAATACGCTCAAGGTCAGGCTTGTCCAAGCCACTCTGGCCAAAGATCTCAATAGCAGCATCACCTGCAATGAAACCCTTGTTCAGACCATCCCAAGCCCGGAACAGGGCATCGTACCTCGTCTTCTCGTCCTTGGTGATGGCCCAGGGAATAACGGCATTACCTTGAAGTCCAGCCGTGGTGTAATTCTGCTGTTCACGTCCCAGTTGAGGCATCATGCGAGCCTGGAGCGCATCAATGAGTGGCAATCCGGTGGCAGGCGTGTTGACAAGTCCCCATTGTCCAGGCATGCCCGTGGGCTGAGAGTTGAGAGGAGCAGCCATGCCTCCAGCGTTGGGCGAGAGACTGGAGCCAAATCCGGTCGGCATGGGAGGCATAGGAGGTCTGGGACCGGCGTAGCCAGTCGGCTGAGGGTTCATTCCCGGGAATCCAGTCTGCTGGGGTTGAAGGCCCTGGTTCTGACCCATGAAGCCGGTCTGCTGAGCAGGGAAACCAGTCATCTGCGCCTGGAGAATCGCAGAGTTCGATGGCTGAGGCTGGGGCTGTTGGATAGTCGGAGGGGCGGCCGTGTTCTGCTGAGTAGCAAAGCTAGGAGCGTTAGTTGCCGGAGCAGAGCTAGAGCCCCCGTCCTCAGCGATGCTAAAGTTAATGATATCCACCATGCTTGAAACTTCATTCTTGATATGATCGGGAAGGACATTAGGAAGTGCCTTGCCAGTGATCTTGAGATTGCAAAGGTACATGGCCAAGGCAAACTCGGGGAAGTGCAGTTGTCCGGACCTTGTGGTATCTGCCAATGTCCAGATCTGAGATAGGGAGTCTCCATCAAGCTTGGAGCGCAGGAGGAGATCCCTCGCCTTTTCACCAGACATGGTAGTCTGTCCCTCCCCGACGGCCGACTTGAAAAGGGTCTCGAACCTGGCCTGATCATGCGCCGTGATGAAAGACAGGCGGATGTTGGGGATCTTTACGGCGGTCGTCTTCGGCTCGACCCTCCGTCCCTTGCCCCCAGCCGGCTGGAAAGAGGCGGCCATCTCAGAGAAGCCCGTAGCCTGGGGCTTTACGGGAGGAGGAGGGGCGATGCCACCCTGAGCAGTCGGGGTAGGCTGTTGGGCCGGCGCCTGAATCGGCACGGAGGGGAATCCAGTCGGCTGGGGTTGCTGAATCGACGGCTGCTGCTGGAACGACTGCTGCTGGAACTGCTGGGGAATCGCTGGGACAGGAGGCATGCCGGTCTGGAACGACTGCTGCTGGGGCGCTTGAGGCTGGAAGCCAGTAGGTTGAGGCTGGAAACCGGTAAACTGTTGTTGAAGCTGAGGCTGTTGCTGCTGGACCTGCAACCCCGGGTATCCCGTGAACTGCTGCTGGAGCGGCTGCTGTTGTTGCTGGCCATAGCCGGTAGGTTGTTGACCAAAGCCGGTAGGTTGGGGAGCGAACCCGGTGGGCTGGGGCGCGAATCCGGTCGCCTGAGGCTGCATCGGGCCTTGTTGACCAAACGGACTCGGGGCGCCATATTGTTGCTGTTGCTGTTGCGGCTGCTGGCCGGGACGGAGGCTGTTGGCGCCCCCGAGGAAGGCATTCGAGTTCGAGTACATGACGGGCGATTCCTCCTCGTAGGTATTAATTGATGCGATTCGGTGGCCGCGATGGCTAAGAGTATCGGTGTCGAAGGAGAAGAGAGGCGCTAGGGATTGGCCGGGAATAGACGCAGCAACACCCGATACACGACGAGGGGAAAAGGGGGTCAAAGAGAGCGGAGAGGCAACTGGCGAGAGAGGCAGCAAGCTCCTCCTCGTCGGCAGTCACGGAATAGTGGTGACCAGGAGTTGAATTAGAGTAGTGATTATGGTGTAGATAGATAACGACGCAAATGGCAAGTATGGAATGCGATGCGCCCGTGGAAGCGCTCGTGTGATGACGACGACAACAAACAACACTGCGGCGGCGGTCGGGTGTTGTTGCAGTTGGTTCGTTGCGCGGGAGGCTGTGTCAGGGTCAGTGTACTGTCAAGTTTCAGCCAGGCAATCAGTCAACCGGTGTCACTCCTGGACCAACTGAACTGAACAGAGCGCTTGTTCCTTGGTTGGAGCCAGTTGGAAGCGGGAACTAATAACATGGAAAATGAGCAAATGGAGTCCATGTAATCCAATCAAAGCCCCCGATAGCCTCTATTTTACTCCACTATTTGCTCATGGCAGGCAAGGAAGCAACGTCGAAGCTTCCTCGTTCCAAAGTCAACTTGGGCTCTCAATGTGCAGACAGGCAGATTGGAGTGCATTGACCACCTTGTCTGTGCTTCTCTGCACGTGACAGCTTCTTTCGCTTCCTTCCCCTGAGCACGAGCCACATGAAACTGAAAGCTCCCAGAGAAGCTTGAGCCAACCAACACATGCCAAGACCCCAAACCATCGGCCGAAAGCAACGTCGGGGCTGGCCCGTGCGGCCGAATGGAGTTCCCCAGACTATCGGCTGCTCGGCCTCAAAATTTTCCAGAGACAAGCATTTGAGGTCCCCGCGCGTTCCCGCCGCCGCTCCGTCAACGGGCCAAAATAGCATGGTCGTCCTGGCTCTCTGCACGGAGTCGGGCTCCTCACCACACCTCCTCGCCACGAATTCCGACCCAGAGCTCCAGAGGATGACTCCTTTTATCCCCAGCTCCAGCCAGCCCGGTGGAGACCAGGCCGGTCACATCATCGGTTCGATGGATAACGTTTGCGTGTCATTTTGATGACCGTAAAAGTCCAGATTCGCCGGCCACAGTTTCATTGGGCCTGTGCTTTTTGTATGAGGTGGTGACGGGACGGGCAGAAACCGGAGCACTGCAGCTGGCATGCCCGACCGTCCAATCTGTCCTTTTTTGTCTGGCAAACAATCAGAAGCTTCACAAAAGTCATCGAAAGATTCGTGGGTTGCGGCAACAGGCGCCCCACCGGCAGTGTCTTGAGTTTGGCGCGCCATTGGCGATTGAGACGGTGGGCAACCCCTTGCCCAGTACGACCCAGGACCCCCTTTCTTGAGCCCCGCGATGTTGCCCGCGCAGGCCCGCCATAGCTCGAGTAGCCCACAATCGCCCGCAATCACCAACGGATGGCCACCCCTCCTTCCCTGTTTGTAACTTTTCTGAGCGCGAAGAACGGAGTTTCGTACGGAGGCAGACGGAGAATGTTGGAGTCTCTCAATGGGTCAATTGGCGGATTGGCGGGCGAGACTGACCAACACCGCATCGCCGCCCGCCTCCTTGGGCTCGCTCGCATGCCCGTGCAGAGAGGGGTGCAGTCGGAGCTGTAGAGCTGCAGATGCTACCTCTAGAGGCACAGAAAACATGCAATTCAGACCAGTCAATGCCACATCGCGTGTCTCGCTACCCTGCCGATAAAAAATAACAGATCAAAAAATCTACTTGTACTTTATACAAAGCCAAAAACTGTCCATCACATCCAATTTATTGGGATCTGCCAGCTGTCAGCCCGCGTGCATTTTGTTGAGTTTGTTCCGGTCCATCGCATTGTTCGTGAGAATCCGGCCAAAGAGAGACGAGGAGAGCTTGAGCTTGGGCGCCGTGGGTGGAAAAGAAGCCCCACACCGATCACGGCCTCCCAGCTGCCCACGCCCAGTCTCCCCAATCTCCCCAATCCCCTCCCAGCGCGGTCAAAGGTCCGAAATTCAGACTCACCGCAATCGCAACACCCCCTGGCCTTCCATCCAGCCAGCCCACTTTGCTTGGCTCCTTCCTCTCGTCTCTCTGGCCTTCCGTCCTGCCTCCAGATCTCAACCCCCTCCACTTCCTTCCTCCAGTCCCCTCATATAAATAAACTCGGACCTCCCCCTCTTCCTTTCTCCAGAAACTCCTTCCATCATTCCTCCATCCATCCTGTTCTCCTTTTCCCCTCGCATTCTTGCTCTTTGTCCCAAGAGCATTCGCGAGGTCTTTTCTATACCCCCCTAATATCCGTTTATTCACACACACATCATACACAATGGTCCAGTCATCGGTTCTGGGTTTCCCGTAAGTTCCATACATACATGCCAATTGGCTTCAGTCTACCTAGACCGACATCGCTAACATGACCATGCTTTATCCAGCCGCATGGGTGTCCTTCGTGACCTCAAGAAGGCCAACGAGGCTTACTGGGCTGACAAGATCTCCCAGGAGGCTCTCCTCGCCGAGGGTAAGAGGCTCCGTCTCGCCCACTGGCAGATCCAGAAGGATGCCGGCGTCGACATCATCCCCTCCAACGACTTCGCCCACTACGACCACGTCCTCGACCACATCCAGCTCTTCAATGTAAGTTGGCCCCCAACTATAGAACTGCCCCACCCCACCATCTCCACTTCCTGGGATCACGTCAACTGACCGTCTCCACTCTTTTACAGGCTGTCCCCGAGCGTTACACCTCCCAGAAGCTCTCCCCTCTCGATGAGTACTTCGCCATGGGCCGTGGCCACCAGAAGGGTGGTGTCGATGTCCCCGCCCTCGAGATGGTCAAGTGGTTTGACTCCAACTACCACTACGTCAAGCCCACTCTCCAGGACAACCAGACCTTCTCCCTCGCCAAGGACCCCAAGCCCGTCCGCGAGTTCCTCGAGGCCAAGGAGGCCGGTTTCCAGACCCGCCCCGTCCTTGTCGGCCCCGTCTCCTTCCTTGCTCTTGGCAAGGCTGACCGTGGCTCCTCCGTCGACCCCATCACCCTCCTCGACAAGCTTGTCCCTGTCTACGTCGAGCTCCTGAAGCAGCTCAAGGCCGCTGGTGCCGAGTCTGTTCAGATTGACGAGCCCGTCCTCGTCTTCGATCTCCGCCCCGAGGTCAAGGCTGCCTTCAAGCCCGCCTATGAGGCCATTGCCGCCGCTGGCGACGCCGTCCCCAAGGTCATCGTTGCCACCTACTTCGGTGACATCGTCCACAACTTCGACGTCCTCCCCGCTTTCTCTGCCGCTGCCGGTCTCCACGTCGACCTTGTCCGCAACCCCGAGCAGCTTGAGCCCGTCCTCAAGCAGCTCGGCCCCAACCAGATCCTCTCTGCCGGTGTTGTCGATGGTCGCAACATCTGGAAGAACGACTTCGCCAAGTCGCTCGAGATCCTCCAGACTGCCGTCAAGGCCCTCGGCCCTGAGCGCGTCATTGTCGCCACCTCCAGCTCCCTCCTCCACACTCCCCACACCCTCGCCAGCGAGAAGAAGCTCCCCTCTGATGTCTACGAGTGGTTCTCTTTCGCCGTTGAGAAGGTCAAGGAGGTCGCTACCCTTGCCAAGGCTGTGACTGAACCCGAGGCCGTCAAGGCTGAGCTCGAGGCCAACGCTGCTGCCATCAAGGCCCGCACTGACTCCAAGCGCACCAACGACCCCGCTGTCAAGGAGCGCCAGGCCCAGGTCACCCCTGAGCAGCACAACCGCAAGGCCTCCTTCGACACTCGCTACGCCGAGCAGAAGAAGCACCTTTCTCTCCCTCTCTTCCCCACCACCACCATTGGCTCTTTCCCCCAGACCTCCGAGATCCGTGTCCAGCGTAACAAGTTCACCAAGGGTGAGATCTCCGCTGAGGAGTACGAGCGCTTCATTGAGAAGGAGATTGAGCTTGCCGTCAAGATCCAGGATGAGCTTGACCTCGATGTCTACGTCCACGGTGAGCCCGAGCGTAACGACATGGTCCAGTACTTCGGTGAGCGCCTCAACGGCTACGTCTTCACCACCCACGCCTGGGTCCAGTCTTATGGCTCCCGCTGCGTCCGTCCCCCCATCATTGTCGGTGATATCTCTCGCCCCGCTCCCATGACCGTCAAGGAGTCCAAGTACGCTGCCTCCATCTCCAAGAAGCCCATGAAGGGCATGCTTACTGGCCCCGTTACCTGCCTCCGCTGGTCTTTCCCCCGTGTCGACGTTCACCAGTCCGTCCAGTGCCAGCAGCTCGCTCTGGCTCTCCGCGACGAGGTCGTCGACCTTGAGAAGAACGGCATCTACGTCATCCAGGTCGATGAGCCTGCCCTTCGTGAGGGTCTTCCCCTCCGCAAGGGTGAGGAGCGTGAGGCTTACCTCAAGTGGGCCGTCGACTCCTTCAAGCTCGCCACCGCTGGCGTCGAGAACTCCACTCAGATCCACTCTCACTTCTGCTACTCTGAGTTCCAGGACTTCTTCCATGCCATCGCTGCCCTTGATGCCGATGTCCTCTCCATCGAGAACTCCAAGTCCGATGCCAAGCTCCTCAAGGTCTTCATTGACGAGGAGTACCCCCGCCACATCGGCCCTGGTGTCTACGACATCCACTCTCCTCGTGTCCCCACCCTTGACGAGTTCAAGCAGCGCATCGAGGAGATGCTTGCCTACCTCAAGCCTGAGCAGCTCTGGATCAACCCCGACTGCGGTCTCAAGACCCGCAAGTGGGATGAGGTCAAGGGTGCTCTCTCCCACATGGTTGAGGCCGCCAAGTTCTTCCGCGAGAAGTATGCCAACAAGGCTTAAAGAGTTTTCTCGACAAATGCGCATCTCAGATGATGGGATGCGTGACGTGCTTTTAATTATTCCGGGTTTTTCTTCAACAGCATTAGCATTGACAGAGGCGGTCAAAGGGTTCACTTCACGGATTTATGTTACAAAATTATGGGAAAGGAATGATCATGATACCTCACAACAAATAGCGCCACTTCAACTCGGCGTTCGATACCACAGGGACAAGGGGAAAAACCGGATTTATGATTTTTCAACAGAGCATCAGCATTTTATGAGACGGGGTTGCCGCCATCTCAACACGGCGTTTGAGGGTATAAAAATGAAAAGGAAAACGTGGAACAGGCATGGATACTTCTCATACCACCAGGACGCTTTCTGCGTTTCTAAAATTTTATAGGAATGAAAAGGAATGGATTTTACCAGATCATTTGATATCGCGCCTCCTTCGTGACACTGGACATTTTGGTGACTGGATCTGAATGCATGCCTAATGATAATGATAGGGAGGATGATACCTGTGTCTTATGTTTCGCTCCCGATCCTATGTTCCTGAATTCATGTCATCGATGCATCATCACCGTTCAACACACCAGCCCAAGCAAGGCAAGGCAAGGCAAGGCAAGGCAGGACAGCAGACATCCATGTCAAGTAAAGTCAAACAAAGTTTAATAAATGTATACGCTAGAATTATATAAACGAATAGCAATGTGTGTAGTAAAAAGAACCTGTATCAACAAAACAGAAAACAAGAAAAAGAAAAAAATAAACCAACGCTGCGCTGCGTTGTGTTTCGTGCCAGCAAGATTCTCGCTTCTCGCTGACTGGCCTATTTCATTCCTCCCTCCCTCCTTCTTCCCCACACCGCTCGTTAAGGTATCCGGGTATGTAACGCTCCCCCCAATTTTGTAGACTTGAATATCGGTTATCGGCAGAAATGGTATAAGTGGCAGGAAGAGTCCACCACGAAGCCAAGTGACGGAAGTACCCACTCAGGGAAACAGGCGTGAAAACACCATTCGACCCAAGCTACCTTCCGTCAACAGTGGCTGTGGCTTCATCTTCATCTTCATCCATCCATCCATCCATCCATCCATCCATCCATCCATCCATCCATCCATCCATCCATCCATCCATCCAGATATATTCTTTTAAATTCATCATGTCCGTCCGAATTCTGAAACCAAGTACTACATCCGTTTGTCGTGTAGTATGGTCCGAACCCATGGATATATCGAGCCCCAGCCAGCCAGGCTGGAACTGTATGTCTGTCTGTGTGTCGTCGAAAGTAAACTGTGTGACGTTATGTGCTTGTTTGCAAATAAACAAACTGAACGAGGTCGAAGGAAATTCGACCCTTCTCTCCGTATATCGAGGGAGCTGGGTGCTCGTTTAACAATTAAGCCCCGAGAAGTCTCAGACTGCAAATAGGACCTCTAAAACCGTACCTCAAATGCGCTTCAGAAGACCCAGACCGTGACCCGCATCGGCGCACTAAGCGTTGTTTTCACGAATCTGCAACTGCGCAAAGGCCTCGCTGGTGTTCAGCTTCCCATTCACAGTGGTGACATTGACATCCATCGACTGCTTTCCGTCCCCATTAGCACTTCCAGCAGAGCTAGTAGCGTTGGTGGTGGGGGTCATTCCCAGGTCCAGCGGGCTGTTGGGTTCGGATCCGCCATCGGGCGTCGGTAGGGCCGAGGTGATATGGAGAGAGGGCGATGCCGGACCGAGCGAGGGGGGCGTACTGTTGCCGTTCTTGGCAAGTTTCTCCTTCTTTTCAATGTCCTTCCTCAGCTCGTTGATGATACCTTGGAACTTCTTGAGGGCGTTTCGCTGCCTCTCGTCTAGGCCCTTGTGGTTCTTGAGAAGCTCGTTGATCTTGGGCTCGAGCGTGTCGACAAAGAATTGCTGTTCTTCAATGACGAACGTCGAGTGCTTGACGAGTTTGTCTGTTTTGTATGTTAGCGGCTATCTTTGGTGGAAATACGGAGGCCATCTTTCAACTTACGAATCACGTAGTTGGCAAAATGATCCAGCATGAGATACCGCAGAAACGAATCGGGCGACTGCTGTTCTGAGGAATATCCTCCAACCCCGTCTTGCGGGTTGAAGAACATGTCCCTAATACGGCGAACGTCCTCCGGCGTGCCATACTTGATGCACTTCTCCACCACGTTCGAAGCGTGTTTGTGTGTGGAGAGGGCGACCGCCTGGGACATGACTGTAGCGATCATGCGGGCGCGGTCTTCGGATTTCCCTGCTTCGATGATGTGCTGGGCAACATAGTTTCCGTACGCATCTGTGATCAATGTGTGGGCACCCTTGTGCAACTCCGACACAAGATAGAGCCTGTCCTCTTCGTTTCCGTGCTCCAAGGTTCGCTGGATGACTCTGCAAGCGTACTGGTTAAGCGCCAGTTCCATCACCTTGCCAGGCCCTCTGAAGGAGTCGTAGATGAACCCAATGTTCTCTCGGGGCAAGAGCTTGATGATCATCTGGATCACATGGTTGCCCTCCTGGGACTTGTTGAGTTTGTCGATGTGACCTCTTAACTCACTTACAAGCTCAACCTTGTAATTGCTGAAGATGTTGTCGAGGGCCTTTTGCACAACCCGGCAGCCGTACTTGTTCTCCGAAAGTCGCAACATGTTGTCCTTGATCACGAGTGCCATTTTGGTCTTCTGCTCCTGCGTGCCGTGTTCGAAAAACTTCTGCACGACGTAGTTCCCGTACACATCAGTCATGAGGGGTATCAGCTCATCATAGAGCTCTTGGAAGACAAACGTCTTCTCTTCACTGCTGGCAGACTGGAGCTTTTCCTGAATGAACCTGGAACCGGTCCTGTCGGCAGCAAAGTCCGCAATCGACCCTTGGATTTGCTAGTTCAACGTTAGTTTCGCTACAAGCAGAGCTACTTCCATAGAAGAGAGACTTACCTTGAGATCCCACTTTTGCGGCGCATTACGGCTGTTCAAGTATTCACGGAGCTTGGCATTCTGCACGCTTCCAGAACCCATCGCACCCATGACCAAGCCATTCGTCGGCAAAGAAGGATGTGGGTATGCCGCGCCCATTCCCAGATTCGTGGCCATGTTGTACATCTGTAATTGCTGCTGAAACAATACGGGATCGATAGGCACATTCGACGTAGGCTGAGGCTGCTGACTGAAAGACTGACTGCTGGCTCGGCGGTCGAAGTTCGTGGGGGTTGAATAGTCGCGTCTAGACTGTGTCTGTGAGAAACTTGAGCGAGAATGTTGACCGCTGCCAAAGTTTGTGAAGTTGTTGATGGTGAAGCCAGAGTTTTGGTGGAATGCGTTGTCACTCTGGAATCTGTTGCCAGTCGGGAGTCCAACACTATCCGCGAATCCACTTCCGTTTGCAAATCCATTGCCGTTTGAGAACCCATTGCCAGCCTGGAATCCGTTGACGGATTCACCGTTCCAAGTTGTCGGACTCGCGGGCGTGAAAGGCCGGGCTGAGGCAGCCACAGAAGGTGACGAATTGTTCCAGGGGTTCGAAGGAAATACCGGGCGCTCGGTAGAGGTATCCGGTATCTCTGCTAGCGGCCTCTGTGGCAGCCAAGAAGCACTTGTCTGCACACCCCCATCCCCAACGCTGCCTCGGTTGTTGCTCTTCCAGGTCTGAGAAAAGCTCGAAGTGGTGGGGACGACCGATGATCGATGCGAGAGTTGTGTCGCGTCAAATAATTGCAAACTAAGCTCATGCCGCTCCGTCGATTCGGAAGGGCCCGATGATGCGATGTTGAAGGCGCCCGCGCCCGCGCGCTCACCCGCCTGCTCCAAGATACCAAATCCGTGATCGTGGGAAGGGCGTCTCATGGAGGAGTTCATTCCACCGAGCTGATAGGAAAGACCTGGAGGGACCGAGGTCTTGGGGGACGAGCCGTTCGTTCCATTGCGGGTGTGTACCATCTGGTTGGGGTAAGAGTAAGACCAGTCGTTAGAGCCACTGGAAGTGCTCGAAGGCCGGTCACCGGCCTCAGACACAACATTAGGACTGGACCATATCGACGGAACATACTCAAAGCTTGCCCGTTGCGGATGGTTATGCAAATTACTTGAATGGTTATTCGGGTTGTTCTCGGGGCGGAACGGAGGGAAGCCCCCACGTGGACCTGGGCCACGACCCATGTTGGGCTGCATTGCCAACGGTTAGCTGAGACCCTCTGATGTCGAAATCAGATGGGCGATATGGTGGTTGAAACTACTGCCGTATCGACAGATGATGGGTATATAAAAAGTATTGTGGTAACTCGATAAGTGTGAGACGAGTGGGCTTACCGATTTGTTAGGAGACATGATGCCGATCCTCAAGATACGGTTAGAGTATCGAGATGGTTGATTATTGCAGTGTTCTCGAATTAATACTCTGGAGATGAAACCTCGAGTGGTCTATCGGATACAACGTCTTGCTCTGGTACGAAGTATATGGCATATGTGCTGTATCGGACGAAGATGCGTAAGTTGATACTCATACAGAAGATGAATGGGCTTATGAGACTGATGGTTGATGGCAACAAGGAAGAGGGCCGGGGATGTTTTCGATTGCGGGAAGATGAAGAGAGTTGGTTTATGGAAATTATATTGACAGGAAAAGGAGCCCTATGCCCTGGGGGATCAAAGAGTAACAGGAATTCGGATTGGGCGAGCACGGGTTTGATGAAGATAGGGTGCATATCATGTGAAAAGGCTCGGGCTGCAGTGTACGGACGGGTTGGAGCCCTGGCCCACCTTGCAGGAAGATGGTGAAGTCCGGAAATGAGAAAAATACAGCCCAAAGGGTACCTTTACGGCAAAGGGCATGCGGCTACCGTCCTTTACTCCTTCCTGCCTTGAGGCCGAACTTTGATGGTGCGGCCGCCAGTAGTGGGGAGGACGATGACGCTTGAAGCTCCACTAGCACTGGCTGGGCAAGAACTGACGAGATTCGATCGCAGTAACAGAGGTAATGAGGTGCACTGTATGGTGATTCACAGAACGAGGAGTATGGCATGAGAGCAAGGGAACAAGTTATGAATGGTAACAGAAAACATAGTTTGTGTCATGTCATGATGTGTGGAAAGGCTGGAAGGAAGTGAGTATCGGGCATCGAGACAAGAGAAGGCGGGGGCGACGAGAAGAGGCACAAGAAAAGCGACGGCAGCGTTCCGCCACCATGAAGACGGCACAGGATGGGGCAAACCCAAGGACAACTACTGCCCTTGAGCCTCTCGCTTCTCTTCGCGTCGCGCCTGCCCGCCTGGGCAGTCTTGACACCGGCATCCGGACTTCGGAGGGTCTAGACCGGGACCCGACACTGGACGGGACTACCCGCGGGGGAAAGCGGAGCAACCTATACCGGC
Organism: Sordaria macrospora; assembly: GCF_033870435.1. Taxonomy (NCBI): domain Eukaryota; kingdom Fungi; phylum Ascomycota; class Sordariomycetes; order Sordariales; family Sordariaceae; genus Sordaria; species Sordaria macrospora. Next base: position 2,600,538 of record NC_089374.1, on the reverse strand, counting down.
GGGAGGTGGCCGGTAGTCGTCGGGAGTGGAGATGGGCAGCGGCGGGCGGGGGAGCAACGACGTTTCCTCCTCCCCCTTGAGAGACGGGATAAAAAGAAACTGTGGGGGAGCGGGGGAACTTTTGCACTTACCATAGGCCGAAGTCGACTGTCCAAAAGGTGTCGTGGATGTATACCTTTGTTGCAGTAGTAGTTCTGGACAAGAAGAGAAACAGAATCTCCGAAGGTAAGGCGTCGGGCGCTGCTCGGCTGTTGTTGAGCAGACTGGCCACCTGGGTGTTTATAAAACGGGTTGCACTCCCCTTCGAAATGAAACTGTTTGGCAAATGTAGTGCTTGGGAGGAGAGTGGTTGCTTTGGCTGAGGTTGCAGTCTCAGACGTTGGAGACGTACAAACTGAAAAACCGGGGTAGGTAGGTACTAGGGTAGCAAGGTACGTGGTGGCCGTGGTGGTTCAGGCCAGGGTGCTATGTAACAACAGCCAACCGAAAGAAGTGAAGTAGTGCTCGGAGTACCTCTATATGACGGGAAGCCTAAGTAAGGTAAGATCCCATGTTCAAAGCGACGGGCGTAGGAACAAGCCCAACCGCTGGTTGGTGAGAATATAGCGACCAGAAAGGGATCCGTATGATAGGTTGCCGGGTTTGGTGTCGAACCAAGGGAACAGAAAGAGGGTGAAGAATCAATCAGGACATGGATGGATGTGCTTTATAGACAAGTGGTGGAAGGGAGCAGGAAGAAAAGGATGAGATGGAGAGGGACAGGCAGCTCCAGAGGGCGGTGGGCGCAGGGTGAGTGAGAACACAAGGACGGAACTAGGACGGCGTCCGCAGCGTATGCCGACCGAGTGACTGGCTGACGGAATGGAATAAAGCCAACTTGGTGGTTGTGCGTGCCCTCGGTTGATGCAGCAGACCTCGAGTGCCTTAGGTAACTCCCATTCAGTTGCAGGAGTCCCTGTTTCTATGTGTATGTAAGGTAGGTATGTGAGTTTGTGTCGTCGAGACGTTCGGGACCTGGGCTGGGCGCGCGCGCGGCGGAGGGATGAACCAGGGTCAAGTGGAAGTTGGTGGAGGTGGACGGCGGGACTGCACGCGGGCACGCAATGTGGGCTGGGGGACTCCTTCCTGGAGACTGGGACTGGCCGCGAACAGGGCGGGCGTGCTGCTGCGAAGTGGGGGATCGCCCAAGATATAGGGAGAGCCCCGGCTGCAACTTTTTGTTTCGTCACGGTCCAATTGCGTTTGATGGTCTCCTGCCGGGAATGATACACGCCAGGGATACACGGGGGTTTTGCCCTGAAAATCAACCCTTTCAGTTTTGTTACGGTTTTCATAGAGGTATGTTACCAACCTGAACCTAACGGCGGCGGCATCCAACAAAGTCGATTGAATGCCTGAAGTGCCTGGTCCAACTTGTCGTGCTTTTTTTGGTGGCAGGGCCTGGCTGCACGCCGCTGGGCTGGCATAAAGCAAATCGTAGACAGTGGCAAGTCGAGGTTTCTTGGAAGATGCAAAAGGTATTCTCGAATGGACTTTCCTGTCGATGATGGATGTCGAGTCTCCTGTTGTTCTGTGGATGCTGCAGCTGTTCTGTTTGGTGGTGTTTTCGGTTAGTGCCGACAGTGTGGAGTTTTTAGCTCCCTTGTTACAGGTTACAGGGTTCACAAGTTCAAAGGGGTCCGTTCACGTTGGGGCTTCGTTCGGGCAGATGTCCGTGCCTGACAATCTCCCTTGGTTGATCCAAACCTGCACTCCAGCCAACACTGCATGCAGCGAGCATGACACAAACCTCCAAGCTTCGAACCTGCCCGGCTGTTCTGTCTAGAAAATTCCGCCAGTTCAACAAAGTGCCATCCATTTCCTGTAGAGCACGCCTTCGCTCTTTGTGCAGCCGGCCCAGCAGAAGCCTGGTACCTGCCTGTGGCGGGAGAGAGGGGCGAGATCTTCGATGGCCAACGGACTGAATACGACGGATGCGTATGTGTGTTGGTACCTACGCAGCTACGCACCTCGCATATCTCTCACATCTCTCACATCGCACATCTGAAGGGTCGAAATAGATAAGGCGGAGACGATATGACGTCGATAACGCAAGGCTTGGGAAATGACCAAATGAAGTTCTAGATGGCGACCGCGTTGTTGGGCAAGTTCCGCTTATAGATCGCTCTCTTGCTTGTCTTGTCTTCCGGCAGCGAAAGATATCTATCTTCCGAATACCAAGGTGTGGAACAGTTGGACAGTTCAGTTGGACAGCCTTGGACCGACCGTTAGTAGGTGGTCGATGTTGGTTGATCGCTGGTCACAACTTTTCCTTTTGTGTTGGTTTCGATCCCCAAAACCCAAAGGTACTTTGAAAGTCTGCTAACATTAACAGTCCAGCTCTTGTTCGAAGAAAGCCACAACACATTAACCTGCACGCAAACCAAGTCATGGCTGAAATCAGCCCTCAAGTTCTTTCTGCTTGACGACCTTCGAGGAGTGACAGACAGGCCGGGCCAACGAGAACAAAGGGGGCAGTCTTGCAGGTCTAGCAGGACTGTAGACCACCAGCAAGTAACCGAAGCCATCCGTCCGGTTTGGTGACACCGCAACAACAACAACAACAATGCTGCGTTACGATAACCTACATCTACGTGATGGCACGCCCGCCCCAGCCGTTACTTGCCTCCTCCGGGAGCGCTAGGTAGACTTTCGACTACTTGGGGAGATATTTGGTGTCTGACTGGTTTGTTCCGGAAGAAAGAGTGGGTGGGCTTCCCGTTGGCGCTGGTGGGAAATATCGAGGAATAATCTCTATGATAACAGGTAATTTCCACGACGTTGGTTCCTCCCAACCTTTGACTATTGCTTTCTTCTTTTCCGAGCTTGCGGCAATCTGCGTATTGTTTGCAGATTACGTCGCTAGGGTACCCATTATGTTTGCTTTATATATCGCCGGGATTAAGGATAGGTCGCGGAACATGCTGAATGACCGACAGATAACAGGTTATCCTACAAAGAGCAAGGCCGAGGACGACAAACCAACGGCCATTAAAGTATAAGTATACGGGCAGTGTGTGCCTCTCCAGTTTCACAATTTGTTGGCCATAACGGTTGTATATGTTCAACTGATGTCTGTCCAATACTCATAATAAAGAGGGCCGCTTTCAAACGCCAGCCACTGGCCTAGACCTAGGTGAAAGACGAGCTTTTGTCGGCCGGACGGACACGGCTGACTAGGGTGGCCGGGTCCTCTGCCATGAATGTCTTGTAGCTAGTAGTGATGGATATGTTACTCATGTATTGAGCAGGATCTGGCATGAGGATAACACAATGTCTGTTGACATGCAGCAGTCAAACTAGTCAAGTTACATATTCCGTGAACTGTTGTGCTATGCGGGACTGACTGCCGGTCCTCAGAGGTGGCCGACCACCTTCAACCATCCGATGGTATGAAGGGAAACGTTTGTTAAGAGACACCAGGAGGTTGTTTCATAGTCTCATAAATCACATAGAGTAGGCGGGGGCCTACTAACAAAAATCACGTCTCCAAGTGTGAAGCAAGGGATGGTGGTTTCCTGTCAAGGCTCCATCGTTGGAGGAATGCCCTTTGTCTGCTGTCCTTGTCCGTTCCGCCTAAGATCAGGCGAGGGAAAAGACCGAGGATATGTGAAAGGCGCATGTCTCGCCGCTATTCCAACATGCTGACTGGGGTTCCCGTTACCCTTTGTATACATTCGCATTTGCTGTTTCATAAATGGGCGCCGTTTGTGACACCCGCTGGTCTCGATTCCAACGGTAAAACAAAACGGCTTCGGGCACCAACCGGACTGGGAGGAGGATGTTGTACACCCTCAATACGTACGGGAGCCCATGCTATTTGCGTGGAATGCGCAAATTATTGTCAGTCTATTGTTGTAAAGTAGGTAACAAGTAACAAGCGTGCGAACTGGACCAGGATTGCCGTCTGGTACATTCGCTGTTCCTCCAGTTTTCGCATCGCGTTTGTTCCGTCGCAAAATACGATTAGTGAGGCTAGAAGCTGGGGAATATGGCAGGATGTGCCGTGATGGTCCTTGGGTATGCTGAGGTTGGCAATGTCTCAGCTTGCGCGACTCGGGAGAGCCCGCAAGAATGGCGTATGCACATCACTGCTCAGATTGATCGCTCATCGGGAGTGCAAGATACGGTTTGTCGATCGTATGCGTGCGGATGTTGTAGTTGGCACTGGGCTGAACCAGGGTGATTGTTTTGAACCGTTGTTAGTATCACCAACTCACTCTTGCCAGGGATTGAAAAGATTGGGAGATCCTCCTCAGCTTCAGCGGCCAATGCCAACAAGCAGTCCTTTGAATCGAGAACGCCAACCGTACCCGCCTTTTGCGACACATTTTCCACCCCTCCTGGAGAGCCAGCATTCGGTTTTGAACAACTCTCATGCGGCTCCCAACTACTCTCCAGCTCACTACTACCCACCACCGCTGCGAAAGCAAGCGCAGCGAATCGTATAATAGGAGATCGGAGGGAGCACGTGAAATACTGTTCTTGTGAGCATCTTGGCCAGAAGCATCCCTTCCCTCCGTCATCGTTCCGACGTTCTCAGAGACCGATTTAGTTTGGATTGTCCACGTTTAAAAGAGCTCTTGAACGTTGGCGCCATACCAACCGGCGTACCGGCTCGCAGACACTCAACCCGAAAACTGGATTCCAGAATCGATTTCTCCCAGACGAGCTGTGTCGAGAGTCCAACACTGGCTGGAAAGAAGGGCACGACGTACTTTGACATGAGTGGAAACATGGCAACAGTATACCCAACTGCTCATGTGACCAAAAGGGTTCGCCCTGTTGCTCCGGTACATGAGCTTTTCACGTCTCACAAGAGGAAAGTGGCAATCCCCAAGTGGTCTGAGAGCACATTGTTGTCGCACCCTCCAGTCACTGACCTTTGACACGGTCGCCTGCAGTCAAGGCCGTCTGGCTGAAGGATCTGCTCCAACAATCGCAGTAGGACAGCATGTCGTTACAGTGCCAAGCGGCTCCGGGTCCGGCAGCGGAATTACAAACCAACAGAAATCCGACAAAGTCGATGGATGTTGATGGTGATTCCTTTCCATTTGAGTCTGCCAGACCTTGCGAGTGTTTTGGGTCGTTGTGGTCACAAGTCCTCATAACCATGCTCATTCGAGAAGGCCGGCCAGCCAACTCAACCCATTAGCGCCGCGAAGATGAAAACATCCGGATGGCGCATCTGCCGCAGGAACACTTGTTCAGAGGAGACAGAGAAAGTTGCCAAGACTTGGGCGCCAGTGTTGCCTTCAGTCATCCCTGGACCGCTTCCAGAATCATCAGGTCTGGCATACCTAGTAAGACAGACATCGGAACTCTGGCGAAGTGTTCGTCGTACCAAGTAGTATGGCGATGAATTGTAGCCGACAACAGGACCCCAAAGCCAATTGAGGGCGAATCGCCAAAGAAATCCTGTCGGCTTGTCCTTGATGAGTGTCGTCTGTGGCTCGCCAGATAAGGCACAGAGGGATGCGGGGGAATGGTGAAGACTGATCATTGGATGTCGCCGTACCGCGAAGCTGCAGCCTTATGGGTTAGTGATCAGAATGGCGCCTGTTCGTCGGCATCAACCGAGCGCTGACTGAGTGAGCTCTGGACGTTGGTGATCATGGCAGGTAAGCACGAAGCGGCGCTGTGATGCAAGTGCGTCAGAACTGGAGTCGGTGGCGTGTTGAAGATGAATGGTTGTGTGTAAACGGTGGTGCGCTGGCAAAAGGAGGCGATACGCCGGGCAGAAAGAAGAGTGAGGAAAGGAGGAAGGAAACTAGGACAAGACACTCAGAGGTGACGAGAAACTAAACAAAAGCACCTGACAGATTCGGACGAATCAATGTCGTTGCTCGTCTTTGCAGCAGAGGAAGGAAGTTGTTTCTGGCGGTTGCAACTGAGCTAGAGGTAAGAACGACTGAGCCAGTGAGCCAAGACGGGACCTGGAGGTACCAAGCGCTTATCGATAAGCCGGGACAAGTTCGACTTGGGGCCTCGATGATGGCTTCAGGCGAGTGTCCACCGACCCAGATGAAGCAAATGCACTGGAATTGTGACGAGACATTGACAAACTTCTTCACAGCCAGGCGAACGCCCTCATCCCAGCAATATGCGGCCCACATTGCAATGCTGCATTGCGCATTGTCATGCAATCTTGGGGGGCGGAAAGCCGAATCGAGCACGAGCCATGGTTCATTCGTGGTTTCCCTTTCCATTTTCCAGTTCTGAGGGTGACCCGTCCACACCCTGCGATCCAAAAACAGAGCCAAATGGGCCCTAGGCGACAATCACAAATTGGACCCGCCCTCATCGACCGCTTGACAGTATGATTGGACAGCCCCCGTATTGGGCGGGGCCGTCATCCCAATCTCGAAAGCGAATGGAGCGTGGACGGCGTGCTCTGGTTGGCGCCCTGGATGAGCTTTTGAGCGGCCCCTGCTTTTGGTGTGCAGGTCGAAAAAGTGCCTGTTCCTGTTTGGGTTGTAGCTCCTTTTTGTTCCCCAGCTCCCCCTGACGGATGGAGCCCTGCGAGCCCACCAGATCCCACACGCGAGCCCGTTGCGGCCAGTCAAGCACCTCGAGCCAAACGGCCAGGGCAGGATGGCACTGGGATGGCACCCTCCTGGCCGGGATGGAGTCTGGTAGAGCCTGTGCCTGGGGGGGTTGTCAGGCCGGGCCAGAAGGCCAGCGCCCGTCTTGTCGCTCGCTCTCTTGAACCGGCCGGGTCCTTCTTGTTCTCCTCTTTTGCTTTCCCCCAACTCCTCCATCCCAACTTCTTCAACCAAACACCAAACCATCGTCGGCGTCAACGGTCTAGGGGACTGCACTTTGTCATTCTTTCCAACCAACCCATTCCTTCCTTCGCAACCCCCTTGGTCTCGACTTCACTCTCTTAGTCGATTCCGTCCAGTCTTTTTTTCCCTTTTCACGCAGATCCCCACCGACCACGACGCTTTTGGACCAGACGATATATCTTGGGTAGATTCGTGATACGGCCATCCCTTGCGTACGTCTCCGAGCAGAGCCCCCTGAGCGCCTGACCCCCCTGAGCCCAAGAGTCCAAGAGTCCAAGAGCCCATAGAGTCTCTGCATAGCAGTCCAGGAATGGGAACTAGACTATGGACAAAGACCAAACTCGCGATCCTTGGGCATTGCGCGCCAACAACCATGAGATGAGGCAACTTGCTAACCGTCTGACTTCACAGATCCAGAATCCCGGTATATCCATCGTTTATAGCCTTTGAAGAAGCATTACCGAGTCCCACGACCAATCTTACATCGACGACCCGACATTCGTTCTACCAAGCGTACATACACGCGTACAACACACTCGTACACCACATACCACCACATATAAACCTTACACTCTTTACATACACCAAACTTCAAAATGGAGTCGCTCAAAAGCTTTGTTCGCCGCACCGTCGACGATGAGTCGCCTAATGCCAACCTCGTCAACCTAATGATCGCCCTCCTGGTGCTCGTCTTTTGCGCCCTTCTTTCAGTCACCATTCTCTTGCTCCTCAAGAGAATCAAGCAAAAGACCACCGGACACAACGAGAGTCTTCCTCAGTACCACGACGAACAGAAGCGTTCCAGTAATCACCGACGCCTTACGATCTCGACCGGGCCCGGCGCCCCCCGGTCTAGCGTCATTGTCTTCAAGGATGGACAGCCCATGCTGCAGAACCCGTCTTCCCCTCCTCACTCGCCCGACAACGTTCCCGAAATCCACATTACGTTCCCTGATGAGCAGGATGATCAAGGCCGCCAGCGCAGCGGTCGCGTCCTCGTTGTCAGACTTGGAGAGTCGACCATTGGCCTCGAGCCCCGCCAGGATGAGCAGCTCCCTGCCTACGAGAAGGAAAGCAACTCGCAGTTTGTCTCCGTCGACATCGAGAAGATCGGCGGACTCAAGGAGAAGGAGTACCGTTAAAGTGTAAATATAAACGGCACAACTCAAAAAAAAAAAAAAAAAAAAAAAAAAAAAAGTGGCAAATTGAAGAGCTTGCTGTGCTCCTTTCTTTCTTGTCGGCACATGAGGCTGTTGGGGTTCGCTGTTGCATTGATGGCTTTTTTCTTGTTCAAGTTACGGAGTTTCAAGGCGTGTACAGGAAACATGGGACTCTACCGCACGGCGAGAGCTGTTTACTTCTTTCTACATTTCCAAGGAGAAAAGTCTGATTCCGCGCGCTGGACGAGGCTAGCCCGCCGCCAGACGGGCGTTCGAAAGAGATGGGATCATGCATCTGGGGAAGAGGCAGGCCTGAAGCATCACAGCACATATTTGGTCTCCCGGATGCCCCTGTACATTGTGTACATATTAGCCACGCCGCAACTTCGGCCCCGCACATGTTGACCGGGGAGGTTTTCATTCTTGACGGATCTTGTGGGAAAAAGAAAGCGGGCATTTTCAATTGCGACGTATTTTTATCATTGGGAAAGCGACAAGTTGGGAAAAGAAGTGGTTGATATAGCTACCTCTTTTACCTTTGTGTGCATGCATCATCGCTATTCTAGTATTGTGTAATTTCTATTCGAGGCTCCGTCACCCTGGCCGAGCTTTTTAACGTCTCCTTTGTTCAACCACCAACCACATAGAGATGATTCAAAGATCTGGACCACTAGAGAAAAAAAGGCTCGCAAAACGCAGCCACGGAGGGTTCTCATTTTCTTGTATATACCTATTTCCATTAGACCCGGACGGCCTTTTTCATAAATATACCCTACTCAGCCTCCGCACAATGACAGACCTTGATTGAGGTGAAACAGGCAGTGACAGCTCCTTCTATGAAGCCTTTGGCTTTTAACTCAACGGATCCTGTCCGATCAGGGGCCGATCACCAGAAGACTGACTCGGAAGAGCATGGGGATATTTCGGGATGGAAGCTTTGGAGGGTTAGGGTTGAAGCCGTGATGCTAACATGTGCCCCGGGACCAATCTCACGACACCTTCGGAGTACGGAGGCGTCGGCCGGTGGAGTGTGGGGAAGCTGTCACAGCACACGTTCAAGATACAAGGAAAGAGACACTGACATTTGAAGTCTAGAATGCAACAAGTTTGCTGGGGAGAATTGTGCAATTGAACTTTCCAACTTTAAGAAATGGATTGACGCGTTGATCTTTTTGTGTTGTTCAAAATACACCCTATACTCCCACGCAATACATCTTTCGCAATTGGAGCTTCCTGCACCTCATCATCGACGGCTCCACGCTTTGCTCTTTGATCCATTGACATCTCCCCAAACAACCCCACCGTCCCCAACACACAGTCGGCAGCGAGATACCGAGACGGGGACACCGACACCGACACTCCATTTGCGCCCTTCCCACCACTGGGACACGGGACTTCATACCTCGCTCGTTCCGATTATAACCCCTTTATTTCTTTCTTCGACGGACCCTAACAAGAATCCCACTGACTACAACTCAGTGCTGGTCTCCAAAGCGCTCCTCCTCCCCGGGCTTCCGAGTCGATCTCTAGCTCCGTCCCCCGCCGCGCGCAGCCCCTCGGGCTCTCCTCCTCTCCTCTCCTCCCTCCCTCCGTTCCCTCGCCGGAACCGCCACGATGGCGCCGCCGACAAAACCGACATCGAAGAAACCCCCGCCGCAGTCGCAGACGGAATACCAGGCAATCGCTGCCAAGTTCGCCGCCGCGAAGCGCGCAAAGGAAGCCCAAGATGCAGCAAAGGCACGAACAGCAGCTGGAGTAGCGAGAGCGGCAGGCGGTGAAGCCGCTAAGAAGGAGCAACAAGACCGCGTCAGTCTGGCTGACAAGCAGCGCGCCGCCCTCGAGGCCAAGCGCAAGTCGAGCTTCGAGGCTCGCTGGCTGTGGACCGTTGGCTTCTGGATTTGGATGCTGCTGATCCACGTCGTCGGCATTGCCTACTTCACCAGCGGCTTCCTCCTGACCCGTCTGATGCTGGACGACAAGTCCGTGTGCGATGCGCCGCCGACTTTGAATACTAGCACCATCAACGGGATCGTGGACATTCTGCCGAACTGGAAGGGCAAGGGAACCGTGGACGGAGGTTGCTGGCACCCCAAGACCTTCGAGCGGGCTGTGGTTGTCGTGGTCGATGCGCTACGCTACGACTTTACCGTCCCCGTCAAGGACGACGCCCCCTTCCATAATGCGTTCCCCTTCATGTACGATACCGCGCTGGCCTCGCCCAACAACGCCGTGCTCAGACCGTTCATCGCCGACCCCCCTACCTCAACACTCCAAAGGCTCAAAGGCCTGACTACTGGCACCTTGCCCACCTTTGTGGATGTTGGCAGCAGCTTTGCCGGTACCGCTATCGAGGAGGATAACCTGCTTATGCAGTTCCGCGACGCCGGCAAGCGCATCGTACACCTTGGAGATGATACATGGGAGTCGCTCTTCCCGGGCTACTTCCAGGCTAACCTGAGCCGGGCCTACGATAGCTTCAACGTTTGGGATTTGCACACAGTTGACAATGGTGTTATCGAACACATCTTCCCCCTGATGAAGCGCAAGGGCGAGTGGGATGTCGCTATTGCGCATCTTCTCGGTGTCGACCACGCCGGCCACCGCTACGGACCCGACCACCCCGAGACGGCCAAGAAGCTGCAGCAGATGAACACGTTTATCAAGAATCTGGCGTCCAACATTGACGACGACACTCTGTTGATCGTCATGGGTGACCATGGTATGGACAGCAAGGGAGATCACGGCGGCGAGAGCGAGGATGAGGTCGAAGCTGCTCTGTGGATGTATTCTCCCAAGCCTGTGTTCGGCAGAACCAAGCCCGAGTACGTCACTCCCCCGGCTATTGCCAAGACTCGCCCCGTCAACCAAATCGACCTTGTCCCGACTCTGGCGCTGCTCATGGGTATCCCCATTCCTTACAACAACTTGGGTCACCCGATCGAGGAGGCATTTGTTGGCCCCCGTGGCAATGCCTGGGATAAGTTGGCTGCTGCGGAGCGCATGGCTGCCGCTGGCATCAAGCGTTACCAGACGTCGTACTTCTCTGCTCGCGGAATCGAGCAGGCTGTGACCCCTGGTTCGCCTGCTGACTTGTGGGATAAGGCTGAGGCTTCCGTTCCCACGGGCAAGGTCAAGAAGGGTTATAGCTGGGAGCCTGTGTTTTCGGCCTATGCTGAGTATCAGAAGGAGACCTTGGATTACTCCAAGAGCCTCTGGGCCAGGTTCGATGTTAAGAACATGGTCATCGGCATTAGCATCATGGCGTCCGGTGTCATTGCTCTTCTCGTCTACGTCAACAAACGTACTGAAGACGACGACGTCTTGGTGATCGAGGACTCCGAGCTTGATCATGCCGAGAAGAGCCTGGAGCTACAGGGTATCACCGCTGATGAAGGCCAAAACCTGGAGAAGCGCCTGTTCCGTGCCGCCATGTTGGGAGCCCTTCCCGGCTTCTTCGGCGGACTTTTGCAATCCTACCTGTCTGGTAATGGCGATTGGTATCGCGGCTCAGCCCTCAGTGCTTTCACCAGTATTGCCACCGTCATGGTCGCTCTCTACGACGCTGAGGGAGCCTACTTTAACGTCCTCCCCAACACTCTTTGGGGCTGGATGGCCGTGGTCTTTACCGTTAGCCAGTCTATCGGCTTCGCCTCCAACTCGTACACCATCTGGGAGGATTCAATCCAGGTCTTTTTGATGACCACCTTTGGTATCGTTACGGCCCTCTCTGCTTTCCGCATGGAATCGCTTCCGGACCGCTACATGGCCATCTACCATTCCATCCTCTTCGTCCTGCTCGGCCGTCTTGCCTCCTTCTCCAAGCTCTGTCGTGAGGAACAGATGCCGTACTGCACGTCGACCTACTACGCCAGCGCCACCTCCTCGACCTCGGCCCCCTGGCAACTGGCCATTCCCTTCATCGCCGTCATGATTCTCCCTTCCATCATCAAGGCCTACCTTGCGCCTTCCAGGTCCTACGAGGGTCTCGCCCCAACCTGGATCGGCTACATCTTTCGTGCCGGCCTCTTCTTCTCAGCCATCTACTGGGTCCTCGACGCCGCCGACAACGGCAACTGGCTCTCATCTCTCTCCTCCTACCTCCCTGCCTCGGCCTCCGAGACCCTCGCCTCCCTTCCCCCTCTCCCAGATAAGGCCCTCAAGACCCTCTCCGTTTACACCGCGCAAATGATCCTCGGCCTGGCCCTCGTCGCCGGTTCCACGGCCTTCGTCTGGGCCCCTCCCTGCATCTCCATCGTCACCACCGCGCTTCGCCGCTCCCCAGCGGATGCCGCCTCGAACCATCTTGCCGCCATCCCCGGCGCGCAAACCGCCCAGGTGACCGTCCTAGGCTACGGCAACGCGCACGGCGCTCGCTACCTCTTGCTCCCGCTCAACTTCTTCGTCGCCCTCTTCCTGCTCACCAAACCCATGGGCGCCGGCGCTCTCGCCCTAACCCTCTGGCAATCCCTTTCCCTCCTTGAGATCCTCGACCTGTTGAACTTGCCCATCGGCAGCAACCCCATCGGCCCCGTCATGTTGGCTCTCCTCGGCCAAAATGCCTTTTTCAAGACCGGCCACCAGGCCGTTCTGTCTTCCATCCAATGGGACTCGGCTTTCATTCCTCTCTACAGCATCAAATACCCCTGGTCTCCCATTTTGGTCGTCCTCAACACTTTTGCGGGCCAGATCCTTGCTACGATCCTCGTGCCGATGCTCGTCCTCTGGAAGAGCGGACCCAAGAGACGCGGAATCTTGGGAAGTGTTTCCAGGGCGTTGGCGGTGTTCGTGGCGTTTTATGCTACCGAGGCGTTGGCGAGTATGATGTGGGCTGGCCATCTGAGGAGACATTTGATGCTTTATCGGGTGTTTAGTCCGCGGTTCATGACGGCCGCGGTTACGTTGCTGGTGGTGGACTTGGTGGGTGTGTTGGTTGGGTTGACCGGGGTAAGGGTGAATACGATGAGTGTGGCGGAGGTTTTTGGGTGGGCTGATTGAGAGGCTGTAAAGAAAGGGTGAGAATGAAGTGAATGCTTTGGATGTTGATGTTGTATGAGTATTTTTTTGGCATATATAGAATGGTTAATTGGTTGGGTGGTTGGGTTTGGTCTGGTTTCGACACAAAAAGGATTAACTGTAATTAATGGTTGGGGTTGGATGAGGGTTAAAAGGTTTCAAGCGTATACAGTGAACGGAAAGACAGAAAAGTGTCAACTGTACATAGTAACGTACAAAAACGTGGTATCAATCAAATCGCAGACGTCCCGATTCGATGTTAACTCACTGCTGTCAAAAGGCTTACTCGAACTCTCGTCCACAGTCCGCCCCATTGATGAGTACTTGTGTACTTCCCGGGGACTCATTCACCACATGAGTTAGAATTACAACTCAAGCATTCAAGCTTCAGGAAAGTATATCATCAACATGAGGTCGGTTTCTGGGGGGTGAAAATCAAGTTTATTATTCATCAGTCCCTTCTCCTCACCGAGAAGAAACCAAGTAGACAAACTGATTCTCGAAAAAAAAAAAAAAAAAAATCCCCTGATTTTCTGCAAGACTTGTCCCGCAAGCCTCTTTTTCTCGTTTCCATCTTGTTTCCCCAAACTTCTTTCAGCACTTCCAGCTATTCCAGCCCGTAAAAAATCGCGTGATACCCCTTAATCCAATATCCAACCTATGAAAACCCAAACCAAGCAAGTCGCACTTTCCCTGATGCATTTCCTGAATGCATCGCCAAATAGAAGGACCGAGAAAAGGACAGAACAAAAGCCAATAAGCCTGAAACTAAAAGAGCAAAAGCCAGAAACCAAAACTGAGTGTGATCTGATCCCTTCCTGAACAAAAGGAAATGGTATTTGCCCTTGAGAGCAAGTTGTTGGAGAGAAAACTCGCTCCGGAGGAAACACTGAAGACTGAGGAGTCGTTCCAGTGTCTTGGCTTCCGGGTTGGGAGCCGTGTAACTTCCTGGGCTGGTGGACCGGCTCTTAGGGGGAGGGGTGGCGTCCGGAGAGTATTGTCCATCGCGTCTGTAGCTAGCATCTTTCGGGGCAAAGATGTTATCTGGGTTAGAACGATCTAGTCTGGCCTCTGCAGGGCGAGGGAGATCCCCGACTGCGGTCCTCATGTCGCTGAAGCCCTTTGCGATCTTCGTAATGTCTTCAACGAATTTCTTCATGCGCTTCTCAATATTTTTCTTGGGACGCAGGCAAGGTCAGCATCTTATGTATAACTGGACGCCACTGCTGTGTCTCTACTTACCATGTTCCTCTTAACGACTTGGATGGCCTTGTTAGTCGCCTTGGTATTGTCAGTCCTGCGGATGCGGATGTTTTCGGCCTCGCTGTCCGACTCAGAGTCGGACTCGATTCTGTTGGGATTTGTCAACCCTCCCTCTCTCCCACCGTTGGTATCGATGAATGAGTAAAACTCATTGAACACTGGTTAAGCCATAGTTAGCAACTTTAATTCAGAACGAGGCGCACCTACATGTAAATTTCCCAAAGAGGAGGACTCATTTTTGTCAAGCTGGGAATGACAAGGGTGAACCTTCCCAAGGACCAGCAAATCGAAGGGGCGATTCCGGAGGCCAGCCAAGAGTTCCTATCCTCTGTCATTTCAGTATATTCCTTCTCCCTCGTCTTAATCAACTCTGCCAGTTGCTGGTACCGATCACGAAGCGCGCCGGAAGCCTCGTCGTTGGGGATGTACTCCCGGTACCGCATGAGCAATTTATTTGTCTTTTTCAGAAGAGGCCTTGTTTTGCGGAAGCAATCATTAGATATGTCACAAGGATTCTCTTCGGATATTGTCGAGGAGATGGAGACATGATATTGATGTCTCGGTCTCTTGGGCGGTATGACTATGGTTGGTGTGTTGCTCACGTTCCTTGCGTGGTTTACACCTGCTCCGGCGGCGAGATGAGGTTGATTATCTAAAGGACCCGCGTGCGCTGTAGATGTTTCAAAACCATGTTCTGACGGAATATTGCTTTGATTACTCGAAGGACGTTCACCCGATGCATTAGATGCCTGGGAAACTGAGTCTGATCTCCCGTGTGCTGACATTGTCGTGCCGTTGAATCGATAACAGGGAAAGGTGTTTGGCTAACAAGAAGTGAAGAGGGGGACTACGAGCAGTAAAGCTAGCATGTAGTCTTTTCGTGGCTTGTCTTGATGCTGATGTTGCTGTCGATGCTGATGAAGGTGCTTGATAAATGTGAGAAGATGGTGAGATATTCTTCCGCAACCAGGCGGAATAACAGTCATTTATACTTGATCATCTCAGCTCCTTCATCCTTCCTTCTGAAGCTGTCTTCATACCAACGACCGTCCGGATTGCTGCAAACGAGCAGTCGAGTTCAAAGAAACCAAAGGCGTAATGACCTTCTCATGACCAACTGACACCGATGTGGACTCGGTATGCGCGCAAGTTGGTTGTGGCATCGTCACCATCTGCCTGGCTTTAAAGGAAAGAACAACCCCGAGGGAATCTGTGTATGGGTAGCGGAGCCAACATCGCCCTCATGGCAAAGGAACATGAAAATGATGACGACGCGTGAGTTGGAAGGCCTCGTTATCCGATATGAGTCGCACCAACAACCGCCGCAAAGAACGGCGACAAAGACTTTCCATGGCGTAGCAAGTCCGTTTTCGAAGGTCGGACGGGTATGAACTGCGAAGATTGACCAGAGGGAGCAGTTGAGCAAGATTCCCGGGCCCGATGAAGTTCTGTTCAAAGAACCGGCCCAACAAAGTGAGCTCGCCGCGCCGAAAGCAGTTTCAGAAGAATCAGAGCGTCTCGATCTGCCCTTCCCACTTCACCAACCAATTGAGGCGTCGCATGACCGTCAACAAAAGTAGTTGACAAAAAGATGAAGACTATTGCAATGCTAAAGAACCAACGGGGCAAGTCGACAGTAGAGAATCTGGCCTGATGAACAGAAACGTGCTGATACTGAAACTGAAAACATCACCACCGACGGGGATCTTCCCAAGTTCTCATTGATCCCACAAACCTAGCCGCGACCGTTGGTTACTTTCCATAAGCATTATAGTGGAGCACTAAGACCCACGAGACCGGTACCAGCTCGAGTTGGTGATGTTCGCTCGCCCAGCTTTGAAGGTTACCTTGGTAGTCCCGAAGGGAGCTCGTAGACCCACTATCGCATCGCCGGTTGAGGCAAGTGAGTGGAGACAGACAGTTTGTACAGAAGTAGGGATTGGCATCTGGCTGTTGATCGAAGAGGTTAACTGTCATCTTTGGAAGCTTTGAGAGACGATTCCTGGGGGTTACCTGAAGCCGCATCTTGGTGGTTCTTGTCGAGATGATGTCTGTGGATGAAGCCTGCATGGAGGTGGTGTTGAGTGATGCTAGCGGTTATGTTACGGCACGGGGATGTTTCGATTATACTGCGGAAGTGCATGAGTATTAGGTAATTACGTGTAAAATAACCAGCACCACCAAACCACCAAAACCGAACTTCGACACTCCCCGATTTGGAGCCCTTCCATTGCGCTTTACACCTTCAATCAGCTCTTGCATAGTCTGCGGTAGCCTTTTTACCCTCTAAGGTTTTCGGCAGAAAGAAAGCTCGATTGTGGTCAAACTACGGTACGATAAACGTAAAGTGACTGACATCTTCTGCTTCAGCGTACCTAACCCACCGGCAACCACAACGGAAGGTGCGCCACGAGCCTGGTCCCTTTTACCCTACAGTTCAGTATTGGGATAATATAATGCCGCCCACATGCCCACTTCTTCAACAAAGCCCGATTAGCTCAGCTGGTTAGAGCGTCGTACTAATATCTTCTCCGAGATATCAAGTCCATGCGAAGGTCAACAGTTCAATCCTGTTATTGGGCACTCTTCTTTTGTTTTTCCTTTCTTTTGCGATTTCATCCTGCTATGCCCATCTGTTCTCGTTTTATTTTTGACATTTTTCTTTTCATTGCGTCTGTTGTTTTCACCTTTGTACACGGGGGAGAAGGTTGAGGCAAGTTGTCAGCGTAGAAGAGGGTTGTGATGAGCGAGTGGTTGGGCACCCGGTCTTCTGGTTTGCAGTGTTGTTTAATCACCATTTTAAGTGGGAATATCACTTGGATTCATTATGAGTAAAGAGAAGGTCTTCAATTGCTATGGTCATGGTATAATCGAAGTACCGACATTACATGGGCTAACCAAGCAACCCATATGTCCATCAAGGACTGTTCTACCAAAAGCCCCCAAAAACACCTTTGCCGTCATTACTTCATATCATTAGAGACAAAGGAAAAGGATATCGTACACAGCCAAGGAAAGAAGAACAAAGTAAGCAATGCCTCAATCATTTTAGTGCTTGTGCAACTTGTCCTTGATCTTCTGCTTCAAGCTGGTCTTCTCCTTGTGTCCATGGCCGTCGTGGTGGTCGAGCGCATCGGTGTTACCAGTGAGGGGGCCATTAGCGTTATCCCTGTGGATTCCCTTAGACTCGAGAAGACCTAATGATAACACTGTTAGTAACTCGCTTGTAACATGGTGAATTCAGAATAAGAACTTACGATCAGCCTCGATACCAGCTCCGGGAGCCGCCGCGTCAAAGTCGCCGCCATCAGCCACAAAGCCAGTAGCATGGTGAATGTGGTGGGACTCGGGATTGCTGGCCTGCTCCTCCTTGGGGGCGCCGTTCTGGGGCTCCTTGACACCTACGTTCTCCGCCTTACCAGCATCTCCGCCGTGCTGCTTGGCAACTTCGACTAGAGGCTTGGGGCCAGAGCCAAGGTCCTTGTTGGGGTTCTTGCTGGCATCCAAACCACCATCACGGTCATCGACGTTCTCCCTCGCGTTGACGTGAGTGGGGTGCGTAGAAGGGTCATTCGGGGAACGAATGTCGTTCTGGGCCTGAGTGCTGTCGCCAGTCTGACGAGAAGAGTCCTGGGTAGCGGCAGGGCTGACCTTGGGCACATTGTGCTTGGAAGAGCTCTGGTCCTGGAAGGTAGTGGACTGCTCGGTAGGAATGTTCCTGTGGGACGAAAAGGTATCGTTCAGAGCCTCGGCGTTAGTCGTGTGGGTGGTAGTCGTGGGGAACGAAGTCTGGGTTTCGACAGGCTTGATATCAGCAGTCCCGGAGGATGAAGTGTGGGTTTCCTTGGGCTTGATATCGGCAGTCCCGAAGGAGGAAGTGTGGGACGAATCGTGACGGTCGTCAAGAGCCTTGATATCGGTGGTCTTGGGCACGGCGACATTGTAATGAGCGTCCATCTTGGGGGCAACACTATCAGGGCCCTGGTAGGCGTTGGTCTGGGGGTTGACAGACGAGTGCTCGGGGATGTTGTAGTGGTTGTCAATCCTGGAGTTGACGGTTGGTGGGCTGTGGTCCTTCTCGGCCTCTGGCACCTTAACCTGGTTTGATGGCTTGGGCTCACTTCCGTCGGCCTTCACAGGTCCGGCAGCTGCCTGGGTGAGCTTGGGCGAGGTAGGCCTGACGGTGCGATCAGTGACCATCTTCTCGCCTACGGCGACTCCGGTACTTTCGCTGGGTTCTACAGTAAGGAGTCATGGTGTTAGTTAGGTCAGGTGGAAGGAAAACGACAAGCACTCACCCATGTTACCGGCGTCGTAGGGCTCTCCCTTGGAGACATCGCCCGTCTTGCCCGAGATAGGCTCCTCGTGGGACTGGTTAGTTCCATAAACGGCGTTCACGGCTGCCTTAGAGGCCTGAGCGGCGAGATTCGAAGCTTCAACGGCGACGTTGGTGGCAGTTTCGGCAGCAGCGCTGGCAACCTTGCTGATGGTCTCCATGATGGGCTAAGGCAAGTAGCAAGTATTAGGATGGTGTTGTTGTTGGTGAATATAAACAGATGGGTATCTCAAGGATTAGTGTCGAGTGTGAAGATCTTCAGTAATCGTGAACAGGATAGACGTGGAAGAAGAGAAAGAAAGTAACGGCCGTTTTATTCTTTTTGCGGGTGGGGGGTACACGACCTTTTCCCGCTGGGCTGTGGAAGTTTTACAGACTGGCCTCTTACCTCATTGCTTTCACGAGGTCGCTGACGTCTTTGTTGCAGACTTGATTTGGGTTCTGGGAAGGAGGGGCAGAAGGGGGCACCGGGGGATACAAGGCGGGTGGGTAACTTTGACCAAACAAACGTGCCTTCCCTCATCTGAGCTTGTCTCATCCCAACCACAGGCTCGAACGGACGGAATCTCCACACCCTCTTGTTCGGGGAAATTGTGCCCAGTGATCGTCCCCGCCGAGACTTTGAAGAACAGCTCTGTTGTACGCATCTCGTACATCTCAGGGTCCCTTCCTTGATGATGTTCGGTTCAGGTTTGCAAAGTACCAGCTTAGAGATCGGTCGTGGTGGTACACTTGGTACATCCAAGTTCCCCTTTCTCCAATCCATCTCCAGCTCTCCGTTGTTGTCACTGCTTCGTTTTCTGGTGTCGGTTCACAAGCGTTGTCCCTTTTCGTATAATACGCCATCGAGCATGACATACCCGGCCATTATTGACTGCTGTTTCAATGCACAAGCAAATTTTGTCAGTCAGAAAGAATGAGCGGCGGTTCAAACAAAAAAAGGTTGTGGAGAAAGAGCTGATGACGACAGGTCCAGCCCACCTTCTTCAACGAGCTGCCAAACGTACAATTACGTCACTGGAGCTTCCCTCCACGTGCTGCTGTGCGCGGTGTAAGCCGCCAATACGCAGACAAGTGCGGGGCACTTTCAGCAGGCGCGGTTCAAGTTATGCGTGGGTCCCTCTTGTCCTTTTCTTTCTTCAACCTCTCACAGCCGCTCCTTCAATCTTCCTTCAAGATTCCTTGGTTATCCTTGGCTTCAGTCCTTGCAGACATCCCGTGTGGCTTGCATTCGTCTTTCTCATTTGGTTTTCTGAGCAGCCTCACGTCAACAACCTAACAAAAAGGCCCACACCGGGCAGCCACTGAACTTCCACCGTGTCTACAGTCCAGTGTTGCACTCCATTTCGGGCGCTAATCCCGCGCTCCCCACACCCGCTGTAACCAGCGGAATCCACCTGTAAGGCCGGGCCGGGCCTCCACTGACAGAGCTCTGCTTGCACAGCCAATGCTTGCTTCAAACACGACAAATGTCAAACGTTGCACAAGGGTTCCAGGACAAAAGGATCCCATCCAGTTGTTGAAACAATTATTATATCGAGAAGAAGTATGTTGCGATCAACGTTGCGATTCGAGACCGATATCTTCTGTTCAAGCCGTGGAGATAAAGGACAGCCGTCGGCCTCTTGCCATTGATGGCTCTGTTTACTTACCCCTTTTTGTGCCTTCGGATTTTGTACGGTACCGGCGCCGTCCACAGTGTCAGCTCTCTGATACTGCCCCACTATCACGCAAATAACCTTATTTCGACAGTCTGTCTGGTGAACGACGACATGATAAGTATTGCTTGGATATGTGTATGTACAGAGCAAAGTCAGAACAATGTTACAGCGTGAAACGAGGAAATAACAAGAAAATTGGCAAGATCGGCGTCAGAGAACCGAGAAGATACAGCAGCAAAAGTCACCCTTCATCCCTTCACCCAACCCACAGCCCTCCTCAACAACCCTCTGATCCTCTTTACTCTTCCTCTTCCAGTTCTCATTCCTCTGTTCTCACTCTTCACCACCTTTCCTGCCGGCTTCCCCGAATTCTCACCACCAGTAACCACCCTCTTCTCCACCTTCTCCGCACCATCGGCAGCAGTCTGGACCTCACTCTCGACCACCGCCGTTCCCAAAGCCGCAAAGTTCACCTTTCCACCACCCACTGCCACAACAAAAACCTTGGGATTGCCCGCCGCCACCGTCCCAGCGACATTTTCCTCCTCGGTTCTCGACACATCATCATACGGAAACGCATACCCCCTTCCTCCCGGGCTATTCTCATGCACCACCCTGCTATAGTGGTTCGTCACCGAATTGCTCTTGTAAAACGTACCAATCTGTTCGCCAGCCGGCTGGTTCGGGTTGATCAGCAACGTACTCCTGTTGAACGCCGCCGCCAGACGGGCCCCAACATTTCCTCGGAACGCCTGGACATCGAAATCGGTTTCGGTCGGGTTTGGCGGCAACGGCGGAAACGCGAACGGTCCCGTGGAGCAAGAGAAGATATCTGCTGCGGATGGCTGTCCAAAGGTAATCTTCCCACCGGTACCGGAACCCGGGATCGGAAACGTCAAAAGATTCGTCCCCGAATCAACCCTCCCCCTAACCACCCCCCATTTATTCTGCGTATCCACCACCAGATCTTCCCGTCGATACTTTTCCCACACATCCCTCACATACCCATCATAGTACCCTTGGAACAATCTCTCGCCCCTCTGCGCCCCCATGACGACCGCCGAGTTGGGACTCAACACCCTCGTCACCAGCCCATCTTGTTTTCGTCTAATCACCAATTTCTCCCAATTCCCTCCCACCTGCCTTAGGGACTCAACAACCCGATCCAAACCACTGCCATACCCCATCCCCTCCACCTCCTGCTGCCTCTCTTTTGCATCTGTAGGGAGATCCCTGATGACTCCCAAAGAAACAGGACACCTCCCTACAAAATCCACCATCGATACATTCCCAAACAGCTGATACTCGTTAAACGTGAACTCGGCGAAGCCCCACTCCTTGTCGTAGTTTGTATCACTTTCGTTCATCACGCTGGGTTCCACCAATGCCACACCCCGTCCTTGTCCATCTTGCGGCGCTCCGGAAATTGGGTTAAGGAAGAATTGGAGTTGGGAACCGACGGAGAACCAGATCCGTGCGCCAGCAAGACGGGGGATGGTTACCGCCCGAGATAAACCCGGGGGGCCGAGGGCAATGGAGATTGAGGAGGAGGGGATGGGGGTGAGTGTTTGGGTTATGGGGTTAGGCGGGAAAAAGGGGGTGGTGCCGGTTGAAGAGAGGACGTAGAGGGTGCCGGAAAGGGTTTGGCCGGTTATGTAGGCGTATACGGCGGTGGAGGGGGTGTTGTTTTGGAGGGAGATGGTGAGGGTTTGTGGGGTTGTTTGGGTGGTTATGGGTGGTGCGTCTGAGGCGGTGTTGGCTGCGGTTGCGGTTGCGGTTGTGGTGGTGGGTGGGTTGCTGGTGAGAGGGGATGGGAGGAAGCTGAATTGCTGAGCCTGAGACGGTGAGACCGTGAGGGTCGCCATTTTGCCGTCGTGTTGATGGGCTGTTGTTTCCTGGAGGTCCGCTTTGACGCTGTTGTTTGGATGAAGAGAAATGGTATGTAGGTAGGTAAGGACTCCTAGGAGGGTGCCGGACTGCTTGTCTGAGAAAAATAAGGTAAGAAAGAGAAGCAAATGAGACGACGGTAAGGTAGGTAGGTAGGGTATGTCTCTTAATATCTTTTTCTGTGGAAAATGTCACCCCCTTCTGCAGAAAGAAATCTTGTTTTTTTTTCCAACTGACTGTGGAAATCAGGGTGTCCAGATAGATGAACGAGAGCCCACTCCACTTTATATCCAGTTCTTGTCTCATGCTTCAGAGACAGCAAGCAAAGCAAAACGCAGACCCACGGTACCGGAAACCACCATCTTACTGACCTACACGTATGGGATAAGGAAAGGAGGGTTAACATGAGGCAACAAGAAGAGAAGAAACTTGAACACCTGCCACTACTGACCTGTGACACGCCCACAAGGTCATCGCCATTTCACATCACATCACTGATATTGGGACCCCTAGACTTTAGGACAACCTGAACCAAGCTTGGTAGCCTCTCAGATCCCATCCTTCCAGTCCTTCTCGAAGTCCGAAAGAATATAAGACCCTGCCTTGGCAAGCTCTCTGTCCTGCTTTAGTTCGGATGGTTGCTCCGCAGGTTGGGAAGCAAGGCACCAACCTTCTCCGGCCGCTTTCCCTATATAGAAGGATTCCCGAAGACTGGTGACCCAGTTGTGTTTCCCCCGTTGACGTTGACATTGATGATCGAAGCCTCTCAGATCCAGCAGGCATGTCATGTCTGGTCTGCATGCAGGTCATCCATCCATCCAGGCACACACGTTGTCAGGCTCTTGGACTCTCTCTGCCGTCACAGGGGTTTCTTACTGAAACTGCCGATCAAAGGATCAAAAGGGGGTCATGCACCAATGCCATTGTTGCATTGCAAGTTTGCAACGGATAAAATGGAGTAGCGTCATGAGTTGTTATGCGACTTGGCCATTGGATTTGAGGGGCCGGTTGGGATAAGATAGTTGTTATAGATACCCCGTTTCATGCTTTCCATCTAACAGATCTTGCCAAGGCTTGACCGCATCGTATTGGATTGGACTGGCGTATATGGAGATGCAACGACTGGAGCCTCCCAAGTTGCCCATGGAAGAAGTTGGTGGTAGGGGCAGATATGGTATCGCGGTGATGCTTCGTAGCTTCCTTTGCTAGAAAGGCGTGAGTGATATTGTTACCTAACAAGAGCAAAACCAGCAGGCATAGGGAACATCTGACCTTCCATGGTCAAAGACTTTTGGTGGTTGTGAAGTGAAGGAGGGAAGGAGCGACGTAGTGCAGAAAGGGCCGAAGAGCAAACACCTTGAACCCTCAACCACATCGCTCTTTTCTGTCATTGGTAACGAACATTCTTCCTGAGCCCCTCCCTAAGGTACTCACCTTTGACATCAAAATGTGTGCATACTTACAGGTCCCAAGACGGCAGTTGGGGTAGCTATTGCTACACTACTTACAACCTTCACGATAGGAGAGAGGTGGATGTAATCTTTGTCTTCTCTGAACAGCACTTGTCGACAAACGGCATGTGAAAGAAAAGACGTTAAATGCGGCGCTTTCAAACAGCGCAGCTAGCAAAGCCAAGAGCGGCAAAATCCGGGGTAAAAGTCTGACACTCGGTACTGTAGGACGACGCTATGGAGAAAAGCTCCGAAAGTAAGCGCCAGATGCACACCCACACATCACTTGCACTACTGCACAGAAGTCTGGGGTAAGATGACCGGTTCTTGCAATATGCAGGTCTCATTGGGGACAGTTAGGAGGGTGGTATTCTGCTATCACGCTACCCTTTGAATATTACCACTGTATATATATACGAACAGTTGGAGTAGAGAACCGTCCTTACCCTTCTCGTTGTGGAATGAGGAAGGTGAGGTGTCTATCCATCCACACGTGGCTTTGATACTATGAGCCCCTCATGAGCGCTTGATGTTTGGAATGATTGGAGGTGATGCGGAAGTGACGCCTCCTTGCGAACAAGACACCTCCTTTGAACAACATCATTCTCGATGTTGAAGATCCCTTTCTTTGATCTCAATAGGGGCCAATACCTCAAATCGTGCCCCCAGATATGCCGGTTCTCCGGACTATGGTAAAATATCAGATGGCCAGCCTCCAAAGCTTTGGCAGTGATGAACGAGCAAGTCGAACGAAATTGCACACGCATATGGACAATCAAGTACTAATACTGTCGTACTTTCTCCTTGCCACAGGACCGAACAAGTAAACCGGTTCTCAAAAGAAGCCCCCTGAATAACCAACCATCAGGAAAACAAGAATCACAGTCCAACTCACTGCCGCTTCAAAGGTTCTCGCACCACTAGTAGGCTCATACACCGTCTGGTTCTTTGCCTTGTCCGCATAATCACTAAAGAAATAGTCCTTCGCAGTCTGGTTCTCCCTAGTCACAACGGGAATCTTGCAAACAGAGGTCTCCGCCTTCGCATTCTTGCACCGACCGCTCCAGTCCTGCGTTCTCTTGGGCTCTGTAGAGTTAAAGTAAGCCTTTACATAGCGGATGACCAGAGCGGCGTCCTCCTTCGGGGGCCCACCAGACCACTTGGGGTTTCCGTTGCTCCAATGCGACAGGATCAGGTGCCCATGTGAATTAGGGCTCGGAGCGTTGGAGCCATTCATCTTTCCGAGCAGCTCTCTGTCGGCGTAGAAGAGAATCTCGCTGGGGTTATAATCAATGCGGTATTCGTGGAAATCAGCCGTGGGGTCGAAGGGCAGGTTTGCCTTGATGAAATTGTCGGTTTGTGACGCGTCGTAGCCATGCGCCGCGGCGGCTCGGGATTGCAGGACGAGGTTAACTGGGTAGGTGTTCTTACTATGGTCGAAATCCTTGGACAAAAACTCCATGTCAATCTCCTGAGTGTCATTGAAGTACTGCAAATGAAGATATGTCAGCGTGAGCCTGGAAAAGAATCGCACATGGGAACAGATACTAACCCAAAAGAATGCGGCACATGTACCAGGAATATCCGTCAACTTCATAGAAGCCCGGAAAGTGCCATAAGAAAGATCCAGCCTGGCAGTATCGACCTCCGCTACGGGAACCATGCCGTCGATCGGGTCCTGTCTGACAATGAGCTGCAAGCCGTCCGAGGCCCTGTTGCCATTCTTGTCCACATATTCGACGTCATCCTTGACGTAAAACATCTCTCCATATTCTCCGCGAGCCTTAGCCTTGGTTACGTTGAACTCCTGGCGCTGCCAGTCAGTGTTGCTGGAGATATCCGGCATGCGCGCAAAGTTCGTCTCAATGAGATCGGTAAAGACATCCTGATATTCGCCGTCGGGGCTATCACTTTGATAGCCACATTCGCAGTCGGCAAGGACTTGTCCTGAAAAGGCCAAGGCAATGAGCAGAAGGCAAAGAGAGTGGAAAAGTGAGAAGGGGCGCTTGGTAAAGTGGCCAGAGCCAGCATTCTCGTGCTTATGCGCGTTGCCAGTCATAGCCAATAGCATCATGGCGGAGTTGAGACAAGCTCATGAAACGCAGGGCTCGTGGTTTATTGTTGAAGGGAAAGTGATCTAGATGGGTTTCCGAGTTCCGAAGCGCGCGTCGACTGAAACAGAGAGAGAGTTGTGATGTCAGATAAACCGGGTGAATCGCGTCTCTCCTTTCTGCGTGTCTTGATGTCCAAGCAAAGGAGTGTACTCAAACGGTTCTCGGATTTTAATTCGTCACAAAACCGACGAGAGAAGGTGGGCGCAAGTCAGAAAAAAAGTGAGAATGAGTTATGGTTGACGGAGTTGACTCCAGTGCACAGTTGTAGATGAGTAGTTCTTTGCGCATCCGGGATGAAAAGAACACTGTTGATCGAGTGAAAGGACAGAAGTGATGTTAAGAAGTTGAGCAGAGGGACTTAACCCGACTCGAGCGCGGTGAACGAGTGAAACGCCCTCGGATATGAAGGACGAAAGTTATCGGAGGTGGAAAAGTCCCTAGAAGGTGAGCTGAAATTAAGTGACTGAAAAGAGACGAGCGCGGGGGATCCAAGACTGGATTGTGTACAGGAAAGGAAAGAGCTCGAAGCTGAAGCAATATCGGCAACAAACAGACGGGTACCTGCTTCAACAAAGGCGTTCCTTCCCACCATTTGACCTTCTCCCCCTCATCCCGTTACGTGCGTTCCTTCCCTTTCAGGCGCAAGCCTTTAACAGTTGGACTGTTAGATCCAGTTGCAAAGACGCGATCCTTCCCTCCAAGATTAGGTTTCGTCTGCTTGATCTCATATACAAAACGTGCTCCTTTTTCCTTACCGCGTTCAAGCGCGTCCGCCGTGCTTGGGAGAATCTTGATGGCTCAAGTGACGTCTGCTTCTGGAGTGTTTGCTACCTCCTACCGACTCTGACACAAAGGGTAGCTCCATCAAAGATAAGCTTACAACGCAGCTAATAAAAACCAGAGCACTATAGACTGGCGTCTCTGGGCTACAAAGACGTGAGGTGCTAATGCCATACGGAGACATGCTGGCGATAGGCAGCAGAACAAATACTGGTCGTGGCTACGTGCAGGAACTTTTGTTACACGACGTTAGTAGCTTGATATAGAGAAAGGGTGACTGGCCCCACAATCCCAACTCACCAAGTCTATACCCAGGAACTCACGAGGTAAAGCCGAGGTCAGGAGGATTGAAGTTTTTTAAGTCAATTCAGCATTAACTATCAGTCTTGTGGGGAGATTTGCTATATGTCTTGAACAAACTTTTGAGTTCAGCTCGCTGAATGTGCGCCAAACCAAAGCTCATTCTCAAGGAAAACGACCAAAGAAACAGGAAAACACCAAAAAACATAACACAACTAGTCCGTTCGCTCCTGAAGCCCACCCTATTGTGCTCAGAAACAACGTTTCAAGTCCTGATATCTAGTACAGAGAAGGGTAATGAAGACAGGGAATGAGGACAGGTCGATACTCGAATAATTAAGGCAAAGGAAAGAACGCGCGAGAATAGGACGAGTAAAATAGACAACGACAACAAAGCCAACAGTGTGTAGTAGAACAAAGGTATCAGAAGCTGGAAAGGAAAATCGAGTAGGAGAGAGATGATGTCTGCCGCCGTACACAACAGCGGCGAGACGTGAAAGGGTTATTATAAAGCGGTAAGGGCGCCGTAGCTAATGAGACAAGGTGAGAAGGAAAAAAACATTCCCACATGGGACCAGCAAACCGTGTTGGTGTTTGCGAGATATTAGAGGCTTGCGCCAGCTTTTGTGCGCGACTTGATCCTCCTCCCTGCCGTTGGGGACCAATGCGAAACCGGATTACCAAACCTGTCCCTCCATCATTGCCCAAATACCACGACCATGCAGACGCGAAATGCCACAGCTACCCCAGAAGAATTATCAAAGGAAACCCTTCAGACCCCCACCCCCTCGCGCCGATGAACCCAGAAGCCATTGGAAAACAGAAATTGGAAAGTCACTCCTGAGCGAGAAGAAGCGACAATAAAATGCTGAAAGCGATGAAAACCGAACAATGACGAGAACCCAGAACCGCTCGAAAAAAGGTATATGCCGGAACCCCTCCCTCACAAACCAGAAATAAGATCGTCAACTTCGTCACAAACTAATACACGCTGTCCTCATCGGCCCCTTGAGATGTCATCGAAGGGGTCGTGACACTGGGGGATGCCTCAATGTCATCTACGTAACCGATGAGGGCTTGCTCATGAAGGCGGAACGAATCGGCCATCACACGGGTAATACTGCAAAAAGTTACGTTAGCCGACAATGATCAAACGGTGGTTCACGAGATTGACTTACCCCCAAACAACGACCTCGCCAAGCATCGAGGCCCAGAGTCGCGCAACGATGGCGCCAAGGTGGCCGTCAATCTTCTCCTGAAGCCCCCTTGTGAACAGCTCTCGCACACGCTTGTACATGACCTGCTCCTCTTCCGTGGCCTGCTCCTCGTCATGTTCCAGACGATAGAGCCAGAGACTGAGGATGATCATGAGATCCATGCCGCACAATGGGTGCTCAATGCTCCAGTTTGTCGGCGAGGTACGAGCCACCCAGCGGACACCAGTGTCGACCGCAGTCTCGATGCAGTCATAGCAAACCTGAATGACCTTGATCATCTCGCCCGAGCGTCTTACCCGATCCCGGGCATTGGACATGGCAGCGGCGACTTCATAGGAGTCGTGGTACCGAAGGGCCTCCTGAACCGTCTTCAAGTCCACCTCCAAGCGAGCACGCGCGTTGCGATACATGGCCTTGGCGTTGAAGATCAAGGGATGACCCGTTTGAGGCGTGTGCAGTGGAGCCGCTACTGTCTCGTGCTCGCAGAACTCTAGAGATTTCTCCCACGTCTCGAGGGCGAGTCTGAGTTTGTACTCGGTCACCACATCCTGCAAAGCCTCGGGGCTCCTCTTATGATACCAAACTTCCAAGAAGAGCGCATTGATCATAACACGCGTTCCAAAAGCGCTATATGTGAGCGTCTCGCCCTGGAAAAGGTTATCGTGGGCGACCATAAATGTCGGGGCAGGAGACGCTTCGAGATGCTTCTGCCAGGCCCCTTCATCAGCAACCTTGACGTTCCAAAGGAACTCGGTGGCTGGGAGCTGCAAGTCCTCGAACTCGTTGAAGTTGATGGCCGGAGTGTGGTTAAATGTGAGGGTAAGAAGACCAAAGAAGATGTACACCGCATAGTAAGTACGCCTACAACCTTCGTCTTCAACCCACTCGGCGCGCGTTGGGGAGCGTCCTTCACGAGCCTCTTGGCGAAGCTTCAGCTCATATCTGTTGCCAGCAACCATGTTGGCGAGAAGGCTCTTGATCGAGCAAGCCCATTCGAGTCCCTTGGGGTCACCACTCCAGCTGGCAAAAATCATGTTGAGAAGAGAGCTCTGCATGGTCCAGAGCGGGCACTTGCGCGAGCTGAAGTTCTCCTTATGTTGAAGGAACTGGTTCACCAAGATCTTGGACCCGATATGAAGCATATAAGCATTCTCCTGATCGAAAGCATACAGAGCTCCGATGGAGAGAAGGGCAAGAAGGAGTGGTGGTGACACTCGGGTGGGCTCAAACGAAGCTGGGTGAAGGAATGGTAGGTGGTGGTGGAACAAGCCGAAATAGGTTGCAAGATATCGGTTGATCGATGGCAAGCTCGGTACGCGAAATCCTTCTGGGAGGGCGTGCTCGGCATCGTGGGCACGGATGTTGTCCAGAATCATGTTCCTCTCCTCATCGCTGTTGATCTGAGGAGGAGGGGGCTTCTGGCCGGCGTGAGCCTGAGTGGCATCTAATGGAGTATGGGTGCGATGCGGCAGGAATGGCGACTGGGGGGTGGGAGTCCCGTTCACTGAAGGCGGGAGCGACGAAAGAGGGAGCCCGGTGATGTGTTGGCCGCCCATGGGGGCCATATGGTTGGGATGTGACGTATCGAAAGATCCAGGACCCGAGATGACCGAGTGCGCCTTCGAATCGTGGGAGATGAAGCTGTCCCACTGGGGAAGACCGAGGGCGGAGTTGGTGAAGGGTACGGAGGGTTCAATAGTCGGAGTGCTGGTTTGCGAAAAGGACATGGCTCCGTTGCCATCGTAAGATGCGCCATTTGCTCGCGCCTGAGAGGTGGCTTTATGTTGAAGGTCAGCAACAAGCATTGCAGCGGTTTCCACATCAAATATACCGTCACTGCTGGCTTCTAACTGCTCAAGAGCTGAAGTGTCGATGTCCATGGGAGTCTTGGCAGGCCCGGTGGCAGGGCGAGGAGCCGCCTTGGGACCACCTCGGCGCTTTCCGTCGCTGTGAAGAGGTATTCCGCCATCTTTGGCGTGGACTGTGCGGTCGTGTCGGAGAAGAAGATCACGTCGTACAAATGTGCTTCTGCACTTGAGACACTTGAATGGTCGCTCCTTGGTATCTGAAGTGTATGTTAGCGCGGCTATTTAGAAACAGGAAGGGAAAGGGACATTTGCTTGAAGGGCAAAGAAACGGATGATCGCTCAAGGAGAAGGGGAGGAAAAGAGAGATCGAACGAAAAGAGGAATCCTACGTGAACGTTCGTGTCGGCTGCGATGTTCGCTCCTGCTGAAAGCCCTGGCACAAAACTGACACTTGTACTTTCTTTCTGGCTGTGTAGCGCCCGGCGCCTTTCGTGGTGTTGGTGTTGATGTTGCCCCTGGTGCTGGTGTGGTCGTCGCAGGTGCCGACGTGGGCGCGACAGCTACGCTTGCGCCTGGCATTTTGTGATGTGGTGGATGTCGGTTCTGGTGATGAAGCTGCCTCGCTACCTCTCGCGGATGACTCGGACTGTGCTGCAACGGGTCGGAACTGGACGGCGACAATTAGGTGTTGGTAGTCGATAGTCCAGTAGATCCTTCACAGAACGATAGTTGAGATCGCCTGACTCCTTCGCTCGCGGCGCTCCCGTAGGACTTAAAGTGTGTCGACGTGACTCTGTGTCGTGAAGCTGCTCATTGGTGATATGATCATGGAACTCGGCGACCGTAGAGGATGGTGAGGGAAGCCCCTGCCAATTGAATTGCAGAGGGGTCGTCTTGCTGTGAGAAGCAGAGACTATTAAATGGTCGTGGTGGTGGATTGCCGACCTCTTGTCGTGGTGGCTAGGTGTCGTGGGTGGTGGTGATGATGATGGGGATGGAAGGTGGGAGGAAAGCTGGAGGGGTTTTGGAAAACGAGAAGAGGGGGAACGGGGTAGAAAAGATGGTTTGCGCAGAGAGGGGGGCAGTTCCACACGCAGTTCCCACGCCCGTTCTCACTGCCTGCAAACTCCGGCTTCCACTGCAGCGCGAGTGCCAGTGAGGTGGACGGAGGTGTGCCAGCCAAAAAAGTGTGCCAGTGCCAGCACCGTGTGCAAACCAGCGAGCCCGGACCGTGTGGGGGATGGTGGCCCTCTCGCACCTGCCCTGCAATTCACCCAGGTCGCCAGGCCTCCTCCTCCCTCAGACGTCGTACCAGTGTGCAGTCACCGCGTTTTAGCACCCAGAACCCCCCGACGCCCGCTACGAAACCGCAGGTGCCAAACATTCGCAATTTTGCAGACTCCCGATTCGGCCTAGCTCGCCTGATCGATAGTGGCCGAAGGTACAGGGTACGGCAGGCGTGTCTCCCACTTCCTCCCTCCCGAGGGGCACTCTACAAATAAATGGGCCGGATTCCTTGGTTTTCTAATTCCAGTAGTTGGGACGGACGGGACAGAGCTAGATAAACACAACAACACTTCTTTCATCTGGTCTTGTAAGTCGCAAGTGAAAATCATCGCAAAGATGTTCGAGGTAAAAGCCAGCAATGCTGAAACACCTGTTTTTTGCGGGCTGCCCACCTTGCCCAGCTGCCCACCTTTCCAGAGCGGTGAGTCTCGCAAACCAAAAAGGTGCGTCACAAGTCTGAGATGACAAAGGCCATTTTCCTTCTTTTTTGTGTGTCTTTGCGCGCTCCCAGCAAAAAGGCGCCGGCTGTGACTGGACAGCTGTCGGCCAAAGTCATGTCTCGAGTACCTCGCCAAGGTGGGGCGGGCTTGACATGTCGACCAGAAAAGGGGAAGGAGGGCCGGGATGCAAGGCGCGGGGCAGGGGCATCTCATAGGCCGCAATGTTTCTTCTGGCACAGCTCTCGCGGACAGCATGGGCGCCATGCCAGTTTGGAGGTACTGGGCCAGCTAACGTGTCGAAGCGTGTTGCTTCGTGTTGCGAGACCCGTCATCAAATTTCTTTGACCACACAGTGCATCCAGAAACCAGTTGGCCAGATACAGATCTGCCCTCCCAAGCCCCTCCCCGGGCAATCTCACGGTTCCTCACCATCCCGCCGCCGCTGAGATGTCCGTCGTTATTTGATGCTGCCATGCCATGCCATGTTGCTTCCGTGGTGCGGTGCGTGGTGCCGGAGTAATGTCTCGAGATGGGACATGCTTGAAGCCTAGGTATTGAACTTGAAGCTGCCGCAGCTTCAGTTATTTCCACTCGCCCTGACTAGCGCCAGCGGGCATTTGTACGTCTTCCCGTCAACCTTTCTAGGGTACATCATGCCGCTTCCCTTTCTATTCAGGGCCAAAGTCAACACTCGGCCATTGGAAGTCCTGCAGGCGCGCGACACCGACGCGGAAAAAAATTGATTGTCAGCGACGGCCCGGTGGAAGACTGGAACGCAAACTTGAATTGCGACACCTCACCACCAAGTTCACCTTACGTACAGGTAGAAATGTCGAACCTTCCGCATCATTTTCAGCAGATCAACTCGGAAACCTGAAATAAGACTCGCATGAAACTTCTTCTCCCACTAACACCCGCCCGACCCGAGCCTCTCTCAGCTTGGGCCCTGGCTCTGGGCTGGGCCCCGCAATCCTACAATCTGTGGTTCGTGGTTGATGAGTTGTCTGGCGTGCTGCAGTCACTGACCGCCACATCGTGATTATGCCAGCTTCAGAAAGGTCAACAAGCCCAGACGAGTGCCCGGGCGTAACGGGCATGCCTCTGTTGTCTTTGTAACAAGCAGGGTACCTAGAGGAGCGGAGGTCTCTTGGGTTACAGAAGCCATTCAAGATGCTAGAAACCAGTGGGTCAGGGCTGTTGTTCCATCGCTGCAGTGTCCCAAACCCAGCATTTGTTGTTGTTTGGGAGAGTTCGAGTTTCGTTGGCATTGGATCAAAGCCGTCCCCAGGCACCGCAAAAAGTGAACAATGGGAGAAGCGTCAATGACGGGATCCATGCCGTGGATATCGACAGTCGACAATTGGATTCGCGGGGCTCCTGCACAACCCACCACTTTACAGAGTTGGAGAAGCGTGTAAGAGGCGCGTGTACCTACCGCGGAAAAGCATCATGATCCATGCCCGTTCCAGTCTCGACCAACGCTGCTTTCCGGGCACCTCTTCTCTGCCAGGGCTTCGGCTTGTAGATGCCTCTCACTGGACGACACGGAACGAGACATCATGGGACAGCTTCTCGACGAACGACTAGCAAGCTGGGGAGCTGTCGTACGCAGGTTCATCAAGGTCGCAACACGTTTTCAAATGTCAGCAACCAAGACAACCCCTGGCTCGCCCTGGTTCAGTTCAATGGTTGACCTGCATGACGGATGCCGCTGCAATGTCTACCTTATCGTTCCATTGTTGCACTGTCGGTGCCATCCTCAAAAGTGAGGCTGGGACAGAAGCAACGAGGAATCCCAGCGTTCCCATCCAATTGCTGGATCGCCGTGCCACATCTCGGACCCCACAACGTGCTCTTCAGCCACTGGCAGGACTGGATATCGATCGATTACCGTGATATCTCGTGATCACAGCTCTGAGAGCCCGGAGGCAATCTACTTTGGGTTCTGTAGTCCTGTGTTGTGTGTGTATGTATACCGAGGAGCAGGCAAAAGCTTCTTTGTCAGCGAGCAGCTTGGCGCTCTGTTTACAAGAATGCACATCGGCTGCCTTCTCAACCTCTGGACTTGTCGAGGCTTGATTCATTATCGTGCCCCCCCGAGACTCGAATTCTGGACCTCGAGCTTTCCCGCCGTCAAGGAGGGGTCAAAAGTATCACACCAAGGTGACCCATGACTACTTTGACAGCTGGTGGGATGGCGGGGGCGACAATCTTAAAAGACAAGACTCCAGTTGCGAGTGGATGTCGTTGAAGAAATTGAGGGGTTCGAGGGGTAGGTTTTCCCGCCGGACAGCGGTGCCCTCGGTTCGTGTCTTCCATGTTCGTGTTCACCTTGTCAGTTTTGACAGTCCGCCAGCCGGGGCCTTGTCCTCTTCTTCCACTTCACCCGGCTTGACCTTGATGGGCGGACGGTGTTTACCGACGGATTCCCCGCTATTTGCAGCGATTGTTGTTCGGTTACCGCAGTGGTCGACAGTGGCACATGACCGACCTTCCTTGGAACCACTTTGTGTGAGATGATGCGATGGCTGACTCGATGCGGCGACAATCAATTGACAAGAGGGCCGGCCCGTGTCGCGACAACGGCGAAAACGGTCATGCTTGCGCAAACAACAGAGGGGTAGGTAGTTGAACGAGCTCCGCTAGCGGTACCCGCGTCACCTATCTCGTCGTTATCTGCCCCGCGTTCTTATCAGATGCACAAGTTGTTCTCTCGCAACAGGCTGGAACAACATTGCACTGCGCGAGGGGTCGAAAACACCAACGACTAATTCAATGATGATGGTCCAAATTGCGGATACCAGAACAGTGTCACGGAGATCCACATCAACACTGTACTGGGCCCTCGGGACAGTCGCATCTACTCCAACACCCAACCAATCGGACACTCCATGAATCCGGACCACTGAAAAGAAAGAAGATGGCCGACAATTTCAGGTCATGGCCATCACTCCTGCGACCAACCTCAGCAGCCATCTTTCATCACAACTATCTACTCAAACATCGCCAATCACAAATGCGTACGAATCTCTTCAAAGTCAAAGTACACGGATTATCCTGACTTCCAAAGCTCTGAATTACAAAAGGAACGAGAAACCACATGGACATTTTCCAATCGTAGGGACATCGACGATCCATCAACCACGCTGTTCGGTTCCACAAGAGTTCCGTGTCTTCCATCAAAACAACACAGAGAAAGAGACACCACAGCGACGCGCATCGTGGAATCCGGACGGCGACCAGGGCAAAAAAGCGACGTCTGTGGATTCGCTCCTCAGCTTCCAAGCGGCAGATCCGACCAAGTAACAGCTTGGCGTGCTTGGCGGCCTGGCTAACGAAATCCCAGCAAATCCGGGGAACATCGCGTTATCGCTCCAAGTTGCACCGCACTTCTCGTCGGCCACAGCACAAGCCTGGAACCGACCTTTCAACTTTGAAGACCACAAGTTGGATCACAGAGGGGTTCATGAGAGGGGCTCACGAGGGGCAAGAGAGGGGCAAGAGGGGTCATCACTCTCATCATCAAAGGGACCATATCACGTTTTACATCCATGGACCGTGAGCCCGTTCAAAGGACCACGAAACCGAAGCGTCACTGACAGCCAGATGAAGAGTCGGTGATGGCTGCACCGCAAGTTCGTCTGTTATAGATTATCCCGCTATGACTGAATCGACGCGGGCCACGGAATCACCAGTGTCGGGTAAGAAACCTTCGAAATTAGCACAAAGCATCTTGCAGCCGACGGCTCCGAAGAAATCCTTCTCTATTGGGATATTTGTTTTCATATGCTGCTTTCAAACTCCGGGATTGCTGCAGGAGTAGCACCGGCTTTTTGGTCGCCGTCCGCCGTTACATTTTCACTCCTCTCTCCCACACACCCCATTTTACCGCTTCGACATTCGCTCTCCATCCATCGCCAGCAATGTGGAACTTAAATCCGGCGGCCTTCTAGCCGGCGTCTTTGGGTGGGTTGCAATCACACGCTGGCTCTGGCTGGGCGTCCGTTGCTCCCTAGCTGCTGTGTCCTCCAATCTTTCCAGATTGACAATGGAACATTCAGCAGCCACCGCAATGATGGACGGTCGACGACAGCGCACACAAATGGCACACTGACAAACAAAAGACGACAAGAAGTTGACAGCGACTTCGTCAAGGAGGGGTACCTGAGGTGACCTGACCTGCCACTACGGGGTAGAGCGCCATGGATGCAACCCCCCAGCAATCAATCCATTCTTCGAAGAACAATTCCATCGGTCCACTGATAAGGTTCCCGAAAACCCAAGACCAAAAGCGCAAGCGCAACATTCCTGTCTCGTCGAGACGACGGAGAAGCTGGTCGGTTCGGGCGTGCAGGGCAGAATGCTGCCAATCCTGTCGACGGGGCAACCATGACCGCGCCAATCGGGGGACCATTTTAACTGCGCTGTGTGGTATTTAGACTGACAGACGGACACAGCAGTGGATAGCAATTCGCGATTTGCAGCAGTGTCTTGGCCTCCTCTCTTTTGCAAGCTTGGTTCACGCGATACCTTATTCTCGGGCGACATGACGGACGTCTTGCCGTCTTGTCGTCTGCCGTTCTGCCTCGGTCAAATTCGGCCGGCTATCAGGATTTCGTTAGGCGCTTCCTCATCATTTGCATTTTCATGCTTTTTGCTAACCAGCAATTACAAGTATTTCCATGCCATGTCTCACAGAATGGAGACTGGACCTCCAGACACGCCTGGCAAACATGAACAAACTTCTTAATTTATCATATATACTTACGCCCGCCCGTTCGTACGATTTCGGGATGGGTAGACTTTGGACAAGTCATTTGACAAACAACGCTATTTTCCATGCGCCAGAAATGATATTTCAGTAGTCTTTTGTTTTTCAACAATATCTTGACCACCAAAAGTTCAGCAGCTATCCATCCCTCTACTTTATCAACATGTAGCACGATGCGAACGCAGTAACAGTGCAGCATTCAACACCTACACTAAAACCTCGCTGCTCGCTTCATCTCGGGCTGCGTTCGCGAACGCACAAGACAAAGCCCCACCACCAACCCGCACGAGTTCCGATGCCACTCAGAGGGGTGTCAGAACTCAGACGAGCACACCCCTCTACCAGAAAAGAAACCTGAACCGAAAATGGCCATGAACCAGGCCCATGAGCCAATCCTCGTTTCTCTTCTCTTCGAGTGGAGGTGAGACCGGGGGTGGTTTCCGGGGAGCTCAAACTCACAGAGAACGAATGCAAAGACAGACGGACAGACAGACATTGGATCCGCAAGCTTGGGATGAGAGACCCCTGCCCGCCCGCTGGGCTAGGCCGACCAAGCTAAAGCACGTTAGGATAACTTCGAAAAAAGGGGTCCCTGGACGTCGATTGGCTTGTCATAAAGTTCTGGGACAGAAGGAAGGGCTTGGCGCCAGGAACAGACAAGTTCGTCGATTTGTTCGTTTGGTTTCGTCTTCGTCGTTGCGCTCTTCGAGATGTGTTTCTGTCTTTGTGTGTTTACAACAGGCGCATTTTCGAAATGTGGACACCGCGCGACGAACGTTGGATATCCGCGAAACGAAGCGTACAATATCATTCCTATATCGCCCAATATCACAAAAAAAAAGGCCTTGGGTGATCAAGCCAGTTATAGGTAAGAAGGGGCATCCCCCAATGCACTTGCCGCCGCATGCTCATCGGCATTCAGCTCACCAAGACGACAGGACAAGACACTCGACAGCAACGCACCTGAAAATACCCCTTTTACATGCATTGGCATTCGTCTGTGCATGTCTGTAAGTCTTACAGCGCGCATTGACACCGTCATTTTACTTCTCCGACTTTACTGCTATGCTTTCTGCTATGCTTTCTGCTATGCTATGCAATGTCATGTCATGCTTTCCATCCCACCATCCATCCTCTCATTCATCCCACCCAGGGTCCTTTTCTAACTTTTTGTTTCTTCTTTGCTGCATTTCTCCTCATCCTCTTGTTGGCAACGTCATCCTGCGTTTTTGGACCAGCTCGCAGATTCGGGGTACGAAGAGAAAAAATAAATCTTGAACCGCAAATTTATGGCAGACAGCCAGAGCGTGTGCACCTCACAGCCGGCAACGGATATCGCGTTTACGAGACGACACATCGTTATCTCCGTTACCATTACCGTTACCAGCTTGCTCGGCCACCCCTCCTTCCACCCCCCGGACACTGACCCCTCCTGCTGCTGCTATGTTTTCTCGTCTGGCCCCGCCCTGTCCTTCGGGCCCGCCCTTCTCCTTCCCCTGACCCGGCCCGCCGGTCGTGATTCAGGAATTGCCCGAGATGGAACACGAGAGGATCCACGTTGCAAATACCTACTCCGTCCGTAGGGCTTGAAAACCCCTTCGTTGCTTCCACCGTCCTTCTTTTTCCACTTCTTTTTTTTTTTTTTTTTTTTTTTCTTCTTTTCTTCTATTGCATACTTGCATACCTATACATTGTCGGACTACCAGCCTAACCGGTGGGAATAAGACCAGACGGGATGAATGGTCGAACGATGGAATGGAGCTGTGGAAGAGCCGGTGGATAGAACCGTGGATGAACGGATGGAGAGATGGACAGTGAAAGGCTGGATGGACTCTTGGAGATCTCCGGCGAAGAGTTTTTCTATCCCGGGGTCTTTTTCTGTAGTTCCACCCTATTTAGTCCTTGATGGGTGTTTTCAAGGTTGTGCTTGTCTCGTTTTTCGCGTTCATAATTTGATTGTTTCCTCAATGTAGGGCAGCGATGGGCGAGTTGTCGGTCAGCTCGCCCTCTGAAATAGACTATCTACTGACTACCTGTGGTACAGTCTTCAGAAGTGTCAGGAGCTGGTAGAAGGAGTGACGAGAGAAGGAAAGTCCCCCAAAATTGCATGACTCTCTCATGGATCTTATGAATTATATAAGCTACGGTGGTGGGTGGTAAGCAACTATCTCTTGATGGCTTTGCAGAAGTAACCTCTGATACATCAAATGACTTTTGAGTGTCTACTCAGTCTACTCACAAAGACAGGGCCAGACCCGACGAGGCAGGCTAGGGATAACGAGATTGATTTCACCGGGGATATTCCAGGCAGGGCTTTTCAATTTCGCATCTTGGAGATTTTCATCTTGTGTCGGAGTCGATACCGTGGAACCGTCAAGGGAACCTCTGGACTGAGTGGAGGGAGACGGGAGTGAAACAACCCCGTGTTAGTGAGTGGAAGGGGTGTTTCTTTCCAGACTGGCGGCTGGTGGCTAGTACACAAGATGGAAGGAGCGATGGAAAGGCAACTACATGTAGGAAAGACGAAGTAGTGCAACTGTTTGTTCGCCCCTGCCCTCCTGCTCCCCCTTATAAGCAGAGGGAAGGAGGTACAGAGTGTTGCCCCGCCTGGAAGACACCGTTTCAAGTTGGAAGCAACCTCAACGTACCTTCTGAAGCAGTCATCTGGATGTCTTGCTGCGGTCTAACTAACTGTCGGTTCAGCTGGTGTTTCTGCCAATGGCCTAGAGCCAGGTTCTCAAGGCCCAAGCGATGATGTCTGGCACAATTTATCTGTTACCCTCTGGAGAACGTCATCCACCGCTGAGTTGTCATATGGACACTGATATGTATAGTTCTTGGAGGCGAATGCGTTGCAGATGAGCTGACACCAATGAATGGAACTCTCGTAGTTAGTTTCACCTACGTAGCCTAAGGGGAGGCATCAAACCAAACCTCCAGGTCACGCAGCTTGACATCATCATTATATACCACTGGCCTTCAGTTAACACTTCAGCTAGCCAAGACATTGAATTAAAAGTGGCAAAATGATACCGCTACCCATAATCCCGTTATTATCAAAGCAGTGGTTATGCGTTCAGCGATTGGTGATCCTGATGAGAAGGAAAATGTTATTGTAACGTTTCATGTGCTCCTTTCTATATCCTCATTGTTAGTTAGTACCTTCAGCTCCTTTTGTCTGTTCTTATAATTGCACATTTGTCGGAGAAACAAAAGTGAGAATGAGATAATAAAGGGAAATAAGATGAGAACATGATGATCATAACAGACAGCGTCTTTGGGACCTGCTCTACCATCGTCAATAAGCACAACATAAGGTATTTAGATCGTGAACCAAACGGATGTCAACTACCGACAAAACTTGGGAGTTCAAGCTTGCTGTACTTCCAAACGACAACAAGACAGCGTGCAAACATCAAAGAAAAAGAGTGAGTACAACAATTATAAACGGCATGTAAGAAAGCCAAGGTCATTGTTCTATCACGACATCACGTCTTTAGTATCCTTCGTTTTTCTCTACAGACTTTGATTGTCAAGCGTTCGTGGAGTGCCAAGTCAAGAACACGACCTTTTCCCCTTGCAAGTAATGGCTCAAAAACACCAAACATTGCAGAAACATACTAGGTAGGTCTATCAGAGCGTGTAAGGGTCTATTCTTTAAGTTTGTAATTTTACTATCTTCGAGAGCTTAGTTAGTGCCTGCGTGCATCTTGTTTGCTAGATAGATAGGTAGTCGTACGTATGAAGCCATTCCTGCTGCTGCTTACCACTTCCCAGGAAGAATAGGTATCATAGGTAGTGTTTTCCGTTCCTCGTTGTCCAAGGGGTTCATTTACGACATCCCGTAAACTCGTCCTTACCTACCTAACGTATACTTCCGAATAACCGCCACTGGCTCTAATCAACGTATGAGGCAACTCGGCTGTATCCAAGGTCACGTCAACCATATCTAAGAGTTCAATATCTTTTCTCACCAAGTGTTCGCCCGACATCAAGTTCAAACTGAGGTTATTGACTCCTGAATACGACTGGAACTCCGTCCGTAACACGACCCATCAGCTTCCCTCCCCCCTTTCCCTTCCTGCCTGAAACTACCCAACTCTGACTAAGCTCATGTAGCACAAAACCTGCTTGTCCCTTCGCTCCTTCTCAGCCTCAGCCTCAACGAGCTTATTAATTCTCTATATACGTGTAACCCGACAATACTTACCATCCTTACCCGTGTCGTCTTGTCCAAAACACGATATAACACTGATAATCATCATTGTGTAAGGTACTTGTACTCAGAGAGGTATTTGAAAGGCTTAGATACGACCGGATCGAATTACCGGTCCG
This sequence comes from Sordaria macrospora, assembly GCF_033870435.1. NCBI lineage: Eukaryota > Fungi > Ascomycota > Sordariomycetes > Sordariales > Sordariaceae > Sordaria > Sordaria macrospora. The sequence goes on along the minus strand of NC_089374.1, from coordinate 2,559,888 downwards.
AGTGAGTAATTAAGTGAGTGAGTGAATAAGTGAGTGAGTGAGAGTGCTGTGTTCTTACCCGTAGGAGTCCGTAGGAGCCGTCTGTAAATGAATGAATGACGGGCCTGAACTGGAACTCATCGGTGAGTCGTCGACCTATGGGTTCATAGCCTTTTGGTAGTTACGTGATACTTACTTCTTAGGATGGTCTAAATGAGGCTTCTCATCCGAGGCTCTATCGTTTCAGATGCTAATAGTCTTGGATCGGAAACTACGTACCTCCTGCGACACCCACAACCCACATGGCGTCCGTCTCATGTAGCAGGTAGTCTTGGCTCTTGATTACAATCTGTGCCGCCCACCACTCTTGGACAACAGTCTTTCTCGAAGCCTGGAAACCGCCGATAGCCGTAACTTTCTTCTTTTTAAGTAAAGCGCCAGATGCAATCTTATCGTTTCGGCTTCGGGGGGCATGCATACCAAAAAGACACCATGGTACACGGGAACATGACATGGCATCCACCGCATCGTGACAGACGCCAGGAACTTTCCTAGTCCCGGTCCCAGTACTTGCTTCCGCTGACATATCCGCCAACTACCCTAGGCGTGGTTTGTGATCTCGACGACTGGCTTTTCCTTGTCATGCCGAGCCGTGAGAGCGGCCCTGCTACCGGGCCGATGTCTGGGGTCCCACGTTTCCTCATCACGAAATGCTTTGGATCATCATCCTCGGGTCCCTTGTCAACGGGATGTCTGTTGCTGCTGGATGGGGATGCCACGAGGTGGACTACATCTACCTAGCCTAGTGTCATCTCCCTCTCCGTCTGGGCACGTCTGGGCAGGGTGCTGAGTAATTCCCGCGACACTGGGTCTGGGTCCGTCACGACCAGCAGGGCCTTAGCAACCTGTTGTGTCTCATCATGAACTTCATGTGGGGGGCCTTGGCGGAAGGAAGAGAAAAAGCCTCAACTAGAGGGGTGTTTCGAGGGCAGTATAGGGCGTGGGAGGTGATGGGAAGGAACCGAACGTTCCTAGGTTCTGCCCGTGGACCTCTTGGTTGAATTTGGTGACCTGCCTGATCAGAATGAGAGATCTGGTGATCAAGTTTCGAGGGCGGCTTATTATCGACAAAACACATTGATGGGCTTTGTGGGCTTCCTAATAATCAAGTAGTTGTCTTCGAGTTGAGGCGCAGTCTTTTAGTTGCGATATATTTTGTGGGGGTGGGGGGCTCTTCATCTCCGAACGTCATCCGTCCCTTTGTCTTTACATGTTCAGGGGTGGGAGGATGAGAGTGTGTACATTACATAGCTACCTAGTACCATAACATCTCGGTCTCAAGCATGAGCCTAGCTTTCGGTAAAGTGACCGGTGAAGGACAACGGGGGGGAGAAGGCATCCAGATTAGGAGACCTTGCCCGGCTGACAAGCTCAATGCGTGTAACGGTTCAGACGATGGCAGAGACGGATCGAGCAATGGCGTGCAACAGGGCAAATTAAGGGACGGTAGCTTACCGTACCCGTGGGGCTTCCACGCCTTGGACGGGTGTTGCAGGGCGCTTCCATCTGGTGCATGTCCGGGCTTGTTTCCAGAAGGCGTGGAAGCACGGTGGAAGAGCTGTGGAAGGGAAGACCCCTCGATGCGGCCGGAGCTTGTCTCTTTGCGGCTTGGACTGCTGGATTGTGTTCGGTCGGATTTTGAGCCAAGGTGATGCGAGGAGAGTGCGAGCGGCTCTCAGCGGGGGCCTCTATCGGATGACCCGGTGGGGGGTTCATGGGCTCTTCAGCTCGTCTTCCAGAGAAGAAGAAAAGAAAGCAAAAAGCCTGCCGCGCGGAGCCGTGGACTAAGTATTCGATAGCAACGAGAATAAGAATCCTAACGCTTGGACCCGCGTGGTGTTGCAATAGTTTGGATGGTCCGTGGTTTAGATGACTCGAGATGAGATGAACCAGTCCACTGCAAGCCATGTCATTGTCCATTGTCACGGTGGTGCCCGTGCCGCCGTGATTGTAATGGAATGGTAATTGGGTTGCCAGACTACCGGGAACCATGCCGCGTGTCATGGTTGATGATGGTGAAGAGGAGGAGAATGCAACATGTCGAAGCATTTCTCTCGCTGTTAGGTATTCTCCAGCTGAGGTGCCCCTCTTAAGTACTCTTCAGCGAGGTTGTAGTGAGAGAAGCCTGTAAAGTGCTACTATACGAAACCGGCAACCGCAACGAAAACATTTGCGGTTTCCGATCGTTTCCTGCGGGTTTTTGAACTGGAAAGCCGAAGTCGAATCTTCATTCCGGGATGTTGACTTTGGAAAACAATATTTTATGATCCATGGAAAAGCCGACTGTTGTTTTATTTTGCAGAAATTAGCATCTGGATAAAGCATGGCATCGCATTTTAAGCGAACCGAAGAGTCCAGCAGTCCAGTTGGTGATTTCTCAAGACGGAAAGAACACAGTGTCTCCGCGGCAGCTCACCAACTGTACGCCATCGTCTTGGCTCCTCAGCTCCCCGTCTTCGAGACTGGAGTCACTCATGTCCAAACAAGGTACCTTTCTCCGTG